>NC_086330.1:151367777-152652098 GCF_032445375.1 Bacillus rossius redtenbacheri
TTTTACTTAATGAAGCATGTCATTTTTTATTCAAGGTTGCATATAATTAGTGAACTTCTGCTACTCAATCATTACTTGTAATATTTTTATCAGGCGGAAATTAAAAAAAATTATCATTACTCAGTCAAATAATTTCTGAGAAATCTAAGAAGCACTAACAGGATGGACGAACTTCCTTCTCCTTGGAGTCTAGCGAAGCCATCGTTCTATTTCGATCGTTAGTGAGCATCCCGCATCCCGCATAAAAGAACTAAATATTATTTACCTGCAAGTAACATGTGGCGACATCTGTTGTTGAAAAGCAGAACTACTTGCAAAAAGTACCTTTGAATGAGATAAATTAATTCTCGCTGATGAAATAATTAAAAAATTCTATTTAAGTAATATATCTCATTTAAAACTCTTAGTTTGCATCTGGCATTAGTCTCAGTAACTAATATGAATTCCGATTTAGGATCTGACGCTGTATCGAAACGTCATCACTGTAGATACTGTAGCAAGGTGTTTACCTTGAGAAAGAATGCTAAACGACATGAGAGAAGCGAGTGTAATTTGGGTCCTTGTCAAAAACCATTTCATTGCAGTCAGTGTCAGAAATCCTTTGGTAGAAGATATTACTTGGATAGACATTACAACACCTGTACAATTAAGATGAATAAAGATAACGAAGACTGGGCTACAACATCGCGGAAGAGGAACGAAGGCGAAAAAGCTAATGCTAAAATTACTGATCTAGATCAAGATAATAATTTAAAATCTAAAACAAACGAAGGAAGTTGTAACCACATTAGAAATGAAAATATATTTACTCCAATATCTAGTCGTCTCCATGAAAATGAGAAAGATGGAGAACCATCTGAAGCGTGCATGATTGAAGATTGTGGTGACACATCTGAGGCTGACATGATTGAGTACTGTACTGAAGCACCTAAAGCAGGTAAGATCGAAGACTGTGATGGCGGTCTGAGACCAAAACGATGGAAACGACGTAATAAAATAAATTATCCTGATCAAGTTTGTGGTGCTGACATGATTGAAGACTGTGGTGACACATCAGAAGCTGGCGTGAACGAAGACTGTGCTGACACATCTAAGGCTGACATGATTGAGTACTGTACTGAAGCACCTAAAGCAGACAAGATCGAAGACTGTGATGGCGGTCTAAGACCAAAACGATGGAAACGACGTAATAAAATAAATTATCCTGATCAAGTTTGTGGTGCTGACATGATTGAAGACTGTGGTGACACATCAGAAGCTGGCGTGAACGAAGACTGTGCTGACACATCTAAGGCTGACATGATTGAGTACTGTGCTGAAGCACCAAAAGCATGCAAGAGCGAAGACTGTGATGGTGGTTTGAGACCAAAACGATGGAAACGTCGTAATAAAATAAATTATCCTGATCAAGCTTGTGATAATCACTGTCACGATGACGAAAGTGACCTTGAGGTTGGTGTTAAAACGATAGACACCAGAGATAATAATATTTATTATAAACATGCAAGGATGATGAACGCAGCAGAAGAGTTTGATTATACCTCATGGGAAGATCCTAACATATTGGTTGACAGGCTACGACTACTACATGGATCGCTTTGTGCAGGAAACTATTCGAACATTAAAGAAATATCCTTCATACTCAAAGAACTGAGGGAAGCTGGCTACATACAATAATGGCTTAAATTAAATGTGTATAAACTTGAAGATAAATTAATATATTTTCTTTCCAAATGGTATCTACCATTTATCGAAATCTGATTTCTAAATAAAACTTATAACTTAAAGGTGCAAAATACGTTACCACTGCCAGTCAAAATGTATACTAATAAAGACATGTTAGTAACCATGCCAAGTTCGATAAGAAAAGTAATTGGAATCAGTTGGAATCAATTGAAGATGGAGCTCTTGGAACAATTGGAGCCTTTTGAAGCATTTGGAGCCTTTTGGAGCTGTTGGAGCCATTTGGAGCATTTGGAGCCATTTGGAGCATTTGGAACCATTTGGAGCATTTGGAGGCCGTTTGGAGCAATTGGAGCCTTTTGGAGCATTTGGAGCCGTTTGGAGCATTTGGAGCAATTTGGAGCCGTTTGGAGCATTTGGAGCCTTTTGGAGCAGTCAAGCATTTGGAGGCTGTCAAGCATTTGGAGACATTTGGAGCTTTTGGAGCCGTTTGGAGCATTTGGAGCTGTTTGGAGCATTTGGAGCATTTGGAGCCGTTTGGAACATTTGGAGCAATTTGGAGCATTTGGAGCCGTTTGGAGCATATGAAGCAATTTGGAGACATTTGGAGCATTTGGAGCCGTTTGGAGCAGTCAAGCATTTGGAGGCTGTCAAGCATTTGGAGGCCGTTTGGAGCATTTGGAGCCATTTGGAGCTGTGTTAAGCATTTGGTGGTTATTGGAGCATTTGGAGCCTTTTTTTGGAGCTGTTGGAGCATTTGGAGCCTTTTGAAGCATTTGGAGCCATTTGGAGCTAAGAAGTAGTCGATGCACGTCTATGTAGGGCTAAATGTTTATAAGATTGCTGGCTTTCGCAAGTGATTCTGTAGTAGGATAGAAATTGTGTAATAAATATTATGTTTGTAAAAGACTTTGAGGTGTTTTATTTCTCGAACCTTACACTTTTCTGGTACTTTTTTAAAATTAAAGTTGATTTGTATCGGCCAGGTATCGAACCAAGGACCTTAGTCGATTTAATCAATCAGTATATAGATTACAAATTTATTTAATGAATTTTGAACTTTTTCACGAATCTCTAACATTACAATTATGAATTTCCAATATGGTGGTCTTGATGTCTGATAGGATGATGTTAGTAGAGGTTTTAAAGTCTCTTTAAGAATGATGAACATGGTATATTGAAATTATTATTTTTTCATAAAATTAAACATTATTGCATCGATCGGGTATCGAACCAAGGACGGGAGCGGATCGAATCAATATGTAAGTTAATGAGTGATTTATTTAATGAATTTTGGATTTTTTCCCGCTTTTCTAGCTACATTATTACATGATTTCAAGATGGCGGTCGAATTTCAAGATGGCGGGGGCACCTCGGTAATAAATGATTACTGCACTGTAGCGGGTTAGAATAAAATTAACCAGATGGAAATGTACTCCATAATACAAGTACACACACAAGATGGAGTACTCTGGCAGGTGGTAGCTCCTGGTAGCATGTACTGAACATAAAATGTCGGATCCATGATGGTCGACAAGGACAAAGTCAAATTTCAAGGACAAAGTCAAATTTCAATGTCACGGTCAAATTTCAAGGTCAAGGTCAAATTTCAAGGTCAAGGTCAAAGTTCAATGTCAACAGTTGAGGACAAAGGTATGGTGAACATAAAATTATACTACATGGTATCGGCACACTCTAGCAGATGAAAACAAGATGACGGTCTCCAGCGGATGAATACAAGATGGCGGACATGATATCATACCAGTTGATGATATATACCTTGGTACTGGAGGTGGTAGATCAGTCTAGGTAGCTTTCATGGAGGAAGGATCAACCGTTTACTCTCGCCGGGAATCGAACCAAGGACGTACATCGATATAATCAAACAGAATTCAAATACGATAATTTTTTGATGAATTTTGGAGTTTTTTTCATTAAAATCGGATAATAAATAAAGATTTTCAAGATGGCGTCCAAATTTCAAGATGGCGGACATGACGTCATACTAGGTGAAGATATGTATACTTTGACATAAGTGGTGGGGGTCAGTCTGCCTGCGTCCACTGAGAGGGAAGGATCGGTAGCCATTTTTAATTTTTTTTGCACTCTTCGGGTTCGAACCGAGGACTCCGAACTCCGTGTCTAAAAAGTATGTTTTTTATAAATATTTTATTAAATTTATATTATTTAAATTTTTTTATAAATTTTAAAAAAAATTTCATTAAAATCGGATAATAAATAAAAAATTTAAAGATGGCGGGCGTAACAAAATTTGCAACGGTGACATCATCATCCAATATGGCTGCCATGACATCCTTATTTTCAAGGTCGGCGGCTTATAAGCGGCTAGCTCTTAGGAGTTTTAAGCCGCTTTTAGGAGTTTTCGTTTTTTCTAGGGCAAAGCGACTTTTGAGGATTTTCGAAATCCTAATTTTTGAACTGTGGAATTATTTGAGATTTTTTGGCGGAAATTTTTTTCAAAAAAATTGAAATTTTGGCGATTTTTGAGGAATTTTGGGCAATTTTTGCCCAATTTTGGTCATTTTTGGCGATTTTTGAGGATCAAATTCAAGGTCAAGGTCAAAGGTCAAGGTCAACCAAGATGGCCGCCGTGACGTCAAAATCCAAGATGGCGGAAAGGACACACAGCACCACAGCCTGGAAGCCTGTGCCAGGAGCCCCATTCATATACTACTGTTATCATTTATTTTAATAAGTGATTTTTTAAAATTAATGTAGGAATATTTACTGAATTTCTACTTAAATAAATACAAATTCTCAATATTTCGGTCATATCGGCTTACTGGAGGATGGTAGATGAGAAACTTAAGCTTCTTTTACGACTTGCCACCATTTTTATTGAAATTAATAATTTTACATAAAATCAAAATTTTGCATCGAGCGATTATGAAAGGACAGAATTCGATCGAATCATTCAGTATATATTTTGCAGATTTTTTTTATCATTTTTGGATTTTTTTCCTCGATATTCTAAGTAAATAATTAGAGATTTCCAGGATGGCGACCAAATGTCAAGATGGCGGGGCGCCCTGGCAATTAATGATTCTTGCATACTAGAGGGTAAAAATTAAACTAATATAGCGGTAACGTGCTCTAGTTGACAACGTGTGTGACACTGAGCTCCTAGTAATAAGTATTGAAAACAAGATGCCAGATTATGTAACACTTGCACTCCTGGTAGCGAGTACTGAAAACAAAATGGCAGATCCGTCTCGAACAGGCGATGCTATTATTCCTTCAAATAAAAAAATTACAAGTTCGAATATGTGTGTTACTTGTATGTATCTTATTTAATTTTCAGTCTGGAATGCCGTGCGGTTCAAGGTGTATTTTTTTACAACTCACACATTAGAGTTGTGTTGGTTCGAATCACAGCTCTTCCAATTTATAGTGCATAAAATATCAAATTAAATATGTCGATAAGGACCACAACAGTTCTGTTAGTTAATGGAACATAAATCTTATGTAATAAGACAGAGTGATGCTGGCGCCATCTAGGAGTTTACAGCAGAAACAAAGATGTCGGAATAAAATTTTGCTGCCTCTAGCAGTACAGAAAGAAAACGATATTGCGGCCGTGACATCATACAAGTTTGCGGCCTCCAGCAGACGTAAACAAAATGGTGGACATAAAGTCATAATTGAAAAAAGTGGCTGTGACATCATTTTATAATGGCGAGCATTTTATTTGAATTCAAGATGGCGGCCATAACAAAATTTTGTATTTTCTATAATCAAGATGGCGAGAGTAGCGAAAAGAGCAACAATGATGCCATACATATCCAAAATAGCGTGCGTAACGAAAAGTGCAACATAAGGGATCTGGGCACTCGATTTAAAGATGGCAGATCCAAGATTGCAGCCGTTTTCAATGTCAAGATCAAAGGTCTAGTTCAATCAAGATGGCCGCCGAGAAGTCACAATACAAAATGACGTCGTTAATCCCAGTTCATACTCCAACTCCTGGGCTCGGACCGATCAATATATACTTCTATCAAAGGTAGTGAATTTCCAAAACGTAAATATGTACGTCTTTATTTTTGTTAGCATTAAAGTTTGGTATCCTATATATATAGTTAAGCTCATCAATCACTCACTGTTTCTGTAACACTAAAAATGTATGTCTACCTTGAAGACAAGCATATTATGAAGCTCAAATATGAGCCTACTCTATAGCATAAAGATGGGGCAGATGATGTCCCTAAGGACATACTGTGAAAAATCTCCTATTTGGGTTACTGAAACTTCACATAAAAATGCACAGTCTCCTTTAAAAATATACCTGTATGCTTGTCTGCAATGAAATGTTTGCCACTGAAATTTATGACACTTAAAAAATAATCATCACCATTGTATCATTGTCAATATGCAGCTACCATTGGGGCAAAAGGACAGCTCGTGTGGGGAATATGAACAGATTATACCTAATTTATGCAGTTACTCCGACAAACACTCATGGAATTAAACATGAAACTAGAACATACACTGCAGGCATTGCACCCAATCTTCGTCCTTTTGGAGATTTTTTTTCTTTTGCTTATATGACATTCGTCTTTCATGTTCTGCTTCCTGTGTTCGATAGGCCCACTTGATGTATTCTTGCTCACGTTTCTCTTGGGTCTTTTAGCAAGAACTGGGATCAGCTTCTCAAAACTGTTTCATTGGGTGGTTTGCGATTATTTGGTCGTAGAAGTTTATTGCACTGGTGAAACAGATTGCTGGTTTGGTAACACTAGCTATGCCTCGACTTGTGCTTCCACTAACATTGGATTGGTACGCGGAAGATGTGTGTTGTTGATGTCAGGCCTATGGATCATTCCATGTGAGAATAAAATATGTTCAGGCAGACAGTTTGGATTGAAGGGGGAAAATTCCACAGGCCTTGAATCCATTCACACTATTTTGTGGGAGCATACACATTAACATAAAGGAACCGGTTGATGTGAGCCAAGTAAGAGGTAAAAATAAATATTATTTACTTAACGCGTGTCCGAAACAGCCAAAATTTAATATTTAGGCTTTATTATCGGTTGATGTCTTAGGATGAGTGGATCAGAACGTTACGTTAAATTAAATAGCTTTATCCTCCCCCCCCCCCCACCCCCCCACCCCTAGCACAATAAAAGCAGACACTAACTGTGTCTGTTTGCCCCCCAAAAAATTCGTCCGTTTTCCCCCAACAGACATCCCACGTTACTTAGTTCTCCCAAATTCCACCAGATATCAGGAGACTTCCTTTTGTGCGCAAGAGCGAAGCCAATAAACCAGGAACCTGTCGTAAACGCGGTAAAAATTCTCACACTTGTATTGCGCGAGTAAATCCTTATCTTATAACTATAATATGTTACTATGCGACAGTATTAAAAAACAATTTTCTTTCGTGCAGTCAAACCAGAAGCCGTGTTCCAAATTTTACTTCCAGGGTGGGGTTTTGGAGCAAACTCGTGATAAATACACAATCACGCGGTACTTTCAGGACAGTCAGATCATTACTACCACCTCGAATTACATAAATATATATATTATATATATATATATAAAATCTAACAACCTGTCCGTTTGCCCCACCCTTACACTATATATGTGTATAAAATAGAAAATGGAAGTTTAACAATACAGTAACATTTGAAATACAGCTACGTAAGTGGAACATTCATTAATCATTAAATTAAAGGATTTTTATATTTTTCATTCGTTGCCTTACGAATAACTATGCTTATAATTACTAAAACTTCTTATATCTCTGAAAGTTTAGCTCGAAACGAAGAATGATGAATATTTTTTTTTTTTTTTTGTGGAATCTAAGTTTCTGTCACTGGTAATCTTTTGATAATTTTCCAAAATGTTCTTTTATCCTTTCGATTCTTTTTTATTTTTAAATATGCTTATATCTTTGAAGTTTAAGATTTAATTTTAAAAAAACCTTTGATATTTTTGTTTTAATGTATATAGGTGTGTGTGCGTGTGTGTGTATATATGACCAAACTTTTTTTTTTGGCAGATTTGTAGTTACAACCTTTTGAATTGTTAATTTATATTCTTCTTTTGTGGTTATTTAATTTCTTGCTGCTAAAATTTATCGGTAAATAGTACCTACACATGCACTTAAAAATATTCTTGTCACATTTTTTTTATCATCTGTATATAATATAGGATGTTGGTATGTATGACGTTCATAAACACCGACATCGTTTGACCGATCGCCATGAAAGTTGGTTTACACACACACACATATATATATGAACACGGAGAATATTTTCGCAATATCCATTTTGCTATAACTCGACACTAGACGGCACTGCAATGCGTCAACTTATACACATTTAAACCGTTCTACATTACTCCCACTAGCAAGCGACAGAATGCCCGGTAAACGAGCGAAGCTTCTCAAGAAGGGCTGGGAGGAGACCCCGACTCACTGCGCCAGACGCGAGTGTGGCCGGCTCAGTAAGGCACCGCAGAGCAGCCGTGTAATTGTTGATGGCGAAGAGTTGTCTGCCGTGAGTCTGCCGTCGCAAGGCGCGGGAGAGGATACTGCCGCGAGGCATGCGATGCGATGCGATGCGATGCGGCTCTGGCCCCCAAGCCGTCGTCGCACCGAAACGCCGCCGCCAGATGAAAAGAGCGGCGGCGGGGAGAGAGAAACGGAGAGAGAGAGGTTCGTTTTCTATCCCTTCGTTGCAGTCTCCCGCCGAGGCCGGCCGCGCCATCACGATGTGATATTATTAAAGGCGGTGCGTATAATTTCCTAAATGATAGAGTAGGTGGCCGCGGGCCTTCAGGAGCTCATTATTACAAACTGATGACTAACTGGCCGGGCGGGGAGGCGGTCAACTCCGGTCAACAAGCGGCCAACTCGCGCCCCTCGACCCATTCGTAGAAATCAACACCTACAAGGCTGTGATTTGTATCGAGAGCCTTCTCGTGCCCCGTGTTTCCTTTTTTTTATCATATCTCCTTTGGACGTCTCAATTTATTGTGTCGTTTAATAATATGCTTCATTTAGCACCTGTGGACACGTATTTCATCCGCGGGGAGTGTTTGTTAGTAAAGACGTAACAAGACGAACAAAACTAGTTCTCTGGAACCCCTCGGTGAAAGTACATACCAAAGTGTACACTCCTCCCCATATGTTTTATCACGTTGAAAATACACTTTTATTCACAAACTGTAGGTACTTAAACCTACAATGAAAAATGACTAACTTAATAAACTTCTCAACAGCTATGCATACCCAATTGTGATATTTATATAACCTAGAAGGAGGTGTTAAACATCTTATGTCTGACTGTACGCATGCAAGTATATGCGCAGGGATAAATAACAAGTTGAAACGTTCTGGGAAATTAGTTAAATTAGTAAAGAGTGGATTATGTACAGGCAACTGCAGCCAAATACGGCAATAAATTAAGCTTAAATATTTTTTTTAAACGTTAAAGTAGATATTTTCACTTTCAGTAAAATAATAGTAATCTCGTAAGTATTATGCTAATTATTTTCCTGTGTACATGTTTTATAAAGCAGGAAGTAAAAGAAAGTTTAAAGTAAATATTTGACTTTATGTCAAACTTTAAATATTAACGCAAAGATAGCAAGCCTTCATTGATATTATTGACCATAAGACCAATACGAGCAAAAAAAAAAACACACACTTTTCTAGCCAATTTGGTTTGTTTCTTGGTCATATGACTACGACGCGACGGCTTGCTACCAATCAAAAAATAATAATACACGTATAACTGTAATAAGGAAATTAATGATGAAATGCTAAATAATTCTTAGATGATTGATAAAAATAAAAGTATTTCTAAAAGTATTAAGGGCAGTTCTTGGTAATCAAATAAAACAGGCGGACGTATTAATGGTTTGAATTTGTATGCGCAATCCGTCAAAGCAACAGCCGCGGGAAGCGTAATTTAAACTTAAAGAAAATTACAAAATTTGTATCGTCCATGGTTCGTTTTCTTATTTCTTGTTAATAATTGTTTAATTTAAAGCAATATCTGATCATTTTCAAGGGAACGGATGATCGTTCCTCATTTGCAAGTCAAAATTGGTTTTATTGAATGAAAAAAAGGTTAAGTATAGTTCTTGGTGTCAGCCGTAAATTTCTTATTTGTGGTTAACTTGAACTGAGGACACAACATAGTTGTAACAAATTCCTAGCTTTTTTGTTTGTCAGTCTCGCATATTGCCAGGGGGAGTCGCGTTGTCGTGACTGGAGAAGAAATGAGCTTTAATTAAAGATGTAGATTGCGCCTGAATATGTGAATGTTATGCTGCTTTATCATATACAAGCTTATAACCCACGGCTCTCTCACGCAGTTTTAGGGTATTGCTTACATTATGGATTAGGCCTATACCATTGTAAAAAAGGTAGGTGATTAATTCAAAACAGTTTTACTTAAGAAATAGACACATTAGACTATCAGGTGTATAAAGAATAAATTGATAACCAAACCGTTTAAGAATGAATTTCCTAAAGTGGTTATACGGAGGCCTAAGCTATTGAATTTTTTTATATAGTTTAAGTACCTGATTTTATATTGTTTAAGTGTATTCAAGATTATTTTTAAATCCTTGCATTCCATAAAGTAGGCAGTTAAAAAAATGAAAGACGTGCCTATTTAATTTTAATTACGAATTGTTGGTTATGTCTGTGCTTAGAATAATTAAATAATTTCACCTTACTAAGATACATACATTGTTTTAAGACTTTTGAAATAATCACATCTTCATTTTAAGTACAGGTATCAAATTTCTCATCACCATAGTTATTCTTAGTTATTCTTAGTATTATTTATACAAAGTTCCGAAATTTTTCATTCTTTTCTTCTTTTCCCTTAGGAATGCCTATGTGCAGATTCAGAAATATAAATTTAGTAAATGTTACAATATAATTTATCCAAATAAATCAAACTAATTCCGTTTATTAATATCTGATTGGAAATCCAAATATTTACATTTATCTTGAATTTAGACTTAGCTTGCCAATACTGATTTAATAGCTTATAAATCTTTTTATTTTATTTTTATAAATAATATTCATCCCTATTACAACTTAACAGGTCATATTTAGAAAAGCGTTCAATAATAGAAGGTTGAATAAGGTATGTTTATTCATCACTACCAATAACTTAAATTAAGTTTTATTGGATTAGAAGATATTTTCTAATTTAAACCATAATAACAATCTTTCAACCATTTAGAAGTAGAATTTCAGCAAGTATTAAGCAAGAGTAGTTAAATTTTGCATGTTTATAAATCATATCGCACTTACATTCCGTTTTATTAGCTTCAGAGATATGATATTTACTATAAAACAGAACTGACCACATTTTATCACATTTTTCGTTAGAATATAACAAAATAGCTAATGTAAAAAATATGCTTCTTATTACCATCAAAACTAACTTTCTTCCATTTCACTGCGTTTGAGGTCGATTTAGAAGAATGGTTAAAGCACTCTACGTAACTAATCATTTGAGTTAGTCACGTTTAGTTTCTTACGTACATTTTTCTTTGCTATGGAAATATGATTTTATTATGATAAATCAAAACTTAACCTCCTTTCACGCCATTAAATGTAAAATTCCGAAAAATTAAAAAAAAGTCAGTCTATATCTCTGCTGTTCATTCTTTTTTTCTTACCCTCAGATCTAGTAGATTCAGAAGATATTTTTTTCTTGAAACCAAACTTACACATGTTACATTCCTAGAATCTCGTAAAGTGGTAAAATAATATGTGATTTAATATATTTACTATTACTTTAATTATTTACATCGTACTCTATAAGTTTGAGGGCAAAGATTTTTTTTAATAAATCAAAACTCACCCTCTAATCACCCCTGAAAATACGAAATTTGATAAATAAATAAAAATACGTAACTTCTCTACATACGCGTTGTTCTTAGTTTCTTACCTGCATCTATAATAAATACAAGTTAGTCAGGTTTTTTTTAAAAAAAATATATTCATACCCATTTTACACCCCTTTAGGAGTGGAATTTCGTTAAATGGTACATTTTGACTGTTAGTTTTTGTATATTAGATAGATTAAAAAAATACCTATTGTAGACGTTTCCATGGTGCGATTTCCAGAAAATATTTATATACATATACAAACTTTTGTGTTTACGATAGTTTTGGTGACAATAGACAATTAATCGATAAACTATTAAACTATTAAATATTTTCCGGAAATCGCACCATGGCAACGTCTACAATAGGTATTTTTTGTGTATTTATGTATATATATGTATATATGTATATATATGTATATATATATTGATAGTAGGTACACTATCAAATCCATTCAAATTGTTTATAAACCTTATAATTTTTATGTAAAACCTTTTGTCTGAAACAATATTTAGTATGATGAACCATACTTGCAGGGGGTTGAAAAAATAAAGGGGCAGAATTTAAAAAAATTCGTAATTTACTTACTATGTGCACTGTTAAATCCGTTCTGTCTTACTGTAAAACCTTAAATTGTTATATACAACTTTCGTCTAAAATAGTTTTTTATTCGACAATCCATTACTGCAATGGGTAGAATTAACAAGAATTGGAGGACAAAAAATATTATAGTTCCCTTTGAAGTCACAACATAGAATTCGTACGAAATGTGTATTAATCTTATAATTTTTATCCAAAACTTTTGTTTGAAACAATTTTTGATTAGACGAACGATTGCAGTAAGGTGTCGAATAAATGAGTGGTATAATTTTAACAAATTCTTAACTCCCTCTGTATGTATACTATCAAATCCATTCAAATTATTTGTAAATTTTATAATTTATACCAAAAACGTTTGTCTGAAATTTTTTTTGGTAATTCAAACAATAACTGGAAGGGGTATAAATAACAAGGGTAGAAAAACAATGTCATTACATTTAAATAAACAAAAACAAATTTACTTTTATTTCCAGGATAATTTATTGTAAAACACCTAAACTTTATCCAAAACGTTTGGCTGGAACAATTTTTGATGAAACGAACTATTAACGTAAAAACAGGGGGTTGAAATTAAAAAAAACTTTTTATATCAAATTTTTCGGAATTTATTAGTAACTATCTTAATTATACCTTAAAACTTTGTACAAAAAAATATACGAGCACGTATTAGTGCAAGGGATGTAAAATAGTTTTTTTAAGAAAACAAATTGCATGACTACCTTACTAGGCATCCTATTATGAAATTTGTTAAGACATTCAGTGCTGGATGCATTAAGTTAAAAACATTAAAAAATATTTTCGCTCCATGGAATATGAGGAATTGTTAAATCGATATTTTTTTTTAATATTTATGGACATATAGGATGTTATGTCACCTACATTAAGTTCTTAAAAGTTTCCAGAAAGTTTTCCGAAAAAAAAATTAGGTGCTTTGAAATCTTCCTACGACTGCAGGCTGCACCGAAAGGGATTTTTTTTGGTAACCAAAATTGTTTCTTATGCTTTATTATATTCGGAGATATAATTATCTTTCAAACATATTTAGCCCTTTTTCACCCTTTAGGGGTTAATTTCACTGAAAATTCATAATTTTGGTTGGTAGTTTTCGTATCCTTATTATTTGTAAATAATTGTTTTGCTTGATTAGATTTGAAGATATCATTATTTATTTTAAAACCATATTTTCCGTATTTTCACCGCCTTAGGGGTGGAAATATGTAATTATATATTGACTAGTTTTAAGTTAGCCAAATAACTTACTGGTTAAAAAATACATAAAAATCAGTCAAGTAGGTTTTGATTGACGCTGGAATAAACCGACAAACAGACAAAAAATTTAAAAAAAACTTTATTTTTGTGTTCTAATAATGTAAACAAACGATCTCATATAGTTTTTTATCACTTCATATAATATTGAAGACTCTTTACCTGGAGTAGTTTTATTATTACTTTATATTTTCAACGATGAATATTAAATAACTTGTACAAGATATAATTCCACAGCACAATATTATTGTCTAAATTATACATTGCAGTCGATTGTTACAAATTAACATGGAAAATATCTTTTATTTCAGCACCACAATTTAAATTTATACATTTTTTTTCTTATTCTCTAATACCAGAAATATTTCATCAAACTACAGTCCATTGAAACACATGAAATCAACCATTAAGGAAATATCAATACCCATAAACTGGAAATAAAAGAACGTGCTCATACTCAGTTTTACATCCGTTAGATTAGTCCTATCATTTTAAGTAAAGTAGTTACTCAACTTACTGTCTTTTAAAAAGGTATATGTATGAAACTGATGGCTGCTAAAATTATCTTATTTTATTTTGAGTACATTAAGAAAAGACTTAGCATGATTACTATACTTTTATGTCTCAAAAATTTTAAATTTAGTTTTTTTGACGTATGCCCACGGGCCAATATGCTTGTGTTAACGATATTTAAGTGTGTGTGGCGGAAAGATACGGAAAGTAGATCTTAAGCATAAGTTCCCGAAATTTTTTATTTAAGCGTGAACCAGGTATAAGCTATATTCAACTTAAATGAATAGAAAATATATAAAACAAAAATGTCATAATCGATAGATAAAATGTTAAATGCATACATTATCTGTACACATAAATCACCTCACCGACAATTAAGCTATGTTTTCCTTCCCCTCAGTGAAAATTAAAAGAAAAACGTGCATTACTTACAATATGTTGATTCTATTTTATTTTATGAAGAGTCTGTCTCTTTTCTTAGATTTTCCCATCTATATATATATGGCCTGTATATGACTATTATATATAGACCTACTACTATTTTGCTTTCAAAAAAATTGTAATTGCAGTTTTGGCTTGCTTCCTATGACAACATGAATACACCCTTCCATTAATAAATCGGTATATGTGTTGGTGCAACAAGCACACAGCCAACGCCATACTAAACAAACATGACAGGAAAGAAAAGGATAAATAGACAGAATCATTCGAAAGTACTCGGTAAAATCGTTGAAAAAGGTGAAACGCAGTTACAGAAATGTGTCCGTCTGCAACACTCGTGTTCTATGGTTTCATCTGTTGGGCGTGAGATGCGCCGCTGTGCACCCGAGCGGGGCGAGAGAGTGTGCGCGCAGGATCTGGTGTGGTGTGCAGACACCGGAGTCCCAGCGACGGAGGAGGGGGGAAAAAAGAAAGAAACTCATTACACTCATTAATAATTCCCGTAACACGAGGAGCCCGGCGAATTCCAGCGAGCGCGCGGTACAGTCCCCCCGCGGAGCGCTCGCACCCCAGGGTACAGTCCCGTCTCGCATCGCGAAGCGCGACCTCACACCAAGGCAGAGGGGGGGATATAATAAACACCGGCCACGCCAGCGCCCGCGGCTGAGGGAAACGATTCTGTAAAAAGGGATAAAAATTACCGGCTCCCGTCCGCCCGGAGATTATTCAAGCACTTTCGCTGTCCGGGTGTTAACTTATTTACGACTACCGACCCCGCAGCTCGGAGGCATCGCTGGTGCGCGCCGTCAATTAGGCAACGACGTTACGAAGAACAACAGCCGGAGAACAAGAAAACAAGGGCGAGGATGTGGCAACACTGCGAAGCACGGCTACAAAATTCATTCAAATTTCAGCTCATTGAAAAATTTGTATTTTTTTTTTTCCTAATTTGTCTGCGTTATTGATGAAACACGTCCTTATAATGTTTGGCGTACTTAATATCATTAAGCATTGTAAATGACTTGTTGGGATCCTACTCAATCCGGTTATCTTACCATTGGTTATGTTAATTTGTATGGACGTAGTTTTTATAAAGATTGAGTGGAATTGCTCAAAAGAAATTTTGTGAGAATATTTTTCATCAGAGAAGCATATGCGTATTATAGTCGACAGCAATAATAAGCAAGTTTCTTTATTTTTATGTATTTAAAAAAATCCAAGCTTTAATATTTTTTCGTGTCAAAAATAAACAAAGGGAAAGGATAACATTTGCCTTACATCATAAACCACGTAGTTAGTTAATGTATCTTATGGAAATCAAGGAACAATATCCACTTATTAAATAAGACCACATTTATTTATTTAAAAATCCTATACAGACCTCAATTCTAAAGACTGCGCCTTGGCGTTGCCAAAACATTGCCTTTTATTTAAATACAAAATTTAATTTCTCTAAAAAAAAGGTTGTTTTTTAGTTAATTATTTTCTGCAGGTCACAAAACATTAAAATGATTACCTACTTTGAATTGAAGCTACTAAAAAAAACTCATAATTAAAGAAAATTATTTGCTTAAATCTTTACAGTCTGAATAGTACTTGGTAAAACAAAAATTATGGCCATATGAATATAGCTAATGCACTTAAATAAAGAAAACATATTGGTACATCAATGCAAATTCTCTCAATGTAATTCTTATCAAACGGTGAAAATCGGCTACATTAAAAAAACGTATCTTGTTGTTTAATAATGTATGAAGAAAAGTAATTATAAGTGGAATTTTTTTGTACTAAACACATGTCTTGGTTTACCATTTCGCAACGAAACGTTCTCTTGCACACAGATACCAATAATAGTATTTTTTTCTATAAATCTACAGTTTATTCTTTGAAGGAAAACAACTGGTAGGTGTTGCGTTGAGGTCAACACCCTGTTGTAAACAGAGTGTTTATGTATCGTGCTTATAAACAATTGCGCTATAAAAAGACCTTTTCGGAAGGAATTAAGCAGATCTTGGCTGTAGAAACCTTTGAAGCCAAGGGGCTTAGCCGCCATGTTCAGGTAGACAAAAAAAGTGTTCAACCATAGTTACGAGAAGGCTGTCTTATATCATTTCAAAAAATGCTTGTTCATCTGTTTAAACAGCTGTCTGACTTTTCTGAGAAAATAGTTGTTAACTTAGAAACTGATTAACGATAGTTTGTTTCAGCTATGATATTAGGATTTTGACAGGTGTTGAAACGATTATTAGGACTTCGGTTGCCTAATAAAGTAACTAATAAACGTAATAACCACAGATTCATGTTGCACCTGACCACTAGCTATTAATAAATTAATTAGTGATAATTTTACAGGATTATCTGTCAAAGACTGAATGTTATTTTAGGAACTTGTCTACATAGCTATATTAGAAATACTACGAAGTTGTGAGAATTGTTTATGTTAAGTTAGGTACATTAAAATACTATGAATGGTTGGTTAGGTTAGGAAATCTGAAAGATAATGTACTTACATATCTGAGTTACACAATAAAACTACTTAAAGTAGGTACTAATACATTTGATTAAATAAATGCTACAATAAGTACTTTGAAAAGTTACATTAACCTGTCCTTTTATAAACATATGTATACAGCTATAAGTACACAACTGACAACCATGTGTAACCGATATCAGTTATCAGTCACATTAGAGCACGCTGGTTAATTTTCTTGGCAACATCAATTTTTAGTTCATAGCCGGGGCACAACTCCCTGGTACACATTACAGACCATATAACGCTAGGTAACCCAAAGATGACAGCAAGCAGACGGCTCTAGCATCACGTTCGTGACGTCATGCCAGCTCCTCCCCGTCTCTCCAGCCCTGGCTATAAACCAATATTAAAAAGCTCTATGCTAATAACACCGGAACTCAGGGTTGGAAAAAAAAACAGTTTCTTTAAAAACCAAACATTCTGTTTTTTTTTTGTTTAAACCAGGTTTTTTGTTACATTAGTTATTATGGTTCTCGGAGTGTTCGTATGAAAGCCATACAACATCCCGATTTCTGACACTTATATTGAACTAAAAAAGTAATAACAACAAAGAACTGAAGTCCAGAAAATCTGCACAGAAAGGGTATTTCCCCACAGGAGGAAGATTCTACATAGAATAGGTGTTTCCCACAGAAAGGGGATTTACAGTAGTCAGGGATTTCCACAAAATATGATTTTTTGAGTAATAAATTTATTTATCTCCTGTCTTTTATACTTTTCACTACAATTTACTAATTAATTTAATTTTAAAGGAGTATTTAGCTAAATAAAATATAAAACTTATTCAGATAATTTAAGCGATTAGTAGGATATAATTTTTGTTCCCATAAATCACAAGAAACCTTAATTAGCAAACTATTGTTGTCATAAGAGTAGAATTAGACCTTTTGTTAAAATTTATTTATATATTCTATTATTTTTTTTACTTTTGTTTTTTTATTAAAAAAACACTTAATTTGAACCATAGTCTCTACCTTGGTTTAAATCATTGTGGTTTAAATCAGCCTACCCTGCCGGAAATAGTAAGGATCATAGAAGTAAACAGAACTTTAACTCTATGATTAAATATAGTAACTTTTTTCTCATAAATCGGCTGCTAACCGTCCTGACACTTACAACTACATAAAATTTATCCTAATGAAAATTTGTTTTGTCCCGCACGATAGTAGGATGTAGGTTCGTTAACAGAATTCCTTGGATTTAGGATCTAAGTCTCCGTGGTAAAAAATGTATACACCTTAATAAAAAACACTGTGTTATTTGTTAGATCGTGTCTTGATATTTATTTTTTATAAAACTCAAAGATTTTATAAAGTTTTATTAGATTCAAAGTGTTGCGTCCGTTAGTTATGTATATTAAATTAAACAAGAATGGCAGGTTAACATGTTTTTTACGATAATCATCTTTGGCATCTAAAATGTAAATATATTTACATAATTTGCTACCGAAGGCAAAACAAAACACACAAAACTGTATTCATTTTTAATACGTCGGTACAATTTTTGATTATTTAGTGTTTTTAAATAATCAACTGTTACATTAAAATACACAACGAGCAACAGAACTCAGCATTAATGTTTGTATTTGATTATAACCGTTTATCGAGGTTTTCTAATACCTTCTCATATGAGGCGTTACACATTATTTAATCGTTAAACATCCTGTGTAAAATTTTAAATACATCAGATACTCATGAGCAACACACAACGATATTTGACGAACGTGATTTAAATAAACAAGGAAAACAACCTGACGGTTTGAAGATTTGCGGATTTGCACATTTATTTAAAATGTTTATAAAATTGTTACCTCGACACTAAACCATTTTATGAGCCAAATAATTTACATGCAGTTTGATTACAAATTATATTGTAAAAAATACTATAAATAAGCTTTGAATGTGAAGGGCACTCTTATTACAAACCTGTAACTCATAGGAAGATGTTTGAATAATAACCTAGCGGAAAGCGTTGCCACTATAATAAGAGTTTATTAATAAATTGAAGATATCTGCTGATAAACATTTTTTATTCCGATCAGGAGATTGGAAGCACCGGGATAACGATAAGCATATATTTTGTACATATAATAAAATTAATATTGTGTTCATTGATATAATATTGATACAATAAATTTAAAAAAAAACAATTCTGGCACTGGTAAAGATTTAGGATTTGTCAGAAGATGGCATTCTATGAATGATTTGAAGTCACTTTTTTACCCCACATACCCATATTAAAACTCTTAAAATGTTGCGTAAATTTTGCTGATCTGCCAAATGATTGTTAATAAGTATGAGTTAGAATTTTCGTCGTTAATGACAGTCTCGCTTACTTAAAATACAGTGTGAGGAATATTCTTTTTTGATCCATATGACTGTAGGAGAATAAATATACTATATATTTAAGTTTCAATATTTATTCATAAATTCTTCCTTATATTTTCATGTTTCATCTCTATGAATCTGTTTAAATTCATTTATTTAAGAAGCTTTTTTTTTTTTTTTCCAACTTCTTGTTGAAGTTTGATATGACTTGTGTGGTTGTTTTGTCTATGGAAGTATCGTATTGACTTCATTATTCTTTAATTGAAGTAAAGTTACGACAATGGTGGTTGACTAAAATATGTGTGTAATCAAATTTAATGTATTAGTAAATTTGAATAAGAATTACTTAACTCTGTGCCTCATTCTATTAGGTTATGGGCCCAGGATACCCATAAAGACAAATAGGAATTGTGAGTTATAACATGAAAAGCCAGTGAAAGGAATTTAAAAAAAAAACTTTGAATCAAGAAAATGGCGACCTATGTGAACTCCGGAACAACTTGTATAAAACCTTTTGATGGCACAGGATATAATCACTGGGAATTCAGAGTACGATTACATTTGGAAAGGATTAAGTGTCTGGAAGCATTGGAAGATAAAAAGGTAGGTGTAAGTAATGAAACGTTCAATGAAATAGACACAAAGGCGAGGAACATTATTGCTATGTGTGTGAATGATAATGTGTTGTCTATAATTCAAGACAAACATACAGCAAAGGAAATGTGGCATGCTTTAAAGGAAACATATGTAAAAGATGGAATTTCTACTCGCGTAGAATTGAAACGTCAGTTGGGAAATATGAAGTTTACTAAAGGGTCACTCAGTGAATTCCTGGAACAGTTTGACAGGAAAGTTCAAGAATTGAAAAATGCAGGCTCTGTATTGCAAGACGATGAAATAATTTCTCAACTTTTAGTTGCTATGCCAGAAACATTTCAGTCAGTAACAACTTCAATTGATGTGGTGTTTTCACAAAACCCATCAAGTGTAACTGTACAATTTGTAAAAAATAAACTCATACAAGAGGAAAACAGGCAGTTGAGGAATTTTGACAGAGGTAATTGTTCTAGTCAAAATGTATCATTTTATAGTTCAAGTAGAGGTCATGTAAATTTCAGAAGACAACAAAAATTCACCAGGAATTACAGAAGTAATGTACCACAACAAAGCTTGACTGAAAAAGATTTCTTTCCTTTTAAGTACCATTTTTGCAATCAGAAAGGTCATAAAAAGGTTGATTGTCCTAATTTACAAAGAAAGCATTGTAATACTGCAGAACAACAGGATGATTTATCTTTTGTGTGTGAAATGCAAAGAAGTATAAACACAGTTAATTCTAATTCAGCTCTTGTAACCTCTCAAAAACAAATGATTATGTTTATTGTTGACTCTGGAGCAACAACACATCTTTGTAATTCAGATGTGGGCTGTTATTTATCAGAATGTGAAGATATTGATATTCAAGTTAATGTTGCCAAACATGGACAGAGTATTTCTGCAAAGAAGAAGGGAAATTTGTACGCACTAACTCAAAATAATAACACGGTGAATATTGAAGATATATTGATATGTAAAGACCTTGATTACAATTTGCTGTCAGTAAGTAAAATTGAACATAAGGGATATAAAGTCGTCTTTGAAGAAGGAAGAGTGTCAATTCGTAACTAGTTGAATAAGATATTATTGGAAGGAAACAAACAAGGATCATTGTATGTTATTGAGCTTTATGTTAGGAATGTTAGTGTGAATATAATTGAGAAAATTGACAGTGATTTGTTGCATCGTCGAATGGGACATTCATCAGTGTATCGGCCTAAAAAGGTATGTGAAACATGTTTGAATGGAAAACAATCCCAAAATAAATGCATACATTTACCACAGGAGCGGAAACCTAACAGAATTTTGGAAGGTATAAGTTCCGATGTTTTAGGGCCACTGAATCCAACAACGTACGATGGCTATCGATATTAGGTAAGTTTTACTGATCATTACTCTCATTTTACTTATGTATATTTGCTAAAGAATAAATATGAAGTGATTGACAAGTTCAAAGAATATGAGGCAGTAGTAAGCAATAAATTTGATTGTAAGATATCACGTCTAAGGGTTGACCAAGGTGACGAATATTCATCTAAAGAGTTTCAAGCATTTTGCAGAACTAAAGGTATTCAGATAGAATATAATGTTGCCAGAACACCATTTCAGAATGGAATTAGTGAACGTTTGAACCGAACTATTATGAATATGGCAAGGTGTTTGTTGATGGAATCTGGATTAGAGAAAAATATTTGGGGTGAGGCTGTATATTGCTCTGTATACACAATTAATCGTTTACCAACATCAGCACTCACAGGTAATAAAGTGCCAGCTGAAATATGGTTTGGTCACGAATTCAATACTGATAAAATGAGAGTGTTTGGTTGCATAGCACATACTTTGATTCCGAAAGAAGACAGAAGTAGTAAATTAGAGTCAAGAAGTAAAAAGCTGATAATGATAGGGTACACTCCAATTGGTTATCGATTGTGGGACCCAAATTCCAGAAAAGTGGTAACAGCAAGAAGTGTCGTATTTGATGAAACCCCAAGAATTACTTTTAATGAACAAGATGCCAAAGATCCAAAGTCCGAAGAAGACATAAATGAGGATAAAGCTAAAGTAAAAAGCAATGATCAAGATGATAATGATGAAACACCTGAAAAACCTGAAGGTGAGAACACACTGAGAAGAAGCTCAAGAAAGACTAAACCTCCATTTTACTTAAATGATTTTGATACAGAGTTTATGGTTGCTTTATCATGTGGCAGTGTGCCAAGTGAAGTTCCACGAAACTATAATGAAGCTGTACGTGATCCTGACTGGAAGAAAGCTATTGATGATGAATTGCAAATGTTAAAGAAGAATATGACGTGGGAGATTATTCCTCACCCAGATGACGATACTACAGTGATTGACTCCAGGTGGATCTTCACAACAAAAGAAGTCGGTGGTATAACAGTGAAGAAGGCTAGACTTGTAGCACGAGGTTTCATGCAGAAAGATTTACAGGACAAGGAGCTCTACACACCTGTTGCTCGCATGGTGACTCTTCGAGTAATGTTAGCCTTGGTTGTTGAGGAGGACGCTCACATTAAGCAGCTAGATGTTAAGTCTGCTTTCCTTTATGGTGAACTTGAGAAGCCTGTATATATGAGCATCCCTAAAGGTTTTAATGTACCAACTGAGAATGTATGTAAATTAGTTAAGGCATTATATGGGTTAAATCAAAGTCCTAAACGGTGGTATGAAAGATTACATATTTATCTTCTAAAAATAGGCTTTGTTAGATCGTTAGCAGATCCATGTTTGTATTTGAAAGGTGATACTTACCTTTTGGTATGGGTAGATGATATTTTGTTGGTTTCACATGATTTAAATGATCTAAATGATATTAAATGTAAACTGTCAAAAGAATTTGAAATGAAGGATTTGTCTAACCAAAACAAGTTTACATTTTTAGGTTTAAATATATCAAGGGAAAATAATAATTTGTATATTTCTCAGAAAAGTTTAATCAGAAAATTTTTAAAGAAATTTAGAATGACTGATTGCAAAAGTTCATCGTTGCCTATACCACCAAAATTAAATTTGTCAAATAACACTGAATGTAATAATAAATTGCCTTACAAAGAACTGTTAGGAAGTATCATGTATATTATGTTGGGCACAAGACCTGACATATGTTTTGCTGTGACTTACTTAAGTCAATTTCAAAATTGTTATGGAGAAGAACATTGGAAATATTTGAAACAAGTTTTGCGTTACCTGAAGGGGACTGAAAATTTAGTTTTAAAGTTTACAAAGTCTAATGGTAGTGGAACAGATATCACAGCCTTTGCTGATGCAGATTTTGCTAATAATGAAATAGATAGAAAAAGTATTAGTGGTTTCATTATTAAATTTAACTGTAATCTTGTATACTGTAAATCTAAGAAGCAATCTGTAGTTGCATTGTCTAGCTCAGAAAGTGAATATATATCTCTATCTGTGTGTATAACTGAATGTTTGTTTTTAAAACAGTTGCTGGAGAGTTTAGACAAACAACTATCTGGTCCTGTACTTGTTTTTGAAGATAACCAGTCTTGTATTAGAATGGCTCAAACACTTGAGACCAAGCGATCTAAACATATTAGTGTAAAATGTCATTTCATCAGAGATATGATTAGTAAGAATATTGTAAAACTAGAATATGTACCTACACAATTACAAGTTGCTGACATATTTGCTAAGAGTGTACCAATTATGCAATTCACTAACTTTAGAGATAAGTTAGGTATTGCAGAATTGAAGGGAGGTGTTGAAGTTTGATATGACTTGTGTGGTTGTGTTGTCTATGGAAGTATTGTATTGACTTCATTATTCTTTAATTGAAGTAAAGTTACGACAATGGTGGTTGACTAAAATATGTGTGTAATCAAATTTAATGTATTAGTAAATTTGAATAAGAATTACTTAACTCTGTGCCTCATTCTATTACTTATTGTCTATGTTGTTTAGATCTCTTTGATTTTCAAGTTTTTCTTGAAAACCAATAATAAGTACCCTTTTTAATTAGCAAAAATCTTATATTTTAATATTAAAAACTAACTAAATAAGCCACAGGTCAAATATGTATCATAATATTGTAAAACATATTTTATTACATGAAAAATAATTTAAATATTATATTTTAAATTGTTTTAAAATTAATGTAATTTTATAATGCATATTTTTATTGGATAAAGAGTTGTGTCAGGAGAATGAGCTATCAATGCTAAGCTATTAGGAAAGTTTAGTTGAGTCATAGCCATCGTTTGTTACAGTTTACATTTTGTTAAGCTCCTGAATTTTGGAAAAATGATAATTCGGAGGATTGCAAAATATTTACAAAATCTTAATAGGGAAGATTATTTACTCATTAAAATAATAATTCTAAAATTCTACGAGGTATTATAATTATTATAACAAGATTGAAAGTCACCAACGACACACTGAAACTTTAACTGCCAGACTATATCACAAAATTAAGCTGTGCTGAAGAAGTCTGCGAAGTTAATTAATTTTAAAATCGTTTAAATGAATTGTGGTTAATAAATCTGTGAAGTAGTTTCATTTTTGGACTCGTTGAATGAACTGAATTTTGTAAAGCTTGTGACTACAATAGTGGCTGTTTGGCGAAGTTAATTAAGAGAAGGAATCCAGGACTATTGTGTCAAGATTCCGAAATTCTGGCTGTATCTTATCAAATGGTGAATTGTTTCGATTTAGTTTCAACGAGGATTTCCTGTGACTGTATTGGAGAACTTTAACCTGTTACAACCAGATTATATCTGCTGTTGTATTAAAGTATACCTGAAACTCAAAAACTGTAAAAGACATATTATATGAAAACTAACTACGACACGTTGTGCAAAAATTTTGTAAAATAGTGTAATTTTAACTATTTTGCAAGTTTCCAATTGGTTAGAATTTGCTGTAGTATTATTTAATAATTATAATAACTTAATTTCTTTTTAAATACCCACATCTTTTCTTAAATGTAAAGACACTAGTAGTGTTTGATATTCTAGTTTGTGTTTGTAAAATTAGCCCAGAGGTTGAATTGACACTAGTGTCTCAAGCTAGTGCTTATACTGAGCAGTCATAATTTTGAAGTAAATTTCACCTGTGATATTAATTAGCCAAATATTATAATTGACTGCTTCATGTTTTATTGCAATAGTTTTTAATATTTGAAATATATTTGTAATTTACGGATTAAATAAATTATATGTTAAAACTTTGTGTAATTGATAAAGAAATTGTAATAAGGTCATAACTAATTGAAAACTACAGAAAAAGTATAAATTTTGTATAATTTTATGAACTATTAGTTAATGTGCTTACAAGGAGGTTCAATGATAAATTCAATAATATACTCTAAATATTTCGTGGTTTCTTTGTGCACAACACTAATAGGTTAAAACTTTTACACACGAAATACCTTCACTTGTAGTAAATTTCAAGTATATGTTGTTTAATATAATTATTATTACAATTAAATATTATTTTGCGAAACTAAATTGGCGTTCTATTAAATATAAATAGGTATACTTACTTCAGACTCATTAAATTTCCAAACATTTCAAAGAAATTTTCTTATCCCTTGGTTGTCACGCGTTAAATTACGGATAGCAAAATTTAAATTGTTACTTGTAGAAATAGTGAATAACAAATCAAGTAAATATATATAAAAATATAGTCTCACAACAATAATTTGGAAATATTTTTCACAATGCAAACTCTACTCTTCTAACAATATTTAGGGTGTCCCACAAACATAGTGCAGATCATAAGTTGAACAGAAAGTAGCTTCTTAGAGAACCTCCCCAAGTGTAAGGACTGGAAATTTCGCGCTTTCAGTGACATCCAGGATAGAATCCACAGTCCTCTGCATACTAGAGCAACTGATTCGCTGAGGTGTTCTAAGACCTCTTTACCGGCTAGTCTCTGATTCGACACTTCTCTGGTCGAGAATTTCTCACTAGCCCACAGCACTCCACTTGAACTGTGCGCCAATAGCACACTCAGCACAATAGTGTATGTATTTCAATCTTAGCCTATCACGAAAAGAATCCGCGTATTTTTCCTTTCCCTACCCATACTGGAGACACGTTCTGCGATCTAGTGGATAGAGGGAAAAACAACGCAAAATTTGTCGCAAATTATTTGAAGCTGTTAATTAATAGTCTCTAGCGTATTTATCATAAACTAGCTGCAATACCCGTGTTTCGCTATGGCAGTCCACGGGCAGAACACACACAGTTCATTCATGCTCCTCATCATAGTTACGCCATAGCCGCGCCTCGAGTGAAAGTTGCACTATTTCTGAACGTATTTAAAGTATACTGTTTCTTCGCACTCCCTGATCTAAATACAGTTGCCCATGAAAATAGCATGTGCTTGGGATGGCACCCTCGAAAGACTTGATTTATGTTTGCGAGGCATTAAAACACTTAACAAACACAGTAACCAAACAAAATATAAACAAAATTGAGTATAAATATTAACTAATCGATAAACCCAACCCGAACTGCAAACCACGTTGCCATGAAAACGCGGTATCAACAACAAATAAAGCTTCAACAATGCAATAGCAAAATCTGTTTGCCATTTTATCACGCTTCAGATCCATCCCACAGTAACCGTGAATTTATCCGAGATAAAAAGTAGCCTATGTCACTCTCCGGCCCATAAGCTATCTATATACAAAAAATCATGTTATTCGTTGCTACGTTGCTGTGTGAAAGAAGGAAAAATCAACAAACCAACAAACACACTTTCGCATTTATAATATTGGTTAGTATGCACGTCTGTAAATATTTATATATTTTATTTATTTATATACTCCGTTGAAATTTGATTATGTTGGATACCATAAGAAGATGAAACATGTTAAGTGTACATGAATCATTGAACATTAAAATTTATGTACATTTCCAAAAGCACACTAAAATCAAAGTGAGATATTATTAATAGGAAGTATTCATTTGCAACACAGTAATATGTACATACCTTCAAGATAATAATACTTTTAAGAATTATTCACATTTATTTTTTACATATTAAAACAAATTAGGGTACACACGACTTTTGTTAATGTGTGCATGCTTAACATTAACTGAATGTATGAAGTCTGCGCTAAAAACAAGCATGATGTAATGATTACTACGTACTTAAATACTATGGAATTTGAGCAAGTTTTAGGATATTGTTTTTTTCACAGTACACAAGGTAAACTACATGACTACACGAGGGAAATTTTAAATCATCCTTTCCCACCGTCAGCATACACCAATTTACTTTATTAACTTATTATCCCCATTCAGTGGCAGTACCCCATAATCCCTCCTTCTTTTATGCAGTATATTTCACTTCAACAGTTTGTTGATGCCTTAAAAACTTAAAATAAAGAGCTAAATTGGAATAAATGGTTCAAATGATAGTCATGGAATCTTTAGTCAAATATGCCCAAAAACTGGCCTTTAGAACAACACTCATGATTGAAAAACTATTTAATATCTGCATGGTCAGTGGCGTAGCGTGGGTGGGGCGGAGGGGGCGGCCCGCCCCGGGCGGCAGCCCGCGGGGGCGGGTCGCCGGTGAAGCGGGTTGAGATCTGATCTATGATTCATTCATTACATGTGTCAGACACACTATAATGTTCCATTTTTATCTCAAATTTTGCGCACCAACTATTTTTTAATATTTATTTAAAAGAAAAACTGCGAAATCACTGACAGAGCTCTTTATAACGTTTGTTTGTTTACATACGAACAGCAACATCGCATCACGCCGCGCCGCCCGGCGCGCGCGTGCCGAGTTGAGCGGCACTCCTTATTATGTTAATTACTCATACAAAATCTTTTGTTTCACGCGTCGGCCCGTGTCGATGCCTCTCTTTCGCACTCATTGAATTTAGTACTACGCATGTACTGTAAAGTTTGACCTTAACCCAGGGCAAACCAAACAACTTCCGCAAACCGGGACACAGTAAAACTCATATATTTCCCCGTACCGCGAGCGCAGGTAAACCCAAAAAAATATTAAAACCCAAACTAATAGCAGGCTTAAAAAATACTAATAAGGTTGCGAACAGTGAGAGGAGGCAGCAAGTTAAAAAGACACAAAATTTATATGACAACATTTAATATATATATATGTATATATATATATATATATATCATAACATCGTTTCATCACAAATCGGTGCATCCATCATAAAATACATAACCTATTACTACTTATAAAAAATAGCTATATAATAATTTTAAAAAAATACTTTAACAATTCCCCCGAAAAAATATAATTTGATCATATACTTCGTAGCTCCGAAAATTAAATATAATTACCAAAAAGGCATTAAAAATATTTAAGAACATAACTCCGCTAGACTATCAAACTTGACTATATTGTCGATTGAACAAGAATTGGCTGCTAATATTGATTTTGACAAAGTTATTTCTGACTTCGCTGCTCATAAGGCCCGTAGAATCCGCTTGTAAAACCGCTCATCCTATTTTAACTTCAATAAAAGGTACCTCATTGTATGTGAAATTTAATTTTAACTAAGCACCTATAGAATGGGGGCGGCAAAATGGGTTTCCCGCCCCAGGCGCCGAGATGGCACGCTACGCCACTGTGCATGGTGTCTACGAATAATTTTAGTTCTATTATCGGGATCCAAATATATAAAATAGCTTAGTTAAATTTCTTTTTTGGATAGTGAAAGTGGCTTAAACGGGTAATTTCAAAATAATGTTTAGCTGGGTATGGAAATTGCAGTAAAATCTTGAAAGCACTTTAAGGATAGGCATTAGAATCTAAGTACATCTTTTGTTTATTTCTATGCTATGAAATGTTAAAGTAATCATTCGAGGTCTCATTGATGCTCATTGCACGACGGAAAACTGCACGCCAGCTCAGGCAGACTAATATTTTATAACACCTGATATTTCCTTTCAGTTTATGTTATATGAACTACTCACAAACAGGTATTTTGGGTAAATGTGAAAATTTATGACACTAATTTTATTATTTGTTTAAATCTGAGGCTGAAAAAATTGTGTGACGTACTCGTAACGATTTTCGACGTGACGTCTAATAAATCGATGAACGCTGGCTGCACGCACGAAAAATTGTCCCACTACGGATGTCCCACTACGGATGTCCCACTACGGATGTGTCCTGTTTTTTTTTTCCTAACCTAACTAAAAACTAAGTGTGTTTGGGAGGGGTCCGGGTTAGGAGGGACTTAAGTGGGTCTCAGGCCGAAGCCTATACGCTCTACTCATGCAGGGAGTACCATGCAGACAAGGGAGCATGCATATTGTGCTAAGGAGGGGATTGGCCAGCCATGGCTGCGATTGGCGCCATGACTAATTCCCCTCACTTGACTATTCTAGACTAAAACTAGAGATAAGTTGGGCCCAGGTAAAACCTCCAAAGACAGAGGGAAAACCCTGGGCACTCACATGCGGGATGCAAATTTCATGCATTAATAGCAAGCAGGTTGGCTACGGGAACATGTGTCCTGTTTACGCATGCGTGGCATCTCTCTGGTATGTTGCGGACGGTACAGAGAACTCGGCCGGCACGTGGCGGTGTACTGCTCAGGTTTCACCCCGCCATGCTGCAGGGATAGGTGGGTCGCACCGGTTGAATCACGCCTGCGTATGTCGCCACACACGGCTTGGGGCAGACGACAACATAGCGGGGTTAAAGGTTATATTGTTGTGCACCGCGCCACGGGAGTATATTCGCAAGGAAATGGCGTTCTTATGAGTACGTATTATTTTAATTACTAGTGTAAATCAGTATTTAACAGTGTTGTATGAGTATTGTTTTAGCTGTGTAACTAAATATGTATTGCTGGTAGGGTACTTTATGTAAATAAAAACTCTTGAATACTCTTAAATACTACCAATCGAATCCCGGCGGCTGAAATTATTTTTATAGGGCCTACTTGTAAAAATGAATACGGCGCGCACGACACTTCAAAAGTAAAAAATATATTTGAATTAATGAATGCAAATAAAAGTAAATTTATCAATTAAATTGTAGATTTCATTTCACTCCTTTGTATCTATACAAAATAGTGATAATTCAATAGAAATGATTCAATTTTATTCATAAAAGTATGCAGAGGTAGATTTTATCATACAAAAGATAGAAAAATTTTAAAAAAATTTCTTCCTCAAAGAATATAATATTTTTAATGCCTAAATGGTTAGGTTGCAAAAACCTATTAGGGCTCAGTCTCAGGCCGAATATGATATTTCATTTTCTACTGGATCAATCATTTCATCAATGTTTTGTTATGGCGTCACGTTAAATATCGTCCGTAAACCGACTTTACAGATAACCAATTTTTTTTTTAAATATCATTAATCTTAACTGTATTCAATTACGAAAAAAACATTCAGTAGCAAAACAAAGTGTATAGTAAACAACCTGAGACATTTCCAAGGCATTTCATGTCTTTAAATTGACTTTTTCATCAAAATATAACAGACATTCTTCAAATATTTTGGTAGTGGCATCAACGTGTTTTAAGATTTGTGAAAGAAGTGTATCTGATCGCACTGGATTTTAGACATACAAAATATATTCACTAACATATTAAAATGCAGATTAGAAAGTCATGAACGAACCAGTTAGAAAACGGCTACAGTCGATGGTTCACGAGCAGTGTTTTTTGCACGTGTCTGTACCAAGGAAATATAACATCACCATTCTTAGAGACGTTACAGCATTAAGGTGGGCTGGGTTAAAAATAACTTCGCAAAAATAGGCAACAGCGCAAGCAAGCAACAATCACGGTCGTTGTAAAACATGAAAGTCGCAAGACGTCACAAACCCTACAATTTGAAATTGTTAAACTGCCGAATTTTTTTTCCCTCAGACTTTTTTTAAATTCATGTAAAATAAAAATCTTTGGGGATTTCTCAATTATTTGATTGTAATATGTTACTTGGTTTTACTTTGCAAAACTTCAGTAATACGCGAAAACATAATGCCTTTAATCAAAATAAAATCGTGGCCTTCCACATATATAAGTCATTTCGCAATCTTTCAAAGTTTTTTGGAATATTTCATTTCAAATATAAAAGATGGAAATGAGAGCCAAGATGCAAGAAGTTGAAATCCGAGCAATCCTTGCGTTGCGTTTTGGTGTCTGCGTAAGTTATAAACGGGTGTTATAAAATGTGGTTAGTTAACTTGTTGCGTCTTGCTCTTCTTATGTTTCTTCCGTAGTTTATAAACCCGGTCTAAGGTACTGACATTTAAGAAAACATACGTATTTGGCATGGTTTTTCTTCGACCTTGAGATTATTAATATTTCGAAGCACGTACAAACAAAATTTAAAACGGCCTGGATAACAAACCAAAACATAATATAGAGTGTATACGAGATTAGAGATAATTCGTATTCTCGCAGCATAATTATAAAGTACGTCATGCTGTGTTTAGAGTGGGAAAAAAAGTGTAAGAAATAATGTCTTTTTTCATAAATATCATGGGATAATGATTCCGGCACGGCCCACCCATTTAGTTTTCACCATGGTTTCCAAAATTATTATGCCAGAATTAAAATGATAGTTAAAACGCTGAGCTACATTTCCTTAGCAATCAGGTATTTTTTTTCAGAACTTGTTTGAGAAATTAGCCAGGTACACCCTACCTTGAGGTCGAATTCTGTGGAGCCGGGTTCACAAGACGATGGGAGATCGAATAGCCATTGAAATAATTTGTGTCGGCTTGATTATAGAGTGTAGTCTGTTTTTAGAAGGTTCTAGGCCACTTGTAGACTGCATTAAGGGGGGTATTTATGTATATTGAATAAGCAGCTCTCGCCCAACGCTCGTATTATCCCTGTTATGAAATCTGAAAGGTTCCACACAACAACGACCCATGTGCACATGACCTGCTGTCCACCACGTCACTATTCGCAGCGAGAAATTTACATTTACTATGGTTTTATGTCCAAATAAATTTTTTTAACAATCCATCAGTTACCTCAAACACACAAAAAAAATAAGTATTGCAATACTTGACCGCAGGGCAGAGAATACAACAAATTTAAGGCTTGCTATAGTTTATTTTCTAGCGACTGTACCCGATAGTTCGCGTGAAATCGAAGCATTCCTTTTTAAGTTTCAGAGCGAAGCGTGCAAAAACAAATGTGTGAATTCTAAGGGAACGATAAAACTCATTGAGATAAAAAAAATTCGTTAAACGTTACTTTTCAACACATGTTATTACTGCGTAGATAATTTTATCAAAATCATTCTGTACAAATTAGCAGATAGCTTTGATTTTTAATTGAGGGTTTGGCTATTGTATTGCTTGTTATCATACAATTTCGGCCTCTGTTTTGAATATTAATTTATTTAATGTACAAATGTGGCTTCGCTGTATTTTTATTATTTGTATATATCAAATATATATATACATATTTATGAATATATACATATGAATATATATATTGAATAGTTAATGTTTCTAAAAAGTTCAAGCAAATTTTTCATGTACGGAAATGATGAACATAACGAAGTGCTTAAGCAAAGTTTTCCTAAAGAGAATAATGCACGGGAAGTTACAAAGATCTCGACGTTACCCAGTGGATAAGTGGTTAGATCATTCGCCTACCACCAAGACGTGCGGGGAAACGTAGAATAACTGGTGGGTTTTCTCGGATTTCTCCCGTTTTCCCTCGCTCATTCATTCATATATTTCTCCATACTCACATCACCTTTATTTTTCTGCAATTTCCTGGATTTCAAGACACGTTATGGGATCCTAAAGTTTTTTGCTTCAATTATTTCGTGTTTTTCTCATGATTTAAAAAATTCATTACACAACCATATTTATTTTTATAAAAGGTTTCATCAACTTGACAATTCCTTATTTAACAGTTTTTTTTAGGAACTTAAAGAAAAATTTTTATGTCAGTCTTGGCATGTAATAAAAGCATGAAATCGTATGATATGCAGTTTTGATTTAACCGTTCGCATGTAACCTTTCTCGTAAAATTCTTAATTTTTACGAGTAGTATATCATTTTAGCAGTAAAAACTAATTTTTTTACCAAACCACTAAAAAATCTCAGGTTTCGATTATTTTGGGGGAAAGAAAGCCTGATTCCTATTGACTGACCAGTGATATTCTAAAAATGAATAGTTTACGACAAAGACTACACACGAAGGGTTAGTTAAAAACTGCATACCTATCACACGATTTCATGCTTTCAGTACATCCCAGAACTGAAATGAAAAAATTGCCTTTAAGTTCCTAAAATCCGTTATTTAAGACCTCGCACAGTTGATAAAACATTTGATAAACAATTAAACATGGTTGTTTAAATAATTTACTAACAATTATGCGCAAATACCCTAAATCACGAAAGCAAATAATTTAATCCGTTGTTTGAAGTACAGGGCAATATTGCTTCCAGAGGAGGCAACGATGTGGGATTTGCGTCACCATACAAAGACACAAAAAAAATTGAGCGAGTCTTTCGTTACTCGCTAGTGATGTGTAACATTTAACCTTGGTAACGAGCAAATTCATGTGTTCTCACGTTGCAAAACACTCTTATAATACGAAACTCGGACATTAAATTTAACGTCGAATTCTTTGAAATGATGCCGAGCGTGATAAATTTATACTCAATTCGTGTTTTCAACTACATTTATGGACGCGAATCACACGTAGTTTTTGCACCCGCCGCTAGAATTCGCTGTCAGAGCAGCTACGTTTCATTAAGCCCACTTCACACTCTAGTATAACATCTGTTATACCCATGGGTATCAAAGTGGGCATAAAAGTTTGCATAGCAGAAGAGAAGAAATAATTCTGAACTCCTTTCACACGATACCTAGAATTTTACCAGAAAACTAGCCAGAAGCAGTTGCCGATTAAAGCAATCTTACTAGGGAAGGATAAACATGTTGTTGTCGATTTATCAAAATACTGAAAAAAAATTATGCTGATTACGGCGGTTTATGTTAAAAATTATTTAACCTGGTGAATGATTTTTTGATATGGTATCTTATATATTTCATTTGCCAAAAAAATAAAAAAAATGTTGGTTTGGTATTTAAAAACAAATGCAGAGCAATTTCTAAATTAAAGAGAATGTATTTTTTATTAGTAGGTTAGTTTCAAATCTAAGAATATAAAATTTAAAGGATACAAGTACAATTGGTTGCTTTAATGTAATTTATTTATGATAAATTTATAATATTACATTGACCAGACTGTTTGTCTAGCTAATTCAGTGTATTATTTGTGTTAATTTCATTGTAATAGTAAAACAATTTTACCGATTCACATATTTTATATATGCTTCCTGATTACTAACTTCTTTTACTACTTTCTTTAAGATATAAAAATAACAATTTTTGTAACCCAGTGAGACAAAGAAACCCGCATAGTTCGCATAAAAAAATTAAATCTAAAGTAAAGAATAACCATTTCGAATTTTTATTTAAGATAACAGTTGTTGGTTTATATGAAGTGTTAGTTTATTCATTAATAATTAATTAATGACAGTGGTTCCTAATACACGTTTGGAGTTTTAATAAGATAATTAATTTTTTGTTTAAATTACTTGTGAACATATAATTTTATTTTATTTTAAGTAAGAATAATCTACCAAGTATGAAATAATAAAACAAAAAATCTGAGATATGTATTTAATGATAACAATAATATAAAATGTATTAATACATATTTTCTTAAAGCACAATATGTATAATCCAGAAACCTTTTATTTTAGAACAGTAGATTATATTATTGCAGTGACTAGGTTTTGAACCACATCAATACTTACCGTTTTCGAACACCATAACCACGCGCTATACCGCTACGCGTTATGAACAGTGTAATGCATTTTCATTACGTATTATAAATCTTGCGATTACTTCTTTCTACGATTATTGTAGTTTACCAAATATATTCCAGGGTGGTTTTACTATCATGAAAAGACATTTCACATACCATTAAGTCTGTTACGTCCCCTATTGTTTATAAACGGGACTATATAAGGGTTTATATTGCTACACATAGGTCTGCTATCTTTACGACTTTCACTCGTGGGTATAGCAAAAAAATAGAACACGTTATATGACTTTTTGGCTACGACTTCGGGTATGAAAACTTCTATACCCAGAGCCAGACCCCTTGGAAGGTGCTGGAATGTTACCTGCACGAGAGCAGGCGCGCTAACAGAAAATAGGTATGATAACTGCTAAGGAAATGGGTATTGTGTGGGGCTGGCTTAAATACTATAAAGTTTCTCCTTGTCTTTGTGAACATTGGTTTGCGCCATCTGCCACAGATGGCAGCGTTGTGGTTGTTACTCCGTTGGGCGCCAGATTTCTATGTACGGACCCTCTCTATACTTGCTGGAGGTCAAGACCTCACTTTGTGGCGACAGATTACTTATGTACGAGCTTACTTTCTCTGTGTAGAAATATTATGCTTAGATAACATTCAGTTGACATGTGTTAGGGATATTATGCCACAGTTAGGGATTGGCTTGAAAACATAGACATGGATGCACTTGAATAGGTGAATTAGAAATAACATAAAACAAACACACTTGAAATTTTTACTTGTTTATTAAAAGAAATGTCTGAAGTTTACCCTTAATATTAATACTTATTTATTAGATTCAAATTTCCTAACTGTTATTGGCACCGCAGAACACATAAAATTATCAACTGACTGGAGTGACGATGCGCACATCTCATAACTGAGCAAAAGTCTTTGTTTCGGGTTCGACGAGATTTTACACAGTTTCAGTTCGTGAATTAGGGTTCTTAATTGTTATTACCTCTGCTAGATAAGGTTTAATTACGTCGGTAGAGCTCTGAGTCCCTCGTTCATCAGACCTTTGAGTTATGTTAATTGTGTCTAAAAATAAATAATATTAAAAAAAATAGTTTCTCGTAGATATTATTACTTAAGCTCAATTTCTGAATGTTAATTTTACATTTAAGGCCGTGATGTGACGAATTGTATGGGAGTTACGTGGTGATTAACACTGAATTGGAGTAACAGACTCTTACAATTCTTTACTCACGTATAAATCACTCTTAATTTCTTTATCTTTTTAGATAAAGCCTTACAAATGCACGTTTACATCCTAACAATGCATTTCTATCATCCTAATTTCAGGATGCCTACAACTTTCTAGCTATTTCGCTGGATATTTTCACATCGACGTCACGTAGCTGTGCTCTCTTAAGCCGGCCATTACATTATTTTCCAAACCTTCTTAAATTAAGTCAGTTATCAATGAGTGACGCAATTCAAACAGCGGCTCGTGATTGGCCGAAAACCAAAAACTGTTACATTAATTAATGTCAAACTAGTGAAATCCGCGCGCAACACTAGCGCGGAACACAAAATATCTCATAAAATTTAAATAAACAAATACTGAAATAACAATTTACATTAAAAAATAACGGCGTCAACTTAACCGTTTACCGTCTCAAGTCATTACCTCCTTAGAGGGGTCTATGTTATTCTTCATTTTTAAACGTTCAATTTAGTCCATAGAACAACATTCACATAGATATACATTTTAAAGTTAATTACCGTTTTCAAACAAATAAAATATTAGACATAAAGTATACCAATTAATTAACATAAATAATTTCTTATTCTGGGCGAAAACATTAAATGTTACGGCACAGTCGCATTGACGAAATGACTCCCGCCAATGCATCACCTTGATTACTGCAATGTTTTGTTTCCTGATGACGGATAAACTGTCAAAGCGGCTTCAGAAGCGCCAAAACTTCTGTTTAAGATTTATTTTCAACCTTAAATCACGAGACCATCCAACTCGGTACTATCAACAGTTTGAATGGTTGTAACTCAGACGAAACAAGCACATACAGATTCGTACTTATAATGCACTGAAGCCGAGATCCCCTCGCTATCTGTCGGCCAATTTAAATCATCTTCACAGCTACCATGACCATGAGACACGAGCCACAAACAACTCTGTGCAGGCAATCCCTGCACAATCATCTAAAAGCTTATCAGGATCTCCTGCAACCACGAGCAGCAGCTCTGTAACGAGCTGGATCAGGCGACAAGACAGTCTAATAACCCAGCAACCTGCAAGCACGGGCTGAATAAGGAACATCTCTGGAACACCTCCTCAGCATGATCACTCCGTGGCTTACCTACTGCTTGAATTTGTGTTTGTGTGGGAGAATGGCATTCATTATATCATATTGGCAACAGATGACTCTTAACCTTTAATTATATTACAGCAGGTGTGTATGCCAATTTCGAGTTAAATACAAATTTGTTTTATGTTTACCTTTATTTTTGTATATTCAGTTTACATTCATTCAAGTTTGTTTTATATCACGTATTATTTTGCTATGCTTTAGTATTTTATTTTCTAATGTGCAATGTTAATTTAGAGAAATGTAGATGTTTAATGTGGTTTGCCACCAATATAGACGTTAAATAAATAAATAAATGCCGTATACTGAGAGCTAATATGTTACACATCCAATCACAAAAAAGCACATACATTTTACTTAATTTTGAATTTTTATCCCAACTGACACAGATTTTTAGAGAGGGAAATGGACAGACGCCTAACACCTCGGCGACGCTGAGGTCGTTAGACACAAAATATGACGCAATGCTGAAACTCCGGGTACCGTCCCGAAGGGATTAAAACCCAGATCACGTAAATGGAACTAAACCACTTGATTTTTTTTTATAAAATTATCTTGGCTGGTAATCATTTATCGCCTACGAGACAACCAACAATGATTAATTCGCGACAATGTTAACTGGTATTTTGAGACTATTTCAGTGACGGTGTCGGCAGTGAGTGCCTTGCCCGGGACTCGAACCCTCGAACCCTCGCGCCGATGCGACAGCCGCTGTGGCGTGGGCCCAGGTTCTGAAACACTCGGAGATTAGGAAACACAGAGCATAAGGTCCTATTCTTGACGAGGGGGGTGGGGATTAAGCCAAAAGGGGAGGGGGATTTCAGTGTACTTCACGTACCAATATGGCGGCTGTTTGTTTACAAATGTATCAGCTGCACCTATATTTGAGGTCAAATTTAAAAAATATTACAACTCACATCATTACATTTGTATTATGAAGATAATTTTTGGACTTTAAAATATGTATAAACATATTAACCAGTAATATTTTTATCTAATTGTCTTCCGAAAAGCTTAACTAATGTCGTTAATAAAAGCAGGCTAAAACAGCTGAATACAAATATAAACAAACGTCCGCCATACTGGTATGCGAAAATCAAATAAATGGGGGAATAAAACGACTTTACGTCTGACATCTAATGCGGTATCCTTTACTAATCTCTGGAAGCACTAGCCAGAGTGATTTGCCTCCAGTGCAACAGGAATTTGGAAACATGGCCAGTCTACATTCAGGCTCTGATGAGCTCTGTGGGTCGGCTACAGCGTGCACTATGACTGAGACCACGTCTGGCGGCGAAGCTCTGGCCAGAGACTTTCCGACTTTAGAGGAAATAAGAGTTTCCAATGTTGGTGTTAGGGATATTTGGAAGTGAAATTCGTACATAATAGTTTATTTGTCTTTGGATTCCCAGCAACCAAAAAGGAAGTTGTTATTAGTGATGGAATATAACATACATTATTAAACGGTGGTTGGATAGTTCAAGTTGGTTTAATAGCTCAACGTAACATGTTTTGTGTTGGTTACACTGTATTTTTTTTTAATAGAACAGAAATATTCATGTAAAATTACAAAAATTTGTAAATTGGTACATTTACATGAAAACAACTGTATCACTACACTATAGTGTTCGTAGTAATAATGGTTTCTAATTGTTACCCGGGCATTTCTGCTTTGTGTTGTACCAGTACCTCCAATAGATAGCTACAGTTATTTGTTAGCCGTACCTTGAATAGCTTTCCAAGATTAACCGCGCACATTAATAAGCATAATAAAACAAAATAAAATTAAGTTATTGAATATTCATTAAATTATCTTTCCCAAGGTTTAAAAAAATATTCTTGAATGAAATATTAAATAAAATTAAAAATTATTCGCCAATGTTCTTAATAAATACTTGGTATTACCTCGAAAAACGTATTTCATACGTGAAAAAATAACCACATCCATGTGTTGTACAAAAATACATTAGCTTTTTTGTAGTATTGCAAACTATTTCTTGGCAACTGGTTTCTAAAGGAATATTTTTTTGGAAAAGTACAGAAAAATCTTTCCTGTGCAGCGTGCATCCGACTGCTGCGACTCCTTATGGACTTGCGTTGTTTTTCTCCCGAAACGGCGTTAATTCCGAATAAAACGAACCAGCGGTGTTTGGGGTTACAGAAGGAGGGGAGAGAAATCAAATTTCCAGCCTTTGAAGGGGAAGGCAAGGATTATTAGATTATTATTAGTTTGTCGTGGGGGGAGGACGGGCGTGTACCTGATCGCAGCGCCGCGCGGCTATTAGACGAGCGCAGGCATGCCTCGGTGTCGCGTCGGCGCGGCAATCTGTAGGCCGAGCGGGGCGATGCATATTCATGAACCCTCCCGGGGGAAGGGGGAGGTGGGGCTAATTTCCCAAGGAGGGCCTTCGAACAGGCAGCGCGAGGGAGAGGCTAACCAGGAGGAAAAATAATTAAAAAGGGTTCCGCCCCTTTCATCCCCCTCCCCCACGGAAAGGAGGAGGGAATAGGGCGTACAATGTTCCACTTAACGGCTCTCTCTCTCTCTCTCTCTCTCTCTCTCTCTCTCTCTCTCTCTCTCTATCTCGGGCGAAGTTTATGTTAATGTTCTCCTTCCCCCCCTTTTATTTAGGCTTTCCCCCTTTGGGACGCGGGCGTGTGCGAGCCACACAGAATGAATGACATTGCTGGAGCGGAATGGCGGTGGTAAAGAAATAGTAGGGCGGGAAAGTGATAGCTTCAACGCAGAGCCCATCTAGGCTTTTCCAGAACACGTTGATATCACAGTTTAAAAAAACCCTCCACGCAAACTAGAATTTAAAATTTGTAGAAAAAATATGTTCACACTCAAGTATATACACCCAGTTTAGATTTGCCAGCAAATCGAGACGAAGTTCCTTCGACTAACGTCCACGTTTGAAATTGGCCAATTTAACAAAAACAAGTGCTCGATGCGTGCCTTCTGGTGGCTAGGTTCATATAATTGATATTTATACCTGTGGCGGAAGGATACTGAAAGTAGATATAAAGAAAAGCTACCGGAAACGTTCCTCGTAGCGTGAACTCAATCGCGCAGCCGCGTCCGATTGGTCGCTACACGCTGTGTGGAATATATTGCGCTTACAGCGTCGGCATCCTCACATAACTGTTAAAAAAAAGGAGGGCTATGTACTTACGTACGCGCATTGATTTAAGACACTAAACTATAATTAAATTTACTGTACCAAAAATTTACTAATTAAGTACTTAGTATTCAATATTATTATAAACAAGTGTATAAAATAATATTACAGCAGTACGATAAACAAATATATATTCACATATATTTGCATAAAGCAAAATTTGTATGGTCCAGTTATCTGTCAATTTAAAAAGTATAAAATATTTTTTCCGCTGCCGAGTTTTCAACCACGACTCTTAAAATGATAATCGCGCACTATAACCACTGCGCTACAAAGCCTGACTGATAAATACTAGGGAAATATATATTATAATTATCTTAATAAAAATCATTAGGTTTTTTAAATATAAATTACTCTTTAATATGACTAATTTAATTTACCAAATTTACTCCAGGGTAGTTTCACTATCATAAAGTTTGATTTGGCACACCCGTACGTTTGGTATTTCCTCTATTTTTTATAAAAGTGACCATATATAGGGTTTATGTTCATACACGTGGATCCACCATTTTTCTGTGAAATTAACGTCACACGGTGCGCGCGCATTGTAAAAATTCACTCACCTAAAGAAGTAAATATTCAAAAATTCTTAACTTAGAAATGTAGTTCCTAAGAATTTCCGGGGAAACATACGTATAACTTAATAGTATTACAAGTTTGAACGAAAATATTTTAGGAACACACATTTATAACTTTGTACGGTCACAAATTAGAAACACGCAAGTTAGGGGTCCCATACATACACAGTTCGGCCTTACGATCGGCCTGAACAGGCAGCACTGACTTGTGTGGAGCTGCCGGTCTGTCGGACTGCGGGAATCCCCTCAGTGGCGCCTGGCAGGCGGAGCTGACCTGTGTGGAGCTGCCGGTCTGTCGGACTGCGGGAATCCCCTCAGTGGCGCCTGGCAGGCGGAGCTGACCTGTGTGGAGCTGCCGGTCTGTCGGACTGCGGGAATCCCCTCAGTGGCGCCTGTCAGGCGGAGCTGACTTGTGTGGAGCTGCCGGTCTGTCGGACTGCGGGAATCCCCTCAGTGGCGCCTATCAGGCGGAGCTGACTTGTGTGGAGCTGCCGGTCTGTCGGACTGCGGGAATCCCCTCAGTGGCGCCTGTCAGGCAGAGCTGACTTGTGTGGAGCTGCCGGTCTGTCGGACTGCAGGAATACCCTCAGTGGCGCCTGTCAGGCGGAGCTGACTTGTGTGGAGCTGCCGGTCTGTCGGACTGCGGGAATCCCCTCAGTGGCGCCTGGCAGGCGGAGCTGACCTGTGTGGAGCTGCCGGTCTGTCGGACTGCGGGAATCCCCTCAGTGGCGCCTGGCAGGCGGAGCTGACTTGTGTGGAGCTGCCGGTCTGTCGGACTGCGGGAATCCCCTCAGTGGCGCCTGTCAGGCGGAGATGACTTGTGTGGAGCTGCCGGTCTGTCGGACTGCGGGAATCCCCTCAGTGGCGCCTGTCAGGCGGAGCTGACTTGTGTGGAGCTGCCGGTCTGTCGGACTGCAGGAATCCCCTCAGTGGCGCCTGTCAGGCGGAGCTGACTTGTGTGGAGCTGCCGGTCTGTCGGACTGCAGGAATCCCCTCAGTGGCGCCTGTCAGGCGGAGCTGACTTGTGTGGAGCTGCCGGTCTGTCGGACTGCGGGAATCCCCTCAGTGGCGCCTGTCAGGCGGAGCTGACTTGTGTGGAGCTGCCGGTCTGTCGGACTGCGGGAATCCCCTCAGTGGCGCCTGTCAGGCGGAGCTGACTTGTGTGGAGCTGCCGGTCTGTCGGACTGCGGGAATCCCCTCAGTGGCGCCTGTCAGGCGGAGCTGACTTGTGTGGAGCTGCCGGTCTGTCGGACTGCGGGAATCCCCTCAGTGGCGCCTGTCAGGCGGAGCTGACTTGTGTGGAGCTGCCGGTCTGTCGGACTGCAGGAATCCCCTCATTGGCGCCTGTCAGGCGGAGCTGACTTGTGTGGAGCTGCCGGTCTGTCGGACTGCGGGAATCCCCTCAGTGGCGCCTGTCAGGCGGAGCTGACTTGTGTGGAGCTGCCGGTCTGTCGGACTGCGGGAATCCCCTCAGTGGCGCCTGTCAGGCGGAGCTGACTTGTGTGGAGCTGCCGGTCTGTCGGACTGCAGGAATCCCCTCATTGGCGCCTGTCAGGCGGAGCTGACTTGTGTGGAGCTGCCGGTCTGTCGGACTGCAGGAATCCCCTCAGTGGTGCCTGTCAGGCGGAGCTGACTTGTGTGGAGCTGCCGGTCTGTCGGACTGCGGGAATCCCCTCAGTGGCGCCTGTCAGGCGGAGCTGACTTGTGTGGAGCTGCCGGTCTGTCGGACTGCGGGAATCCCCTCAGTGGCGCCTGTCAGGCGGAGCTGACTTGTGTGGAGCTGCCGGTCTGTCGGACTGCGGGAATCCCCTCAGTGGCGCCTGTCAGGCGGAGCTGACTTGTGTGGAGCTACCGGTCTGTCGGACTGCAGGAATCCCCTCAGTGGCGCCTGTCAGGCGGAGCTGACTTGTGTGGAGCTGCCGGTCTGTCGGACTGCGGGAATCCCCTCAGTGGCGCCTGGCAGGCGGAGCTGACCTGTGTGGAGCTGCCGGTCTGTCGGACTGCGGGAATCCCCTCAGTGGCGCCTGGCAGGCGGAGCTGACCTGTGTGGAGCTGCCGGTCTGTCGGACTGCAGGAATCCCCTCAGTGGCGCCTGTCAGGCGGAGCTGACTTGTGTGGAGCTGCCGGTCTGTCGGACTGCGGGAATCCCCTCAGTGGCGCCTGGCAGGCGGAGCTGACTTGTGTGGAGCTGCCGGTCTGTCGGACTGCGGGAATCCCCTCAGTGGCGCCTGGCAGGCGGAGCTGTCCGCCCGCATGGTCTTCATTCATTTTACACACGTCGTCGCAAGGTGGACTGGTGAACGTGAACTGTAAATCCAAATAGAAGCCCGAACGTTGTTACACAGAAACAAATTCTCTGTTCTTTTAAAAAAGAATCATTTTGAATCGAGTTGCTAAGCAATATTTTTAAGGACTACAAAATTGATATTGTACATTTGTACAACACATGGCTAACATTATTTGTTTATGTATGTAATACGTTTTTCGAGATGATACTGAGTATTTCTTATGAATTTTGGGGCATAATTAAATATTTTAATTCTTGTTTCATTCAAGCATATGTTTTTTAACATATGGGGAAAAATTTAATATTTAATAATATGGCTTCATTTAGTTGTGTCCTGCTATTTATGTACGCAGTTACCTAATAGTGGAAAGCGATGCAGGGAATGGTTGACAAAAAAACTTGAACTATTGGATGTTCTGCTACAACATAAAGCATAAATGTCCAGGTAAGATTCCTACAATAGTATTACTGTGAAAAAAAATTTATATGTTACAGTTTTTTTCATGCAAATTTACAAATTGACCAATAATTGTATTTTTATATGAATATTTCTGTTCCAGATACAAAAAAAAATACAGTATAGTAACACGTAAATTAAAGTGATGACAAGTGCAAACCACATAACTTAGAAAATTCTCTCTTGTGTTTTTAAGTAACGACAGCGTCCTACCAGGGTCTGCCATTTTATCATTGCGGTTTAAGTTATACCACATACTTCTATGGTCATTGAAACGGTACTGACATCTGTAACATTCTAATTTTTGACTGTATTTTGATAGTTGCGAACGCTAAAGCGTTACGATCATGAGACGTGAATCACGGGTTCGATCTCGAACACGACACCTTGGCGTGACTCGAATGTCACGATTCCGAGTCGATTTTCCGAGTGGTTCCGCGGATTAGTTTGGTGTCAAGCTAGAATTTACAGCACTGTGTATAGATTATATAAATATTTGCTTTTCTATTGGCATATTGACAGGGGCATGTATTTTTCTGATCGCTCATTAAACTGAAATGAGATGTACCCGCGCTTGTAATTTGCGGCCGTAATTGTCGTTTGTAATTGCCCTATTTGGCCGGGCCCTTCAGGACGCGTTTGCTTCCACACTGGATGGATGTGGTTGGTGTGCTGACAGTAGACATGCATTTGAAATAAACCCAGTCAACCACGAAATATAGGCAATGCTACAAAGTATTAACACTTAGCTGGTCCGGAAAACGTTTGCGAAAAAATACACGGCCCTGCAGATTCTTCATTGCCTTCTTTTGATTGAGTCGACGTACTGGTAGCTGGAATTTGAGTGGCCTCCAGTCGAAGAGGGGCGTGGTGAAGTTATTATTATGGGTAACTCACCAACGCAGAGCAAAGTATACATGTTTGCGGTCTATCTTGCGATTTCCGTATCTCTAACCCGTCGCTTTGAGCCACCAGGGGTTGGTGTCTGGATGGGGGAGGGGGCGAGTTAAATGCAACTTTGTGGCTAAAGCGTGATTTTCTACTCGGCGCTGCTTCTGAGGCTGATCGCTGGCTTCTTTTATCGCTCTCCGAAAGCGAATTGCTGGCGAATGAAGCTCCTGACTGAACCGTTTAGAAGGTGCTGCGTACTAAAAATATAAGAAGACATTAGCTTTCGGAAAGAAGTTTCGTGGGGACAATAGTTCCGAGTGTGATGACGTCTCAGGATGACGTGCTACGAGCCACTAATGTGATCCGTGCAAGAGCTTTTAAGATCCCCGCCTAATCGGATACACAAGCGGCGTGCATAGCTGAAAAAAAAACCACGCCATTTGAAAGCTATGTTAGAGTAATATGTGTTGAGGAAAATCATTTATGAGGGATAAAAAGTTTGGTTTCCAGACTTCTTTTTAAAACTATGTTTTTATAAGAGTGAAAAAAGGCTAACCCACGTGTTTTAAGAATAATTTTTAAGCATGAGACACCCGGTACAGATTCTTGTAAGCATTCCAGGGTCCGGTAATACACTTTTATCTTCATTTCTTCGCCGTATGATGTTATGGTTACCGCTTAAATATCACAGTTGCCCTATACACGACGAGAAGACTGCGCGCCAGCTCAAATGCTAGAAGCACCAGCGAGCTTCGCACTCACTAACTCACGTAGTATACCCCTGACTAGGCGGGCCCCTTTTCACTTCCGTGCACCGGCGACGCCAGGTGAGTTAGTCGCTTGTTCCGCCGAAACGCGGCGGCTACCCTTCCCGATGGGCCGCCAGATAGGCTGCCAGATAAAAACTACTTTGCCCAGTCCACACGAGCTGTTGAGAAAATTGAAGTGCGTGCCAGTTGTCGATCAGCGAAGACACTGGCCGAAGAGTGGGGTTGTTCCTGGATCTAGGGAGAGAGGGAGGAGGCACGATTAGTTACCGTTCACTAATTACACCGCCACGCAATTTAAACCTCCAGGACTTCTTTCCTCGCTCGTCAATGGCCTTTTTGCTTCTTCTTCAATCCCTTCCTTCGTCTACAAGACCGCGACTTAAAGAGTGCGTATGATGCCGGGCAGTTAGGGCTCCCGACCAATCATAACCAAGTAAATGAGATCGGCTCTTCGAACTCGGGCTGATAGACGGCTTCGGAGCGGACCTGCAGGTACGGCTGTCGATACATCGACATTTGCACGTTGATGGATTGATCTTGTCCTGCAAAAGTTTTTTTTTTTTAATCATTGGGTTATTAACTACTTCATGGCTTTTGGGTTGAGCACCGACGTCTTGCAAATGAAGGCTTGGTGTTCTGGCAAATCATTTATATAGGGCCAAACACAGCCGAGCTGTGTGACTGGTTCCTACGGGTGGCCATGGTCATCCTGATTGGCCAGACATTCTTACAATCAGGGTCGCCCGCACGGATAGATCACAGCTCCAGCAAGTGCTTCTAATTTGGAGTTGATTTGATTACTTCAGAAATAATACCGTTGCAAAATATCTTAAAATATAACATATATTTTGTTGTTAACCTATTATGTATATTTAAAAAAGTTTTTGGTTTCAGAGATATAAAGAAATCGTCTTTACGCCTATTTTTTTTTAATAATTGTTTTGTTTGGATGACAGCGGTTAAGTGGTCTTCCACTAAAGGCGATTCGGCTGGATCAAAACCGGATTTTTCGCAAGTTGGAAACGTAGCTGTCGTGGCCGTGAGCAGGTAGGTTTTCTCGTGGTAAACCTCCCCCCCCCCCCCAATCATTTTTTTTCTTTCTCCTCAGCTTCTAACTTATTTGACATTAAGTTAAACCAATGCATTCGCAAGAACTGAAAAGATTCGCGTATTCAGTGACCCCAAGGATAGACTCCATAATCCTCCACTTACTCGGGGAAACATCATCTCACATTGGGTCCTAACGTGCGTAACCTTTCGACTAGGATAGCTGTGATTCGATTATTCTATTGTTAGAGGTTTTTAATCGGTCAGGAGTCCTTCGGTTAACCGGAGGCGCAATCGCACGAACAGCTCGAAGATCGAATTCTGACCTACCCTGTTAAACTGTGTAACCTACAATTTACGAAAGACACTGATTACAAATGATCCAGTAATCTTCGTAAATTTACTGATATCTTCGTTTATTTATGGGTAATAAGTCTATCTACTTTGAACATTAAGTCAACAAAAATCATGATGAATGTTAAAAAAAACTTCCCCAATTGTTCAAACTGTTTAAATCAACAGCAAAAAAAAAAACTCTATGTATCTGTTTACCCTGTAATTTAAAATCACTAGTAAGATAGGATTGGGTTTAAATTCTATGAAGATACAGTAATCAGGAACTACGAAGCACCCTCAGTTAGATTGCATTCTCAGTTGAAAAGTCCGTACATTCCTACTAATATTATAAATGCGAAAGTTTGTTCTTCCCCGCAACAACGGAGCAACGGATAGACATGATTTTTTTGCATATATATATAGTTTATGGGCCGGAGAGTGAAATAGACTACATATAATTATGAAATTCCATCCCTAATGGAGTGAAAAGGGGTAATTTCAGTGTAATAATAAAATAATTATATAAGGTATGTCATAGACACACAAACAGCTCTATGTCCGCTCTATGTCCGCCATAAGGTCTTGCAACTTCCCATCTTTCTTCTTGGCGAAACCCATCTGCTTAGTGAAGTTCGCGGCTTCTAGCTAACTAAGGCGCTGTTTAGTTTAGAACTTCGTCAATAGACGGCGTTGACTTGAATTTGTAACGCGCTATTGTTTGGTACGTCCGTTAAGTCTTGCCTAGGGGTTTCCTGCCTTCCAACAAAATGAAGCTGAAGATTGGAGTCCTGGTTTTGTTGATGCGTAGACTTGAAGCACCGAGATTGGGAAATCAATGGGACATTAAAATAAAATTTACCCGTTTTTCTATTGTACGTCCTGCAGACTTGAATCTCGGTAGTGATGTTCCTTATATTATGATGTGTTTATCCCGGGCAACGCCGGGTACTTCAGCTAGTTTAATGTATTTTTTAACAGTGTTCCTGCGAAATGAATCCACGAAATTATCATGTCTCTATTCATCCGTTAGATTAGTTTCGTCGAGCAAGAAGATCACCGGGGAAGATTATTGCCGCAGGCAGTTGGTCGCCAACAGAGCAACTACCCTGCGGCCACGGGTCGAGGGAGACTGTCCAAATGAATACGGAACTTCGGCATTCGCGATATTTTTCTGGTACTAGGTCATGTTCCAAGCGTTTGCACGCAAATAACACAAACGTCTTTCGTTTATTGGCTGCTGACACAGTCCACCTGCCGTTATTGAATATAGTTGGATCATCGTGTGGATTTTCCTTGATTTTCTCATTGGCTTCTTGTACTTCAGATCACGTCAAAGACGAATAATTTACGGATTATTTGGGTAGCAAAACAGACCTGGAGCATATATACATCTGCTTTGTGTTGACGATATGAATATAGCGCATTGACGCGCCTTTGACAACCCTGAGCCAGTTGTAAACAAGGAGATTAAGTGTGGTCGCAATCGCGTGTAACCCGCCAGAGCATCGTACCAATGTTATCGTCCAAAGAGCATTCCAAAAAGGACTTGTTATTTAAAGACACGTGACACGAATCCAAGAAATAATCGTGCTTTCTACACATGAGCCAATGGAAGTGTTCAGCAAATGTGTAGGGTATTTGATTTGGACTGCCTCCAAAAGATTGCGCCAATTTTGCAAGGTCTCTACTAATAAGGAGACGATATTAAAAAAATAGAAGAGCATTAAAAGTGATCGGTCGTAAACGCTGTGGCCTCGTCTTCTGTATGCGCTTAATGGACGTGTTGCGAGTGATTCCGGCTTCGCTGCAGGGATGAGACGCTGTAATTCGATTAGTATGCCCGGGTCATCGCCGGCGAGATGGGCTGGCAAGGTGGACGTTAGAGGGGGCGAGGGAGGGGGGACAGGGTAGGATGTGTTCCGGCATGAATAGTCATACCACCCCGGTGCGCCTTCATCCAAACTCGCGTTATTACACTTAATTGGCACGTTGCCCGAACCAGCGGACCGTCAACTCACTACACGACTTTATGTTCATTTTTTTTTATTTACCCCCGCGTCTTATGGTTTAAGAGCTACCTGGGAAGAGAGGCGGCTTAATTTACATGGGAGTCGCGCCGTGTTCTGTGCCTTCTCTCTCTCGCTCTCCCCTAAACTGTCTCCGTAAAAAAAAAAAAAGGTGACTTGATTCTCACGTCTCGTGCCTCCAGGGTAAGTTAGTTGAGTTAGGTCGAGTTAGTGGGTACGTAATATTTTCATCAGCGAAACATGATTCGATTTGAGGAGCTCGTACAGCACGGTTATTCTTTTTTTTTTTTTGTTATGTTGGCGTCAGTTGTCTTTGAACTTACCGGATGTAAACTTCACGCCACAGGAACATTCTTGTGGGAACGGGCAGAGTATTTTGGTTTTAGCTGGAAAAAAAATAGAAGGCTAATCCCTCTCCCCCTCTCTCTCCGGCTTATGTGGCGCTGCGCTACGCCGGAACTGCGTTCAGAAGGGCTCGTGTACAGGTACCAGCCCAGCCATACTTATCTCATGTGGCGGAGGCCAATTTTCGGTGTCACTTTCCCTCATTCCTGACCCGTCTCTGCTCAAGTCTGTGTCTGATGAGAGGACACAATGCTGGTGCTGCACCAAGCAGCAGTATTGGCAAAGTTTTGCAATAAATAACATTGAATATTACTACCAGAAAACTTTACCAAATTCGAAGAAGTAACAACACAAGCACTTCTAAAGAGTAAAAATTGTATCAATGAAATTTATCTTTGATCTATGGACATTTTATGAACATTCAACAAATGTACAAAAGTTTTAAAGTTCTTCATAGATTTATATGGATTTAATTAGTATGGTAATACATTCATTTCCTACAATTAACCATACAAGTTAAATGTTTTCCCATAAAATAAAGAATATGGTATAGCTAGAGATCAGAAAAAAATCGCGGATAAGTTTCGTGATAGGCTATAATTGAAATGCATACACCGTTGTGCTGGGTGTGCTATTGGCTCACAGTCCATGCGGAGTGCTGTGGCCAGTGAGGAACCCTCGCCCAGAGAAGTGTCGAATCAGAGACTAGCCGGTAAGGAGGTCTCCCAATACACAGGTGACATTTGCTCTAGTATGCAGAGGACTGTGGAGTCTATCCTGAATGTCGCTGAAAGCGCGAATTTTTCCATTCTTTAGATATAATTAAGACTGAAAGCCAATTAATACCCTACCATTATTAAAGCATTTGTGTCGTGTGTTACCAACAATAAAGATCTAATTTTTGACAAGACATTGAATTCTGTTCATACAGTACTTTAAATCTGGCATACTGGCTTCCATGAAAAATTAAAAATCGCAGAGCGAGTCCCCAGCCCTTTGTAACAATGCTCAGGCAGAGCTCGTGAATGCAAATGTGTTTTAATTGAGAATAAACAAGCAAATAAATCAAGGCTTTGTCCTGCCCACAGCTAAAGGATAACATAAATAAATTGCTGGTAACAATTGCGCAAAATTACGGGCCACAATTTGCGTTTATCGACCGAACAGCCAGCGACTGATCAAGAGTTCTGACCGCCCTAGGCTAATTATGAGGACGCGCTCCCGCCAGGTGTGTGTGTTACGGTCGGCCTAAAAAGTAGTACATACATATATTAGTTTTGACTTTGTTTACTAGTGTGAACATTTTAACATGGTTCATACTACCTATAAAAGTTTTCAGATCGATCTGCAAGCGAAACTAACGTTGTCCTTTAATCTGCACAGCATTCAAACTTAGGGTGGCAAACCATTTTTTTAGCTGACCGTACATAAAGGCAAAGCACCTCACGCATTATACGACCATAATCATGACAAGTGACTGCAGGCTACCAAGTAGAAAACCAAATCCATATCGTGTTTGGCCGCATGACTTGTATTGGCTTAGTTTCTATAGACAACTTAGTTGCGGCCATTGACCATGAGCGTGGTCATCTAGTGTGTGAAGTTGCTTAGACTTTAAGTATTTTTTAAATATTTACACTTCTGTTGTTATCTTTAAAAATGACGAGAGGCATCATACTAGTGAAACATTTTTGCAACTGATTAATGATTTATTTGAAAATTATAGTAATTAAGTAATTATTATTAGCTTATACAAAAGTCCTTTTTTGTGCTTTAGCGTTTGCAAATCTTCCTACATTTTTTTTTTTAATTTAATAGTTTGTACATTAGCGAGAGCGCGGCAAGTTTTTGTGGGCCGAGTGTGGAGCGTAAATATTTTTTTTTTTACTCTTTTAAGAGCTGGAAAAGACCTTTCGCCGCTGCAGTTGGTAACACTCATTGTCAAAAAAAAATTAATGGACGCATTCTTCTGCAAAGGTTTCTTCTAAATCAGTGGCATATTGTTGTTTTAACTCCTTTGCTTTGCTCCTAATAAATTCACTGTCGTCTAGTTCATGCAGTTTCCATAAGAAACCAAACTTTGTGTTTACTGTAGGCCTATTATAAATAATTTGCCGGTTTTTTAAGTGCACTTTAAGACAATCAATAGCTGCATAATAATTACTAACGATCAAAGATCGTCTCCCTTCTAACTCAATGTGCCCGTTTTAACTTCATCAAAATGAAATTTTGGTTTCTTTCTTCTTTTTATATATTTTTTGTATGTAATCACTTCGCATCTCTTGATTGCCTCTGATTAAAAATTTTTGAACTCTTTTTCGTCACGCAACGTATCAATATAAGCATGTAATGTCTCATAAAGAGTAACAACGTTAGATCAATCAACAGAACTTGCTTGCAGCTGTGCACTAACGATTTGAAACTTTACAAACACAGAGTTCCAAAAGCACAACATTATTGTAATTTCTAGAGTTTTCATTTTTTATAATATTTCTTTTGCTTCTATTTTGGTCTCTTTACTTTGATTTTCATCTCCGAAACGAAAATAGAGTTTAATGCTTCCAGAACTTGTTTGTATGAACTGTAAAAGGCTTTGCTTGCATCTGCTCGCGCACTCCATCGAGTTTTTGATAGATTTTTTAGTACCGTCGATTCTTCATCCAATTTGGATAACAAAATTTGCCATCTGCTTGTGGATCCAGAAAAAAAATGTATAGTTGTTGTTCCAGTGTAAAAAAAGCAGCTGACTCGTCACTACTTTCCGCGGCAGCCGATCCCACGAGTTGGAGAGAATGCACTGCACAAGGAACAAAAGTGGCAAGAGGATTTACAGCTTTAATTCTTGACTGAAGACCTTTGTATTGACCAGACATATTGCTAGCATTATCATAACTTTGGCCACGACTGTCTTTAATATCAAGTTCCAAAGTTTTATCAATTGTCGCAAGAACAGCCTTCTCCATGTCTTCGCCTTTATGACCGCAATTGGGTAAAAATGTGAGAAAGCGTTCGACCGGTTCTCCGTCAGGCAAAATATAACGAATTATAAATGTCAACTGATCGGTGTGTAAAATATCTGGAGTAGAATCAATGCTAATCGAATAATATTTTGCTTTTTTTATTCCTCCTATAATCGAAAGTCGAACTTCGTCAGCGAGAAGTAAAATAAATTCATCGATTATACAGGATGACAAGTACGATGGAGAACCTCTTCCTTTTTGTCCAAATCTCACAAAATGCTCAGCCATCAAAGGATAAAATTTAGATATAAGCTCAGTACAGCCAAAAAAATTTCCGTTTAGTGCAGATCCAATAATTTCATTTTGACCGTGAAATGGAAGCCCACAAGAAGCTAAAAACTTAATTGTTTCTATTACATGTAGTAATACATTTCGCCAATAAGGTATTTCTTCATTATATTGTTTGACTATTTGGGTGTACAATCGTTGTAAAAGTTTTCCTCTACATACATATTGTCCCATACATTTACGATGATTCGGAGAATTGTCATGATCAGTTATTAAATCCACTTTTGGCCAATACGGATGTTCCTCCATATAATTTGCAAAGACCACAAAACACGTGACCTGTGGATTCTGAGTATACTAACCAGCTTCTCTTAACAATTTCGCCATTAAAAAGCTTTATCTCAAACATATTTTTAGATAGAAATATTTTTTGATTTTTATACTACCTTTCTAAACTGGAAAAATCTAATTCTTCGTTGTTGCAGTCCTTTTTTAACAATATAATCTCGAAATTCATCGTTTACTTGCCACAGTGCAGGGTCACTTGACAGAATAGACGGCTTTTCTTCTATTAGAATTTCGTCTTCATTGTAGATCGTCGGCGTCGTCGCTACTATAGGGCTAGTGTTGGACGGAGAAACGTAAGAACAGTCCGCGGTAGAGGGACCAGGGCAAGAAGAAATCGCTGGCGATAGTGCAGCATTCTTCACCGTTTTGTTCCTTTCTGCAGAGAGCGTACAAAATTTTTCTAGTTTACGAGTATGTGTTAAAATGTTTTCTTTCTTCTTTTCCTTTTCTTTTGCTTTTTGTCTGTATTCTGCTCCACTTGGCTTTTTTACTATAGAACTACTCTCATTACCACTCATAGTCTTTAAAAATACACGGAAACACTAAGGAAAGGACAATAAATATCAATCACCAAAAACGAATATACTCGAGCGCGTGATATGACGGACGAACGACGATTAACGAAAGAGATAAGACAAATGAATGAAGCGAGGCAAAGTATACTAACTATTAACCACCGGGGAGTTGTGTTTCATCGCGCGCGGCGAGCTGCGCTGTTGCCAGCTCACTCACTCGATCGACCACCGACCGATTCGAGTGACAAGTCAGTGTTTGTTTTAAGCGCGCTTTTTAAAATTTCAAAATTTATTGTTAAAATCAGGGAGTCCCAAGCTTTTTCAGTTCACAGCGCATTTAGTTTTAGTGTTTTGTCTCGGTCTATTTGAAATATGTAGGGTATATGCAATGATGCTAGATTAATAGTGCATGCAAAGACACGATTTCAGCGCCCCCCCCCCCCCCCCCACACGATCCACGCGCCTTAGGCTGCAGCCTAATTAGCCTAAGGGTTAATCAGGCCCTGCAAACAGCTGCTCTCAAGACATGCAACTTGTCACAATTCTCAACTGTAGTTACCAGTGGTACCAACTGACCAATTATAACTTTCAAGCAACTCACAATAAATTGTCACGATCAATGGCAACCACATGAACTTGTTTACAAACACGGACAATAACTGAGGCAGAACGATGCGTAGACCATCAGTTTTACTTTTAATGACTGTCCATATTTTTCAGTCAAGTGACATTGCACAGACTTTAAGAAATTCTGAGCTGTCTCACACCTTAGGTTATTTATTTAATTTTATTTTCATTACTATTAATGAAGGAATTCAAAATAAAAAACTTATGTTATCATTGCTATACATAATTAGTTACTTCTTTGTAAATTAGTGAAGTAACTGGTTATATATTTGAAATTTTTGAAACATAATAGTCGGAAATGACCGTTACCTCTTATCGTTATTCCTTACAAATAAAATGCAAACAAAAAAGTTAAGAATTCCCTTCATTTTTTTGGCAAACCTTTAAGAGCACGCGGGTATGACTCTAAACCAAGCAAAAAATGTGAAAAGTTAGCTGTATATAAAGAAGAAGAGGAATCAGGGATATTGTAATAATTAAAGTTTAAGTAACATCTTCAAAGCTGTCATAAATTTGGGATTTGGAAGTAAAGGTTTGCCACTTTAACTATAGGGAAAGGAAAGAGATTTAACTAAAAATAACTAGAAGATAAAATACCAGTATGGCTGAAAACTAAGCCCTTTTCAGCTTGATGAACGTTTTAAGGAAAGGAAATTATTTCGTAGAATGTACTGACCATCTGAAGTTAGCCTTGTCAGGAAACGTTGACTGCACAGAAAAATATTTTCTGTACTTTTAAAAAAGAGTCCTTTGTACAACACATGTCTATGGTTATTTTTGCATACATGAAATACGTTTTTCGAACTATGCTGAGTGATATATAATAGTTCCTCCAGCGCCGGGCGGCTATCTATGATTACCTTGACCTAAACCTTAATCGTAAATTTGACATTCTTTAATTTTTGACCAAACAATTCCGAAAAAATTCCAAAAATTAAAAAAAAAAAAATTGTTTACGTCAAACGTTTAGTTGCTTAATCAATTTAAGTCCTCGGTTCTATTCCCGGCGAGAGTAAATATTTAACTTAATAAAAAATATTTAAAAATTCTTAATTAAAATTTAAATAAAATTTTCATAACAAATCTTGCATACGTTACACCAGTCATCTTGGATTATAGAACGTTGCACTTTTTGTTACGGCCGTCATCTTGGAAATCCACAGTTTTATGCTATAAAATTGGAAAAAAAATGTTAAAATTAATAAAAAAAATTACTTAATAAAGTTTTAATAAAAATAACCTTACGCCATTTTTAAAACTGGCCGCTATCTTGATAACTGAATTTTTTATGTTAGAAATTCGGGAAAAATTTGAAATTCATAATAAATTACTTAATTAAATTTTTATTAAAACATTGTCATGAAGTCCGTGGTTCTAACCACGCGATGTAATTCGATTAAAAATGGTGACGGATCCTTCCACGGAAATCACTGGCAGACTGACCTCCCGCCACTTATGCTAAGGCAGATATTACGTCAGTCAGTATGACGTCATGGCTGCCATCTTGTTTTCGTCTGCTGGAGGACACGGCCGACATATTAGTTTAATTTTTACTCGCTAGAATGCACCCCACGATCTTGGCCGCCATTGAAATCTGGAATTTTTATCCTAAAAATTCGGGAAACAAATCCTAAAATCGTTAAAAAAAAATCACTTGCTAAAATAATGATTGATTAGATTGATTTCCGTCCTTGGTTCTATCATTGTATGAAGTAATAAAATATAATTTAATTAAAATTACGAAATAATGCCAGGTTAAAAAAACACAAATTTACAAATAAGAAAATTTATCAGAGAAATTCTACAAGTACAAAAAAAAAACAAAGTACTAACGTTTCTCAATGTCTACAGTCTTCTTAGAAGGGGAAGCGAAACATTTGCATGCCTTGACATGTGTTTTCAGCGCATTTCAACTTGAAGTCGATTAACCAGCTACGTCCAATCGGTGACCATTCACATACACGCACGACCAGTCGGTTGGAAAGGCTATCACGTCCAGTTGGTGGCAAGGTACGCCAAGTCGGTGGCCAGACACGTCTTGATGTAAGCTGTGCATGCCAGTCGGTTAGCCAGGCACGTCTATGCAGTAGCCAGGAACGCATGTCCAGTAGGTGGTCAAATACATCCTGTCAGTAGCCAAGAGGTATTTTTCGTCGATACTCGGTGAACATTTTAAACAGTTCATGTACATAATCAAGCGTATAGGCCAAACGTCTCCGAACCAAGATGTACTATTTGCCGAAAAGCGACCAACATTTTAAACAGTTCATGTGTAATATCTGGCGTAAAAACCAGGCATCTCAGAACGAGGCCAATCATGACCTGACTGAAGTATTGACTAGGCACATTTACCTAACGAAACGACACACATTAAACAAAAGAAAGGAACACACAATACAAACAGTTAACACCCAATGAACATGTAATACACACACTTGACACGCAATGGCAACACAATGTACACATAGAACACGTAATGAACACGCAATGCACACACTCAACACGCAATGAACATGCAATGCAAACACCGAACACGCAATTCACACACCGAACACGTAATGAACACACAATGTACACACTGGACACGCAATGAACACGCAAACTACACACCGAACAAGTAATGTACACACTGAACAGGTAATGAACATGTAATGTATACTACACTACGAAGCTACGATACTACGAGACTACATGGCTACGAGGTTACAGGACTAAAAGACTACAAGGCTTCAAGTGGCTATAATATGTCCATTCAGCAATGAGAGTAATTTATCCAATGCAAATAATTTGTTGCAAGCAGTCCCGATTCTTGCAACAGTAGGTGCCACGTGTTGTTTTGAGGTTAAATTTTTTTTTTAATGTGGGATGCGGTATGCTGACTCACGATCGCAAAAGAAGAATATCTTCGCTAGACATGAAGGAGAAGGAAGGTCGTCTAGCATGAAGGTGATTCTCAGCTGTCTGAAGGCATATTATTTGACTGAGTAATGATTATGTTTGTTTCAATTCCACCTGATAAAATTACTTTAAGAGCTGATGTAGTAATAGAAATTCACTAATTAAATATAAATTTGAATAATATTGCATGTCTCACTAAGTGAAAAATTATTCATTCAGAGACTGATTTCTCAGAAATAACCAGAAGCACTCGGAGAACATCAGCAGATGTCTCCCAAGGAATAACTAGGAGATACGGAGAAAACCAACAGAATCGTCGCCATGAATGACCAGAAATACTTGGAAAAACCAACAAAATATTCAGGAGCACATGGAGAAAACCAACATAATATTGAGACGAATAATCAGGAGCACACGGAAGAAACTAACGCACGTTTTCTTAAATCAAGATCAACAATTCACAAAAAAAAAAAAAATAACTAAAAAAATTATCTTGCTTGTGCTAGAACTCTATCCTTGCTGGACAAAGGGGAAGTTTTCACAAGCTGACAGAAACTGTTTTTACTATGCTTATTAATGTGGGCAGTAAATACTGGAAAACTATTCAGGTAACGGTTAACAGATAACTTCGACTATTGGGTTACAACACAAATTTGTTGCTTTAGAATTAGTGCGAACTATATTTTGTAGTGATGCAGTTACTTTCATGTAAATGTATAGATTTACAAATACCTATCTGTAATTTTACAAAATAAGCACTTGCTATCTTCTGCTACATTTTTAGGAATTAGAAACAATAAATTTAATGACTTTTCAACGTAGACTGTTGCTCTAATACACGAAGCGTTCTACCCCAGTTCCAGATATATATATATATATATATATATATATATTTTCGTAGAGATATGGAAGGGAGAAAAGAGCAGTTAGTTTTGTAGACGTAACAAGATTTTGAAAGTTTAGTTAACTTTATAATATGATTATTGTCAGTTTGTGTTCCCGTTTCTTTTTTATTACGAGGTTAACTTTAATGTACTAATATCCCTGGACGATATGTAACCAGTTTTCATTTGAAAAATTTATTTTTTAAGTTGATAGAAACTGTTTGACAGTGTACACATCAGTGACACAAAAGGCGAAGAAGGGGCGGTCAAACAACTCGACGAGTATGTCTACTTCACGACCTGCTCTTTGGTCGGACAAAAATGTTTCCTTTTTTTTTTTTTTTTCCTGCCCATAGGTTTCCTCTTTCGCCCTTGTTTCGTGTTTTTTTTTGGGAGGGGGGAAGCCAGGAGACGGCCGGGCGTAGGGCAGACGTAAAACTTAAGATACTGCGCCCGTAAACAAACAGATCTCCCTCCCCCTTGCCGACATATTACCATAACGCCACGACATGAGCGTCTGCCGCCCTCTCCTAGCATAGCCCTCCCCCCCCCCCTTTATCGCCTTCCACGACCAGGGAGCCACGCCTGCAGAATGGCCTACCCCGCGGCGGAAGGAAGGGGCAGTTATGCCCAGGCGAAGGGAGCGCCCCCCCCCCCCCCCCCCCCGCACGACGATCGTCCCACGAGCTTATTAGGTCGTTAAAAGGTGGCCCCGCTTGCCTACGCCGTCGAACGTCATCCGCAGCTCTGGTGAAGAACTTCTTTCTTCTTTTTTTTTTAAATTGTTCAACATTTCTGAAACGTGTCAGAAATATCAGAATACAAACAGAAAATACGCTACTTAGATTTACGTGAAGTACCAGTTACCCTTATTTTCGCCTCAAATTAACCAACAACTCTGGTTACGAATTGTCTCAGGATCTCCGAGTCCACTTACTTCAAACACGAACTCACAACAATCACCTTGTTTATCAAACACTATAAACCTGTAATCAAATTTTGAACAGGCAGATAAAGTAATATGCAGAATATTATCAAAAAAAAATACTTTTATTCTGTTATAATAACACATATTCTTAAGAAGTAGGTATACATTAAATTATATTTATTAAGATAACACACGGCGACACGCACCGCAATAGCCTGTGTTTAAAGTTTCAGTAAACGTTTCGTTTGCATTACTGTATAGTTCAAAATTTGTAACCCTGTTTTATCTGTAGTTTTACTCGGCATAAGTTGCAAAACGCAGTCGTATGGTCATTTTTTTTTTCGGTTTTAGCTAGCGATAATTCTATATCTTATAAACCCATAAATATTTAATTTAATAATCTAAAGCATTTATATTTTTGTCATTGAGAATGCTGAAGCTTTATAACGATGAAAACATTACTATGTCAAAGAAGTTGCTCTTTCTTTATAATATTAAAATTATATTATATAATATTATTATGAATAACTGAAGTAACAAAAATGTAGGCTATATAATCAAATAATATAGAATTCATGCCGGTTATTTTCTGGAAATCATGGAAACCAGTGCTGCTATCGAGAATTGTTCCGTAACTAGCTTTAAAGATGATTTGTTACTGTCATAAAATGAAGAAAATATAAAATGGAGTGACTACCAAAAAATACTGAATTCTATAGTATTTTATATAAAATACACTCAATTTATATTGGTGTAACCTGGATATTCCTGATAGGCATGTCTTCAAGATAAACATATATCTATGGCGTAGAATTTTACTGCTGTGTTTCGAAAATTTAATATTAAAGTTCTCTATTTCAATAAAACATAGTCGTTATCAGAAGTATGTAAATTGAGCTCCGGGCACCGGCGCTGACGCGAGGTGCCTGTGCCGGGTCAATGAACAATTGCTCTCAAGTCACGGCGGCCATCTTGGATGACCTTAACCTTGACCTTCAGAGTTTACCAAAATTTGTCAAAATTTCCAGTTTCGTGGCAATAAAATTTCGCCAAAAATCTCAAAAAATTTGATAATTCGAAAATTAGGATTTCGAAAAACCTCAAAAGTCTTTTTGCCTTAGAAAGAACACGTATTCCATATTGAGGCTTAAGCATCCATGTCTACTGCCTTTGACGTCATCTAGGATTATTATGTCACAGTTGCAATTTCCGTTACGGCCGCCTTCTTGAAAATCTTTATTTATTATGTTTTTAACGAAAAATTTTAAAATTTATAAAAATTTAATTATTTAAAATTTAATAAAATATTACTTAAAAACCAACGTTGCACATATCGTTACGGTCACCATCTTAGATTCTGTAAATGTTGCATGTTTTGTTACGCCCGCCATCTTGGTTGAGCATGATGTCATCGTTACACTTTTTGTTACGCCCACCATATTGGATTCTAGATCGTTGCACTTTTCGTTACGGCCACCATTTTGGAAAACAGTAATTTTTATGCTAGAAATTTTGAAAATTTATAAAAAAATATGATTAAAATACAATAAAATACTATTTTAAAAATGCACTTAGGTCTTGAAGTCCTTGGTTCGAACCCAGTAAGAGCAAAAATAAAAAAATGCCGATACATCCTTCCTCCACGGAAGCCACCTTCACACTAACCTCCCACCACCAATACCATGGTATATATCATCAGCTAGTATGACCTCATGTCTGCCATCTTATTTTTGTCTGCTGGAGACCGACATCTTTTTTTCATCTGCTAGAGTGCATTGACGCCATGTTAGTTTAGTTCTTACCCGCTAGAGTGCAGTAATCTTTTATTATTACTGTGGCACCCACCATATTGTCATTTGGGCGCCATCTTGGAATGTGTAATTATTTAGCTAGAGATTCGGAAAAAAAATAAAAATTCGTCAAAAATCATCAAAAAATCTGCAATTAATATAGGCTACTTATTGATTCGACCAATTCCTGTCCTTGGTTCGATCTCTGGACGATGTAAAATAATTAATTTTACGTAAAAATAATAATTTTAATAAATCATGTTCAAACTCTTAAAGAAGCTTGAAATCCTTTACTACCAGCCTCCAGTAAGCCGTTACGACCGCCATCTTGAACATTTGTATTTATTGACCTAGAAATTCGGGAAAAAATTCCATAATACACCGAAAAAAAATAACTCATTAATTTACCTATTGAATCAATGGATTTCTGTCCTCAGAATGATTCTCGAACATTGAACTAAATATTAAATCAATTTTATATTCTGTTTCACATTACCTTTCGCGGAGTTCATTAAACATTCACTCTTAGAAAAACAACTCAAGACAAAATACCTGTCTGACGAATTAAATACGTTGTTGATAAGCCTAACATGCAAGTCTAATTATCAATACTTAGAATAACTTTTAAACAGTTCATGTTCAAAACCATACATATAGACCAAGCGCCTTCGGACCACGAGACTAGGTCATGTACAATGTTAGACATATAGACCAGACGTCTCCGAACCACAACACCTTCTCCTTTGATAGGTAATATAACATATTTCAATCAGTAAAAACAAAGTCTTTGACGTCAGCTAATTATATTCAATTAAACCAACGAAAAATGTTTTATGCTTACAGGAGGACCAAGAATCCCTGAAAAATTGTTTTATTAGGACAAAGAGGTGTTGGACTAGTAAACATTCAGATATACTACAGATTTGAATACGCGCATTTAACAAAAGAACACACTGAACATACAATACACACAGGAAATGGAATGAACACACAGACCAACAGTAGCCTACACAGTGTACCACCAAAGAGCTATTTATTTTTTTTCAAATCTTTTAGTGCACGATTAAGAGCTTCTAATACTTTTTTATGAGTTATTCTACATTCGTCCCATATAATGAGTTGACATGATTGTAGTACTTTAACCATTCCAGAATTTTTGCTGATATTGCATGTTGGTGTCTTAGTATTTTGAATATTCAATGACAACTTCAAAGCTGAATGTGCTGTTCGACCACCATCCAAAATGGTTCTCGTAATTGCCAGTGCAATATTTTTTGTGATCGTATCGTTGCCAAAATAACTGAAATTATAAAATGTTTGCTTGATCTTCCAGGCGCATCTAGAAAATCAAACCCACAGCTTTTGATCCTAATTTAGTGTATTATTTTGTCATACGCTTCGCATTGTTCTGGAACCAATTTCGAAAGATTCGTTTGGACAAATGTACCCAATTCGTCGACATCAAATAGTAATAGAGATCCCGCACAACGACAAATTTGCCCTTGTATTTTGAATGTTGGTATGTAATTCTCGCGTACAATGTTTGTTGCGCCGAACGTTGTCATTTGGAAACAGGAATTGTACTTACGTATGTTATCCAAGAAATCTTTCGATTGGCTTGTATCACTGATACTATTGTTAGTAGTATAGTTTGGTTCCTTCTGGGACTGGGTTCTGGGTGTGGATTGTGATTGTCGGTCCGCCATCTTGGATTGTGACGTCACGGTGGCCATATAGGATGGTTGTGACCTTGACATTTGACCTTGACCGTGACCCCGACGGCCATCTTAGATCCGCCATCTTGGATCCGCCATTTTGTATGACGTAATTGTGTGTTCTCGGACATTCCGGCGTTGTGTTTTCCGCCATATTGGATGATGACGTCACCGTTTCAATTTCCGTTACGGTCGCCATCTTTAACTTTTTTATTTATTATCCGATTTTAATGAAAATTTTTTTAAAATTTATAAAAAAATTCAATTAATAAAATTTGAGTAAAAATATTTAAAAGTAAACATTTACGACACGGAGCTCGGAGTCCTCGGTTCGAACCCGGTGAGTGCAAAAAAAAATTAAAAATGGTGACAGGCTCCTTCCTCAATGGTGGTTGCAGGCAGACTGACTCCCACCACTTTTTTTCAAAGCATATATATCGTCACCTAGTATGACGTCATGTCCGCCATCTTGTCTTCGATGCTGGAAGCCATCATCATTGTATCGTCGGCTAGAGTGCGCTGACGCCATGTTAGTTTAATTCTTACCTGCTAGAGTGCAGTAATCATTTATTACTTAGGTGCTCGCCATCTTGAAATTTGGCCGCCATCTTGAAAATCCGTAATTATTTAGCTAGAAATTCGGGAAAAGTTCCAAAATTCATTAAATAAATCACTCATTAATTTACATATTGATTCGATGGATTCCTGTCCTCGGCTCGATACCCGATCGATGCAATAATGTTTAATTTTATGTAAAAAATAATAATTTCAATTAACCATGTTCAACATTCGTAAAGACACTCTAAATCCTCTACTACCATCATCCTATCAGACATCAAGACCACCATATTGGAAATTGGTAATTTCAATGCTAGAGATGCGGGAAAAAGTTCAAAATTCATTAAATAAATTTGTAATCTATATAATGGTTGATTTGATCGACTAAGGTCCTTGGTTCGATCCCTGGCCGATAAAAAAACAACTTTAATATTTTTAAAAAGTACCACTAAAGTGACAGGTTTGAGAAAATAAAAACACCGCAAGTAGTAGGTAATTATAGTATGTATGGGGACACCGGTGGGTGGTGGGGGAGCCGGGGAGCCACGGCGGCCATCTTGGTTTACGTCACTTCCGGCGACCATCTTGGATTACGTCACTTCCTGCAGCCATCTTGGATTTGACCTTGACCTTTAAACCCGGAGGCCATTTTGTTTTTCTAGAACTTTCCTCCATTTTGTTTTCTAGATCATTCCGCCATTTTGAGTTTCGTCCGCCATCTTGAAAATCTTTATTTATTATCCGATTTTAATGAAAAAAATTTAAAATTTAAAAAAATTAAATAATCAAAATTTTAAAATAAAATTAAAAATATTATTTAATAAAATTTTAATTAAAAACCTACGCATCGAACACCCCACTCCTCTAAATTACAAATACATCATCTAGCACCTCCACCCCTCTGTTACAATGACATCGTCATCGAACACCCCACTCATTCCTGTTACAATTTTTCGTTACATCCACCATCTTGGAAAATCATAATTATTAACTTAGAAAATCAGGAAAAAAAATATACCATCGTTGTCTGCTGGAGGCAGCCATCTTATTTAGTGGAGACTACCATCTTGATTTCATCTGGTGGGTGTCGTCATCGGTTGTAGGTTTCTAAAGTATGTTAGTGTATGTAAGGTCGAGTTACAATTCTCTACCAACATTGTTATGAACCTTATAGACCAAAATCCACAGAATCCACAAGATCCACAAAATCCACAGTCACTTTGTTGTTGTAACCGACATTTTTTCTTAAAGTCTTATCACTTATAGGTTTTAACTAAAATATATGTTATCAATACTGTCGTTGTGGATGCGTTAGTTAAAGTAATGATAATTTAAAAAACATTTATTACTCCATCTTAGCTGACCAGAAATTTTTCATAGTCCTATCATACATGTAAACATACTAAATAAATTAATGTTTGTGTACTCGTGTTTAAAACTGCATGGAAGCAGATATTTAAGTGTTTGTGTATAATATCATTTATTAGTGTTCGTGTTTGCGTTCCTGTGTTTAAAAGCTGCATGGAAGCAGATATTTTAGGTGTTTGTGTCTAATTACATGATCATTTTACGATATCAAATTAAGTATAAGTACCTTGAGGAATATAGGGCATTAATTTAAAAAAATAATAAGCGATATGTAGGTAAAATTATATTTACTGAATCAAAGAAATATATTGTACAAAACAAAACCCTCAAGGAGAGAAAAATATACTTGTCAAACGAAGCTATAAAAAAAACAGAAACTATATACAAAAACGAAAACTGTTTACAACAAAAAGACTGGAACTATACAACAGATAATTCATCTCCAACATAGCCGTGGGGAACCGTATGGATGCCATCCTCACATATTTGGCGCTTATCATCCTCCCATGTTATGGCCAGCTTATTTGTGCTCTCGCTATAGAGCACCTGCTGCCTCGAGCGTATGGCCCTAACTGCTACTCGTCGTGTGTGGTGATCGTGCAGGGCATCCAGGTAGTCACTGAATGTTATGCGGTTTTTGACCACACAGCGCTGGATACCCTTGGCCTTCTTCTCAACTTTGTCACCACACTTGTATGCATACAGTTTGGCCCGCAGACCGACAAACTCACTCATCACTTTCCCCCCACACTCATCCTTAAACTTTCCGACAACCTTTTTGTTGATGGGGGAGAAGCAAGGGTGGTCGGAAGGGTAGCAGCTGGTGTCGAACTTCTCCATGAGTGTAGGATCGGCTTTGAGGTCATGGTAGAAATCATCGGTTTGTATCTCGTATACGAAACTATCGGTGTCCATGTATGCCAGATGAATGTTTTCTGCATATCTGGGTTTCATTGTGCTGTAATGGAAGTCGTACATGAGTGTTTTTGAGAGATCAAGTACTGCGAGTCCGGCATAGATTGGCTTATCGAAAATTATGGTCTCATGGTTCAGGTGGACTAGAGTCAAGTTCGGTTCATACATTGTGCGGTCCTTGAAGGATGGACGACACACCAGTTTCTTGAACCGCTTCTCGGAACATACCAACTCCATTTTGAGCCTCCGCCTCTTTTTCTCCATCAGTTTCCCGAAAGTACTGTTTACAGCGAGCTTAAAGAACTCCTTCTCGAATTCGTTGGCTGCAGCCTTGCGCTTATTGGTGTTGAGCTTAATGTATGGCTCCAACCACGCCGACTGCTCAAACTGGAGGACTCTGTGTACCTTAGTAACTATCAACCCATGTGATACTGCTTGCTGGAGGTTTCTGTAGTGTACAATGTAATGTTCCTTAATTTCTAGTGTTGTCATGAGCTTTGATTGTTTGGAGCCGGGCGGACATTGATTGATGGGGAGAAACGGAAGGTCTTTGTGACTTTCGTGGAGTTCAGTAGGGTACTCCACGTCACATTCGATAATGTACCCGATAGGAGAATTTTCTGGAATAGTCATGACATCAATAGATGTGTCTGACCATTTGAAATGTCGAATCGGAAGCGACAGCGACATCGCCCACCCGTACAAATTATTTGCATCAATGTACTGTAGATATGTGGATGGCTTGGACACATCATGTGTCTCAGGAACGTATTTTTTGTTACCCACACAATGACGTTTGATGCTTTGCGCTACACCCCCACGAATACCTGCTTCCACAAACATATACATATCGTAATCTGTCAGAAGCTCGAGTTGTACTCCTGTGGTGCGAAGCATCGCATCGAAAGCGAACCCAGGACAGGAAATGTAGTGTGACGGGTCTAGACTGTACGTCTCCAAGCAAAGACTGCGAAAATTCTCGAATACGTCCGCCAAAATCAGGACATCCGTCTTTAGGTACAAGTCAGCGTACTCCCCCAAAGTAGCACACTGAAACTTGTCCCAGACATTTTGTGCGTGAGCGTAATCCGCCTCGGAAATACCAGAATCAGTCAGAATATTAAAGAACTCATCGATAGATGGAAGACTAGTATCGTCTAGTCGAGCAAAAGAATCAACGAAGTCGTAGGGGAAGACTCCCTTGCGAGTAACCAACTCCAACTCATCAGGAGCGAAAAACTCAGCAGTACTGACAAACTTGTCTGCAGGCAAGAACTCTGCGAGCGAAGCAAGACCCCGACTCATGAAACGGAACGTATCGACAAACTGAATGCTGAACTTATCATGCAACTTCTTGGAAAAAGTTATCAACTTCTCTTCCGAATTAGGAATGATGAAGATGTCTTTAGTGTCGTACCCCAACTTCCTGATAATGAAGTTCTGGTCGTACGCCAGGTTGTGGAAGAACACAATCATCTTTTTCGGTCTGCGCCTGAGAAGGTTGCAGTCATTACATGCAGGTCCAATAAATTCGCCGGTGAAGTGATTATGATCACGAACTTTCTTTACGACCCCTCCAAACTTTCCTCCACAGTAGCAACAACACCTTGCTTGCAGAAAAGCAGTGTTTTGTGCATGTGTGAGCGGAGTCATAGGAACAGACATAGAAAATATTTTCTGCACGTCATGTCCAATCTCCACAATGCGGGATATGAATTTATCTTCTGCGTCACAACCGCGATACACTTCAGGCTGTGAAGGAAGTGAAGAAGTGAGGTGTACTGGAATCACGGAGTTATCTGCTTTCACGTAAATGCAGTAGCTGTACGCTTTATGCTTTTGATACTGCAGTGTGTATGCTTCATCAGGATTCGGGTGACATGTATGGATTTTCTCCAGAATAGCTTCAAAGTCGCAATATACCACGATGGGCATTTTATCACTGTGATGGAAGTTTTTGAACTTAAAAACAGGAGGCAAACCATTTTCATCAACCTGGGGCATTTCCATCCTAACAGCAGCATGCTGTTTACAGAGCTCACTGTGTTTTTCCAAACACTGAAGACCAGTAAGCCCGCTAACCCTATCCTGATCATCATAATGCTTGAAGCATCTTTTGCAAACATGAATAGCCTCAGTGTGTGTAGTGATTTGGGACCGAACCAGAGCAGAAAAATTATTGATGTAGGCGAAATGGGACGAATTGTCATTGACCAAGAGCAGAAGATCAAAATGATGTTCTTTTTCTTCAGGAGCGACTCGTGCAGGAACAACATTCAGATTCTCGTCGATACTGTAAATGTTGATGGAGACTCCGGGGTTCTGTTTTTCAAACAGCGGTATTTGCTTGATTGGAGTAGGGGAGTCAATGTTGTTGAAGTTGAACTTCCCCTCCAAGTCATGGTAGCGCTGGTTGACACGTTCAGGATGCTCACCTTCCACGTACTTAACAAGAATTGACCACTTGAAGCACATGTGGTCTTCGAGGTTTTGCGGATTGATCACAGCGTATTTGTCTTTGATGGAAGTAGGTAATTCAATGTAGGAGCTGGCACGGAGTGGATCAAGCTTGTTTATTCGGAGTTGAAGTCGCTTAACGGCCGACAAAGTCCATCCGGACCCCTTACCCATGTAATCTTCCTCCTCCTTGCAGATCTTGGAGATGGACTCGGTAACTGCCTCCTCCACCTCATGAACTGCGTAGAGGGGAACATTCATGGTTTTGAAGGCCCTCTTGTCTTCACAGGCATCTACTGGTTTTTCGTAGTCGCACTCAAGAACGACATTAAACTTCAGCGGTCCATTCTCTTCAATCTCCTCCTCAAGTTGGCTTATTATTTTTGCCTTGATGGAGTCCAGGTACGTACAAATGTCCTTGGCAGAACTTGACGTATTTACAGCAACATAAGTCTTCAAGTTGCCCTTGAATCCCACTTCGGCGGTGATGAAGCCATGGGTATTGGCCAAACCCGCGCCGGTCACCACCTTTGTTCGGCTGGTCGATGGTTTAGGCAGTACTGCTGGCTTAACTGCTGCCATTCTCTGCTTCTTTGTTGGAGGCAGAGCAGGCCCCTTGCACACCTTAATGTGGTTGCGAAGAGTGTCAGCCCTGACGAACTCTTTAGCACAGTTCGTGCAGGAATGTGCTATGCGGTTAGGGTTAAGACCGCAAGCCGACTTCTCATGTAGTCTGGCGACATCAGCACGGGCGAAGGCCTTATAGCAGAAGCTACACCGGGTGCCTGATGTCGTGGCGACAGCACCAGTACATGTTGACAGGTGCTGCTGCATCTTGTCGCTGCGTGCGACCATCTTGCCACATAGGTGGCACTGCTGGTAGTCACGATGCTGGTTCTTGGCACACTGTCGCTCGTGCCGGTAGCGGTTCTTAGCTGCCGTGAAGGTAGCAGAGCAGAAACGGCATTTCTGCGCGGTAAATGCCATCTCGACAATCGGTAGACTGGTCTCAACGTACGGAACACGCGAAGGAAGCTCGACGTACGGAGAACTATAACATAAGAATAAAGAAAACAATGTAGCTAGATGTTACATGAAAACAAACATATCCTCAAAACTCTAGCCTCAAGCTTTCTAACCTAAACTACTAGCAATGTTACTAAATAAAAAAGTTGCAAACATAACCTCAAAACTCTAGCCCTCAAGCTTTCTAACCTAACTTGATAGCAATGTAATAAATAAAAAAGTTACAAACATAACCTCAAAACTCTAGCCATCAAGCTTAATAACCTAACTTGATAGCAATGTTACTAAATAAAAAAAGTTGCAAACATAACCTCAAAACTCTAGCCCTCAAGCTTACTAACCTAAACTGTTAGCAATGCTACTAAATAAAAAAAAGTTACAAACATAACCTCAAAGCTACTCCTTCATTCATGTACAATCCTAAAAATGGTAGAATATTTAAAGTACTGATAAAAGTCAAAGCTGAAAAATATTCAATGTTAACTAAAAATGATTGATTACATAACCTCAAAACTACTCTAATGCACAACCCAAAAATGCTAGAATTTTAAAGTACTGTTAAAAGTTTAAGCTAAACAATTCCTGGTTACCCACACATAAGTGTACAGAGAAAAAACTAGTTAGCTGATAACCTACGAAAAAGCTGAGAAACATTCAATGTTAACGAAACATGTAGCATACCTCAGAAAAAGATGAAGTGGAGCTGTAGAACACAAAGTAGCGTTGGCGGTAGAAATCGTGGTAGCAGCTAAACTCACACACGAACTAGCTCACTCAAACTCCAAGAACACAATGAAGCTCCGACAGCTAATCCCGGCCTTTTATAGCCGCGGACCTGCTTGTTCTTGGAAAAACCATTAGGAACATAGTATTTTTACCGAACCTACCAATAGGAATATAGTATGTGGAGGGGAAGTACCATTGTCTTCGGAAATACCCAGCATGACTCATGCGCAGGTCGTAGCAGGTCTGTGAGGGGTGGGAGGTAGAAATGTAGGTAATAACTTAACATAGGAAACCACTCTCGGGTAAAACCACTAATGACCTAGGTGATGAGAGATTAGGTCGCGAGGCACTTCATGCATCGTGACTCATCACTCAGAAATGTCGTCTCGCAGTGCCGAGGGGACCCGAACAATAGACTTGACCGTGCATGTCACAACAGATCCATTAGTCGCCCGACTTTGTGGCGCCATGAGGCGCTCAGGTAGCAGTCATGGTCTACGGCAACAGACTCGTTAAAGTGTCATTACGAAGCACTCAAGCTGAGTTCGAGGAAAATACAGCTAAATATTCATTATAGATATGTAAGGAAATAAATAAAAAATAAATCGGGTAAGTTTAATACATTTGTTAAAAGTAAGAACACATTACAAAACTACAACATTAAAAATTTAACCTACATTTATTATGACCAACATTCGTTTAAAATTTTTTAGCATTTCATTGCGAACAATCAGTTGAACATCCACAGAATGACACATTTTGCTGATGTTCCAGGAACAAACCCTTTTCACAACCATTTAAGGAGACTTTCCTTAAGCTCTCTTTTCATTGGTCAAATAAAACATCTCCCTCTCTTCCCCTCATACAATGATGCTGCTTCACCATCACGCTAAAATTCTGTAAGACCAAACAAAATATACTTCCCTTAAACCTTATGGTAGAAATTTCATCCTAGGATGCTGTTACTGCATCTAGAAATTAAAAATTATATTATATCATACAGGTTTTATTTACATGTTAGACTTAACCATCCTACCACACACTGGCTCACACTTACACACACATGCGTGCGCATGCGTGCACTGAGATTAAATACATACTTGCCCACATAATGTACTTTTATTTACAAAGGCAACATATTAAAACACATAATATTTAAATTTTGTGTAGATTGGATGGTACCAGGAAACCATACTGCAAAACGAGCGGACAACACTTGAGTCTTTACTATGATTGGGCTGACGGATTGCCTCTGGAACGCCCTTGTTACCTTCAACGACTTAGAATTAATACTTTTATCCATCAAAAAACAAAACAGTTTTACTAAGCAAACATACACCCCACACCCCTCAAAAAATTGTTATTACACAGGGCATTATTTACATGGCAGGAGACCGCACATACGAAGTGCGCAGCTTCAGGTTAGAAATATTGATTAAAATAACTGCTAAAGATGATAATTTGTTTATGAAAAAACTGCACATGAAATACAGACACTTGGTTATTTACACACACACACATACATACATACATACATACATACATACATACATACATACATACATACATACATACATACACCCTGCATCGCTTCAGATGGAAGTACGATATTTTGAAAACCACTCAAGACTTACATCTGTTTATGAAAAGGAGCTAAAAATTAAAAATTTTCAAAGTTAATTTTAGAGATGAAACATCATGTGCAAGTCCTTGCATGCGAGAACATTTTATTACGCAATTATCTTCATTTTTCCCAAACCATAGGTCTGATGTCTGGATACCACACAAATCTCATACTTAACATATGCACTACGAGATGACTGCGCGCCAGTCCAAGCCCCCTGCGCTTAGAGACGAAACTGCACTATAAGTGTTAGCAAGCATTGCAATTATCTCGCTTCAGTAATGCAGATTCACCTCTGACTAGGTGGACCTCCTGAAACACTAAACATAGGACAGTGAAACACATTAAAATAATGCATTTCAAAATAATTGAATAATATAAAACACTGCATATTTCTCTAGAATCACCACGCAACTGACAGCCCTTTCAATCACAATTCTGCGAATGCTATCACAGAATGCTATATTAAGAAAGAAAGGATCATTCATTCCTTCATTATGGAACACAGTAATACATCACATGAAGAGAAACAAAAAAGGAACACACTTCGTTCTTAGACTCGTGCCGCCTCCTTGACAGAGAGAAAAGTTTTTACACATAAAATAGTATATATTTCTTTTCCAGCGATGAAGCTGTACTAATATCACCTTGACAAGCTTAGATGATCTAGCGAGAGACAAAGTAAATTAATTAACAATAAAAAAGTCGACTAAAATCATTTACAAACAATATACTTAATATTTCTTCGATTACATATTTTTCTCAATTTAATAAATGTGTGAACACAAAAATTTCCTTAAATCACTATTTATCAATTTTAAACTCTCATGTACATCAGGAAAAAATATATAGTTTCAGGCATTATTAGTTGTAATGTAAAAAATTCAAAACAGTTTCTTTGTGGGATGTGGAATGCTCACTCACGATCGAAAAAAGGAGGTGCTTCGCTGTAACACAAGGGGAGGGGGAAACCATCTTTAAAGTTGTCGTTGCTCATATATTTGGATATATAGTAATCAAGCAAGTAATAACATTTGGTGGTATAATCTCCGGCTGATTAAAGTTTATTTGCTAACATGAATTCACAAATTAAACGAATCTCTAAGTACATTTGCTTATCTTTTATAGAAAAAAAATGCACAGATTGATTTTTTATCATGAATAACCAGGAGCACACTAAAAAAACCAACGAAATTCTCGCCAATAATAACCAACAGCACACGAACAATAGAAAAAAAACATTTTCTCAGTAATCACATACAGCATGCGGAGAAAATCACCAAAATATTGTCAAGAATATCCATTAATACATGTAGAATACCAATAAAGTCTTGACATAAAAAAGGCTGAAGTGCACGGACAAAAATCATCAAATTCTTGTCAGGTAAAAAAAGCAGAAGCACATGAAAAAAAAAACCCAACAAAATTCTAACACAGTAAAGTTGAAGCACACATAGAAATCTATCGAAATTTCATGTGAAAAAATAGGAGCACTCAGAGAAAACCATCAGGGAGAAGATGTTTAAAAACATCATAAATTATCAATTGTTTAAGAAAAAGTTCAAATTAAATCCTGCCAGATCTCTTTGCTTAAGCAACATGAGAGTTCTAGCACAAGTCAGCTTGTGAACTCTTTGCTTAAGCAACATGAGAGTTCTAGCACAAGTCAGCTTGTGAACTCTTTGCTTAAGTAACATGAGAGTTCTAGCACAAGTCAGCTTGTGAACTCTTTGCTTAAACAATTGATAATTTATGATGTTTTTAAACATCTTCTCCCTGATGGTTTTCTCTGAGTGCTCCTATTTTTTCACATGAAATTTCGATAGATTTCTACGTGTGCTTCAACTGTACTGTGTTAGAATTTTGTTGGGTTTTTTTTTTCATGTGCTTCTGCTTTTTTTACCTGACAAGAATTTGATGATTTTTGTCCGTGCACTTCAGCCTTTTTTATGTCAAGACTTTATTGGTATTCTACATGTATTAATGGATATTCTTGACAATATTTTGGTGATTTTCTCCGCATGCTGTATGTGATTACTGAGAAAATGTTTTTTTTCTATTGTTCGTGTGCTGTTGGTTATTATTGGCGAGAATTTCGTTGGTTTTTTTTAGTGTACTCCTGGTTATTCATGATAAAAAATCAATCTGTGCATTTTTTTTCTATAAAAGATGAGCAAATGTACTTAGAGATTCGTTTAATTTGTGAATTCATGTTAGCAAATAAACTTTAATCAGCCGGAGATTATACCACCAAATGTTATTACTTGCTTGATTACTATATATCCAAATATATGAGCAACGACAACTTTAAAGATGGTTTCCCCCTCCCCTTGTGTTACAGCGAAGCACCTCCTTTTTTCGATCGTGAGTGAGCATTCCACATCCCACAAAGAAACTGTTTTGAATTTTTTACATTACAACTAATAATGCCTGAAACTATATATTTTTTCCTGATGTACATGAGAGTTTAAAATTGATAAATAGTGATTTAAGGAAATTTTTGTGTTCACACATTTATTAAATTGAGAAAAATATGTAATCGAAGAAATATTAAGTATATTGTTTGTAAATGATTTTAGTCGACTTTTTTATTGTTAATTAATTTACTTTGTCTCTCGCTAGATCATCTAAGCTTGTCAAGGTGATATTAGTACAGCTTCATCGCTGGAAAAGAAATATATACTATTTTATGTGTAAAAACTTTTCTCTCTGTCAAGGAGGCGGCACGAGTCTAAGAACGAAGTGTGTTCCTTTTTTGTTTCTCTTCATGTGATGTATTACTGTGTTCCATAATGAAGGAATGAATGATCCTTTCTTTCTTAATATAGCATTCTGTGATAGCATTCGCAGAATTGTGATTGAAAGGGCTGTCAGTTGCGTGGTGATTCTAGAGAAATATGCAGTGTTTTATATTATTCAATTATTTTGAAATGCATTATTTTAATGTGTTTCACTGTCCTATGTTTAGTGTTTCAGGAGGTCCACCTAGTCAGAGGTGAATCTGCATTACTGAAGCGAGATAATTGCAATGCTTGCTAACACTTATAGTGCAGTTTCGTCTCTAAGCGCAGGGGGCTTGGACTGGCGCGCAGTCATCTCGTAGTGCATATGTTAAGTATGAGATTTGTGTGGTATCCAGACATCAGACATATGGTTTGGGAAAAATGAAGATAATTGCGTAATAAAATGTTCTCGCATGCAAGGACTTGCACATGATGTTTCATCTCTAAAATTAACTTTGAAAATTTTTAATTTTTAGCTCCTTTTCATAAACAGATGTAAGTCTTGAGTGGTTTTCAAAATATCGTACTTCCATCTGAAGCGATGCAGGGTGTATGTATGTATGTATGTATGTATGTATGTATGTATGTATGTATGTATGTATGTATGTGTGTGTAAATAACCAAGTGTCTGTATTTCATGTGCAGTTTTTTCATAAACAAATTATCATCTTTAGCAGTTATTTTAATCAATATTTCTAACCTGAAGCTGCGCACTTCGTATGTGCGGTCTCCTGCCATGTAAATAATGCCCTGTGTAATAACAATTTTTTGAGGGGTGTGGGGTGTATGTTTGCTTAGTAAAACTGTTTTGTTTTTTGATGGATAAAAGTATTAATTCTAAGTCGTTGAAGGTAACAAGGGCGTTCCAGAGGCAATCCGTCAGCCCAATCATAGTAAAGACTCAAGTGTTGTCCGCTCGTTTTGCAGTATGGTTTCCTGGTACCATCCAATCTACACAAAATTTAAATATTATGTGTTTTAATATGTTGCCTTTGTAAATAAAAGTACATTATGTGGGCAAGTATGTATTTAATCTCAGTGCACGCATGCGCACGCATGTGTGTGTAAGTGTGAGCCAGTGTGTGGTAGGATGGTTAAGTCTAACATGTATATAAAACCTGTATGAGATAATATAATTTTTAATTTCTAGATGCAGTAACAGCATCCTAGGATGAAATTTCTACCATAAGGTTTAAGGGAAGTATATTTTGTTTGGTCTTACAGAATTTTAGCGTGATGGTGAAGCAGCATCATTGTATGAGGGGAAGAGAGGGAGATGTTTTATTTGACCAATGAAAAGAGAGCTTAAGGAAAGTCTCCTTAAATGGTTGTGAAAAGGGTTTGTTCCTGGAACATCAGCAAAATGTGTCATTCTGTGGATGTTCAACTGATTGTTCGCAATGAAATGCTAAAAAATTTTAAACGAATGTTGGTCATAATAAATGTAGGTTAAATTTTTAATGTTGTAGTTTTGTAATGTGTTCTTACTTTTAACAAATGTATTAAACTTACCCGATTTATTTTTTATTTATTTCCTTACATATCTATAATGAATATTTAGCTGTATTTTCCTCGAACTCAGCTTGAGTGCTTCGTAATGACACTTTAACGAGTCTGTTGCCGTAGACCATGACTGCTACCTGAGCGCCTCATGGCGCCACAAAGTCGGGCGACTAATGGATCTGTTGTGACATGCACGGTCAAGTCTATTGTTCGGGTCCCCTCGGCACTGCGAGACGACATTTCTGAGTGATGAGTCACGATGCATGAAGTGCCTCGCGACCTAATCTCTCATCACCTAGGTCATTAGTGGTTTTACCCGAGAGTGGTTTCCTATGTTAAGTTATTACCTACATTTCTACCTCCCACCCCTCACAGACCTGCTACGACCTGCGCATGAGTCATGCTGGGTATTTCCGAAGACAATGGTACTTCCCCTCCACATACTATATTCCTATTGGTAGGTTCGGTAAAAATACTATGTTCCTAATGGTTTTTCCAAGAACAAGCAGGTCCGCGGCTATAAAAGGCCGGGATTAGCTGTCGGAGCTTCATTGTGTTCTTGGAGTTTGAGTGAGCTAGTTCGTGTGTGAGTTTAGCTGCTACCACGATTTCTACCGCCAACGCTACTTTGTGTTCTACAGCTCCACTTCATCTTTTTCTGAGGTATGCTACATGTTTCGTTAACATTGAATGTTTCTCAGCTTTTTCGTAGGTTATCAGCTAACTAGTTTTTTCTCTGTACACTTATGTGTGGGTAACCAGGAATTGTTTAGCTTAAACTTTTAACAGTACTTTAAAATTCTAGCATTTTTGGGTTGTGCATTAGAGTAGTTTTGAGGTTATGTAATCAATCATTTTTAGTTAACATTGAATATTTTTCAGCTTTGACTTTTATCAGTACTTTAAATATTCTACCATTTTTAGGATTGTACATGAATGAAGGAGTAGCTTTGAGGTTATGTTTGTAACTTTTTTTTATTTAGTAGCATTGCTAACAGTTTAGGTTAGTAAGCTTGAGGGCTAGAGTTTTGAGGTTATGTTTGCAACTTTTTTTATTTAGTAACATTGCTATCAAGTTAGGTTATTAAGCTTGATGGCTAGAGTTTTGAGGTTATGTTTGTAACTTTTTTATTTATTACATTGCTATCAAGTTAGGTTAGAAAGCTTGAGGGCTAGAGTTTTGAGGTTATGTTTGCAACTTTTTTATTTAGTAACATTGCTAGTAGTTTAGGTTAGAAAGCTTGAGGCTAGAGTTTTGAGGATATGTTTGTTTTCATGTAACATCTAGCTACATTGTTTTCTTTATTCTTATGTTATAGTTCTCCGTACGTCGAGCTTCCTTCGCGTGTTCCGTACGTTGAGACCAGTCTACCGATTGTCGAGATGGCATTTACCGCGCAGAAATGCCGTTTCTGCTCTGCTACCTTCACGGCAGCTAAGAACCGCTACCGGCACGAGCGACAGTGTGCCGAGAACCAGCATCGTGACTACCAGCAGTGCCACCTATGTGGCAAGATGGTCGCACGCAGCGACAAGATGCAGCAGCACCTGTCAACATGTACTGGTGCTGTCGCCACGACATCAGGCACCCGGTGTAGCTTCTGCTATAAGGCCTTCGCCCGTGCTGATGTCGCCAGACTACATGAGAAGTCGGCTTGCGGTCTTAACCCTAACCGCATAGCACATTCCTGCACGAACTGTGCTAAAGAGTTCGTCAGGGCTGACACTCTTCGCAACCACATTAAGGTGTGCAAGGGGCCTGCTCTGCCTCCAACAAAGAAGCAGAGAATGGCAGCAGTTAAGCCAGCAGTACTGCCTAAACCATCGACCAGCCGAACAAAGGTGGTGACCGGCGCGGGTTTGGCCAATACCCATGGCTTCATCACCGCCGAAGTGGGATTCAAGGGCAACTTGAAGACTTATGTTGCTGTAAATACGTCAAGTTCTGCCAAGGACATTTGTACGTACCTGGACTCCATCAAGGCAAAAATAATAAGCCAACTTGAGGAGGAGATTGAAGAGAATGGACCGCTGAAGTTTAATGTCGTTCTTGAGTGCGACTACGAAAAACCAGTAGATGCCTGTGAAGACAAGAGGGCCTTCAAAACCATGAATGTTCCCCTCTACGCAGTTCATGAGGTGGAGGAGGCAGTTACCGAGTCCATCTCCAAGATCTGCAAGGAGGAGGAAGATTACATGGGTAAGGGGTCCGGATGGACTTTGTCGGCCGTTAAGCGACTTCAACTCCGAATAAACAAGCTTGATCCACTCCGTGCCAGCTCCTACATTGAATTACCTACTTCCATCAAAGACAAATACGCTGTGATCAATCCGCAAAACCTCGAAGACCACATGTGCTTCAAGTGGTCAATTCTTGTTAAGTACGTGGAAGGTGAGCATCCTGAACGTGTCAACCAGCGCTACCATGACTTGGAGGGGAAGTTCAACTTCAACAACATTGACTCCCCTACTCCAATCAAGCAAATACCGCTGTTTGAAAAACAGAACCCCGGAGTCTCCATCAACATTTACAGTATCGACGAGAATCTGAATGTTGTTCCTGCACGAGTCGCTCCTGAAGAAAAAGAACATCATTTTGATCTTCTGCTCTTGGTCAATGACAATTCGTCCCATTTCGCCTACATCAATAATTTTTCTGCTCTGGTTCGGTCCCAAATCACTACACACACTGAGGCTATTCATGTTTGCAAAAGATGCTTCAAGCATTATGATGATCAGGATAGGGTTAGCGGGCTTACTGGTCTTCAGTGTTTGGAAAAACACAGTGAGCTCTGTAAACAGCATGCTGCTGTTAGGATGGAAATGCCCCAGGTTGATGAAAATGGTTTGCCTCCTGTTTTTAAGTTCAAAAACTTCCATCACAGTGATAAAATGCCCATCGTGGTATATTGCGACTTTGAAGCTATTCTGGAGAAAATCCATACATGTCACCCGAATCCTGATGAAGCATACACACTGCAGTATCAAAAGCATAAAGCGTACAGCTACTGCATTTACGTGAAAGCAGATAACTCCGTGATTCCAGTACACCTCACTTCTTCACTTCCTTCACAGCCTGAAGTGTATCGCGGTTGTGACGCAGAAGATAAATTCATATCCCGCATTGTGGAGATTGGACATGACGTGCAGAAAATATTTTCTATGTCTGTTCCTATGACTCCGCTCACACATGCACAAAACACTGCTTTTCTGCAAGCAAGGTGTTGTTGCTACTGTGGAGGAAAGTTTGGAGGGGTCGTAAAGAAAGTTCGTGATCATAATCACTTCACCGGCGAATTTATTGGACCTGCATGTAATGACTGCAACCTTCTCAGGCGCAGACCGAAAAAGATGATTGTGTTCTTCCACAACCTGGCGTACGACCAGAACTTCATTATCAGGAAGTTGGGGTACGACACTAAAGACATCTTCATCATTCCTAATTCGGAAGAGAAGTTGATAACTTTTTCCAAGAAGTTGCATGATAAGTTCAGCATTCAGTTTGTCGATACGTTCCGTTTCATGAGTCGGGGTCTTGCTTCGCTCGCAGAGTTCTTGCCTGCAGACAAGTTTGTCAGTACTGCTGAGTTTTTCGCTCCTGATGAGTTGGAGTTGGTTACTCGCAAGGGAGTCTTCCCCTACGACTTCGTTGATTCTTTTGCTCGACTAGACGATACTAGTCTTCCATCTATCGATGAGTTCTTTAATATTCTGACTGATTCTGGTATTTCCGAGGCGGATTACGCTCACGCACAAAATGTCTGGGACAAGTTTCAGTGTGCTACTTTGGGGGAGTACGCTGACTTGTACCTAAAGACGGATGTCCTGATTTTGGCGGACGTATTCGAGAATTTTCGCAGTCTTTGCTTGGAGACGTACAGTCTAGACCCGTCACACTACATTTCCTGTCCTGGGTTCGCTTTCGATGCGATGCTTCGCACCACAGGAGTACAACTCGAGCTTCTGACAGATTACGATATGTATATGTTTGTGGAAGCAGGTATTCGTGGGGGTGTAGCGCAAAGCATCAAACGTCATTGTGTGGGTAACAACAAATACGTTCCTGAGACACATGATGTGTCCAAGCCATCCACATATCTACAGTACATTGATGCAAATAATTTGTACGGGTGGGCGATGTCGCTGTCGCTTCCGATTCGACATTTCAAATGGTCAGACACATCTATTGATGTCATGACTATTCCAGAAAATTCTCCTATCGGGTACATTATCGAATGTGACGTGGAGTACCCTACTGAACTCCACGAAAGTCACAAAGACCTTCCGTTTCTCCCCATCAATCAATGTCCGCCCGGCTCCAAACAATCAAAGCTCATGACAACACTAGAAATTAAGGAACATTACATTGTACACTACAGAATCCTCCAGCAAGCAGTATCACATGGGTTGATAGTTACTAAGGTACACAGAGTCCTCCAGTTTGAGCAGTCGGCGTGGTTGGAGCCATACATTAAGCTCAACACCAATAAGCGCAAGGCTGCAGCCAACGAATTCGAGGAGTTCTTTAAGCTCGCTGTAAACAGTACTTTCGGGAAACTGATGGAGAACAAGAGGCGGAGGCTCAAAATGGAGTTGGTATGTTCCGAGAAGCGGTTCAAGAAACTGGTGTGTCGTCCATCCTTCAAGGACCGCACAATGTATGAACCGAACTTGACTCTAGTCCACCTGAACCATGAGACCATAATTTTCGATAAGCCAATCTATGCCGGACTCGCAGTACTTGATCTCTCAAAAACACTCATGTACGACTTCCATTACAGCACAATGAAATCCAGATATGCAGAAAACATTCATCTGGCATACATGGATACCGATAGTTTCGTATACGAGATACAAACCGATGATTTCTACCATGACCTCAAAGCCGATCCTACACTCATGGAGAAGTTCGACACCAGCTGCTACCCTTCCGACCACCCTTGCTTCTCCCCCATCAACAAAAAGGTTGTCGGAAAGTTTAAGGATGAGTGTGGGGGGAAAGTGATGAGTGAGTTTGTCGGTCTGCGGGCCAAACTGTATGCATACAAGTGTGGTGACAAAGTTGAGAAGAAGGCCAAGGGTATCCAGCGCTGTGTGGTCAAAAACCGCATAACATTCAGTGACTACCTGGATGCCCTGCACGATCACCACACACGACGAGTAGCAGTTAGGGCCATACGCTCGAGGCAGCAGGTGCTCTATAGCGAGAGCACAAATAAGCTGGCCATAACATGGGAGGATGATAAGCGCCAAATATGTGAGGATGGCATCCATACGGTTCCCCACGGCTATGTTGGAGATGAATTATCTGTTGTATAGTTCCAGTCTTTTTGTTGTAAACAGTTTTCGTTTTTGTATATAGTTTCTGTTTTTTTTATAGCTTCGTTTGACAAGTATATTTTTCTCTCCTTGAGGGTTTTGTTTTGTACAATATATTTCTTTGATTCAGTAAATATAATTTTACCTACATATCGCTTATTATTTTTTTAAATTAATGCCCTATATTCCTCAAGGTACTTATACTTAATTTGATATCGTAAAATGATCATGTAATTAGACACAAACACCTAAAATATCTGCTTCCATGCAGCTTTTAAACACAGGAACGCAAACACGAACACTAATAAATGATATTATACACAAACACCTAAATATCTGCTTCCATGCAGTTTTAAACACGAGTACACAAACATTAATTTATTTAGTATGTTTACATGTATGATAGGACTATGAAAAATTTCTGGTCAGCTAAGATGGAGTAATAAATGTTTTTTAAATTATCATTACTTTAACTAACGCATCCACAACGACAGTATTGATAACATATATTTTAGTTAAAACCTATAAGTGATAAGACTTTAAGAAAAAATGTCGGTTACAACAACAAAGTGACTGTGGATTTTGTGGATCTTGTGGATTCTGTGGATTTTGGTCTATAAGGTTCATAACAATGTTGGTAGAGAATTGTAACTCGACCTTACATACACTAACATACTTTAGAAACCTACAACCGATGACGACACCCACCAGATGAAATCAAGATGGTAGTCTCCACTAAATAAGATGGCTGCCTCCAGCAGACAACGATGGTATATTTTTTTTCCTGATTTTCTAAGTTAATAATTATGATTTTCCAAGATGGTGGATGTAACGAAAAATTGTAACAGGAATGAGTGGGGTGTTCGATGACGATGTCATTGTAACAGAGGGGTGGGGGTGCTAGATGATGTATTTGTAATTTAGAGGAGTGGGGTGTTCGATGCGTAGGTTTTTAATTAAAATTTTATTAAATAATATTTTTAATTTTATTTTAAAATTTTGATTATTTAATTTTTTTAAATTTTAAATTTTTTTCATTAAAATCGGATAATAAATAAAGATTTTCAAGATGGCGGACGAAACTCAAAATGGCGGAATGATCTAGAAAACAAAATGGAGGAAAGTTCTAGAAAAACAAAATGGCCTCCGGGTTTAAAGGTCAAGGTCAAATCCAAGATGGCTGCAGGAAGTGACGTAATCCAAGATGGTCGCCGGAAGTGACGTAAACCAAGATGGCCGCCGTGGCTCCCCGGCTCCCCCACCACCCACCGGTGTCCCCATACATACTATAATTACCTACTGCAAGTTCTGTTAAAAAAACTTTTATTACATACATACTACACTACTACAAGTACAAAACAAATACACAGACAAATTACTAAAGTCTTGTGGATTCCTTGATTCAAACAGTCATCTTGTTGTATGGACTAAGACCTTTACATGACTTGAAATGTCTATTCAGTCTATCAGGTCGACATATTGGTACACCAATATTTTCACACAAAGACGAATTATCGACTTCATTAAAAGGACAGTGATATATTTTTTTTATGTCGGTGTGCACTTTGAATAGTTGCTAATGTTTTGTTACAAAATATACAGCTTGATTCTGATGAATGTACACCCAGTCTATGACAATTCCTGAGGTGTCTTTTTAATCTCCCATAGTGTACAAACTTGCTTAAACACCTGTTGCACTGATATTTAATGCGTTCAGAGTTACTACTACAATTGTGTATTACATAATCCCGTAATTTCAAGTTTTTGATCTTCTCACAATACGTGCAGTCGGGTGATGGAACACCGCTGGATGCTCCTTCCTTCATCAATGGCACTGGAATTGTTGACAACCATTGTAACACTGCTGACATGTTAACTTCTGAAGCTTTTGAGGTCTGCTCTGCAGAAGATGTTGCACGCATCGAAATCTCCTGCTGTGCTGAGAGAGCAGGTGTAGCTGTAGACATCGTTGACATCGTGCTCTGCACTGATGATGGTAGACATTCGATCCAGGTTGGTGTTGATACTGGTAATGATACCATCGAGTTCTCAAGAATAGCTAGATACTGGTCTATTATTCAAGTCTAACTATCCGAGTCGTTCATCACCGCAGTCAGAGACGGACTGAAGTTCATATCACCAGGGTCTCACTTATATAGTCTCATCAGCTGGTACAACACATGAGTCAAAACAATAACCATGTTCATTATACTCGCACTTGACTTTCTCGAAGCAATTTTTATAATGACGATGTAAGCTGTCGAGACATGAAATTAGCACTTATTGCACTGAAATTGTATCCGTTTCAGTAAATTATTCGGACAACTGCTTCTTTCATGTCTGCGCGCATTCGTAGGTTTTGTAAAAGATGCGTCACAGTATTTGCACTGATGCGCTGTACGCTCTTCATTAAATGAAGTCTGGAATGCAGATGGTGAAACTTCAGCTGATGATGGAACAGCACGTATCGTTGTCTCCTCTGCAGCAGGTATCGGGATCTCCACTGCTGTCGTGGTCTCCTCTGCTAATGGTATCGAGATCTCCGATGCCTTCATCGTTGCTGCCATCGAGGTCCCCGCTGCTGACGGTAAACAGTCTATTCCGGTCGACATTGGAACAGTAACTAAATCTCACGAAACTTACTGGAGAGAGCACGTCCGTACTGCACCGCGGCCAGAGGTGAACTGCGGGTCCAGTCGTATGAACCTCGCTTATATACCCGTGGTCTACTGGTATACTACATGAGTCAAAATAATGTCTGTATTTAAAATTATTTTTTTCCTATTAGGTATCTAAAAAAATGTAGAAATAAAAAACACACGAGTTCAAGTTTTACACATTTATTTATAAAAAGTACACAAATACATATTAGGTTAAGGAATCAATCATTTTCACAAGCAAAGTCTTTAATGCCGCACGAACTGACTCGTCGACTCCGGTTCCAACTGGTTCGTTGACTCCGGTTCCAACTGGTTCGCCGGTCACGCGATCAGGAACATAGGTTTCCAGCTGGTCATCTTCTGCGACGTCGACAACTCCGACAAGACATGGTCGGTGACGTCTGTGACCACGGCTACGCCTGGGCTTTGGCTCAGTGCTAGTTGGGACAGATTCACTGCCTGAACTTCGACGACGAGACGCACACCGTTTGGACGTCTGCGTAGAAGCATCACAGGTCGCCACATGTTGCAACACGTCCATGTTTGGTGTTGCACATGCAGACGAGGCGACTACCTCAGCGATGCTAGCAGGAATGATTGTGTGTGGTCTCATGTGATATACGGCACAGTTTCCAGGTTCGCAACAATCTACCAGCTGCTGAGTCGGTTCGTAGGACACAGGAAAGTGCGCAAACCGCCAATGCTGAGCGCCTCCATCACAGGTTTCTGTATATGTACGTAGATACCCGGAATCCCAGTAGCTGTACTCGACACTGATGAAGCTAGGTCTTGCGCTCACATACACGTTTGCAGGATGAAACGTAAACATCTTCTTACAGGTCGAACGACAACTGAAAGCACGTACGTAGGTACGTCATTTATATATACAGGCTCCAACGAACACTGTGCGTGCCATTTCTGCATTAACTGCGAGTTTGTACAGGCACAGCCACGTTCAAACTTGTCACATGGCTGCACGTCGTATATTGCACTAAGCTTGCGCAGGGAAGGACAGCCGTAGTCGGTCTGTAGGTCTACAATTTCAGCAGGTGCATCACACAACTTGCTCAGCCATTTCTTCTGTTCAGGTCCGGCGATGTAGATTATTTCGTTTTGAACTAGTAAATCTTCAATAGTGTTTTTCACTTGGTGGTACGGAATTTTTCCTTCGTCCCACTCTAGTCCGTGATAATATTTACATAGCCATTCATTCGACCGTTTACTTTTTTCGTCTAGTAGTTTCCACGGATACGAAGGTCGGAAAGTGCGTGTTCGAGTCTTGTCTCCGGAGGTGACGCTAATTTCCTTGAGCACGAATCCATTTTGACTCTGGAAACCTTGCAGGTTGCAGTACATCTTGTCGCTAGCAATGCTCGGTCGTAACTAAATTACTATCGGAAACGAAACCGTATTTATGTCAGAATTTTCACAAGTTTGTCTCGACAATTGTACGAAGCAAGCCGATCGTGAAGTATCAGACAAAAAGCATAGGTGTTTGGTGGAATATTTCCGCTAGTCGTTATCTCGATCCTACAGTCGATGATGTTTGAATTTATTCGATCATCCTGTTTGGAAACGTCAAACACCATTAACGGTGCCTTGTTCTTGAAACTGTCGGGACTCAGTATCGGTGACTGTCTCCGCCCATAGTAAGCTTGCTGAAACTTGGCATACATTTGATATGCGAGAAGAAATCTTCCACTTTCAAAGTCCATGTTCATGTCTACGTACGGATAACTTTCGCTGTTTAAAAATATTTTTACATTACGTATTTGACAGTTATCAAATACGGAGTGACTCACTCCTGCATTGAGCTGTCTTCCGGTCTGAAGCCCGACGATGATGTATCTTGGTTTTTCCGTAGCGAAGCTGGACTTTACTATCCAATTGATACCATACGCGTGCGCAGGACTTCAGTATTGGTGGTGCCAGATTCCTAGAGACCGGAAAAATTCGCAGATTCATTTTGTGATAGGCTGAAATTCAAACATGTGTACAATTCTGCTGGTTCTGCTATTGGCTCGCAGTTTAACTGGAGCTCTCTGGGCCAATGAGAGACAATCGACCAAAGAAGCGTCGAATCACAAGCTACCCAGTGGAGATGCCTCACAATTTAGTACCCAATGAACACACGTGTTTACTTGAGAAATGCAAAGGATAATGGAGGCTATCCTAGAGGTCATTGAATCCGCGAATGTTTCCGGTCCCTACATATTACACAACAGCCCTGTCATTCACGGAACCCGAGCCTAAAGCGGGGGGTCCGGGGGTCCTCCCCCGGGAAAATTTTGATTTGAAAGCGCAAAATGGTGCTATTTAAGGTGTTTCCGAACAAAAACATTAAATACACAGATGTAAAAATTTTAACATTTTTTATGACAAATTATGGCTTTGAACGTTATAATCACCAGGAAAACTTCTAAACTATTTACAGTTTTAAGTTTTGTTGAGCCATAAAGTAAATTGCACAAATTGTTTGCACGGAATTCATGCTGGTGGCTTTGAAAAACCGTACTTATATGTTTTCTGAAGACGTCAAATAAATGCTAGAAAAAACATTCTCAAATGTTAAGTTTTAAAATCAACAAATGAAGGGAGTTTTTGTAACATACCTAAAAAAAATGTAAAATATTAAAATAATAAAAATACACAAACAAGAGTGGGCAAAAGTTTTAACTTTTGTAATACAACAAAAATGTTTTGTTGGCGACTGCATATAAGTTATCGAGTAAGCCTACCCTTTTAACTAACTAAACTCTCTCTTTTTTTAAATAAACCCTGGCGGACGGTGGCTATTATTCTGTGCGCCTGCCGAGTGGAGTGAACAGTGGACACCGAGCGCGCATTCTATGTAATTCGAGGAGAACAATGAGAAGTATTTACATTTCAAAAGTTTCGTAGCCGCGGCCCCCGTGTACAACACAAGTAATTGAAACTGGCTTGTTTCCGTGTGTATAGTTGGTTCGATTGATAATTGATATACTGATAGTGTTGTGAGCACATATCTGTAACTCGACACGATTGGAAAACATATTTTTTTTGGAAATAATACGGATTTTTGTAAGTATGTATTATTTCTGCTTGTAAAAAACAAAATAACTTTAACCCTAATGGTGGTGCCAAGGCACCTGTGGCACCTACCGTGCGCACGCCTATGATTGATACGCTGACTATGAGGCAAGCCAGGATACGTTTCCAGGCTCCAGGATCGGAATGGCACATCGAAGTTCTTGCCATTTTCTATGTTCTTCAACATCTTGACTCGTTCAACGGTGCTCACTTGGATGTGGGGCAGCATCCACTCGATAGACTGCAGTGTTAGCGAGACATCTTGAGGGTTTTCTGCAGCGGCGACAATTGCATTTATGTGCGTGTTGGCTAGAAGCAGTACGAGCTCTTGTTTCGAATTAATGATTATATGCTTGTAGTCCTCAGCGAATCCAAGAAGCATGGACAGAGGAACACAAACTTCGAACTTCCCTTCGGCATAAACCGGAAGCTTATATTCATCCTCGAGAGCCCAACCGGCCATCTTTGCAGCAGACAGTTCATTTGGCGTGAGCAAAAGGTAATTTTTCATAGCAGATGTTATGCCTACATCTCTCGTCTGGTCTACCTCGACACCATTGAGTACATATGTAATGCGCTCGATTAGGTGAAGAATACCATTGCAGGATATTGACGTCGTTGTCGGGTGCGTACCATCCGCTTTTGTCAGCGTGCCTCTTATACGTAGTAATGACTGCGAAGGTAAAGTACAAATATCTTGGTGCTGTACTACAATGCGTACTTCCGATGGAAGTGCGTACGGTCCGAGCAGGAAAGGCTGGTACTCGTGCAATTCCATTTTCGTAATTCTGTCTTCAAAAATGACCAGATCTTCCATGTTGAGGATTTCGTCTTCCATATTTATTCGGCACTTGTCCAATACTGAGAAGATACTTTATGCTGTCAGGTGTTAATGCACCGATGTCTGGTAGAGAACTGTTCTTATTAACGCCAATACGATTTCTTTTAAAACTGTTCGGTGTTACGAACTTTATGCCCATCGCTTCAAGTGCAGATGTAATGTAATTTCTTCGTCTTGAAAATTCACCAATCTTTCTCGCTGGTCAACGATTCTGACGACGACTTCATGTGCGCACTTCACGACGACTGATGGAACGTAAATGATACTTTGCGGTACTTCGACCAGTTTATATCCTGACGGGACCATCAGCGAAAACTCGTGCAGCATGTTGCTTAGTCTTCCGTTGAGATACGTTACACTTGCCAAATTACAGTTTATTCTTATGACATTCACAGGCAAAATGTTTACTGCGCGCGTAGATTCGTACGTTCTTCCTGTATCATACACCTTTGATTCGAATCCGAGCATCGTACCTATGGTCCCAGGTTTCGTAAAGTCGACATTTTCACTGCATGTTAGAATGCTTTTTTGAGTGTTTGGATTTCCACGCAGTTGAAAGTCTACATCCTGTGGTAACATATCCCTGATGTACTTTGCAATGTCGTCAATTTCGTAAGAGCCAACCGGTAACTGTATTTCATGAGCGGTCCCATCGCTTTTCAGGAAGCAGATTTTGCAGTTTTCCTCGTCGATATTAGGTATGGCATTATACGTTTGAAAATCTACGAGTCCGATACACCATTCTCCGTCTAAATCCAGAGGTGGGAAATGAACTACCCGCAGCTCAGATGCGTGACCTGTCAATGTAAGTGTTATCGACATGACTAATAATTATCATCACTGCACAACCTTTAAGTAACAATTTTTATTTGTCAGCAAATTTTTTGTTTGTTAAAAAGCGAAGACACAAGTGTCCGCAGTTTGTTTGATTAGACCTCTGTTCCGTTTCGTAATTGTAAAACAACGTAGTGGACCGGCCCAGGTACTGTCGCAGTTCTGGCGGAGGCCGTAAATTTCCAAAACTATCGTAGTACTCGGCCATTTTTCCCGTCTTTACATAAGCCACCCAGTGCGTGCCTCGACCCGCCGACGTGTCTAAATTAATGATGGCACGTTCGTGCGTTTTTGGCTTGCTGGGAAAAGTGTCTCGCATAAACACGCCGCGGAAATTTGGTATTTTCAGTTTTCGAGCATACCTGAACAAATCTATATTGGTGAGCGGACGTTTCGGCAAAGAACTTAGGATTTTTTCATTCTTTTCTTTCTCATGCCTTGACCTGATTTGTGAGGTTGCAAGTAGAGTCCTGCGCCGTTTTTTTTTTTTACCCATGGCAATGGCTTCCATGCTGGCATTGTGTCGCTGTGCTTCTTTTAACTGCTTGCGCTCATTCTTCGAAGTGTTGACTGCCCGCACTATACCGCTCGTTGCACCGATGAGGCCGCCGAGAGCACCCGATGCAGGCAAAAGCAAAGGAAGAAATCCTCCTATAATCTTCTTGTCGAGAGTCTGTAAGTTTTGCTTGGCTTTTTGCACGCCTGCACCAGTCTTGCGTTTGGTCTTGCGTGCGTTAGTCTTTGACTTGATGGAGCTAGCTTGACGAGCACCCAGTCCTAATTTCGTCTTTGCCTTCATGATTTTGGAAACGCCCCACGCTGCGATTTTCTCTCCTAGTCCCGCGTTCGACGATTTACTTATATCTTCGGCTTCCTGTGCCAATATTTCGTCGGCCCGGTGTCTGGATTCCAGATCCTTGCTTAATGAATATGCGATATCGTGCTGCTTGCACTTTTCGTCGAGAGAATTAATGCCCACGTCACCGCGAGCTAACCTTTTCGCTAGTTTAGTGCCGGGGCCGCAGAATCTGCAGCCGGGAATGTGTAGCTCGAATGGCAGATTGTTTATCAGCGAGTTCACGAGTCCTGCACCGATGTGTTTTTTGTTCTTACCTCTTCGAGTCATTACGCACAACTGACCAGAAAGAATAAATGTGTTTGATTTTATACAATTTCGTCAATACAATGCAGGTCGTCAAGCAAGAAGTGTGTTTGCCCGTGCGCATTACGCAAGACGATGTATTTAGTGCGCGTGAATCACCAGATGGCTTACTGTTGCCTTCTGCCGTACGTTGCATCATAGCAGGACCGTCAAACTGCGGCAAAACGTGTGTTTTACTAAGTTGACTGGAGGAACCAAACGGTCTTCGGTTCGAAAACGTTTACTTGTATTCCAAGTCGTTGCAACAGCCAAAGTACCAGCGCCTAGCTACTGTTCTACGCTCGGTGGATGGTCTGGAGTATTTTCCATTTAATGATAATGCAGATGTGGTACCTCCAAACGAAACAAAAGCCAATTCCGTGTTTGTTTTCGACGATGTAATGTGCGAGAAACAAGGCATAATACAAGAGTACTTTTCCATGGGCAGACACGCCAAAGTAGACTGCGTTTACCTGTGTCAGACGTACAGTCGTCTTCCAAAACATCTCCTACGAGACAACGCGAATGTCATAGTTTTGTTTCACATGGACGAACTTAATTTACGTCACGCTTATGACGATCACGTAAACACCGACATGACGTTCCAGGAATTCAAAGACATGTGCTCCTTGTGTTGGAAAGAAGAACACGGATTCCTAGTTATAGTCAAAGACTGGCCTATATATAAGGGCAGGTACAGACGAGGTTTCGATCAGTTTATCGCCAAACATTAGTCATAGCATTTCGAAATTCGGTCGTAGCAGTCGAGACTTACGTACTGCTCTCAAGTCTCATGACGGCTATATCCGCAAACACATTTCGCTACTGGCTCAAAAAGTAGACAGTGTGAAAAAGGAATTACTAGAGATTCTCGTTGCCATCGACCAGCCGGTGGAAGCCTCGGATTCTCGCATTCGCGACATGATCGAAGTATCGAATGCACAAAGACGTGACGATCTGAGGACTTTTCAAAGTAGTCTGAAAGCATCACTATCTCACTTGTCAACCAATTCAGATTTGGCCAAACACAAGAAAGAAGTTTCTGCGAACGAATAAAAAAGTATAAAAGGAGGTCTTGCAATAAGTTTTCAGCCAGTACAATGTCGGACCAGGCCAGTGACCTTCATCGAGCTATACAGTCTGTTCGTGAAAAATATTTACTTGCTAGACGAACCAGACTTGCACGTGAGATGGACAATGAGGAGATATTTAAACCAATCACTAGTCGCCTCGACGAACTTAAAAGCAAGGAAGAACCAGCCATCATTGTGAAGACAGAATTTGAAGATGGAATGCTAACTGTAAAGAAGAGAAAGTATGAACCAGATCGAGAAGAAGAGGACTTAACAAGTACAGAGTCCATGCACAAGAAGAAAATCCCGAAAAAGGGACATCAAGTTAATGCAATGGTCCGACCATACCTGATATCGTTTACGAGCCGGAATAATGACACGACCTACGGAGTGTACAGAAAACATAATAAGTGGTTCCTCGGTGCTAAAGAAATAGACTTTCTACCAGGAAATATTGTGCGCGTAGCAGAGTTCAAAACGCGCGGGACTCCGGGTCTGTACGAATTGCTGTTTCGCAGGGAGCCTAAAGGATATTCTCACAAAGACTTACAAGAGTACAAAAAACTGCTACAGCTAACCAACGCACATTTTCGCGATAACGATCCAGATAGTGGTGTATATAAAGACGAAGATCATGAAAAAATCGACATTCTCGCTAATCTCTTCAGTGAACTAACAATACAGGGCGAAGGTTTAAAAAAGCTAGAATGTGATCAGGTATTTGACTATGTATATCGGGACGACCCCAATGAATTAGTTGATCGTCTTAGAATTCTACATGCTTTGCTTAGTGTAGGAAACTATTCGCACATCAACGAAATAGTCTCCATACTTGAAGAACTGAGGGAAGCCGGCTACATACAATGAGTCGAACCGGAATCGCTCACGAACTTCATACTCCTGCTAGACGGAAATACCTTCGTCGCAAAGTCATAGTTCGTGGAATTGATGATCTATTCCAGGCGGACCTTGTTGAGATGATACCGTATTCCCGATTCAACACAGGTTTCAAGTACATGTTGACAGTCATCGATGTTTATAGCAAGTTCGCTTGGGCTAGACCTGTCTAATCAAAGACTGCAACTGAAGTAGCCAAGGCCATGAACAATATTTTGCGTGATGGACGTGTACCGTCGCACCTGCAAACGGACCTCGGGAAAGAATTCTACAATGCAACCTTCAAGGCTTTGATGAAGAAGTATGGCATCAAACACTACTCTACATTTAGTAACGTCAAAGCCTCCGTTGTCGAAAGGTTTAACAGAAATTTGCGTTCCAAGATGTGGCGACAGTTCACGGCTAACGGAAATTACAAGTAGTTGGATATCTTGCCGAAACTAATAAGCGAGTATAATTCCACGGTGCATTCTACCACGAAAATGAAGCCAAATGACGTAACGGACAATCGCCTGCTTCAAACAGTGTTTTCCAACACGAAGAAGAAAGATCCACGAAAGCGTAAAGCTAACGTCAGTGACATTGTGCGAAAATCCAAGCAGAAAGGTATCTTCGATAAAGGTTTCACTGCGAACTGGAGTCCCGAACTTTTCCGTGTGACACATGTTCGTGAATCAGAGCCTAGGACCTACTACCTCGAAGATTTGGACACAAACCTATCCATGACGTCTTCTATGCCGAAGAGATTCAGCCTACGTTGTATCCCGATACGTACTTGGTGGAGAAGATTATAAAACGGAGAAAAGGGCGGTCCTACGTCAAGTGGTGGGGCTTTCCACCTCGCTTTAATTCGTGGGTGGCTGATGCGGAAATCGAGGAATCCACAAGACTTTAGTAATTTGTCTGTGTATTTGTTTTGTACTTGTAGTAGTGTAGTATGTATGTAATAAAAGTTTTTTTAACAGAACTTGCATGTTTTTATTTTCTCAAACCTGTCACTTTAGTGGTACTTTTTTAAAATATTAAAGTTGTTTTTTTTTATCGGCCAGGGATCGAACCAAGGACCTTAGTCGATTCAATCGACCATTATATAGATTACAAATTTATTTAATGAATTTTGAACTTTTTCCCGCATCTCTAGCATTGAAATTACGAATTTCCAATATGGTGGTCTTGATGTCTGATAGGATGATGGTAGTAGAGGATTTAGAGTCTCTTTACGAATGTTGAACATGGTTAATTGAAATTATTATTTTTTACATAAAATTAAACATTATTGCATCGATCGGGTATCGAACCGAGAACAGGAATCCATCGAATCAATATGTAAATTAATGAGTGATTTATTTAATGAATTTTGGAACTTTTCCAGAATTTCTAGCTAAATAATTAAGGATTTTCAAGATGGCGGCCAAATTTCAAGATGGCGGGCACCTAAGTAATAAATGATTACTGCACTCTAGCGGGTAAGAATTAAACTAACATGGCGTCAGCGCACTCTAGCCGACGATACAATGATGATGGCTTCCAGCATCGAAGACAAGATGGCGGACATGACATCATACTAGGTGACGATATATATGCTTTGAAAAAAAGTGGTGGGAGTCAGTCTGCCTGCAACCACCATTGAGGAAGGAGCCTGTCGCCATTTTTAATTTTTTTTTTGCACTCGCCGGGTTCGAACCGAGGTTTCCGAGCATCGTGTCGTAAATGTTTACTTTTAAATATTTTTACTCAAATTTTATTAATTGAATTTTTTTATAAATTTAAAAAAAAAATTCATTAAAATCGGATAATAAATAAAAAAGTTAAAGATGTTGACCGTAACGAAAATTGCAACGGTGACGTCATCATCCAATATGGCGGAAAACACAACGCCGGAATGTTCGAGAAAACAAAATGACGTCATCTAAAATGGCGGATCCAAGATGGCCGTCGGGGTCAAGGTCAAGGTCACAACCATTCAAGATGGCCGCCGTGACGTCACAATCCAAGATGGCGGACCGACAATCACAATCCACACCCAGAACCCAGTCCCAGAAGGAACCAAACTATACTACTATTGTTGATAATGGTTAGAATGGTGAATGCAAATTCTGGCAATTTCACCTTTTCAGTCGCGCAGCACATACCTGGTGATTCATTCATAAATTTAAGTGCACTGCGATAAAAGCATAATTTATCAGTTTTTCCAATAACCACACTTAGATGAATACTAACAACGTGGACTATTTGTCTAGCTCGAGCAGTGCGTACTCGAAATATTTCCAGTCTTGCTTCGCACTGAACGTCTGTTTCTGAAGCTCTTGATGTATTATTTCCGTTTTGATTGAGCTTTTTGTTTAGGTGGCATAATTGATTAGACAGGTAAGTATATTCTATTTTCTTACAATTACGAATTCCCAATCAACTACACTTAGTATACTATACATTTGAAGGCAGATACTATAAATACATATTTCAATTGTTAACAGGACCATAGGAAAGAGAAACTGTTATAAAATACTTATTTGTAAATATTAGATATGACTCGCGTGCAAACTATTGTACGTTATTTCACATAGACAGTAACCTTCCTCATGTTTCAATTTTAAAGTGTTCAAAATGTTATAGAAGTCGGATGAACGATGAGTTAACATTGAAATGGCAAAATAGCATCAAGAATCATTCAATTATCTTTTAGAGTTGCTGCACCCGGCACGGTTTGTATGTAACACGCACAAAACATTCCGTTCGCGCAAATTCAGGTCTCACCAAGGAAGATTGGAAGTTGTCAAACCTTACTATATGACCGTTCTCCGAACATAGAGGAATGACCCACATTCACTTTTTTATGTCTACGACCTATGAATGTTTCTGTTATGAATATTAATTTACCCGTGGCGATAGGTTGAAAGGTATAGATGTTGATGCGCTGCAGCGCCATCTATTGGCGAGTCATAGCAAAATGGATAGCGCAAAAATATTCGCCCTGTTCAAATAATACCAATTTACATGGCGATAGTTGAACGGTGTAGAAGTTGATGTGCTGCAGCACCATCTAGCGGAGGGATACAAAAAGGTGGATAGCATATAAATCTTCTCCATAAAAAAAACACTACGATCTGCAATATTTCATCGCAATCGGACGAATGGTTTAGGAGCGCATGGAGGACATACATATATACAAACAAACATTCTTATATATAATATATGACCTGTAACGGTACACGCACCTAACGACTGAGAACAAAGCCAGGCGGACAAGGCTGATCCCGTGCTACTCGCACGGAGACGTCTCGTCATTCACGAAAAAGCAGCCGCTTGGTCTTCGGCTTGAAAGGAAACGTCAACTTCCTTCCCGCGGTGGAAAATTATCATTCCCCTCCCGACCGAGGCTGCTAGAAAAATATGTGGGATTGTTAACTTCATTAGTAAAACAGGCAATTACCAACATAAATTTAAATTGGATTTCTCGTTTCCCTTCCCCCGTTTGTCTCCGTCCACGGGGAGCGGATAAACAAGGAGAGGTTTTTTGATAAGTTGGCCTCGTCGCGGGAGCCTCATAACTCGTCTTGGTTCCCCGGGTAATGGCGTGTAAGGTGCTGTCGCCCCGGGCCGCCAACCTAACAAGATCAAATTACCCCGCGACTGACAGTTTGTGGCCGTTATGGCGACGCAGCGGCGTGGCTCCAGTGGATGGGGGAAGCCTACAGTTCACAGGGATGAGAGCCACACCCGAGCAGTTCCGAAGTTCTTCGATGTTTGCCGATCTCTCAAAATATTTACCGTATTGCAAGGATTAATGTATTTTACGTTCATTGAGTATCTTAAATAACGTTAACCTAACCTAACCAATCTTTCATTGTAGTTACGATAACATAACCTAACCTAATTTACCCTCTCGGAAAAAAAACTATTATTTATTACACTCATCGAACCTAACATAACCTAACCTTTTACTTTGGTCAACTTCGGAACTGTTTGGGTTGTGGTTGTGGTTTCATCCCTGTGAACTGTAGGTAATCCGTACAGATGGATTCTCCCACTAACACCGAAACCCTAAGCGCGTTCTCACAAGCTCGGGGTGTGTGAGATGCGGGTGGCTCTCAATTTTAATTATGTGATTTTTCTCAGTAAAGTGGTAATTGGTGACTTCACAAGGAACATAGTTTAATCGACTGTTGTATCAGTGAAAATCATTCCAGAATGTGCGATTCCATATAAAAGGGGTATTTTTGTTTTAATTAGATTGTTTTTTCAATGCATAGTTTTTATTAGATATTTCTAAATAAATTTCCTCGTTAGCATGGGGAAATTGAACTTTTTTATTTTATCCGCGTATTTAGGAACATTGAATGTACACGTGACAACTTTTCCCCACGCGTGTACCCTAAATAAAAATAAAAACTCCTCAACCAAAACAATTATCACTTTGGTTCTCTACTACAGCGCAAACTTTCTGAAGATAATTGTACAAATATAAAAACCGACAAATCTCTAAGTTTTGCTGACTCATGTTAATGATCCTTTTTTCTAGGGAAGGTAATAATAATAACTATAGGAATATAGCTTCAGTGAATAATTTTCTAGAATGCTTTCATGGGATTATTACGTTTGTAAAATATTTCCATCGGTAGTTAATGTAAAATATAAAATACTACAGGAAAATGAGGTCTGTTCCACAACTGACGGTGGAATAAACAAGATCAGGAAGCTTCGACCTCTGAAATATCCCGCAGCAGTCCTCACATTCAACATGAGCAGTAGTACCAGAATTTCAATTATAATTTTCTGATTTGGAGCAATTTTCGCTATTGAAAATTTAGTGCGTGGTCTTATGAGGTCAAACAAGGCGGAAGGAAAAAATATATATATTCATAAAGCAATAAGGTGCAATCTAATTATAACGCCGGTGTTTTAAGAATAATTTTGACTTAATGTATTTATAAAAACTTGCTCGAATAATATGTAGCTTTGGGAGCTAATTTTATAGATGGTGGTATGTCGTTATGTTTAAATTTGAATCACACGTTTTTATTTTACCACCAAATAAAGATTCTATTACACTATACGTAAGTATAAATTATCTTTTTTTTTTTTTGTAAGAGAAGGAAATGCGAGTGTGATCATCTTCTTGCAAGTAAGGTTTTCCGACTTCCCATTACTTGCTAACAACTCGGTGTATTAAGAGCTCAGAAATTTTTTAATAATTATACATTTTGTCAAAACTGGTTGTTAAAAATACTTGCTTTTAATTTCAATCCTTAGGATTATTTTATATAGACCTATACAAAATATTGTTGCGAATACATTGTTGAAAAAAACCTTGGTTCGTAAGGAATAGCCCAATTATTTAGTACAGTTTTATTTATTTCTAATGTCTACACTTAAATTCAATTACTGCACTCAATATTTCAGTCAAAAACAATTTGTTTTACCCTGATCATTGAAAAATTAACACTTACCACTGGAGATTGGCTCGACAGTGGCTCGCTCTTCTGTCCGCCTCTGTCCGCTTCCTTCGCACACTCACCCACACCACGCCACAGTACAGTCCCCAACTATCACTCGCCAGGCCTTCTCGCAGGTATCGCCTCCCAACAGATCAACAAGGGCTCCTCACCTCTCGCTGATTGCACGACTATCCCCAGTATCACTTCCCGAGGGACAGGCTCTCTCCCCTACTCCCAGAACACTCCGAACACTCGGAACTCGCTCAGAACTCTCGCGGAGGGCGACATCGTCGCTTATATACCCATGGCGCCCTTCTCGAAGGAACAAGAGCGGCAGTGACGTATCGCGTCATCCCGGGCCGACCCAACGCCCGAAACACTCAGAATAGCGACGTTTATTCACGCCACTCCTCGCGGTGGCCTCTGTAAGCCCGGAATTCCCAGGCCACTAAAGGTGACAATAGCCTGAGGCATGAGGATGCGTGGTCAGCGAGGATCCTTGTATTCCGGCTAGGCACGCGTGGCATGCCTTACGTCAATGGACGGCGCGTGACGTCAGTGGCTGTGCGTGGCCGCCAGCCCGCTCCGAACCTGGCGCGCATCGTCTCTCGCGCATGGTCTCGTCTCTCGCTTCGTTACAGTATTATAAAACAAATGTTGATATTAACTGAAAGGACAACTAATCATGCAACAATCAACTCTGAAGTGGGTAATGAAATGTATTACTCTTAGGTATTTATTTCAATACAATTAATTTTAAGTAGTGAAAGTTGCAAGTATACTTTAGCTAACAAATATGGTTGCTGATAAAATGTACGTGGTCAGAATGGTTGAAATACAACAATAATGTATTTGTCATACGTAAATATTTTCGTTGTAATATTTTCAGCCACTCAATTCGCCTTGCAGGGTGCATAATTTAAATTTATTTTGAATAACTCTACCGAACCATTCAAGCTACAAAATAAGCCCAAAGTATTTAAATTAGTTTAAGATAATCAATCATGTTGAGTAAAGAATACTATAGGATGTATTAACATGCCTTTCTTCTAGATCTCTGAACAGATGACATGTCTATATGAATCAACGGCATGAGGTCCTATAAGCGTAGAACAGTAAACACGATTCGTGTGTTACAGCACTAAGACTTTTTTAACTATAAAAATTACCAGTCAATAATTAAAATATATCTTTCAAAATAAAATGACTGTAAGCTAATTTATCAAAACGATTTGAATTTATAAAGTGATATAGTCCAGAACCTCGGATTGGAGATTTTGTTTGGAAATTATTTAATGCTATTAAATTACTACAATTACCTTCAAACTAACGCTTAAGGCAAAAAATATCTGCTTCACTTTTTTATTGCCCTTTAGAAGAATAAATATCAAATATGATCAGGAACAATTTTCAAGGCTCGCAATTAAATAAACAGCTTTTTTTTCGCGGAAAATTTTTATTTTGCTATTATCAATACCATGATACCTACCATTTACGTTAATAACTCAGTCCTTAAAAATCATGGCGCAATATATTCGTTTTGATGCTCCGTTACGACTTGAAGGCTTTATGCTCGTAACTTGAAATGTAGTTTATTAACTAACTTTCACTACACTTTTACGTTTCAAGGACAAACACATTTTTTTTTTATGTTAATTGTGTCGAGGCTCCACAAACATAGGTGATCATTATCATTCTTTCACCTGGTGCATATAACATAATATATTATTTATATTTTAATTAAGACTCGATCACGCACGTCATTTTGGTTACTCATTTTCTTGGCATTAATATTATTTGAAGTGGTTTTTATGGAAATTTATTACGATAGCTATCGTGCATGGTACATATGTTTCAGTCTCAGCTATTTTCTCAAGAGACATACTCAATATGATCTTAGAAGCGATATAAAGTCACGCAAATGTTCATAATTATAATCACTTACGTGACCTTTCAATGCTCGAAAATAACGACTGGTTAACATCTGATGAAAATATTTGTAACAAAAAAAATTCAAGATATATGGGAAATTATTTACGGTGAATACCCTTAAATAATAACGATGAAAATAAAATTATATAAACGATTTTGCGTGTAAGACCAAGTATAAGAATTATAATCCATGTTTTCCATCGCCCAAAAAGAGTAAACAATAAAATAGAACGGAAGAACAACACAAGAAAGTAAAACCCACAAAACAAAATGACATATAGAATCCTGTCAGACAGATAAACGTCATGAAAAATAAAATTGACAGAAATAAACATAGGAACATAAAAATTAAAAAAATAGTACATATATATTAAAAAGTGTTATGATTTAGGCTATAAGGTGGGGAGAACTGGGTTCGTAAGGGATAGCCCGATTAAGTTTTATTATAGTTTTATGATTACTAATATTTACATTAATATTAAATAATTGTACTTTAAAATGTCCGATCACAAACTACAGGCACTTAAGAATTTTTATTCTCAAGTCACTCAATGTCAGTCAAGTTCCACAGTTCGCACTCCTCACTTGAGTTAGGCTCAACAGTGGTTCACCCCTTACCACGCACCTGTCCACACCAGTGGCGTAGCCAGGATTTGTGTATGGGGGGTGTTAAGAAGCATGCGCCCCCCTCCCCCCCTCCCCCCGTATTAAAGCGGGTGGTCCGGGGGTCCTCCCCCAGGAAAATTTGGATTTTAAGGTGTAAAATAGTGCTATTTTAGCAGTTTTCGGTACTTAAATTTAAATATTGTAATGGTAAAACTTTTATTAATTTTAATATGAAATTTGTTTGAGTGATGAATAAAAAATTAATTAAAGATTTTTGGTGCTAAGGGGGGGGGGGGTTTGAACCCCTAAACCCCCCCCCCCCTGGCTACGCCCCTGGTCCACACACACAGTCTCGCGCCACTCAGTCACCGCACTCTCACGATACAGTCGAATTCCGAGTCGCGCCACTCTCAGGGGAGTCTCTCACCCTCTTCGACGATGTCGCACTTCCCTTCGCTCGGAATCCGCTCGGAACACGCTCGGAACTCGGCACTTACGCGGCACTCGTATGGGACTTTGTCGCGGGACTCTCACTGAGGCCAGCGTCGCTGCTTAAGAACTTAGGTGCCCTTCTCAAACCGACGAAAGCAGCTGTGACGAGTCGCGTCATCACGGGCTGACCCGACGCCCGAACAGTCCAGAAAAGCGGCGTCAATTCGCGCCATTCCGTGCGGCGGCCCGAGGAATTCCCAAGACTGCTCAGCAAGATGATGCGCGGGGAGCGGAGGGGGGAGGATGGTAGCGACGACTCTTGTAATCCGGTCAGGCACGCGTGGCATGCATTACGTCAGTGAACGGCACGTGACACGGCGCGTGACGTCAGTGGCCATGCAGGGCCGCCAGTCAGCTCCAAACCTGGCATCGCGGTCTGGTCTCTCGCATTAGTAACAATAGATTCAGACGAAAACAAAATTGTTAGTAAAATAGCATTGAAGTTGGACACTCGAACAGTTTGCAACTAGTAGCAGTTGGTCATCAGCTGCTGCTAGACCCTGAATGGCTTGCGGATGTCGTGGGGACAATCATTTGCCTCACGAGCCACAAAGAGGTTTGACGTGCCGGGCCTGGTGGTATTTACTCCCGTTAGGGGCTGGAACACGACAGACACGAGCTCCCCAGAGCCACATGGAAATGGATACGCTATCTCAACAGGACTTGGGGGTGTTCGAGGAAGAGCTACGATTAGAGGCTGAGGCGACCCATCCCAGCATCGGTGCCATCCACTACCCCCTTAACCCGTGGTTGACACAGAGGTGACATTGTAAGAGTATCACAAGGCACTTATCCAAGTCTAGAACATCTCTGGGACTCCTCAGACAACCCAGAGAGCCTGTGGCCTGGTCTAAGTGCATCCAACCTCTACTAGTTGTCCAGACTAGCACCGGAGCTGTCTCGCCGCCCACTGCGTCCACCCGTCATCAGAGGGGAGACTTCTCATAGGGCGTGTTCTAAGCCAGTGGTTCCCAAATTGTTTCTGTCAGGGAGCCCTATGATCGACCTTTCTTTTGGCTGTACCCCAACTCCTTCAAAGGTAGTTATTTGACAATAATTGTGCCTACTTTATATGACACTCGTCATGACTCACGGAACCCCAGGGTTCCGCGGAACAACGTTTGGGAACCGCTGCTCTAAGTTAACAGAGCCACCAACTGCCAGTGCGAGACTTCACCGTGCGACCAGGGCCGGTAGAGGGATCGAGGAGGTATGGACAAATAAACCACTGTTATAATGTTTTAAAACATGCCTAAAAATAGGGTATCTTAACTATATTTCACACTAAGCCATGGTATATCTCTCCTAAATTTGTCTTTCAAAAAAGCCAAGTAAATATAACATGTTTACAATGCACTACAGGTAAATAATTTCAATTCCATGGTTATGAACTATAAAAAATATTACATCGTAGTAGGGATCATAAGTTATTACACTGCAATACTCGGATCTTAAAACACGAATAGCTGTTTACTTTTACACATTGACACTTGAAAAGTTGCACAAAATTAAAACTATGAAAAATCAATGTAAAATCCATAATTGCGAAATATATATCTTGTGGCTAGACGATGACACTATTAGTGATCAAGGGTTGTAATAACCCAGCCAAGCATATTCTAAGATGTTCCTAGTAATGGTCTGTTATAACTATGGCCCATTAGTCAGAAATAGTCGCATTGACATGGGACGTCCTCTGTTGTGGACATTAGCACAGCTCTGGTACTAGCCTAGAGAGCTATTAGAGATTGGGATAGACTTCGGCCAGATCTCAAGCTCTCTGGGTATTAATTTGAATTAGTTTGAGACTACCTTAGAAATATAGAAAAATAGACAAACAAATTCAAACTTTACAATTATATTTTTAAATATTCACAATTCACGCATACAAATTAGGTTAAGGCATTAAGCATTTTCATAAGCAGAGTCGTTAATGCTGCAATGACTGCCTCATCGACTCTAGCTATAGCCTTGTCAAATTCGGTTACTCTTTTATCGACTCCAGTTCCAACTGGTTCGCTGGCCTCGGACTCAGGAACATAGGTGCCCGAGTGGTCATAATTGGCAATACCCTCGGCAATAACTACTTCAGTGAGACATTGTTCACGACGTCTTCAACCATGGCTGCAAAATGGATTTTATCTGTCGTTCAAAGATCTGCATAGATGGATCGCAGGTTGTAACAGGTTGCAATAAGACTTGACATGTACAATTTGGTGTTGCACGTGCAGACGAAGTGACTACTACTTCGATGCAGGCTGGAAAGATTGTATTCTGTCTCATGGGATAGATGGCACAGTATACAGATTCACAGCAATCTAGCAGCTGCTGAGTCGGTTCGTAGTTCAAAGGAAAGTGCGAAAACCGCCAGTGCTGAACACCTCTACCGCAGGTTGGTTGCTATATATATGCGTAGATATTTAGTAGCTGTACATCCCAGTCACTCGTCACTGCTAAAGTTAGGACTTACGCTCACATACACGTTGACAGGATGGAACGAAAACATCTTCTTGCAGGTCGGACGACAACTGAAGGCATGAACTGTTCCTTGCATTTATATATTAACGAAAATTAAATGTTCAGATAAGTCTGCTAGCACTCGTAGAACCATTTCCGTATTAGCTGCGATTGCGACAGGCAGTGGTCTATTTGCGTCCAATCTTGTAGCAAACGTGAGGTTGCTCGCCATACATTGCACTAAGCTTGCGCAGGGAAGGACAGCCATAGTTGGCCTGCAGGTCTACAATCTCAGCTGCTCTGTCGCAAAACTTGCTCAGCCATTTCTTCATCTCGGGTCTAGCGAATTCTGCAGAAGCAAATCGTCAAGAGAGTTTTTCACTTGGTGGAACAGAATTTTTCCTTGGTCCCACTCCAGGCCGTGGATATATTTGCATACCAAATCGTTGGTCCATTTACTGGTTTCGTCCAGTAGTTTCCAAGGATTGTGAGTCTTGCCATCGTCTTCGTAGGTGATGGCAATCTCCTTGAACACAAATCCGTTTTGGCCCTGGAAACCTTGCAGGTTGCAATAGTTATGTAGCAAAGTAGACTTGAAGCACATATACATATGCTTCACTTTAATGTTTGGACTACAGTTCTGTTTGCACGCCCTCGACGACCCTGAGTCAGTTACAAACAAGTATGAGACGTTTGGACCAAATCGCGTGTACCCGCCGAAGGATACGACTTTGTTATAGAGTAATGAGCACTCTAAAGAGGTTTGATTATGTATGGGAAAGCTGAGTCCAGCTTGAAGTGAAATGTGTCTGCTAAATAATCTTGGCTCTAGTTTTAAACTATGGAAACAATGTTCTGCATACGGATCGTTCTGTTTGTGTATCTGTAGTTTGGTTAACGTCGCTTTGCAAACCCATTACTAGAGACGGGAAAAATTTACGTATTTTTTCCGCGGTATACCAAAATGTAAATAATTATACCTTTGTGCTGCTTCTGCTATTGGTTCACTGTTGATCTGGAGGGCTCTCGGCCATTCAAAGACCCCTCACACAATGAAGTAACGAAACACAAATCAGCAGCCAATAAACAGGCGACGTTTGCCCAAGTGTGCAGAGGATCGCGGAGTTCATTACAGTGTTGCCCTTTTCTGTACTCGTTGTTCTCAGCGCGAACGTTCGCAGCTCAAGCAAACCGTGCAGTCACAGACTTCGTTTGGGAAAAAAAGACAAAGACATTTGAATTATCGTACTGTTAAGTTTTTCTTTTCTCCGTGAAATAGAGATTTCGTCGAAGGCTCGCGCAGGCCGGCGTAAAAGGGCTCTCTCCCTGCAGCCGCGGGGGGCTAATAGACCTGCGAGGGGGATGAAAATACGCTCCCCCCTCCGCCTGGCATACCCAACCCTCGAACCCTCTCCCCCATCCCGGTCGCCCCTTTTTTCGAAAATCGTGTCGGGCGCACGAGGGAGGCGCCCCACCAGCCGCGACCCCCGCGGCGACTCGCCCACAAACAAACACGGAGATAATTGATTGTTAATCCGCGGCGTCTTTTAAAGAAGAAAAACTAATGAAATTCCCCCCCTCCCAACTCACCGGCGCAGAGTTGTGTGCCCACGCACGTGAAAGATGGGCCTTTTCCGTATACACAATTCTTAATTTGCTCCGGGATAAATCACGTCCGCGCACAATAAATCATTTTACCCCTTAGATTTCCACTTAGCGTGTTGTTTGTTATTTACCAACATTTACCCAAATGAAGCGGTTTTCGAACGCACGCCGTCCCGATCTTTCAAAGACCCGAGGGAGGGGGGGGGGAGGGTTTACAACAATTGTGTGAAGGATGATGAGAGTAACATATGCACACCAAAACTAAGGACATGTTCATAAACTACGCGAAAACTCTGGACAAAAAAAAAGTAATTAAAGACGTTTTCAAACACCCGGTTATAAATGACGCAAGGTGCAAAATTGCAACGCAAGCATTGGCCAAATTACGACTTCTTTCGTTTCTGTTGGTTTTTCCACCTATGTTTCAAATGAAGTGTCCCGAAAACCTTTCAACAATGCAGACTAGTTTTCTTTTACCACACGTTTTCACGAAGTGAACTATCACACAGTAAAAGTAAATGACGTTTTTAAATCAAATTAATATAAAAACTAATGAAACTTGTTTTCGTGGAAAAAAAAAATAATTTTTAATAGAGGACCGATGGTGTAAATGTTTTATTTAGTTCTGCAGTTTCAAGTTGTAGGGTTGCTAACGTCTCGTAGCTTGCGTGTTTTATTAACTATAACGTAGTTTTATTGCTTTAGTTGCGTGTTTGCATGCTTGCGCTTTTGCGTGGCTTGCGAAGTTAGAGTCACGGCCTGCGTGATATTAAGTAAACTCTCGTGGCAAGCGAAATGGGCAATGTGGCAGACATGGTTATACACTCGAAAATCTTCGCGAGAAATAAGAGCAGTTTTCACTTCGAAACGACAAATTACATTTATTCCGCTCTGCTTCCGAATTTCGAGCTGCTTAGCGTTTAACCTCAACACTGTTAGAAATTACAGTAGGACTGCGGATTTTTCAGTGCACCCCGCATAAAGGTTCTTAGTAAATACATATAATAATAGATAAAGGTTATTAGTAGGGATGGGACGAATCCACATTTTGGTCGAATCCGAATCCTTGTTCGAATCCTCAGTGTTTGTCATCGAATCTCGAATCCCAGTCCCACACTAAACTTCACCACATGTTATTAAAAAAAATTCACACATTTTAAAAAATTACATAGGCCTATGTATTAAAAAAAAATCACATGTGTATTTATAAAATAAGTGCATAGTGTATACACCTGATATAAAATAGAGACAAATAACCTCAAAAACCACACACGTAAGTTTGCATCTGTCTAATTCTCTGTTAAATTAATCCTTCCTATGTTTTCAATAAAATACGTTTGTATAGCAGACACCATTTAAAAAAAGTTGTTTTTTTCTGCAATGTTATATTATTGAAAGTTGGAAATGATAGAGTAGTTATGCTAATTGACAAAATGCAGCGTAGTTTATCTTATGTTTGTGCCATTACCGTTACCTTTATAATATAGTTTAGGTATACCTACAATTTTCTAGAGCTGGACGAACCTCAGTTCTCTGGTTTCGAACCGAGCCGAGCCGAACCGAACCTCATACAGAAATAATTGTTTTCAATTAAAATGAACCGATGACCAGCATTTTGGTCTTTAACTGAGTGGTGAGAAAGAAAGATTCTCCAGCCATATGTAAAATTAAAACATTATATAGCTTAGCTTATATATATACCAACTTTTAATTCGTGAAGAAGTTACATCTAAATTTCAAAAAGACTATATTCCTTTTTAAGTGTACACTAACCTTCATTTAAAAAAAATATTATAAAGATGACGAACATTCAGCATAAGGCCACATAACATATTTTTGTGGTAGACATAACCTAACATTTTTAATAAGTAAAACTTTTTAATAGGACATCAAAAAAAGGCGAATGTGAATTAAGTTACCTATCTACATTACAAAACCCGCTGTCTGCAGTTGCTGTTTTCTTGGAAGAATGCTGCTCGTTAGAAGAAACTTTAGACGGTTTTTTTTTGGGGTGGTTCTGGGTCATCCGGGTCGTCATTATCTTTTCTCCATTTGGAAAACTTAAACGACGTTAGCCTGCTCATCGCAAATCACCTCAAGAACAATAATATTGTAAACGTAACGTCAAAAGTGTGGTTATAGAAATTTGCGTCGGAAAAAAGAAAACACGAGAAATAATGATGGCTGCCGCGACTACGCTAGTCAACTTAGTACCGTACTGTAACATTTACTGGACCAGTACTTTTAATACACAAGATTAAATTAATATTTTCATTACCTGACTGTTATAACCAAAAAGGCCAAAGAAAATAAATACATCCCAGTAATTTAAAATACGTAATTTACGTAATCATTTCCTACCGCATTTGTCTTGTGTTAACTTGATCACGTTAGTTTTGCCGAAATACGAGAGTTCTCGTACATCCGCTTTAGTTTAACGTATGGGGTACGCAATCTTTGGTGATTTTACAACACTTCTCGTACACGCACTATAGTTAAAGGTATAATATACAATACCTTTGGCATTTGTACGATAGTTTATATTACGTAGTACGACAAATGCATACAAAATTCTCTAAAGTAATCATAAAACAAAGCGCGCCCATATGAAAAAATGCTATGCGAGTTATGCGACGATTCATAATTTTATTTTTATTTTGTCTGCGCTTGAAACTGTTGAGGCGACGATTATGCGATAAAAGTCGGAATATTACAAGTAATAGAATTTTGTTGAGCTGTTTTGTGAATGGTCTCAAATGGGGGTTAGAAAATTAGAAAAACGTATTTTTTTTTAAACGATCGTTCGGTTTTCCGAATATATTTTAAAAGGTTTCGAACCGAACCGAACGTAAGGGTTCGGTTCGGTTCTAAATTTTCAAACTTCGCCCAGCACTACAATTATCAATTACTACCTAAAACTCTTAAAAACCCACCTCGAATCCCACCTCGGATCCTACGAATCCTCGAATCCATAGGATTCGGTATATTCGACGAATCCAAGATTCGAAAATCCCATCCCTAGTTATTAGTAATGACACATCACTGGCACTTCGTAATAACTACGTCATACGCCGACTTCCGAGTCATGAGTCCTGTTGTAAACAGGGTGAACAGGCATGTGAATATATAAAGAGTGTTTTTTTTACTGCAAACCTAAGCAGTCTTTGTGAGATATTCAAAGTATTTAAACTCGATTTAATACAACTTTGGGGCATGCGCCATTGCAGTTTTGCACTGTTTTTCATTGTTTTGCTGCACTGTTTGTCATGGAAAAATTTAAGAATGCAAAACAAGAAGTAAAAATGAAAACATAAATCCACAGAAAACAAGCCTTAATCAGCTGATGTCAAACAGATGGACCCAACGATGAACCGTCGTAACTATTCAGTCATTGGAAACCTACTGTGTTCGTTGGTGCTGTCATCGTTGTGTTGTTCATAATACATAACACCTGTTTATTTTCATCGTTGTGTTCTTATGTTTGCTGAGTTGTCCTGGTTTGTTGTGTGCATTTAATGTTCTCGTCGTTGTTAGTCCACTGTGTTTGTGTTTTCTGTTAATTTTTTGTGACTAAATTCCTTCCACGGAATTCTTGTGCTTTCTTATATTTAAAGTTTGAATGTGTTCATCTATGCTGTCGACATTGTGTTTGCCATTATACTCCTTTAGTCCGCATAAGAACTTGGATTCTCAATTAATTTTTACTTCCCCTGAGACCCATGCTGAATGATGGTCTATAATCGTAACTAATTTAAGTAAATTTCGTTGTGAACTTTGAGCGGTAGAAAACTAACAACATTTCCTTTTAAATAATTTTGAGGAAGTCTATAAATTGTGTTTGTTTGCATGGCGGAATCACTATATTCTAATTATTCGCTTTGATGTGTTTAATTTTGATTTGCATAACTTTTCGTGGTGATATAAAAGTAATCAAAATGTCATTGCAAGAAAAAAAATGCTATTTGTCATAATCAATGCAAGACAATTTTATTTACAGTCACACGTGGTTTTGAAGCCTCACGCTTCAGAAGCTATCCCAGATATTTCTCCCGTGTTTTTCTTTTGTTTTCTTAATATCAACCTTTTTTTTTCGTTTTGAATTGTTTAATAAATGTATGAAAAGACCCTTCAGTGCTACTGTTTACCGATCACCCGTGTTTTCTATCCCAAAAATTTTGTTTGATAGGAATATTTATGTGTAAAAGCCTAGATGTTCGCTAAGGCACGTGACTAAAAAGTGTCACATTATCTTCCTTATATGTTCATTATTTCCAGTTAATAGGTATTCCTTAACAAAATATTGAAGAATCTTGGTAGTTAATTTAGCTTATATTGTAACGTCCTATTTAGCAATAGCTATTACGAATCACAAATAGATTACTGTGTTTTTTTTGCCATAGTTGTTAATTCTACACTGTAAAAATTTGTTTGCGTTTTTACATGAATAGTCCTCGGAAACTCAGTTGTCAGATATATCACTTGTAAAATTGCTAGTCCGATCTTAGTATCGTTTGCAATTTTACGAAACTCTGCCTTGCAGTTCTACAAGTGCTATAGTTGGCAACTAAGTTACCAATGATTTTCCTTTTAAAAAGTACTTTTTTACAGTGTTCATTTATTTATCCTTGTTTTATATCGACTTAATAATTAATTTAAATACTCTTAAACATTCAGGAATAACAATGAATTGTGCTTAATTATTATCTTTGATTTTTTTATTCTAGTGTCAGTTATTCTAACATCAATGATTCTTAACAGGTTGAATATAGAATGGTAAGTCGTAGCATGATTGAGATGGAAGATATTTAGAGCATTAAGGCTGTCAAAAAGTGACCAATAGTCAGATGACTTGCAAAATCTCTGAACCAGCTAAATCGAAATTTAGCACAAAACTTTGCTGTGTCTGTCAGACTTTAGTCGATCACTAGCGTAAAGTATTTAAAATAATAAGCGCGTTTTAAAAAAGGCATTATTATTTACGTTACGTACTATAAAAACAACGTGAAGTAAAAAAGTAAGAATTTATTCGCTTTCGTGTTGGACATTGATGTTGAAGCCCATCAGGTCTGGAGCAAAGGGTTCCTGTTGGTTCGTTAGCTCGGCGCCATAACGTGGCGGTAAATCAGTTATGGCGACGGCTACTTGAATGGCGTGCAACTTTAAAAGGCTCCAGTATATTTCCATGCCCCAGCGTGGCATAAAACAAATTCTATGTATGCGATAAAAAAAAATAGAGGCCTCTAACATAACTAAACAATATAAAAAGTAAAGAATATAAAAATAATAATTGATTTTAACTTTTATTTTTATAATATGCTGTACGATTTAAAACTCTTTTTTTTTTTTTTACGAATTTAGTGTCTTTACAAGCCAAACTATGTGAATTTCGTTTGAACGCCAATCATTTTCAACGTAACAGGTTCCGAGTTAGAATCTCGAGTAGGTTAATTAACCATTGATATAATTTTTTTTAAGTTTATGCTTCGTTGAAATGGTATACTGGCATAAAATGGGAGCGTTAGTGAATTCAATAAAAATCAAATTTATTATGTAAAATGTATGTGCCTAATATTGTCCATCTAACATCTGAGATTTAACTTAACCCAGGCAACTGACAGATCTATGGATGAATTGAGTGCACATCTGAGACCACTCAGTAGTGATCCCATGTGGAGCGAGTCTTTTGCTTTTATGCCACATACCTATGCAGAACGAATCAGAATTCAACCGACAAATTTTGGCTGCAGAATAAATTCAAAACATATATACTGTTTATTGACTTAAGTTCTTCCCTAGGCTGGTAAATACCTTGTACTTTGGAGTAGAACGTTTTTTTTTTTTAAATTTCAGATAATAGAGAAAGTGTTTAAGATACAACACTGAGCGTCTAAATAATGTAATTGAACAAAATTCTACAACCACTGCAACACTGGTCACTGTCGTAAAATGTTTTCTTTTAAATATTATTTTGGCCTTAAAACAGGTACGAAAAATGTATAAAAATAAAGGTATTACTCCCAATTATTAAAACTAAATGAATTTATGACAGTGTAAATTATTGCAGTGGTCATTAAACTTTATTTGAGTCAAAATTATCCAGACGCTCTTACATAAAATTAATACACAATTTGTACGATTTCGATTTGTGTTTAAGGAGGGAGTTGTGATTTTTTTTTTGGCCGCCAACCCATGTTTTTTCATTTGCTGTTATAGTTGGTCGTATAAAAATATTCAGACAAAAGTTGTAGTTAATTTAAGGTTTTACAGTAAACATCTTACAGTAAATATCTTACATAATTTACTATCTGCAATAGAAACAAATATTTCGGCTTTAACAGTTAACCAGCCTTGGCAAACACTTTAGATCATACGTAGGGGCAGGACTTTTTCGTGAAAAAAAAAAATTTCAAGACTCTTGTTTGACTGCGATTTCTTCGTTGTGATTGGCGGCCGCCTACAAGAGAAGCCATTTCCTTATTTGACCTGGCCATTCAGTGCGCGTTTGCTTCCGCACTGGATGGCTGTGATTGGCGCTGTAACAATCGACATGTGCCTGAAAGAAACTCGACAACTGCCAACCATAGACGATGCTACAGTGTTTTTACTCTCAGCTGGTCTATAAATATTTTTTCGAAAAATACATGTCCCTAATCATATGTTATATAAAAGTTTTTAACTTATTTTATCTTGTTGAACTTGCAGGCGAGGTTTATCGGTAGAATTCTGACTCATCAAAAGTATGATGCGCTATTTGTTGAACTTTATATCTAGAGCCACGATTATTTTAAGGATTCATTGGGTAGCAAAAGTAGACTTTAAGCACTTTTAAAACTGCTTCACTTTGATGATTGGACTACAGTGCTAATTATACACATAATTGTGCGCGTGAAGTCCACGCACGACAGAAGTGAAACTTCTTGCTTTTTAGGCATAGATAGAGATAAATTATTTTCATTTTCGATCAATCTACCAGTATAAAAATTAATGATAATTATAAACTCAATTGCACAAATCAATAACTCTTTTCCACACGAATAAATAAATTGTAGATTCTTTAAATAACATTTAATGAAATATGGCAGCGTCAATCGTCAGCCGTTACGAAAATTATGGACTAGATAAACATAAGCAGCAGTATGCGAATTCCATAGCAACACTGCTGCATCATTTCTTCCTCTCCTCTGCCGTCCCCCTTCTGGCCGTTACAACTAGCGTATTTCATGCTCCGCTACGTAACTATCCCCCCACCCTGCCACCTTCCCTTTGGACCGCTAGTGCATGTGTCGGAGTGGCGTCATCGCTGATGCACTCTCCTTTTCACATGTTACCCGCCAAAGGATGAGATTTCGTTATAGATATAGAAGCGCTCTTAAATGACATAGTTATATATAGGCAAAATTATTCTAGCCTGGAAATAAATAAATTCCTGTATTAATTGTACCTCTATTTACAGCAGAATGCTTCGGCGGGCCGCGTGCTAAATCACCGCAAACCGAGCGAAGTGGCTCTCATTGTAGAGACCCGAAAAATTCGTGGATTCATTCCGCGGTATGCTAAAATGCAAATAATTATACCTTATGCTGCTTCTGCTATTTGTTAACTGTTAATCTGGAGGACTGTTGGCCAATTGGAGACCCTCAGTCACAGAAGTGTCGGATCACGAGTCGCCCAGTTGAGACGCCTCACAAGTCAGCAGCCAGCGAGTAGGTGACGTCTGCCCTATTATGCAGAGCATTGAACCCGCGAATTTTTACTGTTCCTAACAATGGCGAGAGACTGAACTAACTCTCGTGAGAATCCTATTGCAAATCCAAATCCCCATTCCCTTCAGCATTATTTCAGTTTTCCAAGGTGTCTCGAAATCACTAATGATCGACAAATACCGGTTATGGTAAAAATAGTTACATTGATATTTTTAAAAAAACTGGAATAATCATGTGAAATTACATATATTTGTCAATTTATACATTTACATGAAAACAACTTGTCACTACAAATAATGCTCACAGTAATACTGGGTCCGGATTCTTGCCAAAGCAGTTATGCTTATGTTGTCCCATAACATGCATTAGTTTAATTTATATGTAAACCGTTCCCTTAATACTTTTTCAGTATAAACTGCGCTCATTTATAAATATAATAAACCAAAATAAAGACAAATGGTTGAATATTCGGTAATATTTATACCATGGTTTAAAAACTATGCTTGAACCAAAAAAACGATCAAATATTTTAATTATGCTAATTTTCGACAGCACAAGAAATATTAATTTTTTTTTAAGTTTTTTTTATGCAAAAATAATATCAATGTGTTGTACAAATTTAAAAAATTCTTCATGTAGTATTACAAAAAAATTCTTGGCAAATATTTTTCAGTGGAATCTTTTGTAAAAGTAAAAAAAAAAATTATGTGTAGGCAAAAATTCGTGATAATTTTTTCTTGCCTGACTATATGAGTTATCTTCACTTTATGGTAGTAAATTTAGTTTTCACTATTGGCTAATGCATGCAACGTTTTTGCTATAGTTGCAAATACCAGAAAAACTGGCTTAGTAACTTATATGGTAGACTCTACCTCCATCAACATACTCGGGTAAACGTCACCAGTTCATTGCTGCAGACTTGTGGAACCTCTTCTTGGTAGCCTGAGATTCGACACTTCTTCAACTTGAGGATTTTCTCATTAGAAGACCTCCACATAAACTACTGCGAACCAATAGCTATAGGGGCATGTATTTTTCGCGGAATAATCTGATTGTTTATTAGACTGCAATAAGGTGTATGACAGCTCTCACAATTATTCCCTGGCAATTAGTGACCGGCTGCAAAAGAAGCCATCGCCTTATTTGGCCGGGCCATTCAGGACGTGTTTGCTTCCGCACTGGACGGCTATGATTGGTGTGCTGACGGTGGACATATAGGTACCTGGAAACAACCCAGCCAACCATTAAACTCAGGCAATGCTTCAAAGTGGCCCTACCGATACACTGTTAAAAAATTCTACCTTAAAGTTATGAATAACGCCGGTCACAAATTATCCAAGGATCCACGTATATTTACGGTTATGTTAGTAAGTTTTCTGGTGTTGAATTCAAAAATAATAAGCTATTTTTCATTAACAAAATACTCAAAAAAGCGTTTAAACTGCAGTAAAAATTTTCTTTTTTCTTTCCACGTTTGTGTTTACGTTGTTTACAACACAACATGTAGTTCTGAAGTCTGATCCGGCTTACTTCATTCGAATATTCAGTTATCTGAGATTACGAAGACTACTCTTTGTTTATTTGAGGTTAAGTCTTCGTTGAAAAGTCAGTAAAACGGCTGTAATTTCTAAGAGTGTAGCAAAAGCAGACAGTTCGGTCTTTCCCATTAGGGTGCGTGAGGCCCGCTCCCCCCTCCACCACGGCTTGATGTGGCCCCGATTATCATTATCGTAAGTTAAATTCTCAAAACAGTAATCACTTCACTTATGTTTGATTTGTATAAAGCAAACCATAATAACCAATTAAGTCTCTAAATAAAAGTACATACTTATGATTGAATTCAATTTTTTTAAGTGAAACTTTTTTCTGAAGGGGGCTACAGTTTTCTAGCGTTACGAAAATTTCGATCGCATGAAGGGTGGAGAAACCGGTAGAGGAGGGGACGGCTAGGGAGAGGTATAAATGAGGCAGCATACTTGCTCACTTGCATACTTGCATTTTTTATCTGTGACCTCAGCCAAAGATAATTATGTTTTCTATGCCTAATAATATAATAAGCAAGAAGTTTTACTTCTGTAGCGCGTGGACTCCACGCACACTTATTTTAGTTAGATTTCAAAGAAATTCTACCTATTTTAGCCGTTACCATGGTGCGAATTCCGGGAAATTATATATAGTTTTCCGTTTCATGGCCCATAGACTATCAAACCATCGTCCTCTCAAAAGTATGTGTGTGTGTATATGTATATCACAATTTTGTGGACACGATAACTGTCACAATTTTTTTTCTAAAATCACTTCAAAACTGATGAATAAAATCAAGAAGTGGGAAATCTCGGTCAAGTTCGTTAATGGGCAATATCAGACCAAAGGGGTAGAAATAAGGAATATATTAAAAAAAAAACACACAAAAATCGTTCTAACTCCCGTAATTTGGAAAATATCACATCCGTTTGAACGTTTTATAACTGGTAGGAGTAATGAAAAAATATTGGTCTGGGTGAGTTTTTGATAAGACCAACGATTACTACAAAAGGTTGAAAAAACAGGGGTTGACGGACAAAAAAAAATCATATTTGTAAGCATAACATCGAATTTGCACAAATTATGCATTAATCTTATCATTTTTATCCAAATATTATGTTTGAAACAATTTTTAATTAGATGAACCACTGATGCAAGATGTTGAAATATAATGATTCAAATAAAAACAAATCATAACTCCCTTAGTAACTACACTATAAAATCCGATCAAATTGTCTGTATATATTATAATTTTGACCTAAAACTTTTGTCTGAAACTATTTTTGGTAAGACAACCCATTGTTGCAGGGGGTTGAAAAAATAAAGAGGTAGAATTAAAAAAAATCATAATTTACGTTCCATGTGCACTGTTGAATTCGTTATGTTTTACTGTAAAACCTTAAATTAACTTCAACTTTTGTCTCAATATTTTTTATACGACCAACTATAACAGCAAATGAAAAAACATGGGTTGGCGGCCAAAAAAAAAAAAAAAATACAACTCCCTCCAAAAGCAAAAATCGAAATCGTACAAATTGTGTATTAATTTTATAATATGTATCTAAAACTTTTGTCTGAAACAAATTTTGATAAGACAAACCAGTATTGCAGGAGGTTGATAAATAAGGGGTATAATTTGAAAAATTCATAATTTTCGTTCCATGTACACTCTTAAATCCGTCATTTTTTCTGTAAAACCTTAAATTATTAACTACAACTTGTGTCTGAATAATTTTTATACGACCAACCATTACTGCAAGGGGTAGAATAAACTAGGATCGGAGGGGGAAAAAAATCAAAACTCCCTTCGTACAACATCGAATTCGTACAAATAGTGCATTAATCTTATAATTTTTATCCAAAAATTTGTCTGAAATATTTTTAATAAGACGAACTATGCTGGAAAGTGTTAAAATATGTAGGGTAAAATTTAAAAAAAAAAAAATTATAACGCTGTCAAATCCGTTCAAATTGTTTGTAAATGTTATAATTTTTACCTAAAACTTTTGTATGAAACAATTTTTGATAATACAAACCATTACTGCAAGGTGTGGAAATTATAAGGGTAAAAAACTAATTGTCATTACTTTTTTTAATACACTTACTTTCATTTCCATTATAATTTATTGTAAAACTTTATCTAAAACCTTTGACTGTAACAATTATTGATTAAATGAATTATTACCGCAACAACAGGGGTTTAAAATGTAAAAAAAAAAAAAACTTTTCTTGGTTTCAAATTCGTCGGAATTTATTAATAACAATTGTTCAAAAAAAATTATATGACCACGTATTAGTGCAAGGGATGAAAAATAGTGCTTGGAGAGAAAAAATATTTTCATGACTACCTTACTAGGCGTATTATGAAATTATTTAAGACATTCAATGCTGGATGCATTAAGTTAAAGAAACATTCAAAATATTTTCTATGCGTGGAATATGAGGAGATGTTAAAAAGATATATTTTGATTTTTGACGAATATATAGGATTTTATATTACTTATCTTCTACATTTAGTTTTTAAAATGTTCCGATAGATTATAGAAGTTTCCAAAATATTTCCAAAAAATTGGCTGTAGGCTGTGTTTTACTTCCTAAAAGTAGCCCAAACTCTGTGTGCCCAAGGGGCCCTGCATGTCAGACGGCTCTGAGAGCAGAGCTGGCTGGCGCGCCACGACCTCCCGACGCCGCGCAGGGAGAGAGCGGCCGCGGTGCTCGATCCGGGGACCGCCTGCTGCCGGGCGGCACCGACCAGTGAATCACGCCCGCCCGTCGCTCTCTTTGCTCGGCGCCCCGCCACGGCGTTCTTTACGAGCGCGCGGTCGTAAACATGCTCCACCTAGCACCTCCCTCTGCCCTTCCGGCCCCACCGGCAATCCGCTGGGATGCTCCGAGTTGTAAAGCCCAGTTCAGGGCGGTGAGATTGGCTTGACTCGCTGGCGTCACTGTCGTTCCGCGTATCCGTAGAGTGGCAAAGTAGACCTTAAGTACGGAAGATGATGGGCTCTGGACTGATGCAGATCTGTAAGTTTACTCCTAAACTACCCTAAAAGGGCGCGTATTTGGGAGAGGAGGTGGAGGGTGAGCCGGCCTTCAGGCCGGAAAACAGCGTTGATTGCGAATATGGGATTGATATCACACTTGTGCAGGAACTTTACTCTGCTGACGGCAATCTCCCCATACTAACTGGGCGAAAAGTGTACTTTGGGGATCATTCTATGGTGGCGATTGTGGTGCGCAATAAGTCATTGGATCTGCTGGTATGTGGCTACCTTTCTGGCCAACACCATGTGGGTGTGCAAGTATCAGGTGCTGGTCATGGTGACGTTAACCTTGTCTCCTCTTATTTCCAGTTTGCGAACGATGTATGAGTACATCTTGAGCACTGGGAATATATACTGAAAGAAATTGGCCATAATAGTGTACTCTTTAGTGCTGATATTAATGCCAAATTTGAGTTGTGGCATTCACCCGTTACAGATCATAAGGGTGAGGAGGTGAGCAGGATTCTACAAATTCATGGACTTCAAATCCTGAATCTTCAGGGAAACCTCCCGACCTATGTGTCAGCTGCGCAGGGCGGAGAGTCTTTCCTGGATGTGACTCTTTGCACCGTAAACAGAGTTGGATTGGTCCAGAACTGGCTGGTTACTGAACAGTCCTTGAGTGACCACTGACTTATTCGGTTCACGATCAATGCCTTCAGCACTAGGGTGAGTGACGATGATGTGGTGACGACACCAAGAACCTGTTACATCCACAAAGGGACTGACTGGCGGAGGTTTCTTGAGAAACTTTAACAGACCATAGCAGAGTATCAGAATCTGTTGATGTCTGACTCCATTGAAGTTTGAACACAAGCCATCATGGAGATGATTCAGATTACATCTGTAGCTGTGCTCAAGAAGCACGGAAGTGGAAAGAAAGGGGATGTCTGGTGCACGGATAAACTGGATGGTGCTCGCAAACGGCTTAGAGCGTTTCGGCATTGGTTGTCCTCTCTACGAGGTCTTGACCGAGTGGAGGGGGCGCGGCGCTACCGGGCGTGCTGCCGTACCACCATCAAGTCCGAGAAGTGAAACATGAGTCGTGGAGGCGCTTCGTGAAAACTGAAGGTAACAGGAATCCTTGGAGTCTGGTGTACAGGATTTCTGCCAAGAAACAGAAGTCGGTAACTCCCTTGCATGCCCTGAGCTTGGGTACTGGGTTCAGTACTGATGTGGTTGAAAGTGCAGCTGAGCTACTGAGGGTACTTCTTCCTGACGACTCTCTTACAGGAAAAAGGGCTTCAGCATAAGCATACCAGAATAAACGAGACCATGACACATGATGCAGAGGACACTCAGCCCTTTAAGGGGGGAGGAGCTTATGGATATTACATACAAATTAAAGAACAGGAAAGCCCCAGGTCACGATAAAATGACTGCTGAGGTGCTGAAGCATGTCTATCTCTGAAAGTAAATTTCCTACGATCTGGAAAGAAGAGTTGGTAAGGACCCTTTATAATGGGGATAGAAAGGATCCTTCCGGTTCTAAGTAAGGTGCTGGAAAAGTTAGTGAATGCACGACTCGCTGAATACCTTGAAGCAAAGGGGGATTACATGGCCATCAGTACGGTTTTCGGTCAGGTGTTGGAATCTAAACTGGCCTTCACGATCTCGTCAGCAGTGTTAGTGCAGTCAGGGCAAAATACTTGGTAGGGATATTCCTGGATATTGCTGGTGCATTTGGTAATGTCTGGTGGTCAGGTGTCCTCAGACGATTGCGCGAACTGGAGTGTCCTCGGAACCTCTATTACTTGGTGATGGATTACTTCCGCGATCGCAAAGGACTTTTGGAGTTTCGTAACGCGAAAGTTGATATTATGATAAATATATATTTTTACACAAAGTTTATTTTTTGAATAAATACCTATATTATGGTTAAATTACACGATTTTGTGGTAATTTTGCACAATGAATGTTTTCTAATGCGCATTTCCACATAAAAATTGATAGAATAGCAAATAGTGTTTTAAATCCAAACTTTTCGTTACACACACCCGGGAGTGTTATGTTGTGACAACATAACATGTTATCACATCATAACGTGTTATTTTACTTTATTTTTATGAAATTTTAATATGGCAGTTTGGGTGTAAAACTATCAGAATAATCGTTAATTTACTGGCAACTGTATATGTATGTTTACACCAATGTTAAATTTTTAGAACATAAACCTATTATTTGGTGTAAAATTATACGTTGTAGAAGTAATTTGGCATAAGAAACATGTACAAATTCACAAACTGTATGTGTTTTTCCGAATAACCCAACAAAATATCTAAAAATATACTAACACAGAATGTATAGTTTTACAAAAAATATATATATTATATTGAAGACATGAAACCAATAACAAAATTTCCAAGATTCGTCTGTAATACGGACAGAAGGTATTATGGGGCAGCTAGATACTGTATATTTTTAGCAATGAAGAGATATTTTTTCAAACTGAAAATATTATGGTCATGATGATGATTACAATTTTTAACATACCTAACTTTGCTCTAGAGGCCATATCTGAAAATTTACCACAACAGCTATCTTGCACATGTGGCTTGGGCGGAAATCTACGCTGTATAAATAGTAAATATTATCTGTGAACTGTGAAACGTCACGTAAGTAATAATAACTGAACACTTACATGATTACTCACCGCTACCAGATTACTATCGCGATCAGTTTACAGGAATAGTTTAGACCAGAAAATGGAATAAGCGACGTGACGTGTGATACAGAGGCTTAGCAATATGTTCTATATTTGAAAATCTCGCACCATTAGGTCCGTTATACGATGATACGGAAGCGGAGACGGATCGCGTAACCGCAGACGGATCTCACGGAACGGAGTATCTGTAAGGGCTGGGGCCTGGAAAAAATTGTTGTTTCGGCGACATCCAGGATATACTCCACAGACCTCTGCATACTAGAGCAAATGTCACCTGTGTATTGTGAGACCTCCTTACCGGCTAGTCTCTGATGCGACACTTCTCTGGGCGAGGGTTCCTCACTGGGCCACAGCACTCCGCATGAACTGTGAGCCAATAGCACACCCAGCACAATGGTGTATGCATTTCAATTATAGCCTATCACGCAATCCGCGAATCCGCGAATTTTTTCGGTCTCCAGTAATGGTACGCCTAGATCTTCCGTTTACGGAAGATCTAGGCGTGCCATTACTGGAGAAGTCAAGTATTTGCCATTACATAGAAGTCAAGTATTTGCGCCTTGGTGGTAGGCCAGGATTTTTTTACGTTTCAAATACGTAATAAATTATTTAAGTATAAGAATACCTAGTGTTCTATCATCGCGGTGTATTTTTTTATTACACATGTAAATCATGACCGTGTTATGTTCTCATATTTAAAAATTTATTTAAATTAAATTAATTTTTCGTAACCGTGAAATTCAATATAATTGGTTGCAAATTTTGTTACGTTCCCCTGAATTGTGGAAGAGGCAGGCAGACAGTGGAACGTAAATATATCGCGGTTCCATGATCCGTTTCCGTTCTAACGTTGCGTCGTCCTTGTGGAACGAGCCTCCGCGGCGATGATGAGGTGCATGCGAGCAGTTGCGCCATCGCAGCGCGGGAAGTGCGGAACAAAGTATGAAGCTATAAACGAACTCCACATGAGGTACAGTGTGTGGTGGGAACCTCTGTCTGGTCGATGGCCCTCAGTCATCTCCACCCCTCCCCCCTTACCATCCCTAACTAAACCATCCGCCAGCTCCTTTCTCTCTCCTCTCCGCCGACTGAACACTCCCCGCACCGACCATGTACAGCCTCGTTGAAGCCACTACGTGTTGTTTCACAGCCTCGTCGGGGTGCACAGTGGACTTGAAGCATGGATGGGTACGTCTTCTTCACGTCGCTCTGGACACGCGCATGGCGGCCGTGAGCCAGTCACACAGGAAAATAATTCCAGTACTTTTACAAAAGATGCCTTTCGAAACTAGTTCCCAAGAAACAACACATGGCTATGGTTTTCCAGCATGTATGAAATACATTTTTTCGAGATAATACTGGTCATTTCCTACGAAAACTGGCACTTAATTTTATATTTTAGTTGATGTTTCATTCGACCACATTAATTTTTTTCAAACCATGGAAAAGATAATCGAATATTCAATAATTGTACTTTATTTCGTCGTATTATGCCTTTAACATATGCGCAGTTGTTACTGGAAAAATATTCAATTCAACTACTCTATTGGAGGTACTGTAACAACAGCACAATGCCCGGGTGATGATCCGAGCCCAGTATAACTTATGTTTTCGTATGAATGTACAAATATATCTGTAATTTAATATGAATACTCCGGTTCCATTTACAAAAAAAATCATTTTAATGTATAAACAAGTATGAGAAGTATAGATTCAATCAAGAGGGGTGTATCCCATTTCTTCGAAAGACCACTTCTCCGAGCGACCATCTCTCCGAGCGCCTTACCTTCGAAGGACCATTTGTCCGAGTGACCACTTGTCCGAGCTTTGAGGGGCGGATGGTGTCTCCCACATGCCTTACCATGCCCCATCTTTACCCCTCTCTTGGAGCCAATGAGCACACAGGAGTGAGCCGCGAATCATCGTTAAACGAAAATACCGCGTCGCCTCCGTGCATAAAGCAGATAAGTGGCAAACAACAGAAAATATATTTGCATGTTAAAATTTAAAAAAGTTTTAATTAAATGCAAGAAAATATACTTTGAAAGAGATATGTTTTATTTATAAACAACAAAATGTTCCAAATTAAGATTTAACTTGCTGAAAATACTTTCTTAGATCGTTGGATCCATCATCACAAATGTGAAGTGTTACTTCAACATAGGTACATACAAAATTACCTATCGGACAAACCATATTATATCATGAAATAAGATTATTATATAATAATCTGGACTATCGGTGACAATACCTAAATATTACTTAAGACCTATACATATGTGTGTGTGAAATAAATGGACTAGTGCATAGAGATCCCCTCGTTACGCCTAAGGCCCTATGTTAGTCGCACGCGAGTTGGAAGTCACGTAGGATCTATTGTCTCGAAAGGAACGTCGTTTCGGTGCAGGAAACATTCGATAAGGATGCACTGCTGAATAAAGAGAGTTTGAAATAGCTTAAATATAGGCCAGAGTCATTTCAAGAAGACAATAAGCTTAACTATTCAGCTTGAATAATAATTCTTCTAGGAATGTTATCTACGTTCTGAGATAAACGATATGTGCGATTTACAAGTATAGGGGAAAGTCTCCTATATTGGACCAATTTCCCTAATGTTGTAATTTTGTTGAATCAAACATATGTTTTCAAGAAAATAATACTTGGTTATTATTTGGTATACATTTCTACAACATAATATAAAGATAGAGTTAAAAAACATTTATATATTTTGTGGGGAAAAATATTTTTCCTAGACCCTGCAATTGGTTCAATTTAGGCAACCGGTTTCTTAAATTGGACCACTGGTATCTCTAATTGGACCACTCATACAATTATATTATTTATGTCTGTAAGAGATATTAAATTGAACTAAATTGTTTTCAATTCTCAAAATATTCACAAAATACTTTTTCAAGTGATACTCTTAATGTTCAATAGATATTAAAATACTCAAATTGTTATTTTCACGTTATCTTCAAAATACCCTTAAAGTTATATTCTCAATTTCTGTTAAATACACTAGAATGTTTTATACATGATATTTTGTCCTTACACTGACCACAAAAATACTTCACTCCTTTCTTGACACCGGCACATTTTTAATGTACCCATGATTTACATTTCATACACTGGATCATGTCTTCAATGCTTACCTCTTCACAAAAATTGCAGAACCATGTACTTTCACCCTGGCTTTTTCTTTTCTGTTTTACTTCCTGTAACTGGGTAGGAGAGCGCAACCATTTTGATGGGCGCACTCGCTTCTCATTGGCACTGATGAGGCTGTTTTTGTACGGGCTTGCTGTTAACTCACCTGGTATTCCTGCGCTTCTCGCCCTCCCCTTCTTTCTTTCAATCACTGGGTCAGGCGATATGTCACTCAGCGTAACTTTTAAAACAGCTGTTCTCTCTGGGGTCAGGTGCTTGTCACTAAGTGCAGCCATATTTGCTACTGGAGCAATGATAAGCCTATATGTAGACGAAGTAGATGGAACTGAATCTGGTCCATTGCTTTGGTTTAAAATATCTGATGCCGTAAAATGTTGGTCACTAATCACTGTGCGGTCGACTGGCCATACTCCTGATTTTCTGAAACCATTTGAAGCTGTTATAACCGCAGCTCGTTCGTACGCTTCTCCCAACAGCCAAGCAACTTGGAAAATGGTGACAGTGAGCCCAGGATGGGTTCTCAACCATTTCTGCACAGCTTGATCATAGTAGGTTTGTAGGGACCTGAAGAAGGCTACGTCAAGTGGTTGTAGTCGATGTGTAGTATGAGCAGGAAGCTGTAAAAGTAGAACAACATTGCTTCGAGCGACTAGTAAGGCTTCTAGATTCTTGCTATGAAAGGAACTCATTTAGACTAATAAGTATATATTTTCCCAGAGTAATTAAAAAACTGTTCTATGAATGTCAGCAAGGTTGTTTCAAAATAAGAATGAGTTTTTTTTTAAGTTTCTTTAATTGGACCGGTCCAAATTAGGAAACTTGAAGTAGTCCAAATGAGGAAACTCGGCCATTTTTACAAGTTTTATCACTGAATTAAATGAATGCATAATATTTTTATATACTAGGCATCGAATTGAATTGAAAATATGTGACGATTACGAATATGTATAAAAATCATATTAATTTCATACCTTAGTTGGTAGTTTTCTCTTATAAACACTCATAAAATTTTACTTTCGTTGAACAGAAAACACGTTTACCGTCACACATTAGAGCCCGGGTCCATTTCAGCGCTCACAAAGGAACGAAGGGCTCGCTTGGGCAAGTAGTTCATGTTGACGCCGGTAGATGCCACCTCATTCCACAAACGTGCTAGATAGACCTGTGGTCCAATTTAGGCGCCGGTACAATTTACGCGACTTTCCCCTAACTCTTTCTCGTTCATTGCATTTTTATTATTATAGTCTAAACTAATTCTGTTCGGTTACATACATGCTATTTTAGTATCATAACTATTATATTTCATCATAAACGAGATCTACATCCTATTATTTCACTCATATGCCAATGAAATATAACACTTAGGCCTACTATATTAAAATTCTGAAAATTGTATTTTGGAACACTGGTTATTTTTGATTACTCTGTGCAGCGGTATTGCGATGTAGTAATTTTAATCTGGAACGATTTATTTTTAACTTTTTACATCAGTTTGTTACCGGAATCGATTAATGTAATCTTTTGAACTTATGTAGGGCGGAATTGGTTAGATTTGCAGTTGTCTCCGGTGATCCACCGATTGTAAGCATAGATTTAGGAATTATTATAGGTCACATTTGCTTATGTTAGGTCAGCTACATAAAAAAAAATTGTGTAAGACACACAGGGCCGGCGCGTCCATATAGGCGAACTAGGCAACCGCCTAGGGCGCCAAGTAGCTGGGGGCGGCGCAGCACGACACATAACAGCTGATATAATATGTTAACGATTATTGAAACTAGATAAAAATTGATTTTTGTAACACTTTGGAATGTTTATATTGATATAAGTAATTATTTAAAGTCCACGGTGACCTGTTTATGATTTGTAATATCTAAGTAAAAAAGTAAAAAAAAAACACAAGCCTGCTTACATTTGATTGTTGACAAAATCTTAGGCTTACGTGATGTATTTTGAGCCCAGGAAAATTTTTTTTGGGGTGTCCGGTGGAGGGTTGGGGGGGGGGGGGGCGCTTTAAGGTTTTTCGCCTAGGGCGCCAATTTACCTTGCACCGGCCCTGAAGACACAACAATATAAATGCCATGCATGAACATTCTATTTATCGTTTGAATGTTTCTTAGGGAATTAACGAAGATAACTACATACTCTCCGTTGTAGTTTTGCTGAACTGTTACTGTATTTTTAATTTGAATACAATTTTTAAAATGAGTACCATAAATAATCAACTCACAGCATTATTTGACATATACCTAAACTAACCTGCAAAAGATAACACTAAAAGAAGCACATTAGCACTTTAGGCTTATTTTATGTCAACAAATTTGGCCTAGGAAACTTTATAGGTGACATTATTTTTTATAATTTCTGGTGCAGTACAGTGTTTATTATAGCGACAGTGTTTGTAATGTAAGAACGTGGTGGTAGGAAACAAGATAACATGCAATACATTACCATTGGGCAAAATGCAAGAAATAAAAGACGCACGCCTCGCTGTAAAACATATTAGCCACAACCTGAAAACCGAATACGACAAGTTCTTTTCGAAAACGAGTTGTGAAATTATATATGAAAAATTCTAGTTCGAGAACAGTAAATGCACCGAGAATGGTTATTTATGCGAGATCGCCGTTCTAACCGAGTTCGCGTCCGAATGGAAGCCGAGTGTTTCGAACACACGGCTCTCTGGCCTTGCGCTGAGACGTCACCCAGACGTTTAATGTCCGAGATACAGCCTGTTAAATAATGTTGTGGCATGGTTAGCTCAGAGTTTACGAATGTCTATTTGAAAGAGGGTTTTTTTTAAGTGAAACTTTTTTTTACAGACGGTAGAGTAATATCAGAATAACAGGGTAACAGAAGTGAATGGGTATCGAAGTTAACATGCGTAACGTATGTAACTTATGTAACGAATACAACTCGATAACACGGGGTTTTAAAAACAATTGGAATTTAAACAGCTTTAAACCTGGTAACAGACTGCAGTAGCAGTGCATGATTTCGTATACTTTCAAATACTTAGGTAAGCGTTTCCATGCGTTTGCATACTTTTGCATACGTTCGCACACGTTCGCAAATCGTAATTCGCAAATCTCAACAGTAGTATAATTTGGTAGGTACTGGCACTGGAGCTGGAACGAGGCGTGAGGTGGAGTCAATAACCGACCGCTCTGATGACACGGCGGCCATCATGGATGACCTTGACCTTCAAAATTCCTCAAAAATTACACAAAATTCCTCAGAAGGCGTAGAACATTGTCCTATTTTGAGGTGAAATTCCCTTTTTTAATGCAAATTTCCCAAATTTTCCCACAAATAAATAGAGTTGCCAAAATTCCATCCAGAGGGGCCAATTTCCCATCGATAGGGGCAAAATTCTACGAAATTCTTTAATTTTTGACCAAAAAATTTCGAAAAAATCCAAAAATTATAAACAAAATGTTTAAATTGTTTACTTGAAATGTTAAGTTACTTAAACAACTTCTGTCCTCGGTTCGATTCCCTTAAAGAGAAATCATGTAATTTATTAATTAAAAATTAAAAACAATTCTTAATTACAATTTCAATAGAATTTTAATAAAAATCTTGCCTTTTTCACACCCGCCATCTTGAATTAAGACGTCACCGTTACAAATGTCGCTACGCCCACCATCTTAAAAATCCGTAAATATTATCCGATTTTAACGGGGGGAAAATGTAAATTTATAAAAAATTTAATGAATCAATTTTTTTTAAACGTACTTACGCAATAAGGTCTTCGGTTTGAACCAGTGAGGTCAATAAATTAAAAATGGCCACGGATCATTCATCCACGGAAGCCACCGGTAGATAGACCTCCCACCACCATTGCCAAGGCAGATATAGACCAGCCAGTATGACGTCATTGCAGTCATCTTGGGCCCGCCATCTTGTTAATGTCTGGTGGAAGTCGCCATCTCATTTTCATCTGCTAGAGGGCGCTGTCGCCATATTAGTTTAATTTTTGTCCGATAGAGTGCAGTAGTATTTATTACCGTCACGTCCGCCATTTTTTCAGCCGTCTTGGGCGCCATCTTGAAATACTGTAAATTTTAAGCTAGAAATTTTGGAAAATTTCAAAAATCATTTTAAAAACCATTTATTAAAATACTAATTGATTCGATCAATATCCATCCTTGGTTCTAACCTTTATTGATGCAATAAAAGATGATTTAATTAAATTTACCCAAAAATATTAGGTTCGAGAAAAAACATTACAAATTAAAAATTTGTTACAGAAATTCTACAGGTACAAAAAAAAAAGCAAATTACAAGCGTTCCTCGATGTCTGCAGTCTTCAAAGAAGGCGAAGAGAGACCCTTGCATGCCTTGACATGTGTTTTCAGGGCAGTGGTTGGTTAGGAGCAAACAGTTGTTGGTCAGGCATATCCAGTTGGTGGTCAGACTTATCTATTAAGTGGTCAGGCACGTAATCGGTGCCCAGCCACGTCTTGATGTAAGCTATGCATGCCAGTGGGTTGGCCAGGCACGCACGTCCAGTCGGTTGTCAAGACACGTATATGCAGTAGCCAGGAACGCATGTCCAGTATGTAACTAGACCACCTCCAGTTGGTAGCCAGAGGCATCCAGTAGGTGGTCAAACACATCCAGTCAGTAGCCAAGAGATATTTTTTTCGATACTTGGCGAACATTTTAAACAGTTAATGTACAAAATCATGCGCATAGGCCAAGCGTCTCCGAACTACGAGGCCAGGCAATGTACAATGCTAGGTATATATAGGCCAAGTGTCTCCGAACCAAGTGGTATATATTTTCGATACGCAACCAACATTTTAATCAGGTAATGTTCAATGCCAGGCGTATAGATCATTCGTCTCCGAACCACGAGGCCATGCATGTCCTAAGTAAAGACTTATCGATGCACATTCAAAAAAGGAAGCACATACAAAAACGAAAGTACATTCTTAAAGAAGGACGCCATTTAGAAGCACAGACGATCAAAAGGAAGCACATTTAACGAAAAGAACCAAGCTTTGGACGGAAACTCAACTCAGTAGGATACGATCTCATCTCAGGGGTACGGCACAGGGATACGATCTCGTCACAGGGATATGATCTCATCAGTAGGATACGATAATACAGGCTTGACTACGAAAATTTAACGAAAAGGATGTAAATTTTCACGGACATTCAACTCAGTATGATGCGATCGTCGATTTACAGTAAACTACAAAGCCTCCAACTGTCTTGGGCTACAAAAGTCTTTGAGTCCATAATATAGGCTACAAAATATATTGGCTCCAAATGTCGTTGGCACCAAATGCCATTGGCTCAAACAGTCTTTGGCTACAAAAGTCATTTGCTTCAAAAGTCATTGGCTCCAGCTGTCTTAGACCACACTGCTCCAGCAACATTTGGCTTCAAGAAGAATTGACTACGAAGCTACAAGACTACAAATCTACGAGGTTATGTGACTACGAGACGCTAGGTCTGCTAGACTATGAAGCAACAAGACTATGAGACTACGAGTATACGAGGCTCCAATTAGCTACGAGACTACAAGGCTACTAAGCTACGAGACTACGAGGCTATATGGCAAAAAGCTATGAGACTACAGGGCTACAGGCTTCTTGGCTACGAAACAGCAAATCTATGAGACTGCGAGGCTATGAGGCTATGAGAATACGAGTGTACAAGGCTGCAACTGGATACAATAGTCCCAGTCAGCAGTGAGAGAGGTAATTTATCTCATGCAAATAACTTGTTGCAAGTAATCCCGATGCTTAAAACAATTGCGCCACATGCTGTGTTGTATAGTCAGTCATTTTTCATGTGGGATATAGGATGCTCATTTATGCTCGCAAGAGAAGGTCTTCGCTAGACACCAAGGAAAAGGAAGTTCGTTTTGCATGATAGTGATTCTCACCCGTCTTAAGGCATATTATTTTCTTGAGTAGGCAATGATTATTTTGTTTGAATACCACCTGATAAAAGTATTGTAAGTGCTGATTTAGTAACAGAAATTCATTAATTAAATGTACCTCTGAATAAAATTGCGTGTTTCATTAAATAAAAAGTTTTCCATGCGAAGATTGCTTTCTCAGAAATATACGGAAGCACCCAGAGAACATTTCCAGGAAAAACCAGGCGGTTTCGGATAAATACAATAGAAACGTCACCTTGAATGACCAGAAGAACTTGGAGAAACCAACAAAATATTGGCAGGAATAATCAGGAGCACATAGAAAAAACTAAAGCACGTTTTCCTAAGGGGTCGTCCATTAATCACGTGATATTTTTTTAGCAAATTTTTAACCCCCCCTCCCCCTTAGTGATTTGTGGTGACGTTTTAGACTACCCCCCCTCCCCCCAATAAATCACGTGTATTTTTTTGGTACAAAATATTTTTAAAAATTTCAGAATACTATCTTTAAATATAGGTATAATCTAATTATATTCTGGAATATTTAGTACAGTGATAAAAATGTCCAGACACACATTAAGGTTGCAGGTTTATTCTCACTGGCATAAAAATAATAAAGGAAAGGCTTATATGTGATTTACGCATGTATTCGGCGCCAAAATCACAATCTTACTGGCGACTGGCAAGCCGAGCCGGGTGGTTCATGTTGCGGCGGGCGGGGATATTGTTGCCTGGCTACGGCGAGTCAAAGTCACGCGTCGCTTTTCGGTTTAGTAGAAATTGGGCGAAAAAATAAATACACGTGATATCTCTCTACACCCCCCCTCCCCCCTTGTGATATTTCGTGATTTTTCCCGACCCCCTCCCCCCCCCCCCTTTCGAGCCTCACGTGATTAATGGACGATCCCTAGATCAAGATCAGTGATACACAAAAAAATAATAATAAATAAAAAACATAAAAATAAAAAAAATTGAATTTGAATAGAAATATCAATATTATTCAACAGTAATAAAAATACTTTGTAAAAGAATTACTTAAATATGTCTGTGCTGACGTTTCGGCACACTATTGTTCTCACTTTATCATTATCATGGCTGGCATCATTTGCATGGCGGTCCAGCATAAATTTGTCTGCGAGCCGGATTTGGCCTGCTCTATATGTTGACAAAGTTTGAAAAAAAAACATAAAAATTCTTTTAAAGCGGAAAATCCGCAGTAATAACCTATAACTAACTAAACTACATAGAAATGCAATAGCCCAGCTGGCATGTAAAGAGAAACCTGTCAAGAGCTGTGAGACGCTCATGAGCTTATGAGCGCCTGAGTATTCCAGCGATGAACTCTCTACACGCAGGAAACGCTAACTGACTGCAGTGGTTTTATGTGATCATAATTTATTTTAAACAAATCACATTTTTTGTTTTAATATAAATTATTATAAATTGCCATTAGCATGATATAGTGATTTACTAATGGTTAATAAGTGTGTGTATAACGTTGCTTAGTTAAGATCACAATACCAACAGAATACATAGAATTGTATATTTTAAAAGAACGACATATTACAATTCTATACATTTCTTTTTTCTATACACAGGTGGTAATTCCTCATTTATGTTCAGACCCACAAGATGATAAACATTGTTTGATGTGTAGACATCTTAGCTTTCGGTATACTGCATTTAGTAGGAGTAATTTAGTAAAAATGGAACGGAAATCGATGAACGGAAATGTGTAAACAAGATGGTGGACCCACATGTAGCAACATAATCCTGTATATTGTCGCTTTCATAAGTATTAGGGGACATACTAAACGTATTGATGTGCCAAATGTAACTTTATGATATTGATACTACCCTAGAATATATTTGTTTTAATAAAATAGTCAAAGTAAAAAATAATTTTATGTTTTAAATACATGAGAAAACTGACATTACGATTATTATAATACGCATTCTTCTTATTCCCAATAGGCTTAGTAGCACTGCGGCAGAGGCGCTCTTGGTCACCTCAAGAGACGTGGTTCAAATTTCTTGACTAGAAAAATTTCATTTTTACTTATAGTCTTTATTCCATTTTTCTAACAGGTTTAAATGAATCAGCGTTTTCTTAACGCAATTTTTGAGTTTCAGAAACTTTTTTGCCATTACAATGATAAAGTTCCACCTCGTCTTGACATATAATAAACTGAGTTCTTTCCCAAATTCTGATTTCACATATTTCTATTTTTGTATTTGACTGTTTTTCAGTGGACTCTTTATAAACAATTTCACTAGGAATCGAGCTTCATCAAGTACTCTTTTAATTTTATAAATGGGTTGTACTTGTAATGGAAAGTTTTTTTCGTAACAGGCATTGCAGTCCATTTCTTCATCAGACATGATTTCATTGTCACTGTCATTAGTTTCCGTATCTTCGGAGGTAGAATCTGTGGATGTGGCAGTAGTTTTTTTTTTTATATAAAATGTGTCTAAAACTCCTAGATGTATTTCGTGGTTCAAGCATAGCATCATCTTGCTTGGGCTTTCCCAACCAAACTTCTTCATTATGTTTGGTGACCATCGCTGGCGATGGCCGCAATATGTTTTTACAAATCCAATTGAAATCTTTTCATTGTATCTTCGACTATTTGTCTGATCTCTTCGGCACCACATTTACCTCGTATATACACTTATCCCAAATTGAAAACTTCTCCGTTCATGCCATGCAGACACAAATAAAAGTACCTCCGGTTTTGGACGCTGGTTCATTCGTCAACTGAAAGGCTGAAACGTGAACCAGAAGCGACAAAATCTTCAAAAGTCTGAATAATTTCTTCTTTTTTCTCTTCATAATAATTCAATATAACTGTCATGATATCAGAATCATTCTTAGACATTGTATAACCTTGCTCGATAATACCTACTCTCACGAATGAAATTACTCCTTGTGATTGCTTTTAATGTAAGGCCATCCTCTGCCGCCATACGCGAAATTGTTTCAGACAAAGACTTTCTTTCTTGGGACATATTCTGTTATTTCGGACTGATTTTCAGTTTTAATTTTTTTCGATTCCAGTTCGCAAGACTGTATTTCCGATTTTGATTCTTCCGGCTGATTTACAAAACATTGTTGACTCTTTGGAAGTACCTGTGCCTTTGCATGAAATTTGTTTTGGACATAAGAGCACTGTGCTTTTGATTCGTTTATTTTTTTATAATGTCTCCACACCTTTTCTGTGCGTTCCATCTTAAATGATCTATTTAAATTTGTAGACTATGACGTCGTCCGGCCGGAGGCCGATTCAAGCCCGACTTGAACCGCCCGCCAGTAAACCAACCTCTTTCCGGAACAGACCCTTGTCTGAAAGACATTGTACATGTCTCCGACCTGGTGCTTCGATGGAATGTTAGTTCAGCCAGCGCCCATAGATGGCAACTATAATTTATACACATACAGACTAAACAATGGTGTGTCTTGGCCTCTATTAAACTGTGGCACCAATTAGCATTCATGTGTAATATAGTAATGTTGTAAAGTATTTGTTAAATTAGGGAAGTGTGCCGAGATCTTATGGGTAACTGTATTTTGCCACTGTATGCCACTGACCATTGTACCAGGCTGGGGGATATATTACTCCAGCAATGTTGACCTTACGGGATTCTTACCCCAGAGAAATCTGGGTAAATACAGCAGTAATATTGGATTGGTGTTTTTTTACTGCTCTCCTCTCCTCTCCCTTCTCTCTCTCTCTCTCTCTCCTCATCCTCCGGAGCGGCCTTCGGGATTACGCTCTGGAATCCTTTGCTGGAGCGGCCTTCGGGATTACGCTCTAGCATCCTTCCTCCCCTGGAGCGGCCTTCGGGATTACGCTCTAGACTCCCTCCCCCCCCTTGGAGCGGCCCTTCGGGGATTTCGCTCTAGGCTCCTGTTCCCCCCACCCTCTCCCCTATCTTCGCTCATGCCCAGCAAGAGGGCAGGCAGACGACATTCCAGGCAGGGCAATTACCAGCCGGACAAGAAGGAACTCTTCGGTAGCGCCTGAACCCGCTACACCTCGGGGGTTTTCATACCCACCTTAAAACCCTCCATCACCTATGGTCTCTGACTGGGACACGTCAGTACTGGATAACTAGCTCTACGAAAACCCCCCTCTTAAATTCAATCACAGCCGAAGGCCTAGTGGGCCACGCCGGGGCAGAAAGTATCCACGCCCAAAACCATTGGTTAGCGACTGTGCTAGCCTGGCGCCCACCGGAACATACCCACACACCACCACTTCCCACTAGGCCCCGCCCAGGTCTCGAAGCCAAGACCGCGGGTGACGGCATTTGGCGCCCTCGGCGTGGGGCAGATAACAGAACATTTTAGCAAATATTTTTTAAAAGAAAAAAAAGGAAAAATCAAATTTTCACGGTCAGGGAAGAAACGAGCACGAGGCAGCCATTTTGTGAAGTGGAAGTCATTAGGAGCCAGACAGACGGGCGCGCGAGGGCTGGGCGAACAAAGGAGTCATCCTCCACCCCCCCAGACACTCCAGCGCAGCGCGCGACGCGGGGCTCGACCACGCTTGTCGACACAAGGGAACTGCAGATGTTAACGCGGAAAGCCACGCACGACAACACAATGCAGCCATAACCAGCTAGTGACGTGTGCGCACAAATCCATTTCCCTAGGAAAATGGACCTGTTGACTGGTGCATTACCATGGTACCGTACATGCCAATTCCACGCGCATCGTGACGACGGCCAGCTGGCCGACAGGACCCAACACTACACGTGGGCGAAATTGCAACACGAACCAAAACCAGAAGTGGCCTACGGGCATCCCCCATGTCAGTGGCCACACACCGACACCACCTTAACACCCACTAAAACGGAACCCGCAATCAGCACCACGCTCGTCGATACAAAGACAACCACGCGCCAGACGTGCGCGCAAGCTGCACAAGATAAGACCCAGACCCGAGGACCGACACCACCTACCTACCCAAGTGGAGGGGCGTTCTCCCACCCGATATGGAACCCGGGTAAATTAGTCCTCCCCGAGTTCAGCGGGGCTGTACACGAAGACCCGAGCACGTTTCTGCGGCACTTTGAGGCGCGACTAACCAGGTCCGGGACGCCAACGACGAGTGGTCAGGGCGCACCAGCGAACAGCTGAGAGGCGCAGCCCGCCGATGGTGGGAGTTATGGGGGCAGTTCGGCATGCCATGGGAAGAGTTCGCGGCGACCCTCACGAACCGCTTTGACACCGATCAGGCGCTGGTTCAATGCACGTCCAGGTTCTACGGTGAGCACCAACGCGACAACGAGCCCGTTGAACAGTTTGTGGCGCAAAAAATGCAATTGTTCAGGCGCGTGTCACCACACATAAGACCAACTGCCGCACTGACGACAGTGACGTCGCTGCTACGGAACGAGTTACAGCCCTTCCTCCGGTGCACTCGACACGACTCCGTGGAAAGTTATGTTCGACAGGCCGTGGACACCGAACACAACCTACAGGGCCTTTGGCGCCGCAACCCACCGAGTGGCGACCGAGGGCGCAGCAACCCGATGCCTAGTCACGGTCTACCCATCACAAACACGCCGGAGGCGTTCAGAGACCCACCGCACCTACGGCGACGCGCCAATGAAGACACCCTGCCGTCACACACGCCGGCCATGCCAGAGCGACGCGACAATGCGACAGGACGAGGGGATGACCAACTGCCACTGTGTCTGTGCGGATGCCCCACCGGGACACGCCATTGGCACGCCAGCTGCCCCCTACAACACCGCCAACAACCGGAGCCGGCGAACGCTTCGGGAAACGGAACCCCGGGGGCGGGACACTAGGATCCGCGCCTCCGACAACCGCGAGACGAGACACGCGTGACGGGGGAGACCCACCACCGGTCCTCAACCAATTGTCCCGTCACCGGGATAGCCTAATCCGCATTCCTGTCGAAGTCAACGGACGTTCGGCAGCTGCCCTGGTGGATACGGGCGCGAGCCACGTCTTCGTGGCACCACACCTCGTACCGCCCGGCATGCTGCGACCACACCGGATGGAGCTACGATTGGCAACCAGCACCCAACCAGCGGTGACGGTGGGCCAGGCGGAACTACAGGTAAGCCTTCGGGACCTGTCGACCACCGTAAATGCCCTGGTCGTCAAGGACCTAAACGAGGAACTCGTGCTAGGGCAACCGTGGCTAGCAGAGCAGAACGCGGTAATCAAATGAAGCCCAACCGGGTTTACATCGGTACCCAAGAGCACATCACTGTGTACGCATTGGGTTATGCCCCCAAGGCCCCCGCGGAGTGTGTAACACTAGACCAGCTGCGGCACAACGTCCCCCCGGGGTACCACGCAGCTGTGAACCGAGTACTAGCAAAGAGGCAGGACGTGTTCGCTATAGCCGACCCTCTCAGACGCACCACGGTAACAGAACACCACATCCCGACCACTCACAACGATCCCATCTACGAATCCTCGAGACCCTATGGCTTCCGCGAACAGCGCGCCATTAGAGAGCAAGTGTCGGAGATGCTAAGGGACGTGGTCATCGAACCCTCAAATAGCCACTACAACGCCTGCATAGTGTTGGCACCGAAGAAGGACGGCTCCCTGCATTTTTGCGTAGATTTTCGCCCTCTGAATAAGATCACCATCGGCTCCCCCCCACCACAGATTAGGGTCGATGCCGCGGTAGCCGGGCTAGGACAAGCCAGGGTCTTCAGCACCCTCGACTTGAAGGCGGGCTACTGGCAGGTGCCGATACGGCTGGAGGATAGGGTGAAGACCGCTTTCATGATCCCAGACGGGCGAACATTCCAGTTCAGGGCAATGCCGTTCGGGCTGAAGTGCGCGCCAGCAACCTTCCAGGGTATGATGACCAGGGTTCTGGAGGGGTACGTCGGCCAATTCGCACTCGCATACCTGGATGACGTTATAGTGTTCTCGGAGACGTGGGAGGACCATGTCAGACACTTGGCGCTTGTCTTGGAACGCTTAGCCACACACCAGCTGACCGCAGCACATCATAAATGCCACATAGGGACACAAGAGGTCGAATTCCTCGGGCACCTGGTGAATGCGGAGGGTAACCGCCCCCAACCTGGCCACTTAGAAAAGATCGCTGAAGCGGAAGCCCCACGGACCAGAAAACAGCTGCAACGCTTCATCGGCCTCATTAACTGGCTACGGGGCTAAGTTCCCGAGTTCTCCCAGACAATAGCCCCATTGACAGACCTCCTGTCGCCCCAGTATCGCTACCAATGGAATGACTCAGCCCAACACGCTTTCGAGGAGGTCAAAGCCGCGTTCACCAGGTGCCACACGCTCACGCGCGTGGACTCTGAACGCCATTTATACCTGCAAACGGACGCGATCGCGCTCGGGGTGGGGGCAGTACTATACCACATGAGCCAGGACGGCCACAGAGAAGTCGTGGACTACGCCAGCGCCAAGTTCGGCCCGGCCGAACGCCGGTACCATAGCAACGGGCAAGAGTGCCTGGCCGTGGTCTGGGCTATAAAGAAATACCGTCCCCACCTCGAAGGGAAGAAATTCACACTGAGGACAGACAACCAGTGTCTCACGTGGTTGCATACAATGCAGGGGAGGAAAGGAAAGCTGATTCGGTGGGCGCTCTCCTCCAGTCGTTCGACTTTGATGTGGAACACGTCCCGGGCACCGAAAACCAACTTCCCGACCTGCTATCGCGGGAACCCGACACGCACATCGAGATCACTGACAAAGACAACTGGGAGGGGATGCTACCCCCGGGCCATACGGGAGACCGGCACACTCGGACTCGACATGTGCCCGCATCACCTCCGGCATCCCAGGGGACGAAGAACCACCCAACACCATCGCCGACGTCCACCGCCGGGTGCGCCAAGCGCAAGGAACATCGCAAGACGCCGACCGACGTCGACGACAGGCCACCGCCGGGGAACACGAGGCATGGTGCGTACAACATGGAGTGGTGATGACCCGGACACCCGGGGGAAACCGCGACTGGAAAACCTACGTCCCACCCGAGGCACGGGAGGCGACCTTGAGGTTTTTCCATGACCATGACCTTGCCGGGCACCCGGGAACAGACCAGACGCGATGGGCGATAGGTCAACACTACCACTGGCCTGGCATCACCCACGATGTGCGGGAGTACGTCCGGGAATGCGAAGTCTGCCAAGTACAAAAAGCCAGGAGACGGGACGGAGAGGAGCAACAGCGGCCAAGGGACCCCACCACCGCCTTCCAGACCATAGCGCTGGACGTGATGGGCCCTTACCCCCGCACCCCGTGCGGAAATCGTTTCCTACTGGTAATAACCGACTTTTCACACGGTGGATAGAAGCATACCCTTGTGGTAACGTAAGGACCCCCACGATCACCAACATCCTACTGAGGGAGTTCCTCCCGCGCTGGGGTTACCCCCAGTCCATCCTGACGGATAACGGCAGTCAGTTCCTGGGTCGTCACTGGAAGACCTGGTGCACCGAGCACCAGATTGAACACCACACGACGCCCGCCTACCACCCCAGGGCCAACCCGACAGAGCGTCATAACCAGGAACTGAAGGCCCAACTGCGCATCCAACTGGGGGAGGACCACACTCGATGGGACCTGCATGTTGCCGACGCATTGTTCTGCGTCCGACGGCGCACCAACAAGGCAACCGGCCTCACGCCGGCGGAAATGATACAGGGACACAACCTGCCCCTACCGGGCCAGTGGGCCACCCACGGTACCCCGCATCCGACAGAAGACACCGAGGAGCGCAACCGGCGCCGCGCAGCCGCGCAGGAGGAAGCACGACGCCGACAGAGGGCGTACGCCGAGGGTATCACCCCCGTAACCAAACACCCATCACCCGTCGTGCGGGTGGGCGATCAAGTGTTCGCCCGGGTACACCCCCTCTTGGCGGCACCCCTCAATTACTGCGCTGGGCTGGCACCATGATGGGGAGGGCCCTACACCGTCCAGAAACGTCTAGGGAGGACCACCTACCTGGTGCGTCTAGGCGGACGACGAGTAAAAAAGATACATCGGGATGACCTACGCCTCGCCAATCTACCTGGGGAAAGCCTTCCTGAGGAAGGCACCCCACCTAACCCTGCCAGAAAACCCACGCAGGAGGAGGCGGAGGACCCCGACCGGACCCCAGCACGACGCTGCCCCGAGCCACCTCATGCCGGCACACTCGCCGACACAGCGCCTCCCATTGACTTGGAGTACGGGGAGGAGCCGAGGATGCAATCGCACCGCCATCAACGACCACCGCGCCACCTAGAGGACTACGTTCTGGTCAACCCACAGCGGAAGACCGCCAGCACAACCACGGACGACCTCTCACACGGCCTGGGGATGGGAGACATGGAGGAATCGCGGTTGACAGGAGGGTTGAACGCAAGCACGTTCACTGACACGGCGCCGCTCCTCGACCTGGAGTACGAGGATGAGCCGGGAGCGCGACCTCACCGCCACCGACAGCCGCTGCGCTACCCAGAGGACCACAGCCTGGCCAGCCCACAGCGAGGGCCAGCGGGCACACCCACGGGCGACCTCTCACGTGGCCTAAGGGCGGTCACGACACCAGATATCGACATTGCCAGGACGATAGCGGATATCGCAGAACACAACCAGACTCCGACATGACACCACCTCGGACCGCCCCACTCGACCCCGTTCGCCGACGCAGCATTGCCCGGACACCCGGAGTCGGAGGACGAGACAAGGACATGGCCACACTGATGGCGACACCCGCCGCGTTACCTGGAGGACTACGTGCTGAACACACCGCCAGGGGAGACGGCGGATACATCCGCGAGCTGTCTACCAAATGACCAGGGCACGGAACAGGACAAGCCACAGCCGACGGTGGAGTTGGTGGACGAGGACCCGATCCCGGAGGGCGCCCCACTCCGATGCCATCCCTACGGCGATGACCCAGGAACCGTAACCATCACCGAGTTGCCCTACAGTCCTGGCGACCCCGAGATGGACAGCGACCCGGGAACGATCCCACTGGTAACGGAGCCAGAGGAGGAGGATGCGGAGAACCACGAGACGCCTCGCAACAGCCCACCCGGCATCCCGGAACGAGAGAGGCAACCATACCATTTGGCAACCCAACCAATAGAAAAGAGGGAGACCGTCACACATGGAACCCATACCGTAAATCACGACCCGGGTAACCCCGCCGGCGAGCGACCACGACGGACCCGCCGGGTCCCAGGGTACCTCGCGGCCTACGACCTGGGGGACGCTTAGAGTAAGCGGGTTAATAACCCTGTCGCCGAAAGGTCTGAAACACTCCACCATGCACCGTGCCGCCGCCCCCGGCCCAGCTGCCTCCGCAGTCGACCGGGCGGCGTGCGCCGCGCCACCCTTCCAAGCGCCGTGCCGCCGCCCCCTGCCCAGCTGCCTCCGCAGTCGACCGGGCGGCGTGCGCCGCGCCACCCCAACGCCGAGCGTCACGACGCCGCAGCTAGGGGAACAGAGCGGGCCCTACCAGCCGCAGTCGGGGCTAGGGGTGCCAACATGTGGCGGGACCAATAGCAGTGCAAGGTCGGGCTTCTCCGAGGGGGGGCGTTTGACGTCGTCCGGCCTGAGGCCGATTCAAGCCCGACTTGCGACCGCCCGCCAGTAAACCCACCTCTTTCCGGAACAGACCCTTGTCTGAAAGACATCGTACATGTCTCCGACCTGGTGCTTCGATGGAATGTTAGTTCAGCCAGCGCCCATAGATGGCAACTATAATTTATACACATACAGACTAAACAATGGTGTGTCTTGGCCTCTATTAAACTGTGGCACCAATTAGCATTCATGTGTAATATAGTAATGTTGTAAAGTATTTGTTAAATTAGGGAAGTGTGCCAAGATCTTATGGGTAACTGTATTTTGCCACTGTATGCCACTGACCATTGTACCAGGCTGGGGGATATATTACTCCAGCAATGTTGACCTTACGGGATTCTTACCCCAGAGAAATCTGGGTAAATACAGCAGTAATATTGGATTGGTGTTTTTTTACTGCTCTCCTCTCCTCTCCCTTCTCTCTCTCTCTCTCTCTCTCTCTCTCTCTCTCCTCATCCTCCGGAGCGGCCTTCGGGATTACGCTCTGGAATCCTTTGCTGGAGCGGCCTTCGGGATTACGCTCTAGCATCCTTCCTCCCCTGGAGCGGCCTTCGGGATTACGCTCTAGACTCCCTCCCCCCCCTTGGAGCGGCCCTTCGGGGATTTCGCTCTAGGCTCCTGTTCCCCCCACCCTCTCCCCTATCTTCGCTCATGCCCAGCAAGAGGGCAGGCAGACGACATTCCAGGCAGGGCAATCACCAGCCGGACAAGAAGGAACTCTTCGGTAGCGCCTGAACCCGCTACACCTCGGGGGTTTTCAACCCCACCTTAAAACCCTCCATCACCTATGGTCTCTGACTGGGACACGTCAGTACTGGATAACTAGCTCTACGAAAAACCCCCTCTTAAATTCAATCACAGCCGAAGGCCTAGTGGGCCACGCCGGGGCAGAAAGTATCCACGCCCAAAACCATTGGTTAGCGACTGTGCTAGCCTGGCGCCCACCGGAACATACCCACACACCACCACTTCCCACTAGGCCCCGCCCAGGTCTCGAAGCCAAGACCGCGGGTGACGGCAACTATCTGTAACAATAACAAACTAACAATAATAATAATAATCCAAAATTAATGTTATATCTTTGTTCAATGAGTATCATATTATTTATATAGAATAACAATTCTGATCCAATATAAACATATAACCTAAGTAATTGAAGTAAACAAAATCTAGTGTTGTTTGTACTTACATGAGATGGCGTCGTTTCCACAAGAGCGCTGCATTCGCAACACAGCCGCACACAGCACTTACCTAGTGAAGTGAAACTGATGACTGACTGATTGAGCTGAGTCACAAATATCACGAATCACGATCTCATAAACAAATAACACAAAACAACAAGTATGTTACGAATATATTGGTTTGTGTACTTACCAAGTAATATTTTGTTAAGCTAATAGATGACACATTAAATTACAGAGTGTGGGAAGCTAATAAAGTTTATTATGTATGACCATTTGAAAATAAAATTATTACAATACAATTTCAACAACCGTGTCTCGAGTCTGAACCCGAAAGTCTCGGGACCCGAGACAGCTAAATTTACAAAAAGTCCCGGGACTTCGAGACACGAGACGTCCCGGGACCCAAACCCTAGACACGAGTCTCAAAATCCTCAGACTACTGGGGAGGAAAGTAAAATTAACTTAAAATGGATCTGTACGTAGGCTACGTAAAACCTTTTAATAACATGAAATAGAACTGATAAATCAGCAGGAACCAGTATTTTAAACACAGGCAATTCATAAATACGTTTTATGTTGTAGATCTGCTGTCTAACGGACCTGGCGTATTTAAAACATAGGGCTTTACAGTAAATACTGTCTGAAAGTTTTTCAATACTTACTGTGAACTTGCATTTGTTGAAAACTCTTATGTTACAACTCCTTGTGGAGTTTACCTCAACCTATATACTTTCCTAGGCTTTAAATGATTTAAATCCAACAATTTTAATGTGTCTTGCTTAAGAGAGCTAAACATACACGATTATTTGTATTAGATAATTTGTTAACGTCTGTGGTTGATGGCGTCTAGTCACAGAAGAACATTTTATTCAGAACGTTTAAATTATGCCATGACCTAAAAGATATATTCTGACTGGCCGGCTGTGGCCCTGGCGAACAGACGCCAAAAGTATAAGCTCACGAAAACAAACTTACATGAAGGCAAACAGAAGATAAACAAACATAAAAATCAAATAAAAATATAGGCACTTAATAAAATATTTAAATAAATATTTATATTAAAAATAACATTTTTTAATACCGCATAGAGGGGTACGGTATATTGCTGTCAAATGGCATATCTATCATGCATAGAATCGTCCAGAGAGATGTAGGCCCTACTCTCTCGTAGCTCATAACAATCAAAGAGTAAAATATTGTGGCGGAGACCCTCGGACTCCGTCAAGATCTGCAATTTGTCACTCGAAATAAAAATAATAAAATAACATCTTAAGATTTCAACAACACTGGTGGCGTGGGGGAGGGGGTGGGGTTGTAGCCGTAGAGCTGGTACAGACATGTCTAACCTTCTTGGGACAGGGGGTGTAGGGTTTTGACTGAAAAAAAAAATTATTATTCATCCCACATCGTTTCAGGTTTATTTCCTGTAAACTATGACCAACACATAAATAAATAAATAATGTCAAACTACTCTTTTCACAATAAATAAATAAACAATAATTTATCCTCTTATTAGTATGAGTATTTTTTTAAATTGACATGATTAATGTTTACAAACACCTCGACCCATTCTTAGGCTAAATTCACGAAAGAAATTTAACATTACTGGATTCCAAACTGCCTGCACTCCTGGAAAGAAACAAAAAGTTAAGCCATCCTAACACAATTTGAAATACGCCCACGTGCTTTACTCAATGATAGACACGAGGTGAAGAACAATTATTAGTTCGCCATTACTTACAACACCTTCGAACGGCAGCACGCAGCTACCAGCCAGGGTATCCGACAGTTTTAAAACACCTCACGGAGAAGAACCACCCTGGGCGCACCCAGAGTGGCTCATTTATTCATTCCCCCTCACATGGTGATCACGTCGAGAACACTCCACGCGACAGCAAAAACCCCGGCCGCGATTTCACAACACATCCGCCATGCAGCCAACCGACGCTATCCCCTCTCCACCGGCCATGCTAGACTGGCATTCCTTCCACCAGATTGCGACACAGTCACCAACGCGACAGGCGTGCGCGCCTGCGCAGGAACAGCAACGCAGCGAAAACAAACCAGGGCGGCCAACGATCGCCGAGATTCCAGGCCACGATGTCGAAACCGCCCATAGCTGGCCAGGCCCCGGGCGGCGAATCTCGCCACCGCCCCAGAAAAACAGAGAGCGTTAGCGATCTACCGCGCCGCGAAGAAAAAAAAAAAAAAGAACACCTGAGTGTCGCAAGCAAGCATCAGGCACTTAAGCGGGCTCACAAAGCACCACTGCGCAAAACCAAGTTTAATAAACTCTTCATGTAAAATTTTACAGCGTGACAATATTGACAAACTTAATATTATTAAACGTAAATAAACAGTTTTCCATGGCCACTGTGACTCATTTCGTCACAAGCTGGAAATATGTAGTAATAAATAACTTATCCAAAAGAACACAACATTGATAAAGATCCGTCTTAATCGCTGTTTGTGAATCATGGAGTTAACAGCAGCCTTGAGAAATAAGTCGTCGACCTCCGTAGCGAAGTAGGAGTAATGCACACCGGCTCTTATTGCGAGGGGTACAGGGCTTCGAGGCTAGGGTAAGACATGGGTGTGAATTTGTATTTGTCTTAACTAGTCTCAACTCATCATGCAGTCAATAAATTGTCAAATAAAAAATAAATAAACAACTATAAAACATGTCAAAATAAGTCATTTAGTTTCAACATTAATATTTTAAAAAAGTAATTTTTTAATATGTCTTGAGACAGTAAAGTGTATTCCGCCTTAAACGGGCCCCTGCTTGAAGTTGATGATGTGCTAACCCCGAGGGTCCGCTCTCCGGGCGACTAAGGTCAAGTCTGCACGACTTAGCCGCTTCATGTACGTAACTGGAAGTGCTGTTTCAGTTACAGTAGCGCTCTCCCAGTGTGATAACTGATATCGGTAATTGGCAGCCTATCTGTCGTGTTGGGATTAGCTGTCAACGAGGAGGGGTGGCGGAGCAAGGTTGAGGGAGTGGGAGACACCACCCGCCCCTCAGAGTTCGGAGAAGTGGTCACTCGGTTAAGTGGACATTCGGACAAATTGTAGGCTCCTAATAAATAGTAACCCGTCCAATATAGGACCTTTTTATCGACCAAGGAGCACTCTAAAGAGGCTTGATTATGGACAGGCAAGTGGAGTGGAATGAATGCACGAAATAATCGTGGATGCACTTATTAATAGTGCCAAATAGTTTTTGTAAAATGCCTTCGAGATAGTGTGGAGTTGAAACACTGTACAATCGTCTGTGTGTCGTGATTGTGTGCCCTTATTTATGTATAATGTTAAAACACAAATCACTGTAATTCAGTACGGAAGCAAGTGCGTCCTGAGTGGCCCAGCCAAATAAGGCAATGTCTTCTCTTGCAGATTGCCGCCGATTGCAAGGAAGAAATCTCTGAAGCAGGCATTCCATATTGCAATCTAATAGACGTTCCAAATTTTTTCGTGAAAATGCCTACCCTTACTTATTAATAACTTCAGTTATATGGCTAGGAACATTTAAAAATAAATATCCCTGTATGAGAACGCGTAGCCACATAGCGCGGCTAATTAGTCGATGATTAGGGCATCGGGAAGACAAGCTGGAAGTCGCAGTAATGAAGCGGTCACGGCGCGAATGGGAATTTGAAAATTTTCTCTGTAATTATTAACTCGTTAAATATAGGTTTAATTAATTTTTATTTTGCATAGCTGAAAAAAAACAAGCTTTGTGTTTCTGCACATCTCGCCGACAGCGACGTAATTACAGTGACCATTTGGCCGCACAGACTTCAGGAAGCCACGGGAAGCAGACATCATGGTGGTCGTGTCAGGACTCGAACCACGGGTCTCTCAGGGATGGGTGTTCAGTACCTTGACCACTGCGCCATTTTGCTCCGTAGAGATGAGATACGAGTAAGGGAAGAGCTGTTATTGACCAACTATGATATTTGAGCTGTAACCATACCATTATATGGCGGAGAAATGAAATTAAAGGTGTAATGCAAGGACTTAACGCGCTTTCAAGAATCTGAATTGGGTGTTTCGTGTCTAAAAATTATTCCGAAAACCCACGTTTTAGCCATATTAACTGTTCTAGAAACACAGTTTAAAGACGAAATACATACGAAAAGGAACTAATTATCTGCCCTCGGCCTAAACAAACACTTCTCGGATATCTCGATCAGTTCTTCAAATAGCGTGGTTTCTTCTGAGGCTCTGCACACAGGCCCCGATTCACAAACGGGCCAAACGGGCTTCGCCCAGGGCACCAGTTGTCGAGGGGCGGGAGAACAGACGTGTGGGGGGAAAAAATAAGATGACAAAAATATGTGAGGGACGGGGAAAATGTGTTTTTTAACGAATGGTAATGATTATTATTCAAAAATACATGTTAAGGGGAAATGTTAGTTTTTAAACTTACTTTTGCAATGCGCTTAAAAATATTAAGCTTTAAAGCAAATATTTTAGAAATATATTTAAAACTCGTTTAACAATATAGAATGTTTTTGTTATACTACGATAGTTATTAACAGCCGCACAAATCTGCAACAACCATTCATTAAATTTAAATAAGAAAAATTACGAACAGCCTATGTCTTTAAAAAACCTTAGTATTTAGTTGCACGATTTTAAGTTTTGAAATCGACAGTAAATAAGCTTTAATTTGTAAAAAAAAATAATAAGTATCATGTTTATTGGGAACTGGTATAATATGAGGGAGCGCTAGCTGCCTGATATCGGGGCCTGTCTGCACACCGTATGTGTGCCCGGGTGAGACCTCAATGAGAAACAAGTATCGTTAGGTTCATTCCAACCCCCAAAATCAGCGGGGGCACGTTTTTCGTGAAACAAATAAAACCTGAACGCCTATCAGACTGCACCAGAGGTTTCTTATTTGTAATTGGCGGCCATCTGCAATAGACGTCATTGCTTTGTGTTTGGCCAAAACGTTCTGGACGTGTTTACTTATACTCTGAGTGGCTGTGATTCGTGTGCCGACAGCAATACAAGATCATGGAAGAAACTCAACCAAGCACGACACTACAGTTACTTTTTTTTTTACAAACTGATTGTCTCGATGCTAACCTTTCGCGAAAAATACAGACCTAGAATTAAACGAATGCCTACAAGTGGTCATATTGGTAATCTTAACATTTCTTTTTTTTACGCCGTTATCTACTAACTGTGTGACAAAAATCCAGCACCGTATCCTTCATTAATATATCATTAGTTATAATATTTTTTGCTTCATTTTTTTTCGAGCTTGAGTTTATAACGCACGTTGGCTAAAAAATTCTCGTAAACCTTGTAAGGTCAGCTTGTTTGAAAATTATCAACGTTTTAATACATTAACAGAAAGCCATTTTTATACAAAATTGTAAAAGTATATATCACTTATATTATTGTACTTAAACTGTACCAAGAATTTATGCTGCATATTTTAAACTATAATAATAGTTTTTTAATCAGTTTTGGTAACATTTTAGAAAATATAATTGCATGGAGAAAAAAACTAAAGCATATTTCATAACTATTCTATGTCTATAGACTAGCCTATATTGTAGAAGATTAATAATTTGTGCATGTATACTTTAATATGTATGAACTGTACATTATTAAAGCATAGGCTACAGAGAGAATCTCTTAATATTTCCAAATATGAAACTTTTGAAATTATAGCAAAAGTAAATGCAAAATCAGTCATTAAACTGTAACTTAAAATTAAATCAGATGAAACACTTGACTTTTAACGATTTTATTAACTACTTGGTCACAATAGCTACATCGCTAACGGTCACAGGCAGAAAACCGCAAGAATAAAGATAAAGTGAACATTTTAGGATGGGGATAAAACTGCTGGTGGCATGCATCGCCTTCATCTAAACATTTTCAAGAACTTAAAAAAGACGCTCTGCAAAATATCACACTCTATGTTGTGTACTATACTATCCGACCAAAGACGTGAGATCTTAACAATGTCTTTTTTATTGGGCAGGTCCCCCATTATGATTTTATGTTTTCTGAAATGTTGGTATGACAGACCAATATAAAGGAAGACAACGCAACTTTTGTTTATCGTGTTTCTCTTCGCTGCGTAAAGAAAAAATACTTAAATGTCCGTAGTTCAGTTCAGGAAATTGAATCATCAATGAATGAAAACAAATCAAATCATATTATTCTGAAGTAGGGTCTGTAGTATAGTTTGTTAGACACGATATACTACTCTGGCATTTCAAGCTCGTGAAAACGGTAACTGGAAATTTCCCTGTCTGGTCGTAGCCTCATTAAGTTTTGAGTACCTAATTTTTTTTTTCTGTGAGCGGACGATATTTTAGCGCTGAAAACCTGCGGGAATAACATTCGAGAACTCGAGTGGTCCTGGGAGGAACCACGGGAAACCGCGAGGCACACGAAACCGAACCTTGACGGCGACGTTCATTCGGAGGCGTCGTATTTAGACGAAAATTCATGTGGTCGCGCCCCGCCGCGCCCGGCGCCAGAACCACGCCTCCCGCCTCCCCCCGCGGGGTACCGTCGCACGCCCGTCTCCTCGAGTTCGTCGGGTTCTTTTTCTCTCTTCCCTCGCCTTTGCACTAACGTCCTGGGGAAACTGTCGTTCTCTAAATAGAAATTTCTTATGATCGTAATTCACTCGATGCTAAAAAAAACACGCGCTGTTATATGATTGTGGGTTTTACGTTTGTCGTAAATCCTCGGCGAACAGTGTACATAATATATGTTTTAGTTGCAATAAACGTTGTTAGGGTGATTCACGGAGGGAGGGTGGGAACGGACTTCCTGCCGCCGACCGGCCGTCCCGGAGGAAGAGAGTGGAAGCAGCTGTTCCGGCGAAGCAAGCGGCATCATTCACTCGCGAGTGACGGAAGAGCGTGATCCCGACTGTAAATCACGCGGGCGGGAGAAGCTCGGCGCGGCGTGGCTCGAGGCCTCCTGCCGGACTGCGCGGGCGCCTGGCACTCAGACTCCGCGCAGGACTTCTACAGCTGTTTGTGATTCTACAAGGAACATATTGTAACACATGGCTATGGTTATTTGTGCAAATGAGAAATACGCGTTTTCGAGAAATCTAATATTCAACAACTTTACTTTATTTAGTTTTATTATGCTTATTAATGTGCGCAGTTAATACTGTAAAGTTATTCAGGGAACGGTTGGTGGTACTGGGACAACACAGAGCATAAATTCCCGGGGAAATATAATCTTAACCCAGTACGATTGCGAACACCATAGTTGATGTCACGTAATCTTGCATGACTATTTTTGTCTTCCATTTACAAAAACAAAAATACAGTGCACAGTTTTCTGCATACTCGGGCAAAAACCACCCGTTCATTGGTTGCTGCGTTTATTTAACGTATGATTCGATACTTCTTTGGTTTATGTTTTCTTATTGGTGCAGTCGTCAAGATAAACCATTTACCAATGCCACAAGCAGCTGAAAAATATATGTATATTTGAACTTTGGCTTGTCACGAAAATAAAACCGTGAATTGTTCGGTCTCCTGATATGTCCCTTGGAGAGGCAGTACAAAATCCAAAGAAGTGCGCCCAACAACCATTAGAGGAACTGCGAAATCCACGTTATTTTTTTGGTACCACGCTAGATTCCACCCACTTGTACACAAACAAGTCAGCGTTTCGCCTTCTGGATTGCACGTCATTGGGTCATTTGAACTTTATAGAGTTTTTGTTGGTTTATTGAATTTTGTCGTACGGGCGTAGCCAGGATTCGTGGAAGAGGTGGGCCGAAGGAATCTATTAGAATACATTTTTGATAGGCCTGTTTTTTTCAGGCTTCCTGTTGGGTGATGGTATGGAATATCCCCCAGATAAGCGGAGGGTCCTCCTCCAGAAATTTTGGAACTAAATGATGCTTTAAAACACATTTTAAAGCTATTCGAGGAAACTTAATCTATAGCCTACTAATATTATAACGCTGAAGAGTTTGTTTGTTTGTTTGTTTGAGCGCGCTAATCTCAGGAACCACTGGTCCGATTTGAAAAATTCTTCCAGTGTTGGATGGTACATTTATCGAGAAAGGCTATAGGGTATATTATATTATCAATATCATTAGGGATCCTTACTAAAAGCCCAATTTAGAATCAAATGCGTTGGAGGGGGTTAGATACAACATGCAGTACACGTACGAAGTGTGTGTTGACAATGCCGCATGCGCTAGAAGTTTATTTCCTATTGCCTATTAACATTGTTGCCACACACTATATGCCTTATCATTCTTAATTTTCCCATACAAGTAAAAAACACCCGTGTGATATTAACAACGAAGCAATCAGTACCCTCATAAGAGTTAAATTAGTATTTAAATACTTTTTACCACTTTAAATCGCAAACCTAAACTATTGTTTTTTTTTCTCTCTCTCTGTGTTTAATTTGTTTTTTTATTGCCCTTTTTTTCAAGTATATATATTTTACAGACTTGAAACTACACAGTAATGTTCCTTATGTTACGCAGGTTGACATTTTCCGAAAATTAGATCCCATGGGTGGTTAAAACCAGGCAACAGTGGGTACTTTGTCTGCATGAGGACAGGATTTTGCATTGTTCATGCCTTCTGCGTCTCCATGGCAACGGGCATCGCACGGCAGTGGCGTACCCACAAGGAGGGGCATGTATAATGAGCGGCGCAAGAGTGATCTGCCTGTAGACTGCCGTAGCGAAGTACGGGTACATCAGTTGTACGTTGCGTGCACGAGTCGGGAAACCATCGGTGCTATTCATTTTCTCTCCGGTACATTATACAGCATTGTAATAAATTTTCACTGAATTTTTTTTTATTTACCATTACTGTAAATGGGAGATGTGGCTTAATTTTTTTCCATTAGTATAGCCGTGCGAAGCCGGGTCGGGCAGCTAGTCATTATCATAAATTAACAATTAATGAGTGTTTAAATATAAGGCTACTCTCTTATTTTTCAAAAACATTGGCCATAAATTGAGCCATACACAGGTCATTGTCATTTTAATTTGGTTTAAGAGTTGCATTATTATTAAAATAAATAAAGCTTTAGAGGCATATGGGCCCTCATTGCCCTTCCCTGATTTCGTCCTCACTTTGGCGCTTGTCATAACTAAATGAAAATGCCACTCAAACATATAATATAATAATACACTTATTTATTTCCTCATTAATTATTACACTTTGACTACAATTTGATAAATTCTACGGGAAAATTTAGCACTCACAGAAGCAAGTTTGTGTGTGAGTGCAGCTAGTTACTTTCATCTAAGTGCGGTATTGTGACTAATGTAAACATTTTAAAAATGTTAACAATTAACAAATAAATTTAAAAATCTTTGATAAAGTCATTAGTTTTTTTATAAAATTTAATTTTTAAAAGTGCAATAAAAACATTGTGTCAGGAAAAAAATCGAGATACATAAAAGGAGTCAAAAATTAATATTTAAAGGAAAAGAACAAGTGCATAAGTTACAACAGTATAATAAACCTTACTTAAATATTAAAGATATATCTCCAACAGTTAAATCATTCAGCCAAAGATTCACATTATTTTTTTAATGTTTAACTTTCCAGGAAGAATAACTACAATGTGTGTAACGCTTGTCCCCAGACAGCACCGTGGGTCTTGCAGCAGCCGGGAGCGGCAGTCGTGTCGCGGGCTGGCGGCCAGCACTCGTGCAGACACGCGGCGTGTGTTCCGCTGCGGTGCGCGGTACACACTGATGACTTCAAGGGGGAAAACTAATGTGTATGTTAACCTAACTATTTTGTCATCAAAACATTTTATTGCTATTTTACTTGCTTCAATAATTTAAAATTTCTGCTGGTTTTTTCCAATCAAATGCATTGCTAAATGTTGTGTCGCTAATGTTTCTAAACGAGCATGAAACCCTACATCAACAAAACAAGACAGACATCTATAGTGGCAGTTCTTAACCACAATTGTCGCTTTACGTTAAACTTCAGTTCCAATATATTTGGGTTCCTAACCCTGTGTTAAGGTCAAACGTACCAGTGAATTGTTACTCTATTTACTACTCACAACCGTTTACTCGCTTCACACCACCAACTGATACACGTGTGGGATACAACGTATCACCGGTGCAATGAATACCACGCAGAAAGTGTGCTCGTACGGCGTGTACCGTCACTCTGTCTTCAATTAATTAGTCGTCGATTAAGGGAAAATTCAAGAGCTCGCGATTGCGCAGCTTGTTGCTGCGATTGCCTGCACGACCTGCGTTGCTCGCCGAGTCCTGTCGCAGGACGCGTGCTCGTGGTCAGCTGGACGCCTCGCCACAGCAGCCCGTGCGCCACGCGACGCCACGCCGAAGCAAAAACATCGCGTTAAGGTGAGCATGCGGTTTTCACCCGCAGCCAAAAAAAAAAAAAAAAAAAAAAAAAAAAAACAGTCGAATACGAAATGCATCTTGCCATCACGTACGCACCGAACGTACGACAGCTCAGTGCTTGCGGGTTTTTATTAAATCGACGTGTTTGAGACAAACATGTTGAATACAAATTTGATATTCACTTGGAAAGAAGCATTGTGCGTGAACACATTTCAGAGCTTGCGCGGATAAATTCAGTAAACAACCCCCTGGCAATGCACTAATATTACCAAACTCCAACAGTTTACCCTGCTCGAGGCCGATCCCACTCCGGCAGGGCAGCTCTCTTGACCCACATTTAACAGTAGCGTGACTGCCTGGAGGGAACAGATCTACATGACATCAAACACGGCTGAAAGAATTCACCATCATAAATGTTAACACGTGTCATAAAGTTGTCAGGTGGCAGAGTACTTAAAAAACCCACTAGATATCACTATTTGTTAAGATATGATTTTGTTATTATTCTTTCACCTTTTCATTCTTTCTCACCATTACTATAAACACTCAAAAATATTTATATTTCATTATTGTGTAACTTAATTAAATTAGAACCATCATAATTATATCATATATATGCAATTAAGGCAGAAAATATTTATTTTTACCAGGTGCCAAAAGGAAACGAATTATTATGGATGAGAGCTTAGTATTTTAGTTACTACCAATTGGGCATTGGTCAAAAACTAGGGTGCACATAATTTTGAAGTGCACAATTTGTACTAACAAGCTCATGATACACCAAACTCATGAAAAGGAACACAATCCCAACCAGCGTAGTGCACCAAAGAATGTTATATTCCAAAGTTCACACAAACATCTAAATATATACAATCACTACCAACAAATTATGGCCATAACAACAAATTAAATACTTAACTAAACATACAAAGCAAATCCTGGCAGTCTCCGTCTCTGGAAAGAACGCCTCTCCTTCCTCCTTACTCAGATCTCGGGGTGTATACACCCTGTGAAATCCCCTCTCTTCCCACCCAATGCTTCTCCAATGACATTGGAAAATTGTGATGTCGGAAAATAAACTGAAAATTTCTCGTTAGTTTGGCGTTAATCGATATCAGGTAAAACTCCCGTTTATCTTCTTATTTCCTATTGTTTCACCTAATAGTTTGGCACCATGACCTGTCCAAAGATTCTATACACAAATTTCCCAGCCTCCAGACTACAATATACATGGTGTTGAAACGGAAAAACCTTGGGGAAGCCTACAGTTCACATGGCTTAGAGCCACAACCGTACCGTTCCGAAGTTCTCCGAAGTTTGCCGATCACTCGTGAAAAACACCATAATGCCAGGATTTATATATTTTACGGCCCTAGAATATTTTAAATAACGCTAAACTAAACTAACCAACCTTTTATTTTAGTTACGATAACCTAACCTACCCACCAGGGAAAAAAACTATTATTTAGCCTATTATAATGACCGAACCTAGTGGCTCTCATCCATGTGAACTATAGAATATCCCAAAACCTTGTTCCCTACACGACTGTTTTGGGTAAGAGATAAGTTCTTCTTCATTGAAACCCAACTATACTTCAGTGTTCTCACAACCAAACAAGGTTTCCCATAACTTATTACGTGCCATAGAAAACGGTCACAATCTTTCAAAGATAAATATGTGACGCGATGGAAATAGAAAAAATATTTATAATCGGGACGTCTGTCGCGTCCGCCACTTAGATCGCGCCGACGTCACAGACGTGTCGAACGTGATTGGTTGGGAAGATATTCGCTCCCGTCGCGCTGATGTGGTTCCTGGTCGCGGCCACCGAGGACAGGAAACGGAACGCGGCATTGTGCGGCTTCGTGCGAGCGCGCCGGCCCGAGACGCACTGCGATGCGAGATCCGGGTCGACGGAATGAGCCGTCCGGAGGCTCCCTCGCGCCTCGCTTCAGCGCGGCTGAAGTGGCTGTGAATGGCCCGCCGGGCGGAGCAAATTTGGCAATACCTCAGCCACAAAGCAGGCGTGCCAACCGTTACGCAACTGCAGGACTGCCTTTTAGTTCCGGCGTAATGAAGTATTTCATTGTGCTGCCTTTTATTCTCCTTCCGTGCTAGAATATTAGATCTAGATCCATGGCATCATGTGCTTAACCTGGACAATGGTAAAACGAACAATGAGGCTTATTTTTTTCTTACGGTACTTTGCAGCTTTCTAAATCAGTTCCATTCGCTAAATCCGGAAAGAAAACACTGTGTGGCATGACAACAAATTATAATTTAGACACGCACGACCGTCTAAGAGATGGGAATCGAACCGAGCCTTCAACCTCTTGATAAACAGCTTAAACTGCTCTGACCTCGTTTAACCCACAGTCGTTAGGCGTTCAACGTCACACACAAGCGTGCACGTATGTAAATAACAACTCATAATTTATGCTGAAGTGAATATTAATTAAATTTTTAAAAACTGTGAGAAACTGGATAGTGGGAGTCAGTGGAGCAATTAACGTATAAATTGAAGTAATAAAACTGTATGGGGTCGAAAATAGTGCCACCAATATCCCCTTACTATTATTTTTATTTATGTAAGTTGTAAGTGAAAGTAATTGAGTTAGCTAGGTCACATACTTACATAAGACTCGATCTCACAAGCAATGTCTCCTCCCCCTTTTTTAATTTATATTTGTTCCTACAGATTTATTGGGATTGTTGTTTTACACGTGTTGATTGTTATAAATTTATATCACTGTGTATTTACCTAAGTTATTTCGAGCTGTGAAATTTCACGCGATTGATAAATATTTTGATCCTTTGCGTGACTTTTTACTGGAAAGTTGATGGTACAACAGGACCTTGAATAACCGGGGTAATAAGGGGTCGGAAGGTCAGCACGGATAAGCGAAAATCACGGAGAATCGAATTCAAATGTATTTAGGTTATACAATACAGCAAAATTCCGTAAGTAATTTATACAAAACAAATATACAGGTATTACTGACATTATTATTAATTTTAAAAATATGAATGAATGAAATTATTCGTAATTACATAAAAGACACAGTTTCAATGAAAAATATTAATTATATTTACAATTTTATCTGCATAGTTACGTGCAATTTACACTTCCCGGGCTTGGTACTTCCCCTTCAAAAATGGTTTAATTTTTAATTGAGAATCCGGTTAACCGAATTCCCGGTTAATCGCGTCACGGATAATCGAGGTTCTACTGCCTGCTTAGTAAATACTTGGACAAAGCAACAGATGCAAGATAGCTAAATTTACAGTAATGTTAACTAGTGTGGAACTTCGAGTGTTATCCCATATGTGGAGCATTGAATATTCGGTACAGCAATTCTGAAACCTTAAAAATATATTTTTTATTGGTCATCGATGATCGAGTCGAAATGTATGGTCGGAATCCCATTTCCGACGCACTGAGCAGTTTTAATCGCAGAAGTTTTCCCGAAGTGATGTATGGCGGCCAATGTAGGCTCTTGAACGTGAAATGACTAACGACCATCATGTCACGGCTGCCGCTTGTGTTAGGCGCCTTCTAAGGGCCTGCTAACTTTGACCTCTCACTGTTTCTTGCGTTAAGGCAACACACTGAAATTTTGTGTACAGTTGACTGCGCTTATTCATCTAATGAATAAAGCATTACACATTACATTCCGTCCGGGTTGTATGAGATTCCGCGTGTAAATTTCGAAAGTTCATTATTGGCGAAGACATTCGAAATTAGTTTTGAAACGTGATTGAATTTACAGTACGTCCATAAAAGATTTTCCCAGTTATAAATTTTAATAGTATCCACTGTAAGCGTTGTAGTGTGTTGTTCAAAGTCACAATTAAAGAGCAACTCAAACAGTTTTAGATAAGCGCATGCGTGAATAATGCTTTGTTTTCTCGCTTGCAGCGACACCTACGCAAAAATAAAAACTAACTTTATTTACCTTTCTATTTGATGTATGATTTGTTGCAAATAGTCTGAATTAAACTGTTATACTGAACCACTGAAAGTGGGATATTCTTTTATGGACACGCCGCCGCCGCGATATTGTGATGCCAGCATCAGACATCTCCCCCGCGATGGCGGACTGCAGGCCGGACTTGAAGTCTTGCGTCCATCGCAACCCGCCTCTTACCAATTACACAGCCCCACGGCCGCTGCGTGTGCGCCCTTCATCATCTCAGTCTCGCCCCTGGGTAATGACGACGTGCGCTAACCTGGTGATTTGTGGCTAATTTAATTTTCAGGAAGCCAAACGCGAGATCCATTCCCTTTGCCCCCGAGCCGTATAAGTGAGCCGACCCCCTCGCCCCGGCCGGCGGGCAGGGCCGCGCATGCGCCGTGATGCGCCGCGGCTCAGACCCGCGGGGAGCGCGGCGAACACGCGGAGAACAAGTGAAGGGCGAGCTCCTCGGCTCGCATCAGACTCCGCGGGGAACGGCTGCGTCCTGTGGCCTCCTGAGCTCCAGGCACTCACACGGTGTGCAGAGCTTCAGAAGAACACACGTGATTAGATAACTGCGCTCAAGATATCAGAGTGGTGTCTGTTTACGAAAAGCATTTTAAGGATACTCTGAGGGCGGATGAGTATCTCTGTTTCCGTATTTAAATTTCAAACTGTATTTTTAGAAGAGTAAAAATGGCTAAAACGAATGTTTTCGTAATAATGCTACGACCTATGTGGGGAGAACTGGGTTTGTAAAGGGGTAGCCCAAATAAGTTTTATTACAGTTTAATTAATTATTAATATTTGCATTACTAATAAATAATTGTACATAAATAATGTCCGATCACCAATCACTGGAACTTAAAAATGTTTATTCGCAAGTCAATTGATGGCTGTCAAGTTCCACAGTTCGCACTCCTCACTGGAGCTAGACTCAACAGCGGTTCGCCCCTTACCCCACGCCTGTCCACACACACAGCCTCGCGCCACTCAGTCGCACTCTCTCGATCCCGTCGCTCCGCGTCGCGCCACTCTCGAGGGGGTCTCTCACTCTCTTCGCGGATGATGAACTGCCCTTCACTCGCGGAACTCTCCGAACTCTCCCAACTCACTCGGAACTCGCTCTAAACTCGCGGAACCCGTCACGGGTTTACCACAGAGGCCGGGATCGCTGCTTAAGTACCTGTGGCACTCCTCTCGAACCGACGAGAGTGGCTGTTACGTGTCGCGACAACCCGGGCCAACCCGACGCCCGAAAAATCGATGATTGCGACGCTTGCTTACGCCACTACACGCGGTGACCTTTGCAAGCCCGGAATTCCCAGGCCGCTAATGGTGATGATAGCCTGAAGCTGGACGATACGCGCGGAGCGGAGGGGGAGGGGGTAGCGACGACCCTTGTAATCCGGCCAGGCGCGCGTGGCATGCCTTGCGTGACGTCAGTGGCCGTGCAGGGCCGCCAGCCAGCTGCCAACCTGGCATCGCGGTCTGGTCTCCTGCGTTCGTAACAATATATTTTAGGCATGAAACATCCGTAAATATTCAGACCTTTCACCTTCATCTCCGCCGTATAACGTTATAGTTACCGCTTGATTCTCATAGTTGCACGAAGAGAAGACTGCGCGCCAGTCCTCACGCTAGAAGCACCAGCGAGCTCCTCACCAACACAAACACGCCACCGCTCTCATACTCTCACACACACGCGTGCTGCAGCCGCAGTCGAGCGCTACTTGGCCGACATCGAGGTCAGAGACGTCTTCCACCCTTCTGGTCCGAGCGGCGCTCTCCTTCTTTAGTGTGTTCCAGGGCGGGCCAGAACAACTCAAGTCCGACCATCAAAGTGAAATATATGTATACGAGTATATGTGCCTATACCGATCAGAAGGGCCTTTGAAATTTTTGCGAAAAGGTTTCGAGACCAGCCATGTGTTAAAACACTGTAGCCTCATCTAGGATTCGTGATTGATTGAGTTTGTTTCAATTGCATGTCTACTGTCAGCACACAAACCACAGTCATTCTGTGCGGAAGCAAATTCGTCCTGAATGGTCCCACCACATAAGGCAGTGGTTTCTCTTGCAGGCGGCTGCCAATCACACGGAAGGAATTGCTTGTGAGGGCATATCTTATTGCAGTCTTATGTTTAGTGCGATATTTTTTCGCGAAAATTGCCTGCCCTTACCGATGAGCTGGGATGGAAAAAATTCGCGGTTTCAGTGACATCCAGGATAGACTCCACAGTTCCCTGCATACTAGAGCAAATGTCACCTGTGTATTGGGAGACCTCCTTACCGGCTAGTCTCTGATGCGACACTTCTCTGGGCGAGGGTTCCTCACTGGCCACAGCACTCCGCATGGACTGTGAGCCAATAGCAAACCCAGCATAATGGTGTATGCATTTCAACCCTAGCCTATCGTGAAACAAACCCGTGAATATTTCCGGTCTATACCGATGAGGAACGCTTTGCTTTTTTTTTTTTTGGGCAAGTTGGCAACGCGCTCTTCGAGAGGACTGTGGTGCGCGTAATAACGACCTTTAGTCTGTGTCTTGGGATTTTGACAGTTCCCGAAAGTGGTACCAGTCGTAGAATGAATTTGATTACATGAGACAAGAAACAGTAACAGTAGGGACGAGGACTTTGGTACAACTGGGAACAGTCGATTCTGAGTGATGACTCAGACTTGGGGGAATGCATATTTCGCAAAAAGATTCCGAGTCCATCTGAAAGTTAAAACACTGTAGCAACGTCTGTGTTTCGTGATTGGGTTAGTTTCTTTGAAGTAACTGTCTATTGTTAGAACACCGATCACAGTAATTCAGTGCGGAAACAAACGCGCACTGATTGGCTCTGTCAAATAAAGCAAGGACTTCTCTCGCAGACAAGGAAGAAACCGCTGATGCGGGTATAGATTATTGCAGTCTAAAAGGCGTTCAGGTTTTTCGCGAATAAATGCCTGCTCATACTCAGATTATATCATACGAACGCCACCAAAAAATTTTGACCGGTCGCCGTTTAGGTTTTGACTACAGGTGCGGAAATTTCGCAGTCATTTGGTCCTTCGTTAGAATGCAAATCTTTATACTCTTGTACAATGTTCTAGATTGTACCGCAGTTATTCAGATACGCCTCTCTAAGACAGTGAGCCAACAATGCCCAGTTGGGTGAAAAGTAAGTGAATTAGGTAGTGTCAGCTAACAAGAACAAAAGCATTCTCACTAAGGAATCAGCCAAAGGAAAAGTAAACATTGGCAGAGCGAAAATGGCTTAGAATTTTAACCTGAGGCCAAAAATAAATCGCGAAATTTCCTAATCTGCAGGGTTGATTATTTCAATTATATATTACCGTAGTTAATAATGAACTATTATGCCAAAGTAAGAGTAGTCAAATAACAAGGAAAAATAATTAAGTGTTTGTTTGTAAAGCTTAATTTACACATAGCGTGAAATAAAATTGTAAGGTAAAATATTTTTCAGTAACTTTTATAGGCTATTTTGCGAACTGAAATTCCACAGGTAAGTATTATCATCGAAAAAGTGTTTTTATTCCGTAAATACTGAATAATATCTAACAGCCTATTTTCCTTTGCTAATCGACTTAATGTAAGTGTTTGATTGTTTTTTTAATTATATAAAATGTACAACTACAGTTTAGGTTCTGTTGTAAATATTTTAGTCTTTTCTTATAAGAAATTTAAAACGTAAACTTTGAATGCAGCTATTTTTTTTATTTGCAGGTCATTGTAGAGAACTACGAAAAATGCGTTATTTTATGGTACAAGGCTAAACACAAACCAGTCAATGTGTGTTGCTATTTAGCTGCTGCCACATTTTACCTTCTGTCCAGACTTCAGACTTCGTCTGGTTAGGAATAATGAATTATGATCTTTTATTAATGGTTTCATGTTCCTCGGGGCGTGTTATGACTAGAGCACCGTATTTTGCGCGAGAAAAAATAATCTGAACGGTCAATAGACTGCAATTAGGTATGTTCACGCCAGCGGTTCCTTCCTTGTGATTGGTAACCGTCTGCAAGAGAAGCCATTGCCTTATTTGACCGCGCCATTTGGGACGCGTTTGCTCCCACACAAAATGTCTGTGATTCGAGTACCAGTCTTTAAAATGTACCTAAAAGATGCTCGACCAATTCCGGCACACAGACGATGCTACCGTGTTTTAACTTTCAGACAGTCTCGAAATATGGATGGCCCTAGTCACGACTTAATGAAAATTAAATTGAAACATATAATGGTATACATTCTTGTCCGTCTCCAGTGGTGGTTACATGAATTATTTTCGGGATAGAAAGATATACCCCACAGTTCTCAGTACACTCGGACAAATTTCCATTGCTGATTGACTGCTGACTTGTTAGGAGTTCTAACGTAGTAGCCTGTGATACGATATTTCTCCTGTAAGGGGTTTCTGTGTTGGCCGAAAGTGCTCCTGATAAATTATTAACGTATAACAGATGCAGCTCAAAGGTAAATGAATCCGTGAATTTTTCCTATATCTACACATACTTTTTTCCTACCGGCTGTTTTTTTTTTTTCATTTTGCGCAACTTCTCCTTCATCGGGATGGGTCGGTGTGATTCGGTGACTCTAATGTAAGCTGGCAGTAGACTGGCCCACAGTCGTAGAGCGAAGTGATAGAACGTGATCTATTCATCAAAGCATTCTACCTTGCGACCAAAATAATCCGAGAGATTTCCTGGTCAATAGCTATGGCTAGGGGCAGGTGTTTTTCGCGAATAAATCTGATCGCTCGTTAGACTGCAAACAGTTATGTTCGCGTTAGCGATTGTTTCCTTGCGAGTGGCTACCTTCTGCGAGAGAAGCCACCGCCCTGTTTGGCCGGGCCAGTCAGAACGTGTTGGCTTCCACAATGAACGACTGTGATTTGTGCGCCGACAGTAAACATGCAATGGAAAGAAACACAACCAATCACGGAACACAGTAATGCTACAGTGTTTTAACACAAAGCTGGTCTATAAATCTTTTCGCGAAAACTACATGGCCCTAGCTATGGCCCATGAGTAGAGACCGGAAGAGTTCATTGGTTCAGTGACCTTCAGGATGGACTCTACTATCCTCTGCACACTCGGACGAATGCCACCTGTTCATTGGCTGCTGACTTGTTAGTCGTCTCGCTGGGTAACCTGGGATTAAAGACTTCTATGATTGAGGGTCTTTAATATTGATTCCCAGTTCGCAGGATTAACAGTGAACCAATGGCAGAAGCAGCACAAAGGTAGAGTAAGATGGGGCAAAGCTCCGCACTTAAGGTTTAAATTGATATTCTGACTGTCCAAATAGCAGGAGGATGTTTTTCTCTTCATTTCCGGAATACACACACATTAATGTTATTCAGTTATATTCACAACTGTAGGAAAACAAGTACATTATTTCATAAGTTACAAGTATCGATAGATGTGCAAATCCGGATCTTTACCCCACTAGTGGGGCAAAGATCCGAATTGAGTGGGGCAAATACCCGCACCTTTCAACATCTAAACCCACAGCGATCAACACTTATTATCTACAGGAAAACATTATATTTATTATAATATGCTTATTGTAAAATATCACCACATTGGAAGTGGTAAACAGGAAATTACAAAATCACACAAAGAGTCCAAAAATCTAAATAGACAAAATAATTCATAAATTTGAAAATTTTGCTTAAAAATATAGGCCTATAAAACAATGTAAAATTTAAAAATAAAATTCTAACTTTCTTAAAATATATATTTAAATAGAAAATTAAAAATATTCTAGCTCTACAAATTTTAAATTAAATAAACCAATGAAAAGTTAAAGAAACCCAATGGCAATACACTAACGATAGTAGACATAGTAGAAAGTAGATAACTTCAACTTACACAATGTATGCAAAATATCATTTTTTCTCATTTATGCCTTGGCATAAAATAAAAAATTTAACAGATGCAGTAACAGCATTGACATACTGAAGGGACAAATACAACATTTATCTAGTAGTTTACAGACAGGTTCAATTCTGGAGCTTCATTGACACAAATCATACACAAAGATTAGTGTGTCATATGCACTACAGTTTTCGTGCCACCATGCCTCACATAAAGTACACTGGATCCAGTCCTCGTTAGGTGGGTCTTCATATAATGCCTCACAGCCTGGGCACTGTATATTTTGTCTGACTGATTGGCTGATTTTACTTGTTTAACACCTCCTTTCTTCACTCCAAATCGTTTTTTCCTTCACTCGTCTTTATAAGACATTTTTTTCTCCTTTTCTTTCTGATCTTCAAGCAATTTATTCATGTATGGTGAACTGGATATTATTTCAGAATGTTTGCTTCTTTTATTCCGTTTTGTTTGCTCAGACCTCTTTGGCATTGGAAGGATTTCTTTAGGTGAAACTGGAGTTCTAGCTTTAGCGCCTGAGCAACCTGGCTTGTTTATGTCTAAGACTATTGATGGTTCACATGTGTAGGGAGGAGTCACAGGATTAGGATCGTCCACATTAGGAACTGACCTACGAATATCTTGAGTTTTTTGACACGTTGACTGTTCTGAGTCAACTTCTTTGTCCACTTGAAAAAATTCTGCTCTGTTATCTCCACGTTCTTCACTAGAACGTTCCCTATTTTGTGCGAAATCAATGACACTAGAAGGAAGAAAGTCTTCGTCCGTGAATATATCAGAATTGATAGGCCAGATCCCACATGGTCTAAAAGCATTTCCTGCTTTCTCTACTGTTGCACACATTTCATAAGCTTTACCGAACAATTCACCAAACTGGTAAGGAGTTATGTTTCTTCCAGGATGTGTCACTAACCATTTGTTGCATTCATCAGCATAGAAAGCTTTCAGTGGTCCGAAAAAGCTTCTGTCAAGTGGTTGCATTTTGTGGCTACTGTGGGGTGGAAGTGTCAGCGAATGTATGCTATGGTCACGGCAGAAGTTAATTGCTTCTAGCGACAAATGTGACGAATGATTATCCAGCAGAAGCAATACAAAATTATCAATGTCAGATCGCACCTTTTCCTGAAAGTGACGAAGCCATTGCATAAAAAGGCTACAATTTACATAACCCGAGTCAGAACGCATTGCAATAGTTAGTAAAGTTAAATATGTGGCTATTGCAATGAAAAAGAAAGGAACGCAAACACCATTTACATTGCCAAAACCTTTTTTCTCCAAGAGCCTAAACCCACAGCAAAATATTGAGCATTAAAGAGGCTGAGACTTCAAATTAAAAAATTATTTTAAACAATTTAATTTATGTAGGCCTATTTTAGGCATACACAGGCGAGGGGCAAAGATCCGCATGAAACACGTAGTGCGGATCTTTACCCCGTCATTAGTTGCGGATGTTTGCCCCAGAGCGCAGTCTGGCCTGTGCACGACTCCTGCTGCTACCTGTGTTTGACAATCTCTACTACTACCAATGCACAGTAACCATAAAGAAGCACACTTTCTTACTGTGTTTTAATAAATCCTTCCCGATCGTTATTCCCGGCGACATACATTGTTTTGTATTGATGCAAAATTACATCAGATTATAGTAAATTAGTTCTTACCTCATTATGTTCGCTAAGTGTTATACACTGGCACGTCACACATGGCAATAAACGACCACAATGGCGACACTTCTCTTGACTGTGTCAATGTTGCCAACAGTTTTAATTTATACGAAATATTCCAAGATAGGACCTTTGCCCCACGCGGATTTTTGCCCCATCTTACTCTATAGATATTTGAATTTTAGCGAATCCTAGTTTTTTTTTCGGTCTCTTTACCTATATGACATAAAATGGCCAATGCTTAAGGGCTGTGTTATTTTTAGCGAAAATATTTTCAGACCAGCTGAGTGCTGAAACACTCTAGTATCGTATGTGTTTCGTGATCTGTTGAGTTTCTTACAGTTGCGTGTCTTCTGTCAGCACACCAGTCACAGCCGTCCAGGGCGAAAGCAAACGCATCCTGACTGGCCAGACCAAACAGGGCAATGCCCACTAATCACAAGGAAACAAACACTAGAGCGAGCATGCCGTTCTGGAGGCTAATAAGCGGCCATACTAGGTTTTGAGAAAATGTGCACTGCTGAATTTCAGTCAATGTAAACACGCCTTTTAAATTTTTCATGTTAAATTTAAGAAGAAATAAGGTTACAAATTATCCCGTGAATTTACGTATGTTTATTTCACTTAGTTTTAAAAGGAATTTAAGAATTATATTGGAGTGTAAATTAAATGTATTAACACATTTTATATCTACAACAAATTACGCTTTTTCTTTCCACGTGCTTGTTTTTCCTTTTTAGGGAACTCGGAAGCTATACTGTAATTTTTTTTTTTTGTAAATGGGTCAGACATATTCAGATAAACTTACAGATATTTGTAAATTTTACATTTACATGAAAACACCTTTATCATCACAAAATTGTGTTCGCAGTAATACTGGGTTCGCATTCTTCCACTGGCATTTATGCTTTGAGTTGTCCCAGTACATTCAACGGGATAAAGTTATTTGTGAACCGTTCCTTGAATGGCTTTCCAGTATTACCTGCGCACACTAATAATTATAATAAAACAGACTAAAGTCCAATTATTGAATATTTAATTATTTTTTCCATGATTTTTTAGAAAACATTAATGCTGGAATGAAACATCAATTAAAATATAGCATTATGCACCAATTTTAGTGACAATACTCAATATTATCTAGAAAAACGTATTTCATATATGCAAAAATAACTATAGTCATGTGTTGTACATAGTTAAGTTATCATTTTTGGGAACTGGTTTTCAAAGAAATCTATTGTTAAAGTACAGAAAAAGATTTTCTGTTTAGAAATTGCCATAGTTTCTGGAACGACTAAAAACTATTCATTGAAAAGTCCGTAAATTCACGATTATTTCTAACAATGTAGACTCTTCTTATTAGAAGCAAGCCAGTGCTAATTCATATGTTAAATTATGTGGGCTAGAATTTTTACGTCTCACTAAAAATAAAAATAAAAACTCACACACAATTTTTTTCTAAAATTTCGACACATGACGGGAATTTTTTTTTCGAAATCACCATGCATTCATTTACTTGTAATTGTCTATTATCACGAATCACAGGGCATGGCCTATAATATTTCGGTTCGTGACAGAGAATTGGCGTTAATGGGTGTTTTCAAAGAGGATGAATAAGAAACGCTCAGAACGTATAACTGTTTATAAAAAAAAAACTCGGTCGTAAAGTGTTTCTCAAAACGAAGAACACAACGTGAGTTTTTCCCCCTACGATGCGGATGTGAAAATAAAAGGCGATGATAAAAGTCACCTAAAGTTAAACAAGCAGCACAATAACGTTGAAAAGGAATGGCACTCGGATGTAGAAACCAGAGTTGTAAAGTTCAATTGTAAGTTGTGTGCTCGGTGGGGACGTGTGTAAAGAACAGTTTTTTTTTTTTTTTTATCCACATGCGTGGAGAAGTTGTTTCAAGCGTCCGTTACAGAAAGTGAATTTGAATTTCGAGATGTGGGAAGTAGTTTTGGGTGCCAAATATATCTTTGAGGATCTAGCATAAAGAATTTACAGAAATATTAATGGTATTTGGTTTTTCCGTACATAAAATCGTGTGGTAACTTTGACAGGAATTATTATTTTTACAGAGGATAAATATTTGAGTATTGTCATAATTTAAAAAGCTTAGATCTTGCAGAGTTGAGTATATTAAAATGAACACTAACTACGATACTGTGCCATTTATGATTTTATTCTCTTCGTATTCATTCTTCACTTCTTCATTACTCACCATAGATACCACAGATAAAAAATTCGTTAGGACGGGGAGACTATATGCTGGGTCATGTAACTTGTCTGAGATTGAACAGTTTACAAAAGTAGTACCAGGGTACCCACTACCCAGTTACCCAGCTGTCACTTGCAAATCAACAAACGATGTTCGTTCACGAACACTGGCTACCATATGAAGTTGTTTACTAGCCCTGTTGATGAAATGACAGTGGCAGAAGGAAACTTAGAAAAACATTTTCTCAGTTTGTCTGTGCCTGACGTAGAGGTGGGTTGTGACAGCAATTTTCGGTATCTGTACCAACCTGATACTGATACAGCATTGTACCATGTTACAAGTCTCTGATACTTCTGTATCAGACGGTCCCAGGAGGCAACAAAGCTCCGCGTACGCAGACCGTGCGACCGGAAGGAGAATCTGATACATTATTTATCACGCCTGGTAATTCTCTACCTCTGATACTCTCATGCCCGCCTGATACAACCAGTATCAATCAGTTCAACATTCACTGCAGTTCGTCCTGGCCGTGTATCACCATGTTGCGGGCTGTCATGCTTTGTAGTTAGTATCTTTATAGTGAAATAAGGAATGGATAAGTGCACGAAAAAGACTTCATTTGTGTGGAATTTTTTCACGGAAAATAATGAGTTTGCTAATTGTAATTTGTGTAAACAAAAACTGAGTTATAAATCATCGACTAATCTGAAGAAACATTTGAAAAAACATTGATATAGTATGCTCACTAATGAACCTATCAGTTTTTTTATTTTTGATAAAATCGTGAATTTTTAATGTATAAAAACACTAGTTACTAATTGTTTTCGAAAAAAGAAAGTCCATATGTTGATTACATCTGTTATTAGTGTCAACTGAGAATTTATTTGCATTTTCATAGCTGTTAGGTGCACAAATATAAATAATTTATCTTGTATTAATGTACTTTTTAATATTAAAATTTCATTAGTTTTATTATTGAACGAGACGGTGCACGCACTGCGCACTGAGCGTACTTTGAAGTAGGACAATAAACAAAACGACTTGTAACCAGGGCTGCCACTCTGATATTCATGAAAAACCTAGATAACCTACAAAAAAACCCAGACACATGGGTAAAAAACCCAGATGCGTCTAAAATGCTATCGTTGAAAATGTTTGCGTACTAATTCAAAAATATAAACATAACTGGTTTTAATATAAAACAATTAATTACCTTACAAGACTGAAAACGGTTAAATACAACCAATACAAGAAAATTACACTGCAGCAAAATGGCTTTGTAAGTAATTCTTGGACCAGCACATATCATAAAAAAACCTACAAATATATACATGACAAAACAAACACCATCACTGCATTCTTTAAACCGGTAATTGTTTTTATAAAACTGCATCATGTACGTTAGTCTTTATTCAGAGTCTGATTCTACAAGATTGGTTTGAAGGTTAATTGTTGCATTGGTTTTGTGTTCTGCAAGCCTCTTTGAAGAATGTGTCTAATTTAATATTCGACTTAGCTTCTTGAAAACTAGTTTTGTGTTTATATGTATTTTTGTGTGTGAAACACATAGACTTGTTTGCATTTATCAAACAGATATTGCAACAGATACAGTAGCTACTATCTTTATTATTGTTTTAGGTATAAAAATAATTAAAATTATAAAAAACCTAGAATTGTTGGAATTCATTATTTAAAAACCCAGAAACCCAAACACCATTGGAAAAACCCAGATCTGGGTGGAAAAACCCATGAGTGGCAGCCCTGCTTGTAACAATATCGCTTTGCGCCTCTCCTTCAAGGCTTCAACGCCTTCCCCTGCGCTTCCTCCCCTACATTATTTCCCTTCTTTATCCCTTATTCGTCGTTCCTGCTCCCTCCCCTTTCACAAGCTCCGCCCAAGTGACCGTCATCTGCGATCGAGTACTGCGCTTATTGGCCGTGGTGTTGTTCCAGGTGAATTCTGAACTGATACTAAAGTCTCTGATACTTTTCAAGTGTACTCGTTTGCCGTTCCTGATACAGGCGCGTATCAGTGACAAAGTATCAGGTTGATACTTTTCGACCCACCTCTAGCCTGACGACGGGAACAGACGCCAGTTCCCGAAATGTCACAACCGTTTTGTCAAAGGAAACCTACTGTGCTCGTTGGAGCTTTAGTAATTGTGTTGTCCATGATGTTTATTTTTATCGTTTTCTTCGTATTTTTGCTGCGTTGTACATGTATGTTGTCTGTCTGCATTAAATGTTATTGTTCAAATTATTACATCGTTGTTAGCCCACTGAGTTCGTCTGTGCTGTTATTTTATCATGACTAATTTTTTTTCAACTGAATTCTTGTGCTGTCTGAGATTTTAAGTTTGAATGTGTTCGACTGTGCTGTTGTCGTTGTGTTGTGTTCATTTTACCCGTTTAGGTTCATCGTTGGGTTTATTTTCTCGACATCAGCTGATTTAGGCTTGTTCTCTGTGGGTTTATATTTTCATTTCTATTTCTTGTTTTTCATTCTTGAATATTTTCCATGACAAACAGTTAAAACTGTTATGGCATATGTCCAAAAAAGTATATTAAATCAAAATTCCCCTTTGCATGAATAATTTAAAGAACGAAACGTAGACCAGCGGTACTGTTTTTGAGAACTGTCAAATGTGACAGACCATATCACTGTCGCCACGAGCTCAGGAGCTCGGTTTGCATCTACAACGAAGCGCCTGGATTGAGACCCAGCGGAAACGGTAATATTCCTGATTTTCACCTGATTTGTGCCTGGTTTGCCACTCGAAAATCGTGCTGTAATCCCGCCTGACCGTAACTCGGTAAACTCTTCTCGACTCTTTTTTTTTTTTTCGGGTTTCTTGAAACATAACGGTGCCAGCAATCGTTGGTGTGCCGAGTGGATGAGGGCGTGTAAGGGGGGGAGGGGGAGGAGAAACAAACAGCGGCAATGGAGTTGATGATGTGGCAACAATGGCCATTATTCGTCGCCCGAAAAGAAGAGGGGACAGGGGAGTTCGGAGGGCGCCGCCCCAGGAGAATCGTTGTGCCCCTGGGAAGGGGGAGGGGGAAGAACAGGGAGGACAAAAGACGACGGCGAGGGTAGCTAGTTACCGCGGGGCGCAGCCGCCAGGGGCGCCAGCTGACCGCTTAATTCGTTCGCGGCCAACAATGGCGAACAATGCGGCGGCCGGGAGCTGTGATTGGGCCGCGGTGACTGGGCACATTCCCTCCCCTTGGTGGAACAGACCCTGGTGGAGGGAGTCGCCTTAATTACCCCCCCCCCCCCCTCCTCTCTCACACAACCCCGCGAACGTGCGGGCGACCAGACTCTCCAGCCTGAGCCTCCAGACTCCCTGGACCACGTCACGCCTAGGCATCCAGAAGCGAACTACAGTTGCGCTCACCACCGAAATGGTTTAATTGTCCAGCAGGCCCGGCCAATGAGAGATTTGTCCCCAGTGGAAGGGTGACCATTCAGTAGAGACCCGGTTATTTCTCGGATTCGTTTGTTAGCACGGTGGTAGACTGCAGACGTCTATACCTTTTGTGTTTCTTTGATGACTGGTAGCGGCATGCACATTCCGCGAAAAGATTCCACGACTAGCTGAAGGTTAAAGCATCGTCTTTGTTTCGTGATTGAGTTTTTTTCGGGTACATGTATCTACACTGTCAGCACACCAATCACAGTAACTCAGTGCGGAATCAAACGCGTCCTGAGTGGCTCAGTCAAATAAGGCAACGACTTCTCTCGTATACGGCCGCCAATCACAAGTAATAAACAGTTGGTGTGGGTATACCTTGTTGCAGTCTGATTGGCATTCAAATGTTTTCGCGAAAAATGCCTGCCCCTAATGATTGGATCACAATTCATTCAAGACCACATTCTACGACCGTCGAATTCTATGCCAGTCGACTTCCAGCTCGCAGCAGAGTGACCGAATCATATCGACCCACCCCACATAAAGAGAATTTCTGCAGTATGAAAAACAACCAGTAGGAAAATGTGCGTGGTTAGAGTGTACATAGGTATATGAATTTTAGCCACGCTCCAAATGAACCAACAAAATATTCGTTTCTCTGCCAATCAGTAGGGTCACCATAATTTTACTGCTTTCTTTCTCTTCAGGCTAGACTAAACTTGCCTCTACAAATTCAAGACTTTTTCAGAGTTCTCATTTGTCGATAACCAGTTCTCATTCGCATTCTCTGGCGGATCGCAAGTGTTTGGGTCCTCAAGTCATCTCCTTGTTTGTAACTGGCTCAAGGGTCTTCAAGGGCGTGGCAACGTGCTTCATGTCTACTATGACTCTGCGGATTAATCGTGGCTCTACCAATCAGTAGGGACATAGAAAAAATTCGCTAGTTCAACGAGCTCTTAATAGAGCCTCACAGTCCTCTGCATATGCGGGCATGTGCCATCTGCCTATTGGACGCAGCACAGTGATATTTGTTTGCCAAAAAAAAACTTATTGCTACGAACGCGAGAGACCAGACCACGATGCCAGGTTCGGCTGGCGGCCCTGCACGGCTATTGACGTCACGCGCAGTGTTACGTGTCGTCCACTGACGTAAGGCTTGCCACGCGCGCCTGGCCGGATTACAAGGGTCGTCGTTAAAACCCCCCTCCGCTTCCCCCCCCCCCCCATATCGTTCTCCCTCGGCGATGTTGTCTATCGCTGAGCAGCCTGGGGAATTCCGCGGACCACCGCGTGGAGTGGCGTGATTGAACACCGCCTTTTCCGATGTTTCGGGCGTCTGAACGGCCCAGGATGATGCGATTCGTCACAGCCGCTCTCATCGTTTCTAAAAGGGCACCACAGGTACTTAAGCGGTGACGCCGGCCTCCGCGAGAGTTCCTCGACAGTGCCGAGCGAGTGCCGAGAGTTCGGAGAGTTCCGCGAGTGAAGGGCAGTTCATCATCCGCGAAGAGAGTGAGAGACTCCCTCGAGAGTGGCGCGACGCGTAGCGACGGGATCGAGAGAGTGCGACTGAGTGGCGCGAGACTGTGTGTGTGGACAGACGCGAGGTGAGGAGCAAACCACTGTTGAGCCTAGCTCCAGTGAGGAGTGTGAACTGTGGAACTTGAGAGATATTGAGTGACTAGCGAATAAACATTTTTAAGTGCCAGTGATTGGTGATCGTACGTTATTTAAGTACAATTATCTTAAATATTATTTCTCTGGCCTGTTTTTCTGTCTGTCCGCGAGATCTTCCTTGTTCCTTTATTAGATTCCATTATTTACCCCTCATTTTAAATCTTATCGTGCCGGCTAATGACGAAAAATAGATCCACGGTCTAAAAATGTACCGTTTATTTTAATTTTGAGTTTTTAAGTCATCTAACAAGAGGTCCTTTAATTGATTCGTCGATTTTTCGATAGATATCGCTTCGTTTTCGATAAATATCGAATCGGATTATCCTTCAACTTAACCAAAAAATTCCATCAAAAGAACACTTAACCAAAACTTTTGGTACATCAGACTTTTCTTATAAGTAAGTATTACGTACTTTTGAATTTACTGTTGATATTTTGTATCACAAACATAACTTGTTACATTCCTTCAACATAGCATCAGTTAGTATTGAAGATACTTACAATGAAAAAGTGAACGATGATCACATCATCACTTCCAACATTGTATTTAAAGAGGTTTTGTAAACGCGTATATTATTGGTATGTTTGAATACAATAGCTACTTTTGTAAAAAAAAAAGTGTAACAGCTATTTGTACTTATCTGTTCAATCGCATGTCTTCTTTTGTACCAACGCCCGTTTACTTTTTCTATTCTTCTTCAAAATGTAATTTTTCCCAAATTTTTAAAGAATGGTATGCCACACAAAACGATTTGGTGCGCACTGCAAAATTCCGCACGTGTCGACTAGTTTATTAGTAATGTAAATACTAGTAATAAATAACACTGTAGGCTATAGCCCGTCCCACTCTTAGATTGCAGTACACGGCTTATGGCGCGCGCTGTTGCCAAATCTCTAACACATTACGAATTTCAGGAGATGCGTGTCTTTGTAATTTGGATAGAACAAGAAGCATTTTGAGAAATCATATCGTAATTTATAATATTTTATACTATTACACATATAATAATATTGTAATAATGCCACTTTTATGTAAATTTCAAATAAAAACTACCTATTGTAGACGAAATTTTCTTATAGTTTTCTTTTCTGTTCTAAAAATCCCATATATATACCTATATAATTATATATATATATATATATATATATATATATCACATTTTCATGGGCCCGATAAATGCCGTATTTTTGGACAAGTCATGTCCAAAATGATAAATAAAATACGGTAATGGAAATTCTCGGTCGAGTAAGTTATGGGAAAAATCCGAACAATTGGTTCGAAATGGGGAAGATTTTTTGAAAAACAGAAAAATCGCAACAACTCCCATAATATGAATAATATCGAATCCGTTTTAACTTATGATAACTCGGATTACCTAATGCCGAAAAATGTTTTCTAAATACATTTTTGATACGACCAGCCATAACTGCATGGGTTCGAAAAAAATTTTCACCGGACAAAAAAACGTAACTGCCTTAGTAGACACATTATCAAATCTGTTTAAATTGTTTGTAATAATATCATAATTATTTTCCAAAACTTTGTCTAAAACAATGTTTGATACAATGCTTGGTGAGAAGGATAGAAAAATAATTCAAAATTTTGTACCATGATCGCTATTAAATTCCTTCGTATTTATTTCATACATTTTAAAATATTATGTTCAAGAATCGATTATAATATTTTTTGTTGACTAAGGAAGCCATGTATTTGAAATTGCTTGTAGGACAGAACCCCACTTATCTAAACACACGGCCCTGTTTCCTCTTACGACGGCAGCGCGCGCTCTTGTACTGATAAGACACATCTTTAACAGCTATTTCCACGGAAACTGTAGAAGCAATTGAGATGGCGCTGCTTTTAAAAACTAATTCAATTCATTGTGAACATTTTTCTCGCTTTTGTCCCCCATCTATCTTTAAAAGAAAAAAAAATTTCCGCGGGTCAACTTTTTGATGTGTCAGTTTGTGAGAAAATGCATTTCAATATATTAAAAAAATTATTTAAGTGAAACCTGTACAGTTTTTGTTTTAACATTTGTTCGGTGGCGTCCTAAGGCATTAATTTACTAATAAAAAAATCTGAATGAAATAAACATGTAGGTTTTTTTTTTTTGATGTGAAACATATCGGAATACTTCAAAACAGTTCGCAGCGAATAAGTTATGTTTTTTAATTTTTTCGGACACTTAAAATATTGTTAAGTATTCAAAATAAGCATTGCCTGATGCGTATTTTGATTCTATACAATATGAAAAAAAGCTTGGTCCAAAAATTAAAATTTTAAATTTCGTTTGATATTTGGCAACAACGCACGAAGAAACAAGGACAGTGCTAACGGCAATCGGCGTGTTAGAGAGAGAGAGAATGCGCCCATTTACTTCCATACTGCATTCTAAGAGTGGGATGCTCTATAATAAAACTTAATTGGGCTATCCCTAACGAACCTAGTTCTCCCCACATAGGTCATAACAATATGATTCCATTCCGAACTAGAAGAGACCGGAAAAGTTCGCAGACTCATCTCAAGATGGGTTAAAATTCAATGCTTGCGCTGATTCTTATATTGGCCCACGGTTTGTCTAGAGGACTCTGGGCCAATGAGAGATCATCCGCCAAAGAAGCATCAAATCACAGGCTGACCAGTCCAGACACTTCACTAGTCAGTAGCCAATGAGAAAGTGGCATTTTCTCGAGTAAACGGAGGGTTGTGGAAGCTAGCCAAGAAGTCATTGAACACGCGTATCCAATCCCTACGAATTATGCTTTATCATCGCTTAGTTGTCGCGCTACTTCAGTAGCTGCTTCTCTGCCAATCATCTGACACTCTTTTCGACACCTTGACAAGGGTAATTTCCTCTCTGTTGGTTCATCACGCATGAAATGAATTATCTATTAGCCCCTTATACATCTCCCGAGCGAGCTGGTGCAGCTGCTATTGGCTCACAGTTCACGTAGAGGACTCTGGGCCAATGGAAAACCCTCAAGCCATTAAGAGTCAAATTACAGGCTACCTAGTAGAGACGTTACACAAGTCAGCAGTCAATGAACAGGTGACATTTTCCCGAGAACACAGAGGACTGTGGATTCTATTCTAAATTTCATTGAACTCACGAAAATTTTTCAGTCGTTATCCATGACTAGAGACTGGGAAAATTCGCGGATTCATTTGGCGATAGGTTTGAATCCAAATACGTTTATTTTAATGCCACTTCAGTAATTGTACCACAGTTAAATGATGGACTGTGAACAAATGAAAAACCTTCTACACGAGAATTATCGAATCACATTCATCACAGTAAACAAATCTCACAAATAATGAGCAGTTAGCACCTACCCGAGTATTATGTAAAGGACTGTGGAGACTATCCTAGGGGTCAATGAAACAGGATTTTTTTTCCGTTCCCTGTCCATGACGTTCTTGAATTTAATACTGCAAATCTGTCTAAATTTGGCCATTTATTTTCACGTGTAATCAAGTGATGTTGCCAATAAGTAAGCTCATAGGTGAATGTTTAAATACTTTAAAAAATAATTTCCTTAAGATAATATAGGGTTTATTTCGAACTGTAGTCTCTGTTCACCGTATAGTAGAGACAGGAAAAATTCGCGGGTTCATTTCGCGATAGGCTAGAATCCAAGTGCGTGTAACTTATTGCCGCTTCAGTGATTGGAACACAGTTTGCCTGAAGGACTGTGAGCCAATGAATGACCCTCAACGTAAGAAGTATTGAATCATAAGCATCCCAGTTAGCAGGTGTCACGAGTCAGTAACCAATGAGCTGGTGTAATATTCCCGCGTACATAGAGAATCGTGGAGTCCATCCTAGAGGTCATCCAAACCGCGAATTTTTCCAGTCCCTACCGTATAGTTGTGACTGTTGAACCAGCAGTGAAACAATGTTTAACGACTGGAAAATTTCGCGAATTCATTTCACGCTAGACAAAAAATCAAATAGTTTTACCTAACTGCTGCTTCTGCTATTGGCTCACAACTCATCCGTAGGACTATGAGCCAATGAGAAACACTTAGTCAAAGCTGTATCGAATCACAGGCTACTACGTTGGGACGTCCAAACAAGACAGCCACCAATTAGTCGGTGACATTTGCTTGAGTATACGTATAAATGTGGAGTCCATCCTAGAATTGTTCCGGTCCCTAAAAGTACAGAGGCTAGGTTGCATACGAACAGTAATCGCAACGAGACTCAACGTACCGTTTGCTGCTTCCTAATAGCAAGGATGTGTCCTTTACCGATGCAGACTCAACCAAAAGATCCTTTAGTTTTAATGCTACGATCAATGAGAAACTAGCCGTGAAAGGGAATTTTCGAATTATTTCGACGCTAACACAACGTGGCACACCAAAAATAAAATACTTTTCGGCAGTCATTGAACTCGCGATTTTTTTTTCAGTACCTGATTACTACCAGTGGCTGAAACCCTCACGAACAGATCGTTTGCCGTGGCACACACGTCTCCGCTATCGCACTCCACTGGTAGGTTTCCGTGATTAACCGGGAGGTGGATAAGGGTATAGCGGGGTGGAAACCATTTACAACAGTGTCATCAGATCGCTGGGAACCACCTAACACTTTAGCTGCCAGTGGATTAGCATAATGCAATAATACCACAGCTTGGTGCGGGAGCGAAGCAGCAGGCCCGGGAAGGGAAGGCAACCTCAAACACGAAATTTATTTATTTTTTCCTCCGGAGGCCTGAGTTATGCCTCGAAATTGGCCCCCCTTGTGCATAGTGGACGGGTATTTTTTCTCCTTTTTTTTCCCTTAATCGGCGAGCGCATGACCCGAGGGGGTAAAAAGAAGCGAGGGATAGGGGTCTCTCTCACTCCCTCCCCCCCTCCGCCTTTATCCACGCAGCCGCCTTAATTCATGACATCAGGAAACCCTTTCAGCTTTCTTCGCCCAATCCTTTCGTTTCTATTCGTCCTTCCCTCTGCACACGTCCGCCAAAGGAAAGAAAGAAGAAGTTAATTATTGTCGATTTATAGCTCATTATGTGGAGTGATGCGGGAAGGGGCGCTGCGGTAATTATGATGGTTGCACTCCGGCTCGGGCCGGCCCCCGTAGCGCGAGCCTCGACTCGCAGCCTCGCCGTGTGTAGCTGGCGTGTTTTAATTACACGGCTGCCCGCTGCCCCGGTGCTAAACGATTTCTGATGGACGCGCGTTTAATTACGAGCAGCGAGGGGACGCGCGTGCGCCTCGAGACGACGGATCCGAACCCGCGACCGACCTCTCAGCCTCGCTTCTCCTCGACCGTCACTCGCGACTAGAGATCACTCAGTCCACACACACAGGTACGCCTCGAATATTTCAGGAGAAAATAAGACTCTGATTGGCTCCCAGCTGCAGCCAATCAGAAAACACTCCCCTCTCAGGCGAGAGTATTAAAAGGCAGGAGAACTTGTAACAACCTTAGTAGGTAACTGCTCCCTGATGATGGCGGCTGCAAAGTAGACATAAACGTCGGTTATAGCCAATTTTTCACTTTCGACACGGCTACAACCCATAAACCAAGCAACTAAAAAAATACATTTCTGTTCAAGATTTTTCTCCCGAAAATTTAGTTCCTTCTTATTCTTTTCTGGTTGGTTGAATAATTATTACAAGAGTCCAGTTATTTTCCAACAAACTAAGGACATTCACTCTCAAATTTAAACTTATAAAAAGTAGAACCAATGGTGGTACCATTTCCCAACTGTCACTTGCAAAGCAACACATGATTTTTGTTTACGAATACTGACATAGCTTATTGACAGAAAAACGGTGGCAGAAAGATGACGTACACTCTATTAGTACTACTTTTGAGAACTGCCATGTTTGAGACGGGTTACGTGACTATACCGCATTTGAATAGGTTTGGTGACTAGCAGAAATTACACAGTATATGTTGAAGTCTATCAGAACATCAAATCGCTTAGCTAAATTTACCTGCCTCTTATCATTCATAGCTCTTCGTTCGTGCCAGCAAGTAATGCGAATGACATATCACGGAGAATTAAGTTTTTATTTTTTGATGGAAACAAATACTTTATTTTTATCCATCAACAATTCATTGTTGAATTCAAAGAAAGGATATCTTATGCTAAATGAAAGTAGGATTGAGCATGACGGGTCAGTGGTTATAACTGTTGATTTTCTGTTTCAATTACTGGACGGTTCAGGGACTTTTTACCCCTCGGAAAATTTCCCACCTGAGTTCATGACTGAGTTTCGTGTTGTCTCTTCACTTCCTACACTGTTGAAGGCAATTGCAAACTTCCGCAGTATCACCCTGCAATGAAATCCTCAAGTGCACAAAACCAAACTCACAAAACTCAACACGTATGTTTAAACTTCTTTAAAACGCATTATTTAATCACCAGCAACGTTTGTCAACAAATAATAAAATTTTAAAAATATTGACAAACCTGTAATTTACTTGAATTTCTCAAGCTTGGCCAAGAGTTTCACCACTGACAATACAGGAGAAAAAATTATTTACATATTTGCCTACACAGTGCCGTGAAGTTAGGTATATTTCGTGGGGTTATTAGAAAATGTTGGAGAGTCCAGGTTCTGGAATCTGGTGTTTTTTGGTCATAACCAAGGCAGAGAGACGGTTTCAATGTCCAGCACTCAGAAAGTGCTCTCAGGTAGGCAAGTACAATTTTTTCTGATTGTTGACAGCAAAATACTTGTGCATGTTTCTGTTGGCCACCAACATTTCCCACGATGTATCATCGCTCTACAGCGGTAGCGGTCTGTAAACATTTAAGTCAGTTCGCTTTGCTGTGTATGCTTCGCCTTCCCCCGTCGTAAATCAGCCAGTAAGTTCCAGGTATTACATAACAGGGCGTATCCTCGCCCGGGGCTACCAAGGTCCTTGCAGTTACAGGCAACCCTCGGGATAATCATCGCAGAAGAATTTCCGGCAGCAGTCCTCCCCGATGCGCCTGTGTGTAAAAAACCACTTCCAGGCACCCGAGGCCGGGTCTTGTGACACAGAACGGGGAGAATAAATAACTTAGTAGCTGCGGGCGGCAACCCGGGGTTCGGTAAACGGCGTTTATTAGATTATAGGTAAATGCTCCAGCGAGTGGTTATTTTTTTTGCTACCATTCTTCTTATTCAATTTAGTGAATCAACGTGCCCCTACATGCACCACAAGAAAAAAATTTTACCAGGCGATGTTTGGGCAACGTGCGTGTTCTTCCTGCAGTAGCGTTATTAATTTAAATAAACTTAAAATGTAATTATGACAAACAAATAGACAAACAGTGCATGGCCCATAATTTATTTACAAATAATGCTTTTTATAATTAGTAATGATTTACATAAGTAAATTTAATGAACGTATATTTAATTTTCTACAACAAAGTACCCAACCTTAGCTCAGAATATTTAATGAAAACTGGACTTTTTTTCAGTTATAAAGAAAGAATTATCATTTTAAACCCAAGTTTTGATGACATCAGTGCCAATTTTAACAATATCTTCAGCCTCGATTGCATAAACGAATTTACTTGTTACTCATTGCATTTATTAATCACATTGAATTGTAATTATCTGTTGGCATTTTTCACCCTCGTTAGACGTACAGAAAATTAAATGTATAATTTTTTACGGGAAGTTTTACTGTATATTACGCAGGTTTGTTCTTTTTCACTCGTTCTCATGTATAACTGATGAATTGTTATTAGATTTTTTGGGATTTAATTTTCCTAAGGTAGGTGTACAAATAGTGGCCATATTTTTGCCGATTTTTGAAAGAAGAAAGTGTGGGATTAGTAAGACATTTCAAATTTAACTTTTTTAATATGTTTAAATTTTCGTAAAATGTTGCATGTGGGAAATATTTGGAACTTGATGATCCAAAAGTGGCCCGCGAGTGGTTCCAAAGGAGGCCCATGTACTATGTTTTAAAGGTTGACACGAACAAAAGAGGTACATAACAAAGAAACATGCTTTTCAATGAGTAAGACATTTCAATACATTCATGTGTATGTGGAACTTAGGCACTACATATCTTTACAGATATTGTAAAAATAATATTAATATTGAGGAAAATACTTTGAATATTATTGACATTGCTACATCTTCAAGTAAAATAACCTTATTTAGAAACCAACATGAAATTCTTTATATGTGTGTTGATAGTTGAGTTAAAAAGAAACAAAATTTAATAACATTTTACAAAATTAATTACAATATTGGCAAAATGAGCACATGAAGTTTGGAATTTTATCTTTGCTTGTTATACCTTCGCAGTCCTCATGAACAGATCTCTTGCATTGATTACACAGTCGCGTGTCACCCATTATGTACAGTTTACGTATATGACAATACCAGATATATTATGATTTTTTGTTGCTTACATCCCGCTGGTATATATACGTGTTTCAAATGTCACATATTTATGTTTCGTGGGTTCCTCCCTTTTTTGTGAGCGTTTCCTGCCGCAGGCACCAAACGTTTGTGTTGTTTTCCTGCATTTTTTTTTCTTTGATCAGTACTTATCTTGTAGTCTTGTCATGCATTTTGTATTGAAACAGACTTGCCACAACCTTTTGGGCGCGGTAGTTGATAGTTTTTTTTTTTTTCCTTATTTGTACACTTTTCTTCGCAGGAGCTTCAGGCGTGCGGAGAATATCAGCGATGGCGATGTTATGTTTGGAATGGCATCTGTTCCAAAATCAGTTATAACTTAGTCTTTTGAGGCTGAATTATGCAACGACACAACACTATTGCCAATTTAACTGTCACTATCTGTATACTCGTGCCTTATTACGGATTTTCTTTGCTGTTTGCTTTCGTGCATATCGTTTTACTACAACACTTGCTAAGTGCCTAAGGTCGGCTTGACTGAGAATGTCAACCAAGAAGTTGTTTGTTAATCTTTCTGTATTACAGTTGACAGCCTCCATGCTGTATTCATGTCTGTGAGTGAGTTTTCTATGCACGGAAACATAATTTGCAATTACAGAAGAGCCAAATAGGTAATATACCAGTTGCTTGAAGTCTTAAAGACTTTGCTCCCTAGTGGTTTCAAAAAATCACATTTGAAGAGAATTACTAGTGCCACAAAGCATTACCACATGAGACAATGGTAATATTCTTGCCATGGTCTGAAGTAATGTTATGCACATGACTTGCTTCTTTTCGAGCCAAAACAACTTGAGGTTTGGTAAACAAAATCTATTTCCCTTTCAGTCGACATTATAAATACACCAACGCTTCTGCGTTAAATCCAATTTGTTCATTACATTTGTTAGCTTTTCGGAATTATCCTTGAAAGTATCTATTTAGTTTCTGTGTTTTTGCTGGATTAAAATTTTGATATTTCCTTTTTTGCGAGATCAAGTTACCTCTGCAGAAACAATCTGAGCCATTTACTACCATACCAGCTTACCCCACTTGTGTGTTAAATGGATGCTTCATGTTTTTCATGGAACAGAAATTGTACACTGTTCACTTGAGTGCCTTGGATGTTAAAGGAATTCCTACATCTGCAAATCTATGAGTTATCCTTCAAAGCTCCATTTCCTGATCAACAGACAAAAATGGCTGACCTGTGATATTATCAGGGTTACCAGATGTTTGATGATTCTTACGTGTTCTTCTTGGAAAACCAAAAAGCTCAGCTGTCCTCCACATTGCCATTTTTTCCCGTTCAGAACTGCATCAATGGCTTTAGTTAGCTGTCCTTCATTCCATTGCCCAAATTTTTAGCCATATTTTTCTTAAACATAAACGTTCATGTAGAATTATCAGTAATTATTTAAAGCATTTAATAAAATTTACACATTATAGTTTTCATGATTACACTCAATATGTTATGAAAGTTTTGTTGTTCTTGATGATTTTAATCAGAATATTTACTAAACATTGAATAATGTAACTAAACCTGTGCCTTTTTTCTTAAAGTTTTGCAATTTTAATAATTTTTACATTTTATGTTGTTTTACTACTTCAAATAATATAATTATGATATAACATTGATAATAATGAAATAATTTCGTGAGCTAAAACATGTATTTACTGATTGTAACCATTTGCATAAACACGGAAATTGTACTGTTCCTAATGTAGCCTACTAGGCTTCCTAGGTGACCAACTATGGCCACTTAATGAACCTAGCAGGAAAGCACATTTAATTAATAAACTATTCCTCTCAAATCAATATATTTCGAATAACATTGAACATGCTTTATTTGTTTGAAAGCTCGTATACCAAACTTATGTTTGCTTGTATGTGTACTTACTTTTTTGACGATCTTCTACTCTTCCAAAAATAATACAAACCCACCTTGGCACTTCATGTCTCAACTAATGGTATCGTAATACCGTCCGATTTCATCTCACCTTTTTTATTTCTTGCATTCTAGGCTTTATCTGGACACCGTTTAAGAAGCAAGAGACATATGGTGATAATTTTCATAATTTTTATCTGAATCTCACATTGGGCCACCTTGTGGACACGGACCACCATTTATACACCCACCTTATTCTAGTCAGGGCATTTATACACCCACCTTATTCTAGTCAGGGCATTTATACACCCACCTTATTCTAGTCAGGGCATTTATATACCCGGCTTGTTTTATTCAGGGCATTTAAACACCCACCTTATTCTAGTCAGAGCTTTTATACACACACATTATTCTAGTCAGGGACATTTATACACCTACCTTATTCTAGTCAGGGCATTTTTACATCAACCTTATTCTAGTCAGGTCATTTATGCATCCGCCTTATTCCATTCAGGGCATTTAAACACCCACCTTATTCTAGCCAGGGCAGTTATACACCCACTTTATTCTAGTCGGGGGCATTTATATCCCCACCTTTTCCAGTCAGGGCGTTTTGGATTTTTGCTGATTCATGTGAAGTCATAACAACCTTTTGATAAAGCATTGATATAGTTTTAATGGAATATAATCTTGGGTAATTTAACTTTATGTTAATATTTCTTTGAAGCGAGAAATAAATTGAGAAAATATAAGTTACGGAAATTCTATGTTTTTCTAATCTATTCAGTCACGCCATTCAACCTATTGCTTCAATGTAAAAGGTGTTTTGAAAGTTATATCAAGGTTTGTCTCTGTTTTTATTAAATTATCAGCATAATATGATGGGGAAAATACTCTCCAGTGGTCTTTGATGTCGGTTGGATATTATGTTTTCTGGCACAAAATCATGATTCAATATTTTCCCTTAATGGCATTGTGATAATAGGACCACAAAGATTAGATTGGTCTCTAAACCACTTCTACGTCGATTCAGTGTACATAAATTGATGTGAATCATACCGCAGCCCATAGAACCAAGGTCGTAATGTAGCTGTTCCTATTATAATTTGCTATCTTAAAATTACTGATTTCATTAATTGTATTAAATTATTTCAAAAAGTGAAAGTATATATTTTTTGTTTAGTTAAACATATAAATTACAGTATTCATTCTCTGGAATGAAAAATAAAAGACTTATGAGTACTTTTAATTGGCATTATTTTTTTCCCCCTTTTTTTAAAATAATTGTGAGACTAATTTAAAAATTACGATTGCTTTTCATTTGCTAACCCAATTATCTTCCTTCGGGATAGTGAATAATCAAGTGATTTACTAAACGACTTTTTTTATATTTTATACTTGTAACATCAACTGTTGGTGTTCTATTTCTAAAAAAAATTACACATCGCATTTTAAGTTAATAGCAAAAAGCAGTAATTATACTGGAAATTAAAAAATCACAGCGGGATAGTTGTGTACCGATTAAAGCTACAAGCACAATTTTCAAACGTGAAACATTAAATTCTTCTTGTCATCATTTCCCGAATAACAGGTTTCTCGGGTTCCATTTTCCGAAACACGTCCGACGTGGAGATAATTTTGTGTAATAAGCGGGCAGTGGTTAGAGGTTTAATATGAAGTTATGAACACGAAGTTTTCCACCGCGTCGTAATTGGGCGTCGTGTTTTATTTTCTGTGTTCTTTCGCATGAAACTAAAACCCTTGCTAGAGGCATGATTCTTTCAGTCTAACACGTAAAAAATAGCTGTACCATATCCAAAAATGTGAGACATTGTAAGAGTCAAAGGAAAGAGGGAAGGGAAATTCCGAATATTATAAACTTAATTGTATAAATTAGATTGTTTTACTGAAATTCATTCAAAATTACGGTGGCTGCTCGAGTAGCTTAGGAAAATTCACCTCTTTAAGTTTATTCATCAAACATGATTCAACTAGCCAAATTTGGTTGATTGGGCTTATTTGAAAACTGAATTAAATAAATAGCGCTTTGCGTGTCTTAGCTTTAAATTAGAAACATCATCGGATCCAAATTCAAGAAATAACTGTTACTATCACTACGAGATTAGTATGTGGGAAGAAATGTCAGGTCACATACATACGTACCTACATGTATACATAAAATCATTCTACAATTCCAAGTCACTTCAGATTTTAATAATTTCGATTGCACGCTCGTAAATTATGATCACAGACTAAACATATAATATCCCAATACATCCATACAAATAAATAAAATTGAAGTTACTAGCTGTGACTTTCGAATTTTTTCGTACCTACTAATATTTTGCCTGTAGGAAATTAGATACCTAAGTGAAGTATAATTTTAAAAATTAGTTTATTGATTTGCTTGCGAAATGAGCTAACTCAAATATATGTTTCGTACATAAAATGTATATAATTTTATATTTATTATTAATATATCATTCCAGACATAATTTATTACTTACTTTATTGTGATATCTCCGATGGTTCCAAGTTATGATAATTATATACTGAAAATTGATTTCCGTAAGCATTATAATACGAAGTTTTAATTTTATTGTTTCTTAATTGTATATCTACTGTACGTATTAATAAACTCATTATTTTAAATTATTTTATTGAAGATTAAAATTGACACAAAACATTATACATACTATTACAATTAATAGCGTTATAGCAATAAATAACGGCTTTCACACATTTGGTTTGACGGATACAGAGAAACTTCATGCTTTATTTTTGTTTAAAATTAATTTATTATTAGTTCTATTTCGATTGTAAACTCATATTTATAAACGCAGTATGTCCATAAAATAATGTCCCAGTTATAAATTTTAATAGTATCAACTGTAAGCATTGTAGAGTGTTGGTTCAAGGTCACAATTAAAGAATAACTCAAACAGTTTTAGATAAGCGCATACGCGAGTACTGCTTTGTTTTCTCGCTTGCAACGCCACCTACGCAAAATGACAATACTTGAGCGTAATAAGTAGAGGGAGAACCCTTAAACTTTATTTGGCAACAGGGGGGAGCCCCTCCCCATTGGAATCTCTTTGTACGAGAGTGGTTGAACGTAGAAGTTCCTGACCGTTGGATTGGTCTTAATGGTCGAGACGACAGAGTATGTTTTCGCTGGCCTCTACGTTCACCTGATGTAACGCCAAGCGATTTTTTCCTTTGGGGCTTTATAAAAGTTCATGTCTACGTCCCGCCGCTACCTAATGATTTGCCAGAGTCGAGACACAGAATTGAGGAGGCTATTGCTTCCATTACTCCGGACGTGTTAACCAAAGTGTGGGAGAATTGGACATTAGGTTGGATGTAAGCCGATAACTAAAGGTGCACATATTTGACATTTATGAGAAAAACTAGGTTAGCTTATCTTCAATATGATGTATGGTTTGTTGTATATAAACTAAATTAAACTGTTATAATATACCATTGAAACTGGAATAATAATTTATGTACATGCTGTATAATAATAATTTATGATAATTGTTTTGTATATTGATAAATAAATTCCATTCAATAACTTCTGTCATTGTGGATTTTGAATTTGTTGGTCTAGAAAATGTTTAAAGTTTTTTTCCCTTGCTAAAAAACCTATGTGAATTCTTCTATCCAGGCGAAGTTGCGGGCCTAGCTAGTTTTAAATAAAGGGAACTAAATCCTCTTATTGTACCCAATGAGCGCGCCTGAGTAAGAAAGGAAACACGTGGCCTGCGCGGGAACAGGGCCCGGTGTATTGCAAGTTTAATTTTAACGACAGTGTGGTACAGGAGCGTCTCGCCGGGCACACGCGGTGTGGTACAGGAGCGTCTCGCCGGGCACACACGCTGTGGTACAGGAGCGTCTCGCCGGGCACACACGCTGTGGTACAGGAGCGTCTCGCCGGGCACACACGCTGTGGTACAGGAGCGTCTCGCCGGGCACACACGGTGTGGTACAGAAGCGTCTCGCCGGGCACACGCGGTGTGGTACAGGAGCAACTCGCCGGGCACACACGGTGTGGTACAGTAGCGTCTCGCCGGGCACACACGGTGTGGTACAGGAGCGTCTCGCCGGGCACACACGCTGTGGTACAGGAGCGTCTCGCCGGGCACACACGCTGTGGTACAGGAGCGTCTCGCCGGGCACACACGCTGTGGTACAGGAGCGTCTCGCCGGGCACACACGGTGTGGTACAGGAGCGTCTCGCCGGGCACACACGCTGTGGTACAGGAGCGTCTCGCCGGGCACACGCGCTGTGGTACAGGAGCGTCTCGCCGGGCACACGCGGTGTGGTACAGGAGCGTCTCGCCGGGCACACACGGTGTGGTACAGGAGCGTCTCGCCGGGCACACACGGTGTGGTACAGGAGCGTCTCGCCGGGCACACACGGTGTGGTACAGGAGCGTCTCGCCGGGCACACACGGTGTGGTACAGGAGCGTCTCGCCGGGCACACACGGTGTGGTACAGGAGCATCTCCCCGGGCACACGCGGTGTGGTACAGGAGCGTCTCGCCGGGCACACACGGTGTGGTACAGGAGCGTCTCGCCGGGCACACACGGTGTGGTACAGGAGCGTCTCGCCGGGCACACACGGTGTGGTACAGGAGCGTCTCGCCGGGCACACACGGTGTGGTACAGGAGCATCTCCCCGGGCACACGCGGTGTGGTACAGGAGCGTCTCGCCGGGCACACACGCTGTGGTACAGGAGCGTCTCGCCGGGCACACGCGGTGTGGTACAGGAGCGTCTCGCCGGGCACACGCGGTGTGGTACAGGAGCGTCTCGCCGGGCACACACGGTGTGGTACAGGAGCGTCTCGCCGGGCACACACGGTGTGGTACAGGAGCGTCTCGCCGGGCACACACGGTGTGGTACAGGAGCGTCTCGCCGGGCACACGCGGTGTGGTACAGGAGCGTCTCCCCGGGCACACGCGGTGTGGTACAGGAGCGTCTCGCCGGGCACACACGGTGTGGTACAGGAGCGTCTCGCCGGGCACACACGGTGTGGTACAGGAGCGTCTCGCCGGGCACACGCGGTGTGGTACAGGAGCGTCTCGCCGGGCACACGCGGTGTGGTACAGGAGCGTCTCGCCGGGCACACGCGGTGTGGTACAGGAGCGTCTCCCCGGGCACACGCGGTGTGGTACAGGAGCGTCTCGCCGGGCACACGCGCTGTGGTACAGGAGCGTCTCGCCGGGCACACGCGGTGTGGTACAGGAGCGTCTCGCCGGGCACACGCGGTGTGGTACAGGAGCGTCTCGCCGGGCACACACGCTGTGGTACAGGAGCGTCTCGCCGGACACACACGGTGTGGTACAGGAGCGTCTCGCCGGGCACACACGGTGTGGTACAGGAGCGTCTCGCCGGGCACACACGGTGTGGTACAGGAGCGTCTCGCCGGGCACACGCGGTGTGGTACAGGAGCGTCTCGCCGGGCACACACGCTGTGGTACAGGAGCGTCTCGCCGGGCACACGCGGTGTGGTACAGGAGCGTCTCGCCGGGCACACACGCTGTGGTACAGGAGCGTCTCGCCGGGCACACACGGTGTGGTACAGGAGCGTCTCGCCGGGCACACACGGTGTGGTACAGGAGCGTCTCGCCGGGCACACGCGGTGTGGTACAGGAGCGTCTCGCCGGGCACACGCGGTGTGGTACAGGAGCGTCTCGCCGGGCACACGCGGTGTGGTACAGGAGCGTCTCGCCGGGCACACACGCTGTGGTACAGGAGCGTCTCGCCGGGCACACACGGTTTGGTACAGGAGCGTCTCGCCGGGCACACGCGCTGTGGTACAGGAGCGTCTCGCCGGGCACACGCGGTGTGGTACAGGAGCGTCTCGCCGGGCACACGCGGTGTGGTACAGGAGCGTCTCGCCGGGCACACGCGGTGTGGTACAGGAGCGTCTCGCCGGGCACACGCGGTGTGGTACAGGAGCGTCTCGCCGGGCACACACGCTGTGGTACAGGAGCGTCTCGCCGGGCACACACGGTGTGGTACAGGAGCGTCTCGCCGGGCACACACGGTGTGGTACAGGAGCGTCTCGCCGGGCACACACGGTGTGGTACAGGAGCGTCTCGCCGGGCACACACGCTGTGGTACAGGAGCGTCTCGCCGGGCACACACGGTGTGGTACAGGAGCGTCTCGCCGGGCACACACGCTGTGGTACAGGAGCGTCTCGCCGGGCACACGCGGTGTGGTACAGGAGCGTCTCGCCGGACACACACGGTGTGGTACAGGAGCGTCTCGCCGGGCACACACGCTGTGGTACAGGAGCGTCTCGCCGGGCACACGCGGTGTGGTACAGGAGCGTCTCGCCGGGCACACGCGGTGTGGTACAGGAGCGTCTCGCCGGGCACACGCGGTGTGGTACAGGAGCGTCTCGCCGGGCACACGCGGTGTGGTACAGGAGCGTCTCGCCGGGCACACGCGCTGTGGTACAGGAGCGTCTCGCCGGGCACACGCGGTGTGGTACAGGAGCGTCTCGCCGGGCACACACGCTGTGGTACAGGAGCGTCTCGCCGGGCACACACGGTGTGGTACAGGAGCGTCTCGCCGGGCACACACGGTGTGGTACAGGAGCGTCTCGCCGGGCACACGCGCTGTGGTACAGGAGCGTCTCGCCGGGCACACGCGGTGTGGTACAGGAGCGTCTCGCCGGGCACACGCGGTGTGGTACAGGAGCGTCTCGCCGGGCACACACGCTGTGGTACAGGAGCGTCTCGCCGGGCACACACGGTGTGGTACAGGAGCGTCTCGCCGGGCACACACGGTGTGGTACAGGAGCGTCTCGCCGGGCACACACGCTGTGGTACAGGAGCGTCTCGCCGGGCACACGCGGTGTGTGCAGAGCTACGGAAGAAACCACGCCGTTCGAAAACTGCTCCAGATATCCGAGTGGGGTGTGCATTTAAGAATACGTACGCTGAGGCTGATTCTGTATTTCGTTTTTAAACTGCAATTTTAGGGGAGTGTAAATTTCTGAAACGCGTGTTTTTAGAATAATATTGTTTTTTTTTTAGAACCAAAAGTCCGTTACAGATTTTTATAATCACTCGAGGGACATGCATTTAAACGTCACACAATGTTCCGGTCTCCGCTCATGCGTGCCGACGAGGCTGCGCGCCAGCTGAGAGGCGACAGCTACTGGGCTCCGAAGCCACGACCCTCGCCGCCAGGGTCGCCGAGGCACCTGGCAGGTCCGGTGTCAGTTCAGCTGCTCCGGGTGCGCGCGGAATCAGACAAGACGCAACGAGACACATTGTGCAATTATTTTTGGAAACGGAACAGAAATATTAATGTAAAATTACATGTATTTGTAATTTTTCCGTTTGTATGAAAACAACTGTATCGCTACAAAACAGTGTTCGCAGTAATACCTTTGAATATATATACTGTATAGAAGTCGCGAGTGGATAGGATTTACTCTACGTTTTTCAGAAGCTTATGAGGAGCAGCTTGGGAACTTCACCGCTGCAGGGCGCTGCCGTAACGCCCTGTATCGTCTTAGTTGTTATTTACACGTTAGAGCGCAGCGCTGTCGCCTGCTGTCATTCTCCGCACCCTTCATCCATCATTCACTGCAGCTCAACGTCGTTCTTCGGGAGGTGGAAGGGGTGTTTGAAGAGTTCGACACTTGTCCGCCAGGGACCACCACAAGTCGATGCCCTAGAGATGGTGGCGATTGCGGCGGTGAATTAACCAACTACCTCAAAACCGTATTAGAAATTTTAACCTGGGCTGGCGACTTCTATACAGTATATATATTCAAAGGTCGGATTCTTACTCAGGCATTTATGCTTCGTGTTGTCCCAGTACCTCCAATAGTCAAAGTTATTTGTAAACTCTTCCCTAAATAGCTTTCCAGTATTAACTGCGCACATTTATAAGAATGGAACAACAAGATAAGGAAAATTTGTAGTATTCTATTATCTTTTAGATGGTTTAAAAAAATAATGCGCCAATTTTCGTAAAAAAAAAATAGCATTACCTCGAAAAAAGTATTTCATATATGCAAAAATAACCATAGCCATGTGTTGTAAAAAAATACAATGTTTCTTGTAGTGTTACAAGCTATTTCGTGGCACCTTTTTTTCCAAAGGAAGCACAGAAATGTTTTCTGTGCGCGGCGCGACACCGCATGCTACCTCGCGGCAGCTTGTCTCCGTGTTTTCGTTGCATTATTTCTTCACACATTCTTGAAATGAAATTGCTGTGATACTCCTTCAAAGATGGATTATAGAAAGTAGGTATTTTCTGTACTAAACATACTAATCGATCCTGCATCCAGCTGAAATATTGAGGAAAATTCAATTAAAATACTTTAACATATTTGTTTAAATAAAATTTAAAATTTAAAACATTATTTAACTAATCAGCTATAAACACACTACGGCGTGTTTTTTACAATATTTTTGTACTTGTGCATGCGCATAATTCTGCAGCCATTAGACAGTCTGCGTGCAACGAAGTTGGAGCTGTCATTCGATGTCGTCACCTCGTGTCTGATAGCGACAGTTGTGTGGCGTCGTGCCGTCTGATTCTGTGTGCATTGCTTGTATATAAATACTTGGAAGTCAACTACTAATCAGTAGAGACCTGCAAAATTCGCGGATTCATTTCGTGATATGCTACAATTCAAATAATTATACCTTAGCGCTGCTTCTACCACTGGTTCACTGTTAATCTGGATTAATGAGGGCCAATTAGAGACCCTTGCTCAAAGAAGTGTCGAATCACAGACACTCAGTCGAGACGACTCACAAGTCAGCAGCCAATGAACAGGTGGCATTTGCCCGAGTGTGTAGAGTGTAGTAGAGTCTATCCTGGAGGTCACTGAATCCGCGAATTTTGCAGGTCTCTACTAATCAGGTAAAATGTGGCTTTGTCTCGTGTCGTGCCTCATTATGTATGTATGCCCGGCCTTAGATTTCTGTTTTGATTTTTTTTTTGTCAAGCCGCGTCCACACGTCCACACGTGTGTAACGTAACCTCTGCGCGTGGATTGAACTCGTCCGTTTGTACGAGCGTCCGTACCCCGGTCGGCAGGAGCACGTCAGTGTGACATGGATGACATGCGCGAAAGCGACGCAGCGTCCCGACGATTGTCGGTGTTCCATCGTCACGTCAGAGAAAGTTAAGGCGCGTACACACTTATCGCAACGTAACTCCGTCGCGTAAAAGTTTTGAGAGTGCGCACCGCACTAACACGATACGTTCAACTGGTGACGTAGTTTTCTCTCGAACCGAAAATTTCACCCCCACGAACATGCAAGTGTTCCATGTTCCCTGCCAATCAAGTGCTTACAGTTAAGTCGTGTAAGTGGCTGCCTCAGCCACAGTTGACAACGAAGGGGAAAAAGTCATAGATTATTACACACAACATTTTGTAATTAATTTTATTAGAATACTTAACAACTAAACACATAGTATTTATCTTAGTAACGCATTGAATTTTTTCCAATAACGTCATACTAAACCTACAAAATAAAAAACTACAATATATTGATTCACGCATTTTTTTGTTTCCAGTGCTCTTTTTTTATATTAGCGTCTTCCTGTATTAGGGCTGCTAAGAAACATGTCATATTTTTCGTGCATGCAGCTATAGCGTCCCATTGCAAAACATTCGAATAAAATATTGAGGATGCCTTGTACTTGTTTTCGCACAGAGCAGTCAACTGCAAAGCCGTCTCCTCGGGCCAGCCCATGATGGCTGGACGCTGTGTGAATGCACGAAAGTAGTGGAAAGCTATAAGCGAGGTTCGGCTCGAATGCACGTCCAGGCTCGTCGCTTTCGCGCATGTCATCCATGTCACACTGACGTGCTCCCCACGGGGTTACGGACGCTCGTCCAAACGGACGTTGGGATTGCGTTACGCACGCGTGCACCGAAAAAAAATGTGCTTTTACAAAAGATCCCTTTGAAAACCAGTTGCCAATAAATTATTTGAAATACTATAAGAAAGATATTGTAACTTTGAACAATACATAGCTATGGTTATTTTTTCATGTATAAAGTACGTTTATCGAGATAATACTGAGTATTTCTTACGAAAATTGGCGCATAACACTGGTCGACATGATTTTTGAAACGATGATGAGAATGATCGTTTTGAGTTCCTTTAAGTAGTTATTGAAAACACTTTTTCACAGAAATGGCCTATACCATGTCCCATTTTCAAGTACTTCGAATTGGACAAGGTAGGAATTACCACAAGGTCGTAAAGAATGTATTTCCACAGTATTATACGAACCTTTAAGGACAGTTTTATAGAGGAAAATCTATGTTCAATAATTGGACAAACATTTTGAAATAAAAAAATATATTTCAAAATATGCTTAATATAAGCATAATTTCCTTATCAATCGATTTCATAGGACGGGAGGGGTAACGTTTCTTCCCAAAATGTTATGTTTGACGTAAGATTTTTCTATTAATCGATATAACTTTACTTGTCTATTGTTTTCTATAGTTTAGTTTATTTCTGTCTCGTTTATAGTACAGTCAAGTTTTAAGTCGATTTTATATAAAATGGCAATTTATAGTCGTCGATATTCCAAAAATCCACCGGATAAGATTGGTTATGTATGCGGACGATTTATTTTAAAGTCACTAGCTCGATATATAGGCCTATCAGTGGATGTTAAAAAATACCTATCTTTTATATTTTAAGGGTCAAATTGAAGGTCAAGTTAAAAGTTTGGATTCTCATGTTTGCTGTGAGTTTCCACGTTAATTTAGTGCAGTAGCTACATCGCATGAAAAAGTCTACGCCGTTTGCAGTTCCTATGGTGTGGAGAGAACCTACTGACCATTTACCTACTGACCATGTACATACTGACCATGTACCAACTGACCATGTAAGTGATTGCTATTTTTGCATCACTAAAACAGAAGGTATTTCAAAAAATCCAAATTCAGGATCCAATTTTCCTTCTGCACTTAGGCCAGTTCCACATAGACAGGAACTAGCGGTACCGATTGTGCCTTTAAACCTGGACTACGTTGCTTCCCGGTGATTCTAATTCCTCATGAGGATCTGATCCACAACTTTCTGAGGACACCAGTTGTGACCCAACATTTTCACCAACTACCATAGAATCCCTCACTTAATAACTCAGAGAGAATTAATTGATTTGGTACGTGACCTGGGAGTGTCAAAACAAAAAATCGGAGTTTCCTGGTTCCAAACTTCAACTGTGGAACCTATTAGATAATGTAAATGTATGACTTAACGGAAAACGGGATGTAACATTATAAAGATTTTGAAGTGAAACTTTTTTTCTGGGGGAGTGGCGTTAACAATTTTCGAGTGTTACGAAAATTCCGATTGCGTAAGGGGAAATTTATATGTATGTGGTGTGGGAACCAGGAGAGGAGGGGAATAGTTAGGTATATGGGGGGGGGGGGAACTAACAGTGGAGACGGCACGGCACAAATCTTTGCACACACTTGCACAACTTTTTCACACACTTGCACACACTTTAAAAACACTTACACACACCTTTGCACAAACTTAGGCACACACTTGCACAAACTTGCACACTTTTGCACACTAACACATTCTTTTTGAACACTTACACGTAATTTTGCACACTTTCACACACATTAGCACACTTTTACACTATTTGCACTCTTGAAAATTGTTGTACACTTGCACCCCTTTCCACAATTGCACACTTTTGCACACTTGCACACTTGCACTCTTGCAATCTTGCACCCTCGTACACTGGCACACTTGCGCTCATGCCATCTTGTGCACTCGCGTTCTCGCGCACTTGCGCACTTTCATGTGCGCGGTTGTTTCTTGGGGGTTGACGTCGCGCTATCCCCACTCCGGGGCCGTTGGCGCGGTCGGTGATCGCTAGAGCAGCCTTGAGCGGGCTCCACGTGGCGGCGTGCGGCTCAGGTTGAACCCCGCCATGCTGCAGGGATAGGCGGGTCGCGGCGGTAGGCACCCGCCTGCGCCTGACGCCATCCCGACTTGGGCAGAGGGCAACACAACTGGGTTTGAGGTTATTGTGAACCGCGCCACTGGCCATATTCGAAAGAAATTATTATTTCATGTATGTATTATTAATTTAATTACTGCTGGTATACTGCTTTTCATGCTTTAGTTTGACATTGGTAATTATTTGTCACGAATAATTATTTAATTAACTAAATCACACACCTTATTATAGTTATGAGCCCACGAGTGTGTAAATAAGTTAATTTCAATTAAGAGGCGTGAATATTTCTCGATCGGAATGTAGCTGTGAGTGACTGTGGCTCAACAAAGTAGCATTGAGCTATGTCCTATTCGTATGCCATGTAGTCACTTTCACATGCCAGATACCTACCTCAGACTACACACGTCCAATTGGACACTTTATTTAAAGCAATTGACAAAGAAGGTAATGTTTTCAGTACCTAAATGAAATATTTTCTAAATAAGTGATGCAAAACTAGAACAAGGCATGTTTATTGAACCTGAAATAAGGAATTTTTTAAAGAAAATGTAATTGGCACTTTGGAAGTGTTTTGTAAGTGCAGTGAAAGGGTTTCTGGACAACAAGAGAGATGAAAATTTGAAGAAAAAAAAAACATCATAGACGAACTCTTGAAAGCCTATGAAATACTAGGGTGTCAAATGTCCAAAATGCATATTTTACACTCACATTTGTTGCTTTTTTTTTCCTGAAAATTTTGGTGCAGTAAGAGACGAACAAAGTGAGAGACACCAGGACATCAGGACGATAAAAACAAGATACCAGGGACCCATCTAAGTTGGGTGATTATTGCTGGTTTTTAAAAAGAAACCATGCTACAAAACACACGAGGAAAAAGTGAAAGTTTTTTTCGCTGCATATCTCATGTAGTTTATTTTTTGTACGCATAATCCTGAGTAATTTCTTTGCATATATTAACAAATTTTACATGGTTTTATTAAAAAAATATTTTTCTATATCAAATTGTAAAAATACGTCGTCTCAATTTTTCCCGTCAACCTGTAACAAAAAAAAACTGTACGTGGTACAGTAGTTTGCTTATAATTTTCAGATTTTGAACTACAAAATACTTCTTATACACCAATTTTCATCAATGTTTTTCAAAAGAGTTTAATTTAGCTGACCTTTGTAATTTTTTATTTTAATTTATGTTTACATATTTCTTTTTCCAAACTATGACAAATATAACAGAATATTCAAAAATTCTTCTTTATTTTGTTTTATCATGTTTATTAATGTGCGTAGTTAATACTGCGCACATTAATAAGCTATTCGGGAGACGGCTTACAAATTACTTTAACTATTGGAGGCACTGGGACAACACAAAGCATAAATTCCCGGGTAAGAACCTGAACCCAGTATTACTGTGAACACTATATTGTAGTGATGCAGTTGTTTTCATGTAATGTGAAAGTTTAGAAATATCTGTAGTTCCACATGAATGTTTCTGTTCCATATGTATATAACATGGTGTGGTGTAGCCTGTTCATAATACATCTCCGCCCCCGGGGCGTCTCGGGGAGCGGAAAGGGCAAGTGCCCCGGTAATTAGTAATTAGCGGGTTGTTCTCGGGCCACCAAGCCGTCATTTGTCAGAGCCGGGTTTACACAATGAGGTCGCGGGGCCGCCGCCGCGGCCATCCATCACCGCGCGGCGCGCCGGCGATATGCCTCGGGAGATGGATGGACCGCCTCGCGCGTTCCCCCTCCCCTCGCCCGCCGATAGGCGTGGCTTCGCGTCCCGCGCCTAATTAACAGCTCCGGGCCACACGCGCGGCCCAGCGCGGCTTGGCGCAGTGTTATCTCTGCACTTCCCTCCCGCTTCAACTAGGTTCCCAGCGGACCCCAGTGCTAGGGCCTCTAACCGACCAACTGCCCACCCGCGACAAGCCAAACTGCACCAACTCGCGATTGGGCAGTTTAAATTAATTAACTCTTAACCCCTGAAGCATAGATGCTGGAGCTACGGTTTTGCAATAACAGATTGGATAATTTCGCTAACTGCCGACCGCCTCTTACTGGCGACAGGCGACCTGCCGCTCTATCCCTTCTGGAGTGAGTCCCGATGCTCCAGTTCGCGATTAATTAACGTAAAACTTACAATGAGTATCATTAATATGCCCTCGACACCGTCTTCCTCCCCACAGTTTGAAGCACACGTTCTGACTGGCGGCCGTTGGGCGACAAATGCTGTCATTCACCGCCAGGGCGCATGCGCCACTGGTACAATCCAGACGCGCACAAACACCAATGCGAGCCGCAAAGCCCAAGCTCCCGACCCCAGCATGGCTGTAACTCTGCCCCTGACCAACTCTTATCCTGGACCATCCTTCTTGCCCTGTACTGAACCCGCCTGCTTAATGCTTGCAACAATTTAACCCCGCATGAATGAGTTATAGTCTAGGGTTATAGGGGAGGTAGTCATAGCTTCAATCGCTGCCATGGCTGGCCAATCCCAGAACAAAGCACACGATGAATGCTACACTCTTTGTATGGCTGACACCCAGCCTGATCAGGCGTAAAGGCTTCGGCCTGGGACGCACCTAGATTCATCCCTAACCCAGATCCCTCCGAAACAAATACACTTAGTTGTGGTTAGGTTAAGGGGAAAAAATTGTAAATGTTTTTCCGCACCTTGCGAAAAACACGTGAACGGAACAAGTCGAGCAAGAAAGCAAAGTACGACTCTCTTTGCTCTCCGAACTAAAAATAAATAAATGAAGTCAGTTTAATAGTTTCCGAAAGTAGTAACCTAACAACAGTGCAACGTTTTTTTTTTCTGTAAAGATTTTTTGTAAACATCATTCACGTATTCACAAATCGGATGTGTCGCTTCGCATTATAAAGATGGGAATGGGTTACCATTGGTACTAATTTTGAGAACCTTCAAATTTGAGACAAGTTACGTGACGCAAACTTCATATCGCAATGAAAAATTCTGCAGAGAACTCGCTTAAAAAAACTGCGAGCCTTTAAACTTGCCAAGCTTACGGCGAATTGTTTCACTTTTTATGATTTTCTTCTAATATAAAAAATGCTAGAAATGTGTTTAATTCAAATTTAACATTCATTTGGAATAAACCGCTGATTGGGAACACATTCCAAAGTATTCACAGGTATATTTAGTAAAACAAAATAAAATTTAAAAAATACACAATAATATACGTAGTTTAGAGTGGGGAAAATAGGTCCGGAAGGACAACCGAAATAATTAAATATCGTTTTATTTATCACTAATATTTACAATATTTAATCATCTATCCACACAGTAATCACGCTTTTAAAGACACATTTTTATGGTGTGAAATGACCCCTCCCCCATAACATTCTTGTCGCTAGTGCCAGCTTTAGAGATGCCTGACGCCTGTGGTATAGGCAATCCGGCGTGCAATCAAGAAAAACGTGTCACACTGTAAAAAAAAACTCCAATATCAACAGCGGATGTGCGTCATCGGAAATCCGCCATTGTCACGAGCGACCATAAGTTTTTAGGAGCATGTTCTGAAATACGACGACAAAACCCTGACTTAGAAATTAATTTTAATGACAAAATTTTTAACAAATCTTTGATATTACTGGAAGATAAATGTTTAGCAATATCTAACCAAACGCTAATAAAATTGGGAGTTCAGTCGCCTAAACGAAGTCATTTGGATACTATGAACAGTGAATTTTTTAAAGAAACAAGTTATAATATCAACGAATTGAAGCTTTATATTCAAAACAACAAACCCTTATTAGTTCAAAGTCAAAAACTTGCATATGATATAATAATGGATTATTATAAAAATAATATATTGGCATAATATTTCTAGATGCACCTGGCGGTACCGGGAAAACATTTTTGATAAATTTAATCCTAGCTGAAATCCGTACAAACAAAGAAATTTTTCTCGCCCTGCCATCATCGGGAATAGCGGCTACACTTATGGATGGTGGACGAACAGCACATTCTGGATTAAAATTACCTTTAAATGTAGCTGATTGTGAGTTTCCAGTATGTGACATTACAAAATCAGCAGCACCTGGACAAATATTAAAACAGTGCAAGGCCATCATATGGGACGAAAGCACAATGGCTCATCGAAAATCGTTTGAAGCACTGAATAGAACTCTTCAAGACTTACGCGATAACACAAATTCTATGGGAGGTGTATTGTTAATACCATCAGGAGATTTTCTTCAAACACTGCCTGTCGTTACAAAGTCGACGCCGGCGGATGAAATTAACGCTTGCTTAAAAAAGTTGTTCAAATGGGAACACGTAAAAATAGTCAAATTAACAACAAATATGAAAGCACAGATTTCAGGAGATGAAAGGGCACAATAATTTTCTGAAAAACTTTTGCAAATAGGAGAAGGTACTTACCTAATGTACGAAAATACAGGTCTAATCGTATTGACTAATGAATTGTGTAATATTGTTGAAACACCTGAACAACTCATAAATGAAGTATACCCGAATATCGTCGAAAATTATACCAATTCAGAATGGTTACGCGAGCGAGTTATTCTAGCAACGAAGAACGATATTGTCAACAACATCAACAGGACTATCCAGGAAATGATTCCAGGGGAAGAAAAAATATACTTGTCAATTGATACAATGACTGATGAAGATGAAAGCGTTAATTTTCCTACTGAATTTTTAAATTCATTAAATATTCCATTACACTGACTTAAATTGAAAGTTGGCTCACCAGTTATTTTATTACGGAATCTGAACTCACCGAAACTGTGTAATGGTACAAGACTCTGTATCAAACAACTACAGAATAACATCATTGAAGCCAAAATAATGACTCAAAGAAAAAGGGCAGATAGTATTTATACCACGAATACCGTTAATATCAAGTGGATTGACCTTCAGTTTTAAACGATTACAATTCCCAGTCAAGTTGGCTTACAGCATGACTATTAACAAAGCACAGGGCCAAAAATTCTAATACTGTGGCGTTAACTTAACGGCACCCTGCTTTTCACATGGTCAATTGTACGTCGCATGCACATGAGTTGGATCACCTCGAAATTTGTTTATTTACAGTTCAAACAATAAAACTATAAATATAGTGTATAAGCAAGTATTGTGATGAGAAATAAAGAAATAATGTTACATAAATAAAAAAATGTAAATACATATTATAGATATAAAAATGTAAATATGTGTACATATACAATAAAAGATAAATATTTCATTTGAATAAGTTATTTTTTATAATTATTTTAATTAACTAAGTAGTTAATTGTATTTGTGTGCTTTATATACATAGTATATTTAATGGTAGATAGATCTCTACATATCCGAGATAGGAATTTGTAGTATCTAAGTTAAAAAAAATGGTGTCTATGAACTCCTCGTGCCATTAAACATACGATGTTTTCCACCCGGGCAACGCCGGGTTTTGCTGCTAGTATTAAATATATAACAATAAAAGTTTAATTAGTATTTTACGTTGATTAACGAATTAATGCGAAATGAGGTATGTGATGGAAAAAACGCAAAATAATATTTACCAAAACCAAAAAAAAAAATTAAAACTAAGAAGAATAACTATGAAACAATACATAATGTACTAATTATATAAACTATTTATCTATAGTTCAGTGATAACATCATAGCTTCATAACAGTGTTTGCTGACAACTTATTTTACATACGCAAACAAAATTCTAATATACTACAGTATAATATAGCTTTGTTGTAAGATTGTTTAATTAAACCGAATCCAGCTGATCATTGTATGTGTGTTTTTTTTGTTTTTTTTATGAATTCACGACGAAAAATGTAAAAATACACTAAACATCGAATGTGTAAATCAACACAATTTTTTTTACAATGCAGGCATTAGACGCGGGGGCGGTGTTTCCAAGAACTTCCTCGTGTATCTCTCTCTCTCTCTCCGGCTCCGAGGACACTCTGCCCGCACAGACAACAACAAAACAAAATAAGGTGTTGTTTGTCAACGCCTGTCGGAGTGACTGGCGAGAAGCGACGGCGGTTGGAGCCGCTCAAATCGCGATCAAAGAGCGCGCAGGCGTTGTTCAGTCAACACTCTGTGAAGCTCGTTCAAAAGAACTCGAATTAACCATATTTTTTACCTCTCCCCTTGAGCAGTCTGGCCGGAGACGCCTGCAGTTCCACGAACCAGGGAGGAATTGATAAACTCATATAAACACGGCCGAAGGGTCGCGCCTACAGTACGGCTCGGAAGAAACGAGACGCCGCCGGAAGGCGTGTTGATCAGAGACCTGCCGAATTCGCGCCATGATTTGGCGACAGTGTCTAGATCTTCAAATGTCCGCACGCTTGATGGACCCTTGCCATTGGACAGTCAGGTTATTAATTTATCACGCCCTGAATTAAGGGAAACTCCGATCACAAACACCTGTGCAACCCGGAGGAAAACTTAAATATGGTAACAGCCGATGACTAGAAGGCAGTGATTTTTCGCGAAACAACGTTATTGCTAACTAGAATGCAATACGATATCTCTGAACCAGCAGTTTCTACCTTATGTTTGGCAGCCGTCTGCAACAGAGGGTGTTGCCTTATTTGACCAGGCCATTTTAGAAAGTGTTTGCTTTCTGTGATTTGTGTGCCGATAGTGGGCGTGTACCTTAAAGAATTCACGCAAAACAGACGATAATACAGTGGTTTATATTACCGACAGCTGGTTTCTCAATCTTTTCGCGAAAAATCACAAACTCTGCCGACGATAAGAGACCCGGAATTTTCGCGATTTCTTTTGTTCGAACGGTAGACTGTAAACATTTGTACCATTGCTTTGCTTTGATGACGATCGCAATTGGCTCAAAACTTCGCTCTGCGACTGTGGCCAATCGACTGCCAGCTCGCAGCAGTCACCGAATCACATCGACCCGGCCCATATGAGGAGAAGGTCTGCAGTATGAAAAACATCCTGTAGTAAAACGTTGTTAGGTAGAGCATGGTTCGCTTCCTCCGGGCCGGATTTGAACCAGCGACCTATGTATTTCTGTGATGTACCTCTACAGTCCATCGCTCTACCAACTGAGCTACCAGACACCTAATAATTCCTCGAATTTTCCCGGTATCTTCCGAGGACACGTAAGAATTTGACTTGATCAGGCACATTTTCATGGATTCCATCCTGGCACCACAAAAAAAAATGTAATTTGGCCGGTCTGGAATAATGACGGTTACAGAACACGCACCCGAGCTGCGCCGTGTAACATTTTTGAGGCTATCACTGAATGTCTTGTTCGCTGAAAGAACTGCCAAGATACCGCTTCATGGCTGCTGCGGTGCGGAGTTTATAAAACCACGCATCACTTTGTGTATATGTCTTAGGCTTAAGTGTAAGGCCGGTATTCCAAGACACAAAAATAATTTTTTAGATGTTGTATATGCTACACCTGTACACTAACCGTATTCCTAGTGCACGATAGGACACGGCTAGTCACTTTTATTTAGGGAATTGATTTTGGTGCCATATCGCACAAATTCCGCGTATGCAGAGCTCACTTTTTCGTTGATTTCGTCCAGATGGTGGACCCGCATGTGGTGACATTAAATGGCTTATATTCAATTTTGTGGATATCGGAAGACGTACCAAACGTATTGTGAGCCAAATGAAACTTTATGGTAGCAAAACTATCCTGGAACACATTTTGCACACTTTAATGGCCATAAATCTCAACTTAAAAAGTATTTGAGAAAATTATAAAGAAGGTTCAATTTTTGTGCGATGGTGCTGCTATCTCTAGTACTTTTTCCGTATCAATTGTATCGATGGTGGAGAAATGTCCTCTAGAATGCGTTGGAACCAGTTGCTAGCCTCGCGCAGGGCACCGTTTATTTAAACGGTTGCTGATCTGTTCCCTTACTGGTATTCTGTTTGGACACGTTCTGGATTACGGCCTGCAAGTTATGTTACAGTTGCATCCCAACAAGGCAGTACTTATTTGCTACCTTGCCCGAATGTCTTAGAATACCGCCCTAAGTCGTGTGCACAAGATCACACCGCCATGTTTTCCAACCTACTAATTCACAAAACACAGTACAGCCGTGTGCATGGGAGAGAGGTCGTGAGCATAGGATGAATATAATTATGTTATTTCTGTTAAAGGGTGCAAGCCGCAATAGTCAATGAAAGAAAAGTAAGGTGCCATATTGGAGGGAGTAGAGAACTAAGTATTTGTATTTATCAGTCATATTGTGGTAATAAACTGTCTAGATTTTACAATGCTCAATTAATTCCTTATTTAAAAATAAATAAATTAAAGTTTATAAGAAAACGTCACTATAAATATAAAAAAAATTATGTTTACAATTTTCAGTTAAAAATTTTACATAGCCCAAATTAATTTATATGTTATAAAATTGTATTCACAAACTGCTCGTCAGATGACACGGGATAATCATTTGGTAGTTATTATAGTTATTTACAATCAGTACCAACAGATGTCGGATGCATTGCGAAATTTCATTTGGTTAAATTTTTTAGCAAAATTTGAATCGTGAACCGATTTAGCACAGATCGTGGGCACAATCGGGTGCATGGCCAACTGTGTACTTGATGTGCCGACCAGAGTTTCAGTGCAGTTACGTGTTCGATATTTCATCGACAGGGCCCTGCAATACGTACCGTGACACATTACTTCCTGGAATCCCGCAATACCACTCGTCAAGTGACGCCGGCGTCGCTCACTCGTCCGACGGCGTGATCGCAACTCAGACGAAATATGTCGCTGGAACCAACCTGCTCTTCGGGACGTGACGGACGACGCAGTGGCGACACGAGAGCTATCTCGCGGCGAGTTGCAGAAGCTAGAGATATGCCTTTTCGTACAGTTTGGGTACAAAGTACCCATTGAGCAATTCTACCTGTAGTTGTGACATCTTTGCAGCAACTAATCGATACGTGAGAAGATTCATTCCCTATCTGAAATTGATCAAGATCAAGATTGAACTTAAATATTTTTTATTTGGTAAAACGTTTGTTACAGATTTTTTTTTTTTCCTTATTCTTATTTGTTGCAGTTGGTGGACCTGGTTCTTAAGGCCGCTCAAAATGTGTGCAGAAGCCTCGCGGGTCGCTCAGATGGACAGATGGAATTGAGCTCCCTGCTCGCGACCCACCCTGTGCTCGGGTCGCGATCCGAACAGCATCCCCTGTAATCGGCGTTAGTCGCGCCCGGCGGCGATTCGAGTCGCCGTCAGGTCACTTCCTGGAAGCGCGCGGCCTCCGAGGGACAGCGTGACGGCGGTCGCGCGCTGATCACTCGCCAGACGTCACTATCGCCTGGCGCGGCCCTGCCCGCTGGGTGCGCGGTGTCTCGGCACACGGCATTCGAGGAAGTCGCGTTGAACCACGGAGCTGCCATCTGTGGCGGATGGCGCCAACTAAAGTTCGCAAAGCCAAATGGAAACTTCACAGCATTAACTGTTTAGTGAATTTTAACAAGATTTCAACAAGATTTCAACAGTTTTAAAAGTTTTTTTTTTTTTTTGTATTTTTCGATCCGCTCATCAAATGTTTCTTTCCATAGTAAACGCAGCTGTTCCGGCACCGAATTCCAGCGGCGTGTGCGGAAACTACGTGTGGTTCGCGTTTATATTTATCAAGCTCAGCATTGTTTCAAATAATTCTGCGTCGAATTTCATTCACGTGTTTCATATTACAAGTGTATTTGCAACTTGAGAACGCATGAATTTGCTCGTTAATGAGTTTAGATGTTTACACTTCTCTGGCGAGTAATGAATGACGCGCTCACCTTTTCCCTAACCTAATTATGAATTAAGTTTATTTGTAGGAGGGGTCCGGGTAAGGGAGAGAATTTGGTGTGTGTAAGACCGAAGCCTGTACGCCTAGTCATGCTGAGATTAGCATCTATAATATAAAAATGAATCGCAAAATGTGTTGGTAAGCGCATAACTCAACAACGCCTGGACCAATTTGGCCAATTTTTTTTTAAATGTTCGTTGAAGTTCAAAGATGGTTTTTACGGCGAGAAAAATTCGAATAATTGCCGGAAAAACCCTAAAACCAGCCCTTTTCTTTTTCCCATACAAACGTTTTCTAACTAAAACGAGAACTCATTGTTGTTTAAACAATGTAGGTATGTTCCTAACGTCAAAGAGTCAATTTGCACTTTATTACCTCTGTACAACTTTCAATTATATCTATCAAAACAGTGTGCGTTGGAGCACAGATAAATAAAAAAATAAAAATAAACCGAAATGGAATAGTTCAATTTGATCGGCTTCGCGATATTATTTCATTTGTTTTACTTTAAAATGCATCAGTTTTCAAGTCATTACATCAGTCAAACAAAACCAGCGTTACCAAAAGTATTTCATAAGTTTAAGTTTTTATTATTTCTTTTCCCTATTTTAAATACGGCTTGAAGGATTTGACTCCAAGTCATATCAAATTTAAAAAAAAGTTGAAACAACAACAAACTGTCAACGTCAGTGTTTTTTTTTTTTCCTTGGTTTTTAGGTTACCTACCCTAATGAGTTTGCTTTTGTCAACTTATACACGAAACAAATTCTTACCTATATAGTGTTTTGTGCAGTGTTTATTTACCTATGATCGCTAATTATTGCATGTGACAAAATAATCTACAATATAGATATGCCTCCTATTAGACGAATCAATTTAGGTAGAAGAACCCGAAATGCTACAAACCAAGCTAATTACCGATCTAATCATGCACTACAATGAAAATAAAAATGATTATGTTTCACATGATTAACAATAAAGAGATTACTTTTTTTATTTATCTTTTTATTTATATGTTTTATTTAATTATATTTCTTATTCACAACACCCTATCACCAGGGTGACAGTTCTGTTCAGGAGAATTTTTTGCCCCGACTATAAAATATGTAGGAAGAAAAAAATGTCACATTACAAATCATTTTTACAGGACTTTATTGCAATTTAATTAGGCAGTACGAAGTCTGCCGGGTCAGCTAGTTTGTAGATAAGTATTTGTTCGGGGATTGGCCAGACATGGCAGCGATTGATGCCATGACTAAGATGCTGAATATATAATTTTATACTTCTGAATGTATTGTATCAACGTAAAACTTAAAAGTATAAAAGTGTGATTTTGTGCATTGTTCACGTTCACCGTGTCTGTATAGCTATTTAACTTGAGTATGTTAAGGAAATGTACCATAAATTGTTTTACCGAATTTTAGTAGCAAATGTTAAAGTTTATATTAGTTTGGTTTTTCCATTCAAATAAAGTAGTAAAAAGTTTCATACCTAACATTAGCTTTATAAGTTTTTTTTCTCTGTCTGAAGTTAAGTTTCAAATGGACAATAACAACGTGAGAATTAGATTAAAGCCATTTTTCAATATATTGAAATACATTTACAAAACAAATTTGGCTAAAATAAAGTTATTCGTGTGTAGCCGTGACTGCAATAGCGGTGACTTTCGTCGATGTGATCGTAATGAAATCGTTTATGTGAATAAAAAACTTCCTGCTATATCAATATGTCACAAAATTGAATGGGAAAATAATAAAGCGTTTATGGTAGATTCTGAAAAGAATATAAAGTTGGTTAGTTCACCTTCTTTCGAAAATGTCACTACTTTCAACAATTAAGGTTAGAAATTTTACAATCTGTAAGCTTTGAGAAATTAACAGTTATCAACAATGTTTCGTGTTTACTTTTTATAAAAAAATGTTTTAACATTTTTCCGACATTTTAATTGCTTATCTGCTACGCCGTTTTCGTGAATTACTCACGTTACACTATTCTACCTGCAGCATGTTATCGCTATTTAATATTTCTTTGAATGACTCTTGCAATGATGTGGACATAAGGCATTGCTGGTCCACTCTGCACGTCATAGTAGAACCACAAGGCAAGGAAGCACCTCAAGAATGGACAAAAAGTCGAATACACAAACACACGGAAATAAGCCAAAATCAGCTGATGTCAAATGTTAATACGTAAAAAGAGCGCAGAATTCCGTGTAAGGAATTTTGTGAGAAAAAGTCACAGGCGAAAACAGTGGGCTGATAACAAACCACTAAGTACAGACAAACAATAACCTAGACAATTCAGCGCCAAACGACGAACCCAACGATGATACTACACAGATATTCTGTCTTCTTGAGGGTATTCTACGGCATACAATGTACAGCCAGCAATTGTTTAAAACGTATTTTAGATAACCAAGCAAACACTAAAGCAGAACCTAGAATAATGCATGAATCGGTTTTAAAACTTAAAAATTTATGTTTGAACAATTTTTGTTATTTTTGTAAACAGACTATTACAAAAAAACCTACCACTAAATTAACTTCAAATATTAATTTCCCGTTCAAAAAACGATGGAACTTGATTAAAAATATGCCCAAATTTATTGTTAGCGTTTTTGGTATCTACAAATAAACATATTTAAATTCAAAGTGGCAATAAAATATATATTAAATGGCTAAATGAAAATTTTTAAAATAAACATTTATATTTAGTTGATAGTTAAATTTCATAAAAATGTGTAACAATCTATAAAAAAATACAAATAAACCATTTTATAAATTCTGTGCTTCTATTCAAAGTACCTAAGTTTTAATTAACTATTTAAGCCTAGTAAACAAAAAAAAACATATCTTCTCAAGTTCAATTTCTATAAAATACGTTATTTGAACACTCACTGAACCTTAACTACCTTGCTTTGTGCGTTCAATATTTTTGAAATTTGTCTTTGTTAATGCGAATATACTAAATTACGCCGAATTATAGTTTTCAAAGGAATTGTTATCTTTATTTAACTCACTTTTGATATTTTACTGTTATTTGGGCAACCATATTTCACACAATTTAATACTTTGTCATTTCATATAACCATTACCATAAAAACCCATGCTAGAAAAAGCGCCATTATTTTCTGCAGTTGCTTCAAAGCGATTTATTGCGCAGAACGGACAGGCCTGTATAGACTTAAGTCGTCACCATGATACGACTTAATCAATTTCTACTTCGTTTATCATTTAATTTTCCGTAAATCCAAACACCAAATTCAACTCATAATATTATATGAATAATATTGTATATATTGTATATATTTATCACTTTTTATGGACATGATAACTTCCGTAATATGACACAATTTACTTCCAGACTAGGCTATAGAGATGAAAAACTTCTCTGTGAGTTCATTATTGGATAAAATCCGACCAAAAGTAGAAATGTCACTATAACTATAGCAGCAAAATCACTATAACTCCCTTAATATTTAAATATATATATATATATATATATATATATATATATATATATATATATATATACCTATATATATAACGAATCTGTTTAAATTTATGTTTCCCATAGGAGTGGTAGGTACCAAAACGATTGTTCGAAGGGGCACTATATGGTTCTGTAGATGTCCCCCTCAGGACGGCTAGCAAACAAAAAATATGCAGTTGCAACACATTATAAGTACTAGTAATTAAGTTAAATTTTGGCCATGGAATATTTACAATGTTTTCTTTTTCTTTTTCAAATACTGACCTTTAATGTACTCGTAAAACTTTTGATGAACGAATAAGTTTAATACATGAATTTAGTATTTAAGTAAAGATAACTATACCCTAAAAATAAAATAACAAAATTGAATGAACTTAGCCCCCCCCCCCCCCCCCCCCCCCCTTCATAATTCTAGGAGTCACGCTGCTCCGCCTATTACTTGGCCCAGATCGCAAGACGTCCGACCGCACCGCAAGATGAACGCCGTGTTGAGTGGACTGTGGTTTCCTCGCGCACAGAACTCCCTTGTCGACATGCTACGATAAAAACGTTATTTACTCAGCTCGTTCTTAAAACCATGCGTGTTATGTTTATTCCCCTCCCCCTTGCGCTCATTGGCTGCAGTCGCGCCAGGCGATAAATATGCCGACAGATGAAACGGCGCGCACGCTTTTATGGATACCTCCTCCTCCTCCGCCACTTCAACTTCTCCGCCTTCGTCCAACGAAATGTTAACCTCTTGGGAATTGGTTTCCCCTCGCCGCGTGAAGCCAATTGAAGGCCGGGCGATAAACCCGCTGGCTTTATCGCGACGCCTGAATTACAGGAACGGGAATATAATAATATTTTATAGCCGTCGCGAGGGTCCCCCGGTTTTCTTTTTATTTATTTGTTCGAGAGCGCCGCCTCGCACGGCGCTGTTTGAAACCTCAGTTGCTGGCCGAGTCGTCCCGCGCCTCTCGCTCCGCGGCTTGACGCTCAGCCAATCACGGGCCCCGCCTGCCCGGGCACTGTTCAGATACCCGAGTCGCGTCTGTTTGAGGAAACCAGTCGAGCATTTGCTGAGGGCGGGTGAGTAATTGGGTTCCCCTGTCAAACTGCAATTTCAACAGAGCGAAAATGACTAAAAAAGCGTGTGTTCAGAATAATAATTTAGGTATGAAACGCCCAGTGCAGATTCTTGAAAGCACTCGAGGGACTTACATTACATTTTTATCTTCATTTCTCCGCCACATAATGTTATAGTAACTGCACAAATCTCATAGTGGTCCGGCGAGAAAACTGCGCGCTTTGAGGCCTACACCGCGCTAGAAGCACCAGCTCAAATAAAAATTTATAAAAATGTTTTAAAAGTGTTTAAAACAACCAAATTCGTACATATATATTATTTAGTTTATAAGACACAATATTAGGTACAATAACTCATAATACTATTAAATATAACATAAATAAAGTGAAAAATAAAATATATTGTGACTTTCCCCCATTCCGTTCCCTGCCTGTGGCAGAATGGGGTACTTCAAAAAGTCAACATTTAAGATTTGCAAAACCCATGTTTTTACAGCTTCGCCATCTTCACTGTCTATTCCAGCACATGAATTATGCGACCCCTTTTTTGCAACTTGCACATGACACCCAACCTTTGTTTGATGTTAAGTAAAAGTACCCGTGCCTAAAATAAATAAAAGCAGTGTCTTCCTTTTCTTCAGCATTGTTTTCATTTGTTTGTGAATAGCAAGGATTTACATTATTTTTCCTTTTCTTGGCATTGTCAGTTTCAATCAAGTCTTTGTTCTTTTTTTCCTTCTTCTTAGCATTTCCCTCGTTGTTTAAATATCTTGAGTTAGAGCTAAGTTTGGAATTTTCTTCTTTCAAATTCTTTAAATCGTTTTTTAATAGACTCTTCCAAATCAGTTTTGTAAGGGAAGAAGTAAGAATTACAGCTTTTTCTCTTTTGCGAGTCTTCATCTTTATATTTTGTTCCACTTTTGTAACTAGCAAAACCATCTTTGGTGAGACACAAAGAAATGCAGAATTTTTACCAACCGTCAAAGTAGGTGTGTTTAGTATGTTCTGGGACAGGGGGTGTGGGTTCGGGATTCTGGGGATTCGAGGCGGCCATCTTGGATTACGTCACTTCCGGCGGCCATCTTGGATTACATCACTTCCGGTGGCCATCTTGAATTACGTCACTTATGGCGGCCATATTGGATTGTGTCACTTCCGGCGGCCATCTTGGATTTGGCTTTGACCTTTAACCCCGGCGGCCATCTTTGATTCCGTCATTTTATTTTCTAGAAAATTACGCCATTTTGTTTTCTAGAACATTCCACTGAATTATGACGTTATGTCCACCATCTTTAAAATCCTCAAATATTAACTTAGAAAATCGGGAAAAAATTTATAAAAAAAATAGTAATAAAATTTTAATTTAAAAACTTGATGACTTCGTCATTGAGCCCCTCATTCCTGTGCGTTGCACTTTTCTATACGATGCCATCTTCATCGAGCTTCCCACTCCTACCCATGCATTATAGTCTGCTGGAGGCAGCCATCTTGTTTAGTGGAGACCGCCATCTTGATTTCATCTGATGGATGTCGTCATTGGGTGTTGGTTTCAAAGGTATGTTAGTGTATGTAAGGCCGAGTTTATATCTCCTACCAGTGTTGTTATGACCCTAATAGACCAAAAAATTCACAAATTTTGCTAAAATAAATCACAAAATCCACAGTCATTTTGTTGTAACCACCATTTATTCTTAAAGACATACAATGTATGTACGGTTGTGTTTATATTTCCCACCAGTGTTGTTATGAGCCTTATAGACCAACAAAATAATCCACAGTCATTTTGTTCAAGACCACCATTTTTTTCTTAAAGACATAATCATTTATGATGTTTATATGTATAGTCTGTGATATTGTGTTATCATATATCAAAAGAATCGTATCATCGTTGTGGATGCGATGGTTATAGTAATGATAATTTAAAAAAAAATATTTAGTTAATTTAATTTATTTACTCAATACTACACCGTTCAGGACCAGAAAATTTTCCGAGTCCTCACTCTCAAACAATATTTTTATTGAAGTATCTTCTAAGCAGTAACATGTTTGCGTTCTAGTGTTAAAAAGCTGCATGGAAGCAGATATTTTAATTTTTGTGTATATATTTTCATTTCTCAGAGACAAATTTAAATAGCATTACCTTGCGGGATGCAGGTGTTATGTTAAAATAATAAACAATTTGTAGGTAAAATCATATTTATTGAAATAAAGCCAGGCTTTTCACGACACAAAACCCTCAAGAAAAGGAAAAAAAACTATATAACCTAAACGGAAACTATATACAAAAACGGAAAAGATATACATATAACGGAAACTATACATCAAAAAACGGAAACTATATGCAACAAAGTCTCAGCGTTGCGGATGCAATGGTTATAGTAATAATGCTTAATAACTTTTTCTTCCATCAAATTTAATTACTTACTACTTCATAGTCGTCACAGGAACCAGACATTTTTCAGAGTCCTAACCCTCAAGTAGATAAGTATCTCTTCTAAGTAGGAACATGTTTGTGTATTCGTATTTAAAAGCTGCATGGAAGCATATATTTTAATGTTTGCGTATATGTTTACATTTTTCTATTTTAAGCAGGAACATATTCGCGTATTAATGTTTAAAAAGCTGCATGGAAGCAGATATTCTAAATGTTTGTGTAAATATCCGCCCCCTAGAATTTTTAATGAAAGAAAGAACACATGCAGCCTTAATTTTGTACGAGAATATTATGCTAGAAACAATAATGCCGATTCACATTTGTACAGTAATAGATGTGCCCCCTCTTCACGAGAGAGACCACATCCAACACATAACATGTTACGTTTCAACTTAATGTCTGATCGCTATAGTGTATATGATGCAGTTACAACACTCACCTCAGCCATCACTGCCGCTACGAGACGCACTTCATGTAAAATAAAAATAGTTTATTTTTAAAAGTCGTGACAAGAAGTCTAAGTAAATAAAATATTTTAAGAAATATTTAAAACTATTTAATGAATAAAACACACACACATTCACATTATCTTCTGCCCCCCCCCCCCCCCCGGTTAACACAATAACATTCAGAGGGCGTTACCGACCCCCTTCACAACACCCCGCTCCACAGTACTTTCCATACTAGCCATCAATTACTCTGTCCACACAACTATACAAGCATCACACAGCTCCAAAGTCGATAGATCAGGAATAAGTGCCTAATATCCCCTCCCACTACAGCAGCAATATTCTCCACAGTCAGAGTGGAGGTGTTCACAGGTACATCTGCGAAGTCTTCCCTGGACTCTTCGTCTTCGTCCATCGCAAGAGCTTCTTCCCGGCCGCTAGCCTCCTGACAGCACGCATAGAACTCCTCAACAATCTTCTCATAGCTGGCACGGCACATCTTACTAGCTCTGTTGATAACTACGAATGATACATCCTAAGGGTGCAATGGTTCAACCATCCCCACCCCTCTACCCTTTATATTGCAGTCCTGTTCGTGCGTGCCAAGCACACACGTCACTGACGCACGGCCTTTGACGTCAGCACACCTCCCCTCTCCCCCTCACACTGAATCATCCACACCCCAAATAGCTGCGTCATTTAGACCTGACGCCACACGTCCTCAGCCTCCTAATACCATTTTAAGCACCTTCGAGGAAAATCCCGGCCTCTGGTAACTAGTGAAAAGTTTCAAACTACTAGCTCGAAGTGTATCAAGCTTGTTAATGTGTAGTTGTAGTCGCTTAACACCAGACAAAGACCATACGGACCCCTTCCACATATAGTCTTCCTCCTCTTTACATATCTTAGAGATGGATTCAGCAATGTCATCCTAACCCACCGTGAACTGCAAAGAGTGGAACATTCGTGGTTTTGAAGGTCCTCTTGTTTTCACACGCACCCATTGGCTTTTCATAATTACAGTCAAGCACGATGTTGTACTTGAGCGGACCATTCTCTTCAGTTTCCTCTACGAGTTGTCTTATTAGTTTAACCTTGATAGAGTCCAAGTATGTACATATGTCCTTGGCAGAAATGGTATTATTTTCTTCCACATAAGTCTTCAAGTTGCCCCAGAATCCCACTTCTGCAATGATGAAGCCGTGGATGTTGGCCAAAACCCGCCTGTGTCACCAACTTTGTTCGGCTGGTGCATGGCTTAGGTAAAACTACGGGATAAGCGCGGCCATTCTCTGATACTTAGTTGATGGTGGATCAGTACCCTTGCGCACTTTGGTATGTGCTTTCAACTTTCCAGCCCTGGCGAACACTTTAGCTTAGTTCCCACACGAATACATTTTATGGTTAGGGTTGAGACCGCAAGCCGTCTTCTCATGATGTGTGACATGGCTGGAGTTTTCAAAAGTTTTGAAGCAGAAGTTACATCAGGTGTCTGAAGTCGTGAGGACAGCACCAGTACATGTTGTAAGACGTTACCGCATTTCATCACTGCGAGCAACCATCTTTCCACACAGATGACACTGATTGAGCTTATGCTGCAGGTTTTCAGCACACTGACGTTCATGCCGGTAGCAGTTATTAGCTGCCATAAAGGTAGCAGGGCAGAAACGACATTTCTGCATGGTTGATGGATCACAACAATCGGTAGTCTGCACTCAGTGCACGGGACACGCGAAGGAAGCCCGACATACTATAACAAAAGACATAAGAAAACAATGTAGCTATCCATTACATGAAAATGTTTGCATACATAACTTCATACCTACAAACTACAGCTTCAACAAACCAATCCTTAAGTTAGCACTACCTTGCCCGAAACTAACCTAAAAAAATCACTAAAATGTTAAAGTACTGTAACTGACAAGTTACACAGAAGTAGCCAACAAATATTCAAAGTCCTGGTAACTGGTAACTTTTACAAATTTTCAAGTACTGAGAAGCATTTATTTAGCTGAAAAATATTCAAAGTCCACACAACCCTCTCTCCACACAAATGTTTAAGTACAGAGAAGCATTAAGTTGAAAATATTCAAAGCCCACATAGTTTCATTTTCACAAAAAAGATTAAGAACACAGAAGCATTTAGCTGAAATATATTCAAAGTCCACGCAACCCCCTCTCCACACAAATGTTTAAGTACAAAGAAGCATTAAGCTGAAAAATATTCAAAGCCCACATAGTTACATTTTCACACAAAAGTTTAAGTACACAGAAGAAGCTAGCAGAAAAAAATGTTTAAAGATCTTATAGCTACCAAAATTATTTAAAAGATCATATAGATAGCTACCTACAAATGAAATATGAATACATAGTCACAAATCTACTCATTTACACGAAATCCATAAATTAAACCCACAAACTACAACTAATCATACTACCCCTCAATAAATCAAAGTAGCCCCTTGCTTAAAGCCAACCAAACCTAAAATTCGTTAAAATTTTAGCAAACATTGTAGCTCATGTGCAGGTTTTCAAAACAACTCGTGAGTTTTGGCAGGTCTGTGATATGTGAAAGAGGTATGGGGTAAAAATATGTTAGCAACCTTTCAACAGTAGTACTACTGTATGTAATAGGGGCTCCTGAAACTGGCGTCTGACGGTGGATTGTGATTCTTGGTCCGCCATCTTGGATTGTGATGTCACGGCGGCCATCTTTGATGGGTTTGACCTTGACCTTTGACCTTGACCTTGACCTTTGACCTTCAAATTAGCCAAAATTTGCCCAAAATTCCTCAAAATTCGACATTAACATTTTTTTTTTTTGGAAAAAAATCCGCCAAAAAACGCAACAAATTCCACAATTCAAAAATTAAGATTTCGAAAAACCTCAAAAGTCGTTTTGCCTTAGAAACCACGAAAAATCCTGAAAACGTCTTAAGCATCCATGTATACAGCCTCCGATAAGCAATTTTTAGGAATAAGGATATCATGACCACCATCTTGGATTATGACGTCACCGTTTCAATTTCCGTTACGCCCGCCATCTTTAACTTTTTTATTTATTATCCGATTTTAATGAAAAAAATTTTAAATTTATAAAAAAATTCAATTAATAAAATTTTAATGAAAATATTTTAAAAACATACATTTACGACATGGAGCTCGGAGTCCTCGGTTCGAACCCGACGAGTGCAAAAAAAATGACGACCGATCCTTCCTCAATGGTGGCAGCAGGCAGACTGACTCCCCCACCACTTTTTTCATAGCATATATATCATCAGGTAGTATGACGTCATGCCCGCCATCTTGAAATTTGGACGCCATCTTGAAAATCTTTATTTATTATCCGATTTTAATGAAAAAAAGTTCAAAATTCACGGAAGGGTTGGTGTTATCGTAAACTCACCTAGACAATGAGTGACCTTCCTCGTATTTAGAAGGTCAATTGTGCAAAATCTCATCGAGATCGGATCAGTGGTTTAGGAACGCATAGAGGAAAAACATAGAAACATTCAAAAGTAATTCGAAGTGGCATTTCCCATACAAAATTATCAAATTCGATTTTTTCGATTTTTTGGCTGTTCCTTTTGGGTTTTTCTTTGTGTTTTTTTCCCTATACCATCCCTGCAATGAGGCGAACAAAACAAAAAAATATATTTAAATCTATTAAGCCGTTTTCTAGTTTTAGCAATATTAACTCACGGCAATTGGTTTTTATATATAGAGATTAATTTACCTTCTATGTGCACGACCTGTCTCCCATGCACACGACCGTCCGATGAGCTATTGTGAATCAGTAGGTTCTAAAACATGGTTATCATGTTGCTATAGTTTCTATTCTGCATCCAGATTTACGTCTGTTTCACAATGACGCGGAAAAAAAAAATCACGAAACGGATCACGCAACCGTTAGATATTAACGTTTTACTATTACGTCTGCCGCTTCCACAGTGCACGGAAACGGAACAAATGGCAACCAACGAGTTTGAATTTCATGATTAAGAAAAATTATATTAACTGGAAAAATAAATTCTGTGCTACGAGAATACAAAACACAAAACACTCGAGATTTTTTGTATAGGCTATATACTAGAAATAAACTACAAAGTAATGATATAATATTTTCTTGTAGTTGAAAAAATTAGTAGCGTATTTAAACTTAAACAAACATGGTTACTTCGCGCGGCCAAACACTCGGCTTCTGTCGGTCGCACGGAGTGACGGGGAAGAGGCATGGCTCCCGTGCCATTGTTGCACGGACCTCGCGACAGCCCGCAGCCGAGTCCACGCTCGGATATCCGCGTTCCTGCCTCCTCGGGTTGTTTCCTTTTGGCCCGCAAATAGTTCAGATGTGTTACGTAAATAAAATACTCGACAAAATTTCGCTCTAATTTGACGTGACAACGTCTAATAAATCGATGAACGCCGGCTGCACGCACGAAAAAGTGTCCCATAACGCACATTGTCCCGTTACCCTGTGTCCCGTTACGCTCATTGTACGCTTGCGCCGCATCTATCTCTCTTCCACTCGATTGCAACAACCATCGATTTGACTTTTTCGAGGCACATTAAACTTGAAACACTCCCATTCGTTTCCTACTTTTCCTATCATCGTCCTATCCTTAACAGAATAACACAGATATGAAGAAGTTAAATAGCAAACATGTATAAAAGCCATTATATTATCATCCTATCATCGTCCTATCCTTAACAGAATAATACAGATTGGGTGAAGTTAAATAGCAAACATGTATAAAAGTTATAGTTAAAATAATCTCTTCGTTAAAGTAATAAACATGTTTGAATTAATGAGTGCAAATAAAAGTAAATTTATCAATTAAATTGTAGATTTCATTTCACTCCTTCTTTGTATCCATACAAAATAGTGATAATTCAATAAAAATTATTCAATTTATTCATTAAAGTATGCAATAATTTCATCAATGTTTTGTTATGACGTTGTCACGTTAAACTATCGTCCGTTAACCGACTTTACAGACAACAATTTTTTTTTTGCAGTAGGATACATTTTACACTTGAAAGTTTGTTTATGTTAGATCAGCCACTTTTAAAATACTGTGTAGTCGTGAAAATATATAAAATTACGCCAAATTGTGTGTGTGTTTTTTTTTTGACCATGTAGTTGCACAAGCGTGCTCTAAACTTATCGATATTTTCGGGACTACTCGGAAATTAGTACATCGTAGGTAAAAAAAAAATGGCGGATTATGTCAAGGGTTGTTGAGGTTATAGGTACGTACCTTTGTCACATGATGAAGCGGATAGTCGAAATGGTTAGACATTGGGCTGGCAATCCAGAAAACCCAGGTTCTAATCACAGCCTTAGTATTAAGGTATAATCATCCTCAGCTACACATTTAACTAGAATTTCCTTTTTTTTAACACTGCACCAGATAACTTACATCTCCCATTTACCCACAACGTAAACTAACGAAAGTATAACTAACTGAAGTTAGAATTTTACTTCACGTTTTTATACAACCTGGCTTGTGCAATATTTATAACTATTTTTATCCAATAGTTTTGAGCAAACTTTAACATACTAAATAGATCCAATAATACCAGTTATACTCTAAAAGGTTCAAGAGTATTCCTAAGTGGGTTATTTAGGCTACCATTTGTGAGCAACTGTCTACTCGTTAGATACAAACCCTGCCTGAGGTTCGACGTGAGCCTCAGCAGGACCTTCTAACTTCGCGCGGGCGTGTCCTTAGGAAAACTGGGAATTCTAATTGGCCTATTAGATCGCTCCAACTTCCGGTCGGCAGAAATGGGAGGTTAGGGTTGAGACAATAGTTTCCTTGTGGTGCATGCATAGGGACATATTATTACCACGAAAAAATTTTCATTTTAATATAATGTCACATCAAGTTTTTTTCGTGATTGGTTGAGTTTCTCTCAGACATGTGCCTACTATCGGCACACAAATCGCAACAATTTCGTGCGGAAGCAAGCCTTTTCAGAATGGCTTGCCCAAACAAGGCAGTGGCTTCTTGCAGTCTGAAGCCAGTTACAAGGAAGAAACCACTGGCATAGTCACAGCTTGCAGCACTCTCATAATCATTCAGGTTTTATTTCACGAAAAATAACTGTTCCTATGTATGCAATAACTGAATTTTAGTGGGTAAAAACCTCTCAATAATTATGTGTGAATATTTGGTGGGTGTTAACGAACCTGACTTGACCAAAAAAAAATTCTATGAACAAGTTACTACTAAAGCCCGTCGCTACTAAATTGGAACTGAATTGCGAAAGACAAATAACATGAAATATTCGACAGTTATCATCCATTTATGGGCGTACCTTATTATTGCTTCATAAACTTTTAAGAATAGTTTCTCCTTCAAATATGTGAGTACGCCTAACCATCAGCGCCACCAAAGTATTTTTGATGCGTAAAAATCTTAGCTCTTGGTATACGGTAAGATTGGTAGGAGTATTATCGTGAATGAAACGGAAGTCTACTGGAACAGAAATGTGTAAAAACGGTACGGTCAGCATCTGTGAAAGTCTCAGAATTCTCGTAAAGATGGCGCCACGCTTGATTCATCCGTATATAATGCTTTCGTGAACATCGCAGAATTTACAACGCACATACGTAGGCTAATAGAAGAATAAAACTTTATAATAGTACAACTCTCCTTTAATAATTTATGTTATAATTTATAGTCATAAAAATGACAACTTAAAAAATACATTAGAATCCTCTCACAAAAACACATGAATTTGCTCGTTACCGAGGTTAGATGTTTACACATCACTGGCGAGGACTGAAAGACTACCTCGCATTTTTTTCGTCATTATCTACAAAACAATTGTGCAATTGTTGTGTTATTTAAACGTAATACTGTAAGAATATTATTAAATGAGCCTTAACGCAAAACGACACAAAAAATCTTAATCGTAATACGCTGTGTTGTTCTAGAACGAATCAATATATGTCGCACATAAGAAAGGAATCAAAATTAAAAAGGGACAGATGCGAGTAGTATGTGAATGACGGTCCGAGATCAGGATGCAGGTAGTGGAGCCGAGAGCCGGCTCCGCCATCTTGGATTGTGACGTCACGGCGACCATCTTGGATAAGCGTAACGGGACACAGCGTAACGGGACATATCGTAACGGGACATAACGTAACGGGGCAAGTAGATCACGACGGCCATTTTGGATCCGCCATCTTGGATCCGCCATTTTGGATGACGTCATTGTGTTCTAGAAAATTCCGGTGATGTGTTTTCCGCCATATTGGATGATGACGTCACCGTTGCAATTTTTGTTACGGCCGCCATCTTGAAATTTGGACGCCATCTTGAAAATCTTTAATTATTATCCGATTTTAATGAAAAAAATTCCAAAATTCATCAAAAAATTAACTTATTCGAATTCTGATTTAATATATCGATCACCGTCCTCGGTTCAAACCCGGTGAGTCCAAAAAAAACTAAAAATGGCGACAGGCTCCTTCCTCAACGATGGATGCAGGCAGACTGACTCCTAGCACTTTTTTTCAAAACATATATATCGTCAGCTGGTATGACGACATGTCCGCCATCTTGTCTTCATCCGCTGGAGACCACCATCTTGTTTTCGTCTGCTAGAGTGTGCCGATAACATGTAGTATAATTATCTGGTCACCATACTTTTGTCCTCAACTGTTGACATTGAACATTGACCTTGACCTTTGTCCTTGACCTTGACCTTGAACTTTGACCTTGACCTCGAAATTTGACCTTGAAATTTGACCTTGACCTTGAAATTTGACCTTGACCTTTGTCCTTGACCTTGCCCTTTGACCTTGACCTTGAAATTTGACCTTGACCTTGAAATTTGACCTTGACCTTAAAATTTGACCTTGACCTTGAAATTTGACCTTGACCTTGAAATTTGACCTAACCTTGAACTTTGACCTTGACCTTGAACTTTGACCTTGACCTTGAACTTTGACCTTGACCTTGAACTTTGACCTTGAAATTTGACCTTGACCTTGAAATTTGACCTTGACCTTGAAATTTGACCTTGACCTTGAACTTTGACCTTGACCTTGAAATTTGACCTTGACTTTGAAATTTGACCTTAACCTTGAAATTTGACTTTGTCCTTGTCGACCATCATGGACCCGACATTTAATGTTCAGTACATGCTACCAGGAGCGACCAACTGCTGGAGTACGTCATCTTGTGTGTGTACTCATATTATAGAGTACATTTACATCTGGTTAATTTTATTTTAACCTGCTACAGTGCAGTAATCATTTATTACCGAGGTGCCCCCCGCCATCTTGAAATTCGGACGCCATCTTGAAATCATGTAATAATGTAGCTAGAAAAGCGGGAAAAAATCCAAAACACATCAAAAAAATCACTCATTAACTTACAAATCGAATCGATGGATCCCTGTCCACGGTTCGATTCTTGACCAGTGACAGTTGTAACTAATTATTAAATAAATGTTAGGTTCTGTTTTCCATTACCTTTCGCGGAGTTTATTAATCATTCGCTCTACGAAAAACAACTCAAGTCAATATACCTGACCAACGAATTAAATCAGTGCCGATTAGCCTATTATGAAAGTCTAATTTTTCAATAATCTGAATAACATATAAGCCGTTCATGTACAAAGCCACACATATAGATCAATTGTCTTCAGTCCATAAGACCGAGTCATGACATTATCAGACGTATAGGCTAGTCATTTCAGGACCACATGAACTTCGTCGTTATCTAATTATATTCTATTAATCCAATGTGACATTTTTTAAACATACTAAAGGACCAAGTAACCTTGAAAAATATTTTAGTAACACCAAGAGGTTTTAAATTAGTAAATATTCAATCACTACATTTTGTACTACGCGCAATCAACAAAAGGGAAGCACTGACAACGAAAAGACAGCACCACCAACGAAAAGGCAGCACATTTGGAAGCACCGACAACGAAAAGGCAGCACATTTGGAAGCACCGTCATCGAAAAGGCAGCACATTTGGAAGCACCGACAACGTAAAGGCAGCACATTTGGAAGCACCGACAACGAAAAGGCAGCACATTTGGAAGCACCGACAACGAAAAGGCAGCACATTTGGAAGCACCGACAACAAAAAGGCAGCACATTTGGAAGCACCGACAACGTAAAGGCAGCACATTTGGAAGCACCGACAACGAAAAGGCAGCACATTTGGAAGCACCGACAACGAAAAGGCAGCACATTTGGAAGCACCGACAACGAAAAGGCAGCACATTTGGAAGCACCGACAACGAAACGGCAGCACATTTGGAAGCACCGTCATCGAAACGGCAGCACATTTGGAAGCACCGACAACGAAACGGCAGCACATTTGGAAGCACCGACAACGAAACGGCAGCACATTTGGAAGCACCGACAACGAAACGGCAGCACATTTGGAAGCACCGACAACGAAACGGCAGCACATTTGGAAGCACCGACAACGAAAAGACAGCACATTTGGAAGCACCGACAACGAAAAGGCAGCACATTTGGAAGCACCGAAAACGAAACGGCAGCACATTTGGAAGCACCGACAACGAAAAGGCAGCACATTTGGAAGCACCGACAACGAAAAGGCAGCACATTTGGAAGCACCGACAACGAAAAGGCAGCACATTTGAAAGCACCGACAACGAAATGGCAGCACATTTGGAAGCACCGACAACGAAAAGGCAGCACATTTGGAAGCACCGACAACGAAACGGCAGCACATTTGGAAGCACCGACAACGAAAAGGCAGCACATTTGGAAGCACCGACAACGAAACGGCAGCACATTTGGAAGCACCGACAACGAAACGGCAGCACATTTGGAAGCACCGACAACGAAACGGCAGCACATTTGGAAGCACCGACAACGAAACGGCAGCACATTTGGAAGCACCGACAACGAAACGGCAGCACATTTGGAAGCACCGACAACGAAACGGCAGCACATTTGGAAGCACCGACAACGAAAAGGCAGCACATTTGGAAGCACCGACAACGAAAAGGCAGCACATTTGGAAGCACCGACAACGAAAAGGCAGCACATTTGGAAGCACCGACAACGAAAAGGTAGCACATTTGGAAGCACCGACAACGAAACGGCAGCACATTTGGAAGCACCGGCAACGAAAAGGCAGCACATTTGGAAGCACCGACAACGAAAAGGCAGCGCATTTGGAAGCACCGACAACGAAAAGGCAGCACCATCATCAAAAAGGCCGCACATTTGTCATTGGCTCCAATATTCATTGGCTCCAATATTCATTGGCTCCATTATTCATTGATTCCATCAGTCTATTGATTCCATCAGTCTAGTGACTCCATCAGTCATTGGCTCCTACAGTCATTGGCTCCTACAGTCATTGGCTCCAACAACTGTCTTTTGTCTCACCAACTCCAAATATATATATTTGGCTAGAATTCTACGAGTCTAAGAGACTATGAGACCACATGGCTACGAGTCTAAAATGATCTAGCTGGTTACGAGTTATACATGGCTTGCGAGGCTACAGAGCTACGAAGTTTCTAGTACACAGGTTTACATGACTGCGAGGATACAGGACTACAAGTCTGCAAGAGTACTTGACTACGAAGGTACTCGTCTACATGACTCCAGTTACCGCATCTGTCTTCGACGGAATTTTCTCTTTTGCTCCAACTGCTCCATCAGCATTATGTTATAAGATTACAAGGCCTCTTGCTTACGTAGCTTCAAGTCTACAAGCCTCCAATGCATCATGACTGCGAGACTACGATCAATGAGGTTACGAGTCTACGCGATTGCGAGTCTTCTAGGTTACATGATCGCGAGGCTATAGGACTACGAAGCTTCTAGAACGCATGGTTACGAGACTGCGAGGCTACAATTCTACGAGGTCCCAAGACATCCAGGCTACGCGACTACGAGCCATGAGGTTACGAGACTACGTGACTACGAATCTTCAAGTTTACGAGACTGCGAGGCTACAGAGCTACGAAGCCTCTAGTACACAGGTTTACGTGACTGCGAGGATACAGGACTACGCGACTTCGAGCCATAAGGTTACGAGATTACGTGACTACGAATCTTCATGTTTACGAGACTGCGAGGCTACAAAGCTACGAAGCCTCTAGAAAACGAGTTTACGTGACTGCGTGGATACAGGAATACAAGTCTGCATGAGTTCTTGACTACGAAGCTACTCGTCTACAAGGCTCCAACTGACACATCTGTCTTCGATGGAATTTTCTCTTTTGCTACATCTACACCATCAGCATTATGTTATAAGATTACAAAGCTACTTGCTTACGTAGCTTCAAGTCTACGAGGCTCCAATACATCATGACTACGAGACTACGAGCCATGAGGTTACGAGACTATGCGATTGCAAGTCTTCAAGGTTACGTCATCGCGAGGCTATAGGACTACGAAGCTTCCAGAACGCATGGTTACGAGAATGCATGACTAATTGGCCGCATGGCTACGAAACTTTATGTCTCTAACTGACTACAATAGCACTATTCAGTGGTGAGAGTTAATTTATTTCATGCAAAGGTACTTGCTGCAAGCAGTTCCACTTTTCAACATCAGATGACGTCACGTTTTGCTTGCAGGTAAAATAATATTTATTTATTTTATGCGGGATGCGGGTTGTTCACTATCGATCGCATAAGAAGAATGGCATCGATAGTCTTCAAGGAGAAGGAAGTTCGTCCTTCCTGCTAGTGCTTCTCAGATTTCTCACGGTCCGCCATCTTGGATTGTGGCGTCACGGCTGCCATCTTAGATGGGTGTGACTTTGACCTTTGACCAAAACCGCAGGAATGATCGCAAGCACACGGATTAACCATCAAAATATATATAAGAATTATCAGGAGCACACGGAGAAAACCATCATAATATTGGCAAGAATAATCAGGAGCACACGGAGAAAAACGACACATGTTTTCTTTGATATCATAAAATTACAGAAAAAAAATATTTAGAAATAAAAAAAATTAATAAAAAAATATAAATAAAAACAAAAAATACATAAAATTCTGGCTTGTACTAGAACTCTATCTTTGCTCAGCAATGATAAGTTTACAAGCTAGCAGAATCTATTTATGTATTTTTTGTTTTTATTTTAAATTTTTTTATTAATTTTTTTTATTTCTAAATATTTTTTTTCTGTAATTTTATGATATCAAAGAAAACATGTGTCGTTTTTCTCCGTGTGCTCCTGATTATTCTTGCCAATATTATGATGGTTTTCTCCGTGTGCTCCTGATAATTCTTATATATATTTTGATGGTTAATCCGTGTGCTTGCGATCATTCCTGCGGTTTCGGTCAAAGGTCAAAGTCACACCCATCTAAGATGGCAGCCGTGACGCCACAATCCAAGATGGCGGACCGTGAGAAATCTGAGAAGCACTAGCAGGAAGGACGAACTTCCTTCTCCTTGAAGACTATCGATGCCATTCTTCTTATGCGATCGATAGTGAACAACCCGCATCCCGCATAAAATAAATAAATATTATTTTACCTGCAAGCAAAACGTGACGTCATCTGATGTTGAAAAGTGGAACTGCTTGCAGCAAGTACCTTTGCATGAAATAAATTAACTCTCACCACTGAATAGTGCTATTGTAGTCAGTTAGAGACATAAAATTTCGTAGCCATGCGGCCAATTAGTCATGCATTCTCGTAACCATGCGTTCTGGAAGCTTCGTAGTCCTATAGCCTCGCGATGACGTAACCTTGAAGACTTGCAATCGCATAGTCTCGTAACCTCATGGCTCGTAGTCTCGTAGTCATGATGTATTGGAGCCTCGTAGACTTGAAGCTACGTAAGCAAGTAGCTTTGTAATCTTATAACATAATGCTGATGGTGTAGATGTAGCAAAAGAGAAAATTCCATCGAAGACAGATGTGTCAGTTGGAGCCTTGTAGACGAGTAGCTTCGTAGTCAAGAACTCATGCAGACTTGTATTCCTGTATCCACGCAGTCACGTAAACTCGTTTTCTAGAGGCTTCGTAGCTTTGTAGCCTCGCAGTCTCGTAAACATGAAGATTCGTAGTCACGTAATCTCGTAACCTTATGGCTCGAAGTCGCGTAGTCCTGTATCCTCGCAGTCACGTAAACCTGTGTACTAGAGGCTTCGTAGCTCTGTAGCCTCGCAGTCTCGTAAACTTGAAGATTCGTAGTCACGTAGTCTCGTAACCTCATGGCTCGTAGTCGCGTAGCCTGGATGTCTTGGGACCTCGTAGAATTGTAGCCTCGCAGTCTCGTAACCATGCGTTCTAGAAGCTTCGTAGTCCTATAGCCTCGCGATCATGTAACCTAGAAGACTCGCAATCGCGTAGACTCGTAACCTCATTGATCGTAGTCTCGCAGTCATGATGCATTGGAGGCTTGTAGACTTGAAGCTACGTAAGCAAGAGGCCTTGTAATCTTATAACATAATGCTGATGGAGCAGTTGGAGCAAAAGAGAAAATTCCGTCGAAGACAGATGCGGTAACTGGAGTCATGTAGACGAGTACCTTCGTAGTCAAGTACTCTTGCAGACTTGTAGTCCTGTATCCTCGCAGTCATGTAAACCTGTGTACTAGAAACTTCGTAGCTCTGTAGCCTCGCAAGCCATGTATAACTCGTAACCAGCTAGATCATTTTAGACTCGTAGCCATGTGGTCTCATAGTCTCTTAGACTCGTAGAATTCTAGCCAAATATATATATTTGGAGTTGGTGAGACAAAAGACAGTTGTTGGAGCCAATGACTGTAGGAGCCAATGACTGTAGGAGCCAATGACAGATGGAGTCACTAGACTGATGGAATCAATAGACTGATGGAATCAATGAATAATGGAGCCAATGAATATTGGAGCCAATGAATATTGGAGCCAATGACAAATGTGCGGCCTTTTTGATGATGGTGCTGCCTTTTCTTTGTCGGTGCTTCCAAATGCGCTGCCTTTTCGTTGTCGGTGCTTCCAAATGTGCTGCCTTTTCGTTGCCGGTGCTTCCAAATGTGCTGCCGTTTCGTTGTCGGTGCTTCCAAATGTGCTGCCTTTTCGTTGTCGGTGCTTCCAAATGTGCTGCCTTTTCGTTGTCGGTGCTTCCAAATGTGCTGCCTTTTCGTTGTCGGTGCTTCCAAATGTGCTGCCTTTTCGTTGTCGGTGCTTCCAAATGTGCTGCCGTTTCGTTGTCGGTGCTTCCAAATGTGCTGCCGTTTCGTTGTCGGTGCTTCCAAATGTGCTGCCGTTTCGTTGTCGGTGCTTCCAAATGTGCTGCCGTTTCGTTGTCGGTGCTTCCAAATGTGCTGCCGTTTCGTTGTCGGTGCTTCCAAATGTGCTGCCGTTTCGTTGTCGGTGCTTCCAAATGTGCTGCCTTTTCGTTGTCGGTGCTTCCAAATGTGCTGCCGTTTCGTTGTCGGTGCTTCCAAATGTGCTGCCTTTTCGTTGTCGGTGCTTCCAAATGTGCTGCCATTTCGTTGTCGGTGCTTTCAAATGTGCTGCCTTTTCGTTGTCGGTGCTTCCAAATGTGCTGCCTTTTCGTTGTCGGTGCTTCCAAATGTGCTGCCTTTTCGTTGTCGGTGCTTCCAAATGTGCTGCCGTTTCGTTTTCGGTGCTTCCAAATGTGCTGCCTTTTCGTTGTCGGTGCTTCCAAATGTGCTGTCTTTTCGTTGTCGGTGCTTCCAAATGTGCTGCCGTTTCGTTGTCGGTGCTTCCAAATGTGCTGCCGTTTCGTTGTCGGTGCTTCCAAATGTGCTGCCGTTTCGTTGTCGGTGCTTCCAAATGTGCTGCCGTTTCGATGACGGTGCTTCCAAATGTGCTGCCGTTTCGTTGTCGGTGCTTCCAAACGTGCTGCCTTTTCGTTGTCGGTGCTTCCAAACGTGCTGCCTTTTCGTTGTCGGTGCTTCCAAATGTGCTGCCTTTTCGTTGTCGGTGCTTCCAAATGTGCTGCCTTTTCGTTGTCGGTGCTTCCAAATGTGCTGCCTTTTCGTTGTCGGTGCTTCCAAATGTGCTGCCTTTTCGTTGTCGGTGCTTCCAAATGTGCTGCCTTTACGTTGTCGGTGCTTCCAAATGTGCTGCCTTTTCGATGACGGTGCTTCCAAATGTGCTGCCTTTTCGTTGTCGGTGCTTCCAAATGTGCTGCCTTTTCGTTGGTGGTGCTGTCTTTTCGTTGTCAGTGCTTCCCTTTTGTTGATTGCGCGTAGTACAAAATGTAGTGATTGAATATTTACTAATTTAAAACCTCTTGGTGTTACTAAAATATTTTTCAAGGTTACTTGGTCCTTTAGTATGTTTAAAAAATGTCACATTGGATTAATAGAATATAATTAGATAACGACGAAGTTCATGTGGTCCTGAAATGACTAGCCTATACGTCTGATAATGTCATGACTCGGTCTTATGGACTGAAGACAATTGATCTATATGTGTGGCTTTGTACATGAACGGCTTATATGTTATTCAGATTATTGAAAAATTAGACTTTCATAATAGGCTAATCGGCACTGATTTAATTCGTTGGTCAGGTATATTGACTTGAGTTGTTTTTCGTAGAGCGAATGATTAATAAACTCCGCGAAAGGTAATGGAAAACAGAACCTAACATTTATTTAATAATTAGTTACAACTGTCACTGGTCAAGAATCGAACCGTGGACAGGGATCCATCGATTCGATTTGTAAGTTAATGAGTGATTTTTTTGATGAGTTTTGGATTTTTTCCCGCTTTTCTAGCTACATTATTACATGATTTCAAGATGGCGTCCGAATTTCAAGATGGCGGGGGGCACCTCGGTAATAAATGATTACTGCACTGTAGCAGGTTAAAATAAAATTAACCAGATGTAAATGTACTCTATAATATGAGTACACACACAAGATGACGTACTCCAGCAGTTGGTCGCTCCTGGTAGCATGTACTGAACATTAAATGTCGGGTCCATGATGGTCGACAAGGACAAAGTCAAATTTCAAGGTTAAGGTCAAATTTCAAAGTCAAGGTCAAATTTCAAGGTCAAGGTCAAAGTTCAAGGTCAAATTTCAAGGTCAAGGTCAAATTTCAAGGTCAAGGTCAAATTTCAAGGTCAAAGTCAAATTTCAAGGTCAAGGTCAAAGTTCAAGGTCAAGGTCAAAGTTCAAGGTCAAGGTCAAAGTTCAAGGTCAAGGTCAAAGTTCAAGGTCAAGGTCAAAGTTCAAGTTTAGGTCAAATTTCAAGGTCAAGGTCAAATTTTAAGGTCAAGGTCAAATTTCGAGGTCAAGGTCAAATTTCAAGGTCAAGGTCAAAGGGCAAGGTCAAGGACAAAGGTCAAGGTCAAATTTCAAGGTCAAGGTCAAATTTCAAGGTCAAATTTCGAGGTCAAGGTCAAAGTTCAAGGTCAAGGTCAAGGTCAAAGGTCAAGGTCAAGGACAAAGGTCAAGGTCAATGTTCAATGTCAACAGTTGAGGACAAAAGTATGGTGACCAGATAATTATACTACATGTTATCGGCACACTCTAGCAGACGAAAACAAGATGGTGGTCTCCAGCGGATGAAGACAAGATGGCGGACATGTCGTCATACCAGCTGACGATATATATGTTTTGAAAAAAAGTGCTAGGAGTCAGTCTGCCTGCATCCATCGTTGAGGAAGGAGCCTGTCGCCATTTTTAGTTTTTTTTGGACTCACCGGGTTTGAACCGAGGACGGTGATCGATATAATCAATCAGAATTCGAATAAGTTAATTTTTTGATGAATTTTGGAATTTTTTTCATTAAAATCGGATAATAATTAAAGATTTTCAAGATGGCGTCCAAATTTCAAGATGGCGGCCGTAACAAAAATTGCAACGGTGACGTCATCATCCAATATGGCGGAAAACACATCACCGGAATTTTCTAGAACACAATGACGTCATCCAAAATGGCGGATCCAAGATAGCGGATACAAAATGGCCGCCGTGATCTACTTGTCCCGTTACGTTATGTCCCGTTACGATATGTCCCGTTACGCTGTGTCCCGTTACGCTTATCCAAGATGGTCGCCGTGACGTCACAATCCAAGATGGCGGAGCCGGCTCTCGGCTCCACTACCTGCATCCTGATCTCGGACCGTCATTCACATACTACTGATGCGATCGACTCATTTTATTTAAACCACTTATTCTGTATTCATGTCAATTGATGTAACTATCACACAGTATCTGAGCTGGATATCACCTCAAATTTTGTGAGCAGTCAAGTAAAATATTAAATTAAACAGGCTGCACGTTTTAATAAATCTAATTCTGTGAAAAATATCATAATTAAAATATAGTTTTCGTGTAGATTTCCTAAGGCGAGATAGGCGAGCAACTGGCCCTTCTTGACGCGGAACTCCTACCGCACCCCACTACCAACCGGCATCTCTAATTATTAATTACGGAATATTGGTTTCCCCCGCTGAATATGGCAATTTGTATGCCGGAGCCCCGTGACACCGAATGGTCCTTAAACAAATACCCTTTCTCTCTCTCTCCTCCCCGCTTCCTCCGAATGTCCGGACCTTTAGAACCGAGGGGCCAGCTTATTTATGAAGAAATACAAACAGGCCTGCACTGCCTTCCAGCCCCGGGTTATAAATGACGACCGTCCATCTTGGAGGCTCGACACGGGCCGAATCACGAGTCAGGTAATCTCATTGTTGCTCGGAGCGTGGTATGGTTCCCCCGGGCTGGAACCGCCTTCGTTTGGAAATCAATTTGCCCCGGACGCTGACATCTGCATTTTTGGAACATTAGTGTAATAGGCCCGCGCGACGGCGATAAAAGGGGCCGGGGTTCGTACATCGTCCGCAGTATCGGCCGAAGGCGGGTCGAGGTCGGAACACGAGTGACCAAAGTTGTGCCCATCGTGTACGATGCATAGAGCACACAGAATGCAACTATTACAGTGGAAACTGAAACCATGTTTTGCGCGACGTGTGACGCTGTGTGTTAGGTGGGCCCGTAACTACTAGCAAAATAAACTTGGACGTGGGTTAAAATACAAAATTTTAGGTTTATAATGTTATTTTAACTTCATAAATTTAAACTGTACGAAAAACACTTGATGCTGTTTTGTAATTTTAAAATATCATGTAGGTACTATATTAATTAGTAGAATATGCCCAATTCCGGTTATGACTCACCACAAAATACGTGGCTACCAAAATAAAGTGAATTAATTTTCACTGGTTTGTTTGCCTGGTAAATGCTTATACACTACATCTCACAATCAATATAGTTATGTTAGTAATATATTATGAAAGCTATTATCTAGCGGGTGGATCCAAAACTATTTCTAAAAACTAGGTCTCAGTCTCAGCAATTGGAGTTTTTTTGCCAGGGGCGAATGATTTGAGGTTTCTGGGCTGTTGTGGAGTCCTCCAAGTTAACTGGGTAGTCCAAAAATTTTAAAAGAAAAAAATAATAGCCTCTTAATGTTTGGTCTTTCACGCCATGATGAATCTTTCACTTTATCGTTATTACTTTTATTTAAATGCTAAAACTGTAATTTTTAACAAGATAACTCACTTGTTTTTGTTGTTTGCCGACTGCCAAACTTTACACAAGGAAGTTTAACAAATTTTCATGATATATTTTACTTACGCCATGGAAATAACGTCTCCGGAGGAAAATATCAAAGCAACCGAAGAGACTCTGCATATAGAAGTAGAATCCACTAGGAACTCTATAAAAGATAGCCTAACTCAAATTCAGGAAAATGACACTGGATACAATAGCAACAATAAAAGACGGAACTGGATGACTGATGAAATCCTAGTGCTTATGAATGAAAGAAGAAAATATAAAATCAAAGATTCCATTAAATGAAAAAACCTTCACCTTCGTAGATATCTGACAAATGTAAGATAATTGATTGAGGTACTTCAAGAGAAACACGATCACTTTAATTTGTATAAAAATGTGGAAGAGTTGAAAGGTCTACAAAGGAGGCGACGTGGACAAATATTGAGGAATGCAAACAATGAAATTATTCTGGGAGTTGAAGGAAAATTTCAAAGGTGGAAGGAATACGTTTAACTTCTTTTCAGAGATGACAGAATGATCCCCCACCACCAGGGCCGCCCAAAGACATTTGTGGCCCCGGGAAGAATTTGAATTTGTGGCCCCCTTCCCTTTAAAAAATGTGTTTTTACTCCATCGGCCCAAATTTGCCATTTACACTCTAGTCACCTAAAACAGAAGAAGAGAAATCTGGGGTCTGGTCTCTACCTGTCTCTATAAGAATATACCACCAGACCTGTATGCAGTTGGTTTAGAAAACTTTATTGGAATGATAATGGTTACTTTTTCAGGACAAATAAGAAAAGAGATGACAAATTTAAAAATATATATATATTTAATAGCACTAACTTTACTATTGAAAACGTTATTTTAAAACTAAACAATTATATTCAAATATTAATTAGATGGCTTTTAAAATTAAGTTATAGTGAGGGTAAAATCGTCCAGCCAGTGTTCCTCACAGCGAGCCTCCCTCCTCCCCGCCCCCCGGCTAGGCTGTACTCCATAGAAAGAACACAATACGTTCAGTTACTGAACAGTTTATCTTCCCTTTTTTTATTTCTGTTTAGATGTGGCCCCCTTTACCGTTTATTATTTTGTGGGCTGGGGCAATCTGCCCCCCCCACCCCCCACCCCTTTGCTCACTACCGGACGAAAGAATCAATGAAGCGCGAAGTAGTGCATGCCATTAAACTTCAGAAGAATGGTAGAGCCACGGGTACAGATGGAGTGCACGCTGAAATCATTGAAGTGACAGCTTAACAGTAGTCACCCGTTCTCGGCCTCCTCGTTCAATGACATCCAAGCATCAGGCGTATGACTGGCTGACACACACTTCCATAACACCACTGAAGAAGAGCAACTCCTCACAGTGTGAAGACTATCGTATGATAAGTTTGATGTCTCACGTACGCAACATGTATCTATGAATCGTAGAAATACCCGGATTTACAAGAAATGTGAATGTCATGGGGATCAGTCCCAGCTTGGCTATCGAAATGGGGTTGGCACGCGTGTAGCACTCTTCTCCTTAAATGTACTAGAGCAGAGGCGCAGGGACATGAATATCGATGTTTATGCCTGTTTCGTCGACTATAAAAAAAGTTTTGGACTGAATGTGACATGAAAAGATGGTAGAAATTTCCAGTGACGGCTCCAGGGCAACAGCCCTTTTTACTTACCACCTGAGCTCTTGTAATGTAAAATTACAGTCATTAAATTTTAAGACCCTTATATTATGTTACATGAACCTAATTTCTTCGAAATTTATAAGAATAATAAATATTTTTACAGATTAATTAACATAGCCATTGTCCATAAGAGGTTGGCTTAACGAGATGTTTTACATAAATAGGTTATTTTTAAACCAACCTTTTCTCTTAGGTGTATTCCATAACCACCTGTCCCAGGGCAGCACCCTCTGGACTAGAGGCCTGCCCTCTGAAGAGAGAGATACGTGTGACGTCAGCAGGAGTGGCCCAGCCTCCCGCCGGTAAGGCTCGTGAAGAGCGCGTGTGTGTATCTTCCCTCCTGCAGCTCTCCGGATACCGTAATAAATAACAAGGACGTAACGCATTGTATTATTACGGGCCTCGAGTTCAGGTAGTACTAAGTTTTTCAAAAAACGAAGACCGGACGACTATGATTGCGCAAAACTACTTTCTGCTAATTTCAAACCATCAGATTCTTCCGGGATAGATTAAAGTTTTATGAAAATTATTAATAGTTTAAAAACTCTGTTAAATCATAATACAAACCAATGTTTCACGTGTTATCATCGTATACAGTAAAAAAAATTCTGTCGTTCTCAGTAAAAACTTTTTTTCCCCCAATTATTTAGAAATGTTTTATGTTTGACATACCAGATACAGATTTTTCATAAATGCATTTGTTATTAAACTAGTTACTTCGTTAATTATATCATATACGCTTGACTGCTTCTTGATTAGTTTTCAACTTTATCAGAAATGCATGAAATTTATACTGCAATAAGTATTAAACATATATATTTTTTTAAACTCCAGCTATACATTATTCCCAGATTTCTAGGACTAATGATAATTATATTTTTCTGTATCACAGATATTGGAATAGGCGTTAAAATTAATTAAGGTATGTCAAAATCATTGCAGTTTTATTAATAATAAAGAAAAACTCATTTAACACTACCGAAAATCTTTTACTCGAAACAAATTCATGTTTTAAATTTCATTTGTAAAGGAATTTAGAAATGATTTTTATCACAGAAGCATATTTACCCTCTTTTCACTACCTTGGAAGTGAAATTTCACTATACACATAAATGTATATACACATACATATATATGCCGAATGTAATTTAGCCAAAATTCTTACAGACAAAATGTTAAGTTCAAACTCGCTCAGTAGTTTTCGCACGATGCAGGAATAATAATATTGTTGTGCCCTATGTGCACGCCCTCTCCCTGAGTTTACGTATGTTATTATTTTTTAGTGAGAACTTGTGCTTGACGCCTGTGGTGTTTGCAACCCGCAATGCTTGCCCGCCTTGAGAACAGTCTGTCGTCCAGGTAAGCAGTGGTTCAGCAAGGAAAAAAATGTTCCATGGATTAAAAAAATCCTCCTATTGTCAACATCCGGGGATAATGTCATACCGGATGGTGGTCATTGCTGCGACTACCTAGAAGACTGTTATGGAATGTTCTCTTCTGGGCCAAACGTCACCGGTGCCTGCCGCCCCAAGCATCGCCACTACGCCCGCCGACGCTCCGACTCCATAGACGCCGCCACGCTGCCGGATCGCCGCTGGAACGACGCACGTCTGGTATGGCAACTAGGCACTAAGTCACGTTTGGTGATTGAATAATTTCGGATCTCGAGGTGATAAATATTTCAGAGGTGGATCTCTGCAAGAATTGATTGAAAATATCCTAAGTCGAGTTTGGACTTAGCCATTTTCTGGGGACGTAGCGTGTCGTCGCCGTGTTTATGTTGGTGACATATTTCATGGACATAGTGGCTGTGGCCGTTGAGCTGGTCGGTAGTTGGCGGTAGAGGCGGGCGGCTTTGGCAGATTGAACTTCTTACTTGAACGTGACTACGGTGGTTACCAGTCCTTGCGTACGTTACGTTACGTATGATACGCTTACGCAACTAAAAAAAACCACTATGCTGAATTGTAGTCAGTATGGCGGGGCGAAAACCAAAGTCCGACATGGTGCTTCGTAAGTGCATGAAGTGTGTTTACGATGAGTTACGTAAGACACACGTGCTCATACATAAACAGTGCACGTACTAACGCGAGAGGAGTACGCGTTTGAAGTCTTCGGTGAAGGGAGGCGTACCTGAAGCACGCAATAGGTGGTGTGGCTACTCGCTAGCATCGCGACGGAATTCAAGCCAAGCTACGATGAGGTTTGAAAACCACAACTGAGTGTTGTATCTAGAGGAGCAGAAGTGGACTTAAGTAGCGTAGCAGTCACTCACTTACTTATCATACACTGTAAATTAGAATAACCATTAGAATATAGATTTATTTTCATTATTAATTAAAATTTATGTCGATTATAAAACTAAATTAAATAATTAATTTTATACACGTGTTTATAGTCACGCTCATCCCTCACTCACTGTATCTGTAACGCCAAAGAGATATGTTTAACTTGGAGACAAGCGTAAAATTAAGCGAAAATATTAGCCTACTCCATAGAGACGTATAGAATTGAAAATGGAAGTATAACATTAGAGAAACATTTGAAATACAGCTACATAAGAGGAACACGTCTTTATTATTAAATTTAATTGTTTTTTATATTCATCATTTTTAAATGGGAATGCGGCCGCAAAATTTTTTTAAGAATATTGTTATGAATTAATTTTTTTAATAATTAAATTTATGTTTATTTGTAAAATTATGTAATTAAATTTATGTTTATTTGTAAATTTATGTTTATTTGTTGAAAATTATCAAAAACTAATGGTTCGCAAAATTTTTTTTAAGAATATTGTTATGAATTAATTTTTTTAATAATTAAATTTATGTTTATTTGTAAAATTATGTAATTAAATTTATGTTTATTTGTAAATTTATGTTTATTTGTTGAAAATTATCAAAAACTAATGGTTAAAAGCAGAGTCCTTTTATAATAAAAAAATGAATAGATTTTAAAATTTATTATTAAACTATTTTTTTTAATTAATTGAAACCTATATGTTAATTTGTTAAAGGAAATAAATTTATTTTTAAGAATTTATTATTACAACTTTTCAATTAATTTAAATCTATGTTGATTTGTTGATTTATTATCAAAAACTTATGGTTATACGTGGATTCATTTTATAGTAAAATTTAATATATTTATTTAACATTATTTTAATGTTTTATCTCACATTATTTCACTACCATCGACCGACAAATACTACTTTTTTTTTGTTTTCATCGTTTACTTTGAGATTTTTTTTTCCTTTAGGGTTCTTTATAAAAGATGTTGTAAAATATTGTCGCCGCTACGTAATGATTTTCCAGAGTTGACACACAGAATTGAAGAGCGAATTGCTTCCATTACTCTAAAAACGTTTTTAACCAATGTGTTTGCTCGCGTTAGCACTATCGTTCTATATTTAGATCACTTGTTATTGTGTTTAAGCGGAGGTATTTGCCTTTTGCTCGGGGTTCGTATCCCATCCGGTGGGTATGAGTGGTTAGTTCTGTGTGTAAATGTGGCGGACGTTGCTGTGAGCCTGCGAGTGTTCTCGAGTTCCTCTCGTTTCCCTCTCAAAAGCGGAACGTAGTTGACGTTACAATGCATCGGTGTGGGGGTTATCTCTAAGTTAATTGTATCAATCGTGGAATTTCGCAACCAGTATATAGAGCGAATAAGAGAGATAAAGAGAGAAAGAGAGAGATATATGAAGAGAGGTTTTGTAGGTTTTTCATTAATGGTTTTACAATTGTGAGTTAGCGCACATACTTTTTAATAGTTGTAATTAGATTTATTTTTTAAATACATTGTAATTTTATCCTCCTAATTTTGCTACACAACGATTATACACTAAAAGATTCCTGTGAGGTTAATAAAAGTATATATATATATATATATATATATATATATATATATATATATATATATTCTTAATGCATGTGGCTGTAGAGATGGAATTGATGGTACTATCTTCTTTCCACCAAATGGTGCTATGATGAATATTTGTCTGTGTGTTCGCTAGCTTTTTTTTTTATATTTATTATTTCTAGTTCAATTGTGCTTACTTTCATATACAATGCTTGGGGTGTAATAGAATTTTCTGTTTCATTGGGGTTAGTATTGAAAGGGTACTTTGATAAATATGTTTTGAATTTTGGGGGGTTGTATAGTACTTATATATCATTCATGCATATATTCGTGTGTCATTGTATCTCGGTGAACTTATGTTTTGTGGAATATGAGTGTTAAGTTGGCTAGTGCGATTTCTTACATTGTATGTATTTAAGGTTTAGGAATAGCTAATATTATGTTACCATGTTGTGTTCCGGCCTGTTTTCACTTAAACTATGAGACTGCTAGCCTGGTTTAACGTACATGTTTGATTTTTTTAGATGCGTCTTTTACAATAATTACATATTGGTTGCGCACTGGCAACCCCTTCTGTCTGTGAAGGACACGTCTGGCAACTCGTGCTGGGCTGCGGTGGCCGGCAGAGTTTAAGGTCTTTATATGGGTTTGTGAAAGTGATGGAGAATATTCTATTAAGTGTGCTTGTGTTTAGCTACTATCGGTGCTGTTGTTTATATATTACAGTTCTCGTTGTTAATCAATGTAAATTTAGATTTAAAATAAGTATAAAGGTTCCAAACATGATGGTGGAAACATCCTGGAAGTCGTGTGTGTGTGTGTGTGTTACGATCTAACCTTGTGTTTCGATACATATGTGGGACAATGTGTGCTACTGCAATGATTATCATCCTTTATCCGCGAGGGGAATTGGTCTTTGAAGCTTCATCTTACTGATGCGTTTTTTCACCTTTCTGTGTTTGTAATGTCTGAACTCTGTTTACTTTTTTTTGAAGTGATTCCATATTATTGGTAATTTGGTTTGCTTTTTAATTGATATATTTATAACTATATGCTTCTGGATAACCTAAGTCATTGTTAAGTGCATATTTTGTAATATTTCTGTTTGTAACCACTGGATGTTTTATTATTACTTCATTATGTGTACAGGCAACTACTGATGACAGTATGGTTCTAGATATACGACATACCCGAGGATTTTTTTTTATATGTTTCGTGTTTAAATTGTTATAATTGTATGGTTGGTATCTAAATATACATAATTCCATATTTATCGTTTCTTGTCACTACATAGCACTTGAGCAAACATCAAATTTCTTACACTAATCCATTTTTTTTCTCAACTTGTTTGCGAACTTACATAATTAAAATGATTTGTGCGAAGAAGAGTTCGCAATTCCATTCAATATACTTAATTATAATGCGGTAACTCTCTTACATATGTGTTTTTGAACTTAGGTTTCGTTTAGGTGAACAAAAAAAACCTTTTTCTTTTAGATGATGAATTTAATTTATTTGGGATGTGACATTTATTATAGGAAACGTGTTTTGTCGCACGCTTCATTATATTCATTTAGCTTAGTCCTTTAACTTTTACACGTCTTTAACGAGTGATTGTCTTTTTAAAGTCTGTGTCTTTAACTCTTTCTATTTCACATGTATTTTATTGGGGATTGTGACTATTACCATCGAACATTTTGTGTTGGGGATGCGATGTCTAATCTTTCTGAATGCGTTTTTTTTTATGTTAGGTAGTGTATTTGTTTAAATATATATTTCTACTTAATTGTACTCTCATATGTATACGTCAATATTTACCTAATTTTCTGTTCAGTTTAGACTTTTGAAATTGCTCTTTTGGTTCATTCTCCTGTCTTGTGTTTTTTTGAGGCTGTGGTATTTAATGTATTGTTTCTTTTATATACTACTTTCAGTTATGGCGGTTACACCTGTTCTTATTGGCATACATGTGTCTTTTTAGTACAGAATCTGTAGTATATGGAATGTAATTTCTCCTGACCATCTCTGTGGGTTTATGAAGTGTCTGGGTTTGAGTCTTATGGTCGTTTCGATGTAGGTTGCAATATGCCTGTAGGCGTTGTTTTGGTTTTTTTCGAGTTGACTTGTTATTTCTGGTAACTATATTATGATAATATTAAAGGATTATATATGTGATGGTAGAATTTCAAGGAACGTTTATGATGAGAATTATACAGTTTTGTTTGTGTACACGCTTCAGTTACTTCAATACTTATTATTAGTATTATCCTGACACTATATTTATTTTAATGTAAAGATATTTTATATAGAAGAGAATTGGTTATTTTATGTCTGGCAATACATGGATTAGCACTAGTAGGTAGTACATAGTTGGTGGGCAATGAGTATTCGTACACCACATGTTTACTTTCATGTAATTATTATTTCCTTCTTTACTCCTTGTCACTTGAAAGTCGTTGTCGGGCTTCGTCGTTCACGTTACTTAGTTTAAAGGCATGGGTGGTGTAATTAATAGTTTGCAAGGCATCCTTGTTGTTTTAGATATGTTGATATATTATTTTTTTCTTGTTGGAGGCTTGTTTTCGGGGGCGGCTGCGTGTGTGTTATTACCGTCTGCCCTCCGGCAAGTGAAAGTTACTTACTGGTGACCTCACGAGGTTCGCCGAGGCGACTGTGGCGGTCTCTTGGGGAAGGCAGATATAATTTTTGTGTTTTCTGGACTATCGCCGAAGCGATGTGGTGTTTGAGACATGGAATTGCTATGTCTGTTATTCTGCAAACGATTTTGGCTAAGTGGTTATTAATATGAATATCATCGTGTGTTCTTTCACAAACATTACTGGTGTGTTCTATTCTGGTTTCGTCGGAATGGGATTATAGTGCTTCTTATGCTTAATGGAATGCATTGTAGTAGAATATATATTCTTACCTGAACCAGTAACCTTTTATTTTACGTTTTGTTATTAACGCCAGAGCTTCCTATGCTTATTGGGTGTATTTATATAGGTTATTTATTTTATTACCCCGATATATCCTTAATTATTATTTACTAGTATGAAGTCTATAGTTGGTCTCTGTTTATTCATCTACCATATATAGAGATTGTTTTTTATCTAGCCTTGATGGAAAGTGAACAATAATCTTATAAGCATTTACAACATGACTCATATAATATTCTTTCACTCCATATTTAGAACACCACACTCTATGTCATGAGCGAAAGGGAAGGATGGATAACACTTAATATTTTTTGTATGATTATTTAATAATGATGGTATGACTATTTCAAATTAGTTAGCGGTATATTGGGGTCTTTATACTTGCAATGATACATAGTTTATTAGAATAACATGCTAAGTTTACTTATATGAAGGATAAATTACTCAGAGCTGATGATAAGCATTTGTATTACACAGACCGTTCAAACGACTTATGTTTATATTCCTACAAAGTATGACTATAAGGAATTAAACATTACCATATTTAATTTAGGGCATAACACGTTTTACTTACATATATATTATTTACTGGCTATACATACACTTTATTACTATATTTAATAACGTCTTGTGGCTACATCGCTTTGTACTTCCTATTTATTGCCTACACATAATACTATAACCGATTTTATTTATTAATGAATGTATACTAGCTGGGCTAGCACTAAAGACTCGTATGTGCGTCTTTTTAACAAATGGGAATAGCATGTTTTGTCTCTGGTGTTGTGCCGTTCGTTCGCGAGGCCTTATGTGGGCTGTGGTGTATTTTTCGGTTGCTTAATAATATATTTTGATTATGTAGGTATTTATGGTTATTGATATTTATTTGTGTTGTCATTTATCGGGCCGTGTCATTTGGTGTGTTGGAGAGTGTGGTAGTTTTATAATATTGTTCTCGTAGATAGATTTTTTAAAGACTGGTTTTGGTTTATTGTGATTTACTTATGGGTTGTGTTTAGCCTAGTGGTATTTGGGGGGTCCGTCCTTATTTAATTCCTCAATGTGTAACTGAATTAGTATTTTTATAACCTTTCTTGCTTTTGCTGTCGATAGTTTATTTTATTACGTCATATCTTTGTTTTCGCGTTTGTTTTATTTTACGTATAGGGATTTTTACTCTTTGCATCATGCTGTCTCAATAAGCGGTTTTATTATTTCATGAGAGTTTTCACTGCATTGCGCTGTATTGCGTTTGTGAGTGTATTTTGATTGTTTTTGTTATGTTTTAAATGTTTTTTTTTGTTATTTATGGTAATTTTTTTGTCACATGCATTCGGCGGTTTCATGTATCTCTGGGCTGTACGTTTTTTTAATTGTGTTCCACGCTTAGGCGTGTTCCGTGAATTCTGCTGCAAGCTCCTCTATTACGCGGCGGGCCAGGGTCGAAAAATAACTTTCTTTTCTCGCTGGCTTTCGTCGTACCAGGAATTTGAAAACAGTTTGAGGAGTGCGTCTACGGAGTACAGACGTGCGCTCCCGCTTTGTAATATATTTTATAAATTTACTTATCGTTATTCGCTGTCGGTTGTGCGGTTGCTGTCCACACGGCGTATAAAGGTGTTACTATTTTTAATATCTCTTTTCGTCTGCGTTTTTATTTTTAATTACAGGTCGCCGTGTTGGAGTGGGTGTATTCCGGTGAGTTTTTCCTTTATGTATGCTTATTTGCGGTGCGCGAACAGGCTTACAGCTCCCCTACACGGTCGTTTGTTCAACGTTTATTTATATTTGTTTGTTACAAGTCGCCGGGGTGGGCGGGATGCGTTCCGAAGAGTTTTTTTTATGTATGCTTATTTGCAATTTTTTTTATTACCTCGGTAATTTTGAGTAAACTTGCAGCCGCACCTACAACTGAAACGGGAAATCAACACAAACAAGGGGTCGTTGCCGTACGACCACGGCAGTGGTACGCTCGTGCTGCAAGAAGAAAGTCAAAAAATACGAAATAACAAGCAATCCAATTTATTAATCACAATGCATACAATGCATATAATATGCACATAACAATTCGATTCCCGCGGGAATACAGGTTAAAACAATGGTGCGATAAATGGGGCAAGCTGACGACGCGTTTAACGTAGCACAATCATATGGGCCGCTAGGCAACAACGAAAGAAAGAGTTTACAATTACATACAATTACGATTACCGTTACGACGCGGCTTGACAGGAAGTGTCCTAAGCCATCGTGGCGTGCCCATATACAGCCGCAGAAAAACACTGTTACATAAGCTACCGGTAGTACTCGGCGTGAGCAAAAGAAACTAAGGCAAAGAATCCAGTTAAGCACTGACCTGAAGGGTCCAAGAGAAATTACAAACATTACTAAACATGGCAAAAATGAAAAAAAAAAAAAATGAAAGTGCGGCCACGACGCGCAAGCAAGAACAAGAAATCATACTAATTACTGAAAATTACAGACGTTAAGTTTCACAGCCGAGTACATACCAACGCGACGCCAGCCCCAAGTGACAGTCCTCGTGTCAAACGACCAGAAGACTGCGGCAAATAGCCCGGGTGCCGAGGTTATATAGGCCGGGAACAATACACGGCAGAGTGCGCTGGTGGCGCGGCGGGGAAGGGAGGAAGAGGGGGGTAGGAAGGGGATTTTTTTTCCTAACCTAACTAAAACTAAGTGTATTTGGGAGGGGTCCGGGTTAGGGAGGGACCTAGGTGCGTCTCAGGCCGAAGCCTATACGCCTTAGTCATGCTGGGATTAGCCATGCAGGGAGAGGGTCGCATGCATCGTGTGCTAGGAGGGGATTGGCCAGCCATGGCAGCGATTGGCGCCATGACTAACTCCCCTCACTCTTAACTCTAAACTTTGGTGGTCGTGCGGATAAAGGCGTCGTGTTTCAGATTAGGAAGGGGAAGTTGGAGGGGAAGGGGAAAGGAGGAGAGGGGAGGGGAAAGGAGGGGAAGGAACGCTAAGCAGTGCCCGCACTGCTTCAAACTTTGGCAAATTTTGACCAATTTTGGTAAATTTTGAAGGTCAAGGGCATCCAAGATGGCCGCCATGACGTCACAATCCAAAATGGCGGATCGGCTTCCGGCTCCAGCGCTTGACTCCTGCGCCAGGAGCCCCCAAAATATACTACTAATACCTCTTCTTTGGTGTTACCACGAGGGCGTCCAGCAGTTTCGTGACTCATGAGGAGTCGACCAGCAGCACTCGTGCTCTGCATGGGTGAGTCCACTTCGCCCTGCACGGGGCTTGATTGGAGAAACTTTTATGATTCACCTTCTCGGAAACATTCAATGAGTTAAGCTAAAAAAACTGCCGTACAAGTTTTCAGCCCAAAGGCGTATCTAGCTCAAAACAGGACCTCTTTCATGGGGGGAGCAGGGTCCGTTCAGTCATACAAAAATAAACAATAACGAAAAAAATAGTTTACGAGGATTAGTTACAAACTGCCTCCAACTACAGGGCCCCACTCCATGTTTTATTAATTTTTTACACATCGTGAAAAAAAAAAAAAAAGTGGAGCCAAATACCTCCCATTCCCCCCTCCCCACTCTTTTCCAGGTTACGACCACGAATTCAGCCCCATTGCAACTTTTACCTGAAATTTTCGCCTGTCACTTATTTAAAGACGCCTGTCAACGACTAACGGCTTCATCCAAATATATGTAGTAGTAAGACTACCCAGAGCATATTTAAAAGGTCTTTTTCCATACTACCATTAATAATTATCAAGTCCAATATAGTTCAAATGGGTCCAGCCTCCAGAATGTGTGAAAAATGCTTTGAAGCTGCAGCATCCCAAAAGGCCACTGTGGTTGGAAGAGACAATTCGCCGTCCACCACGGTGATCTACGTTCGATTCCCGCCGGGGTCTAATCCGGGATTTCCCGCAAGTGGGAGACGTGGCGGACGTTGCCGTGAGGTGGTGGGTTTTCCCGCGGTTACTACAGTTCCTCCAAAGCCATTCCATTCCGTCGATGCTCCATTGTCATCGTCATCCCTCCTCGTCTCTGATGACCCTGGTGTCGACAAGACGTTAAGAAATCATTCATTCATTCTTTTGTTCATTCATTCATCCGGTCTTCTGGCAAAGAACACATTCGGTTCAAAAACACTACAATTCAGAGGCGGCAATTTATTCATAATTTTATGTTTTCCTAAATTTACAGTATCCGTATGTTTCACAGCGTCCTCAAAACCACTTCGTGTGAATCCTTAATAAATTACACGAAATTTACTCTCGCTCTTCAACGTGCTTTGTAATATTTTTTAAAAGTTCTTAGATCGGGTGCGATGTTTCATCCTGACAGACGCGACGCGAAGGACGCGATGCGACATTAAAATATCGCGTTATTATCAACAAGTTGTTTTTATCCGGCGTCAAACAAATATAGACAATCATGTGTTTACATTTTTTTTTTAATTTTAATTCTACAGGCATAAAAAAATTGTTTTAATACAAATCAAAATTCATCCGGAAAATGTAATTTAGTAAACAAAACCATTTCAAATATTATAATAAAAGTAATAACGAACCAGTCTAATAATTTGAAATTAAAATTCTGGCACGCATTTATGTGACGTCACACCCACGACGCAATAAGAATGAAAAGAATATTTACAATTGGAAAGTCCAACGCGCCTACCAGTTTCGTAACTCTGTCTTCAGTCTTCACCAAAGTGTCAAACGTAACTGGCTTGGCTATTATTTTGTTCGCGTCGTGCCCGTAACACTATTGTGACTCCAGCGAGAGCGCTAAGGGCGACTCTGGCTAGCGCGGATGATGTGTCGCTCCTGCGCACAGACAGGAACTGGCGCGTATCCCCCCCCCCCCTCGTGTTTGTAACTTCGCGTTTATTGAAATTCAAGCGGTGGCCCCAATCATTATATAGCGCACAATAATAATATAATACAGGCATGATGTCTGAACATTAGTATTGTCGTACTGTCAATCTTCGGCTACAGGTTCACCAAGAAACAGTCAGTAGAAAATACCTACCTTTCTTTATTGCAAACACAGAAACAGTAATTATCTACGACGGAACTCTTGAAAGTATGGATAATGTTTAATCGAACAAATTTCTACAATATTCGCAAAACTTGTCGCTGTCCTAAAATTATTTCTTTGAAATAATTGGGAGAACATCAGGCTATAAAAATGTAGGGAAAATAAATGTTATTTCAATTAAATCATTTTACGACAGCGCGGTACATATTTTGGAAGTGTGTCAGTTTAAGATTATCTCTATTACTTGCAATAAACCATTGTTCAGCTTCAACTTCAAAGGCTTGGGAAGCACTTTATACCATAAGGTAGTACATACGACTTCAACTATTCCTGGTGAACCTGCACCCTGAGATTATCGATCGAATTCTGACTTATTGTAGGTATCAATTTAAAAAGGTGAGCAAGTCTTTCAGTACTCGCCAGTGATGTGTAAACATCTAACATCGGTAACGAGGAAATTCATGTGTTCTCATGTTGCAAATAAACATGTAATAGGAAACTCGGACACGAAACTTAACGTAGAATTCCTTAAAATAATGCCCAGCGTAATAAATATACGGAAACTTGTGTTTTAAATTAATTTCTTGACGCGACACACACGTAGTTTCCGCAGCCGCCGCAAGAATTCACTGCCGGAGCAGCTAAGTCGACTATTGAATCATTTGATTGGTAGACGAAGGTTTAAACTATATAATGAAACAGCTCCGAAAAATAGGAAAAAGACTTGAGAAAATAGTAAACACCGGCTTTGGACCTGATTTTCGACAAGGAATTTCATTAAAATATTGCCCATCTTGTTAAAATTAATCAAATCGTTAATACTATAAAGTTTTCCTTTTTTTTCTATGAACTTCGGTTCGCGCCATCAGCCACAGATGGCCGCACCGTGGTTATAAATTTCCGTTCCATTTACGAAATTACTCCTACCAAATGCCATATACCGAGAGCTAAGATTTTTTATACATAAAAAACTTTATAACAAACATAGTCACTCTCCAAGAAATAGCTACTATTTACAAACAGAACTCTATACATGCAATAATTTAACTCAACTAAAAAAAAAACGGAATCGACAGTCTGTTAAATGCTGTTTGACGAAATGCGCTACACAGAAATTGTTTACCTATTTTTTTTAATTGGGAAACGGCTACAATTCAAAAAGAAGTAGCTTGGATACGTATAGGTTAATTGGTCATTTTTAAAATGAATTCATGAGGAATGCGTCTGCGAGGAATGCGAACGAACGCTTCTCTGTCCATAAGGCGCTACAGAATGGTAATTATTGTAAAGAAGAAGAACAACGCATCTCTGCGACATGGACGAAACAACTCCCACCGTAATGCCTCGAGGAATGCCTGGAGAAAACTTGTTGTTAAAAGCGTTCGTACGACCGTTGAACACACGTCTGTCACGGGGCGAGCCCAGCCCGAACACACTCATTTATTACACAGAGAGAGTTCTCGATTGACGTCACAGAGCGGAGACAAACGCCGAGCTATTAGGAGGAAGACAAGGCCTCGTCGGCCGGCGCAGCTATTCAGAGAAAACGCCTCGTTTCGTGCGGGCATGCGCGAAGACACACGTATACAGTCCCACAAACACAGAGATATCAAATTAAGGCGGTAATGACAGAGCGGAGAAGGCGCCGACCGTGGTTATTACACGTCACGATTACGGTCAAGGGCCTTAACCCCCCTCCCCTTTTCATTCTTTAGGGGCACGGCCCTCACGCCCGTGGAATTAGACGAGGAATATAAATTGCATTTTGTGCACGACGGTGCCCAACGTGTCATTTGGAGACGACAAACATTCACCGCGCGCTGATGGGGACCTGACCACTGGGTTGGCGACATTCTCGAGCTGGGAGGGGTCTCGGGCAGACGGGCCTTTCGTAATTTTCCATTCCTCTCACCTGTATACAATAAGCTAATGTCTTCTATTTGTGACGATGCCATCACACCCGGGTATATAATACTTGTAGCTATGGGCAAAGGCGTAGATCCCAGGGGTGTCAGAAACCCCCTCCCCTGGAATTAAGAAGCCTCTCACTGAGGGGGCCCGCCTGTGCTTGCAAAAGCGTGACTGTGAAACAGGTTTGATGTCAAAACTACGTACAGTAGAATCGCACTGATGCGGCCCTCCAATAGACCGATACGTCCAATAATCCGGCACCCTCCGCCTGCGCCTTCCTCGTCCCTCCCTACGCCGCGCACCGCGTATGCGCTCTGAGAGTTGGTGATTGTCCAATGATGGAAAACGCTCCCTACATGTGGTTCATGCAACAACGTTCTAAACACACTCCTGTATCTGGAGAAATTCTGAAAGCAAAAGAAATCGAATTTTATAAAAAAAATTACCAAAAAAGATTATTTTCGTGCCAGAGTGGCTGGATAAATTAAAACGATTTGATATCCGTCTGTTAACCATATTGGATGAAAAGTTGTCAAGCGACGAATCTGCAGTGCAGCCATTTATCCAGCATTTTAAAGACAAAGTAGAGGAACTGGGTCTTCTTCCTGACCAAATCTATAATGCAGACGAGAGTGGTCTGTTCTGGAAACAGTTGCCCATTAAGACATCCGTATCCTCTAAAGAAGCGAGCGCACCAGGACGTAAAGTGAGTAGGTACAGATAGAATCACATTTATGCCGTTTTCAAATGCTACTGGAACTCACGAATTGGATTTGTTAGTGATTGGTAAAGCTAAAAATCCCAGAGCTTTCAAGAAGATTTGTCTGCTAGTGTGTTACAATAACCAATTAAAAAGTTGGGTCACGAGAGGTAGGTATTCAGTGAATGGTTCCATAAAGCACCCTCTAATTTTTAATAGTGCCGGATTAGTGAGATTCTACTGTATTATGAAAAACTGTCTGTATATTTTAAAGTTTTATGCTTATTGCATGCAGGACAAAATATGGGCAGTATACATCATACATGCACTGTATCCAGAGATGACATGTAGGTTACCCTTACGTGCAAAACTCTCCAGCCGCACGGACCCCGTTAGAGAATCCTACCGATTTGTGCCCCTAGCGAAAGGTCCGCTTAGAGAGAGCAGATAGTGGATGAACTCCGCCGCAAGAACTAGTTAAAGCCCCAAGAGTCAATTTTTTTTTTACTTGTAAGTGGTATTCGCAAACTACTTGGGTTAAGTTAAAGCAACAAAGTTGACAAATTCTAAACGCATCAAAAATTTGGGCCAGTGTCGAGCAGCAACTGATGCGCAAAGTCCTTCAAGTATTCTGTGGAGAAGGTTTGGGCTCGTTCTCATAAGCCAAGTTTGTTCTTTCATTTTACAATCGTTACCATTAACTAAGTGATTTTCTTGTAAAGCTTGCATTTGTAGGTACTTGGTTTAAATATTTTGTAGCATTATTTGAGGGCTGTAACACGTCACGCAAATGATCATAATTATGATCACTTGCTGAATTTTGACCATTAGATAATAAAAATTATTTTAATAAATTTGAGATAAAAGATAAAAATCAAGATAACTGTGAATAATTTATAGAAAAAGCTCTTTAATACTAATGATAAGGAAATAAAATAATCAACTCGCCATTGAGCCCGAGCCTTACTATTAACCTATATATAGACACTTTACACATGTGGCTCCCAAAGTTTTCTTACAACTTAAAAGAGTGGAACCATTCACTCTTGTTAACACCTCTGCGAGATTACAAATACGAAGCAATGCCCAGAGACAGGGCTTTTCCGAACTTTGGCAAACGACTGGGCAAGCCTGCTTATTGCACAGGAAGTGGCTACAGCATTACGAGTCATTCTGTTAACACAATGGTATCTATTAGAGCCTAAAAAAATTAATTACTTGTTGTTTGACAGTCCATAGGTAACAATTACCATTTGAACTTTGTGTTTCCTGAAATAAAGTAAATGACTATTTGTAGCCTTAAAAAAAACTAAATTTCATATTTTTGTTCAATTTTTAACTCTGTAATGCATTTGTGCATTAGACAACCCAGTCATCCAATCCTCTGAAACTTAGTTCTGTTTCATGAAGAACTTTTGGCCTTGTGTGTCACATCAAGACAATATTTGTTTGTCTTAAAATATTATTTAACTTTAATAAGTTAAAAATATTCAGTTACAGTAACATATACTTGTGCAATTAACTTATGTATTAATGAAGTAGAACAATGTTCCAAAATAAATCCTCGCATTTAATATCTTCATTAAAGGAACACCAAAACAGAAAACCTGATTGTAAGTATTTTCTTTTTGTTTCAAGGCTGTGAATCTCCTTTAGGGACCATTTGTAACTTAGTCTATGGCTTGGTTTAGTTCAGTTTATTGCAGTCATTATATCCTTTTCTGTATGTACAAGTTTTTACAAATATGATTGAGAGATGCTGGGAAGATCAGAGGAATAGGTACAAAGTTTATGAGTAGTACATTGGCAGTTACGAGGCGAGACAGGATCAGGAATGAGATAGTGCTAGCAAGAGCAAGAGTACAGGACTTGAATGAGATCATTGAAAAAGCAAGACTGAGATGGTATGACCATGTCTAGAAAATGAGAAAAGACACGCTGCATAGAAGAATGATGGCGTGGAAGTACACAGGAAGAAGGCCCCAAGGAAGAACAAGGAGGAGGTGCGAAGGAGTGTAGGCGAGAGGAGAAGACTGGACTAGAGTGAAGAATGAGGAATGGTGGAGTGACAGAGGAAGATGGAGGCATTTTACTTTGCTAACTCGGCTACAGGCTCAAAACATTTAAGGATTATGGATGATGATTTATTATGGATAGTGATTTGTGATGATTAATTGATGATTGATTATGGATGGATGATTGGCGATGATTGATTACAGATGGATGATTGATGATGGATAGGTGGATGATTGGTGATGGATGATTGATGATAATTGATGAAGATGATGTGATGATTGATGGATGACAGTTGATGAGATTGTAGTTGATGAATGATTTATGAATATTGATTTATGAATATTGATTTATGATGATTGATGTGATGATTGATGATGATTCTGCACAAAAATAACTGATACAATGGCACAATATTAAATAAAGAAAAACAATTTCTTATACATTGGGAGAATAGAAAGAATGGGTAATCAAAACCATTTTTTATATGTTCTGTTGAGAAGCAGGAAACTCATTGTATTCCTTGCTGTGTAAGATGGCCTTTTTTCCTAAGTTAAGTTTACCAGATAAAACATAGGTAATAAGCAGATGTACCTATTCACATGTTACAGGTAATATTTTTTAGAGTTTTTAAAAAATAATTGGGGTGTATGACACACTGTGTGTATATGTGTGAAATATAGTGTTATGTAGACATAGTATAGTGAAGTGTCATTGTCCTTACGTTTGGTTTTGTTTTGTCTTCCGAGCTTTGCAAGATTCTGTATAAAAACATCCTAAGATACGACACAGATCTATTGCTTTTACTAGACTATATTTAAACAGTACGAAACACATATACTGAACAACAAATATACACGATATACTTTGGTACACTGTTAGCCTGAATATACTTAAAAGGCTTAAAAACAATACTTTCCACCTTAATAAAATCAAGAAAATAATGATTAACTAACTAGCTAATAATGAAGCTGGTGCTGAAAAATTCAATAGTTCAATGGTTTACTAATATTGTTCATAAATAATTTATTTCACAACAAAAGTTTGAGTTTAGTTCTTAATTTCCAGGGTTCAAACAAAAACAAAAATTATGAAAGTTAATGCTGTCAATTCAAAAGCAAAGGTTCTTTGATCACAATATATTATAACTGGTTTTGGCTTTTAAAAAGTTTGCTGGGTTTTTAATCTAGACTCAATTGGCTTTAACATTAACTAGTCTTAAACTTGGATGAATGCCTAATTTATCCTTTAGGCTTTAAAAAAGGCCAAGCCAAATTCAGTTCATTCTTTCTACATCATGATAGAAGGGCCCTTTTTTTTTAATCTCTACCTTTTTGTTCTCTATCTCATAAATTTTCAAACAATGCCAGCCAATTTCATGAATTAAAAGAATATTTTAACATTGCACCAAAGCTTCCCAACAATCCGGTTTTTAACACTTTTCGGCTATCTGTCAAATTTCCCTTAAGCATAACACAGCAGCGAACGCTGGAGTGCAAATGCACACAACAAACCATATTACATAATGATACATAATTGGGCAAGGCAAAGCAAGCATAACCAAGCTTCTTAGTGCATGCAAAGTGGCATCCGCGTAGATGTTTCAATGTCGTAAGCACTTACCTCAAAGATGTTATCTAAGAAGTTACTAGTTATATTGGTAGTTCATTTGAACCGAGACCTCTAGCTGTTCCTTTTTTTTGTGACTTCGTAAATTTTAACCACATAATTCATATTCGCAATAAAATCAACAACCTAACAACTAACTCATATGAAATGTAGTTAATTAACTGTACCAATTTTTTAAAAGTTAATGCAATGAATACATTTGTACAGAAGTAGTATATAGATATTACTTTCTTGTTATTTTCTAGTTTACTTTGAGGTATGCAGTATCATGATCTCTATGGACACTATCCTGTTTTGATTCAAGCCACAAATTAAAGTAATGCATTTGATTTTGATAGCTACACAAGTATTTATTAAATATACCAAAAACCTCTGGACCTTTTTTACTTGTACAATTTCAATGGCCATACCTTTCCACCTACAAAATTATGAAAATCAAATCAACCGTTCAAAAGTTAACGTTGGACAGAGTATAAATTTTTGCACTTTTTAAGTAACCATGACAGAAATTACAGATTGTATTCAAATAAATGTTTGTTTATCAGACCAAAAATATACAGGCAAATCATTTCTTAAAAATAATACTGTCCAAACGGCAGCCATTGCTGGCATTCCTAAAATCTAGCCCCTAGATTTTGAGAACTTTTCGACACAAAGCTCAGGGTATGTTGACCATTTCTTGACAGATGTTCTCCTTTAATTGGATTATCGTTGCTGGTTCATTTACGTAACTCAACTTTTAGGATAACCCCATTTAAAAAAATCAGCTGGAGTCAGATGCAGGCTGCGGGGAGGCCATGGAATATCTCCTCTGAGCGAGATCAGCTTGTCAGGGAAAAATTTTTTAAACATGGGTATACTCTCATTGGATGTATAGGTTGCGCCATCTTGCTGCATCCAAATTGATGTAAACAACGAACTGCTGCAATTGCGGTTGAAAAAATTTTGTAGCATTTTCACATATTCTGTAGAATTAACTGTTACAGAATTACAGTGTGCATTTTCAAAGTATGGGCCGAAAATGCCCTTTGAAGAGATCACCGCCCAAACAGTTACCTTTGGAGAATGAAAGGTCTTTGGTGTTTTAATTTCAGGTTTTCTGTGCTCCAGAATCTGAAATTTTGTTTATTTAAATGTCCATATAAGTGAAAGTGGGCTTCATCTGTAAAGAAAATATTATTGAAGTTGTTGAATCGCTCTAACATTGTATCGATGAATGATTTTCTCAAAATTAAATCATTTTGTTTTAACTCTTGCACTTATTTTAGGATGCAATTTAAAATCCAATTTCATTATTCTGTGCCAGAATGTTCGGGGTATCGCCAAGCATCTGAACCTTGCGTGTGGACATTCGGATCGTCTCATACAGAAATATTTACTTGCACCACATTCTCTTAGCTCCTCCTGCTCCATGGCCGCCCTGTTTGTTTTTAATTGACAGTCGTGCTGGTCTCTTCAAAGTTTTGAACCCATGATTTAATTAAATTAACACTTGGGCACTGATTAATACTGTGTAATTGGTAATGCAAATGAAATAGGTGGCATGCAGTGATGTAAGAATCATTGTTTTTGTAAAACTGTTTTACACAGAACGTGCGTTCTCACGTAATGTGATCCATTGTGACTAAATGTCCAAGAATCGAGGAGCCACGTGTGAGTGGCCCCACTCCCCTCCCCCATTTGGTATCCCTGCTAATCCAATTAAAGGAGAACGTCTGAAATTAAAACCAAAGACCTTTGCTTGAAAATGAACGAAATAATTCTGAAACAGTTAATTCTGCAGAATATGTGAAAATGTTACAAGAAATATTTTCAACCACAGTTGCAGCAGTTCATTGGTTACAATACGACTAGGCGGCAGCAAGACGGTGCAATCTGTCATGTATCTAATGAGAGTATTTCCAAAATCTAGGGGCCAGATTTGAGGAATGCCAGTGGCGAGATGGCAGACATTTGGACAATATTATTTTAGAAATGATTTTGCAGTATATTTTTGTTCTTATAAATAAACATTTATTTAAATACAATCTGCATTTTTTTCCATGGTTATTTAAAAAAAAAAAAATATGGCTCACCCATTACAAACATACAAACGCCATTTGCTCTACTTGTTAAGGAGACCTTGCTTCGCTCGGTTCAAAATCATTAAATTGGTTCTAATGCACCACTGTGATTAAGAAAAATTGTTCAACAGCTTTGCAAGTCATAAGTAATTTCCTGAAGAATATGTCTAAAGTGTTCATATAATGTACTGCCAAACTCAATTGTTAGGAAATCTATCACAATTTCTTCTTATTATTCAGTATTCAAGTATGAAACATGCAAGCAGTAAAAATCCCCCCCCCCCCCCCTTGTTTTTCCACACTTAAAACTGTTCCAATTATTATTATGTTACACGTCTTGTCAACAGTGACGTCATTAGAGATAGGAATACACAGACGCATCCAAGGATGACTTGATTGCATTTTTAACTGAAAAATAAACAATGCCATAATATTTCAATGTGAATGAGATTCAACTTTTGCATACTCAGATTACATATACAGTAGAACCTTGATTAACAGCGGTAATAGGAGGGAAGGTCTGCACAGATAAGCGAAAATCACGGATAATTGAATTCAAATGTATTTAGGTTATACAATACAACCCAGTCTAGTATTTCTTCTCACTGTCAGTTCTAGTCCATGTCCATTCCTTTCTACTTTTAATATATAGTTTTTTTGTTTTACTACTTTCTTGTCCCTTCCTTAATGAATTACACTTAGCGGGCTTGGTTTACCCTCAACACCCCCCCCCCCCCCCCCCCAAAGTTTCATTTTTAATTGGAACCCGATTCACCAAATGCCCAGTTAATCAGGATAATCAAAGTTCTACTGTACATTAGTACCTAGTATTTACCAAACAATCCTACATCTTTCATTAATTTTTTCACCTCGTAATCAGTTTTATACTTGCTAATATATATATATTTTTTTTAAAAAAAAGCAGTAGGTATTAAGTTTTGATGTATTAACAATTATTTACAAACAGTCAAACAGCAATAGCAAAATAAAAAATAATAATTTTGATACACATAGGTACTAATGAGTACTAGGGAAAGTATCGACCACAGACACGGATAAAGAACCATCCCAGTAATTTCCTGTGAAAGATTTTGAGAAACCATGGAAAACCGAAATGAGGATGGCTAGACTAGGTTTCAAATCTGGGTTCTCTAGAACAACCAGTGTCTTACCACTTCGACAACTTACTTCCTTTTCAAAAGTACTAGGATAAATAAAATAAACACACCATTTTTACTTACTGTGTCCTTAAGTGACACAGTTGTTAAAATAAACCATGCTAAGCACAGAGATCACTGTGTTCATTTCCGGGATTTCAGTCCTGCAATATGTAACAGCAAACTTTGATAACGAGGGATGCAATAAAATCCAAGATGGTGGAAAGCATCAACTATAAAAAAATTCAAAAAATTATAGGATACACTTTAACAGTTCGTCGCCTGAGAATTGGAGTGTTCTATGTCCATTGAAGTCGGAACTAAGATAAAAGCATTTGAAAGTTCAAACAACTATGAGTATCATGACATGGAACAAAATAATATTGGTCTTAAATTAAGAACAAACATTTTCATGTGCGTAGACGTGTGTGGATATAGTACAAATGAATACTAATATTAATTTTGTGTCCATAGCATAAAAAACCAAAAGAGTGGACATAGAACACTCCAATACTCAGGCGGCGAGTTGGAAAAACACCTCCTTACAAAAGACATAAATTAAAAAAAAAATTTCAGGTAATGTGTCAAATTATACATGCAATTAACTGGAAAGACAAACATTTTTTTTAATAAATAAATTTTAATGACCCTAAAAAATAAATTATATTTACAGTATAAAAACCATTTCAATATACAGACGAATTGAAATGTACCAGTTCGTAAATGAATGTTAATTTTTATCAGTATAACATGATGCATACAGGTAAAGCCACAATTATTTCATGGATTCATTCATTTCACTCCAGGCTAGACTCAACATGCCTGTATATAACCAGGACTTCGTAGTGTGTTCACGAGTTGGTAACAAGGTCACATCCCTTGGCGGGTTGTTGTCGACTGGTTCGGGGTCACCAAGGGCGTGCCAGCGATGCAGACGTCGCCCACGCAGCACTAGGCGACGTGCTGGAGCCTCTTGTAGTCCAGCTTCTCCAGCACGACGAGGGGCCGCAGCTGCTCTGCGAAGCTGCGCATGTCCTCCGCGATGGCGTCCTGGCCGCTGGGCGCGAGCACGCTCAGCTCCACCAAGTACGACTGTGACATCGGCTCCACGCTTTCCAGCGGTTTACCCTGACCCATCTGTGACAGGAAAACATTATTATTGCACTCCTGCAAATCTGAGCTTTCACACCAAAAATGTAAAAGTTGTGAGTGGGAAATTGTGTAATATGAAGCAATTACAGCGTAGTTCCACTGAATCGAACAAGTTTAGGGCAAAAGAAATGTCTATAAAAAAACCTTGAAATTTTTTATTTTAAAGATTATTTTTGTTTCAAACTTATTATCAACATGTTTAGTTTTTTCGGGCTCATAAAAATTTTATAGGGTGTGTTACTTGATAACTTAATGTTTATAGAGATGTTATGTCTGGGAATTCTGGAAGGGACACATGTAGAAATGGTTATTTTATTGAAACTGTTTGTAACTGTTTTATTTAAACTTCATTTTAAATAGCATGTAATTATTGAGTTAGTTATAAGATATAATTCATTGTGATTTGAGATGACACACACACAGTTGGCCTGCTGATGCATAGAAAGTGTTTATACTCTGTGAATGGTAGTGCTGACGTCAAGATGCATCAGCGGCCGACCAAGTACATATACCTGTGGACATTACTCAGTGTGCTGTATAAACTAAGCAAGAGTCCGCATGTGTGCCACTGCAACGTACTTTTCGGGAGAGCCCCGAGCCCCGTGACTCGAGGATGTGACGACATGAACTTTGTGTCAGGGCGTGCCAGGCTTGGGACACATGCCAGCAACACGGGGCCGGACACACACCCTTAGTCAGGCTTCCAAACTATGTAGATGTTAGGCCTGCTGCTGGCAGGTAGTTTGATGCATATGTTATGTACAAGTTGAACTTAGTAAGAAAAAGCGCAGATGTAATTGATGGCATTAAGTTCTTTCTTGGGGTATATATCCCTTAAATTCGGCTACGAGGTAGTACACCACTCAGCACTCGAACCCACACAATTGGAATTGGTCACAGCGGCAGCTGGACACAACAAAGATGTATTACTACATGCTATTGCATTACTGCACTTATTTTGCTAATCAGAAAATATGTTAATGCCAACATGTCTCGGTCCCAATTAGTTCAGATTAGCGGGACTTCACTGTAAAGTGGAATTATCGAGTCAAATTTACTTCTAACTTTTCTAAAGCCCTGTCAATTCTACTGCACCTGGAATACTCACTACTTATTAATCTTACACTGCATGAACACTGCCATGTGAAATCCATGAGAAAAATGTCAAATCATCTGTGTTGCTATCATCACCAAACTGTACACGTAAAACATTCACATTACAAACAGCAAACTAATGCCATGTTCACTAAGAGAATAAATCACACAGCTGGGCTCACTTGTTTTGAAATACGTTCAGGCATTAGCACCTCAAGTTTAATGATCCCGTTACTGGGTCATTCCATGCAAACCCACTAAAATATCTGAAGATTCAACCAGACCATTTGAAATTTCAATGAAACTGTCAGGAATAATTTTTTTACATTATTGATATTCATGTAGTTATGTTCCTTTTTTTAGTTTGGAAAATTTAAAAGCTTTTCCAATCTTAAATTTCTGAATTTATATCCATAACGTTTAAAACTGATATGCTACTGGCTCTATTTGGTAAAAATAATTATTTTAAAACTAATAATATTTCATATAAATTTTCAAAGTACTGTTTTCTTTTTTAATTTTTGATTATATTTAATATATTAATGTATAATAATTAATATATAATTAAATATTTTAAATTCCTATGCTTTAAATTCTGAAACTTTCAAAGATCATATAAACAAAAATAATCAAAATAATGATTCCTTGCACAGTAATCATAATATACACATAAACATTTTAGAACTAAAAAGGGTTTTGAGGGAGAATTTCATGTACGTTATTGCTTTAATTTGTGCATACAATCATAATTGTACTGTACAGCAACAAATGTTTTCTTAGACTGCACATGATGACAAAATGAGTTAGGCCACCTGGCAAGATGAGATAACAGGTGACAATGTTTCATGTGCTTTGGACAATAAAATGTACATTTTTGTAAGTTCATTGTCTTCTATTGATTTTTGCCCCCCTTCAAATTTTCTGAAAGCCTAGTTTTTTGCTGTTCTGGATGGCTATAGTCTCAAATGATCCCACTTAAACAAGGTATTTCTGTACTATAACTGTGTACCAACCTCTGAATAGACTTAATAAGCATTCTTTCAAGATTACAAATCATTCAATTACCATATTTTGAATAACTTGCTAAATATTCATAAATATATATGGATACTAACTTTGAATATCTTTGATACAGTTATTTTCATGCGACCCTTCCTGAACATGTAGCCCCTGACAATGTACTCAAAATCCATTCTGCAACCCAGTTCTGTGAGGAACTCTACCACAGTGGAGCTCGTTCCAATATCGATGCTGTTTCGAACTATGGTCGGCCGAGACTTGTCACCTGTAAGGAGAAATTCAGGATCAAAAAACAGCAATTAACACAAACTAGTGAATAATAAAACAGTAAATGTGCTCTGACTACTCAGGAACTAAATAAGTAACCACGTTTTGAGTTAAACTGTAGCTTGGTCTTGAACAAGGCCCTTTTTAGTTAAATTAAGACTAATTAAAAATGAATTTACTAGTACCCATTCAAGAAAGTTTACTTGATAGTGTTTTAAATGTTTTAACTCAGTGTTGTAACTAGTATACCAAAAAGACTATCAGTCTATCACACAGATCATAAAGGGGCATTTCATGTCCATCATCCAGGGGTGTCCACCCCACCATCTCAGACATGGATGAAATTTGGTGCATGGTATCTTCAGACATTTTTTGGAATATAGGCTCTAGTTTAGAATTTGAAGCCCTTCGAAGTTTCCCTCTGTTTGGTGGAATTTTTTTAATCCGCAACCAAAGTCGAATGACACATCTCGCTTCATATTATCATTTGTAATAACAGGTATTTATGTAGAAAAGTGAAATTCACCATACTTAGAATTTTACGTAGATTTCAAATACTACTTTTACAATGTAATTAAATGCTCAAAAGTACATGCAAATTATGTTAGACGTGGGAAAAATAATTTACCAAAACTTGTAAACTTCAGTTCAGTAATCATATTATAACTTTTTTTTATTAATCTTTACAATCTCGGGCTTGGTACCATTTGAAAGACCACAAAATTTGCTACAAATAAAATTTGTGGATTTTTACCTTCCTTTTTTATAAAAGCAAGTTCTTTGAAAAAGAAGTGGTTAAAATGATTACAAATCAGTTTTAATTTACAAAATAATTTGTACATGTAAAAAGCAAATATGTAGTAAAATTTTTATTGCAAAAATGTTTGAAATAATGATTTAACCTTATTGGAAATGCACATTCAATATATTGTAGGCCTATATATGAAAAATACCAATAAAAAGGAGAAGAACATGTTTGAAGAAAAGTTATGGATCAATTAATATTTGGTCACTCAATCAGTTTGCATAATATTGCATCCTCTAAATGTTACTGTAGGGTGATCTCATAGAAGATATCAGTCAGTCACAAGTTGTTTAGTGTGTGGGAGTCTTGGGGGCTGCTATTTTTCTGCGCACTTTAACAAGTTGACTGGGATTGTTTAATCTATGATTGTTAATGTTTAAGTGTTGACATGTAGTTGGTTTAATTATTTATTTTTGATAAATTATTTGATTTGTATTTTCTGACTGAAGTGAATAAAACCAACAGTTTTTTTTTTAAATCTACATTGGCAACCAGTTCATATGAAGAATATAGTTTAGGTATTTATATTAATTCTGTGTGTCATATAAATACATAAACAGACAAAAAGATAATTCTTAATATTGCTGAACTTCCTGATGAAGAAAAAGAAATCTGCTTTTTTTGGAGGATAGATAGATTAGCAACTGCATTCAAATTCAAGCATATGTTCATACTACTATGCATCACTCATTAAATATTACAGGGAACGGGGAAGCTTTTAAAAATGTTGTGACCCAGCAAAGAAACACAAAAGGTCTTAAGAGTGGCATAAGACCTGTATCTCTTCAAATAGCCAAAGATGCGAAAAAGAAAGCTGGTGTTTTGTTAGTTCCTGGACAAAAGTTGTGTTCCAACTGTAGGATGAAGTTATTTCAAGAACAACAGTTTGAAAATTCACAGAATAATTCTAACGAAGAGGAAGGTCCAGACCCCCACAGGCTTACACTTACGAAGGAAGACTTTAGTGACACTACACCATTTGAAAAGAAAGATTTGAATATTGATTTATCACCCTTAAAACTGAAATGACTTTCAAAGCGTTTAAATTAGTGTATGGTAAAAGAATGATAGTGGAAGTAAAAAGTAAAGTAAAATTAAAAGTAGCTACATTTTTGAAGCTACAAGAAGATGAATTTCAGTCTGAAGGAAGTACTGATGAAGACTTAACTGAAGAGTCAGTTATTAAGAGGAATGCAAGTGACTGAAATTTTCTAATCAGTCAGATGAAAGAAAAATTGACATACGCAATATCCATAAGGGAGAAGTTATGCATTTTATCTGTTGCACCTAATTCCTGGACACAAAAGAAAATTTCAATAGAATTCTGAGTACATAGCAAGAAAATCACACCAGTTGGTGAAATGAAAAGGAATTCTTTCATATCCTGAGCCTTTACAAGGATGAAAAATTTCTGCTGAAGTTGTTGAAAAAGTTACTCATTTTTATCAAGCTGATGAAAAAAACAGACTAATGCCAGATGCCAAAGATAAGATTAGTGTACACAAAAATGTTTATGAACAAAAGAGCCTAATACTCTGCCATCTTAAGGAACTACATACAGCATACAGAGTGAAATTTCCCTGTTATTAAGTAGGATTTTCTAAATTCTGTGAGCTGTGGCCAAAATGGTGTGTCACTGTTGGTCAGCCAGGTACACGTTTGGTCTGTGTTTGCTCAATACACCAGAATCTAATTCTTCATTTAGGGCTATGAATTTAGACAAATCAAAGCTAATGGACCTTATCAATATACTGGTATGTGAAAGTGAAAACCGTGATTGTAGTAAGTATGTAATGATGTAATGGTTGGCTAACCTGGCAGTTGCCAAGATGGTGAGGGTCTATACACATGTATGTAGTACGAGATGATTGGAGACAAAAGCAAACAGTGAAATAAAGAACAATACATGGCGCAGTCGGTAGGATTAATATGACGAATATCATAAATGTACGCGAACCAACAGTGTTCATAATTTGTTTTCATGTATATTAGTAAAAAATAGTGTCTGCCTGTAGTGTCATTTGTATACAACATGGCGGCCGGTTTCAACACTCCAGAAAAATTGTCGCTTCGCGGCAATTTAAGTGAAAATTGGAAGAAATTTAACCAAGCATTCAACATTTACTTAGAAGCATCGGACTTGGTTTTACAGTCAGAATCACGTAAAATCGCGATCTTCCTCAACATTGTGGGTGAAGAGGCTTTAGATGTCTACAATACCTTCACTTTCACTTAAGAATAAATCGTTGGCAAATGTACCTACTCAAGAAGTTTCAAACGCATTGTAACCCCAAGAAAAATATATTACATGCCCGTTTCTTGTTCTACAACAGAAGTCAAAGAAAAGGTGAACCATTTGACACATTTTTAACGGATTTAAAGACACTAGTGCGTGACTGTGAGTTCAAAGATGCTGACGATCTACTCCGAGACCGCGTTGTATTCGGGACACTGGATCGCCCGACCCAAGAAAAAGTTGTCAAAACTGGCGGGGTTTCTTTGGAAGAGACAGTTCAACAGTTTCGAACTGCGGAGGTTACAGCTGCCCAGGCCAACCAGATACTGCAACCTAGTCAAAATAACCCGGATCACATCAGCATTGACGAAGCAAAATACAAACAGAACAATACTCAGAGGTTGCCCAAACAGCCAAGCATGTCACGTCATAATGAAGAGTGTATCTGTACATGGTGTGGTTACCGTCATGTAAGAGACCCATCAAAATGCCCTGCTCGTGGTAAGTCATGTTCTGCGTGTGGCAAGCAAAATCACTTTGCTAAAGTGTGTCGTGCTCGCCCCAGTGAAACCAGGTCTACACATCGTGCAGTCACTGAGATAAAACAAGATACAAATCCCGGCTTTGATTTAAGCTATGATGACTATTATTGTGATTTTATTGCCAGTGTAAATAACAGAAGTGTTTCACTTGTAAGTTGGACAGAAACAATCCTTGTAGACAGTGTACTCAGTGTACAGTTCAAACTGGATTCGGGTGCATGTGTAAATATTCTTCCTCTCGAAACATTTGCCTTGGTGCAGCAGATTGGAAAGGGCGCAAAGCTACACCAAGGATCAATTTCCCTCGCTGCGTACAACAACTCTAAAATTAAAGTTGTAGGTTGCTGTGACTTGACTCTGTCTCATAGGAACATCAGCTCACTTGAAAAGTTTGTGATTGTTGATGAGGACTCTATACCTATTCTGGGCATTGGAACCTGTGACCGTCTGGGTTTGCTGTAAAAGAATGTGATCGGTGAAGTACATGGACCAACCAAGCAAAGCATTGTCGTGGCATACAAGGATGTGTTCGCAGGCATTGGTAAGTTTGAAAATGAATACAAAATTAAGCTAAAGGATAATTGCATTCCAACTTCAAACCCCCCACATCGGCTTCCAAATAAAATCAGAGACAAACTGAAAAATGAGTTGGACAGGCTATGTCAACTTGGCATTATAACAAAATGTACACATCCAACAGAATGGGTAAACCAGCTAGTCACTGTAGAAAAACCTAATGGCTCCTTAAGGCTGTGTCTAGATCCGTCTGACTTAAATAAGGCTGTTGTCAGAGAATATTATGAAATTCCCACTGTAAGAGATGTAATTGCAAGGATAGGAAATGCTCAATGTTTTAGTGTCTTAGACCTCAAGGACTCATTCTGGCACATTAGCCTTCATGAGAAGAGTGTGAAATACTGTAATTTTTCGACTGTATTTGGCTGCTACCAATTCAGGAGATTACCGTTCGGCCTGAACATCTCATCAGAGGTGTTTCAAAAGTACAATACAGAGACATTTGGTGACATAGAGGGTGTCATGATTTACGTTGACGACCTACTTATCTTTGCTGAAGACGAACCGACTCATGACAAAATTCTGCTCGAAGTTTTGGATAGAGCCACAAAATTTAATGTCAAATTCAACTTGCAGAAGTTCCAGCATAAAGTGAATAAAGTTAAATATGTTGGCCACACTTTCAGTGGTGAGGGGGTCGGCCCAGATAATGACAAAATTTCAGCGATTCTTAATTATGACACACCTAAATGCAAACTAGACCTTCAGCGTTTTCTGGGATTAGTGAACTATGTTAGAGATTTCATTCCACAGTTCTCTGAGGTCACCGCTCCTCTGAGACACCTGTTACGGAAGGATAGTGAATTTGTCTGGGATCCTAATGTGCATGGTGCTTGCATTGAAAAATTGACAACTATATTAGTCACAGAGCCACTCTTGAAAACATTTGACGATGCAAAAGAAATTGTAATCCAAACCTATAGTAGCAAAGAAGGCATAGGCTGTGTCCTCCTCCAAGACAGCAAGCCAGTGTGTTATGCATCAAAGTGCCTCTCACCAACAGAAGTAAATTATGGACAAATCGACAAAGAGTTTTTAGCAATTTTATTTGTTTGCAAAAAGTTCCATCAATACATATATGGACGCGAGGTTATCGTTCAAACATATCATCAGCCACTGTTGTCAATAATGAAGAAAGACATTCACAAAATTCCTTTTTTAAAAGGCTTCAATCTATTAAACTTAAGCTCAGCATATACAAGCTTAAATTAGAATATGTCCCTGGCTCAAAATTGTTTGTGGCTGATGCCCTGAGTAGGGCTTGCTCGAAGGCTGCAGTGAATGACTTTGACGTGTCCCTAAATGAAGTAGTGCACACAATCAATATGTCAGACAAAAGAAAAAGGATTTTTCAACAAGAAACAGACAAAGAAGCGGTTGAACAAATTATTTTTGAGGGGTTGGCCAACTTCTAGAGCAAAGGTACCAGATATTGCTAAGATGTACTACAAGCTGAGAAATGACATCACAGTAGATGATGGACTAGTGTTTCTAGGGGACAGAATTGTTGTGCCCGTTTCTCTGAGAGGATTTGTGTTGCAAAATCTTCACCAATCCCATTTTGGGGTGACCAAAACGAAGGCCAGAGGTAAAACCCTCCTACTGGCCAGGCATGGATGTGGACATTGAAAACTACATAGCCAAATGTAGCTTGTGTGAAAGATTTAGTGCCCGTAACCCGAAAGAACCAATGATCTTGCAGGAACCACAGACACTGCCATTCTACAAGATTGCATGCGACATTTTAGAATTTGACTCCCGTTTTTATCTTGTCCTGTGTGATTATTACTCCAAGTGGATAGTTAGTGCCGCTGCGGTCAAAAGATGCACATAACATTGTGAAGGTTCTAAAAACAATTTTCACTACTCATGGTATACCGAGTATTATGGTAACTGACAACATGCCTTTCAACTCTCTGCACTTCAGGGAGTTTAGTGAAAAGTATGGTTTCAAGATGCAAACTTCCAGCCCATACTATCCTAGAAGCAATGGCTTGGCTGAACGTGCAGTAGGCATATGTAAGAGCATGCTGAAGAAATGCAAACAGAGTCTACTTGACCTACACATCATGCTGCTGGAGTACCACAACACCCCAGTGATGGGCTCGAATGCTAGCCCAGCTCAGCTTCTGTTCAGCAGAAGAACACGGACCCAGCTACCGATACGTGACACATTGCTAAAACCCAGAGTCGTGCACAACTTCAGTGATGTGCAGTCACGGAAGGACACCCACAACAAAACATATTATGATAAAAATGCTCAAACTAGAAACTTGGGTCTTGAAAACTGTGACAATGTTGTTTACTGGGATAAGAGTGTTTGGAAACCAGCGAAGGTGGTTGGAAAAGAAGGAAGCCCACGCTCCGTGTTAATTCAAGATGAACAAGGAAAAATAAAGAGGAGAAACACACTTCACTTGGTGAGCAGGGAGTACCAGCAGAAAGAACCACAGCAGAACTCAAATATGTACAACCAATGCTATTGGTCAGACAAACATAGTGTGATGAGGATGAACCCAGAGCAGACTGTTCAAGGTAGTGGAAGGGGCGGCGAAGTGGAAGAGGAACCCAGTGTCGGGAGTGAACAGGAAGAGGGATTCAAAGGATTTGGACCTGAACATAGGGAGACGGCAGGAGTGAGAATAGATCAAGATCCGTTTGTTGAGTCTGCACACCGACCAAAGAGGATGACCAAGACACCGCATTACCTTGAGGACTACAGACTGAAATAAACTTCTCACAGTGATGTTAACTGTATTAATTTAAAAGAGAAATCTTAGTTTTGTATAAAGGGAGATGTAGTAAGTATGTAATGATGTAATGGTTGGCTAACCTGGCAGTTGCCAAGATGGTGAGGGTCTATACACATGTATGTAGTACGAGATGATTGGAGACAAAAGCAAACAGTGAAATAAAGAACAATACAGTGATTGCATGTTAACCCGACAATAATTTATAGGGAAATAATACAAAAATTTATTTAGATAAACGAGAAAATCCATAGTCTTAAGAATAGGTAAGTATGTCCTAACTGTCCAAATTCTGAAAATGTACAAGAATAAGTAAGAAACATTTGTACTGACTTTGATGAAGAAGATAAAATTCATGTTTCACAATGGGTAACTAACTACTGATTGCAGCCATTAAAAAACATTGGTTCTTTCTTTATGTTAGTTTATTGATCTGCTTTTGAAGAAACTGGCGGCTTTAATACCAAACTCATTCGTCTCTAAACAGCAGTCAAACTATGTGAAACAGAGGAAAGAAAACATTCAGCCAAATGAAAGACTAGTTTTCATGGACTTTGCAGAAAACTATTCTTTTGTTATCCAAGCACATTACATCCAGTAATTCTGTATTTCAGAGAAGATGTTTTCTTTGTATATGAGGTTCAAAGAAGATTGAGCTTACTAATTCATGAAGAATTCTTTAACATTAATAAAATTTAGTATATCACAGATGGTAGTGCAAGCACAATACAAGAATTTTAACAGTTTAGTCAACCTCTGCTATCACTTGGAAGATTTAGATTTAAAAGCTTCTTGGACCTAACATGCAACAAGTCAAGGTAAAACAGCTTGTGATGGTGTTGGAGGATGTTTTAAAAGGACAGTATCTAGAATTAGCTTGCAAATACCATATAAGTATCAAATTTTGACAACTGAGCAGATGTTTCAATTTTGCAATGAATACTTTACTAAAATTAAGTTTCTTCAGCTGATCAAAGAAGAAGACATTCACACAGTGGAAGAAAAGCTTAACAAGTGCTTCTCAGAGTTCACAACTGTGCCTGGAACAAGGTCCTTGCACTATTTCATCACACTATCTAAAACTATAACAGCAGCTAAGAGAATTAACTCTGATGATAATTTTTCATTAGAGTACTCTTTGACTGTAAAAACCTAAACACGGTGTGCCTCAAAATTAAAAACAATTCATATGTGTGTTCAGTTTAGGATGACAAGTGTTATATTGGGTTAGTGCTTGAAAAAGATAAAGATGCAATGATATAAGTTTATGCAGCATCACTGGCCAGCTAAATTATTTTACTGGCCAGAACATTGTAATTATAGCCAGGAAGATTCATGCTGGCTGCCATTAGTCAACATTCTTTGCACTGTTTATGTTCCAGAACTTAAGACTCAGGTTGGAAGGGTGCATTATACACTGACATCCATGAATGAGAGAAAAATTACATCAAAATGGTCAAAATAGAATTAGCTTCTTCATAGATTATATTTATAATGAACTTAAAGTAGGCCTACTTCATGTGAGTACAATAACAAGTACCTAACACCAGTATTGCAAAAAAATGCAATTTTCATTAGCCAGCTTGCAGGCCTAACTTTGACTACCACTGTAATTCTGTTATTTTATTTTATTTATATTAACTTACTATATGTATGTACAGTTAACAAAAATTCTATCCACCAAAAATTTCGTTAGGTGGGGTGAGAGAGAGAAGGTTAATATCCACAAATTTTATTTCACCTATTTGTAGCAAATTTTGAGCTCTTTCTAATGGCACCAAGCCCGAGATTGTAAAGATTAACAGAAAAAAGTTATAATAGGATTACTGAACTGATGTTTACAATTTTTGGTAATTCATTTTTTCCACTACTAACATAAATGGCATGAACTTCTGGGCATTTAATTACATTTTACAAGTGATATTTGAAATCTACATACAATTCTAGATAAGTAAGGTGAATTTCACTATTCAACATTAATACAGTAACTGTTATTACAAATGTAAGTTGAAGTGAGATGTGTCACTCGACTTTGGTTGCCTAATAAAAAAATTCCACCAAACAGAGGGAAAATTAGAAGGGCTTTAAATCCTAACTAGCGCCAATATTCCAAAAATGAAAAATATGGGTTCTTATATTTTTCGGAAGATACCGTGTATCAAATTTCATCAAAATCTGAGATGGTGGGCTGGACAATGTGTATCTTGGCTGGATGATCTGGCATATTGTGTTAAATCATAGTCTTAAATTTTTTACAGATTGTACGAAAGGGTTTTACTTCTTATAAACTGAGTTGCGTTTTTTACAACTGCTTTGAGTACTGCCATGTGGACAAGTTTAACTGTGAATTAATAACTCAAACACGCAAAATAAAACTATCCGAAGCATTGCGGTCAATTCAACAAAGTTAGGTTTTTAATTTTTTTAAACTTGTACAATGAAGACTAGTAACTGATGCAATTCCTTACAGGAGTTGACTTCATCTCTAATTAAATACTGATAAATTTGCTTTGGAATTAAAGCATGCACTAATGATAATGATAAAAGAGAATATTTCAAGCCCTTCTCACATGAAAAGTTTTTTTTTTATAATTTCTTTGTCATAATTATTAATTAAGGGATTTTACTGTAAATCTCTTCCCATAGCTCTTGCATTATCACTGTGGATCACAATTATTTTCACCAGATATTTACTAAACCTTACTTTTGATCTGTAAAATGTTGTGCAAGTGACCAAATTACCTATTACTCTTAACACTTCCACAACGTTTTACAGTTAAGAGAAAATATATTTTTTTAATATATGTTGAGAAAATTTGAGATGAAACATAAATGCAAGAGAGCCATCGTAATAAATTTACAGGAAAAGCCCTTAAATAATAGTAATGAAAAGAAAATGAAATAACTCTGTATGTTTCTCTAGCCATAGGCATAGTAACCATTGCAGAGACAGTATGGAGGTGGAGAAAGCCAGGAAACCCAAGCTAACGTAGGGTGCAGAACAGCACATAAAACATAGTTTGTTATACATATTATTTTTTAATTACTTAGGTGCATTTTAAAAAGATTATAAAACTGTTAAGATACTTTTTTTTTCTTTTTAATACAGCAAAGATCAATTATTATAGGAAGTCATACAATCTTCAATATTGGTTCACGTCTGTTCATTTAAGTGTGTTGTTGTATACTAGCTGGTGTGCCACAGCATCGGTTCTATTTATTTCCATTTTTCTTGCCTGTGCAAGTCTAATATACTGACGACAGTCGTCGTACCCTCCCAGATACAGAGGCCGTACCTGGCCACCGACGCGGGCCTGAGGGGGCCTGTTTTCCCCCCCAGTGAACCCCAGTGTGTGCATCGGCTAGGGACGCACCCGCGTGCGCCCTAGCACGCCAGTGTTATTATGTAAATGTTTCCGTGTGTATATATTTCTTTCTAAATGACAGTGACTTTGTTTAAGTGTGTAAATAGTGTAACTGTTATGTATGTATTAACTATCGGTAATAATCGTGTAATTCTTGTAAACGTGTCGCAGTGTCTGTATGTAAGCGCGGCCTGGCGCTCATCCGCGTCGCGAGGGGTGGCGCTCTCCCACGCCGGCCGATTTCCCCTCCACTCCCCCGCGGCCCGCGCGCGACGGCCCGCGGGCGAGCGGGGGAGAGCAGTAGTTGAACTCAGGACTCGAGCAGCGGCGGACGTGCGCTCCGCTCCGCGCTGATCACGAGACGGGTGTCGAGCTCACGGTCCGGCGACTCAGCCGTAGGACGAGCATCTTTCGCAGCAGCCGTGCTGCCTACGTCGTGCCGCCCACGCGATTGGGTGCCCGAGCTGCGAGTACGTAAGTTACGTCACGAGCCGGTCATTACGGGACGCGTAAGCTTCGTTACGCGTCGCAGAACTTTCGCCGACGTTACGAGCCAGTACGTAAGAACCGCGCACGCATCACGTGCCATTACAAAACAGTTGACTATCAGGAACTTTGTTACGTAGGTGAACTGCCAGTACGCGTCGGGACGAGTGGGCCGTACGAGACGGTCACCGGGAGTCCGGGTCATCGTGGGAGAGGCGCGCAACCCGCGACGGATCCGCCAGGCCGCGGCAAGCTCTCTGAACGCAATAAAAGAGCTCGTGAACCGATTAACAGCGAGTGGTCCTTTCGATCTACCTGTCACTCTACCTCACCATCCCTCCAGGTCCCGCATTTCCAGGTCCCGGCCACGTCGGCCTGGACCCACACCTCTCCGACGAGAGCAGTACGGGCATAACGGACATTTCTAGCAAGCAGGGAAATAGGGACCAGAAGCCGAGGGACGTCAATACATAAAAAAATTAAAATACATAAACAAAATTATTAATGGCAACAATATAAATTAAAATTTAACATTTCTTTTCACATGCGTATTAATCCTGGCCCATTAGAGTATTTACTTGCATAATTAAATACATTTTTGTATAAAATTGGAACTTCTGACAAGAATAACAAGCAAATAAATTTATACTGCATATATTTTCTACTATCTTTCTTTTATACTGGCAATAATTGCTATTAGAGTATAAAATATTGTACATGTTTTACAGTCACTTTCATGCTTAATAGAGGCCCGTGTGTAGAGTACAAGGCATAATACTGCCCAAGAGCAGAGGGCACACAAATCGTGGTGGCCCGATGCAATGGTTCAATTACGACTCTCGGCACAACTCAATTTTAGAGCACTAAGTACGCACCCTTGTGGTTACGAGCCCACTATAATCTAGGAGGTCCAATGGCCTCAAGACTAACTGTGCAATGGAAAACCCTTCATTTACCTCTGTGTCTGTGATTTCAGTTTTAGCTAACATAAACCAAACCACAAGAAAACTATAATAATACATTTTCTGACATCTATAAATTACAAAATTTACAGGAGTGTATACAGAATTCATTATGGAAAGAAAGTGAGGGGGGGGGGGGGGAGAAAGAAGAACCACTTGCCCACTCTTTGATTTCAAATTCTTTCCTTTAGTTGGTGGGAATGAATTTTTTTTTAAAGATTTTGAGGAGGGAGGGATATATTCCCCTCCATATAAACATTTAAATTACCTGACTTGATAAAAAAAAAATTCACTCAACAGACACTCATCAATTTACGTACATTGTGAAGATTTTGCCAAAAACATTATACCAAACTTATAACTGGGAACAAGACAAGAAGCCTGCATGAGCAGCGCAACTCACCGAGCTCATTCTGCCCAATGTATCGCAACTGCCAAGGCATCTCTTGGTAGTCCAGGGCTCTCCGAACCCGGAGAAGCATGGGCTGCACAGTCGAACCTTTAATAAAAATCAAACACTGCTCTTTACACATGAAACACACCAATTACAGACCACATTAAATTTTTAGTAAATTAATGACTTGATTGGATTATAGCAGTCATGCTTAAACCTTTTGAAGCCTGAGCATGTTTAAAATCCTACAAATAATTGTTGGCGCACCATATATAAATTTCTGAAAAATATGGTGCAATTAAAGAAAAAAGTAAACCTTAAGAGAGCCTACAGAACCGTTCGAAACTAAATTACTGTTCAAGCAAAACCTGTGCAGTCATTTAAATAATACATAATGTGTGTTTAAAAAAAGATTTTATATCCGTAATGAAATGGTATAATGGAGTAAATGTGATTATTTTTACATCTGGACACATATTTCTCTGGAATACCACAGCACCAGTGCATCCTGGTGTACACTTTGAGAACCACTGAACTAGAACTTCATGTCTCATTGCTATCAGGTTCATTAAGAATGACGAGAGTGAATGTAATGAGAATGGAGCATTTATTGAATGGATGGGTGGGGGAAATGCAAGCAGCACTACATAAATCCACCAGCTCACAGCAACATCTGCCACAGTTCCCAATGGCAAAACATCTAGGTTCCACCCAGTTGGGAATCCGACCGGTCACCTAGGTGGGAGGTAAGTTCAATATTTAAGCAACTCTGAAAAATTCAGTAGTTGTGAAGGGGCTTTGAAGTCAAGGAAAATAGTGTAGTTTACAGAACTAAAAAAAAAAAGTGAATGATTTAAAATTATTAAAATCACAGTAAATAATTTTTTACAGCCATTTAGATAATTTCTACTTTTTAATTTAAATTTCTAAAACATAATTTCCCTAAACTTCATCCCCAATAGGTCTACTGAGTTTTTATTTTAACACAATCCAGTCAGAATTAGAAAAAATCCTTTTGCAGGATAGTCAAGCTACATTAGTACAATTAAAACATAAAACATTTTCAAATACCTTTTTTTAAATAAGTCTTGACTTTCAACATTTCCCACGAAAAGCTCTGAAAACAGGGTTTAAGCTTCATAGAACATATGATTTTTAATCAATAATTTCTACACACTTCATTACCTTTCTAAAGACATAATTTCTTGGAAATTAAAACAGAACAAAAAAATTATATTGTGTAAGGTAATGTTTAAGTCACAGCTTCAGCATGAAAGAAATAATAAAAATTCAGAAATTTTTATTTTAAGTACTTTTAGTTAATCCTTGATGATTCTGCAAAATGACATTTAGACATTGCAAGAAGTTTATTACCACAGAAGGATGTTTTTGTATTACAGATAATTTAAATTGGTGTATGTACGTAGTTCATTTGAAGTTGTTTCTGATCCAGTTTGTCCATTCATGCTGTTGAAAAGAATGGGCAGAAACATTTCAATAGACATTTAAAATTTTCTTCTTCAGATGGTTCTGAGAAAGTCTGTGATACACAGTCATGACTTTTATTAATTATTTAACACAGCAGTTATTTTGTAAATTTGTGCCAACTTGCATATTAATTTTAATATTCATCACATTAATGGCGCTAAGTAATTTTTTTTCTAAATGAATGGTAATGTATGCACAAGCACAACTGAGCGATGGACGAGACAGAGAATAAAGTGAGTACTTTAGTGGTTTTGTGTGCTATCTTGTAATTTATCATTGTCCATGTCTAGGTGATTGCACTTCTAGGTGATCATAACAAACATGACAGGTTAGTTTTGTTACATAGGACAAATAATTTATAAAAATGAGGTTAACATATTGAAATTTTCGCAAGTAAGTTTTTTTTTGTAGGGAAGGCAGTATTTCCCCCTAGAAGGTGATTGTAACTTAAGTGAAAATTTGGTTACGTTAGGTTACCAATATTTAAAATATTGTAACATTGTGAAATTGTATGACTTCTTGAATTATGGGATGAAAATATTCTAGAGCAACTGATCTTCAGAAAAATAAACTTAAATTTTTTTTTAATATACTTTTGAGTCTTACTCATTGAATTTGATGTTTCTGTAAAACAACATAGCAATACTTCAAGCAGTTTAAGGGAGTTTGCCATTTGAACAGTTGCTTAAGGTAAGTTATCTGGTTATGTTAGGCGGGTCAAATTCCAAATATGATACCAGCCTTACTATTTGGTAGGAAATAAAGTACGAGAAATGAATGTCATGGAAGTTGGCCGATGATAACAAATTATATTGCTGAAAGAAGGAATATATAGTGTGCAATATTGACAACAGCAAGATCCAAAGTAGCACCATGAAAAAAAAATTGTAATATAATAATTAATTATGATTGTTAAGTTAAACATCATGTACCACCGGATCAAATCTTCAGGATCCAGGGATAAACTTGGATACATGTAACACTAGCCATATCAAAAACAATATATGACAGCTGTAATCAAAGAATTCCCTGGAAAGACTGCAAAATTCAATGTGTCAGCTACTTCTGTGCACAACATGTATTCCTCACAGAAAATGAATGACGTTAACAATTCTATTCAAATTTTAGCCTCCCATTAGACTAATTCATTACAACGTGACTCAAAATAGTACTTACTTAAAATGCAATGTCACAAAACAAACATTATGTAATACAATTACCTACTTATAGTAATAAAATAACAAAAATATGAAATATAAGCATTAAAAATTCCTTATCATTGTAATACCGTCATTATTTAAATGATTTACATTATCTACATTAACCATAGTTCTCCAAAAAAAATAATTTAAAACCCACATGGGTAAACAATGAATGTGATTGCTTAAATACATAGGTATTGTAATGTAGGCTATAAACTGTTATTTTTTCACAAACCAGTAAGAATTAAGAAACCTTCCTTTCATGGTTAATTATGGAACATCTTAAGTATGTGGAAAATATACATTCCTAATTATCACGGGCAAACAATGAAAAGCGTAAAAGCAAAGGAATTGTAATGTAAGATATAAAAATTTAATTTTTTCTCAACTTGTACAAATTATGAAACCATCGCTTCAGAGTAAATTTAGGGACATGTGTAGCGTGTGAAAACAATGTTTACCGATTTTTATCTTTCCATAATAAAAAGCAGTACTGCCTGATAATTACCTGAATAGTTAAGACTAAAGTATAGAACACAATACTGTGGAAAAATTACTTTGGTATCAGGTCCTACGTAGAGGTGGTAACGACGTTAGCACTGCCATGTTTGTGACATCATTAATATTATGGTATCGGGATCTAGACTACTCCCAGTTAGGCCAGCTACATTTTAAAAACAATTAGATATTGGTTAAATTAGCTTGATGCCTATTCCAAATTCTGAAAATTTGTTTGGTGATACTGAAAATCATTAACGGCGTTTTTCGTAATATATACCTAGTTCGAAAAAAATACAATTTAAAAAAAAAAAAATTTTTTGGAAAAGTTGTTACTCTAGGAAATTACCCTAATATTGATCAAGACACTTAGAACGAAAATGTTAAAACAAGAAACCAAACTTACGCATGCTGAAACACATTTCATGATCATGAAAAGTCTCTGGACCTGAATCAACATTATCACATAGCCCACGAAGACGATGCAACAACACTTCCACGGCAGAATCGAAGACACTTCCCTGCAAAAGATATTCTTGATTTGGAACTATATTACTCTTTATAGCGGACGATAAACCATCCATTCCACTGCTAATCATTTGGGCCATCTCTATAATATTGATTAGTCAAAATCTTAGTGGTAAACAGCACGTCAACCAAAATCATGGAATACTTGAAAGTCAAAGTAACTAAAATCAGGAGATGTACATTGGATAGGTAGGGAACGGTCACTTTTTTTTTTCGAACTATCTGTGAGTACCAGCATATTCATAAAATATTTAGTAATGAAGAAAATAATTATAAGCTATTTTTTTGAATTTCAACTTCTTATTATTGTATAATAATTTATTTGAAAAGAAAATATTTTACTAATAGAGTTTTACCTCAATGTTTTGAATAAAGTTGTTCTTTAGTGTATTATTATTCATTCCAGCCACAGTAATATCACAGAATAAACAGTACCAATTGTTTATTCTGTGGTAATATATAGATTGGTCATCAATTGATTCGCCAAGTCTAAAAGATATTCCCATGTTGGTGAAGTCAATTATTGACTGGAATGTTTGGTCTGGTTTTTAATAGTTAACCTTGTACTGACCTGGTGTTCAGATGTATAATCGAAGTCCCGCATTGGGGCCACTCACCACTACTGTTATCCAGTAGCAGAAGTCTTTAAGCGTTACATATTCTACCTTAGTCGATGAGTCAAATTGCACAAGTACAGCAGACACAAGGAATTTCTAGCTGCCTATAGCTATACTACCTTCCCTAGCTTTGCAGCACTATTGCACAACCTCTCCCTAAGAAGTCGCAAGACAAAATCGCCACAATTAACAGTTAAAGTTTTAATCTAACAAATATTCTATTTAATCTATACTTTTTCCTCATTTGTTAAGTCAGCAGCATGGTGTAGTTGTGAAAAGCATAGGCTGATAACTTACAGGTTTGGATTTGATACCTACTCGGATCTTATATATATATATATATATATATATATATATATATATATATATAATGACGTGCCTCGGCTTTAGGCCCCTGATTTCCCATTCAAGTAATTGTCCTGTTATGCCCGTACTGCTCTCGTCAGAGAGGTGTGGGTCCAGGCCGACGTGGCGGGGACCGGGAAATGCGGGACCTGGAGGGAGAGTGAGGTGGAGAAGAGTGTTGGTAGGCTGTCGCAAGGAGAACACGGCATTGACGATTTCACGAGCCTGTTTATTAGTGTCTTAAAGCCTGCCGCAGCCTGGCGGAACCGTCGCGGAACAAGCGCCCTACCCGCGGTGACCCGGACTCCCTGGAGACCGTACTGTTCACAAATACGTTTCAGCACGAATCGAAAAGTTCTCAATGCAAAACTGACCTCGTTAGAGATGACACGGTGACGAAGCGCTGTACGTACGCGGCCCGTTACGTAATGTCCCTTAAGGCGGCGAAGGTTCAGAAACCTGTAATAACACGTTTGCGTTCCAGAAACTCTTGGTTGGACACGTCTCCCGAAAACTCGTAGATCAAGAACATTGATGGTTCGCGGAGGCAGCTCAGCTGCCGCGGAAATCTGTGAATTGAACGAACGACTAGCCACGAGCGCAAGGTACGCGCCTCGCGGAGCGGCGTACACGTCTGTCTCCGCTCGAGACCAGGACACGACTGACTCTCCCCGCCCGCCCGCGGGCCGCAGGGAGGGGAGGGGAAATCGGCCGGCGTGGGAGAGGTCCCATCCCGCGGCGCGCCAGGCTGTGGTTACATATTAACACGGCGAAACCCTTCAGAAAAAGTACAAGATTATTTATACAACTTAGAGACATTAATCAGCAACGAATTTACACAAGAATTAATAAATAAATTAAGTTATTTACATACTTTTAAGACCCGTGATCGTTTGAAAATATATACACACAGAATTACAATTACACAGAGAAAACCTCACTGGCATGCTAGGGCGCACGCGGGTGCGTCCCTGGCCGTCGCACTTCACAGGGGAAGCAAGGGAGGACGTTGACGAGGCATAACGGCCTGAATGAGCCGAGGAGACACTTGGGTCGACGTCAATATATATATAGTCGACGTTAGGGCCGTTCACGTGGTTCGGAGTCGCTGCCCAGCTGCTCCGGTAGAGAGGGTACGTGCCACGTAACAAGGGAACTACCCTAACTCGGGTGAAATAAAAGAGTTTATGACGTTAAGTTGTGTTTACTGCACACGTCACACACTGTACATGGGCTGTCATGGCCCCCATCTGTGACAGTCCATCAGGGCGAGGCCCGGCTCCACACACTGAGCGCGACACGACACTACCAGTGACCTGACTGGTGGTGACACGACAGTGATGCGACTGGTGGTAACACGACAGTGATGTGACTGACAGTGGCGTGAATGATGGTGACGTGACTGGCAGTGATGCGAATGACAATGACATGAAAGACTGTGACGTAACTGCCGACGCGAACGACGGTGACGTGACTGACGGTGACGTGACTGACAGTGACGCGAATGACGATTACACAAAAGACTGTGACGTAACTGCCGATGCGAACGACGGTGACATGACTGACAGTGACGTGACTGACAACGCGAATGACGGTGATGTGACAACGGTGACATGACTGACAGTGTCCGTTCGACTCTCACTCACAACTTCGCGACCGCACTCTCTCATCCCACTCAGGCGACTAACTCGACCCACGCTCCGCGATGTCTCAGCGGCCTCCCCCCTTGCCGCACGCACATGAATCCCCCCTCTTCCCTTCATGTGCAAGTGTGTGGATCCCACATGGTCACAGGCGGGGAGACGCGACCCAGTCGCCCGGGAAACACATCTACAGGTACACAACACAAATAGATATTTACAGACTCACATAATTACATAAATAAAACCCTTATGAAAGGCACATTACTGTTATAACGGTGCCTCTACAGGGCGTTCCCCTCTCGGCCAAAACCATTTGTTACACTTTTGCGCATGGGTGCCGGCGCACACGCAAGCCTGAAGCAGCAACGGGCAATAATGGCCTCAGCGAGCCGGAGGAGCACTTGGGACGACGTCTATATATATATATATATATATATATATATATATATATATATATATAGACGCTAACCGCCGGTGCTCCCTTTGGTTCGCACAGGCCGTTACGTCCTAACAACACTTACTCTTAAGTGCATCGAACATGTCCGAGCGTGATGTCTGCCGAGTGAGTGTAAGTGCGCCGCGACGAACACCAAGGCAACTACAGCGCCCGGCCGGGTATGGCAATGCGCTAAGGTATATTTAAATTTTTAATTCTTCTTTTAAAACAACCAAATTAATATTAATTAAAAGATACTGTAATAATTTTTAATTATGTACAATTGTTAAATAATCATGTAATGTCATACATATCATTTAAGTCCAAAACTGGTCGGAGCTGTATTCCCGCGCTTCATGTGTCTTGGCGCCAAATCGCGCGGTGGCCTCGCGCTAGTTGCCATTGGGAGCTCACAGGGGTCGGTCGCTCCGCGAACACAGAGCCTACAGATTTCGCGCCACGTCCAGGTCATCGCAATAGTTGTAAGTTTCTTCAAATCCTTTTCATTAGCTCTGCGCCCAAACCCACTCAGTCGTACGTCTTTTCGTGCGGCTCTTAACTTAATTAATTTAATCCCAAAAGGGATATTTAACTTACTACGTAATTTTCACATCCTGATCATTCGGGCAGCGGACTTGAGTCATACGCCGTTTCCAGGCTTCGAAGCCAGCGAATCATTATTTGTCAAGAGCTCCTAGCTAGCCTCGTGTGTCATGTACTAACTCTTTAATCTACGTGTTTTCAATCTAGCTTATTTAACTGTTTAATATACGTCTTGCAATCTAACCGAGTAATATCTTTGTGAAACTGTAATAAGTGACTGTGTCTCATATATGTTTTCATCTAGCCGGGCTTACGTACATTTCGAAGCATTCTCCTCTTGTGATAGGTTAGATTGCAAATACCTTTTATAACATTTAATTATAGTGTGCTGTTTTACATGTGAACATGATTCACTGCATAGATCGTTGTAGCCTATCAGCTCCGCGATAGTTTGCCGCATCCTTCACGTCAGTAACGGCCACAGGGGAAAGCATTACATACATGGTTGCCATCTATCCTGTTCGCGCGCATTGCCAATGTAGAGAAACATCTCGTGAAAGGGTGGTCAGACAATAGACGCGGCCAGGCATTGGACTAGCAAATCTAACGGTCTTAATAAAGTGCAGTGTCTTTTCAATCCATTTACTGTTTATTTACAAGGCGTCCTGGGTGGCCTAAACAGCCCGGGTAGTTTTAAACCCGCGACACACTCCTTCCTGCAGCCACGAGGCCAAATCCCTGTTTTTGCCCCCTGAGATCATTTTCAAATTAATAATTACTCAAATACTTAAACAGGCAGCGGGAGTGGCATCAATATATATATATATATATATATATATATATATATATATATATATATATATATATATATATATATATATAGCGGGTGCGCGGGAATAAGGTGATAAGTTTAATATTGGCAAAAATTGTTTTTTTATGGTACCTATGAAATAAGCGAGAACAAGCTCTACAAAATGGTCCAAATGGGTTAAGTCTAGCACCCTTGTGTGTTATTCTATGGCATTGAACTTTTGGAGTTACATCACAAACTGACAGTCTTCATGCGTGAAAAAGGGGTTAAGTCATTTTGACGTCGACCCAGGTGTCTCCCTGGCTCCTTCAGGCCGTTATGCCTCGCCAGCGCCATCTCTTGAGTGTTGTGCGACGCAAGTGACGGTGATGTGCGACGTTTGTTTTCTTTACGGGATTTGACATATTATTTATTGTAAATATATTTTTGTTTTACCTTTTTGTCCATATTTTTGCTTATATTTTATTTTAATTAATTTTGTATTGAAGGGTTTTGTATTTTGTAAGTTTTAATTGTTCACCGGGCGCCAAGGCCGCGGCTTCCGCCTGTGACCAATCAGGGGGGAGACGCAGGCGCTCAGGCGCGATAGGGGAGTGGGAGGGCAGTCGTGGACCCGGCACGAGAGGCGACGGACGTCTTGGTGACGCCGCTCCGGGACGGTGAGACAAGCGGCGCGGTATTAGCACAGGTTCTAGACTTTTGCCGTGCGGAGACGTTTTCTCAACTTTGCAGTCGAGCTTGTTGGTTTGCAGTTACGGTAGCGAGTTTTTCTTTTATTATTCGCACACGCGTGTTCTGCTTTCAATCCAGGCGAGTCGCGATTCATTTTTTCCAACAGGTCATTCGCAGTCATAAGTTCTGTGTTTTTTTCATTTCTTTCTGGCCAGTGCACGGTACAGTCAGACAGACATCCTATCACGCGCGGGTCATAAGAATTATATTCCTTACCGTAGGAGTGATAGTCATCACGGGCGGAACGTCCCGTAATTTTCTTAACCAGAACAGTGTGCGGAACCGGGTTTCGACCCACCTAGAAATAGTCACAGGTGGAAACGTGGCAGCCCCATGTAAAGTGTTCGGAGTCTTGAGCATAAGGGACCATCAAACTTTATTATAGTTGTTCTCATTTAATCTCTGGAGACTAAGTTCCTCGGCCACGCGGCCTGAACCCCCTCTCTACCGAACCCTGAGTAGCCGGCAGTACAGCAGCATTGTCAGGAACTAGTCGACCAGACCACGACATGTGGCGCCCTAACTAGTGTGGCCTAGCCAAAATACGTTTTCGAACTTTGTCTATGTTAAAAGACTACACATGCGGAACATTGAACAGTGGCAAAAGTCGTAGTGCGCGGGACATTGGACATAGTTTTTCGGACATTGTGTGCAGGGCGAGACGAGACGCGGAGACACGTCAGGAGGAGCACCGCGTCGACAGGCGCACGACTGGCGGCCGACCACCTAGGTACCTGTACTGTGCCGCGGAAGAATATCATTGGCACGCAGAATGCCCAACCAGAAACCGTGTGTGGAAGAAAATGGCAGACGAGGGACGCCAGCCGGGAAACTTCCAGTAGGGAACAGTGATACAGTCAACCACTGTTCCCGGAGTTTCAGCTTGACTGAGTCATGTGAGTCACCACAGGGAACACCAGCACGGCGGCACGGGGAATGCGAACAGCGGGAGGGCAGTACAGAAGTGCGGGGAAGAGGCGCGCGGACAGTTAGGCCCCAGACAACTGTCACGTCGACACCAGAGTGCCCGGACAACTCAGCACAACCAGACGGGCGGAAGCAGCGGGACAGGTCTACGCTGACACGGTCCAATCAGCATGAGGAATCGCCGAGGGAAGTCCGAGGAGACGATGCCGATCATCACACCTAGAGCTACCAGCACACGGAGGGCACCAGCAGTCAACGCCGGAACAGCTGATGTCACCGACGAGCAGCCCAGTCAACCAGATGTCCCGGCTGTTCCTGGCAGACGCGGGGCCGCGCCTCTGCGTCTCGGACAGCTGGGCGACGACGCAGCCGAGCTCCTCCGGGTGCCAGTCCACTTGAACGGGCGCCCTGTTCGAGCCCTGGTGGACACGGCGGCCAGCCAGACCTTTGTTGCCGCTCACCTGGTGCCTGAGGGGGACGTGGAGCCGTACTAGGGGAACGTCCAGCTGGCAATGCAGGGAGTTTGTGCACCCACGTCTGGGTGCGCCAAGGTAATCATCGGTGTTCGTGATAAATCGAGTCAAACAACAGCCTTGGTGATTCCGGGACTGAGAGAAGACCTGATACTTGGCCTACCTTGGTTGATACAGGAAGATGCAGCAATAGACGTCAGCGAAGGTAAGGTGCAAGTGGGTCGGCAGAGCAGGCGTACTCTGTACCGAATCGGCTTGCGAGCTGCACCCCAGTCCTCCCCGCCCATTAGTCTAGGGGACATTCGCAATAGCGTGCCTGCAGAGTTTGTGTCGCTGTTTGAGGACGTGCTCGCGCAGCAACCACGGGTGTTTGCGGCAACAGATATGCTACGCCGCACCGCCTATGCCAAACACACCATACCCACCAGGCCCCACACGCCCATCTTCGTGAAGCCACATGACACTGAGCACGGGGCACGGCAGGTAATTGAGGAACAGATTAGTGAAATGTTAAGAAACGGGGTAATTGAACCCAGTGACTCACCCTACAACAGTCGGGTAGTGTTGGCAAAGAAAAAAGATGGGACCCTGAGGTTTTGTGTGAACTTTAAACCGGTGAACTCGGTCATAATTCCCGCCCCACCACCCTTGATAAACATCACAGACGCTTCTTCTCCTCTAAAATTAACTAGTTTCCCGTGTTGATCTACAAGTTGAACTGTTATTTCACTAACTGATTTTACTATTACAGGAATGTAGATTACGGTTTTTGGTATTTCAATCAAACGATAGCCTAGAGGAACATTTATTCCAAACTCATGTATTGTTGTAGACGGCTTACCATTTAAAAATGAAGATCCTACTAAATTACAATTTACATGAACTACATTTATCGGTAAAATATTTATCGACTCAACAGACTCATGAACTTTCCCTGCTTCATATACTCTAGGCTCGAAACCGAATAGTGATCCTATGCTACTGTCACCTTTAAAATCTATATCACAACTGCTAACTAAAATACTTTTCATGGTATTTATATTCCCTGTAAGAATTATTGTTTCATCCGGTTGTAAAATATTCTTTAAGTAATCTTCAATATCGCTAATTTCGTAACATCCAACAGGTATTTTTACCTCTTTGAAGTAATCTTCGCTAAGGTGTTTGTATCTGAAAACATTTTTCGTTTCATCAACATTAGCTATAGAATTAATTTTAACATAAGCTAATAAAGTCATAATGTGTTTTTTTTGCCGCAGATTAAGCGGTGTGTTTGTGTTAAGCGGGTTGATAAGCGCGACATTCGTTGGTGCTTCTAGCGAGGTATCGCCTCTGAAAGCAAGGCTCTGAACTGGCGCGGAGTCTTCTTGTCTTCCATAGGGCATCTACGAGACTTTAAACATTATATATCGAGCAATGAGGAAGTTCTTTTCGTGCCTTCAATAATCTGTACCGGGAGTCTCGTACTTAAATGTTGCTTTGAAAACACGTTTTTATGCAGAGATACTCTCAAATATATAATTTTTATAAGCTAAATATGAAAAAAAGGACCCCTATTTTGACCTCAAAATATGTTCGAGTGTTTCTCGTGAAAAGACTCACTCAGCTTACTTGAACGTCTACACAGTAAAAAAAAAAAATAGAGTTAAAATTTTTTTTTTAACCAGTTTCAAAGAAAAATTTCGTAAAAGTACAAAAAAAAAATAAAAAGTTGTAAATTCGACAGCATATTTCTGGAGAAAACACAAAGAAATATCTGGATTCCTACAAAGGTGTTTTTAAGCTCTGTAGGCATTGTTTTGTAGTGTTTCAGCCTTATAGCTAGAGACCTGAAAAATTCGCTGTTTCGATGGCCTTAAGGATAGACTGCACACACCCCTGTACACATCACAGACGCTTTGGCTGGCCTGGGCAAGGCCAAGATTTTCTCCTCCTTAGATCTGAATTCCGGGTACTGGCAGGTGCCGGTGCGCCTGGAGGATCGACCAAAGACTGCCTTCACTGCCCCCGATGGCCGCAGATTTCAGTTCTGCGCCATGCCGTTCGGGCTGATAGACGCCCCCGCGACGTTCCAGACGATGATGGTCAGAGTCCTTGACGGGTATGTGGGAAAGTTTGTGACTGCCTACTTGGACAATGTCATCATCTGGTCGGACACGTGGGAGGACCATGCGCAACACCTCGCCATGGTTCTCGAGCGGCTGGCCAGACATGGTCTGACCTGCGCGCCAAAGAAATGCCACATCGGGGCGGAGGAAATTCAGTTCCTCGGCCACATCGTTGACGGGGATGGGTGCCGCCCCCTCCCCGAGCACCTAGATCTCATCGAGGCCAAGCCAGTACCCCGGACGAGGAAGCAGCTCCAGCGATTGATGGGGCTCTTAAATTGGCTCAGGACATTTATTCCAAATTTTTCCACAGTAACTGCACCGCTAACTGATCTCTTGTCCCCCAAAACTAAGTACCGTTTGAACAGAAGCTGCGGACCAGGCGCTGACTGCTGTCAAGGCCCTGTTTCGTGAGTGTCATACGCTGGCCAGGCTGAGGCCGGAGGAGCCCCTGTACCTCCAGACAGATGCTAGTCAGGTGGGCATGGGGGCCGTGCTCTACCAGCTTGGGCCCGAGGGCGAGCGGCGGGTCCTGGAGTATGCAAGCGCTAAGTTTGGGCCTGCTGCTCGCAAGTATGATGTCAACGAACAAGAGTGTCTGGCAGTGGTGTGGGCGGTAGGCAGGTACCGTCACCACTTAGAGGGGAGGTCGTTTGTGCTTCGTACGGACAATCAATGCCTGAAATGGTTGAACTCGATGCAACGGAGGAAGTCTAAATTCACACGCTGGGCCATGACGCTTCAAAACTTCGATTTTCAGGTCGAACAAGTGCCAGGGAAGACAAATCAATTGGCAGACGAGTTGTCTAGGCATCCTGATCCAGCCGTGGTGTTCGAGGACGAGGGCAGCTGGGATGACTTGGTGCCACCCCTGGGGGATGTCTCATCCACGACAGAGGGGCCGTCACCCGCGGCCCTTTATCTGACCACGCAGGCTGCCCCTAACAGTGACTCGGGCTATGTGAATACACTCTCAGACTTGGTACAGGCAGTGCAGCAGGCGCAACTGGGAGACGCGGCGACCGTGGCGCAGATGGAGGAGTGCCGTGCGGGAGACCTACCTTTCAGGCGCTGCAGAGGGGAAACACTGCAGGTCCGAGTCCCAGGGGACATGGAGTCCTGGAGTATTTACGTGTCGGAGGGTGCGCAGACGGCAGTCATGTCCTTCTTCCATGACCATTCTCTTGCAGGACACCCGGGAGCGGAGCAAACGTTGAGAGCCGCGAGGGAGACTTTCTGTTGGCCAGGCATCACGAGGGACGTCCGGCAGTATGTCCGCCGTTGTCCACTCTGTCAGCATAGGAAGGTGCGGAGATCAGACGGAGAGGAGCAGCAACGGCCCCGTCGGCCCCAGCAGCCTTTCCACACCGTGGCATTAGACATAATGGGGCCATATCCACGTAGCAAAAAAGGGAAGCGGTTCTTGGTCGTAGTAACAGATCTGTTCACAAGGTGGGTTGAGGCATATCCGGTGTCCAACGTACGTTCAGGAACTGTGGTGGCATTGTTGGTAGGGGAGGTGTTTCCACGCTTCGGTTACCCAGCAGTGCTACTGAGTGACAATGGCGGGCAGTTCAAGGGAGCCAGGTGGAAGACGGCTTGCCGGAGGTGGGGCGTCGAACATCATACGACCCCCACTTACCACCCACGCGCCAACCCAACCGATAGGCGGAACCAGGAGATCAAGGCTCAGCTCCGCCTCCGGTTGGGAGAGGACCATTCAAAATGGGACGTCCACATTCCTAATCTGTTGTATTGCCTGCGGCGGCGGACGAGCGCCATCACCGGCTACTCCCCCGCGGAGCTGGTGCAGGGACAAAAGTTGGCCCTCCCGGGTGAGTGCCGCGTGGCTGCGGCGTCAACAGAGGGGTGATGGGGGGAGAACCCCCGCGTCGAACTCTCTGAAATGAGAGAGCAGGCACGTCAGTGGCAGGAGCAATACCTGCAACATAACACTCCACTGACAACTCGCCCTCCCAAACCTCTTGAGCCAGGCGACCTAGTATAAGTTCGACAGCACCATCTGTCATCGGGCACCAACAAGTTCAGCGCGGGGCTGGCCCCGAAGTGGGACGGGCCCCGTGTGGTGTTACAACGTGCAGGCGAGACATCCTACTACATCCAGACACCTAGTGGACGGCCATCGAAAATACACTGGGACGACTTGAGACGAGTTAACGACGAAGACAGGGAGGACAGGATGGGTCCCCGTCAGACAACGCGAGGGGACGCAACACATGACACCGGCCGCGCGAGGGGCGTTCCTCACGGGCCGCGGGACGAACGAGACACTGACGACAGACGAGAAGAGCGGGCGAATAACTTGGTGGAAGGACAAGACACGAGACAGAACGGCGAGGGGAGGCATGACCAACCGCAGGCGGTGGAGCAGACAGGACTTGGTGAGTGGGAGAGGCAGGAGGACACAGCCATCGAGGTGTCTGAGTGGTCAACGGAGGACAGCCAGACAGACGTGACTCTTCCTGGGCTGATTGAAGAGCCGGACGAAGGGCAGACACAGGAGCCCCCGACAGACGAACAGACGCTGACGGACGACAGCCCTCAGGTCACAACGAGGACGGTAGTATGGTTCGAGAGTCTGGTCGGGAGACACCAGGAGCCCCAGAGGCTTGGGGAGCCCCTGTGGCCATTAGACTTCAGTCTTACTGACTCTGACTTTTCGGTCCGTATTACGGAGCCTGAGACAGACGATGACGAGGAGCAAGATGACGGGAAGGGTTCGCCGCCCCTGCCGACGGACGAGTCACGTTCAGACGGGCCTGCGGACATGACGGAGGTGGAGACGTCATCGGACGAGGAGGCGGAACCGTTCGTGGGGGATGTTTCTGCCCCACCTTCACCCGACACATCCTCTGACACGTCACCCGTACAACTGACACGTCCCACTGGAAACGACGGGCACCTGGGTACTTGCGAGACTTTGTATGCTCACAGATGGGCACAGTCAGTCTTGTCGCGCCATCGAAGCCCCGAGATAGTGTCATGAACCTATTGCCTTATTTTGTCACTAAGGGGGTATGTAATTCACGACCCACGGCACCAGATGTCACACCCACCACCACACCCAGTGCTACGCAGTGCGCGGCTACGAAAACTCGTGCATAAATCAGAGATGTTGGCAAACATAACGACCTCGTCGGAGGGGGGGGCATTTGACGTCGACCCAAGTGTCTCCCCGGCTCCTTCAGGCCATTATGCCTCGCCAGCGCCATCTCTTGAGTGTTGTGCGACGCAAGTGACGGTGACGTGCGACGTTTGTTTTCTTAACGGGATTTGACATATTATTTATTGTAAATATATTTTTGTTTTACCTTTTTGTCCATATTTTTGCTTATATTTTATTTTAATTAATTTTGTATTGAAGGGTTTTGTATTTTGTAAGTTTTAATTGTTCACCGGGCGCCAAGGCCGCGGCTTCCGCCTGTGACCAATCAGCGTGTTCCGCGGGCTCGCGGAGAAGGGGGGAGACGCAGGCGCTCAGGCGCGATAGGGGAGTGGGAGGGCAGTCGTGGACACGGCACGAGAGGCGACGGACGTCTTGGTGACACCGCTCCGGGACGGTGAGACAAGCCAGGGCGGTATTAGCACAGGTTCTAGACTTTTGCCGTGCGGAGACGTTTTCTCAACTTTGCAGTCGAGCTTGTTGATTTGCAGTTACGGTAGCGAGTTTTCCTTTTATTATTCGCACACGCGTGTTCTGCTTTCAATCCGGGCGAGTCGCGATTAATTTTTTCAAACTGGTCATTCGCAGTCATAAGTTCTGTGTTTTTTTTTTCATTTATTTCTGGCCAGTGCGGAGTACAGTCAGACAGACGTCCTATCACGCGCGGGTCATAAGAATTATATTCCTTACCGTAGGAGTGATAGTCATCACGGGCGGGACGTCCTGTTCTTAACGAGAACAGTGCGCGGAACCGGGTTTCGACCCACCTAGAAATAGTCACAGGCGGAAACGTGGCAGCCCCATGTAAAGTGTTCGGAGTCTTGAGCATAAAGGACCATCAAACTTTATTATAGTTGTTCTCATTTAATCTCTGGAGACTAAGTTCCTCGGCCACGCGGCCTGAACCCCCTCTCTACCGAACCCTGAGTAGCCGGCAGTACAGCAGCATTGTCAGGAACTAGTCGACCAGACCACGACAATTTACGATGACTTATCCCTTTTTAAACGCCAGGTCTTCGATGATAAATAAAGTGTGTGAAAAAGGGGATAAGCTTATGTCATTTACCATAATAAGTTCTTATTTAATTGCCAAATATATTTGGTGAATAAAATGATATAACACAAAAATCTGATACAGCACATGACCACTATATGGGCTTATTATTTTGACTGTTTCATGCTTCCTATTTGTCAGGTATTTTTCACCAATAACATTTTTAAACTTTGCTCTGGTTATTGTTGGAAATTCTGGGAAATGAGCAGGAATAATTAATGGTATTTTCAGTTCTAGACAGGTAAATCTTATTGTTCGGTGACATGTTGGCACACCTGAAACAGGCTGCAATTTTTGATTGATTATTTTGATGGGAAGCCTACAACTCTCGTAGTTTCGGTTCCCTACCACGTTCGTGCAACTTCGGATTTCTCTCAAAAATTGAAATTAAAAAAAAATCGAAGGGTTAGGTTAGGTTTGGTCAGTCACAACATGCTTGTTTTCATTGGAAACTTCTGATTTAGCGGCTGAAGTGGCGTTAATACCAAAACGAAAAACTTCGGAAATCTTCGGAAATTCTTGCAGGGAACCGAAACTACTTGAGTTGTAGGCTTCCCTTATTTTGATTCAACACCAGGATATTGAGACAGTGAAACTGTAAAAAAATGAGAGTAAAATATTGATTTTCTTGAAAGCATGACAAAATGAACTCCAGAGGGAAGAAGTTCGTGTCGTTAGTATTAGAAAGTGTAATTAAAGGTAAGACTCATGCATAATATTTGCCCTTAATATTAATCTGTAGCCTTGTGCATGTGGTATTTGCTTTAAACCTGACACAAATGTCACAGAAGTAAGTTTATGAATAAAGTGATAAATTAATACCTATCAATGCAATAATTTTGCTATTTAATGATAATATGGGCTGTATAGTTTATTATCTACAGACACGAAAACGTTTGTAGGTTATGTCTAAATATATAATGATATAAACAATCGGTACTGTATAGTTTGTTCTGCTGGTGATACAATAATATTTGTACATGAGTGCTAAAATCTTAAAATTACTTTTAAAATGCAAATACAGGGAATAATCTTAAAAAATAATGTGATAATGGTAGTAAACATGTCGTTCTATATAAGACAGGCCATTCTATATAAATATAAGTTAATGGAGTATTTGAACATAACTGTTTCGTATTTATTTTTCAATATTAATGTATGTAATTCTTATAATGTAAACCTGTGTATTGCCTATGCAAATACAGAATGTAATGAGTGTATTACATTCATATTTACAGGACCCTGCGAAGATGTTGCGGTGTCTTCTAAGCCGAATGAATCTACTGGCCCTCCAGCATGTCGTGATCTTATTGAAGAATATGTTAATGATTCTGATGACAGTGATCGCGACCCAGATTTTCAGCCTGGGTCCGTCTTCAGATTCCTCAATCAAGTGATCATCTAAGGTTTATACTCCATGTTCAAAGCATAAACATCAATATAAAAAGAGATGTAACAGTGAGCATAGGACTGACAGCAGTGAACAAGCAAAACCAAACTCTATAAAGCCAACAGGATGTACAAAAGTGGATCAGCATATTACTGAAATGCCACAAGAGAAAGGAAACCTAACCTTAATTTCTGAACAATGTGAAGACTGTGCTGACACACTAAACAGTACAACAACAGAAGAATAGCCAAGTTGTTCAAATAAATGTTCACGCCAACATAAAGGGGAAAAACTTAAATTTAAATCTACTAGACAAGAAAGGAAGAATGGAAAATAAAAAAATAAGGGAGAAGAATATATAACCGCTAAAGGAAATACAATACATCAAAGAAGAATTATGCCACTTAACCAGTGCAGAATGAAATGCAATGAACGTATGATGGAAAATCAGCGAAAGTCAATTTTTGGATGTTACTGGGGCTTAGGTAATTATGACAAAAGAGTTACCTATGTTGCAAGTTTACTACAAATATGTCCAAAGAAGATATCAAACCCAAGAACTAAAGATGCAGACAAATCTCATTATTGACAAATTACAATTCAGAACCATTTAATAGTGGATGGCACAAATGTTACAGTGCGCAAAGGATGTTCCTTAAAACATCAGGGGAAACAAACAAGTTTGTGGAAATAGTGGTAAATAAGAAAGGTGTGGACCAACCTGGGTTGCCTGCAGAGGACTGTCGTGTAAAGCAAAGTACCAAAAATAAAATAACAGAAGTTAAAAAAGTGGTTATCAGTCATCTGCTATATCCATACCAAGTTATGAGAGCCATTACACACGACGGGATTCTAGGAAGTAATATCTGCTGCAACACTGGACCTTGGCTGTACTTTATGAAGACTACAAGAAAAATATCCAGACAAACAAGTCAATCGAAAGTACAACGAAACATATTTTCACAATTTAAATCTGTCGATAAAGAGGCCAAATAAAGATACTTGTCAGAAGTGTGATCGACTGAACACATGAATACAATGTTCACAAGACAAAACCATCCTCAAGCAAGAACTTGAAGAACATCACATTGAAGCTGACACAGCTTACAATGTCAAAGACAAAGATAAGAAAATATCAAAAGGTAATCCTACACTCAAAACAATAACTTTTTATATGCAGCAATGTCTTCCGACACCTGTAGTGATCACTTCCATTGCATTCTACAAGCGTCAGTTGTGGACCTTTAATTTCACTGTCCATTATTGCGATGAATGCCAAGCTCACTGTTTTGTATGGGATGAATCGATTGTGGGAAGGGGTGCAAATGAAGTAAGTTCTTGCCTCTACAAATATCTACTGAGTTTGAAGCCATGCATTACTCGCATAACCATGTACTCTGATACATGTGGAGGTCAGAACAAGAACAATCATATGTCTGCAATGAGTTTGGTGGCATTGCAGAACTCCACACCATTAAAGACCATTGACCACAAATTTCTCACCCCAGGACATGCCCACATGGAAAGTGACACTAACCACAGTATCATCGAGAAAAAAAATGGCCAAATTTGCCATTCCCATTCAGCATCCACATGATTGGGCTCAACTCATTCGTCAGTGTGGAAATAAAAAGCCAATTATTGTTTCAGAGCTGACTTCTGAAGAGTTTCTCGACTATGCTGAACTATTGAAAACTACACTCCAGCTGCGAAAAGATGAAGACACTGAAGGAAATAAAATGAATTGGCATCAAGTTAAGTGGCTTCATTATGAGAAGAACATAACAAGCATTTTTTTCAAGACAACTTTGGATGACGATGCCACATTTCGAGAAATTTCTTTAGTACGAAGAGGGAAAGCAAGACAAAACCTGACACCACACAAGCGATATGATGGGCCGCAAAGCATTTCAGCTGCAAAGAAGAAAGACCTTCTTGACCTGTTGCCCTTTATCAATCCAGCTTTTCATCATTTCTATCAATCGTTAAAAACGAACAACAACCCTGATATCTTTCCGGATTCAATCGAGGAGGATCATGATGTGTAAGATTGTGCAAATATGAAGAAGAGAGAATTACCTCACTAACACTTTTGTAACATTTTGACAGATAATGTCAATTAATTATCAAATTTTTATTGTTTTCTTTTTTTTATACAACATATAGATGTGAAAACTGTCATAGGTACGATGATTGAATATTGTATGTGGTGTTCTAAATAATGATTATATGATTAAATTTCTTAGATAAATATTATTATTATACAGTGAATACTCAAAGTAGGTACTTTAACTCAAAAAGAGGTAAGTCAAATTATCAACTGCTCCAAAAGGGATATGTCGAGTATGTTCACACATTAGCTACATTAACGCGATGCATTAGAAATGTTAGAATTAACATTGCACAGTTCATGTATGTTGTACTTTTCCTTACAATACTAATCAAGTAGTAAATTCAATCAAAAACCCCAAATGATTAATTACTGATCTTGTATACTTGGAAGAACATTAAATGTTTAATATCTTTATTTAAGTAATTTTGACATATCCCCTTTTCCCGCGCACCCGCGATATATATATATATATATATATATATATATATATATATTAATAATTCTCGCAATGTTAAACTATTAAAGCCCGTCTACAATAGTCCGAACCTGTGCGTGGTCCGCGTCCTTATCCGAATGTGAGTGACGTCACATTGTCTCACCGAAAACTGCCCTGTCCACAATTGCGATGTTCGATGTCCGAATGTATTGATTTATAAAGTTGTCACCAAAGTGCAGTAAATGTGCCAAACGAAATGTTTTTGTTTATTGTTTTGATGCTTTGTAGTTTGAAATTTAACTTATGAAAGTTGTGGGAATTCAATATTCTATATTTATTCAGTAAGGCAAAGTGGCTCTTCTTGACTTACAACACCTTCCATTTTATTCAATAACAAAAACAAACACCACGTTTTCAAACGGGAACCGGAAATTCAAATTTCGTGAGTGTTCTGTTCTTTTTCTGTGTCCGAAGTACACAGGTTGGGACAAAAAGTTAAATTGACAAATGTCTTCGGACCAGGTAGGTTCGGACCTTCGCCCACTTGATGCATGATGTCAGAGGGTCACGTGGACCAATCAGCGACGAGTGTCCTTCGGACACAGTTTAGGACATTGCTATTGTAGACGAGCCTTTAATTACACAAATAAAATATATTTAAACAGGTAAATTACAATATCAGGTGATATTTTTAATAAAATAAAAATTTAATAAAATTTTAGCAAGTAATTATCTACTCAGCTTTTTTATTTATTTTCAGAAGAAACATTCAGTTTTTCCATTTTACAATAAACTAATACATTCTTAAGAAAAATTAAATATGGTCAAACAGTTAAAAAAAAGTATTATTTTATTGGGAAATGGAAAATTGTAATATATCTATTTTATAAATATATATATTTACGTCGTACCTCCGTGCCTCGGGGTTAAAGCCTGGATCACAGCCCTGTCCGCAGTGCGCCGCGGCTTTGGGAATGACGTCACTTCCGCTCCGTGCGCGCGAGAGCAGTGCGCCGGTGTCCTGGTCTCCAGTCCCGTGCGAGCCACCTTCGAGGCTAGACGCGGCCGTGAGACGCTCCATAAACTCGCCGCTGTTATCGCTTTTGTTTTCTGTACTATAGTGTGTTATAATCGATTTTATCGTTTTCTTTACCGTGTGCGTGAGTGTTGTTTTGTATCTGGCGTGTCCGCGGGCCAAAACACCTGGACTATCACATCTAGCCTGCACCGCACATTTCTCCAGCGCGCGAGACGTCCCTCGGCAGCTACACGGGCCGGACGGTCCACCCCTGCCTCCCCGCAGGAGGCTGCTCTACGCGAGAGAGCTGGCACTGGGCAATACAAGAAAATGGCCGAGAGACGTCCGCCACGTCTCCTCGTATTCTACGGAGACGAGTACGCGACTATATATATATATATATAATACTGTTTAATAAGTACGATATTTCCGACGGCATACTTATATTGTAAAACAAAACAAATAAAATCAGTTTTTCTTCACCATATTTAATGCGAGGATAAAACATAGAATAGCTGTCAAACACTGTCTTATAATTTCATAATCACAATTTTATTAAATTATGGGTGTACACAAAAAAAATAAAAGTAGAATGGTAATTTTTGTCCAATTGAAAAATTTATTCAAAAATATTCAAGATCTTGGTGTGGGCCTTCTTTGTTGGTGCTCAGCCCACTGTCCTTCTGCCCTTGTGGTGTCACATTCGAACTGTGATGGGTTTAATTTACGGACTGTTTGAATGAAAGAGTGTTTCATAGTTAATATGTAGGTACCATTAATAATTAGGTATAATACTAAGAATTTGGTAAAGAACTTACACGGGCCTTCTTTGTTGACGCTGAGCCCATCACCCATCTGGCCATGTTATGTCAGCTTCGAAGTGGATGCTTGATTTGGAGAGATCGAAGCAATAGGTCGAGAGAAACAGTGAATGAGGGACGAGATGTAGGAGGGAGTGGATACGGGCAGTGCTGCATGTGTTAGTTAAAAAGTCTCTTAAACCTGAACAGCAAATTTGACAAAAAATATACATAAGACATTGGTTTGTATAATTAAGGCATGTGTGGAGCCCAAAATATCACCCGGCGTACTCATAAAGGCTAGTTAGGAGTGACAAAGCCACACAATAGGTCATGTTTTGGAGAAGTCCTGGCCGGACTATAACTGAACCCTGAGGTGAGATCTCTACTCACTGCACTTCCAACACTGGAGATGGCACAGACATGTTAAACAAGTCTTGTCTCTGTCTTTCCCTCTCTGTGCTTAGCCCATTTCCTAAACTTCCAACCAGTTACTGGCAAGAAACATTTAATTTAAAAAAATTAAGGGACAAATGAATCTGCTGTTAATAGTTACTGAAAATTTTCAGGGTAAAGTGTTTGTTATGGGTGTGTATTAGATTTAAATTAAACAGTAAACAAGTAATTTTAGTTCTGGGAAGAGGGAGTTTTAGGGATTGGGATAAGGATTGGAAAGGCGGTGACTATTAGTCAGTCGAAATTGCGCGGATCAAGGCAACGGAAACATTGTGTGTATGACATGAAGCCTTCGTCGTATTTGTTTCGCGTTTCATCTGCAATTGACATTGTCGTCGTCCCTCCGAAGGCCATAAAGCCCGGCCTTCACCCGCCAGTATTAAACCCCGCTAACGGAACGCACCCCTAGCCCATGTCACGTGAGTCAAGCAAGCCGTCAACGTCGGTGAGTGTTTTCACAGATTACGTCCATATGCCAACACCACCAAACAGTTCTCATGCATCATTAATTGCTGCGAGTAATTAAGCGATTTTTAATTAACAGAACAACCCTTAATAGTGAAAGTGCGTCGTAGGGGTGCAGCGGTTTTCCCCGTGGGAAACCGCAATTAATAAACATCCGGAACGTCCCTTGCGTCCTTCCGCCAATAATTAACCACAGTTTTAATCAACCTAATTCACCTCCCTGTTTTAACTTGCAAATAGCCACTGGAGTAGTCAACAAGTTTCAAACAGTCTCCAGCTTGACTTTTTATTTTCAAATATTATTAATCTCAATTTTATTATGTATTATTATTATAGGCCTTCCGCCAACTAATTCAGACAGATGTCATTAAGATACGAGGGTTCTAGAAATAAAAATGACTAATTATAATAATTATAAAATTGGAATAACAGCACATTAGAAAGTTCGGCGCGTCATGACGCTTCCTCCCCTCCCAAGCCGGCACAAAGCGGCAGTAGAGTTTTACTCACGGGCCGGGGCAGACATGTGATCCCGCAGGGAGACTTCAACTTTTGTACTCCTGATTCTTCATACTGGTAAATATAAAAATTCACTAAAACCTCTCTACCTCTCCCTGCGTGCCCCCGTGCCCTTTTCCGGTGCAGGGCTCAACCCAGCCGCTTTAATTTTTGCTCGTCGCGAAACAACGGTTCGCGACGCAGCAACTTTACGGTTCGGACCGACTCCCGTGCACAGAAATTAATGTAATTCGTCGAGCATACGACTGCCGGCCGCAAACTTAAAGACTTTGCCCCTTAATATTATCTTCGTGCGCCCGCGACTCACACAGGTGAGCCCGAGTATGAAGCTATCTCCAGTTCATCACGGGAGTGGCCGTTAATCCACCCAAACTCTTCGTCGACCCTCAAACCAATGTAGGGACCTTGTTTGCAAGTGCCGCAACGTAACTCGTAATTAATTGTCAGTGCGAGTGTGTGTAGTGCCAACGTATTCTTGTCAAGTGTGATTGTGTAACTTGTGCCCATCCACACTATGTGAGATGTGGAATTAAAAAACCAGCACCTAAATACTGTTTTCCTTATTTCGTAAACGCCTCCTGAACAATTAGGAAACAGTCCTCTATACTGTTTAGGGCCAGTGCGTATTAGAAGCAGGGACTCCCTCCCACCATCAACAGCCGTCGAGCCTAGTGGAGCACGCAGGGGCAAAAACCCACGACCACCTCGGTTAATCCTCGAATTAACCTGGCGCCCGCCTGAGATTTCCTTTAGAGCCACTGAAAACCACTAGGACCGCCCCGGGTCTCGATCACGAGACCGCGGGTGACGACATTGACATTCAAAATATCAAACCTTTCTATTAACCTCATAGAACACCTGTCTAACTGTTTACTATCATTGGATATGGCTTAAATAATAATTTTATCTTCAGGATTTTCGCTGTTTCTGCGTAGCTATGTCAAGTGAATAAAGATGTTTCAGCCGAGTATTTCAGTGAGTATTATTCTATGTAATTACCTTAATTCTTGTGTAGATTAGTCATGGGTGAAGCCTGGTTATTACCTAAGTGAGTAGGTTTTAAAGTCAACAAGGTTGAATGGTGTGGATGCAATAATAGGCCAATAAGTTGGATGTTCATCAAGGCCCAGCCAAACAATCCACATTCCATGAGATAGATCTCTTCACACTGCTACATTTAGTTGGGTACCCGATGTATTATTACAACAATCTTCTCAATCACAGGGTGGGATATGCCAATGTCCCAGAGCAGCCGAGCAATTGGCATGTTAGGATGGTATTCAAATATGTATGTGTAAGGTAACGAATTAACAATGCCTTTTTGGGATATAACAGAAACCTAACTCGCGGGTCGTATTACAGAACATGTCCAAACCAAACCCTAGTTTAGTAACAGAAAGGCAACCGTTTTAATAAACGTTGCCCTGCGCGAGGCTATATAGTGGTTCCAATACCTTCAAGCAGATGTTTGGCAACCATCGATACAATTGTTAAGGTAAAAGTACTAGAGATAGCAGCACCATCTCACAAATCAAATGGTGTTGTTTTAATTTACTGAAGTACTTTTTTAGTTTAAATTATTTCATGTTAAGATCATTCAAGTGTACAAACTGTATTGCAGAATTGTTTCGCTACAATAAACTTTCATTTGCACACCAATATGATAATGGTATGTCCCTCGATATTCACGAAATTAAAATATTTGTGTTAATAGTTCCTGACTTGGGCCCCCTTCTGGATAAAAATCAAGGAAATAGTGAGCTCTGTGCATGAGCTGTATTTGGGCAGCAAAGCAGCAACGGATACATAAAAATAAAGGTCTGGCCCTGTCCTATCGTGCACTAGGAATTCGTTTAAGGTACACGTGAAGCATATTCAACTCCATAACCTTTATATTTGTGTCTTGGAATACCGGTCTCAGGTTATTTTAATGAATTGTTTCAAATCGAAGGAAGAAAACAAGTTTCAATTCCAGCATTATAAACTCCCAAATAATATTGATAAATTCATATAAACACGATATGAAATAATAAATAAAAGTAATTTATATTCGAAACAATTATTTAACGCATTGTGAAAACCAACTAACCAATCGCAATTTTCTCTTAACGTTTAATTTCGCAAGTTCGCAACTAACCACGAAATTCACTATATTAATTGGCTTACTCATCGAACGGGTGGCGCCAAGGAGATAGGAATTTTTCAGACCCAATGTATTACCATCAGATGACGATGGTAGAGTTTCTGCTTTTAACAACAAAAATCGTTTCCGTCTGCTGGAAGTGACAAGTGACGCATTTGAATGTTTAAAAAAAGCTTAAATTTAATGACTGTAATACCTAAATACGCATATTTAGATTTTACTAGCCATCTGTGTGCAGCTAAATTCGATGTGACAAACCTCATGAGATAGGTTTTGTTCCGCGAGTTCCTTTTGTTATGTCATCCTCAGCTGATCCCTGTCGCTTTTCGGAAATGTATTGTTTTTAGGTTATATCAGGTATTATGTGAAGCAGCAGATGTGCAGTTTTGTTTATAAATGTGCGATACCTTAATAATTTGCTCTTAATGATAATGTCTGGATACCCCAGGCAAGATGAAAAGCAAAGTAAGTGTAAATATTTATTTTACACGATATAAAATAGAAATAGTTGCTTTATTTACTTAACCTTGGCAATTATTCATAGTACGTTGAAGGATAAAACATTAACGTCCTAACTTCCTTATGCCCGTTAGAAGTAAAGGAAATACGTATTTAATATGTAAATATATGCTACGTATATAACCTAAACAACCTTTCACATAAATAATTTTCCTTATTTCCCATAAATCAATTTAAGTTTAAGGTTATTTAGCTTAGGTTAGTTAAATTATTATTATTATGTAGTACATTTACTGTCAACAGTAACTCCTAGGTATGGGCCCACATTGGTTGAGTGGTCAGATCACTCACCTTCCACGTCCCCACAAACCTCTGGGTTTTATTTGCAGTTGGATTGAACCAGGTTTTTCATAAGTGAGAAACTTGATGGTTGTTGCCATGCGTGGCAGGTTTCCTCTGGTACTTTCCCCCTGTTTCTTTCCCAGTTAATTTCGTAAATGCTTTACTCTTATGACCTTGATATCAACAACCATTTAGATACAAGACGTTAAGTTCATTGATGTTACTCATGGTTGGGCCCACCATTAGTCTAGTAATGTTTACATAAAATTTGAACTTGATATTTGTACTTATAGATAATGTTAATGCATGTGCATTGATAAATTGACTCATAGGCAAGAAAATAACTAGACTAGGTGTAAAGTGCTGTTGCCTTGTCAACAATTCACATGCTTGTGGTTATTTGTTGCAGTATTTTCTTACGTGGATGGAATCCCTGTGAAAATAAGTGAGAAATACAAGCCCCCGAGGAAGGTCACTTTGCCTGTTGGCTACCAACATAGACTACTCAGGGATCCAGTTAATTATGGGGTAAAAGCTATAAATGATCTTTTTATTTGACAAATTGTCTTGAATAGCTACCTTTATTTTTCTTAAGATGCAGGTATGTCATTCAGTGTGAGCCTTGGGAGTCTGCTGTTTTAACAGGAAGTTTTTAGGTATCTCGTTTTACAAACATACATTATCTCAAAAATGTAGCAAAACATGCAACATATTAATTTTTTTTTCTTTTACCAGAATCAGTACCTAAGCATCTTCATGTGCATGTTTTGTTATCTTTATTTTAGTAATAAAATCATTATTTTTGTCATTATATTAATTAGCATTGAAAGACGTAATTCTTGAATTCACTTTCAAAAATGTTTAAAATATTCTATTATCCTTTACATTGTGTAAATGGTTCTTGGTAGCGTGATTGCTAAAGCTTCACACTTGTTTAGTGAGGTTTTTCCGATCCCAACATCTCAGCATTACTCAAATTATGAGCTCTGAGAGTCAGTACCCAAATAGTTCAGAGCACACTATAATAATTATGGAGATCCAGTTACCTTAAGACTTTCTGCATAATATGTTATGTTTCCACCATAATTGATGTATTTTTTTTTGTGGAAATTTTTAAAGAAAATGGTTAAAACACAAATTTGTTACATTGTTGTCGTATCATGACTGTACTGGAAAAGGAATCTACCTACTTACTTACTTCCACCTTTGCTGTTCAGTCATTTGGTGATGCACTGACCAGTATAGTCGGGATATGTTGACTCAGTGTGGCTTTTCTGTGTTGTCACATAAGTTCATGCTGTGGTAGTCCCACAGGTGTGCTGTTATATCTCCATGTTGGTAGATGGGCAATCAAGATAGAGCATCAACCTTATATGGCATAGGTAGACATCCAGGTAATCATGCTCTGTCATGATACAGAAACCATTTATGGTCTTTCACTGTTATAAATTTATTTTTTTGATATGTTAAATGTAAGAAATTACAGCAGCCATAGTGTGACTGCAGTGTTGGTTTTCGCCAGGAGTATGACTTCAAGTTGGAGGACGCGGTGCTCTCCAAAATCCAAGAGTGGCGGAATGCCCAGGCTCTGAGCGAGCGGCTGCAGCGCTGCAGGATACTGGAGGAAGATGCGGTTCGGGCGACGACGAGCACCGCGTCGACAAACTCAACCCCGACCACCACGTTGCCCTCCACGTCAGTCTCCAACCACTACGCCATCCTCATGCCCGTCCCCATATCCCGGCCTGCGAGCAGCACCAGCACGCAAGACTACTCATCGCCTTTTAATCTATCCGACTTCGAAGCGGACACTTCGAGTCCCTTCGACAACGTCGAGCTGAAGACCATCAATGACATGGAGGAACTTGCGCACGTCTTGCATCCTGATCCCACGCCCCCCACTGCGAGCAATTTCTCACAGTCGTGTCAGGTCGTGCCCACGCCCCCCGTCGTCAATAGCTTCTCGCAGCCTTGTCCGAGCGTGAACCACGCCGTTCCCTCATCGTCCGCACAGTGCCAAGGATCTGCGAACGGCCTGCCCGGCTACGGCTACTCCGCGAACCCCCAGGGTAGCTACGCGCAGCTGTATGGCCCGGAGTCGGGCACGGTGTGCGACCCCACCGACTGCCAGAGTGCCTGCCAGCCACAGTCGTCACTCTCGAAGAGCGTTCCGGACATAGTGAAGGCCCTGGAGCAGGACCTACGAGAGAGGACCACTTGCACCCCCCCACCGAGGCCCAGCAGCTTCGGTTACACGGGACTCGAGGTCAGTGTGCAGGATTGTGTCGGCTGGACAGAACTAGGTGGCACATTGTTCAGGCACCAGGCTGTACGACTTACCCAACTTAGGCTCAATATTATTTTGTTTTTAAATTCAAATGTTTCTCATACCCAGCAGGTACAGTTGTTTGATACCGTAATAACTTATTACTGCAGTGATTCCTGTTGGGATACTCTTAATCTGCCTACAGATGCAGTGAATCTTTTTTTTGGAAATTATGATTACTCGTCTTATTATTTAATGTTCTGCCTATTGTTAGTGATGTCTCAGTTTGGTTGCATCGCAGTGACCGCTTGTTCGCGACGTGCTGTGTGGCAGGACTGGACGCCGTGGCCGGTCCTGGACAGCCCTGAACGCTCAACTGCAGGCTGCAGGACCACAAGGACGTCGACACTGCCGAATCCTTTCAGGAGCCTGAGTTCTTCTGAGCAGAAGCTCGCGAGGCACATCAGCGAGATGGGGTTCCCCCTGGCGCGGGTAGCTAGAGCGTGCCAGACATTCGGAAATAATGAAAAAATGGTAAAGTGTTTATTTATGTACACTCTTTACATTGTTACATTGTAAGTAAAATTTAATGTTGGTTAAGGCCCCACCTACCTGGGCATACATACAGTATACAGAACTTCAGATAAAACTATGCAATTTGTAAATTGCTCAATATATCAGAGTGGTGTCTGTTTATGTAAAGCATTTAAGAATACCCAGAGGGTAAATGGGTGGTTCTGTTTCAGTATTTTGTGTTTAAACTGCATTTTTAGAAAAGTGTAAATGGCTAAATTGTGTGTTATGAGAATATTTTTTATGCATGAAACGTTTGGTAGCATTACGACTTTATCTTCATTCCTCCGCCATATAATGTTATGGTTACCACTCACATCTCATAGTTGGGCTTTGTATGACAAGAAGACTGTATGTGAGTCTACAGCATTTCACTTGTCATCCCACCTGACTAACACAAATACATCCCTGACTAGGCGGACTCCTTAATGTATTGATCCAGTGCATAAAACTTTGTGGTCTGGTGGTAAGATCACTTGTCCATACCAAGGCAATCAGAATTTTTTTTACAGTGGAATCAAACCAGATTTTTTGCAAGTTGGATAGTATGTGGACGCTGCAATGAACCAGTGTTTTCAGTGTTTTTTTTTTTTCCAGAGGCACCCTTGTTGCTCTAAAAATTTTCCATGTTCATTTAATAATTGCCCATTGTGTTTTGACCTCAGTGTTGACAAAACACTAAGTCCTAATTTGGTTATTCATTCATTCATTCATTCATTCATTCATTCATTCATTCATTCATTGTTTGTGCAGCTAATGACCAGGCATTTGTATTTATTTATTTTTGTTCTGTTGATTCCACATTGAGTCAAGGCTCTGGGATATAGAACATGTCAAGTCAAGTGACTACCTATATTCTCAGTTATTGCTATTCTAACTAAAAAAATACAAACATGTTTACCTACTTAAAATACAATACATAGGTAGTACATATACACAAAATTTACTGTACAGTGTATATATAATGATAGTAAAATTAATTTTCATTGAGCATAATTTAGCACTGTTTACAATAGATGTAACAAGTTACTATAACATATATACAGTAAGTCCTCGGTTTACGTCGGGGTTACGTTCCTGAAAACCGCGACGTAAATAGAAACGACGCAAAATGAGCCATGTTTCATGCCACCGGCCGGCCACGGCCCAAGGTCGGCCAGAAGGGGTAGGAGAAAATGCTGTGTCGTTGCGGGAAGTAGATAACACTTCTACGTGCGAGATACGTGGGTGGCCGAGCGGGCGGGCTGGTAGTATTGCATCACCGCGCGGAGAGCAGCGGAGAGCAGGAAGCGTCCCTCATGATGCATGATAAGATAAGGCGGTGAACGTGTAGCTTACGCTACATAGCATAAATTAACTACCGAAGGAAACAAAGAATTATAAACGAATTATATACGGTGTTTTGGTTAAAGAAAGATTTACGGTCATTGTAAACGACGTTATTGTGAATCGGCGACAACTTAAATTGAAAATGAGTACTCAAACATTAGCGACGTTAATCCGAAACGACGTAAATCGGTACGACGTAAATAGAGGACTTACTGTACTTTAATGTCAACTAAACAACAGTTCTATTTATGTATTATACATCACATTAAGTGTCATATATTTATGCAATTTTGCTCAGGACCTGTACAGGTGTCATACATACATTTATATATGTACATACTTCTTCTCCAAAATTATTTTGAAAAGAATTTCTTAAAGCTCGAGACCACTTGCAGAGTTAGTTACGTATGTAGTTAGTTACTTTACTTCTCATTACTAATATTTTCAGGCTTTTCTTGTAAATTTATTACAGTACCTCTCTTACATTTCATTTTTAGACTCAAGTTTTCTCTAAAGATGTTTAGTAATTGCTATGTGATAGTGCTAAAAATTAACTAATTATTGAATGCTTGCAAGAACTTTTACAGCTCTAAAAAAATAACGTTAAGTGAATATCTAATGAGAAAATTTGTAATGCAACAACAAATGCAAGGGAGTTATATAAATTAATTTGTGGGAAAAGCTTCAAATAATAGTAATTACAAGGAAATGAAGTAACTAAATATGCACGTGAGACAGAGCTAAAGTTTTATCAATAAAAGCTAGAGTAAAAAAATGGTTAGTATTTTAGTCTCAGTTGTTTGTTGCTGTGCAGCAAACATGTTTAATGATTTTACCATAACTTTGGAGCAGTAAGAATTTGTGATTATTAATAAGTGAATACATAAGCAAAAATTCAAAATTTCTTTATGCAATGCGATTAACCACACAGTGCACTGCAAGAGAATGAGCCATGCCATGTCACATTCCTCCTCTTCCCAGATGGTGCGTCCACTCATCACGTCGAGTACAAAGCTGATTTGAACTGCTTTGTTTGGTGAAAATGTGTTGACTATTGTAGATTTTAATCTTTTAAGGCTGTTAAAGGATATAATATAAAACAATTTAGAAAGTTTTGATTAATACCCCAGTCTTGAAGCCAATTAACTGCATTCTCATTGTGATGATGGTCGCATAAAGCATAATGAGTATGTATGTGTAATGAAATGATGAAAATGCTGAGGTCTTTTACTGTGTGTAAGAAACTACAATATTGAATTGTCTTAGGTAATTTACAAAATATGAAGGACTCATGTGAAGGGTAGAAAACTTGGGTTTTGTGGTGTACAATTTTGCGCAGAAACTTCAAGTGAATAGACCTCTTAGAGTATAGTGATCTCAAAACTATTTGGATACCAACTTTAGCTCATAAATTGAGTCTTGCCAGGACCCTCCCGAGACTGCGGCGTGTCTATGCTTGTGGGCACAGCATTCACTGTAGCAAACTTTGCAGCACCTGGCCAAACATTTATGGCTTTCACTTGAGATGCTGCTAGCACAGTTTTCAATGGTTACTCAACACATCTTTAGCGTTAAGGAAAGAAGTGAAGAAGTGATTGTTGAGTGTTTCCAGAAACAAACAGCTGCCATTCCTCCTGTTTGTTATGATTGCATCTTTGCACCTAAATTCTGTATAGAGTAAAAGAATATTGGGTAAAAATTTAAAAATTGTGTTTTAAGTTTTCAAACAGGGCTATATCAATAATGTATAGTTTTTCCAATACTTGTAAATTAACACTGGTAGCAGAATTAGTGAATCTTGTCCACGATAAGTTTGTTTAACTTTATTTGTACTGAAGAACCAATTCACTTTAAAAAAAAACTCGAGTAGCATGATTGGTTTACACAAAAAGCATTAAGAATATGTTAAGGTCGGAAAGATAGTACAGTTTCTGTACTTTGTTTTAAAATTGTATTTTTCCTATGTGAAAATGGCTTATAACAATAAGGTATGAAACTCTTATTAGAGAGTCTTAAAAGCATTTAAGCATACAATGTTATGGTTACCATTAATATCTCATAGTTGCCTCATGCACAACATAAAGACTGCGCTCTAGTTCAGAGCCTTGCTAAAAAGCACCGGCAAACGACGCACACATCGCTAACACAAGTAAACCCACAGGTGGTGGAGTTCCTTCTGCAAGTGCACTCCCTGGAGGAGCGAGGGCACCCGGGCGACCGAGCAGAGAACGCTCTGGTTCTCAACGACTACAACTTGAGCCAGGCGGAGGAGCACCTGAGCGCCATGGGCCAGCTCCTGGACCTGGGCTTCCCCGAGAGCCTCGTCTCGCGGGCACTGCTGGACTGCGGGAACGACCGCGACCGCGCCCTCGACGCGCTCATCTCGTAACCCCCATCGCCATCTCCATCGCAGTCATCATGTGACATTTCGTGCAGATCTCTCCAGAGTTGGGCTAGTGTGCGTTCTTCTTCGTTGAAAATTTCGATTCTGATATTCTTCTCAATAGTATTGATGCACTGTGGTTAACCTGTGATAAAAATAATGTAATTGACACGTATTCTTTAATATGGAATATGGTTTTTAAAATGTTTCAGATCAGTTGATTTTGTTAGCTGTGTTTCTTGCAGACTACTTTGGGTCCCAGTTGGGGTCGGAAATGCATTCCTTTAAGATTTTTGTCATTATAAAATCATGTGGGTCTTTCACTTATGTGCTTAAATTTTGAAACTATATAGACACACACACACCATTGTGTGGTGGTGTACATCAAATTAGATTTTGTATAAGGGAAACAGATTTAATGTATATATTATTTCTCAACAACACTGAATAAACCTCCATTTCAAACTGTTCATAAAATTCAACATTTTTCTTGCAGTTTCGATAGCTACAGTTTGTCATACAGTAAGTGCAGTATATTAATTAGTGCTGAAGAGCATCAAAACATATTTTGTTAGTTGATTCAAAGTATTGTTTATTATACATATAGTAATTATATGTAAGTTTGTTGTACCTTGAGCTAGTAATAAAGAAAGCACCTAAAATAACACACCATACTTGGATAAATAATGGTTAAAGTTTAGCATAACCAGGACACTTGTGATAGTTGTATATGTTTGTGATGGTTTTGTTGAGATTTGTTAACAGTGTCATTATGTTCCTACTGAAGTATGTGTTCAGTTTGTCATGCTGTATGTTTAGCTGATTGGAATCGAATATGTGACATATGGAAAGTGGCTACTTAAAATTTTCTTTTGTGTGCCTTGTAAATTTTAGGGTGCATGCTTTTGCAAAGTTTACATCACGTCCGACAAGGCAACCATAAGTAAGTGGATGTGTTACATTTGTTTGTGGAATGTATTATCACCAGCTCAGAAATTAATAGGTATGTACTGTACTGCTGTGTATACATGATGTGATGCTTTGTATAGTGCAATTTTAGTATTTATAACTACTGTGATAATGGAAAAATTTTAATATGTTATATATGGTATCTCAAAACCTATAATTTGCAGTGATAATTTTTCATCCCCAAAAAGTGCCTGTTATTTAACGTTTATTGTGTCCTGAGTCACTAATAGAATATAAATGTGATTTGGACATGACTTTTGTTTAAATTAAACTTTTGTTTATCATCCATCCATAAGAGATGGAAAATATTTTGGTGAGGTTGTTAACCATGTCCACTACCTGGTGTTTATTAGCACTTGTAGTAATTGTATTACAGTAAAACTCATTTAAGACATTCCCGCATGATACGTTTTCCTGTTTATTAAGTTCACAAAATTATTCCCTTGATCACTTCCATATATCCCTATGTTAATTTTTCTCATTCATAAAATTTGCATTAATAGATGCTTCCCGCATACATAAAATGTTCAGCGTTTGTTAGAAAAAAAAAATTTTTAGCTTTAAACTTCTAAACTCTAATTTTAATTTTCAAAAATTACATTATTTCAGAACAATTACGAAACATGTAATTTGAACTTGCACAAGACCGTCGAAACCTTTGCAGACGCTGCACGCTGACCATCTGCTTGCATTGAGACGCTGTTCCATTTGCACACCATTTCTCCCATTCAAGGAAGAACATCAGACGAATGAGAAATGTGCATGAACTTCAAAACCTTTGCAGACGCCACATGCTGTTACAAGTGTATTTTTCGACAGATCATCTGCTTGCATTGAGATGCTGTTCCATCTGCACGCCATTTCCCCATTCGAGGCAGAACATCTGACGAATGAGAAACGCACACGCCCGTCGAAACCTGTGCCGCACGCTGTTACAAGTTTTATTTTCAACCAATCATTTAGTACTTGCATTTGTATAGACTGAGAGGCTATTCCATTTACATGCCTTTTTTCCTATTCGAGTTATAACACGTGAGGAACATGCAGCAAGCCATATTTACTATCAACCATTAATCTTTTTTAGGTTGCGATCTTTTTAGATGTGATTTTAAGGGTATCCAGCATAATTAATTAGTGATGGCCTGATATATGAAAACCCGATACCGATTCTGATATTTCCAAATTTACCGATCCGATACCCAATACCCCGATAATAGGCCTATCTCATTTCTAACACTGATTCTATAAAATTGTGGTTCTGGAGTATTGTTAGAGATAATAATGAAAAATGTTAAATATTAATAAAACAAACTTATGTGAATGTATATTTTTATTAATTGTAAAATCTTGTAAATTCACATTAAATGAAAGCTAATAATGAAATTATCATAATGGCCTACAAATAAGCTATCTAAATTCAAGGTCTTAAAAAATTAAATTGTTTTTCAAGGCCAGAGCAAGCAATATTCTGGTGTAGGTATAACCTACAGTATGCAAAAAACATATTTTAACTACAAGGAAACAAATTTCAGATTTTTGTGGAGAAATGTTAACATTTGAATGTGTTCAGGTGGGAAGGAAGGTCATCAATTAGCAAATATTGTGACCATTGTTTAAGTGTATCACTCCATTTATTGGTGCGAAAACACGTTAAAAATACGTGAAAAGTACATAATTTCCGTACAACTTTGAAACCTTCTGAGAGATTATAAAACCACACATCTTTATTTATGTTGTTGGCAATGCACTCAATATAGCCAACATAATACCTTTGCTGCAACTTGCCCTAATTAAACACGTTTCATATTTTAGCTTTTGTAAAACTTATGTAACGTCTTTGTATAGAACAGCAGTTGGTGACCATGAAATGACATGGAAAGAAAATACCTGTTATATCAAGCAGCAACTTTATTCTTCTTCATGTTTACTTACGGCTACACCACTTATTAAATTAAATATCGTAATTATTTTTGTTTATGTTTTCAATTTATGTACACTTAGTGAACTTCGAAAATTCGCCAAGCAAAAACATTTTGCGAGTATCTGAAACAAATAAATATGCACTAATGACTGGGATTTGTGTACACATGAAATAATTGTACCGTCGGGATGCATTGCATTATCAGAAAGAAGAAATAGGCTTGAAATTGTTTCAGTGGAAAATATGCTTGGAATTACTAGGTAATATGGTGACGTGAAGAAAGATAAATTACGCCCGTGGAAAATAATCTTGGAATTACGGTTAAGGTTATGTGAGAAGTATTATTGGTGAGAGCAAACATCGGTTATCAAAATATCACAAGTATTTACCGATGTCCGATATTGAAAAATGTGCCAATATTACCGATCACCGCTATCGAATATCGGGCCATCACTATAATAAATATTTAGTGTTGTGGCAAACAGTGCATAATGGCATCTACAGGTAGTGGAGGAACCATTAAATGCAAGGCATTGTCGTTTGAAGAAAAACTGAAAACAATATCAGAAGTTGATGCGAATCCTTTGGTACCAAGAGTGAGTATGGCAAAAAAAAACTTGGGATGCCATCGTTTACTTTGAACAGAATCATAATAAAGTGAGACCAACTTTTGGCTACTAATGTTTCGTCAAAGTGTAAAAAAATGAAAAATGGTAAATACGATGAAGTAGAAATTTTACTCTTGGCGTGGTTTAAAGAACAGAGGGCACTTGGAATTCCAACAAATGGCTCCATTTTAAGAGAGAAAACTGTACAAATATTGAATTTCATGCTTCGAATGGCTGGCTCGACAGATTTAAGAACAGAGTAGGAATTGTCTATAGAACTAGTTGGATAAACACAAAGTTGCCTGCAATTATAAGGGACTTTGAGCCAAAAAATGTATTCAACAACGATGAATGTGGTCTGTTTTTCAACATGCTTACGGACAAAACCTTTGTTTTAAAAGGTGAAACATGCCATGGAAGCAAACACAGCAAGGAACGAGTGACAGTGTTATTGGGTGCCAACATGGATGGCACTGAAAAGTTACCATTGCTGGTATGTAATTGGGAAACTAAAAAAACCACGGTGTTTTAACAACATAAAGACATTACCATGCAAGTATGCAAATAATAAGTCTGCGTGGATAACAGGCAGCATTTTTGAAGACTATGTGAGAGCATTGGATGCAACGATGGGGTGCCAAAATCTGAAGATTTTGCTTTTCGTGGATCACTGCCCTGCTTATCCCAAGGAAATATCCAACCTTATAAATATCCAGATTGAATTTTTCCCACTAAATTCAACATCCAAACTACAACCCATGGACCAGGGAATTATAAAAATTCTGAAACTGCATTTTTGTAAGCACCTTGTGTTACAACTTATAACAAGAATGAAAAGTACCAAAACTAGTGGTTATAAAATCAACATCCTGGACACTGTGCATTTCCTTGCTGCTTCATGGGAAATGCTTGACTCAACCATCATTTGTAATTGCTTCAGAAAAGCAGGCTTCGGTGCTCAACAAGTTAACGATATTTTCCCTGAAGAAGCATTTGAAGACGGTGAACCAATCGCATGTGCTTCTACATGCAGTGAAAATTGGAAAACTCTTCAAGAGCACCAAAATTTTTCATGCACTTTTGAAGATTATATCTCAGTTGATGATGCGGTTCTACCATGTGAACCACAAACCATCGAAGATTTGTGTGCACAACACAAGGATTTAGCTGAGGATGAGACTGGCAATGGTGACAGCGATGAAGGTGATTCCACTCCCATGCCAACTTACTCTGAAGCCCTTGACCACCTGGACAAGCTGAGGTTATTTGTTCATGGAACACCAAATGTTCTAGATAGTGTGAGGAAGAGTTTATGGGAACTGGACAATTTTGTGATGCGTCAATAAACGTAAATGTGTTGAAACAAACAACTCTAATGCAGTATTTTTCAAAACAGTGTGTATGTATGTATATGTATGTATATATATATATATATATATATATATATATATATATATATATATATATATATATATATGTATATATTTTGGTGTTTTGAATTTTTTTTGGTGGTTATTAAAAAAGTTCATTTTAAATACTTCAATTTACTGATAATAGTATAGTTTTTCCAGCATGCCGATGATAATTGGTAAGTAATTTTGAGTTAAACAGTATGTCATATTTTATTAAAATTTATTTTTATGAAGCAAATGTATTTCCCTTTTAAGAGGTTTTCTCTGTTGAGAAGTTTTTAGCATCCAGTCCCTTGAAAAATGTTTTAACAGGGTTTTACTGTACGTAAATAGCAATTATGTACATATAATTTGATGTGAAATATGTTCAATGTGAATATGTTTAATTACATCCAGTTTTACATACTTTTTACTAAATATTTTTATTCAAGCCTTTGTAGGGACATGGTATCGAATTAAAGTATCAATATTGTACTCATTAGTAGTTTCGAAAGAAATGTATTTTACTCATAAAGCATAAAGGTATCAATTGGAAAGTATCGTTACCCTGAGATATTGATACTTTTCCTTAATATTAAACTTTGGTTTTATCATGTTAAATAACAAATAACAAGACAACTGAAAAATCAGTCAATGTTTTTATAGCAAATTTCAGTTACAATCCAATTTAAAAACATGAAATGTGACGAAATCTCAAAACAGATTATCAGTGAAACTGTGAACAATACTAAAGTATCTAAACCTAAATAAAATAAAGAAAATCTTACTTTTAAACTTGTCTCTCTTCATCTGTACACTCATTTAAAAACAATATTTTATTTTATAATTTCCCTGATAACCTGTTTTGTGTCTTTGACAATATACTGCCTACTTTCAAAAACAAACGTACAGAGGGCACCGATTTCGCCAGAACTGACAGGATAGGTAGCTTCTAAGATTTAGGAAATACAGCTTTAATCTTCCTGTTGCACCAAAGGGTTAGTCGACAATGGTGACATGTGTTGCCAAATAAAGATGGATGTCATCCTTTTTTTCAGTCAGAAGTAAGTTGTAAAGAGGAACATGTTCTACCTTTTTTTTTTCTGTTGTGTAAGCTAATGTCTTGTGATAGCTCCAAAAGTCACATGTTTCTGGTTCACTGGTTGTATCAAGAGTAGTGGCTACATTTGTTGCTGCTAAACAGAGATATTGCCATTGCAACCGAGCTAAATGTTGTAAATAAATAAAATAGCAATAGAATTGGTGGAACTGACCACGCAACCAGATTTGGAGTAAGTTCAAACTAATTTCACTAAAAATAGTTTTAAATGATTTTATTTTTCAACACAATACCTGCCAAAAAGTACTCACGTATGGGTAATAGTATTGATTGAAAAGTATAGATTATAAAAGTAATTGATTCCATAGACAACTACTCTATACCAAAAATATTGATATTCTTTCCGTGTCCCTATATGTGTAAAATCCGACCATAATGAAGCCAACTATAAGACTAACTCATGAACACACACAAAAAAACTTAGAATTACAAGAATACAAAAAATACTGCCCACCAAAATGAATGCAGTAAATGGAGAAGGTTGATTCGGATGTAACTTTTTTCCCCCACATCAAAAGGATCAAGTCAGCCCATGCCTCCTTGCCTCCCTCTCCCAACTAGATACGTACACTTGGGCAGGCACTTCACTACTAATAAACTAGTGTATTATTCTAGTGGAAGCAGACAGCTTGACGGCAGGTCTCTTAAACCTTTTCTTGGTGCCGGATGACATAGACCTTTTCTTGGTGCCGGATGACATAGTCTTCAGAATTTACACTCCACTGATTTATTACACACCAGAAAATGCACCTTGCGGGACAGTCATGTACTCCCCTTTCGAGGCTGAAAGGTGTTTGTCTTGGTCCCATATGGTGCGAGAAGTAGATATGCCACTTCAATGCAGTTTGGAGAGGGGCTATGAGGAGAGGCTGAGAGAATCCATCCCAACATCCACTCCCCTCACCCATTCAGCAACCAAGCAGTATCTATACTGCCAAATCCCTCCAGTGAGTACTGCGAGCACCTATCCAAATCTGTCACATGTCTGGGACCCCTCAGAACACTCAGAGAACCAGTGTCTGGTTAAGGACCCATCTAATCTCTGCTAGCTCTCCAGGCTAGTACCGGAGCAGATGCTTCTCCCGTCCACCTGTTTTAGTGGGTACTCCTGGGGCTTGCTCGTAAATGTCAAGTGTGTTATCACACATGACCTGGGCGCCTTGAGGAAACCTCAGCCGAGGATCTCCCATTACGATTGGCCATCCCGCACTACTGCCAAGACATTTCATGGCAGTAGGGATTTCACCGACTGTTAGCCCATAAGCTAATGGGATAACTGCCCTAATCCAGACCGCAGGGTCACCTTGCGAACTGCAGACCTACAGGATCTATCCCTCTCTGGCACCCCGGAGCATACAGATTTTTAAGGCCCCAGAGCAGAAGAATCACCCAGGACCGGCTTTTGCCATTATGCTATTATGGATCTTCATGTTACATCCATGGCTTTTGGAACTCACGGCCTAAGGGCCCAGTGAAGCTTCCAAACCTTCTGCTGCCTGCAGAGAGGGCTGTTCCATCTGATCAGGTACCTCTTTCCAACATCTGAAGATGTTGAGGGACAAGGACTCCCTGGCAGACGGCATATCTACTTTAGTAAACATCCTTGGTACCACTAGGAGGTAGCACGTTGCCATTGGTGTGGGGAGGCTATATTTTCGCATCCTTACACCCTTTCCGTGGTCGTGATGGATTATGCCTCGGATACTAAAGCTGGCAACAACTCGACACCTCATTCAAGCAGCAGCAGGAGTTAGGACTACTTTCAAAGTATATATCAATAGGTAATTAAAATAATACATCAAATCCTAAGATACCAGAAAATTTATTGTGTGCGCATGTTTTCAACATAATAAAATGCACTAAATTTCAACTTTTCCAAAACCTGAAAACTTTCATATTTTGTAAACTAATAAACCAATCTCAATAATTTAAATGAGTAGAAACATGTTTTGATGTTAAAAAATTGTAAAATATTTTACAAAAAGATTGCATTACATTTTGTATGAATTTCGTAAAGGTCCTAAATTTTTGATGGGCACTGTACTGTAACTGTGGGGAGAAAAAAATAGTTTTAATGTTTCTCACAGACCACATTCAAAAAACAAGAACGTTTTCCAGCACTGTGGTCCAAATGCATGGACTTGCAATGTTTTAGAAAATCTAACAGCTGGACAATTGCGGGTATTTTCACTTGCTTGTGGGTGAACTCAAACGATTACAAGTCTTCTAGTAAATCATGGCGAGTGTAATATTCTAGGGGTCTGCGAGTACTTGAAAAATATTCAATATTCATGAATAATTTTATATGCGATTCAACATTTCAAATTGTGTGATTTCCCCCCCCCCCTTCTCTCTCTCTCTATATATATATATATTATATACGTGTGTGTGTGTGTACACACACAGACTCATTCACAAATAAAAAGAAGTTAAAAAATAAAGTAAAAATTATGAGGCTGAAATCCTTTTTCTGTGGCGGATCAAGAGGGAGGGGCCATGGCGGCTTTAAAAAGCTTTAAAGCTTTAAAAATTGTTCAGATTTTTTCCTAGTTCTTATCATAGTTCACCAAAATTACTGAAGCATTATTTTACTGCAGTGCTATAGATAAAAGGATTTTTTGAACCCCAAATACAATGTACTAAAAATGTATTAGAAAATTTATTTTGGCCCTCCCTGACCATCATTTTTGATCTGCCTTTGTGCTTTATTGATACATGAAACAAATTGGTGATTATGATTTAAAATTATAAACAATACTCTATTCTATTATGCATATGTTAACAATACTATATTATACAAATACAACTATTTTCAGACTTAAAATTTTACTGTGTGCCAGGTTTTTTTATTAATAATTTTCCTACATTTTACACCTTTTGGTTATAGTTCCATTTTACTGTATTTTGGATAAATGTTTCTTGGACTTCTGTGTTAAATAGGAAAAAATAAAATTCACTTTGTTAAAGTTTGATTCAAGAAATACTCTATGTTCGTGGTATTGTCATTTTCTATTCAAAATTCAATTCAATTAAAAAAAATAGTATTTGTAGAAGCATATGAATGTTCAATAATTGTTTTATTTACAATCCACAGAAAAGTAAATATGTTTTAATCCAAATGTTGGGGACCACTGCAGTGCTGCATTAATGAACATCCATACATAACATTTCTAGGCAGGCAAAAACAAAAGTTGAGCATGACTCCACGAAGTCTGTTTCAACTTCTGTAAACAATAAATGTGCCGTGGGATACAGTTAGCCTAACAAGGGGGGAAGAGATGCGCACGCAGGTCTGTCTACGCTATCGGCTGTTGTACAAACATCAGCTATGGCAAGTTAAATTGCAGCTATGGAGTTTGAAGGACCAAATGTTTTTACGTCCACGCGTATGCCGCCGTGCTGTACCGTTTCGCCTGGCCTCAGACCAGGCCGTGAACTCAAGTCTAGCCAGTGACAGGGAATTCACTTAAACAAAAGCAACGTCTGCCCATTCCGCTGCCGGTAACTGTGCATGGTTGATTACTCATGTCATAATGCATCGTGTTCAAGTATTTGAGACAAAACTAGAAGTATTACAGTGGGCAGATTGTTATGAAGGCCACACTTAAGTTGGTCGCACTTTAGTTTTAAGCAAGTCAACTGTGCGCATAATCGTACGAAATAAGGACTCTTACCAAAAGTTTTTATAAGTCTGATGCTGTTGGTTGTACTAGTGGGAATATATTTGACATTAGATACCAGAACAGAAATGAAGAGATGATTCATGTTGTTAAATGTATGTAAATGTTGTTAAATGAATGTTGCAATGAAAAAAATAATAATTGCCCTGAACCAGGTGGTGATACGCGAAAAAACTTTAACTTTTGAAAAATTAAAATGTAATTATCCGGACAGTAATATCGGTTTCACTGTCAGTAAAGGATGGCTTGGAAATGTACACGACGAGAGTTGGTCATGCCCGGGCGTGCAAGTCAGCCAGCCGACTGACTATAAAGTACATAACCACGTATCTCCTGTTACGCGGTGTCATATTTGTCATACAAAATGTGATGGGAGGCATATCAAGATAAATGGTGTGATATATTTTTTATAGTTTCGTTATTCAACGCATTTATATTACGTAAAGTATATTTTCCTACACAATTTTGGAACACATTAAATAAATTAGCCTTGCTATTTATGGAAACTAATTCTTCAGAATACGCGATTTAGAATAACACGAGCATTTTTAGGAACAAATTAGTCGTGCTAAGTGAGGGATAGGTGTACTGAAGAGAGATTGGTAGCTGAGCGAGTGACAGACTCGCTGCTTCAAGATGGCTATGGCGCTAGTGACAGTCACTGGTAACCATGAAAAAAGTAAGAGACTAGTACCGGCAAAAAATGACACTGTTTGTTCAAGACTATTTTAAATAGTCGTCTAACAGACAGCTGAAACAAGTTTATAGATAAACCAAATTATATAGATTGTTCAATATTTTACTTCAAGGTTAAATAATTTTTAATTTATTATTTCCAGTTTGCTGTCATTAAACCTTTGTACAGTATGAGTAGGATTGCTGCCTGCTTCTACTATTGTGACAACAGTAATTTTGTGATTGTCATTATTTAGACATAAATAAAAATGTTTAAACGTGAACGTGACTTAGGTAACATTTTTGTACCCCTGTTTATTTCCAAGCTTTTTGAATACTTTCCCAAATGTATCATTAATACAGCTGAACTAAACTAACAAACCCTATAATTCATCTTACCCTGTTTTATCGCATAATCGTCACACCCATATTTTAGGGCGTCAAAATTTCGATTAAAAAACACTCGCGTAAACGTTGCATGATGTTTTTGGTCCCGCTATTAGACTCCGAGCGCTTTGTGTAGGTATCTTTTCCGTACAAAACGATGTACTTTAAAGTAGAAATCTAATATTTATTCGGACATTACCACTTATTAAATTAACGGAAATACAAAGTTGTCTGATGTGTAAATTTTCTTTTAAAGACTTTTTTAAACGTTATAACCTTTATCTGTTCGTCTGCATCGCTTTGGTGTACAGCTTATAAAAATGTAGCCAGCGCTAGTTGGCATCATTCATGTTTGGTTATATTGCTTCCCGTATAGAGCACGCATACAGTCGAATATTGATATCTCGCCGATTCATGCAACGTGCGCTCTCTGTCAGGTGGTGAGTTAACTATATTTTTAATAGCCCACACTCTTTCGTGGTGTGTTCTACAACGATAGTTACGCGTTTGTTTACGTCACAGATTCAAGTGGCTCGCATTCAAGTCATAGATATTGTTTTTTCTATTTAAAGTTGAAGAAAGGTTTTTGTTGCATTACTTGTTATTAATATAAATTGTTTGGCGTGCTATTTTATACTCCACTTTTTGAAGTTATACTTCTAATGCGACTTCCAACAAGGTTGCATTAAACGTTTAACGCTCCTGGGGAGGGGGAATAGAAAGAGACAGAGCGAGAGTAAGGAACTAAGTTGAGAGTAAGAAAACAATAGAGATCCTGACAGTTTGTAGTGTTGCCATATTTGTTTCAATTTTAAATACCCTTTTTGTATATTACAATTTAAATTGCAGAAAAAAATTATGTTTCATAGACACACAAATAGTGAGTGTGTGTCATTTCTCTATGTCCACGAGGTCTCGCCGCGTCAATTTTCTCTTTGGGGCAAACCCGTCCGCTTAATTAAATAAACAGCTTTTATCATTGAATGATTTCATGATTTATTTCATGAAAATCTGCTCTCATAAAAAAGTTAGTTTTATAGACATTCAATAGGTGTCTGTCTGTCTGTCTGTCTGTCTGTCTGTCTGTCTGTCTGTCTGTCTGTCTGTCTGTCTCTCTCTCTCTCTCTGAAAATCAATCTATGAATCGTTACAAATTTATTTCCTTTTTTAGTTTGATTTGATACAATATGATTTCACTAAAAATCAATTTCTACCCCTTCCTATTTTCATTTCCACATTACGAAGTTTCACTTCTTCCACGCGGAGGGACTCCACGCACTATTTTTGCATGCAATTAAAACTATTTTTTAATGATGCCAAAGACGTATAACTTCTCACGCGCATACCTAAGTACACGCACCCATTTTTTTAAAAAAATAAACATACTTTCCATGAATGGGTTTTGTTTTTATGAATAACTTTAACCAAGAAAAAAATTTTTCCCCGCATAAACGTCACACCTCTACTTTTCAAACTTGATTTTTTGTATAAAATGTTTGACGATTATGCAATAAAACACGGTACCTATTAGAATTTGTAATGTTTTATCGATTGAAAAAAATTATTAATTTTTTATAACCATTCATTAAATGTATCAAAAAACTGCTTTTAAACTATAAAATTATCGAAATAAAAAAACACAACCAACAGAAAGGTTAACTTTAGTATTATTTTTCCATTTTCTTCCACTTTTCTGATGAACAAAGATTACTCCCATTTAATAAATGAAAATAATTAGATATTATCAAATATTGCATCACACATGTAAAAAAAAAGTTGCATTAACTAGATTGAAAATGTATGAGAGTCCTTTTTTATAAACAAAAATTAAGGCTGTCAGAAATTTTTAATAGATATTTGAAGACACAAGTACAAAACTTATCACTTTTTGTTTTGTTACATTGTGCCAAACAATCATATCTAATGCTGTTGTAGAAAAAAGGAAACAAGAAAGAATTTTTTCATATTGTTTGTCATTTATTGCTTACTATTGGCCTTTCATTCCAAAGTGGAGTTGATTTCTAATGTTTTGACACGTAAATAGCAGGATGTACTTTTTTCAGGATATTTTAACATGTAACAAACACTGTTTAAATATCTATAGTTCAATTTTTACTTATAACATTGTTATTCTGAATGTGAATAATTGATAATTTTAGAAAAGAAAAACTTTTTATAAACCTTAAATTAAATTTGTGTATGGGTTGTTTGTCAAGAAAAATATTTATTTGTGAATATAATTTCCTAACAAAACACATAATTTGCAATTAAAATAAAACATTGTAAGGAAATACATGCTAGCATCATATAAATCAGTATTATTTATTATATGAATGTATACAATATTATTACAAGGCAACATAGTTTCTACATTATGAACACAACGTATGCAGTCATTAGATCCGTAGTTAGCAATACAACAACAGCATTCTATAATTAGAAAAAAAATATTAACAGCTTACAATAACAAAAATTTTTAGGTGGGCATGTTATTGTTAAGATGCAGATCAACTGTTATCCCCTTTTGGGGTTTGGTATCTTTCTAATTAAATGCATTCACCTGAAAAAGATATTTTAATTAGGAATATATCAAGATTAATGTGCATTAATAAAATTTTTTAATTAAGTCCTTGTGAAGTTCAGCCAAAGCACAGTTGCGGCACTTTTTCTAGCACAATAGATTAAGTTAGATTATTCCTTCACCGATTCTTCGGTTGGAGCTGCTGACTTTGTCTCCCCATCACGATCCTTCTTTTTCGAACCAGAAACAATGTCATCGATTCTGAGAAGCAATATGGCAGTCTGAAAGAAATTCCAATAAAAACAGGCTTGCAACAATACAACATTAAAAACAGTTTGAACAGACAGATAAAAACCAAAACAATTTTTATTCAATACATTGCACCACATCTTGAGCTGCAAACTAAAGTGGCTGACTAAAAATAAATAATATTATGAATGTAAATTGTGAACAGTGGGCACTGTTACATAGGTAAATGTTTCCTGAATTCTTCCTCGAAAGTATTTTATGAATATTAATGGCTTTGCCTACCTAGCGAACCAACCTCAGTACATCTTTAAATTGTGTATTGTGAAAACACTTGCTGCAGTTACGGTAAGTGTTTTGCCTAATAAATGTATTATTACTAGAAGTTGCCACATTAATTTTACAGCTAAGCAACTATAACTATGCCATAATGATAATGTATGGAAGAAAATTATACATATCCCACCATTAATCAATTAGCCTAAAAAAATATTTATGCTTCAGTGTGACACAAGTGTTAACGAAGGGAAGCATCTAGAATCTCGCTAAAAGGTAGCAGCAAGTGTAGTTTTTTATTTGATGTATCAACTTTTCAATTTATTGCATACATTTAATATTAAATAGTTCATATGAAACAACAAACATGACTGTCCAATGCTTGAGTGTCACTTGGATGTTCCCTAAAAAAAAATGTACAGAATTTACTGTGTAATGCTAAGAGACCTGAAAAAGCAGATGTATTTTTCTCAAAAATTAGTGTAATTATCCTCTGAATTTTTTTTCAGATTCGACTTTTGAAGTTATGTAGATGTTGGTCTGTATATAGCAAATATAAACTTTGTTTTAACGTATCACGTCACATTCTTTTTGCATATAGATAAACATATAATAGTTCATTAGAGAGGCAAGTTGGGTTTTTTTTTTTTTTACAAAATTGATTCCATGATCTATATTTTTATTCTATACTCTTATGACCGACCATCCTATAGTCTATTGTTACTAACCTGCCTTTCCCCTGTAAGAAAAAGTATATATATAGAAAAAAAGTTTTATGTAGTCTATGACTAACCATAGTGGTAAAAAAAAAATGTTTTTATTAAATCTGTAACTATGGCTCCTCGGAGTTGCAAAAACAATCCAAATGTATTTTGCTATATTTGCAGACAATATACAATAGTTAAGCAAATATTAAAAATAACAGACCTTGTAAAAAATTATTATTATGCTTACTTCGGAATGAGGTTATTTTACCAAGAGAAACAGTGGGTTCTGCATACAGTATGCCGGCTATGTGTTGAAGTGTTGAGACAGTGGACTTATGGTAAATCAAAATCATTGTCATTCAGTATTCCTATGATGTGGCAGGAACAAAAAAAAACATACAGATGATAGTTATTTTTGTTTGATCAATGTAACAGGATATAATTATAAAAACCACGCCAAAATTGTGTATCCTGATGTTTCGTCTGTAACAAAGCCAGTTCCACATGGACCCGTATTACCCATACCAGTTCCTACCAACACTAACAGCTTCGAAACTCCTTTATCACAAAACTCAGAACAAAGTGATCATCTGCAAAGCAGTGGTGAAATTTTTCACCCTACAAATGACCCTCGACCTTTAAAACAGCAAGAACTGAATGATTTGGTACGGGATCTTGCAGAACTTCTCGGTTCTCGACTAAAAGAAAACAATTTATTAGATGCTGCAACTACATTTTAATGGTATCGAAGCAGAGAACAAGAATTTGTGGAGTATTTTAAGAAAGAGAATAATTTAGTATTTTGCCATGATATTGGCAGTTTAATACAAAAATTCAATACTGAATACAATACACAGGAATGGCGACTCTTTATAGAATCTTCAAAAAGAAGCTTAAAGACTGTCCTTTTACATATTGGCAATAAATTTGCATCGATAACTATAGCTCATTCAGATTATCTTAAAGAAACTTACGAAAACTTGAAAAATGTTTTCGAGAAAATAAAATATACAGAACACAAATGGTTAGTTTGCAGTGACTTAAAAATCATATGCATGCTTCTTGGTCAACAGCAAGGCTACACTAAATTCCCCTGTTATATTTGTGAATGGGACAGTTGAGCAAAAAAAAATTACATTGGAAAAAACTGATTGGAAAATTAGAATGGAATTGAAAGTTGGAGTGAAAAATGTCATCAATCCGAGCTTGATGGATCCCAAAAAAATATTGCTTCCACCACTTCACATCAAACTTGGTTTGATCAAAAAGTTCGTAAAGGCATTACCGCAAGATGGAAATACTTTCAAGTTTCTTTGTTCATGTTTCCCTAGCTTATCTGATGCGAAGTTGAAAGAGGGAATATTTACGGGACCTGATATTAGGAAACTGATTAGGGATACAGTATTTGAAAAAGTGATGACAAACCTTGGAACGAAATGCCTGGCATGGCTTTAAAAATGTTGTATCTAAGTTTCTAGGCAACACAAAAGATCCTGCGTATAAAAATACTGTCCAGGAAATGTTAAACGCTTATAAAAATTTAGGCTGTAATATGAGTCTGAAAATGTTCATTTTTTGAAGTCTCACATTGATTGTTTCCCAAAAAATCTAGGCGACTACAGTGAAGACAAGGTGAACGGTTTCATCAGGACATAAAAGAGATGGAAAGAAGATATCAAGGCCGTTGGGACGTTAATATGATGGCAGACTATTGCTGGATGAAACACAGAGATGAAATAAAAAATCATAAATGAAAACCAACAAAACGCAGCTTTTTTAAAAAAGAAAACGTTATTATTAATTGTTTTCTTCATGCATAACTTAATAACTTAATGTTTTATTTTAATAGCTATACTCAATAAAACTTTATAAAATATTCTAAAATGATTCTCATTCATTTTATTAAATTTTTGTTTTGTTCTTTTTCGTATTTAAATTTTTAAATACTATATCATCTAAATCTTATAACTGTGACGTGGTATATATCATATGAATACAGTTTTTTTTATTACTTTTAAGACAATTAAAACAAATATTAACCATTTAACAAAAAAACTTTTCAAATTTTTTTTTTTTGCAGACCTGTGTTATTGTTAAGAAATGCTCAATTCTGTTGCTTTAAAAATACTAAACAATATAACATAACTATAAAAACAGTTCCGATAAAATTCTAACATAATTTAGCAATCGTGAAGTGTTCTATAACAGAAAATACAAATGCAGTTTGAATGAAAGCATCGTACAGCTTTAAACATTTGCTTCTTTTAAAGTTTTGATGCTTGTCTGTGACCACTTGGTTGTAAAGACTCAATAAGCGTTCACAGTAAGCGTTATTGATGGAACTCCAAATGGCTTTCTGAGCTGCTGCTGAAAACTGGAGATGCTCAGTCCAATAGCCACTAGTATTTTCAGGACATCACATTCACACCATTCTTTGCTGCTTCATGTACTACTTCCCTCAGTGATTCACAACCTTTGAAATTACAGTTCACCTAACCCGGAAATGCTTTTAACTGTTGGCAGAATACTTTTGGTATCATTGAGCAAGATGTATTTGAGACTGAACAACTTGTTCAAAGACCTAAAAAAAACTTCATATTTACTTTGATCTGAATTGAAGTTTGTCCCCTCATAAAGCTGATGCTTTCTGGCATTTCTGCTTCACAAAAGCTTTACAAGTTGTCAAAAGAGACATTTTATCTTCAAAATCTAAAAGAAATATTCCGTGAGAAGTACAATCAAAGCCCTTCGTCAGATATTCTAGATTATTATTTTTATTTATTTTAGTTTGTAACATGCCCTGACACAAACAGCCTAGGGCTTTACTGGTGGACACACATAGAAGATAAAGAAGAAAAAGAATAAAGAGAGAAAAAAAAAGTCACTTCAAGTACCTGGACACTCCCTCTCACCATAACCAAAGTAGGCAAGCTCTACCTGAGGTGAAACCTCAACAGGTATGCACATCCACAGTAGACCAACATACAAAAACAAGCATACCATATAATGAAATAAATTAATGATTTTTGATTTTGCCCAAAATTAAGGGTGCAACCAATATGAAGGTCTGTGGGTAAATATGGTAATATCTCACTATTGTTTATGAACTTTTTTTTTTTAAATCTGTAATATACTAAACAACTCAGGAAAGGAGCTCTCTCATATATTAACCCATATTTTTTCCAGTGTCAAATATCAGTCTGTGCCTGATGACGGGAACAGATCTCAGTTCCTGAAACGTCGCAACTGTTGTCACTGGAAACCTGTGTTCGTCAGTGCTATCATCGTTGTGTTGTCCATAGTACTTGTTTATCTTCATCGCTGTGTTTATAAGTTTGCTGCGGTGCCTGCATTCAATCTGTCTCGTCATTGTTAGCCCACTGTGTTCGTCTGTGTTGGTAGATTATTTTTCATGACTAGGTTCTTTCAAAAGAATTCTTGTGATGCCTGATATTTCGAGGTTGAACATTTTGTCCAATGTCATTGTTGTGCAGTCCATAATACTTGTTTAGTTTCAGCGTTTAATCTGTTTGTCCGACATCAGCTGATTCAGTCTTGTTTATTGTAAATTTTTTATCTTCATAGTTTTATTTTTTTGATAGTCTTAATTTTTCCATAACAAACAGTGCAAAACTGCAATGGTATATGTCCAAAAAACTGCATTAAATCAACATTCCTCATTGCATGAATTGTATCAATGCCCGGTATGGACCCGGTATACATTTTTCAATTAGGAAACTGGAAAAGAAAATGATCCTTCAATCTCAGTGCTCTAATAACTTGACTTTCCTTTGCAAATGTCATAGCAGTGGTGTCATCCTAAATTGACTAACTGTAGAGTGTTCTATTAACAGCAAACAGGCCTATAAAATCATAGCAAAAGCCAGTTTCAAGCTTTTAAATGAAATAATAGCTTTTCACCATTGTCGCAAAACACAGCTTTCGAACGAAAATTCTGAACTTCAACTGAAATACAGTCACTACTTAGCACCAAAGATTTTAATAGTATTTACCAATTTGTATTGAATCTAGTAACGAAGAAATCACTGAAATGCAAAGATAACCAAAAACAAAAACTTGCCATACTGTTAGGATCTACAGACCAAAATGCACATCCAACACCAAAATTAAAAAAATAGTCATAAATACATCGAGAAGAATTCTTTCAGAATGCGAAAAAACAGTTTTAGAGAAAGGGCTCGATTAAGGTATTGTTCCTCACAGAATCCCTGTTTTAGACATAGTTTCTTCAGTAGAAAGTGCCATATTCAAACTGCCAGCAGTCAAACAGGAGGAGTTTCGGTGGATTGTTTGGATCGCCATTACATCACCCAAACCAAATCTTACCTTTGACGAGCTTAAAGCCACCAAAACACTAAAAGCAGATTCTGACATTGTCATCCTTTCCGCTGACAAGGGCCGGGCCACAGTCATACTAGACAGAACAGACTATGATGATAAAATTACCAACACGATTAACTCAGACAAATATGTACATCCGAACAAAGATCCAACTTATAGCATTGAATTCAAAGTGTACCAAACCCTAAAAAAAATGCCAGAGCCACATACCAGACAAAACCAGGTGTGCCCTAACACCTCACAGCAGTAAGCCACCTCACATTTATGGCCTACCAAAAATCCACAAACCAGGCCTGTCTTTGCAACCTATCATCAGCTCTTGTAATTCTCCATGCCAGAAACTTTCCAAATTTCTGCTAAAATTTTTTTAACCACTCATTGGCCAAACACCTACCTTCATTAAAGATTCTGGTCACTTCATCTACATAACCAAGACATTAGAAATAGCACCAAATGACGTACTCGTAAGCTTTGATGTTCAAAGCCTTATTACCGAATTGGTCCAAAAATAAGCTGACCTTTTTTGCCAGTTTTGTCAACCTTGAAATCTAGAGTCGCCCTATAATGGGGCACTAGCCAAAATAGTATAATTAAACACATACATTTCAAGGAGAATCACTTATGGCATAAAAATGTTATCAGATATACAATTCATTGACCTAAAATTACGCCGTACTTATGTGGAATTAGTAATTTTTCCAACTTAGAAATTTAGTAAACACACTTAACCCCAATAACCAATAACGTATCATATTTTAAGTTAAGTACAAAGATGTGGTCACTTGTAGCACACAGCTTTTAAAAGCTCAGTCTGGTTATTTTTGAACTGTATTTAACAGGCTGCTGTAATTTTATTTACTTGTGAAATGTGGTATTTACAGTAAACAATTAGTAAAAACAGCAATTTTGCAGTAAGTTTATTTATTGTAGTATGCTTTATTTACTCCTATACCACAGGAAAATCAAAATAGGTAAATGGCACCAGTGTTGGCAACTTGTAGTTGCGACACAAATAAACAAATACCGGTACATGCCAACAGTAACAAGAACAATAAAACCTATTTGCAATATTGGCTGTTTTATGGTTGATTCATACACGTTTTACATGAAACCATTTTGGGTTTTTTTTACGTCAAAATTAAACGTAACGGTAAATGTTTTTACGTCGCAATTTCTATAAACTTAGAAAATGTAGCCATTGCCGTATAAAATGTTAGCACCACTACAAAAGAATGTGAAGCTAAACAGAAACACAGCTCTATTATTTAATAATAGGCCTATGCCTATGTAAATATGAACTCTCAAATATTTTGGTAAGTATAAATAACACATTTTGTCAGTTCAATAAATACTAACTTAGTTGAAGTGTTACTGTGTTAATATGCTGCTGATAATCATTTAGTTAGTTAAAATTTATTTTTTTCCTGATTTTGAGTGTGCTGTAGAAGGGGTCGGCCTATTTTCGGACCAATACGGTACTAATGTGCCTGTATGGGAAACACTTACTGTTGTGAAAAACACATTGGAATATGACAGCACCTTGAAAGATGGAACAGAAATACCCATTCCATTACTCATGGAACTCATTACTCTCTGTGCCAATACAACTTATTTCCAGTCCAAAGACGAATTCTACAAGCAAACCGATGGAATGGCAATGGGTTCTTCACTTTCACCCTTCATGGCCAACATTTTCATATAGAGTTTTGAGCAATAAGCACTGAACACAACAAACACTTCACCTAAAATCTGGCTTCGTTATGTTAACGTCACTTTCCTTGTTTGGCAACATGGGCCCGAAAAGTTAGAAGAGTTTGCCCAGTTCCTCAATTCTCTCAGGCCATCTATACAGTTCACATATGAAACAGAAACCAAATGGAAACTTCCTTTCCTAGGTGTCCTAGCATACATGGAAAAATACAAATTCACCACTAAAGTCAGGGTGTCTACCCATGTTGGGTCACAGAATTCCTGTACAATTCCCGTACATTCCCGTACACTAATAAAAAAGTTCATGTACAATTACAGCTTACACTATCACTAATTAGGATAATAGCAATGTTAAAAAAAATTGTACAAAAATGTCCACAAAAAATATTTTTACCAAAAACTTGGATTTCAAGAAAATTTGTCACAGAAAAGTTAGGCCTACCTTTATGTTGATAAAATTTAGCTCATTCTAGGTTACTTTGCACTGCAGCCAACTTTGCCACATGGCAGCTTTCAAATTTTTAACTTTTATCTTTAGAGGCTGTATATATACCTGTACCAGTTTTGTTTTTATTATTTTTGTTTCCCATGTCTGTATTTTTGGTATATTTAACTTATACTGTTTGTATATTAACTTATATTTGTTGACGTGTCCTATACCATTTGTACAAATGTTTGTATGGTCAAATGGATGAAATAAATAAATAAATAAATAAAGAAATAAACTACACGCACCCAAAACAATTGTGGCAGCAGCGCTGTTGTAGAAAGATGCATGTGACTCGCATGACCTTGCGCGCGATATGCCACTTGCCAAATGCCAATTTTTTCAACCAAGTTCCTATCCAACAGAGTGCAGTACACCCGCCCCTCTAAGTAACACGGTAATCCATCCAAAGAAAAATGGAGCACTAATCAAAACAGCGCTAATCAAATACGTTTTTAACATAAAGGAGTGCATGTTAAACAAAATAATTGGTTTCCCGCCTTTGAAATATGTATGTTTACTGTACCATAATCCACATTTATCCCGTTTAAAAATTGGTTGTCTGTAAAGTCGGTTTACGGACGATAGTTTAACGTGACAACGTCATAACAAAACATTGATGAAATTATTGCAAACTTTTATAAATAAACTTGAATTATTTTAATTTTAATTATAAAAGAATAAAAACTTTTCATTTCACTTTATAAACAGTCGAGTAAACAATAGATGCGCTGCAAGCGTACAATGAGCATAACGGGACACAGCGTAAAGGAACAATGTGTGTAACGGGACAATTTTACGTGCGTGCAGCCAGCGTTCATTGATTTATTAGACGTTGTCACGTCAAAAAGTTTTTTTTTTCTTCTGGAAACGTAATGCGCTGTCAACTTCAACTAGCGCAACCTGGCAGGCATGAGATTAACTGACCTCGAAAGCTTCTGACCTTTCTCGCCAGATGGAAGTAGTAGCATAAACATGGCTGTATAAACACGCTCCACGGATATATTAACGTAATTTTATTGCTTGTAAAACTTTTCCCTATACATAAGAAAACAGGCATCAAAAAATTGAATAACTATTACGGAAAAATGAAAACTAAGGTATTTTTTTAATTCGTTCCTTTATTAAAATTATACAAGTGCCGAGATTTATAATGTTGCATTGTGTTTGATACAAGAGTGCTGTTGCCATTATGCGCGCGTGTAAATTAAAAATTTTTGTGAACGAAAAAGAACGCTACTTCAAAAAGAGCCCTAATTAATTGGCGCTAATCGAGCAGCGTTACTTCGAGGGGTGGATGTATACTCACACAGAGCAAGACTGGCTTGCAGCTGTCGCCGGCCGGCGCAATTAACTTTGTCATACGCGCTTATTTTTTATACACACGTGATAATAGTCGCTTGTATACAAAAATAATACGACACGGCATATAATATGATTTTTGATTCGTGACCACTGAAATCAGCATAAAATTCTTGCATTATACGCCGGCAAATACGATATATTTTGCAGGTATGTTGTCTACTTTCTACCGATGTTCACGAAACATAGACAATTTTTTAATAAAAAATTTATCATAAATAACTTCTGCACACGCACAAAGATACATTATTATTATTATTATTACTTACCATCCGGACGAACTTTAAGAATAACCACACTATACAACACGCAAAAATAAACTGGATGAAAATTTAAGCTTGAGCGAGAACGACCATTAAAGAACAACCACAGTAATAAAAAAAACTGGGCGAGTCCACGCGCCTTACGCAAGTGGTTATCACGCTTACACTGCAACTTGTGTTGGTTGACCCCATCGTCTGCATTCAGCACTCTGCAATAAAGCACCAGTATATTGTAGAGAAGCAATAATCACACGATTCACGATTGTGTTGCAGTAAAATATTCGCTTTTTAATATTAATATATAAATGTTGTTGACGGGCGAGGAAAAGTCAAAAGTTCCCGGACATCGGGATAAATTCCCGCACAATCCCCGTATTTTTCCCGGGCAGTATAATTCCTGTACAATTACCGTTTTTCCCGTTTTTTGCCGGTCGGTAGACACCCTGAAAGTGTACAGGAAACCAACTAATACAGGCCAATACATTCATTTCAATTCCAACCATCTGAAAAGTACCAAATCTGGCATTATTCACACTTTAATCAACCGAGCTGAAGTTATTTGTTCCGACAATAAATCAGTTGCTGATGAACAAAATCACTTCAGAATGAACTTCTAGCAAATGGCTACGCATCTAACATCATAAAACAGCACTTGACATCCGAAAATCCCAAATCAATCAACAAAAAACTACAGATAAATCAAGTGGCACATTAATTATTCCCTATGTTTGTGGTCTCTCGGGAAAAAAAAGCCGTTTGGAAAACAGCAAACACAGACTTAGAACAGTTTTCAAGTCAAATACCACTATCAAAAGCATGATTACTAGGGGTGTGCGAATATTTACAAAATTGCAAATATTCATCCGAATCAAATATTTGATTCGATTCACATTCGAAACCAAATTAGGTATTTGAAATTTTCAAATATTCGAAAGTTTTCGAATGTATTAATACAGTAGAATCCCGCCGATGCGATCCCCCTCTGATGGGTGCATTCCGTTTATACGACCAATTTCTGAGAAACCGTGAAAAATTTGAACAGAGAAAGTCAAAAATTTGAGTAAAATCGGCTGAAAAACAAGTCTGTTACACTTTGTTGGGCGCTATGTGTTCACGTTTATCTTGGCGAGAGCTGTACTGTAAGCAGGCAGGCATACGAAAGACGACTAAAAATAGATACCACCCCTCTAGACTGTCAACGCGGCAGTGTCTTGCCATGCAGAGCTTGGCGCGTCCACTCCACGAAAAGCAGTCTCAGCTGTCATGTTATCTTACCCCCCCTCCGCACGAAAAGCCGCTGTGGTAGCTTCTGCGAGAGCGTAAGAAACTTGTCCGGCCAGGCTGGCGGTAGCAGCGGCTTGACGTAATACGTGACGCGACGCGACCCGTACCTCTCCCATACCCTGCTAATTATTCAAGGCTCATCCCTCCCAGAGCCACAAACCGTGTAAAAACACCCCCCCACCCCCCCCCCCCCCCCCGTTTTTCCAAATAACATTTCAACACATTCCCTCCCTTATTTCAACCTTCAACCTTCTGCGTGAGAAACTGTCAGCATCTGCTTCCCACCCACACCGCGTGCGACAAAAGCCAGGTTGTATAGTCCATTCTCTGTAAAATAAACATTTTTATGGGCTTACTGTCCTTAGCCATTAATAAATACTTTATAAGTTTAAGTTATTATGATAAAATTTGTTTATTAGTCACACAGCAGTTTCTGCTGAAAAATCACTAGTACAGTAGAACCCCGATTTAACGAAGTTTTATGGTTACCGAAAATGTTTACTCTAAATCGATGTTTCGTTAAATCCGATTTTCCGATTTTCAATGACCCCCGCACTCATAATCGCGTCCCTACATTTCTATATCGTAGACAGGGTCGACGCCGATATCTTGTGCTGCCGTGCTATCTCAGCTCTCGCTCGTACGGCCCCCGGTTCGTACGTACACCTCAGTCGTAAGTACAGATTTTCAGAAACCGTGAAAAATTAGGCAAAAAAAATATGAAAAGTGTAAGAAATACGTTAAAGTTTATTAAAATACAGTCGCAACCTGCAGCGTTTATAACAAATACGAGCTACATACACATTGCGTCACAGTAAAAAATATGGCCGCAAATTGATGGAAATTTACCATCAATAGCGCGCCGTACGCTGAGAAAGGTAATTAATTGTACTCCGTCAGCTGTCGTTACGGCGCGGCGTAGCCGCGGCTCTCTGTTCGCTGAGCTGCGCATGCGCAGTATAACACACTCAACGCTTCGCCCAGATTCGTGACCTTCCATCAGCAGCCAGCCAATGTACGCGAGCTTAGCAGAAAAAAAAATAAAAGCTCCACCGCCCGTGTAGCAGTTTTGTCCAGTTAGAATACCAGTAACATAAACGAATCGTCAAAAAAACGTAACAAAGCCAATATCCAAAAACAGTAAATAAAGTCATGTAAAGTAGAATCCCGCCGATGCACGCGGCAGTGTCTAGCCGAGCTCGGCGCGTCCACTATCGCACGAAAAGCCGTCTCAGCTGTCATGTTATCTTACCCGCACGCACGAAAAGCTGCTGTGGTAGCTTCTGCGAGAGCGTAAGAAACTCGTCCGGTCAGGTTGGCGGTAGCGGTGGCTTGACGTCATACGTGACGTGACGCGACGCTTACCTCTCCCATCCCCTGCTAATTCTTCAAGGCTCATCCCTCCCAGAGCCACAAACCATGTAAAAAAAAACCCTCCCCTTTTACCAACTAACATTTCAACACATTCCCTCCCTTATTTCAACCTTCTGCGTGAGAAACTGTCAGCATCCTCCTCCCCTCCCACACCGCGTGCGTCAAAAGCCAGGTTGTATAGTCCATTCTCGGTAAAATAAATATTTTTATGGGCTTATACGACTGTCCTTCGCCGTTAGTAAATACTTTATAAGTTTAAGTTATTATGATACAATTTGTTTATTAGTCACACAGCAGTTTCTGCTGGAAAATCACTAATACCTCGAATTTTATTGAATAGAAAAATTTAGCAGGGCCGTAAATATATTTATTTTACTGCATAGTTACTTTTCCATCTGCATTCCAACGTTTTTATTTTTTTTATTTTTTTTACGCTGCGAAGGGACGTGGAAAAGATAATTGCTTGAGCTGTCAAAATAAACATCGCTGACGGCGCATCCTGTAGGTCTGTCGCTGTGATTATCTACTCCAAAAACATGTCACAGCATTTCAGGATACGTAGTATTGTTCTTATATCTATCGTTTATACCGGAATGTTTTCTACCTGATCCACACAAGTTCCTTCGACACGTTTTGAACGAAAATAACCAGCCGGCTAGCATAGCCGAACTCGCGTGACGCGAATTCATTTAGCGCGAGTATTTTATGTATTTCGATATATTTGGGGGGGAGGGGGGGGGGGGGATTGGCCCGAAATCTCTAATGCGACCATTCCGTTTATAAGTCCTTTTTTCCGGAAACCGTGAGTGGTCGCATCTGCGGGATTCTACTGCACCAATAAAAAAGCTAAGCAGGTAGTGAACAGGCAGTGTAGTCAATTCCAATCGCAATCTGTAGTCAAAATCTAAGAAGAAAAGCATAAAATCGAAGTCCGAACAGCAATTATAAAAAATATATTCCAAAAACTAAACACTGCGCACAAAGCTCCTACTGAGAATAATGATAATGGCGTATTGGTGTGACGTGGTCACAAGTTGAAAAAACCTGGAGGATGGGAAAGGGAATATTTGGAAACGTGTGATTATTGGCTAGCACTGTTACTATGCGGGCGTCATTGGAAGATAACGTGGTGAGTCAAGCCAAGGATAAGGAAGGGGGAGGGGGATGCGGACAAAGAAACCCTTCATGACGTCATGTGTCGCGGACAGTCTATCTATCCAGGCGCGCGAAATGGCACACACCTACGCAATTCAGTTACAGCGCCCGGAGTTTTTAAGCAATTTGAACATTTTTTTTTATTTTTTCGTGTTTGGACAGATGATGCAAAGGCACATATTAATATAAAGTACCTCCATTCTATTACTGACACCACAGAGTGTATTTTTTAATAAGTTTCCGTTACAATTTACTTTCATTTTTTGGAAATCTATATTATTATTTTAATAAATTGGTGTTTTTTGATGGTTCCTGAAAACCTTTACGTTAAATCGCTGTTTTCGTTAAATCTGTGTTCGCAAAATCGGGGTTCTACTGTACCTAGAATTTTATTGAATAGAAAAATTTAGCAGGGCCGTAAATATATTTATTTTACTGCATAGTTACTTTTCCAACTGCATTCCAACGTGCTTTTATTCTTTTTTTTTTACGCTGTGAAGGGACGTGGAAAAGATAATTGCTTGAGCTGTCAAAATAAACATCGCTGACGGCAAGGGTGGGAGCGCATCCTGTAGGTCTGTCGCTGTGATTATCTACTCCAAAAACATGTCACAGCATTTCATGATAGCATTGTTCTTATATGTATCGTTCATTTATAGCCGAATGTTTTCTACCTGATCCACACAAGTTCCTTCGCCCCGTTTTGAACGAAAATAACCACCAGCCGGCTAGCATAGCCAAACTCGCGTGACGCGAATTCACTAAGCGCAAGTATTTATCGGAACCCATTGTTCAGGGTATGCGAGTCCGAGGTGTAATATGAATTTAAAAAGTTGTCTTTTTTACACCATAGACTATTTGAATATGAAATCTATGCGAACAAAGGCGATTTTTTATGTAATTGGATATATTGTTGAGGGGGGGGGGGGGGGGGGGGGGAAGGGAGGGAAGGGGGGGGGGGGGGGGGGGTAAAAATTGGCCCGAATTCTCTTTTGCGACCATTCCGTTTATAAGTCAGTTTTTCCGGAAACCGTGAGGGGTCGCATCGGCGGTATTATACTATATTACTATTTTTTTGACAAAACGTGTGATACAAATGTCGAACCTCGAGAAATCATTTTCCGAGAGACTTAATGGAAGGAAAAAAAAAACTGTAAGCAGACCTTTACTTACATAAAATTTTAGGTTAGGTAAATGGGCATACTGAGAACAATTAAAGCCAATGTAGCATGAAAATTATCATTATTACTTACGATTTTACTGCAAACTTTACATGATGTGTAGCATAATAAATTTATTATATCCAGTTGTCCTTAGCACAATTTTCGGGCGAGCCATGTTTGTGCCATATAAAAGTGTAAAAATATTTAAAACAATGCCAGTGCATCAGCTTTCACCTTTAAAAACTAATGCACACATACTCTTTGGTCACCATTCTATTAATTTTACTAATACAAATCTATAGAATTTTTTTTAACGATAGAAAAGTAAATACAGCTGCCATCATGGCTACAGCAAAAAAGAAAACGTGTCCGTTTGTGTGATGGCCAGCAGAGCGGCCCATGGCCAGAGAATTGTGTTACTAGAATTGCTCCAGCGCAATCGCTTTTTAAACTACCGAGAATGTTACGTAAATATTTAGATAAAATTAAAAAGACAAGATAAACAAAATTCATTAAAAATTATTTTGCCTTGACATGTTTGATTCCAAAAGACTCTGAGTACGGAATATTGACCATGCTTACAAGCAGTTGTAATTAGGGGTGAGCCGATGCCGATTGCCGATTATTAAGATCGGCCGATTTTGGTCATTTTTGTCATTTGCATGATCGGCTTCATGCATGCCGATCCTTTTTGCCGATTACCGCTTTCTGAAGACAAAAAAAATCTCTACGTAACACAAAAGTGCCGACATATTTTTTGCTTCAGAACTGTTGCTTGACGTTTTAAAGTAACATTTACGTTACGTGTTTTAATCTTTTTTGCAGAAAAAAAAATTAAGAAAAGTTATTCTTAAAAAATAAACATATTCATGAAAAGTACGTTTGTTAAAAAAGAGTAAACAAAAGCACACCAAATCGTTTAATAAGTCATGCATAGGGGCCTGTTCTTTTCGCGATCGCGATTAAACGACGATAAACGTGAAATCACCGTAAAATACAGTTTTTACGTGAAATCGCCATAACACAGCGTTTTTACACGAAATTTAGTATTTAAACGCGAAATCGCAGTGTTTTTAAGTGAAATTTAAATACTGGGCAAAATACTTGTCTCGTCACTGATAAACAAACACCGCAACATGGCCGCCACTGAACATTAGTCATAAATGCACTGAAGCAAACAAAAGCTTACACACGCTCACGTTATAATGTTAAACTCAAAAATATACTGTAAAAATACGTAAAACTACGGCGCTTATTTTCCTTTCCGGCATAATGTTTGGATAGATAAGACAAACAGGCGAAGTTTTAAAGCCTACATACACCGCTCGGGGCACTGACGTCAGCTTGGAACAGCGACACCCGATAAATACAAAAGCAAGCAGATGATTGGGCGAACGGTGGCGGTGTTTGGAACAGCCTTACGTGAGTGGCCTTACCACGTCAGCCGGGGGCGCTGGCATATAGTTGGAACAGCATCTTAATATCAAGCAGAAAGCATTTTAAATCGCGCCAAAAAGCGGAAAAATGAAAACAAACATTCATTTTCGAATTGTGTGACGATGATGATTAGTTCGTCAACAGTGTGTTATAGATTTTGTTAAAGGGATTAATAGATTTCCAGATTAGTTTATGGGAACAACTAATAATCAGTGTCTAAATCAAAAGTTTGTCATATAAATATATGTAACCTATTTGTTTAGGGTATTCAGTAATGAATAGTTTCAAGTAAAATTATTTAACTTAGGTAATTTGGAGCACATTCATTTTCGAATTGTGTGACGATGATGATTAGTTGGTCAACAGTGTGTTATAGATTTTGTTAAAGGGGTTAATAGATTTCCAAATAAGTTTATGGGAACAACTAAAAATCAGTGTCTAAATCAAAAGTTTGTCATATAAATATATGTAACCTATTTGTTTAGGGTATTCAGTAATGAGTAGTTTCAAGTAAAATTATTTAACTTAAGTAATTTGGAGCATATTTTACAACCAACTTAAAAAAGCACTAATCGGTCAAAAAAATCGGCATGATCGGTACATTTCTGGCATCGGCATAATCGGCAAATGTGGTGATCGGCTCACCCCTAGTTGTAATAAACAACTCTTCGATATATTGATTGGTAATTGCTTGACTATTTACTGCCGAGAATAAAACTGATACATCGAAGATCTGTTTACTTTCATAAACTTTTTTTTTTTTAATTTTGTGAAGAAGAAGTGAAGTTCAGAACATTGTTTTTCTGCTTCTGGGAACATTGTCACTTCCAAGAGGCAATGCCTGGATCCAGAACATGTAAAGGAATTGGTCTTTTTGTACTGCAATTTACGTAATGTTGATGGCAAGGTGTAGGCTTGGCTTTTTATGAAGACATTTCTGATTGTGTTTTGTTACTAAGCCATTAGAAGAGACATAAAAATTTATATGTTACTTGAGTAATAAAAATGTATATAAAGCTAAAGAACATTACTCTTTTAAACAATTTATAATATGCTAAACTTTGACTGTAATTATTCAGATTTACCGTATTGGTCCAAATATAAGGCGACCATTTTTACATAAACGAGAGATGCAAAAATTGGAAGTCGCCTTATTTTTGCACCCTAGACGTCAGAACCGCAAAAATTAGTTCCAAGCTGAAAGATACAGTAGAAACAAAATGTTCACGATTTTTTATATAAACTATAACTTCGTTACCTCACACGGGGAAAACGATAAATCCACCCAATATTGCAGTAATTCACAATTGTTTAAAGTTGAAAATGAAAATTAAAATATTTATTCTTGAGTAAAAATGTGAATGTTGAAGCATCTCAAAATGGCAACCTTATATTACACAATTCATATTTGTACTTTGTGTACAATCGCGTGTTAACATTTACGGTAATTTATCTTCAGATTTTTAACGGAAATATTTGTACTAAAATATCACAGCTATTTTCAGAACGATTGTTTACGTTTACAAACATTTCGGATGTAATGTTTGGAAATTCACGGCTGCCAACTGTCTTTCCACAATATTTCTTTGTTGTAAAACGAACATTGCTGAACACGCACGAAGACGCCATATTAACAGGAATTTGGTACGTTGCTTCAAAAGCTATTTTAATAATCCACTTTATATATATGTAAAAACCTTTCAAAGAACTTAATTATCAAAGATTATTCTTTAAAATTAATAGGACAGAGACTCTCTGTCAGAGAGTAATGTGGACAAATATTCGCGGTCACGTAACCCATGTTATTCATGGCCGTATGCTTCATCATGGCAGCTAGCCACTTGTTTTGTTCCGGCAAGCTGCATTCTTTGTTTACTTTGTTACGTTTAACACACTATTAAATAGTAATACGCCTTGTTCTGTGGTAATACGTAGCTTAAGTGAAATGGAAAGTTAAATGCTGTATTTTAAGAGTGATTAATAGCCATTGTAAAAATTTAAAATTCGTAGATACAGTAAACTGTGAAAAATGAACAATCACACATCGGTGGAACGGCGGGGAACGAGCTCTAGACAAATAAACAGCTCTGAAGATGACAATTATGCAGCTTCATTAGAGTAAACATACGAAAAAATTTCTAGTGTAATACTTAAAAATATAAATATTTTTAATTGTTTTTTTTTTTTTTTTTACTTTTAGGGTAGGCCATTCAAACCTTTTTTAAAATAAGTAATGTGATAAATATAATTTAATTGTTATACATAAATGCAAAAAGGATTTATCAACACAAAATGTATGTCTAATGAATTTTCACATTAATTTCTACCAAAATTATTTTTACATTTGTTTGGCCTCCTGAAACTGCAGGTCGCCTTATATTCGGGGTCGCCTTATATTCGGGCCAATACGGTATACCTAGAACTTAATTAGAAAATATTCACAAATTATTCGCTATTCACAAATATTTTATTCACATTTGATTCACATTGAAAAAGTCACATTCACACAGCCCTAATGATTACCATAGTAAAATCAGCCATAGATAAGTTTCAATGTCAGAACTCTGTATCAGATCCCCTGCGAATGTGATTGCATGTACATAGGGGAAACTGGTAGGGCCCTTTCAACACACATTAATAAGCATTAAAATGCAGAAATGTGCATTTTAAATTTAAAAATGACAAAATTCACTTTATATTATTCACATTAAAGCAATAGCTAATTTTTCAGGCTTTTAGTAATGCTATATAATTATTTGTACATATTGTGTGCTAGCTAACAGAAATTACCCTTTGGTGTTATTTTATTGACTGGTTGTTCAGCGAAAATTCAGGCTTTGGCATTGCGATATTCTGATGTAATGAACGTCAGTCACAGATTCATGTAGCACCAGACTAGCTAATACTGTATCAATATCTTATTTTGTTATTTTTATCAGAATATCCATTGGTCAATGTCACTATATTTCATGAAGTAGCTGTAAAAAAAAAGACACCTGATCCTGAATGCTGCGTATGCAGGCACAGACTACAGTAAATATATTTACCTCAACTGCTGTCTTGTATGTTTGCAACTTGACCGAAAGAGGTTCCCATACACCCAAATCTTTCATGTCTGCCAGCTCACCAGTCTCGCCATTGATGCCCCACGTCAAACCACCTGCAACACACATCACAAACAATACCTGATTAACACATCTCTGACAGCAACACAAAACAATTAGGAACACATTAAGTTTCAAAATGACACAAATGTAGAACTGCATGAATTCTTAGATGCCTCTGAAAAGATATATGCAGCTGCAGTGTACAGTTGACATGGGTGGTAAGGCAAGTGTCTACCTCATAATGGCCAAGTCAAAAATGTCTCATCTGAAGCAAGTGTCTCTTCCTACACTTAAGATGTGTAGTGCTCATCTGCTGGCAAAGTTACTGGGCTACTGCATAAAATTCCTTTTCCTGTATGTTAAAGTACTCTCAGTCTTAACATGGTCCAAGTCAAGTGTTACTATAGCTTGGGTAAACACTTCACTCGACTTGTTGAAAACATTCATTGCAAATCATGTGGCTCCAATTCAAGAATGGGTAACTCCACAACCATGGAGATATGTGAAGTAAAAGGATAATGCGGCTGATTGTTCTAGTCGTGTCATACTTCAACAGGAGCTCGTGTCACATAATCTGTGTAGTATGGACCATAATGGCTTGGCCTTAGTCTAGTGTACCACTGACTCCAGATCAAGTACCGGAGTTGTCTACTGTCACTTTGCAAGCAGCGCAAGTGCACTGTGAAGAATTGCAAATTTTTCAAAAACCCACTGTACAGCCCAAACATGTAAGGATAGTGATTATTACACAAGTTTGTTTTTAATCAAGTGCACTCGACAATAAATCTGTTCTTCTAGACAGCTGTCCAGTGACTTCCAGCAATCAAAACAGGTTAATTGCAGATATGTACATCTACATTTTCAGTCTGATTTACATTCTCTAAAACACATATAAGCAAAAATACACCAGCTGTCTCCTTTCTGCGCAGGGTGGACAGGTAATCAAAGAATTCCACTCTAAAAAATATTCTACCAAATATCCCATTTTGTTAGCCAAAGACCACCCTGTGATTACCACACTTGGAGGATCACTACCATATAAAATATTTTCATGCTGTAGCCTAACTCCTTCAATCTCTCATCTCCCAACACTTTTGGATTTTGTACGTAAGTTGTTTGATTCATTTCAGAGTATTCAGTGTTTTTTTGCTGTGAGCCTGTTAACCAATTACCACTAATGGGTTATTTGTAAAGACAAGATTTTATGGTTTAATTTGTTAAGTATGTAGTTTGTTTATTCATAAAGATAGCGTAATACTGAACAAAACCTGACTTAAATGTTTCATGACAACAAAACAGTGTAATTTTGACTTATGTATGATACACTTTTGCAATAATTACAATAAAATGATTTGTAATAAGCTTATTTAACTACTCGGAACAATTAAAATAAATAAAAAGTATTTGTGTACTTGGAAAATGTACCCATGTCATAATTAAAAATTAGTTACTAATAACAGTTGCAGGATCAAAAAGAGTAAAAAAAAAAATTGGAATCTATTTAGTACATAAATTTTGGTACAAAATTCATGTTAAATAAGTAAAATTACATTCTTTGAATTTATATAGATTAAAAGATTATGGTTTTGTGAATTGAGTTAATGTTTTAGTTATAAATGCTGATTTATTTAATGAATTTGTAGCATTTGGATGTTTTATGGTTTATTGACATGCTTTTCGGTGTTATTTCATTTTTATTTTAATTTACCATATAATCTTGTCCCTATTAACTCATCAACCAGAGTTACCCCATCACTGGCATTTGAGCCAACAGGTTGGATTATGAAGGTTGACTTAATTGGTTAAATGGATTGCATCATCATCTGATTCGAAAGGCATGTGTCTATTTTTTTATTTGTTTGGTGACAGAGGCTGTCCACATCAAAATTGTGACTGACTTGACTGCTGATAGTTTTATTTCCGCTCTTTCATGGTTTATGCCAAGGAAAGAATTATGTGCTGCTACAGTAAAACCCTCTAAAAAAATATTCGAAAAACCAAATAAAATGTGCTTCTTAAGCAGGAAAACTTATTAAAAGGGTCCATAATAAAGATAAATTTGCATGGGTTAGTTGTGAAATTTTCATGGGTTAAATAATTAGTACAATGTACAGTATTAAAGTCTAATTTTAATTACACAGAGGTAAACAATTTATTTTACATTAGTGAAATCTAACTGATACAAACCTGGAGAAATCTAGGATTAAATATATACTTTGTAATTGTGATATACTAAGTAACCATTCAGAAAATGTGTAAAGTTGACACAGAAATGATTAATTTTGTTACAATTGAATTACTTCAGCATGTGATACTGTTTCATTCTACTGTTGCATTTGTAATGATTGAAAATTCTTACAGTATTTATATTATTTGTATTTGTTTAAGTTAAGTATGTATTGATTGTTTTGAGAAGATGATATAAAATTAGATATATTGGGACAGTCAGATAAGGAACAATACATCACTGTTAGTTCATTTAATTTTGATCTTCTATTTAATAAATTTATTCTTATGATTGATTTTTATATTAACCTACATTAAAACACATAATATATTTTTCCTTGATACATATAGGAATATATCTACTACAGTTGGTTTGCATGTCATCCAGTATTTGTCTTAGCACGCTTGCTCTTTGGTGTTGGAACAAAATTGAAAGGGAAGTATTAGGGAAAATAAGAATGGTCAGCTGCGAAATCACATAACTGAAGGTGCCATCCGCGTGTGGGGCAATTCTGGGTCCCTAGAATCCCCGCGGATGACAGGAAGACTTCCGTGACGACAGCGAGTGAAAGTTTATTCACCCGAAAGCATCTTTTTCAGGATATCAGCAATATTTTCCTACCTGGACATAAGGCTGAATGCAGTGCAGTGACTAAGCTTCCGGGTCGCACAAGTTTCGTTCCTACTGCATGCAGAATTGTTGAAGTGCCAACATTCTTCAGTTGCTGATGCCGATTTGGCCACATTCAGTGAGAGCATTCAAAGTCCTAATATTTTTCAACTGCCGAGGACTACAGAAGCTGAGGAATTAACAACCTATATGACAGCTCCAGTCGTAGCTTCTGAATTGTCTTTTCAGCTCGTCCAGACTGCGCTTATGACCTGGAGGTCGTGAGCCGCAGAGTCCCCATCTCCCCAATTACCCGAGTGTCTGCACTTCTAATCTAGTGCAGTGAATCATCGTATTGAGATTGACATCATGTCCTAATATAATAGCAAAATTACAATAAGATTCATCAGTTAAAGTGCTTAAATATAAGTAATTTTATGATGAAATATTGCACCTGTCACTTAAAGGTCATAATAGTTAATGTAATAAATAAATTCTATAAGCCTAAGTTGCTTATTTCAGGCCTGTCAAACAGTTTAATTTGATACACCATAATAACACCTAGCATTTATAGTTTTGCAGCAATCAACACAATACAGTAAATACCTGTTTTAAGACTTTTCCAAGGGATTGTATGCTAAAAAATTCTTAACAGGGAAAACTTCTTGCTTCATAAAAACAAATTTTACTCAAATTACATACTGCTTAACTCAAAATTACACTTACCAATTATCTCTGCACGTTGGAAAAACTATAAATTTTTTTTCAGTAAATTGAATTATTTAAAATGAATTTTGTTAATAAGCACAATAAAAAAAATCATCAAAACAATAGCAAAAAAACTAATATTAACTATTTTGACAAATACAGTAGAGTTGCTTGAACACATTTTCATTCTGACGCATCACAAAATTGTCCATTTCCCATTCACTATCTGGAACAATTGGTGTTCCATGAACAAATAACCTCCAGGTGGTCAAGGGCTTCAGAGTAAGTTGGCATGGGAGCGGAATTACCTTCATCGCTGTCACCATTGCCAGTCTCATCCTCAGCTAAATACTTGTGTTGTGCACACAAATCTTCGATGGTTTGTGGCTCACATGGTAGAACCGCATCATCAACTGAGACATAATCTTCAAAAGTCCATGCAAAATTTAGTTGCCCTTGAAGAGTTTTCCAATTTGGACTATATGTAGAAGCAAATGCAATTAGTTAGTTCACTGTCCTCAAATTCTTCTTCAGGGAAAATATCGTTAACTTGTTTAACACAAAAGCCTGCTTTTCTGAAGCAACTGCTAATTATGGTTGAGTCAAGCATTTCCCATTAAGCAGCAAGAAAATACATAATAGTGTTCAGGATGTTGATTTCATAACCACTTGTTTTGGTACTTTTAATTCTTGTCACAAGTTATACATAACACAATGTGCTTACAAAAATGCTGTTTCAGTTTTTTTTTGTTTCCCAATTACCAGCAATGGTAACTTTTCAGTGTCATCCATGTTGGCACACAATAACACTGTCACTCATTCCTTACTTTGTTTGCCTACATCATGTTTCACCTTTTAAAACAAAGGCTTTTGTCCGGGATCATGTTGAAAAGCAGACCACATTCATCGACACTGAATACATTTTTTGGTTTGAAGTCCATTATAATTGTACGCAACTTTGTGTTTATCCACCTCTGGACAGTATCATCACACACTCAGTTTAACAAATTTTGTTAAAAGATCTTTCAGTAAACTTTCTAGCAATTCTTTCAAAATATGTATTTGTGGTTCTGCCCTCTGAAGTAATATGTTGATTTTCTCAAAGACTGGAATTATATGAAGAAGAAATAAACAAAATGCCTTATTTAAATTACAGCTTAAAAACATAAATAACTTTTCTTCTCGGCTCAAGATACTATTTTTCATTCCTACAGCCTTTGTACTCTTGGGAACAACAGTTTTACTTTTGGGAACATCTCTTTTGCTACTGGAATTCGGCCCTAAACTTGATAGTGGTTTCAATTTACTTGTTGCATTTTCTTGAGCTGTCATTTTATAAATGGTTCCAGTATCTAGTTTAACTTTCTTGACAATAGTGCTGCCTTCTTGAATATTTCTTGTGAGATCTGGTTTACAGTCAACCTTACCATTGGCAAGTTCTTGTTCTTCAGTCTTCTTTTTGATGGTCAGTTTTGGTATAAGAAAAGAAGAAAGGCCAACATTATCTGAAGTCTTCTGTTGCTTGATTTCTTCTTTAAAGAAGCTAACTAAAGGCTCCCATTCTTCAACAACCCGTGATAAGCTTCTGTTCAACGACAACCATCTCGTACACACATGTTTAATAAGCTTCTTGGCTTCTTTTCCATGAAAATGTTGCAAAGACTTCAATTTATCCTTCCTTTTTGAACTCTTTTCAAAGTAATAAAACACATCTATTAGAATATCATCAATTCTTATGGGCAAACATGATGCAGCTTTCTCAGCACTCAAATTAATCAAATGGCACAAGCAGCCAATAACAATGATATTCTCCTGTTTTTCTTTTAGTACTGCAGACACTCCATTTTTTTTTACCTAACATGACTGAAGCATTATCAGCCCCAAAAGCTACACAATGATCAATAGGTACTTTTAGGCATTCAAATTCTGACAGAATTAGATTTCCAATATTTCTTCCACTAGAATCACCTTCTAAAATGGGTACAGAAAGTACAGTACTCACAACCTTCTGCTGCAACTCATCCCATACAGTAACAACAATTGGGTATGTTTTAACATTTGAATCATTGCTACCATCTGTAGCAACAGAAAACGGCTGAGCTTGCAAACACTTAATTACATAATTTGTTTCTTGATGTGACATTTCTTGAATGATTGCAGTCGTCTTCGTACGCCCGCAACCATACTTTTTGGCCACTTCCGAATCGGGAAACATTTTTTTGAATAATGCCCCGGCGTGGTCCGCAACGCTAATTGCGACATTGTGCTCTACAAGGAAACTCGTAAAGTAACATTCTGCTCTTGTCACTTCTACTTCAGAACTCTTTGCAAAGAAACTGTCAACTTTTGAACTGCTTGCGCTGGCTTTCACGTTTTCTATATGTTTTTCACGATTAACGTGGTTATAAACATCGTTTCTGCCGCCATGGGAAATGTTTATATCACATCTACAAACACCACAAAACACTAACTTCTCGCCTTTGTTAGATTTTAAGATGCACGGAAATTCATAGGTATACTCTTTTCTGAAAGTCTGAAAATACGATTTCTTGCGTTTTCCACTCATGTTAAAAATTATTCAACGCACAACGCACGTAACATCAGAACATAACCTTAAAATTCCACAACAAACTGGGAGGCAAAGACATAATGACAAAACGCAAAGATACACGTACCAAGACAAAGTGTTCAATTTATACATACTTCAGCGCCACATACAAGCACAATGCGATTAGCAGCGATCTTTTTTATCGTTCACTTGACACATCTCTACTGTGTGATCTGTGGCCTTGCAAAAAACGTAAACAAAACATAAATGTTGCTTTGCTCAAAAATAAATTTCAAAAAACGTAAAATTTGTGTCCTTTCCCGTAAGAACGTAAACATTGTGCCAAAACCGTAAATTTTACGGCTAAAACGTAAAAGTTGGCAGGTATGTACACCCAGAAGGGAGAACTTGTCATCCAGTGCATAAGTTACAGACCAATCCTTAATGCATTTTCAATAAATACAGAGTGTTGTAAATTGTATGACTTTATATGTGTACAAACTCTCTCGGACATCTCATGTCTGTTTTGGTTATGGTAGGTAAATTTTATTACAAAAATTGTGTGGTCACATTGTGTGGCCGGAAATGTAAAACAATGGTATGATCAATGTCTCAAAATGGCAAGACAGGTAAAAGACATATAGTGCGTTGTCTATGTGTAACACATAGAGTATTTAACAATTAATTACATTTTATGCACACTTATTTGGCACTAAAGCAACTCCTGTAGCATTAACTCAACTCATTTAATTTAAAAAATTCTTCTTTATACACTACTCAAATGTGTAAATGAAGGAATTTCACAAAGCACTTCTACAAATCTGAACACCGTACATGCAAATGTGAACAACCAATGGTTTTCTTACCTGTCGCATGCTTAGCTCTGAGAGCAGTCAAAGTGCGAATGGTGTTGCCCCCACAATTCTGGATGAGCGTGCGAGGAATGATCTCGAGAGCTTGGGCGACGGCTCGATAAGGCCACTGAGAGACTCCCTTCACACTCTTGCCCTTCTCTGTCAGGAACTGCGGGGAAAAAATAAATAAATAAATCAAGCCCCTCTATTAGGATCTCTCACATATCCATTCACATTTAAAAGACAATGTACTAAGTAAAATGTATACAGGTTGGCCACTCTTCTGGGATAATAAAATTCCTGGTTTTTTCCAGGTTTTTTCAAGGGTGGTTTTTATCAATATTTGCATACAATTTGCATTTTTGTTACACACAGCACACCCAATATGATGTTTTATTGGTGTTAAACAATAGACAACTAAACTATAGGCTTAAAAATTAAATCAATGAACTTGCTTAAAACAAAACCTACCACCAAAAAAAAATTTATAATCTTCACGTCACCAAAATTTGTATAGCCTAGGTATTACAATTATTTAGATAGTGAGTAGCCCTATATATAACATAACCATTAAAACAATTTAATATTTGCCAAACTCAACTTATTTACACAAAACATGCATACCAGTTACTGTTTTTTCATTGCAATTTCCGCTTCAATTAATGCAGCCATATTTGCTGCATCAGCAAGTACAGTAGAATCTCGTTATAGCGAGCACGGTAATAGCGAGAACACGGCTATAACGAGGTATTTTTGAGGAATTTACGCCGTGATCGCTTGTAGCGCGCTTTTGTTATTTGTCTGCTTTATCTCAACCCCTCTCGCTAGCCACTAGACATCTTGCCGTTGACGCGTCAGATTCTTCAGCCGTGCAGTCGCCACCTAAGTGCTTGGCTTAAAAATAGAATCCCATCCTTTCTTTCTTTCTTTTATCAAACTTCCGTTAGTTATCTGTGCCATGTGTAGACAAAGTTTGAGATTGGAACAGAAACAACGTAAGAAAGTATTTTTTACAAATTAGAAATATGTATGTTTTTGTTTTTATAATAGCGTCTTTTCACGTTTTTTTTTTTTTTTGGTTATCTTAAAAGAGATAATATTAAAAAGCCACTCTAATGAGATTTAATTGTTTCTTGGTTAACAAAAACTATTAATTATCAAATATTGTTAATTGTTTATATTCTATTTATTATTATTTACGCGACGTCATACTGTACGCGTACGCAATACGACTGGATTCGTTGCTGCAACATAACATAGCATGTTATGCGTAACAATAGTAACGAGTACTAATTGTTATAGTAACGAATACATACGGTTACGCATTTTTTCGTTACTTTTACACATCTAGTAGGCACTACCGTATTTATTTCCGAATCGCTAGGGCAGTTTTCTTGTAACTTTTGTTTCGGTCAGTTGTTGGGGTATCTGTCCGAGAAAGGGGTGGTGATGGTTTGAGTTTAATGCCAAATTTATTTTCTAAAAAAGTTGACAGGTTTCTTTAAATGAAAAATATAGTTTTCCAGCGACTATTACGTTTGAGGCGTACGTGCGTTGCCGCAGCAGCACTCCTGCTTTTTTGTAAGGAATTAAATCGTCGCGCTACACTAGCACCACCTGTTAGCAACATCCCGAACCAACATGGCCGCCAGCAGACAGCCCGCGTCAATAAATAGCAGGACAATGCTGCGTCGGCCACGGGCTGAGATGCTATACTTATGTGGCGTGGCAGGGTATTCTGGTTATTTTGACGTAATCGGTGATCGCATCCGTACTTATGGGGTATCGTTTTAAAGAGAATTCACACATCTGCTCACAGAAATTATGATTTCATTAATATAACCTGTTATTTTCCAATTATACAGGTTTAAACACAATTTTTATGCTATTTTCGGTTAATTTTTATTTTTTGAGGGCCAAAATTTGTCCAATTCGGTTATAGCGAGGACACGGTTATAGCGAGGATCAAACCCGGAACCGTGACACCTCGCTATAACGGGACTCTAGTGTAGTTTGGCCTTTTTTGCCTCCAGTTCCTTGATCTCCAAAACCTTTTGTTTCTTGATTTGAGCATTGGTAATTTCTTCTTGCGTTCTTTTTTTCTTCAGTTCTAAATGTTCTTTGTATCTTGAATGAGCATTTTTACAAGAATGGATAAGACTTTCATCTATCAGAAGATTATTTATACTGCCCAGAACTGACACATAGTCATACACTTGTCGCAAAGCTATTAGATTTTCTACAACACACTCAGCATTAATTGAAAAGCCCCTCTCTACAGATGCATTACCGTGAGATAAGATAAGCACAATTTTTACAAGTGACATAAAATTTGGAAAGAGCTCACTCAATCCAACTGCTGTCATCCAGAAATGGTCCAAACTTGAATAACTTCTTGTGTTTGATTTAACACATTCTTGAATTTTTGGCAAATTACAGATTTTTTGGAAGTCACTTTTTACTTTCTCTGCAAATAATCCACTGATCCATCCCTTTTCAACAAGTGTTTCAAGAAGGTTGACCATTCTCTGTTGTGCCAATGCACTACTACTAGCAATGACGAGTGGATCCAGACAGGTTACAGACTTAGCTAATTTGTATGCCAGAGGTAACTTTAAGAGAATCTTGATAGCAAAGTGTTTGTAAAATTTTGCACAATCTTGTTTGAAGAGAAGTAAGTCTATGTCTTTCACATGAGATTTCAATTTCCTTAAAGCATCTCTTGTAGCAAAACCCAAATCAATATTCATTGCAGGGATAAGGGTTTCACTGGTTGACAAATCAATCTTTGAAAGCTCTTTCTTCATAAGCACATCTTCTTTTACAAATCTTTCCATGATTGATTTTAACATTGAATGGAGAGCACTGTGAAGGAAAGGAACCAATGGAACATCACTTTGGAATTCCTTTAAAAAGGGTTACACTTCAGTAGCCATAGCACTGAAGAAAGCCAGCTTTGGCCCTAATAATTTGTCTTGTAATAACTCTGATACAATTTTGAAACTTTCACAATTAGGGACTTTTTTTCTCTTTGGTTAACCCATCAGCATATGTAACAAAATCTAGTAGTATTTCCTGAGCTCTGGAAGCGACTTTAACATTTTCCACCCACCTAACCGCACAAAATTTCAAGGGGAATCTATTTGACTTTGAGAACCGAATGAAATCTCCTCTTCTGGAAGGAGAGTTTTTGAACAAATTGTATAGAGCACGCAAAAACTGTACTAGCTTCCAGCCAGATGCAGCAAATCCAACCCTAAATGCATTATGTAATGTATGCAGGCCACATGTACCCAAATTAAGTAAATGTGGTGCATCTGCACTCCCATCATGCAAAGCAGCTTCAAGATCTCTAACAACTTTTAAGTTAACATTAGGACCATCCATCGAAATTTGTATCTTTTTTTAAGAAGCTGAGATCCCACTAATTCCTGAAGAGAATTCAACAGATCACTGGCACATGTACGATTCAGGAATGCAGAAGTTAAGTATCTGCTAGTAACCTCAGATTTAGTTTCATTCCAAAATTTCACATGAATATCCATCTGCTGCCTTTGAGAAACTTTATTTAAACTCTCGTCAAATGCAATAACTATGTGGTCACACACTTCGAGGGAGTTCATAAGTTTATCTCTGAAATATGGTGCAGTACCATGAAAGATTGTATAAGCTAATTTAGTTCCTTTCCTTCCACATTTTACTGGCAACACTACTGTCAGGAAACATGAGGGGCAGTGATGATGCCAGAAATACAGCACTACGAAATGATAAGTGATTCATTACAGTTGCTATACACCATACAATTTCCGCTTTTGCCGCATCTTCATTAAGCAAATATTTAGGGATGTGGGAAAGTGACTTTATCCACACGAAATGAAATTGAAAGAAAATTTATCAAGTTTCGCGAAAGTGAAACGAAAATGAATTTTTCTAGGAGATAATTATATTCTTAACGAAAGTTAAGCGAATTTTTTTAATTAACAAAGAAAAAAAGTGCCCCAAAATTTGCTCTTCAGTAATAAATTCTATTACATAAATCATTTTGGTACCTTTTGATGTATATATAAATATTACTATTTAATATAATCAACATCCGCCCTAGACCACACAACACAGCCCCATGTCACTCGTAAATTTCAAAAATCAATCCAGATCTTTCAGCGCACAGACTATTTCCTTTACAGTCGTAATGTCGCAGTCTATGATAATATATTTATCACGTGCATGGTACTGATGAAAAAATACGTGAATACTGCGGAACGGCCGCCATCTTGCACCACTGTCACACATGGCTAGCTCAGGAAGCTGTAAACCAGGCAAGGGACATGGTCAAAACAAAACATAACAAATGGTTGCTGCCAAGTGGTCATTACATGCAGTGACTTGTTGACCTTTTTGTCTAATTGGCTGTATATTATGAGGATTTTATATGCCAGTCAGAGTATGTAAAATTTAAATAAAGCAGACGACAATGTTTTTGTTTGGCTGTGCGCGAATAAAAGTAGGTACGTTCTTTGTTTATGTGTATACAGTAAATACTAAATAGTGCACTAACAGTTCTGGAATGTATGTTTTACGAAAATAGTACCTACACTACTGTTTGAAAGCAAATGAATCAGGTAATTTTTCAAATATTGCATGATTTTGTTTTGATACCTAGGCCTACTGTAATCACGGTTGAATTTTGTTTACTTTATTTGCCATGTTTGTTCAAATTATGATTTTACCATATTTTCATTAACGTGAGTTTTTTTCATCACCACGTAAATTAATCTTAATGGAAATCTTTTTTCTAATAAATGTCTTTATATGATTTGCATATGTTATTACATTATTAGTAATAACAAGCAAATCATATAAAGACATTACAGTAGAATCTCAGTGCTAAGTACTTACAGGTACCTCAAGTTTTTGTACAAAAACTTGAGGTACCTGTAAGTACTTAGCACTGAAACATGCATACATATCTTTACAAAGAGAAAAAAATATATATAAAAAAATAGCTACATGAGAGCCGCAATGCCATATGTATTCGCAACTGCGACTTGCTTTTTTACCCTTGTATAGTTCTCTGAGTATATCCACTTTTTCCTTAAGCGTGAATTGCTTTCGTTTCTTTTTATCTCCAGGATCATTCATATTGTAGCACAAATATAATGCGGTGTCTAAATAACGTAACCTGAAAAGAAACTCAACAATAACAATAAACAATCCCGGCACAGACATCAAACAGTATTTTTAGCGTAGCGTAACACTTTTGTCTAAATAATTAATACTTCTCTCAAACCTCCGTCTTTCGATGTATCGAATGGTGTTGTGTTGCTCACGTCGCATACTACGTACGGTATAATCTATGGTTGTGCGCGCAACTGTTTGTTAACTTTGTTTTGAGAATTTAGAGGTTAGAAAATACGTTGCGGTGGTATTTGTGTATCTTTGTTCTACTACATTAATCATTTAGCTGGAAATTTATTTACCGGTTTAAGTAAATTTTGGTGTAGTAATGCCACGCTACTAGTAGAATTTATACGTTATAGTGAAAATATGATACTTTAAACCGAAACCGTTTTGCATGGCGAAGATACGATTTTTGGCGGGGACTTAAAAAAAATTCGTTAAGTGAAATATACTTTATAATAAGGTACGTTATTGTACCGGTATTCTACTGTACATTTTTATTAAATTACGATTTCTTTTTCAACTAGAACAAACGAACTTCGGTAAGCTATTGAACTTTCGTTTGGCTCGAAATATTTCGCTAAAAACGAACTTCGACAGATGAAATTCTTACCGAAATCGAAAGTAGCAAAATTTCGATTTCGGTATCGGTATACCGAACATTCGCACAACCCTACAAATATTTTGTCATACCTGAAACTTCTGGATTTGATTGTGATGCATCTGATGTACTTGGACATGGCACAGACGAACTACCTGCTGTTGTAGAAATCACATGTGTTTCTCTTTTCTTCACAAAATAATCCAGTGGCAAATTATTTTTCTTACTTGACACGAAACGAACGTGTTTTGCCCCTCTTGCGTGGCTGGCTAATACTGTTTTTCCCATGCTACCGATATTGATTTTAACATTACACAAATTGCAAATGGCGTTTGTCCTGCACTTTGGATCTTTCTCCACCCATTCAAACACTTCCGTATATTTGTCATTGTATGTGGTGACCGAACTCTTTGACATTTTGATAGTCTGTGCAAATTACATGTTAGATTAAAAAATTCAAAACAACGTCCCGCACAACTAAACTTTTAAAAAACTCGAGAAAAGTATCCGTGATACCGTGACGCAACAACATGAGCGCACAGAAAAAAAAGATATATATATATATATATATATATACAAAACTAGTACTACCAACATGCCGTGCGAGAAATTACTACCACCCTAAAACAACATTTTCAGTCAAAATGCTGTTGCTTTTGAATACAGAAACATAATAAGTATGGAAGTCTGAATTGTTAACGTTTTCTTACGTACTACAAAAGTTTTTAAATGCAATATGAACAAATTAACTTTCACAAAATATAGCACACGAGCATACTGTCGTGCTTCGACGGGTGGTGGTCAACGTGCTCACGTCCAAGTTTCTCCATTATAGGCTTTTAACAGGAAGCCTAAGATGTACATCAAGTTCTGTCCCTGCCCGAACACGACCGAATATTCACTTTCGGCCAACCTCGGGTTTATTTATATATATTTATATTTCTAACAACCGTATGTTATTGCGATCATTACTTCATAAAAAAAATTCCCGGTTCTAATAAAAATTCCTGGTTGATTCCAGGTATTCCTGGTTTTTTTTAAGAAATCCTGGCTATTTCCCGCATTTCCCGGTTGGCTGGCCACCCTGGTATAGCACTATATGACTGTGGTGGACATAGAGAATGACACACAATTACTGTATGTATGTCTATGATTTGTTTATCCATGGCAAGGGTAAGAGCGGCACCTAGTGGGGAATTAAAAAAAACACACACATTCACACGTTCCTGGCAATTGGTCAACGGTGCTGGAGTTTGTCAACATCATACATATGAACATCCTAGTTCATATACCGTATTTACTCGTGTATAGCGCGCCCTAGTGTATAGCGCGCACCACGATTTTTGCAACAAATTCCAAAGAAAAAAAATTAATTTTTTTCCCCATAAATAAATTTTACCAACATTTTGTGGTACCTGTTAAGTAGGAAGATAATGAAGCGCTGTATCATCACAACTGGTACGTGAACAGGAGCGAGGGGGAGGGAGGCAGGCAGGCAGGCAGGAACAAGACTATGACCATCAAGTAACCTTGACAGTTGACAGGACTAAACACCACCACTCCCGTCAAGAAGCTTCTACATAGATATTTCAACTGATAGTTAACACATTTTTAGGGACACGCAAAATGAAGTGTGCCACACTACATTGCTAAGCTGGCGCGGAGGACTAGATGACTCACCGGTAGCTGCCGGGACGAGGAAGCGAAGAAAGTGGACCGGTAGAAGGGGGGGGGGGGGGGGGGGAGGGAGGAAACTGGTGACAACATTCTGTCTCTCTCTCTCTCTCTCTCTCTCTCTTTTATTTTGCTAGCTGCTGTGCTGGCTTTCTGTAGAGGGGAATAAACAAGAGACCATGATGTGCGGGCTTGCGCAGCCGCGCACGTGTGTGTGTGTGTGTGTGTGTGTGGGGGGGGGGGGGGGGGGGCTGGCCAGAAACGTCACCCATCACCCGGCAGTTAACGACTACCACTCCTCCCCGCCACCCCCTCACTTTTTTTTCTTCCGTGTATAGCGCATAGCGCGCATCCTTATTTTTTTCCTTTACCTGAGGGGAAAAAAGGGCGCGCTATACACGAGTATACAGTGAAACCTCTTTAATACAAACCTAAAGGGACCTAAAATTTTGCAGTTTGTATTAACGAGGTTTGTATTAACAGGTGCATATGCTCACATTAATAATAATCGACAAAATCAAGTATTGATTTTTTATTCGAAAATTAGTCAAATAGAGAATTACAGAGGCTTGAAAAATTCATTGTTTTTTTTCTGCACTTTTTTAGTTGCATAAATGTCCTTTACTGCACTGCAAAGTTTGTTGAAGGAAGACAAAACATCAGTGTCTACATCACTAGCAGCCAGAACATTTTCCAAGACAATTAATGCTGAAGAAGCTTCATTTCTGCTTGGAAGTTCGTGAACGTCGTCATCCACATCATCACTCTCTTCTTCTTCTCCATCTTCACATACAACTGGAACAACTTTGTCCAGCTCACTTTCACATTCATTCAGTGGTGCAGCTTTTGTATACACATTATCATCAACATGAACATTATCTTTGAAGTTGCCAGAAGCACCATGTTGCTGAAGTTCTTCCCAGCCTTCCACTAGGTCTGAACTTTCATCTTCGGGACTTTCATCTGTATTGCCAAACCCACTTTTGGCAAAACAGTTTTGGATTGTTGCTGTTGATACACTGTCCCAAGCCATTGAAATGTTCCTCATTGCATCCAACACATTCCACCTTGGCTGAGAAGACTTCTGTAGCTCAAGCTGCCTAATGAGGTACTTCACTAGACGTGTCCTGTAGAACCTCTTGACTGTGGCAATGATGCCCTGGTCCAGTGGTTGCATGAAGCTGGTTGTATTTGCTGGCAGGAACATCAGTGTGACATTATTCAGCTGTAGCCCATGAGCTGTATGTGCTGCACAACGATCTAACAATAGAAGAACATTTCTGTTCAGAGTTGCCATCTTCCTGTCAAACTGGATTAGCAACGACTGGAACAATTTACTCGTTACCCATGCATTTTCATTTGCTTCATAATCACAGGGCAGTCGAGCAGTATCAATACCCTTGAAACATCTAGGTTTCATTGACTTTGAAATTACTAAAGGTTTCAGCTTTGTGTTACTATCCTGGTTGTAGCACAACAAAACAGTGATTCGTGCCTTGCTATGTTTGCCACCATGACAAGATTCTCCTCTGAAGGCCCATGTCTTGTTTGGAAGCAAGTTATAAAAAATTCTGGTTTCGTCCATGTTAAATATGTCGCGTGGCGCATATTTATTCAAAACTGGCTACACAGAACCTAGCCAATCAAGTGCAGCATATTTGTCCACAGCTGCACTCTCTCCACAAACAGCTTTATAAACCAAATTATTTCGCTCCTTGAATCGCTGCAACCATCCATTACTGCACTTAAAGTCATCAATTTTCAGTGTCAGTGCAAAATAATCTGCCTTTTGTTGGATCATTGGCCCGGACATGGGTATGTTACCATCCCGCATCTGATGAAACCACTCCAGTAGCTTATCTTCCAGTTCCTTGTGTTGAGGACCACGCATACGTTTTTTTCCCTTTGTACAACTACCACTCGCGCACGCTGCTTCTAATTTTTCTCTCTTGCTCACTATCGTCGAGAGAGTCGACAACGGTATGTTGAAGGCTTTCGCGATTTCCGTTTTAGACTTACCGCTATTGTCAATGCTACTTAAAATTTCCATTTTTGCTGACAAAGATAACTCGTTCCGTTTATGTTTCGCCATTTTACATCACGCTGGTTAGTTCAACAAAAGTAAACAGATAAAAAAAAGTGTCAGAGTGACCAACCCAACATCATGCACCTTGAGTCCCGTATGACAGCATGTTCACCTCGGGGGACGCGGTATTCAGTTGGAACAGCAGCAGCTAACGCGAGCAGTTCATTGGTGTAAAGGGAGCCATGTTCTTGGAACAGCCCATGCGGCGTGTGGTTACGGTTTTGTATTGTAACTCTCAGGTTATTGTGGGCTTCTACTTGTTTGTATTCTGTTTTTAAAATGCGTAAAATTCTTTAAATGGCAAATTTATCTTTCAAATAAATATTTTTCTAATCAAGGTATTAATTTCAATAAAAGCAATTTCCATTAAATAGCCCTGTTCATTCTAGTGCGTTTTCTACAGTTTGTAGCACTGCACTATTTTCCGTTGTCTATGAAAAATATGGTTGTTAACAAAACAAGACGTTGTCGTAAAATGTTTGCTGTTCGAAGTACAGTCAAACCTCTATCTATCGTTTTTCAGGGAACCAACAAAAAAATCCAGTAGATGCGGACATTCAATAGATGTGGACTTCCTCTAAGAATTTTTAAAAAATATTTCAACCTCAAAATTAGTGTCAGAAATATATCAGTTACTTGTCATTAAAGTTAAATCAGTTGAAAAATAAATAAAAATGGAAGTATTTTACTTAATTGAATTTACACTTGCAAAAAAAAAACATACGCACAATAAATCTACATGGAAATTAAAGTCTTTTTCAATATCCTGAAGTCTGAAATATGTTTACTCATGTCATCAAATGTAGAGCTGTACTGAAGAAGCCGATTTTGCCAATATTTAGTTGAATCGGCATTTCTGCCGACTTCCGATACGCTTGTTAATTTTCGGCCGATATAACTGAAAAACGAGAGACTGCCATAACCTAAAAATCCACGATTACCCTTTTCGCTTTTCGTAGTAGTACTGCATTTTTTCAGATCGCATTATTTCTTCGCAACATGTACCAAACGTACATATAAAAATTTAACATCCTATTTTTCAATAATTTTCTTTATTTTTAATATGTCATAAATAAATACATTACCGTCACGGTAAATATACATCTCGGTTGTTACGGTAACTGTAGTGCAAATGTGGTAGCTATCGTGCTTCTGTAGTAATTATGGTATCGACAAAGAATCTTTAGTTCTTTTTATGGTAATTATCTTAGGATAACAATTGGGTTTGTACTGTAGCTATGGTACATCATCCATATTTCTTCGTAAGTTGTTGTTCATTTGTCTTTTCTTCATATTTACATGCTCCATTACTTGGCTGCAGATTTAAGTTGATTTTTACTACTGTATACTATCGTTACTGTTTTTATGACGGTTTCTTTCTAGAAATGGTTATTTCTGCAAAATCTTTATGGTTAAACGATCATCTATTATAATTTATAGTGACGGGACCACATATTTTGTACGATCAATGCGGACAAAACGATAATTCGAACATTGGTACAAGCGGACTTTTTTAACCTTAGTTGTATGGCAATTTGGCCGGGACCGTAGAAAGAATACGATAAACACGGACAATCGATACATGCGAGTTCAATAGATAGAGGTTTGACTGTAGACCATTTACTGTACAAACTATTTGCCGTTTACAGAATTATAGTGAAGCTGCGTGCACGTGATTAAAGTGTGCGATTCTTGTTCTAAAATTTCATTCGGTTTATCCGATAATAAAATAGTACACTACGTGAGCGGACGTGAGGTTACTTCTTAATACATAATAACGAATATTTCGTATTAACCGTATTGATTGACATTAAATATGCTATCCCAGTCTGAAGGTGAATTAAAAGTGTTCGAATAAACGTGAACTTTGAAATAACCGGTATTTTATTAACGAGGTTTCACTGTATACGGTATATGTATATCTATGTATGCAATGAGAAATATAGCTTCAGTCCTTTAAAATCGTTCAACATATACAAGTACATTCACACAAAATTGATTCTTTGTGCTTTGAGATTGCCAACTTTTTCTCTGCATCAAAAATTATTTCCAATTGATGCACTACTCTGCTGGATAACATAAAACACCTAAAATGCAAATTAATATGTCACGTCCAAGCCAGTGAATTCATGTGCAAACGACAGGGAAAAAAAGACAGAGAAAAATACATTTTAGAAGATAAATCCACAAAGACATATGTAATTTTATATAGCGTACATATAGAGTAAAACCCCGTTGTTATGATACCTCACGGTTCCCAGGAATAGAGTCGTAATAGAGAGGGCCTCGCAAAAATTTCCGGCCTATTAATCCACACCGACCAATAGACGTCAAAATGTGACATATTTCACACCATGTCCATATTCAGTCATCTTTGGCACAAATTTTGACAACTTTTAAACATGAAAATAAATTTATTTTACTAGCAGATGTCTTCTGGAAAAAAAAAATCTGAAGAAAGCACGTTGGACTACCTACCATATTCAACTGAAACAAGCATAAACATGATGCATCTATACATTTTAACAAGTGCTAGGTCCATTTTACAGTGATTTCATAAGGAAAATGAAAGAAATTTGCTAATTAAATTATAATTTATTAGACGTGGACCGTAACTACAATAGAACCTCAATTTTACGTACCTGGAATTTAAGAATTCCCGCAATCAAATAATTTTTTTTATTTGCACCGTCATTTTTCCTATAGTACTAATGCATTACTTGCCCGCTTTATGCGAAAACATTTCTCATAATTTACAATGCAACAGCGCACATTTACTAGCAAACAATTAGAAAAGTTTTGACGAAAAAAATAAAAGTTGATAAAGAATAGTGTTAAGTTTATTTATTATACATTACTTTGTGTGCTTGTGGTCACAGCTGCTTCATTTGCCACTGTAAACAAATTTTCATGTTAAACTATAAATAATTGTGTATTAAGGTAAATGTACCAGTAGTCGTCATGCTAAGAAGAGTTTTTGAAAAAAAAAATTGTGTACATAACCTCGTAGGTGTATTACTGCCCCTACATGTTTGTTTTTAACCTCAAACTTTACTCTACAATGCTATCCAACACTCTTCGATAAAAACAAATTATTTTTGTAGATTTATAATTTTGAAAAAAATGTGATTTCGAGCCAGTAGTCGTCATGCAAATTTTCGTGTTTGCCAGTGTTCGTCACATGTTTGTGCCAGTAGTCGTCATGTGCGATTTCGGCTGCATTTGTTTTAATTCATGGATCCAGAATGATAGTATTGTACTATTTGGGCTTCAAATTTTATTTGGTACTATATTTTAAACATCAAAATGGCAATTCATAAAGATTGTTTAGTAATATAATAAATAATCCTCATTAAATTTTGAATTTTACTTACAGCACTCACGGAACAAAGAGGGACAGCACAACTAACATGAAAATATATAGAGCTGTAGCAAACCGTATGTATTCGTTACTGAGTAACGGGTGCGCCGTCTAGTAACGAGTAACGAAACGTTACACCCAGATTCATTTTGTTACTCGCATTTCTTGTATATTTTACACATGCACGCGCATACCGTATTTACTCGCATATAGGTCGCGGCAATTTTACCAGATTTGATGGGAAAAAAATGAAGTGCGACCTATATGTGAAGAAAAAATTTTTTAAAATTTTTTTTTGCAATATTTTGCTTTAAAATGCGAAAAAGAAGTTTATATAGGTATAGGAAAATTTATTTACAATGTAAACATAGCGAAACCCCTTATTTACGTTACTGTTATTTACGTTTTCCCGTTATTTGCACTATATTCTTCAGGTCCCGTTTAGTTCCCATTTAGTCCAATACAATACTTTCACACAAATTACGACTCAAAAATCGAATCCATCCCGCTATTTACGTCACGTAACAACCATAAACAACCAGAAAATACAGTGGGTACTTTAAGAGTAGATAAGATTAGCTAGTAAGCCTAAAAACATAGTGAAAAACGTAACATTTATAGTCGGCAATGAACATTTTAAATCGCAAAATATACATATTTTATAACATGAAAAGTTGCTTTTATTTCTAAACATGTAATAATTTAAGCCTAGGCGTGTAAAAGTCCGAGTAATTATAGCAGGAGACAATCTAAAATGCACGAGGGAAAAACGTAAACTTACAAATGTATGAACGTGGCTGATCGTTAATTTATGATACTGTATTTATGTCACAACTTAGACGAAATACTGGTACGAGACAAACTTCACAAGATAAAATGAGCGGAGGCTTGGTAACTGTTTTATAGGTATTTTATAATTTCGGAAGTATTGTACAGTTGACGCATATTTTTTAAACTAACAATTTATTTCTGGGGATCGTAATTAATTAATTATTGGTATCAAGACATCAAGATGAACATAAACTTGAACATGTCACGGCAGCGAGAAAACTGGTGCGTATACCAATAAACTGGTATTAGAACTGGACAAAACTGGTACACGGGAGGTGGAGCTTATATTTTTTTCCGCTAAGCTCGCATCTATTGGCTGGCTGCTGATGGAAGGTCACGAGACTGGGCGGAGCGTTGAGTGAGTTATACTGCGCATGCGCAGCTCAGCCAGCGGCTATGCCGCGCCGTAACAGCAGCTGACCGAGTACAATGACCTTTCTCCGCGCACGGCACACGGCGCGGTAATGAATTACCAGTGCGACCTATATGGGGGGAATCTTAAATACCAAATTCAAGACCTCAAATTAAGGGTGCGACCTATCTGCGATGGCGACCTATATGCGAGTAAATACGGTATTTGATGAATTTACGTTACAAAGAACGATGTTTGTTTATTAAGTAAAGTATAATTTGGAAATTCCTCGTCTAAGTTTTTTTACTGTTTATTAAAGGTATTATGTGTGTAGACAAAGTTTGAGATTGGAACAGAAACAACGAAACAAAGTATTTTTTTACAAATTAGAAATATGTATGTTTTTGTTTTTCACTATCGCGTATTTTAACATTTTTTTGTTCTTATCTTAAAAGAGATATAATAAAGCCGCTCTAATGAGATTTAATTGTTTCTTGAATAACAAAAACTGTTTAATTATCAAATATTGTTAATTGTTTATATTCTATTTATTATTATTTACGTCACGTCATACTGTACGCGTACGCAATACGACTCGATTCGTTGCTGCAACATAACATAGCATGTTATGCGGTATCAGAAGTAAAATTAAAAATGAATCAGGGCCCATCTTCCTACCCAAGGGCGATTTGCCTTTGTGTTTATCGGACAATGTGTTTCTTGGCACACTATTTTTTTCCGCTGCTCGTTTTATACTCATACCATTCGCTACATCTTTAAGAGCAGCTTCCATGGCTGACTCTTCATACAACAGTATTTTCCGTTTTGACATTTTGCCCTGTAATTAAAGAACGAGACACATTACATTGTTTAATTTACTTATTAATGTCAAAATATATATTGAATGACCTCTAAATTAATGTAAACAACAATGCCTACACAATTTCTGCAATCAATAAAGTAAAGTAATTTCCGACCCAGAAGTCGTCATACACATGCATCGGAAGTCGTCATAGGTGACGACTACTGGATCTGATCATAATAATGTACTTTGTCTATCAACAACAAAGAACCAATATTATTGAAGAACTCTAGGGTGTAACTTAGCACAACTTTAAATAAAATATTAAATGTACCAGTGCTCGTCAGGTATGACGAACACTAGCAATACAAGGTTTTTATTGATCCAGTTTTCGTCACCCTAACTAGAGCATACAAAGAAAAATAATTTTTTTAAATAAACACTTTCACCTCTTCAAGAACATTTAACTAACACATTCAGCACAAAACATCACGAATAAACATGAAAAATTACAGAATTAGAAGTAAAAATGTGCACTTACGTCCTTAGTGTTTTAGTATAGGAATTCCCCTATTTATCTTCACTGCTCTACGAACTTTTGATGCAAGGACTTTTTTTGATTGAAAATAGTATTTTGTTCCGAAAACTATTGTGGTAATTTCAGCTAGAACGTCGACCAAATTTTTGTCAATATTTAAGTTGGCGATATATTGAGCTACTTCTCTATTACTTACATTTGAAGTTGCTAGTGACGACCATTGGAGCAGTGACGAGTACCGGTGCACTTACCATACTGTAAGATTTAATGGATTTATTTTTTTCACCATGTGATGTAATGAAATTCTAATAAATATAAAAAATGTACGCATCTTTGACATTTTATTTAGTGTGGTGTATATTTGCTTATTGTTTACCATCATAGTGAGAATAAAAACTATTATTTTTTAACACTTCCCTCTCTTTACATTTTCCTGGATTTTACATGTTTTTTCCCCCCCTGATCCCCTGATATATGTGAAAACAAGGTTCTACTGTGTATGCCAAACCTACCACAGAGGTTAAAACGGTTAAGCGCCTTGATTTAGCTTCTTATCGCTCACACGAGCGAGTGGGGCGAGATGTGGAATGTTAGGAAGGGTGGAGGAGGGGGAATGCAGGGAAAGACAGACAGCAGCTGTGCAGCATATTCTGTGCTTGGGCGAAAGAGTAGGAACATTTTAGTCACACCATAGGAAAAGATAATAATTATCACAGCAGGCGGCAGTTAAAACTCAAGGGGCAGTAGAGGCGGGAGTGCATCCAGGTGGTCGCTGTGCATATCTACATAGGAATATATGGAAGTGATCAAGGAAAAAAATATATAAACATTATAAACAGGAAAACGTATTATGTGGGAACGTCTTAAGCAAGTTATACTGTATTTGTTCTTGTATCACAAGAAAATTAATGAGCTAAGTATTGTTATTAGAGTGAAATTAGACCTTTCATTTTAATTTATTAAGATATTCTATTTAAAAATTCATTGAAAAAATCCATTTAGTTTAAAAAAAAAAAAACTAGATTTAAACCATGGTTTTATCCATTGTAACCCTGCTTTGATACAGAACTGAATAATGAAAGTAACAGAGGACCGGGCTGACCTGAGCCGTGGCCATCTCCACGGCCCCGCCGCCGGGAACGAGCTTGGGCTCCAGCATGATGTTCCTGGCCACGTGAAGGGCGTCCTGCAGGTTGCGCTCCGTCTCGTTCAGCACGTCCTTGCTGGCTCCCCTCAGCAGGATGGTGCACGCCTTCGGGTCCTTGCACTCCGTCACGAAGCAGAAGTACTCATCGCCCAGCTGGAACACATGTGATCGCAGTCACTCCCGGCCACCGAGCGTGACCATTATACAAAACATTCTATTGTTTCACATTTAAAAACTTTTAATGTTAAAATATGTATTTAAAAAAAAAATAAAAACTAGCAATGGGTGAAATCTCGTATTTCTTGAACCCGATTCTTTGTTTAAATCACAAAATATACATTGAATCTACCCCTTGCATCCGAAACTAGATCTCAACAGTAAAAAAAATAATAAATTAAATACTGTGTTAAAAATAGGGTTGTGCAGATATCAGTTTTTTTTATTTTTTTAGTTTGGATTAAATATGAATACCAAAATATTCTCCAATTAAGATTTCAATAGTAAGAAAGAGCTTTAGAATCCCACTTTTTTTTCTCTCCACATTTCATAGTCATAATACACATGTAGGGAAATAAAAAAAGTAAATACACCCATCCCCCACTTAGCACATCTTCAGATTGCGCTGATTCATTTAGCGCGATGTGAATTTTACTGCCCCAGTCTTGAATAGCACGTCTGTAAATTTCAGATAGTACAAAATCTCGGCAAGAAAAGAAGAAAAAAACGAGCTCGATACATACCACAAAGTCTGTTTCAAATTCTATAAACAAAAGATGTGCCGTGGGATACAGTTAGCCTAACAAGGGTGGAAGAGTTGCGCATGCAGGTCTGTCTACGCTATCGGCTGTTGTACAAACATCTGCTATGGAAAGTTAAATTGCGGCTATGGAGTGTAAACCACAATGATTTTACGTCCACGCGTATGCCGCCGTGCTGTATCGTTGTCGCCTGGCCACAAACCGGGCCGTGAACTCAGTCTAGCCAGTGGCAGGGAATTCACTCAAACAAAAGCAACGTCTGCCCATTCAGCTGCCGGTAACTGTACGTGCTTGATCACTCATAATGCATCGTGATCAAGTATTTGAGACAAAACTAGAAGTATTACGGTGCACAGATTGTCATGAAGGCCACGCTTATGTCGGTTGCACTTTAGTTTTAAGCAAGTCAACTGTGCGCACAATCACACGAAATAAGGACTCTTACCAAAAATTTATATAAGTCTGATGCTGTTGGTTGTACTAGCTGGAATATATTTGACTTTAGATACCGGAACAGAAATCAACAGATGATTCACGTGGAAATAATTGATAAATGAATGTTTCAATGAAATATATATATATATATATTTATTTGGACTGACAGGATTGGTGTGAACCAGGTGGTCATACCCGAATAAGAATTTTGATTTTTAAAAAATTAAATTAAATTATCCGGACAGTAATATTGGTTTCACTGTCCGTAAAGGATGGTTTGAAAAGGTATGCGACGTGAGTTGAAGGTCACGCCTGGGCGACTGACGATAAAGTACATAACCATGTATCTCCTGTTACGCGGTGTCGTATTTGTCATACAAAGTGCGATGATGGGAGGCATATAAAGATAAATGGTGTGACAGATTTATTGTTGAGTGTTATTCAACGCATGTATATTACGTAAAGTATATTTTCCTACACAATTTTGGAACAAATTAAATAAATTAGCCTTGCTATTTATGGAAAATAATGCTTCAGAATAAGCGATTTTGAATAGCACAAGCATATTTAGGAACAAATTAGTTGTGCTAAGTGAGGGATAGGTGTACGTGTTTTTTTTTTTTTGGGAAATCTTTTAAATACTGAAGAAAATGGTTGGTTAGGTTATGTCAGCTACAATAATCACATGAAAAATGTTTGTTAAAAAGTTAAACTTTGTGAAAGAAATGTGTTTTTATGTATTTGACCTAACCTTACCAACCAACCTTTCACTTCAATTTTTATTCGCCTTATACCATTGAATACTTGTAAGTTAAAAATACTGAGTTTTGTTCATTTTTTTGACTGCACAGTTTTGTTAAAAATTATAAATGGGAATTTATACTACACAAATTATTTAACAGTGAACGTTGGTATACGACAAACTCACGAGGTATGGTACATCTAATATTTGTTACCAAATGAATATGTCTTGTTGAAAGTGTTACTATTCAAAAATTATTACAGTTAGTATATCATAAAACCCTTCAATGTTTTTTTAATGAAATAAGTTTACAAAGTCAATACATATTGTAATATTATTTACATCCTTGTATATTAAAAGTATATCATCTTAGGAAATGGTAAGTACTGTATATTATCAAGACTACAGACAGATGTTTCACTCATAAAACCGCACATGGTTTTCATATAAAAATATCTAAATTGTATGAATATACTTGACGGTCCATAAATCAGTGATAATTTATGGTAATATTTTTTGCTCTGTCAAAAAGAGAAAAAATTTGAACAGAATATTTAGTTGGAGGATAACCAACCCATATAGAAAAAAATGGCTACAATCAGGATGTTTTCCACTACATTACTTTAAACTGCTACAGGTCTGCAAAAAAAAAAGCAAGCGAAGCACAAGTTTTTGTCAATGTTATCTAAAAAAATGCACCATATGAATATTTATTATGTTAGTATGCTTGACTTGATGTAAGTTTTTGGACATACGCCATTGCTAAGAATGATAAATCAATTAATTTCTTTTCCAACTTCCTCAGAGAAATATGCATACCGGGTCCATACCGGGCATTGATGTTATCTTTAAAAGATTTGTGCAATGGGAGTGCATGACTTGATGTAAGTTTTTGGACATACGCCATTGCTAAGCAATGGCGTATGTCCAAAAACTTACATCAAGTCATGCACTCCCATTGCACAAATCTTTTAAAGATAACGTTAGTATGCTTGTTTAGCTAAAAAAAAATTTCTTCTTAAATTAACACAGAGCTGTCAACCTCAAATTACACCCATCAGTACTGACAATTAAATGAGAAAGGTATGCGTAAATTATGCAAGACAATTTTTTCCTGGGGAATTATCACACACACAAGATAAAACAAGGACAATAATATGCAAAAAAAAAAAAAAATGGAAAATATAGGCCTATGTATATGAATACAATGCAAATTAATGAATCAAGAAAAAAACTGTTTGTACAATACAATCATCTGAATATGTAAGAAATGTCAATCATTTTACTGGAAATTTTGAATCTTCAATATTACTTTCGTTTCTTCAGATGTAGCGAAAAAATGACAATGATATAAATTTATTGCTCGTCATGGCTCTAAAATGTACCGCATGATTCTTTGATTCAATATGCCGTCTAGAGTCATCCCTTCCACCATGTGCAATCGAAAAGTCACACGTGCATATATTACAAAACGCATGGCGTTCCGAAACATTTGAAGAGGACAAGCATGGCCATTGTTTTAAATAGTTAGGTCGAAATTTCTGAAGAATTGCGTTATTTTTTTCCCCAGATACACATTGTTCTGTCACACGCTGCATTTCTACAACCGGCACTGAAGAACACAACAATATCGAAAAACATAAAAAAATTTCACGTCTGTAGATACGACAAAAACGGCTTTTAAGAAATAAATTAAATCAACACAGGTTAGCCAAAGTACCGTAAAATACTTATCGTGATGTAAGTAGCCAACAAACAAAAAGTCCGAGAATATGTACTATGTATCGTACAACGGACGTAATACCATCCCATTAATATTTCAAACACGAGAATTAATCTACTTATTTCGACAGTACATGTACACACTTTATTTGCGCAACCACGTGATGTATTCGAACTGCGTTCACGAAACACGCACACCAGAAACGGAATTTTTTCCGTTACCATGCAGCACAAAGCCTCATTTCCGTAATAAACCAACGATGTTACATAATTTGGTGTTAAATCCGTAATGGTTGGCAGCTCTGTTAATACCATCTTCAATTAATTGTATGTTAGATATGATACCCTAAAGTGAATTATAAAAGGTAATTTCTCCTAGTTTTAAATAATTTAACAACTTAACTGTTATTTATTACTATGTCAAAAGACAAAGCAAATCTGTGCATCTCAGGTTATAAAACAAGAACTTCTTCAGATAGTAAGTACAACCTCAGATTAACAACTGTGTGACAACACAACAATATACGTTCTGCTCAAGTAATGTGCAGTGGTGAAGGTAGTTAAGTGAAATATAAAAATTAATTATTTTTCATTAGAGGGGATACCAAAATGTAAGGGCTGGCCTGTGAATGCTGACCTCGATGCAGATTCATAGGGTAGTGCTAGTACAAATTAGATTTGTCAGATTTTTTGATTGATCTTGTAATTGGAAATATTGATGGTACATAATCTCTCTCACATACACGCACCGACACACACACACGACACTAGCCATTGCAATAGCATATGTCTAAAAAAACATTTAAAATCAGTGTGTCTAAAAAAACATTCGAAATCAGAGATGTTAATGTTAATTTATTTAATTCATTTCATATTGCCAAAATTTTTCTACTTTCTTTTTCTTTGGCTCTCAAACCTTTCAAATACCAGATACAGTAGAACCTCGTTAATTCGTGATGGTCGGGACTGAGACACACCACATTAATTACAAAGCATGCAATTTAAAAAGACAAGGGGTCATCAGAAGAAGGTCTAGAGAGAGAAATGACCACTGGGAAGAAACTTACCTTCTTTATCTCGAACAGACCAGCCTTTGTACCCACGTCTTCTTCTCTAAGCTCGTCCGTGCGGTTTACCACCGTAGCCCCACAAGCTCTTGCAATACGATTGTTGTCGGACTTGCGCACCCGACGCACTGCAGAAATTCCAGCCTGTCAGCAAAATATTAAACCAACTTGTAAACACACACCAGTATAAAATGAATATGAATACGACTACAGTAAACTTCTCTGAAACGACCCCTCACGGTTCCCAGGAATAGGGTCGTAATAGAGCGTTATAGATGTTTTCCGAAATTTTCAGTTCATTTCAACCCCCCCCCCCCCCCCAAAAAAAAAAACCGCTACTCGCTAAGAAACCAGCCATACAATGGCAGGATGCTGTCACTTACAATGCTAGACGGTTTCGCTTTAAACCCACTTCAACCTTCATGACAAGTCCGTCGCCCTACAGGTCACCTCTAAAGAAAAGATGTCAAAAGACAGTTTATTTTTTACTGGTTATTTTACATGTACGTTTTCTGCTTGCCGTAGTTAAATACACTAGAACCCCGATGTCACGAACCCCGGATTTAACGAAGCAGTGATTTTACGAATACATTCTCGGGAACCGTCAAAAAATGGGATATTTTGACCAAAATGTGAAAATAAGAAAAAAAAAAAACAAAAAAAAAAACGAAATGAAATGAAAGATCATTAAAATCTGTTAATTTTAACACACAGCGTATTTTTGTGTCGGCTTTAATACTTCCAATAATGTTCATGTAAGAATAACAAAAAAATAATGGGACATTTCCTTTAAAAATATGGCAGCAGTAGGTTCTGCAACGCGAGTGGGCGCACACTAAGCTCGCCCAGCTGGCTGGCGGCAAAGGCTTCATGATGCATAAGCTCACCCCTCCCTCCCCTCGTTCACATTCTTCAAGGATAGCTCATCGCTCCCAGACACACAAACCATCTAGTGTCCTCCCTTATAACACCCCAACTTCGCTCCCCTTTGAAAAACCTTCAGTGAGAAAATGCTCTTTTCACCCTCCCTTCTCCCGTAAAATTGGGCTATTATGAGGGAGGGGTAAGACCGTTGTAAATATTTTCGGACCCCTCCCTCCCCCCTAAAACACAACCAAAAAAAAGTATGTCAAAATATGTCACTTTTCACACCAAGTTCGAGTGGAGTTTAGTCATCTCTAACAAGGAATTTACAAGCTTTCAAACTTAAATATAAATGTATTTTAATAGCAAGGGTCCTATGAAAAGGAATGTAGAATCTCGCTGATGCGACCCCTCACGGTTTCCGGAAAAACGGCCTTATAAACGGAATGGTCGCAATATAGAATTCGGGCCAATTCACCCCCCCCCCCCCCCAAATAGGTATATACAAATACATAAAATACTCGCGCTAAAGGAATTCGCGCGAGTTTGGCTATGCTAGCCGGCTGGTGGTTATTTTCGTTCAAAACGTGGCGAAGGAACTTGTGTGGATCAGGTAGAAAACATTCGGCTATAAACGAACGATACATATAAGAACAATGCTATCCTGAAATGCTGTGACATGTTTTTGGAGTAGATAATTACAGCGACAGACCGACAGGATGCGCTCCCGCCCTTGCCGTCAGCGATGTTTATTTTGACAGCTCAAGCAATTATCTTTCCAACGTCCCTTCGCAGAGTAAAAAAAGGAAAAAAAAAAAAAAACACGTTGGAATGCAGATGGAAAAGTAACTATGCAGTATAATATAGATATATTTACGGCCATGCTAAATTTTTCTATTCAATAAAATATGAGGTATTAGATTTTTCAGCAGAAACTGCTGTGTGACTAATAAACAAATTGTATCATAATAACTTAAACTTATAAAGTATTTATTAACGGCGAAGGACAGTCCTGTAAGCCCATAAAAATATTTATTTTACCGAGAATGGACTATACAACCTGTATTTTGTCACACACGGTGTGGGAGGGGAGGAGGATGCTGGTCGGACGAGTTTCTTACGCTCTCGCAGAAGCTACCACAGCGGCTTTTCGTGTGGGCGGGTAAGAAAACATGACAGCTGAGACGGCTTTTCGTGCGATAGTGGACGCGCCGAGCTCGGCTAAACACTGCCCCCAGCTCTCGCCAAGATAAACGTGAACACATAGCGCCCAACAAAGTGTAACAGACTTGTTTTTCAGCCGATTTTACTCCAATTTTCGACTTTATCTGCTCAAATTTTTCACGGTATCTCAAAAAACGGTCGTATTACGCATCAGAGGGGGGTTGCATCGGCGGGATTCTACTGTACCGAATAAAATCAAGCTGCTGTCACCAAACAAAGGTGGTCGCTGCGTTATTGCTCGCGCGAGAGGCGAGACGTGGAATGTTATTAGAAAGATAAATGCGGGGAAGACAGATGGCAGCCTGTGTGTTTCCTGCGTGGGGAATAAGTGGCGTAGCTTTTATTTTTTTTGCTGGGAGAAGCGACCTTTTTCTATCAACCCACGGGAAAAGATAATTGCTTGAGCTGTCAAAATAAACATCGCTGTGGCAGTTAAAACAAGTCGGCACTCGGCAAGAGAAACGCAGTAACACGCTACTTACCACAAGAAACTTATTTTCTGTCTGATTTTCTTCGGATTTTCGGCAATTTTTTCACGGTTCCTCGAAATCGGGTTGTAATAGAGAGGTGGTCGCAATAAATGGGGTCGCAACAAAAAGGTTTTACTGTAGTAAGTTTCACTAACCTCACATTAACCCATGAACACGTGAAAATGGGGCAGGGTCAACAGATTAAACAGGACTGAAGCCAAGTGGGATTGCCCTAGCGAAAGACAGCGATAATAAAAATAAATTAGGAATGAAGCACATACCAAAATTTATAGCATTCCAGAACAAGTTCAGGTTTAATAAACTTCTAACTTGCAAATCTTATCACATACAACTTGGGCTTCCCCCAGCAGCTAGGGAAATAATTGAAGAGTTATACTTTTGAAATGCTTGGGTATCAAAACTGCGGTGCACAACCTACCTGCATACATCCACAAAAGCTTTCACTTTAATGAGAACAACTATGTTACAATGTGACATTATCCCTAAGCATGGGTTGTCTAATCTCCAACCATCATATATCTTATTTCTCTACCCCAGTGGTTCCCAAACTTTTTTTTTTGAACATGGTTGACAAAATATAAGCACTTTGAAGCAAACTGTTATTTATTTAACAAAAGATATGTGTTTGCACACAGCTCAATTGGTTTCGATTTTTTCTTATCTTTTCTGATGGTTTATTAGATGGTTTCTGATAGTTTTAGGATCAAGTTGCGACCCACCTGTAACCCTTCCGCAACACACTAGTGGGTCCCGACCCACCGTTTGGGAACCGCTGCTCTAGCCTGTATTTTCTGTCTGTCCGCGAGATCTTCCTTATTCCTTTTATCGAATTCCATGATTTACCCCTAATTTTAAAGCTTATTGTGCCGGCTAATGACGAAAAATAGGCCCACAGTCTAAAAAATGTGCCGCTTCTCTTAAATTTGAGATTTAAAATCATCTAAGAAGAGGTCTTTTAATGTATGAATCAATTTTTCAATAGATAATAAATTAGATTCGATAAATATCGAATTAGATATCCACTTGAAACATCAGCATTTACATATTTCTTTTTCAAATTGCACTTCCGTCATAATAAACAGAACTTATGATAAAGAAATCATAGAGAATCCTTCAACTTAACCAAAAAATTCCACCAAAAGAACACTTAACCAAAACTTTTGGCACGTCAGACTTTTCTTATAAGTAAGTACGTACTTTCTGAATTTACTGTTGATATTTTGTATCACAAACATAACCTCTTACATTACTTCTCATAGCATCAGTTAGTATTGAAGATAAAAAAAAGTGAATAATGATCACATCAACACTTCCAACATTGTATTTAAAGAGGTTTTGTAAACACGTATATTATTGGTATGTTTGAATATAATAATTCTGTATAAAAAAAAGTGTAATAGCTATTTGTGCTGATGTGTTCAATTACATGTCTTCTCTAGTGTACCAACAACCGTTTACTTTTTCTATTCTTCTTAAAAATGTCATTTCTCCCAAATTTTTAAAGAATGGAATGCCACACAAAATGATTTGGTGTGCACTGTGGAATTCCGCACGAGTCAACTAGTAGCTAGTATTGCTGTTGGTCAAAAATATTACCACCACTAATAGGACATATCTCCCTCTAGTTCCATGGATTATAACTAAATGTCAATAGGAAATATTTTCTCGACATGTGTGGTCCAATGGTAACTCGCTGAGTATCATCCAACGTCATGATTTAACCAGATTAGGTCTTTGCTCAGTTCCAAAATTTTTGATGTGTAAACATCTTAGCTCTTTGTATATGACATTAAGTATGAGTAATTTCATGAAAATGGAATGAAAGTCAATAATCATAAATGTGTAACCAAGATGGAGGACCCAGGTGTAGCAACATAAACCAGTATTAGTGATGGATCGGTTTCAGTACCGCCAGTCCTCAGCAAATTAACCAGCACCAAGAACCATAAATATAAAGTCGTACTGGTACCAGTACCAAAGAAAGCACAACAGCTAAACCTTCCCCAGTAAAAAAAAAAAAACCATCTTGGTAAAACGTCACAGTATGTCACAGGCGACAACCACACACACGTCATTTTTTCTTCACTTTAAACTCCATGTGACAAGAGAATGGCTGGTAAATCTTTGAAAATTGCAGGCGACACCGACAAAGGACAGTCTCTCCTTCCCTTCTTTCACCACCTCGCTCTAGCCGCTAGACCACCCAGATGGAAAATTAACGCCGGCAGGAAATGTCGGAACGAGGAGTTCTTTGTCGAGACCCCAAACCATTTTGTCCCTATTTTTACTAGCAGACAGGAATGATTATTTACACTAAATGTAGACCTATAGAAAAATAACACAGGCTCAATATACTTTTAAAAATTATAAAAAAATATATAAATAAAAAATGATGATTTAAAGTTGTCTAACACTAATTAAATGCAGGTATTATCTACTATGTTTGCAGCTTTAGATGACTAATAACTAGAGACCTGGAAATATTGCGACTCACGGATTTGCGATAAATCACCAAACACTATTAAACAGTAGGAAATATTTTTTAATGAAAATAAATAATTATTTAAAAGGTATTTGGACGTTACATTTACTTGCTTTACTCAATTTACTTTACTTAATACCAAATTTTCGTATCTATTCACCAATATCCACAAATTTTTAGTTAGTTAGTTCTTTAATCATAAAACAAATAAGTGTGAATGCACAATGATATTAATACATTGAACCACCAAATATTTACTGTACACTGCATCAAATAATATGGCACACTATACAGGATTCACTGTTAAACATTATTGTATGCTATATCAAAAATCATGGAACATGATGGCAGATTATTACAGTAGCACTAGAGCAGCAGTGGGATGCAGAGATGATATATTTATAACTGTTTCAGACAACTAACATTTGAAAAATTATATATCTCACTAGTTCAGTATGTTTTATTGTTATTAAAACTGTTAGATTATCAACAAAACGTGTTTTAAAGCCTATCAAAATGAACTCCAGTCAATGGCAAAAGCTGCCTTCAAGCAGGAAGGAAAAAAATAACCAAGTATCTAGGAGGCAACATGCTGGTTCAGCACTCAAAACAAAAACTTATTTTGTTCTGTACACTTGTTCTTGCTCTAAAAAGCCATCAAGGCCTCAAGATGGTATTTCACATCACCATCTAGCTCATTCCTCCAGTGCTGATTGGCCAAGTTTTTTTCATCAATCCCATCCCCTTCTTCAATAAGATGTTTTTCCCTTCATATGCGCTTCTGACACGCCTGGTCATGCCAGCCTCAGTACTTCCACCACAGTCAACCAAATTTTTACCAGCCACAGATTTTTGAAGCCAAACGACTCATTGACAATAATGTCAATAATAATTCCAGTATTCTGACGGGTTGGGTTTAGCAAGACAAGGGATCCTTTCATTATTTCATGCATATAAATATCTACCACATTTATTAAATATTAAATAAGTATTAAAATTAGCTTCTCTGAAATATTTTGTTGCAAATAGTGTATAAGTAAAATTAATTTTTTAAATATATATATATATATATATATATATATATATATAATTTCATCTAGTGAAAAGAGAAAACAAATGTGCTACTTGGAGCTAGGTGACTTGTTTGTAGTTGAATTATGGTTAAGTGGGGTGCTGATGAGTCATGTTAAACACACCATTTGAAGTTGGCATTTGAGTTGTAGCCGCGTCCAAGGCAAATATCTTGGCCCACAGCTGCAGCCAATTGGGAAACACTCCCCTCTCAGGTGAGAGTATTAAAAGACAGGAGAACTTGTAATAACCTCAGTAGGTAACCCTACCCTGATGAGGGCAATAGCAACGTCGACCAAAACGTCTTTAAAGGTATTATATTCGCCTTGGACACGGCTACAACCCAAAAGCCAAGCAACTTCAGACAATGGCCGCGAAAGTCTGCGATCTTTATAAACACACCATTTGTATTCATCTTTGGTGTGACTTGAAACTGTGTGGAGTTATCCTAAAATAGAACTGAGAACTAATTTTTAAGAACCGGAATCGAACTGAGAACTGGGAAAAAACTAGAACCAACACATCACTAACCAGTACATATTATCACTATCATAATTATTAGGGGGCATACCAAATGTACTGGTGTGTCAAATGTAACTTTATGATAGTGACACTACCCAGGAATATAATTAGGAAACTAAAATAGTTATAGTAAAAACAATTACACTATTTAAAATACATCAAAAAACTTGCATTACAATGATTATAATACATTTTCTCCTTAATTCTCAATACCTAGGCTTAGTAGCACAGCATTAGAGCGCACATATGTTACCTCAAGGGACGTGGTTCAAATCTCGTCACCGGAGAAACTTTTCCCTTCCTTTTTTTAGTATGTGACACTATAATATAATAATAAACAACAACAGCAAAAACAACAACAATGTTGAATCAGCTCAATAAGGTTAAGGTTTATTTGTAGAAAATATCTGCCGACTGATTTTAGTAATTTAAGCAAAAATAAATATACAAACATGCACTCAGAGTTATAATTATAATATGTGTTTTAAAATTTTCAGGTTAATATTTAGCAATGCCACAGAAGTATAATTTATAATTTGTGCTGAAACTTCATAAAATAAACTGTTTAGTGAATTTTATAAAAACGGACAGTATTTTAATATAATTCCTTGTTGAAAATGAAGTTGGGGTTTTGGATTTTTCCAAGTCATTTCCATTTTTATCAGAGCAGTTTCTAATAAACTCAGCATCACAAAACTAGCACCTACTGAAAAATCTTATTCAAAGTTTGTATAGTGATTAAATCAACTTAATAAATAAATGTTATGTATTTTTGTTTATCAGTGTAAAAAAAAAACTTGAGGTCTGGAATTCTCACCAGCCACTGAATAACAGGGATACCAACCTCTTCCAGATAATTCCTTACAATTAATGCGGTGTGAGAATGAGCCTTGTCGTGTATTAATGTGAACCAATCGCCCAAAAACCTGCATATGGGACCACATGCTCTTGCACGATCTTTGCGATGTAGCAATGTGCAGTCAGCGATCCTTGTCCACAAGCACCGCCAGTCCGGGACACGCACACAAGCTGGCTCTTGTAGCAGATGTACATGCCGCTCCAAAACATGCATGAGCCACCTCAATATTCCATTGTCCCCTCGATACAAGCTTGTGCAAACCATTTGCCCTGCCTTCAGTACTCTCTCCTTCGCCTGACGTTGCAGAACACACACCCCCTCGTCTCATCCCAGAGGAGCACAGTCCTTCACTGATCAAGAGTCCTATTAAAGTGCTTATGGGCAAACTGCAACTGTTACCTGCGATGCTGTGCCATCAATTTTGGGCCCGTAGCAAGTCTTCAGGCCACAATAATCTTTTCTTGCAAACCTTTTTTCTAACCGTAAAGAGGCTTACTGTTGCCCTGCAAGCTGCGTAAAGCTGCAGAGGCAGCTCAACAGCATTGGAGAAATGTCTGTGCAAAGACGTCAAAACAATACAGTGATTGTCTTGTTCAGATGTGCAGCATCGTCGTCCTGATCGACACCTCCTGATGAAGCTAACAGCCCTTTGAAATCATTGGAAACCTGTTTGGATTGGATGTATTGGCTCAGGGAAACTTACGCTTGAATGTGCCATTTTCGTGATGCACAGCGCAGTTGAAAATTTCCGGTTGTTTTGTGCTGCTATCTGCGTGTGATGGTGGCCAGCAATGTTTACAATTCAGGAAGCGAATTCTAGCAGCAGGCACAAAGTATGTGCGTGATTCGTGTCCCGAAATTTTGTGACTTGAAAAGATAATATTTCATTTATCAGTATATTTTTGACGCACTGCATTATTTTAAAGAAATTTACATTAAATTTCATGCCTGAGTTTCGTATTATAAGTTTATTTGCAACACGAACAACATGAGAACATATGTTGTAACAACCCAGATTACAGCCTTCCTCATGCAATTCAGTAATATGTAATTTTTTGCCATAAATTTTTTTGTCAAATTTCAGGTTAGATGTAAAATTTTTTCCTTTAAAAGTTATTGTAAACGTAATTCTCCGGGTTTATTGTTTTTTTTAAATTCGTAAGTTTATTTTTCTAGTAAATTTTTTGCTGGATTCTTTGTGTGGGAAGGTGTGCTGACGTAATTCTCCTTCGTTTTCCCACGACCGAGGCTTTGTTTCACACGCTAGGCATGTGAGTCACGGTCACGGGAGTGTGAGAAAGAGACAAAATCGTTGTAACGTGGGAACAGAAGTAAGCATTTCGTTGAGCCTTTGTTGCCATGCGCCGTGATTGGCTGAAAATTACGTCAGCGAGCCCAGGACACTGCCCGCACAAAGGGAATGAACCCTGTAAAAAATTAGTCATTGTCCGAGCACCAGGCCGAGCGGTTGTTGTGCGGATGGCGGGCCAAGCAGGCCGTGGCCGGGCGATGGCTGTGTTTTTATATATATATATATATATATATTTTTAGGTATATTTGATTTTTATTTATTCTGTTTGGAATAGTGTAATTTTCACATGAATAAAAAAAACAGGTAATACATCGAACATTGAGTAATAATTTCTTTGTGACCTGCCACATAACCTGTATGTTCCAGTCATCACCTAATTTTGAGCTAGCCGGAGGTGGTGAGTGGTGACAATGTATTCACTCATTACCGAGATAAGATGTTAACACTTTAATGGCAAGTACTGAAAGACTTGCACATATTTTTTTTTTTAATGCATTACATAAGATGCAGTACATTTGTTAGCCGAGCATTAAAATACAATTGAGACTGTAGTCATATTCACCACAAGTCAAAGATTCCACCTCTACACACTAGGACAAACCGAACTGATGCATTACGTATGAGTTCACATCAGGTCAGTTAAGATTGTGCCTAAATGTAGGGGCCTTGCATACAAAGTTCCAATATTCACAGAAATATTAAAGAAATGACCTCAGAAGCAACCAAAACAGTATCCACCCGTTGACTGCCTACAGCACACTTGTTTGAAAAATCGAATCCAAAATTTAACAAAACAAATCAAAAAAAAAAAAAAAAAAAATGAAAAATTTCAAGTAAACAAAGGTTAAAGCAATTTAAATGGCTAATGACCAATTATATGTAATTAAAATAAATACAAATATGTAAAAAATATAGAACATCTAAGCACTGTTATTAAAGTTACGTAAGATGACTAATGACAATAAGAAATTGCAAATGAACTGACCTTCAATAAGTAGTGCTGAGCGAGGTCAGAAATACCCTTCTCAGTGAAAACCACATCTGGCTTGACAGCAATGATCTCCTCACAGATCTTATGCATCTGCTCTTCCTCAAGCTCCAGAATGCGGGTGAAGTCAGTGTCTTTCATGATTTCAATATTCGTCTACAACACAACAGCAAAACAATCAATAAAAAAGGGTCGTTACAAAAACTGAACTCAATCTTTAAAAATTTAGTACTTTTATTTTTCACACAATGTCGACAAACCCTAAAAACTGCACTTTTGATTCAACAATTAAGGAAAAAGTAACAGAAATCACAAGTTCTGCTATATATTTCTTAATTATTCTGTAAACTTAAGCGAAGTAATTATAACACCAGACAAATCATTTAAATCAGTAAAATACAAAAAGTCAAAACATATTTCTTGCTCGTGAACTTGTTGACAGTTAATTTAAACACCAAAAAAAACAAATACAAATGAACGGTGGATGAAATGGATAAAATTGTTGTTATGTACCTAATTTTAAGCACCTTCATAAGAGGAAACAGGCCGCTGTTATAAATACAAGATATGACCCTGAGTGATTGAGATTCAGATCATGAAACTGCAAAACTAGCTGTCGCAAGCTTCCAGCTGATCCAAACACTAAACAGACCTAAGGCAATCTTTCCTGTTTCCCGATTCATAATACTATGGGCTAAAACCCCAATCCTTATATCATTGCGATCCTTCTATTATTGGATACTGCTCATGCGAAGGAACCCACGGCCAAAGAAGTATCGAATCCTGAGTAACCTAGCTGAGAAGTCTCTAATCCAGCCAATGAACAAGTGACACTTGCTGGAGCATGATCGGGATGAGCAAGAGCTGGGATGCACCTACCTGGCTCTCCCCCTTCTTGTACTCTAAGGTGCAGTCCAGAAGCACAATGCGGGGGTTCTCTATGCGCCGCCTCATCTTGGGGTGCGTCACATCCTTGTTGACCATGACGCCCTTGAGGACCGCAGACTCCTCGATGGTGGCCCCCGGGACCTTCTCGACCTTGGCGTAGCGCTTGATGTCTATCTCGCGCCGCCCGCCCTCGTCCACCAGCACCGTCTGGGCAGCGTCGAGGGCGATGGAGGCTGCCAGGTCGGCCCAGCGCCCGATGAACTTAGTCCCCACGCACGACTTGATCACGCCCAGCAGCTTGCCGCGGTCATTCACGTCCAGGACCACGCTACGAGGAACAACCGCCAATGTTGTGCACAACCTCGTGGTTTTAAACATAACATTACAGTCCACTTGCTGCAGAAAAAATTCACAATTTTACTCAAGCTATACAAGGTAGGCAAAGCTGGCACAAGAAAACTTGTGCGATGGTTGATAAACAACATTAATACTATTATAGGTAAATAGAGGTAAAAAAATATCAAAACAATGGCATTTCAATGTGCAATGATTTTTGATCTAGTTTTGCACTTTCATAAATTTTGCATAATATTTTGATCCCTTTAAAATTGTTAAATGACAAGTTCCATTGAATATGCGAAGGAAAACAAAATATTACACGGACTAACGGACTGTATAAATTAAGCATTATTTCAACAAACTTCAAATTAAAAATAGATTTAAGTAACACATAGGTGCATATGTTATTTAACATACTTGTAAAACTTTAATAATGTCAGTAGTTTGACACTAAAACAATTTTTCTTTAATAAGATTAAAACAAGTGTCACACAGCTAAACAATGAAAGAAACAGTAATTTTGGTTTATCAAAAAATATGAAAATGTTATACGAAAGATTTAACCTAATTGTTTTGGGGAACCATCCACTAAACGCACGCCCTGTTTTAAAGATTAGAACAACAAACAAAGAACCAAGAGAATTTTAACAACGCCGGGTTAAAGTTGGTAATATGGGTCCGCGAGTGTTAAAAAAAAAAATCCACATTCATGACAAATTTAACATCTGATTCAACATTTTAAATTGAATAATTTTTTAGAGATTATTAGTTAACAAAAGATCCACCAAGTACATCTCATTCACAAAATATTTAAATGATAAAAAAAAAATTAAAATGTATAAAGCTAAGAATTATTGAGAATTTTGGATTTGTTTTCGGCAACATAGCATAATAATCCCTTTCTGTGAAACAATCTGTAATTAATTATTAATTATGATGAAATTTTTTAGAAATACTTAATTCTTATTTATATAATCAGTTAAATCAACAAAACAAATTTAAAAAATGGTTAAAAAAAATGCATTGCCAGGATTTTTTTTTATTTCCTTACATTTTACTATTTTACACCACTCTTATAGGTCCATATAGTATATCTATTTATTTATTTGATTTTGTTTTATATCAATTTTTCTTCGATTGCAGTGAAGTGTAAAAAAAAAATTTATTTGTAAAGTAAAATCTAATTTTACATACCCGCAATTTACAAATTTACATGATTAACTCTCTTTTACTTGCACCACCATTATTCCATTAGTATTAACTATTAATGCATTAATTTCTCAGTTTATGCGAACGTATTTACTACAACTTAAATTTGCTATAAAGCTGCATTTAATGGCAAACCACCAGAAAAAAGTTTAAACAGAACAATATCAGCTGTGAGATGTAAGATCATCAAATTTTTAAAAAATTAATAGTTGCAAAAACACTGTAAAAAATTTAATATTTTAACTAAGAATGGGCATGTCGTTTCTTCAGCGCTTCGATTCCACGATTCTATCTGGATTCGGAACAGTCACTTCTCAATCCGTAAGGAGGAATTGTGCAATATAAGGAATCATATCATATTTAGAATGATAGATAGTAAGAAATGTTGGTTATTTGTATGTAAAATAGATTCACATAAGTAGATTCTTGCCACAATTGCATATTTTCTGGCCAGTAAGCTCAAAATGTTTACACAACTCGCCTAGCACTAATGTACTAAAAATGTGGTAAATTATTTTAAGGTTAGAACACAACCACTATCTCCTATATTTATCTGCAACACTGTACTAACCAAAGTTAGATTTCTGTACTTGCGCGGAAAACATTTTAAATTCATTTCAATATAAAAGCTTTATTTCATAAATACAACATTAACATAACTTATCTCTCCACTTGTTAAAATATTTCACTTACAACGTTGGCGAGCAATCATGACGCCTTGTTGAAGTAAATAATTTAACACAGGCTGGCAAACCATGTGATTCATTAACATTTAAGATAGTTATGTTTTTTTTTTCAGTCTTTCGTATACTAAAGCTAATTTCACGTGACATATTTGATATTTTTACGTAAATACTTTTAGCTTAAAAGAAGTTAGTTAAAAATAGGATTTACACATAAGTCATTAAATTAAATGCCAAATATTTATTTTTGTGCATAACATAATGCTTCCTATGTGTAAACAAATTTTTGTACAAAATGCACTGTTTTCACGTATGTGTTATTTTATTTGCTGTTACCACGATAGCTTGCCTTATTATTAGTGATGAGTCGAATCCCAATTTTCTTAAATCATAATCTCAAAGAGTGCCTCGAATTGACCTCTCTTATTAGAATCTGGGCCTCAAGGGTCAAAAATTAAATAATACAACAAATAAAAAATTTTAACTTACATCAACTGCTTCTTCATAGCACTTGGTTAGTGAGGTTATTAGCTACATTCGAAATTGGTAATTCCTAATGATTTAATGTATTTCAAATGTAGCTAACCTATACCAACCAACACATTTCACATTATCACATAATATTTATACCTAACTTAGCCATTTGATATAATACATGAGGTATCACAATACCCACTTACAGAATGATTGGACGACATTATCATGGGAAATTTAAAAAAAATTCTTTGTGAGACTCCCGCCACAGAAGCAAGGATTTTCTTCAGAATTGTCATTTTTTTGCAAAAAAAAATGTTTTGGGTTTTAGAAACTATCTAAAAACATATACATAGAATCATCTCTATAACTTTCATAAATTAAACCAAAAAACTTAAAATAATATAATGTTGAAACATTAAGAGACATGGTAGGTACTAAATTTGGCATAACAGTGCAGAACCTACACAATGTGTAAATTTTTAGATGATGTAAGAACTAAAGTAGGTAAATGAAAATTTTGGCATTAGGCTAAATGTATGTTTAACACATTAAAAAATGTCATCACATACCATTAACAATTATTTGTTAGTCTAACCCAAAGGTGGGTAGATCGCAGCTCGCCAGCCACATGCAGCTCTTTTCACAGGATTTTACGGCTCTACAACACACTGCGCTGCTACAGCACAAAAATAAAAGCTGAACAAAATCAAACGGCACAATCACAACGCATGTCCTCAACCTGTGTGCTCGCATCCTACCATCACCCCACCCCGTCTCTGTACTCGTCCAGGTGATTTTATAATAATTAATTAAAATAATTGAGGTTTTTTTGTTTTATCAGTGGAGCACTACTAATGACTACCATATTGATATTATTTTTAATTTATTGTTTTCCTAAGTAGCATTTATTTTTAAGACTTTGTGTTGAATTTTTGAATAAAATATTTTGATTTTATATATATATATATATATATATTATATTCTTAAAACTCCATGTAGATAGAGAAAATACTTTTTGTGGCTCTCTAAAAAAAAAACTTCATATTTGGCTCATCTCACTCAAATGTCTGCAGACCCCTGGTCTAACCTATAACATTTTTAAAATGTTAAGCGTAAACAAACGATAAGATAGGTTAATGCAGTATTACTTTTCCTTTTTTTTGGGACATTTATTAAAAACAAAGTTTTTCTCCAGTTTAAAAAATGAACTTCTGGGTCACATCCAGTAATAAAAGAAAGTTAGTTACAAACAGGTATAAATATAAAATTCAAAGCAGCTTCTCTTGTAAATAAAGCCATCTTGATTTTTCACTAAATAACCAAAGATATGAAGATACAAGATGTACAACTCTGTGTCATGCACACAACACAAACAGCAATGTATCACATTTGTGGGGTTATAGATAAAATCAATGGGTGCTGTAGCAGAAAAAAATTCTACGTTTGGGATATTAAACAGAAATAGGTACTTTGTTATTGAAATTTGTTTCCGCTTGACTGTCAACCATTAACAATAAACCAAAACTTATATGAAGCAAACACAAAACTTATGAAAATTTTTGTAACAAGACTTGAGTCTTTCAGTTTTATATCTCTTACCTTTAAACATAATATCTGCCTCTGTATGTTTGTGCTCGCAAAACTCGAAACGTAGTTGAGCGATTGACTTGAAATTTTGACACAACATTGCATTTCAATACGCAAATCATTTTACAGTTAAAATTAATAAATAATAATTCCAGAAATTTTTTGGGAAGTCTGTCATTTTCAAACTAAGAAGTACAAATTTGGATATTATGGTGTTCAGCTAGAAATAAACATATTAGGCCCTAACATATATGGGTCTGAGCATTTATGAAAAAGGAAAAAAATATGCATAGGTTTTCAAAAGAATTTTTTATAAATTTTATTCACATTCTGCTAATGAACAGTTTAGAACTTAATAAATTATCACTGGGAGGTATAACAAGAAAATAGATTAGAATCTACACGGAATGAATATATTCTTGTAATGTGTGCGTGACAAAAGAAAAAAAAATTACTTTTAACACCATTTTTTGTTTTTGTTTGCCATAATACATATTTTACGAATTAGCTCACAAAAAGACATTGGAAGCATTTGATGATACATTGAAAGATTTGAGAAATAGTCAGGTACAATTTGGTACAGCATTGATGTTATTATCCTGTGACTTCAGGCAAATGCTTCCAGTTATACTTCACTCAACACCAGCTGATGAATTAAATGCCTGTTGGAAATATTCAACTTTAGCAGAGTCAATAAAATGCATTTAACAAATATTAGAGTTCAGCTTCATACCGATCCAACAGCTGACACATTTCCAAGACAATTACTTGAGGTCAATAACGGCACTGTACCTAAAAAAATCCAGGAACAGGAAAAATCACGGTCTCATCTAATTTTTACAATATCGTGAATTCAAAAGTATAATTAGTAGACAAGGTTTTCCAAAGCATCTAAACAAATTACTAAATCACACATGGTTAAGCAGAAGAGCCATCTAGCAGCTAAAAATGTTGACATATTGATATGAGCATCATCATTCTAAACAGAATCGCAGGAAAAACAGTGACATACCAATCCATTGAATCCGTAATACACCAAAGTGAGGTATTTAATTTTCCAACAAAATTTCTTAATTCACTCAATGTAACCGGATTACGTCACACATTCTGAATTTGAAAATTAGAGTGCCATTTATATTACAGTGAAATTCCGTTACAACGTACTTCAGAATAACGTATCTTTCAGTTCAACGTATGATTTTAAATTCCCGCTCAAAACACCAATGTAAACAATGTAAAAATATTTCACTTTAACAATAAAAACGTATCCCACCTTTCAATACAACGATCATTCTTTTCCAGTTATCAGGAAAATTTTACATAATAGTTACCGAGTTTGCGCAGGGGTTATTTAATATAAATGTACATCATGATTAATTTTTATCACTTTCAAGAATCGTTAACAAGTATAAAACGTAAACAAACATTGTATCAACGATTCATAGAATCATAGTACAGTATAACGCGCCATTCGTCCTCCTCCATGGATCACACACTTAGTGCACGAGACGATATAAACAATCTATTGCTCTCTCGCCCCTCTTCAAGACAATTTTTTTATCTGTGCCATCTTTTGTTTATTAATAGAGCACGTTTTAAAAGTTTATATTAACGCAGATACAAACGTTAAATAAAAATTATATTTTAACTTGTTATATACAAAATAGAAAATCAAATAATGTTAATTTGTGCAGGTTAATTTTTGAACTGTTTGGTGTCACAACATGGCCAACACGCTCGAATTGTTTTGCCATGAAGGTCAGAATGTTGCTTGGCACAGCCATGCTTGCGACGCGCGCCTACTAGTGCGGAACTATGGTTATCTATGGATGAGAGGTTTGTTTACGTTTGACGTGGCACGAGGCAAACAATATTGTTGATTGAATATTTTAATCAGGATGGATGGCCAAAAAGATAAAAAGAAATGCAAGCAGTTTACTTTGAAGGAAAAAGTGGAAATTTTAAAAGAAGTTGACGAAGGCAGGAAAAATGCAGATGTGGCACGGTCGTTTGGTTTGGTGCCCACTACACTGTCAACAATAGTAAAAGTTCACGAAAAAATTATTAAACTGTATGAACAGTCATCTTTATCTGCTGGTCGCAAGAGACATCGCCTAGGAGATGATGAGGGAATTCTATCCAAATAAATGTACATATCTGCAAAATAGTTTAACCCATTTGTCAATTTTTGTTCGACCGATATAAAATAAATTTTGTATACAGTACAACCCGGTTATAACATTCCCGTTTGTAACATTTTCCCGCCTATAACATCATAATTTCATAGTCCCGTCATTTCTCCATTTAATACAATGCTTTAATTTCCCGCCGGTAACAATATTAAAATTTCTACATTCCCGCCTTTAACGTTCAAATTTTCTTTGATAACTGCCACAATTTTCAGTATCCCTTCCTTCAAAGCCATTTTTTAGAGCGAAACCATAGCTAAAAAATACAGCATGCATACACAAACATCAGATGTTTACATTTGTGTAGTTCACCATAGATGTGGTACACACGCACTCCACAACTTGCACCAGATCGACTATCAATATGGCGTCCTGTTCGCGCTCGTTAGCCTATGACTCGTTATACTTATGATGCACATTTTGTGCACTGATACATGGTCGGAAACAGTGCTACTGTATTCTATGGTGCTGGTTTTTGTTTCAATGTTTCAAAGTTTTAACACCTTGAGATGGTTAAATGTTCTATGGATATATTCACGGCTTTTGTTTGTGGTTAACCTTTACCGTTATTTTTTTTTTCACTTATTGTTGCCGACCTCCGTAGCGTAGTCGGATGCACACCGGCTTACGGTGCGAGGGGTTCTGGGTTCGAATCCCGGGTAAGGCATGGGTGTAAAATTTACATAATGATAATTGATTACCAATGATGAGTGCACTACGATACAATGACCCAATTTACATACTGAGATTTGATTGATTGATAAAGATATGATAACGATTCGAATCAGGACACATTACCCTATGGCTGCTGGCACATCCGCTGAAGGCCACACAAAAAAAAAAAAAAACTTACTTATTGTAGTCACGGTCGTATTTCATTAAAATACGCCGTATTGAAATTTTATTCAGATTATTGTACGGCTATGATGGCTGATAAATATAAGCGAAAATCATATTCTGTAGCTGAAAAAAATACAGTTTATTAACCAAGTGGACAGGAACCCCAACAAAACGTGTGTTGCGATTGCAAAAGAGTTGAATATTTCTGTTTTGACTCTGAACTTTATCGTACAAAATCGTGAAAAATGTTTTGGCTGAAAGTGTAGGTACATCTGTAAAGGTAAAAAAAAAAATTAGAAACGGGAAACACGAAGACGTTGATGACAAGCTGTTGGAATGGTTCAAGCAAGTGCGGGAATCAAGTGTTCCTATAAATGGAAATATTTTATGACAAAAGGCAGAGGAAATAGCTTTGAAGTTAAGAGTTGAAGGTTTGAAAGCTACAAATTGTTGGATCGATAGATTCAAAAAAAGAACTGGGATTGTTTATCGTGCCATAAGTGGGGAGGGTGCCACACTGTAAACACTTGGAAAAATGATGTCTTGCCGAGTTTGTTACGCAGTTATGAAGAAAGGGACATCTTAAACTTAGATGAATGTGCATTATTTTTCAATTTGTTACCAGACAAAACCTTCTCATTCAAAGGTGAAAAATGCACTGGTGGCAAAAGAAGCAAAGAGTGGATCACAGTTTTACTTGGTGCTAACATGGATCGCACAGAAAAGTTACCTCCATTGGTAATTGGAAAAGCAGCAAAGCCGAGATGTTTTAAGAATGTCAAAACCTTGCCTTGTAGGTATGACTACAACAAAAACGCATGGATGACTTGCAAGATTTTCGAGCAGTACCTCCACTTTCTTGATGCTAAGATGGGGCTCAGAAACAGGAAGATTTTGGTTTTTGTGGACCACTGTGCTGTGCATCCTCCAAATGTTAGTTTGAGAAATATCAGACTAGAATTTTTGCCTGCGAACAGTAGTTCTTGCCTTCAACGTCTAGATAAGAGCATCATTAATGTTTTTAAGATGGGTTTCAGGAAGCGGTTGTGCCACAAAGTTCTTCGATTTGTAGAGGCCAAGAAATCTATCAAAAAGATTAATATTCTGGATGCCATGCACTTTTTGTCTGCTTCGTGGGATGCTGTTTTGCCTACGACAGTTGCCAACTGTTTTCGGAAAGCAGGTTTCCAGAAAACAGTGACAACGGATACAAATGCTGTGGATGTACTGAACGAAGACGACTCTCCAGCTGCAGATGACATTCCATCTACAGACCTGCTAACTATACATAACTCTCCAACTGCAGATGAATGGGCAATGTTGCAGACTGTCTGCAATTTCCAGGGCAGTTATGAAGAGTATATTGTGGTTGATGACAATCTACAAGCTTGTCAAACTCTGACAAGTGACATCTCAGATCAAGATGAGCATGAAGATGAGGATGGCAAAGATGACGAAGATGCTGAGCCTGAAGTTGTACCTACACAACTTAAAGCCTACGAAGCTGTAACTACTTTGAAAAAATTTGTTGGTGCACAAAACAATACACCTGACAGTATTATGAGCTCTGTGTGGCATATTGAGGATTACTTAGTGAAAGTTGCTAAAACAAACAGTAAACAAACTAAAATCACCAATTATTTTTCAAAGTAACTGTAGTAGGTGAATCACAAGCAGCTGGAATTTCATTCCAAGTTATGTTATGTTTAAAACATTTTTTCTTTAGGATATTATTAGGTATTATCTATAAGTAAAATTAACCAATTTTCCACTCTATTGCTGTACTTAGTGTATTACTCCTGTACTTTGTGTTGTTTTACCTATACTCTTTAATTTAATCAATCCACGCGTAATTTATACAAAGTAAAGATGTAATTTTATGATTTCCTGCTTATAAATTTTTTTTAAGTTGGTCCCTTGGAGAATGTTATAACAGGGTTGTACTGTAGGCCTAGAATTTAGGCTACTGTATTAAGTTCTGTAATTTTTTTAAAATTCTTGTTTTACAAATATTTTCTTCCAAGCTAATGTAACATTTGATCCCCTACTACTTTATTTTTAAAAATTCAAAAATACTAAGTTTTAAAGGTAACTTTCAGAATAAAGAACTTTCATTACTAAGTAGTATAAAAGTTGAGGCTTTATTGATGTACTTTATAACGAGATTCTACTGTACTACGAATCAACGATAAGCCAAAGTTATGCAATGGCATATGATTAGTAGCTAAAAAAAGGATGAACAATCTAATTGAAGTAACAATTTTGATTGGACCTCATAAAGGTGAAGATGTATTACTTCTATGAATACAATTCATTCCGACCGACATCACATTAGAGTTCAAATGGCTTCAATTTCCAATACACCTGAGTTCGCTATGACTATCAATAAAGAGCAAGGGCAATCTTTGCAAGTGTGCGGTTTGAATTTAGAAAACGAACGCTTCTCTCCTGGGCAATTATAGATTGCATGCTCAAGAGTCGGTATGTTTATGAAGAAAATGTACGAACAAAAAATGTAGTCCATCCACTGTCTTTAAAATAGGGAAAAAAATTTAAGCGGGGAAAAAAAAAATTTTTTTTCTTCCTTTCCTTTTATTCCACAACATAGTCAAAGCAATGCAAAACAGGGTATTAAATTTAATAATGAGTTTCCTCGGTGAATCTATGTTCACTAGAATATTTTGATTTACTTCCCTATTCACTTCATTTCAGACTGAGCCACAGCGAAGAGTGGCCGGGTTAGCAAGTAAATCATAAATGTGGTTGTTAGCGGATTACAGGGCCCTTATTAAAATAATTTTATAAAACAATGTAACCAATTCCTGTAAATGTAATGTCTTTGTACATGCTCAGCAATGATAGCTGTACAATATAATTTTTTGGAAAGGCAGTTGGTGGCACTCTATTTCCAAACATAGCAACAATAACGATTGTACATTTTTTCTATTTCTAAACCTAAAGTTGAAAATTGTTATGTTTGATTTTAATAAAACTGCACAAAAATCTGAAATTAATTTAATGTATTTTCAAAGACCAAAAATTATGTAAGAAAATCTAACCATAAAAAGGGAATACAGTAGAATCTCGTTATAGCGAGCACGGTAATAGCGAGAATACGGCTATAACGAGGTATTTTTGAGGAATTTACGGCGTCATCGCTTGAAGCGCGCTTTTTTTATTTGTTTCCTTTATCTCCACCCCTCTCGCTCGCCACTAGACATCTTGCCGTTGACGCCTGTCACATTATTCAGCCGTGCAGTCGCCACCTAAGTGCGTGGCTTTGAAAATAGAATCCCATCCTTTCTTTCTTTTATCAAACTTCCGTTAGTTATCAGTGCCATGTGTAGACAAAGTTTGAGATTAGAACAGAAACAACGTAAGAAAGTATTTTTTACAAATTAAAAATATGTATGTTTTTGTTTTTATAATCGTGTATTTTCACGTTTTTTTTGTTGTAATCTTAAAAGAGATAATATTAAAAAGCCGCTCTAATGAGATTTAATTGTTTCTTGGTTAACAAAAACTATTAATTATCAAATATTGTTAATTGTTTATATTATATTGATTATTATTTACACGACGTCATACTGTACGCGTACGCAATACGACTGGATTCGTTGCTGCAACATAACATAGCATGTTATGCGGTATCAGAAGTACGAGTAACGTAACGATAGTAACGAGTACTAATTGTAATAGTAACGAATAAATACGGGTACGCATTTTTCCGTTACTTTTACACCTCTAGTAGGCACTACCGTATTTATTTCCGAATCGCTAGGGCAGTTTTCTTGTAACTTTTGTTTCAGGCAGTTGTTGGGGTATCTGTCCGGGAAAGGGGTGGTGATGGTTTGAGTTTAATCCCAAATTTATTTTCTAAAAAAGTTGACAGGTTTCTTTAAATGAAAAAAGTATAGTTCTCCTGCGGACATTACCGTATTTACTCGTGTATAGCGCGCCCTCGTGTATAGCGCGCACCACGATTTTTGCAACTAATTCCAAAGAAAAAAAAAATTGAAATTTTTTTTCCCCCATAAATAAATTTTACTAACATTTTGTGGTACCTGATTATTTAAATTGATGTGTGGTGATGCGTCAGGAAAATACATAAACTCTGCTGTCTAAACGGAAGATAATGAAGCGCTATATCGTCACAACTGGTACGTGGAAGGAAGGAAGGGAGGGAGGCGTGCCGCGCTACGTTGCTAAGCTGGCGCGGAGAACTTGATGACTCACCGGTGAGGAATGGAGGAAGCGAAGAAGTTGCCGGGGGGGGGGGGGGGGGGGGGGGAAACTGGTGACAACATTCTCTCTTTCTCTCTCTCTCTCTTTTTACTAGCTTCTGAGCTGGCTTTCTGTAAAGGGGGGAGGTCTAAAAATAAACAAGAGACCATGATGTGCGAGCTTGCGCGCGCGCGTGTGCGTGTGTGTGTGTGTGTGTGAAACAGAGGCCTTGTTGCTTGTGCGTATGTGTGGGGGCTGGCCAGAAACGTCACCCGTCACCCGGCAGTTAACGACTTCCACTCCTCCCCGCCTCCCCCCCCAAAAAATTTTTTTTCCCGTGTATAGCGCGCATCCTTATTTTTTTCCTTTACTTGAGGGGAAAAAAGGGCGCGCTATACACGAGTATATACGGTACGTTTGAGGCGTACGTGCGTTGCCGCAGCCGCACTCCTGCTTTTTTGTAAGGAATTAAATCGTCGCGCTACACTAGCACCACCTGTTAGCAACATCCCGAACCAACATGGCCGCCAGCAGACAGCCCGCGTCGACGATAGATAGCAGGACAATGCTACGTCGGCCGCGAGCTGAGATGCTATACTTACGTGGCGTGGTAGGGTATTCTGGTTATTTTGACGCAATCGGTGATCACATCCGTACTTATGGGGTATCGTTTTAAAGAGAATTCACACATCTGCTCACAGAAATTAAGATTTCGTTAATATGACCTGTTATTTTTCAATTATACAGGTTTAAACACAATTTTTATGCTATTTTCGGTTAATTTTTATTTTTTGGGGGCCAAAATTTGTCCAATTCGGTTATAGCGAGGACACGGTTATAGCGAGGATCAAACCCGGAACCGTGACATCTCGCTATAACGGGACTCTAGTGTATTTTGAGATGCTTTAAAATGGATGTCCCATGCCCAAGAACGGAAGATTTAATGATCAACTTTGAACACAATTGTAAAGACCACAAGGATTGATGGATTCAAGCATCTCTGACATTTTATTCAGTGGGATATATTTTCTTCTCATTCTTTCCATCATAGTGAGATATGTTATTTATTTTTACATATTTTTGTACTGCCCCCTTGAAATATGTAAAATGAGGTTCCACTATATGTTTAAATTTGAATATAAAAATATTTGATATTGTAAATGATTGGATATTGGGACAGGACTCGCAGAAGCCTAGTTGGTAGTGGTGAAGGCACGTACCCCATCCTGTTCTGCAGGAACACCACGGCGTCCTCCAGGGCCTGCCGGTACGCCCTGATTATCACCGTGGGGTGTATCTGCTGCTCAAGGAACTGCTCTGCCACGGCCAGCATCTCCCCCGCCAACACGATCACGGACGTGGTGCCATCCCCCACCTTCATTCAAACATTCAATTAAAATGTATGTGATTGTCAGTAGGCATGTTACAAAGAAAAAAATAATAATGGTACAATGTTTAAATGTGCAATCATTCAAAACAGTCAATACAACTCTATTAATCATTACCAGTAATCTATAGACCCATAAAAACCTTACAATCATATGGACTATTTTAAATTGTGTTACATCAAATTTTTTTTATCTAGGCGCTGAGTCATTTTACTTGCTATTTCATAATAAAAAGTGTTGGGTCCATGCCAATCCTAGAATTGGCCAATTCAGATAAAAATGTTTTCCAAGGCTTCAGCACAATATTTATATTTGGAAAATCTTGTTATTTTTTATAGGGGGTTTAAACTTGATTTGTTGATACTTTAAATAAGGATTTTCATATGACTATTTAGGAAGTTCTTCATTTATCAGCCGATATTGAACCTACAGGCCGATGCTGCATTTATTGTCCTTTACAACAATAATCAGCCGGTACCACAATAACAGGCAATAATCAGCCATTTCCCCTTTAACTGGCAGATACCCCACTAATAGGGCAATCCCCAATAATCGAGTGATGCCTCAATAGAGCAATTCCAGACTAATCAGATTAGTTTCACTAACCACATTTTTACAGTTGTATTTTTTGATTCATCAGTACTTTCATAGCTTTATCAAGGTATTGAGCTAATTCACCACAAGCCCTGTTTAATTGAATAAGAATCTTGTTTAGTTAACAGGGGAACAGTAACTGTTTTCATAATTATGGACAAATTTTATATTAAAAGTTACTAAAACATTATTTTTTATTTCAAGTGTCATTATCACACAATGTCAGGGTTCAGTTGATGTTTTAATAAGATTCACCTAATTATAATTCAATCAACAAATAAAATTTTGCCACAATATAAAAATACATAGAGAAAATTTATGTTTGTGCAGTTACATTGCCTATTTTTTTTATGAATTGCAAAAGTTGTAAGTAAAAAATAAACATCATTATTTACTTCTAATTCACATTTGTAAAAAATAAATAACAGGTTTTTGTATCTGAGTACACAAATCAGGAATAGTTTGACAAGCATTATAGCAAAGAGTATATAATCTGATGAAATCAAAGAACAGAATCCCAAATATGAAAACTGAAACTGGAATTGGAATCGGTATCTCGCAACCAATGAAATTAAACATACTGAATTAAACATAACTGAATTCAGCAATCTGTATTTCATAATCAGAATAGCACTGACGAAACACTTTATTTTCTGCTGATTTATAGCTACGAAGTTTGTAAGCTATAACACTGAAAAACTTTTTGTTCCATTATCTTGCAATTTCTGAAGAAAAAAATCTATTTGGTGAAATTTCAGTATCATGTACCCAAGTTTATCCCTTGATCCTGATGGTACGCTTTGATCCTGTGGTGCATGATGCTTGCTGTTTTAATTTAACACAGCAAAAGCTCTTGCACATAAAAACTTGTGATATAACAATGAATAATGATTATGTTGAATACAAAATATATTTTACTTTATGTTCAACTTAAGATCATAATATTTATTGTTATGTCACAAGTTTTTGTTATGTGCAATTTTTACGTACTAAATTAAAACAGCAAGCATCATATACCACAGGACAAAATGTACAGGATCATGCCATCAGGATAAAGGGATAAACTTGGATACATGATACAGAACAGTTACCATCTTTTTTTAGTATTTTAAGTAAAATATGGGGAGAAATAAAAATAACTTTTCCGGTTCAGATATGCTAATGGAATCACCCATGCACTTTTCATAATATTATAGCAAAAAAACAAAATCTTTACAAATACTAACCTGAAATAGGAATAGAAATAAATTGTTTAAAAAATAATATTTAATACATTTGAAAAAAGTTATATTTGCATTAGTAAAAAAATTTTCAACTACAAGATTTGATGTAAATTTGAATCTGCAGTCACAGACAAAATTTGCTTCGCTGACTAGGTTGCTACACAAGTTACTCACTTGCTTTCACCTCAAATGTTTTGGTAACTACTGCCCGTTATTTAAAACCCTTCGAAATCTGTATTTATGAAATGCTACCCTACAACACAGACACCTACATGACTGTGAATGACTCATTAAAATCAGATCCCAAAATCTAACCAGAATCAGTAGAAGAGTAAGTAAACTTTGAATTTGTTGCTCGATGAGCGCCCACAATACTACCAAACACTCACCTCTTCATCTTGAGTGCGAGCAATCTCGATCATGGACTTGCCAGCAGGGTGTTGCACTGTTATCTCACGAAGGATAGCGTTGCCATCGTTTGTCATCACGATGCCACCCATCGGGTCCATCAACATCTTGAGCATGGCTTGAGGCCCCAGGCATGTTCTGATCACATCTGCAATAGCCTGCACAAGGAGTTTCTATATTAGTATAGATATAATAAGATTGTGTGTGTTCGCATCAGAATTAAAAAAAATAAAAAATAACACCAAAAAAAACTATTGCAGTTTTCACATTCTGCAAAGCAACTGATTAGTGCACATGTTTTAAACTTTTAATGTATAAACAAGCCAACAATATCTATACTCAAAAATTGTTTGATGAACTTTTGAGAAATCTTGGATCTTCATTGGAACACTTTTATTTTCAAAAGACATTAAAATAAAACACGGGTAAATTTCAACACGAACAATTAAAATCTCAAGCTGCATTCAAGGAAACAATTTCAGGTTCACAACTCAATCTAAAATAAACTAAAAAAATTAAATTAAACTAATCAAAAACAATATTTAATTATATAAATCTGAAACAAAATTTATTACCAAAAATTAGCCGATGCTGTTTCTCAAAAAGATAGGGATGTTTAATGTCAGGGAGACTGTTTTCCACCCCAATTAGTCACAATAAATACTAGTTTACAAATTTATATTTTATGAGATTTTTTTCCAGTAATTAAAAGAATTCTGAATACAAAAAACTTTACAAAATTTCAAATTTACTAACCCAATATTTGATGTTTAACACTTTACATGAAGATAAGCAGACAGAAAAAAGGCCACATTATTGTATCAGCTAATTGTGATAAGTGATAATTAAAAATTCATGAAAGTTACCTAGAATTGTTTAAGCAAAATAAATTAATGTTTACAATCTGGATGTTGGTGATTTCGTTGCTTTAGACTAAAAAATTTATATAAAAAATGAAGAATTATTTTTAATGTGTATTTTTGACAGAAAAAAAAGCCTGAAATGGTGACTTTCACAAATATTTCTTGGTACAAAAACATGGTGGGCAAAATTGTAATTCGTAATACATGTGAGAGCATTCATTTTTAGTATTTCACTATGATACGACATGTCATTCCCTAATGAAAATAATAGTCATAAGTAGTAGAAAGATATTTATTTATTTTTCTATTCTCTTTTTATATTTAATGTTAATGCCACAAATTATAGCGCCAATATGAAATATTTGTATTGGCATAAAACTATTCTTACTAGCATACAATATGTCTGGATCAACATTCCATAGCAAAATAAGATTGAAATAGAATCAACAATTTTATATTTCTTATAATGAGAAAAAAAACCAAGTCCAATTACCTAAACAAATGCACATAATAGTACACCTATCCCTCACTTAGCACGGCTTCAGATTGTGCGAATTAATTTAGCGTAATTTTAATTTTACTGCTCTAGTCTCAAATAGCACATCTGTAAACTTCAGTTAGCACAAAATCTCGGCAGGCAAAAAAAAAAAAAAGTCGACCATGACGCCATGAAGTCTGTTTCAACCTCTGTGAACATGTGCTGTGGGATACATTTAGCCAAACAAGGAGAGGGGGGGGGGGGGAAGAGAATCACGCGCAGGTCTGTCTACGCTATCGGTTGTTGTACAAACATCAGCTGTGGTAAGTTAAATTGCGGCCATGGAGTGTAAAGGACCAAATGTTTTTTACGTCCGCACGTATGCCGCCGTGCTGTACCGTTGTCGCCTGGACACAGACCGGGCCGTGAACTCAGTCTAGCCAGTGGCAGGGAATTCACTCAAAAAAATCAATGTCTGCCATTCAGCAGCCGGTAACTGTACGTGCTTGATCACTAATAATGCATAGTGTTCAAGTATTTGAGACAGAACTAGAAGTATTACGGCGCGCAGATTGTCATGAAGGCCACGCTTATGTTGGTCGCACTTTAGTTTAAAGCAATTCAACTGTGCACACAATCGTACGAAATAAGGACTCTTACCAAAAGTTTATAAAAGTCTGATGCTGTTGTTTGTACTAGTGGGAATATATTTGACATTAGATACCGGAACAGATGATTCACGTGGAAAAAGTTGTTAAATGAATGTTGCAATAAAAAAAAAATATCAATGGCCTGAAAAATTAAAATATTCGTTTCACTGTCAGTAAAGGATGGTTTGGAAAGGTACACAACGTAGGTCACGCCCGGGCGGACAAGTCAGCCAGCCGACTGACCATAAAGTACATAACCACGTATCTCCGGCTACGCGGTGTCGTATTTGTTATACAAAATGTGATGGGAGGCATATAAAGATAAAATAGTGTGACATATATATATTTGAGTGTTATTCAATGCATTTATATTACGTAAAGTATATTCCTGCGCAATTTTGGAACACATTAAATAAATTAGCCTTGCTATTTATGGAAACTAATGCTTTAGAATACGCTATTTTGAATAACATGATCATTTTTAGGAACGAATTAGTCGTGCTAAGTGAGGGATAGGTGTACCCTAAACAAAATTAACATATTCACTTGAGAACACACAATAATATGTAAACTCTTTCAATATTTACCAGGTATTTATTTTAAAATTAAAACATTACAATGATTCCCATAAATATTTATTTCTAACTAATATCTAATAAGTTATGTTTGCAAACTAAGAGAATCAAAAGTTTTAAGACTGATTGGGATATAATATTTCACTGTTCCTTTAAAAATGACACTTTTATTAACTATTTATTGTGTCTAATTAAAGTGGAAAACAGTCTTGGCCTCTCACATTAAACATCACTGCCTTTTTGAAAAACAGCTTTGTCCACTTTTTGGTGATAAATTTTGGTTCAGATATGTATAATTTAAATATTGTTTTTGATTAGTTTAATTTATTGAGTTTAGTTTATTTTATTTAGATTCTGAAGTATTATTGTTAGTTGTGGACCTGATGTTACAGAGTTGGTGAAAAACGTAACAGTTGAAGAGACTTTAAAGATCGACACAGTTTGCTGCTGAAGAAAAAGGTTGGATGCGGAACTTGGCTTATGGTGACTCAAACTGGGAGCACACTTGGCGTGACGTTCGTGGCGCGGGCAAGGTTGGAGACTGTTTGGCAAATACGAGTAGCCTGAAGCCCGATGGCACGGCTTTGTGGTGCACCAAATCTGTTTAATGGTTACGAAACTGGAACATCATCATGTATATTGAAGAGCCAAAGAGTTAGGAGGTTTACGCAGTACCAGTGTGGCAATAAACTTATAAGTAATTTTTTTATCTATATTTTTACATCAAAAATTGGGCGTGGCCGCTACGAGATGTTGGCGACATTGAAGTGCATAGTTGGCAATTCGCTTGTTTTAGCGGATGGGTCAATCAAGTGGTCCAGCAGTGGTTGCTCGACCAATTTAAGATAATTTTATAATAATTTGTGCCTTGTTAACATTATGTATTGACAGTTTAAAACTGGCACAATAAAATTTTTATTCTTGCTGGTTTTATTATGGCAGCCATTATGTTGCCATGGCGTGCGACAGTTTTGACATTTACAAGGGTTTACCTACATTGCCATATCTTAGCTTTGGTAGGTCATAGCATGATAAAACAAAATCTAAGGCATTAAGCCCATTATATACTAAATTCTGATCAAAAACCACCTTTCTCAAATCTCTCAATCTTACCAACTTTGCAAAAATTTGCATTTTCATAATTTTTTTTCAGAATGAAGGCAGTATGTGTTGTGGTTAAAAATATTTTTGGAAGTACTTATGTAATAGTAGTGTAAATACAAATTATTTGGAGTGTGAGACTTTGCTACTTTTTTTTTTACAAGCTTGTAAAAATGATTTTTTTTTGCATATTTTTGCTTACTTTATACAGCTTATCTCTGGTGGGCAGTTATCTAAAAATCTTAAATTTGCACATAATTAAGTACTCTATGGTACATAACTCCTGTTAAAATTTTGACACTTGAGATTCAAGTGGTTCATAAGTTACAGTCTTGCCAAACTTGTGAAAAATTGCATTTATTTTTGCAATAATGAAAATGTTAATAAACTGAAATAATTTTTTCAAATACAAATGCCTTAAAATTGGCATTTACTCTGTAATTGAAAAGAGTTCCTGAACTAGTAACATTTAAAAGTATGCCTGAGATGTTTGCCAAGTGTTTGAAGTGCGCAGGTCTCAACAGAAACGGACTTGCTCTGGTATGGTCTGCTTTAGAGGTGGGTTGTTACAGCAATTTTCGGTATCTGTTCCAGCTAAGCAGTAGCGGTCCCAGGAAGTAACAAGGTATCAGCATTCTTGTTACAGGTTACACATCCTCCGTGCCGTCATCACCAGCGTAAAAAGGTATCGGTTTTCTCTTTCCACGTTCTTCGTAAAAAGGTATCAGTTTTCTCATTCTACATTCTTCGTAGTTGTAAAAAGGTATCAGTTTTCTCATTCTACATTCTTCGTAGTCGAAAAAAGGTATCGGTATTCTCTTTCCACGCCTTTCATAATCGGAGTCTTCAATCTTTGCAAGGAGCACGCACTGCGCACTGAGTGTACTTTGATGAGAAGCCTAAGATGTACATCAAGCTCTGTCCCTGCCCAAACACGCCAGAATATTCACCTTCGGCCAACCTTGGGATTTGTTTTATTTTTGAGCAGGAAAAATGAATTCAAATATTAAAAGTGGTCGGTTAGGTTATCTACCTTAAAACACTTTAGAACACTATGGACGGTTAGTTAGGTTAGTATAGCTACATTAAAATAAACAGAGAAATATAAATATATATAAATAAACCCGAGGTTGGGCGAAGGTGAATATTCGGGCGTGTTCGGGCAGAGACAGAACTTGATGTACATCTTAGGCTTCCTCCCCCCCTACATTCTTTCCCTTCTTTATCCCTTATTCGTCGTGCCGCTCCCTCCCCTTTCACAAGCTCAGCCCACGTGACCGTCATCTGCGATCGGGTTCTGCGCACACTGGCCGTGGTGTTGTTCCAGGTGAATTCTAAACTGATACTAAAGTACTTGATACTTGAATAATGTACTCATTTGCAGTACTTGATACAGGTGTGTATCAGTTACAAAGTAGAGTACCACCTCTAGTCTGCTTGTTAGTCTGCCAGCAGCTCTGGTATAGGAAAGGTGGTTTGTGTTTTCATGCATGGTTTTTGTTTTTCAGTATGGAGAAAGAGTGTGCAATAGGACATTTAACAAATGAACAATGCCACACATGTGTTTATGGTTCAGTGCAACAGGAATTAAAGAAAATCAGTGAGTTTAGTTTAGAACAGTAACAGCTAATATTTTCCAGAGTTTCTAGTGATGTTAAGTCTGTATGTAAGTATCATGAGATTAAGTATCTTGTTAAATATCATCATATATTTGGCCGGTATTGCAGTCATCCTTTACAAATAAATACAAAAAAAAAATCACTAAAGGACTGAGGGAAATACATACTGAACATATTCATAAAGAAACAAACTACAATTTACTGCTTGTCCCTGGTAAATCCTTGTATCCTACATTCTACAAAAAATGTTTTCTACCATTAGCAAATGATGGAACAGGCGACAAATGTGAAGACTATTCCTGCGAGTGAAAATTTGGAAAAAGTGGACAATGTATGTACTCAGTTAGGGTTTTCGCCAGCATCTAAAATAAGGAAATTGGGTGTACATAAAAGACCACAAGCAATAGCTGACAAGATTGGTAAAGTTTCAAATGTGTTGAAAATAAATATTGAGGAATCTTTTCATGAAGTGATGGAAAACCGAGGAGTAAGTGTAGAGCCTGTAGAAGAGTTTGAAGAATTAATCTTGAAACTTAAGGGAAAATGTGCTGTTGCAGAAAAAGAAGTGCAAGTGAAAATAATTAGTTTACTTCCAAATTCGTTGGGTTGACAAAGAATAGTTGAAGAGTACAGTATCAGAGCGTTTGGTAAAACTGACAAGAGATCTAGTGAAAGATCAGGGAATTCTACCCGAGTTGGGAAAGAAAAAGGGTTTGGCATTCAATCAGAGGTGGTTACTACAGTCCGTGAATTCTATGAAAGTGATGAATACAGTCATCTTTGTCCCGGAAAAAAAGACTGTTTATCTGTGAAAATAAATAACATGAAACGTCAAAAGCAGAAGAGGCTGGTTGGTGCTGTACAATTTGAATGAATTGTTTGCGGAATTTAAAGATAAACATCCAAACTGTAAAATTGGAAGATCAAAATTCATAGAACTCAGACCTAAGTGGTGTGTCACAGCCGGATCATCGGGAACACACAATGCTTGTGTTTGTACTTATCAGAATGTTAAACTAATGGTGGATGGTGCAAAGCTTATGAAAGACTAAAAAGACATTCTTGAAATACTTGTTTGTGATATGAATAGTTAGTTACAACTGTATCATGGGCAAATGTGTTAGATGTCTAGGAAATGAAGTCTGTTTGATGAATTTGAAGAAAGTGATGCCATCCCAGACAACATAAATTTTCAACAATAGACTACAACAGATAGAGCTGAAATGATAACTGTTATTCAGCCAAAAGAAGAACTCTTTCAGTTCTTATTGAAAAACTTGATTCACTTACAACACATCATTTTATATCAAAGATTCATAGTCAATAGCTGAGAGAGAAGATTAAGGAGAAACTTATGGAAACAGAGTGCATTGTTCTTGCAGACTTCGCAGAAAACTTTACATTCGTTATCCAAGAGGATATTCAGAGCTACCACAGTGTAAATCGCCAAGCAACTATCCATACCTTTGTATATTATTACAAAGAAAAGATAAGCTTCTAACACAATGTGTTTGTGTAATCAGTGATCATTTGGACCATAATCCAACAAAAGTGCATACATTTCAATCTCATCTTATGAAACACTTAAAAGACACTGTTCCTTGAGTTCAACATATAATTTATTTCTCAGATGAATCAGTATAAAAATAAAAGGAATTTTATGAATGTCTGTCACCATACGAATGATTTCGGCCTTAGTGCAGAGTGGAAATTCTTCGCAACATCACATGGAAAAAATGCCTGTGATGGTGTCAGAGGGACAAAAAAAAAGGGAAGTAACAAAGGCGAGTCTTCAAATAACAGTCAAGGATCACATTCTTTCCCCTGAAGATATGTTTATGTACTGTACACAGACAATAAAGGTAATGTGTGTGTGTGTGTGTGTGTGCGCGCGTGTGTGTGTTAAAGAAGAGGAAATTACTGCTCGACAAGAGCTCAAACCTAGGTTTAACAACTGCCAATGGCTCCCAGGAGCATGGAAATTTACCACTTTGTTCCACTCACTGAGATTATAATGAGAAGTGATGCAACATTCAAATCAGAAGAGTATGATGATCTTCCAGTTTCAACCAAGCCTGTCCCCCCTGAATCTTCGGAACAATGACATTGTTGCCTGTGTGTATGATGAACAGTGGTGACTAGGAGTCATTGAAGAAGTTAATTTTGTGAACAATGACATTTATGTAAAATTTTACATCCCAGTTGGAACTAGAACGTCATTTAAGATGTCATGTGCAGACACAGTGTGGGTGCCTCTTAAGAATATGTTGAGAAAGCTCAGTACATCAGAACTATCCACAGAAACTGGACATTCACACAATATTCCAGCATCATTATGTGATGAAATTTCAATGCTGTTTAACAAACATAGAAAATAAGATATGGTGAACAAATTAAAATCGTAAATCATTTATAATATCAAAAAAACATATTGTCTATTTAGAAATGTGATATAAATGGACTATTGTGCTTCATATTTTGTGCATAGTGATTATTTGTTTTGACATCAAAATTTAATGTAATATGTAATCATACTTTTTATGACTTAGTACAGTACTTACAGCATTATATTAAATTTAATTAAGAAAATATATACAGTTATTAGAATTGCTTCTATATGCAAATAAATAAATTTTTTACAAGATCGCAACAGGCTCTAACTTAAGAACCAGTTGAATCTCAAAGTAATAATTTTAACAGGAGTTATGTACCATGGAGTACTTAATTGTGTACAAATTTCAGATTTTTATATAACTGCCCACCAGAGATATTAAGCCGTAAAGTAAGCAAAAATATGAAAAAACTAATTTTTAAAAGCTTGAGAAAAAAAAAAGTAGCAAAGTCTCACACTTCAAATAATTTGTATTTACACTACTATTACATAAGTACTTCCAAAATATTTTTAAGCACAACACATACTGCCTTTATTCTGAAAAAAAAAAATTACGAAAATGCAAATTTTTGCAATTGTGAGGCAGAAGTTCAACCTTCAAAGTTGGTAAGATGGAGTGATATTAAAAAGATGGTTTATGATCAGAATTGTAGTATATAATGTGCTTAACGCCTCAGATTTTGTTTCATCATGCTATGACCTACCAAAGCTAAGATATGGCAATGTAGGTAAACCCTTGTAAATGTAAAAATTGTTGTGCGCCATTGCAACAAAATGGCTGCCATAATCAAACCAGTGAGAATAAAATTTTAATCGTGCCAGTTTTAAACTTTCAATACATAATGTTAAAAAGGCACAATATATATATATATTTTTAATTAATAAAGCTACCAATAATTTTTTTTAGGACCACTTCATATCGATTGACCTGGATTTCAGTACAGCTAGCTAGCTTAAAAGAGACATGCTTTCGAAACTTCAATTTTAACTCAGGGGCGATGAAATGGTTTTGTGTCAAAAGAAACATGCCTGGAAGGCCTATGGAGAAACAAATTTTAATTTTTTGGTTATAACCTATATCTTTTTTCCCACATTCCCCAGTTAACAAATATTTAAAATATTTGTTGAGTATTTTAATAAACATTGTTGTTAAATTTTGATTGTAATCTAATATTGCACGGAAGCTAAGTAATTTTGAATTGTATACTTGGCTATGTACCGTTTTAATCACTGGTGCCAGTTAAGGTTTAGGTATAAAGATTTTTCAAATAATCAGTATGTGTAATCAAAAAACTGTTGATAGCAATGTATTTATCGCTATATATATCATATTGATAATAGTTAACATTTTAAGTAGTTGTTCACACCTGAATATTAAAGGCGATTGTAAACTTAAATCACCAGATTTTGAATGCTTTTGTACTTTTATGAGTTTTTTTTTTGCCGTTAATAAAAGAATTGTGCATACAAAAAAATTGAGGTTGTTGATTTCATAAAGAGCCCAAATTAAACATTAATTTATTTGGATACTGTTTTATTGTTTTTTTTAACACTTATAGTAAGTATTTTGGTAGAAAGATTTTTTGAAGTTACAGAAAATTATTTAAAATATTTATTTTACAATACCAGTTGGGTGTTAAGTTTGTGTTCCCTAACTCTGAAAAAGAAAAGGGGGCACCAAATTAATAACAAAAAAAAAATCCCAAAATTATGTTTTTTTTTTAATTTGGGTAAATATTGTATGTAGCAGCTTTTCTGTAAATAAAGTAATTAAATTCTGAAAATTGTGTTTTTCAATACTAAAACCTTTCCTCTATTTACCTTTACAACAGTATTTGTAAATTCCTGTCAGTTTCAGAGAAATTACAGTTTATGGGTTATTTTATGCAGCCTGAACAGTGATGATGCAGCTGCCACCATTGTGATTTAGTGTAGAAAAGTGGGAAAGGAAAATTTCACACCATTCCACTCCGAACAGTGAACAGTTCCTCGCTCGTGCAATTTTATAGAATAAAAATGCACGCAAAAGATGTCAATTATCATCTTTCATAGACTATAGTGACCAATAAATTACCTAGAGAATTTTCGAGCTACGGTTAATTAGGTTAGGTTAGCTACATTATAAATACTATAAAACAAACCATCCACTATCTTAAACTTTTTTAATGTAGCTTATCTAATCTAACCAACCATCCACAGTATTTTAAAGTATTTTTAATGTAGCTTACTTGACCTTACCAACCATTTTTACGATATCCCGAATTTCTAATATATACACCAAACTTTAAAATGTTATTAAACTATTAACATTTTGTAATTTTTTTTTTAAATTTAGAAATGTGGTTTTTCTTAAAAATTACTAAAGTTTTAACCAATCAGCATAAAACTTCTAACCCAATAACCTATAATGGGATTCAAATCCTAGATGATTTTAGGTAAACAGAGAGAAAAACTGAGGAGGAAAAAAAACAACCTGAGAATATACTGATTTGAATCTTACATACTTGCCAACTTTTGAAATTCCCAAACCAGTAGAAATTTTAAAATGATTAATTATAGCGTAAACCAAACACTGCAATTTGGTTACTCCACGATTAAACAAAACATAACAAATAACCAAATACTGTATATTTTATACTATCTAACAAACAGCTGACACGACACGGGGGGGGGGGGGGGGGGGGGTCGATCGGTCGGCTTTACGGTGGATTGTTAGTGGGCGCCACCACGTGGTACGGCACGTGGACCCGGTGAGACTCCTAACTCAGGGCGTGACGTCGCCCATGTGAGACGTGATATTCCCCCTTGAAAACATCTAGCACTAATTCCTGCCCACTCTTAGCGTCGGGCACACTTTTCCCTACGAAGTGGGCTCTCAGGCGTCCCACACGTCGCCACTCTCCACGTGGTCACACAGATCGAAAATAAAAGAATAATACGTTAAATTCATACACCTGATTTATTCCGCTACTTCAGCTCACACACGTACACGGTTGAAGCTATGCAAAATGCCCACGGCACGAATCGGTTTATAGGTGATGAGCCACCACGTGGTCACATATTAAATTACGTAGTACAAAGAAAAAGGACCGAGACTGGTCGTAAATTAATTAATAAAGCAGTCCCCCGACCGACAGCCGCTCCGAGGACTAAAAGAAAGCGATTGAAATGAAATTAAAGTTAACAGAATTACTTGGCAGAGAATACAAGCGGTGAGGTCCCCGGAGTGCTGATGCGTCTGCTCTCGGTCGTTGATGGCGGAAGACTGGGGCGAGATCATGGCTCGCTCGACTAACATGGCGTCCTCCCGCCGAAACAATTGCCGTTTATAGATATTAGCGAATTCGTGCCACGGGAAACTAAATTAACATGACAAGAAAGCGTTGAAAATTATGTAACAATTTTTGAATGAATTGAAAAGATTGTACAAATTATAATTACTAAGATTTAAATTTAATTATTGTCTGGCTTCGGGTTTCCTCGGGAATGTCCGGAAACGCTATGATATTTTAATACATTAGTTAAAAAATAAAAGTACATAAAACCCTCCCGGCCGATCTGCCGTCACGTTGCACTTAGGGAATATAAAAACAAACAACACAATTACATATACTTATGTTTTTAGGGGTGCGGCGCACTGGCTCGACAGCGCCCTCTTGCCGGGCGAGCACACACACACGCACGCACACGTACGCACGGGTAGGCGGGAGGTTTGAATGGAGGGTGGATGGTGTTTGGGCGGTGGCATATCGGACTTACAGGGGGCCGTAGGCCCGGACGATGTCACAGCTATTAAATTACCTAAAAATCTGCATTGTAATATTGTGAATTTCTTATTTCACACACATCTGATATAGAAGTTTACACAATATTGCACCCATTATCAGCTGCATGATCTTATCTAGGTATGTAATTAAATATAGGCCTATAAACTTATTTACAACACTTTCAAACTAGCTTTTTTTTCTTAAGGAAAATGCTTCAGTGATGCTGCAGTTGCTTTCTTAGCTTTTTGAAGAAATTTCTCAGAAAACTTCTGATCATAGCAAAAACCCACTTGTCTGGATTTAATTACAGAAATGCTTTCAAGAGAGTTATTTGACAACTGGGATCTGAACTGGGTCCTGTTTTTCTTGACCAAACTAAAAACCCTCTCTCACTCTGCATTACTGTGAGGGATTGAGAGTATGGAAAACATTACTCTAGATAGTCTATCAAATTTCGGTTCCCCAGTTATGCTTTTCATATTTGAGACACTGACCCATTTTTCCACAATATTTACACTCTGTGTTAAACAAGAAAGATCTTTCAGCTGAAGGGAAATGAACTGTTTGTGAAGTTCATCCATGGCCATGCTCCTTGTTTCATTGTCTTTAAGTGGTAACATTACAGGAAACAATTTCAGGAAGTACTCAACATCAGAGAAACTGACATTTTCAATGCCCTCAATGTTGGTAGCAATTGCTTTCATCAAAACTTCGTTCTTCAGAGGAAACTTGTTAACAATATAGTCACATGCAGTGATGAAATACTTTTTCACAGATTTATAAAACACTTTTTTGTCAGATGCTTTTAATTCACTTACAGTATGTGAAGTCTGAAAGCCAATAACGCAATAACCATATCAGAGTCTTGCCTCTGATTTTCAACAGCATGATAGCTAACTTCAAGAATATCCACATTCTTGATAGCAGCAGGCTTAACAAACTTAGATAATATCTCTTTCAACAAGTCACAGAGCATGTGTCGCAAAATGTGAATTTGCGGTTCTGATGCCTGGAGCATTGTATTTACTTTTTCAAATGTGGGTATCACATGCAACAAAAACAAACAGAAAGCTCTATTCAGTGGCATTGAGAGAAATAAAAACAGCTTTTCTTCACGACTTAAATTTGGCCTTTTACTTTTCAAAATAAGGTCAGAATCACTTACTGACAAGACTGCACCAGCCATTTTCTTGTAAGAGACCTTAGGATCACCATCTGCTTTTCTTTTACTTGACTGTTTTCTTTCAAAATTAAAAAAAAATCCTTTTGTTCCAGACAGCTTGGTTGTCATGCTTGAAGGTGAGGAAGAACACGATGGCGAAAGAACATCTGACTTACCTACTGATGTGAAGTTCTCTTTGGGCAAGAGTGAATAACCTGATGGTTTATGAATAATGCCTACCCTCTCTCCAGATTTGTTACTCTCTTTCGGAATCCTGTAAGATGTCAGTGACGAACAATGTGGTTTCTGATGACTAAATTATTTCTTGAAGAAACTTAACAAAGGTTCCCACTGATCTACAAATCTAGTCAGACTTCTACCCAATGACAGCCACCTGGTACAAACATGTTTCAAAATCTTCTTAGCATCTTTACTGTGTAGATTTTGAAATTCTGCCAGACTTTCTTTTCGTTTGCTGCTTTTCTCAAGATAATAATAAATGTGTATTAAAATTTCGTCAATTTTTACTGGCAAGCAACTTGACCCCTTTTCTGCAGCCAAATTAATCAAATAGCACAAACATCCCATTACAATAAGTCCCTCCTGAGCATTTTTTAAAACAGCTGCCACACCATTTTTATATCCAAGCATTACTGCAGCATTGTCTGCAGAAAATGATATGTTTTTATGGGCACTTTAAGACGTTCCAATTCTGCCAACATCAAACTGCTGATATTACAACCTGTTGCATCACCTTGTAAATTAGGCAACGAAAGAATTCACGAGACAATTTTTTGCACATTTTCGTCAAAAAACATAACCACCACTGGATACAGTTTGGAATCAGAATCATTACTCCCATCGGTTGACAAACAAAAAGTGCCATTTTGCAAATGCGTCACAATATCCTCTGTAGCATTTGCAGACATTTTCCTAAATAAAGGCCCGGCGTGGTCGGCCACACTAAGCGGCAGGTTATGTTCCACAATGAAATGCGTGAACAAACACACACTTCTAATGACGGCATTGTCCACGCTTTAAGTTTTCACAAAATAATTCTGAATTTTCGTATTTTCTTCGCCACTTTTCATGTTATTGTTGTGTTTGGTGGTTTTGCCATGATTTCTAATGTTGTTTTTTCCGCCGTGTGCAATGTTTACATCGCAACGACAAACCTTACAGAAGGCATACGTATTACCTTTATCAGACTTGATAATATACGGAAACTCTTGCATATACACGTCTCTGAATGCCTGTGAGTACTGCTTGGTTTTTCCGCTCATATTGTAAACAATACAATTCTACTGATGCCACAAACACAATTACAATACACGCATCTCTAAATAATTATTTACGTAGCACTACGCATTTCAATGCAAGCTAAATAAAAAAAATAATTATATAACCATATTCAAACCACAACACTTTCTTTCGCGCTAAAATACTCAAAGACTGCTAAAAAAATACATGCCCAAAAGCCACCCAGAGCCCAAAAGATAAACACAAAATAAACTATGCGATGAGTGGCTTGTAGCAACCAATGAAGAAACAATTGACACGGATGTATTTTATTTGACTTTGATATCCCGTCGCTGATACGATACCCTGACGTACCAACGGGTGTGTGAAGCTAAAAAAAATTGATTATGTTTCTTTAACAAATTTTCACAACCGTCGAGTTCCGTCAGTTTAAAAAAAAAATGAATTAGATGTTCTTGGTTCAAACAGCTAAAATTATCAAGGTAAATCAATGTAACTAGTTTATGTGTCGTAAATAAAAGTAAATTGCGTCTGTAACTAAAGTAAGTGTATTTTAGACCTAATGTGAGTGCGGCAGAGCCGTTGCAGGGTACAATTATTATTATACATACATTGATCACATTTTTATCCTACTAGACTATTAACTTATTCTAGAATGCTTGGAATTCTTTGTGTATGTATGTAACAAGTTTATCCAGTTCAAAACAAAACAAAAAAAAACTCATTCAAAGTTAGTGTAGTGTAAATATATCAACAATTTGTTTTATATCATGTAAACGATTCAATAATTCTATATGTTTCTGTTGAAAGTTAAGTTGTGGTAAGTTCAAATTAAGTAAAAATTATGTATTAAGCCAGGATTGAAAGCACTCGGTGAGCGTGGACCACTGAGTGTTGGTGAAACATGACTACATCAGAGACTAACGTTTATATCAAATTTAATGCCCTGAAAGAATTCCAAACAGATATTTACTATTCAATAGTCTTGGGATCCCGAGAGTTAATTTAAATTAATTAGTTTAGTTATTCTAATAATTATAGAACAAGAGATTCAGATTTGGATTTAAATTATGACGCTGGTAAGTCTTTCAGGCGGAAATCAATGTTTTTTATAAAAAAAATAATGTTCGTGAAATTCAACAAACGGGAAACGTTCCAAATCGACGACTGGACGGGGACTGGAAAAAAAACCGACCTCAGTGACAGTTATAGCCTCTACAGACGTATTGACTTCCTCGATGACCAGGACTCTGCGACGATCCGCGTGTAGCTGGCTCTCCTGCTCTGGATAGCTGGTAGGTCGTTGACTCAGTCCTCCTCTCGTACTGGACTGCTGGGCTGTTCTACTGCTCGGCTTGTGGGCCGCCTCCTTCTTAGTTTGCGCCGTCGAGTCGGTCCTTCTCGCGGACCGGGCTGCTGGGTTGTCCTCCTGCTAGGCTCCCGAGACGTCTTCTTATTAGCTCGTGTCGTCAAAACTGCAGCGCCTTTCCTATTTTAACGTGGTTCAGTCGTCGTCGATTGAATAATTGAATTGTCTCTCTCTCAAATCCTCAAGATATTTTAACCGTTCTTCTTTGCGTCGATTAAGGTAACATAATTAGGCAGATCTTCGTTCTAGTATAAAAGTTTCGTTGCATGTTCTTCCGTGAATTTTAGTGTTGAAATCTTCGACGATAATTAACAATTCTTATCAAAACACAATATTTTCAATAAATTTACTTAATTCTTGGTATATATCGATAAATAAATCTTACCGTTACTAAAACAGCTCTTCGATATCTCTTTTAAGTATTAATTCAAATCATACGAAGATTCCAGTTTGCTGCTAAAATTACGGACGCATATTATCAATGACCGAAAATGGAACAAACCGAATATTCTAAAAGAATATTTTTACTTGTCCTTGTTTGTAACACGCGATTCTACAATTTTTCTTTAAACAAAAAAAAAATCAATGCTTTAACGCAAGCAAAATATAATCAAAATGAATCTCCTATTCTTTACAAATATAGTAATAAACAACAAATTTATTACCTTTTAAAAAAAAACCAAAGATAAGCATACTTCCAGAGACAAAATAACGTTTTAGCTTATTTAAAATTTGTAAAGATTTGCATATCATAAATCAAACAATTTTTTGTTTCGACTTCTGCAACCACCAAAATTGATCAATATAAATATTTCTATAAAGTACAAACGTTGACTTTATAACCAAAATCTTACAAACGTATTTTAATAACGTAAAAATGTCGGAAAACCAGTAAAATAACTGATATGGCCGTACAATCGTACAATCACATGATTTTCCGTACACTTTACAGGTAAATCGTACAAGTTGGCAAGTATGATCTTAGGTTTCCCCCGTGGGTCTGTGTGTTGGAATACTTTAGTCATTATAGGTATTATATTAATAATGCAAATAGTTAATATTGTGTGCTAACGCATGTCACAAATTGGCTAAAAAACATTTTTGTCAAGGGTTGACGCCTGAGTTTGGATGCACAGTAGGGACGGAAGATTTATAAGGGTTTATTTACTTCCATTGAATCATAAAATACTAATACAAATAATATACATGTTCTTATTTATGGAGAATCACAGGATCAGCAATGCAATTAACGCAAAATATTGTGGCAGCCGCATGAATGCACAGGTATTTAAATACAACCCATAAACAGTAACATTTCAGAAAACAGTAGGAATTTATCAAATCCGTTTTCAAGGTCAAACAAGGAACATCTGTACTACTGATAAACAACATTTTTTTGAATTTTATAGTTATGGAAAAGCAGCAACGTAAAAATGTAACATCAATTTCTTACATGATTTTTAATATATTTTTAAGAGGGTGCTGTTTCACTTCAAGTAGTTCACGAGTAGTTAATAGTTTTAATGTATGTGTTGAATACTACTACTTTTATTTTTAATTGTAGTCCAAACATGTTTTCTACCAATTGTGAAAAAGCACTTTGTATTTGAACCAGTGGTTCCCTCGTATTAATCATTTTACATGTATGTTGAATTAAGGTGTCACATATGAAAAAAATAGTAATTTTGGGTTAAGGGCTGGTGGAAAATAATTGTCAATATTACATGTAATATTACTTAGTGACATAAATTTATAATCAATTTTAATAGCATAGCAAAGACGGTTTTCCATGAGAGATTGGTTCTGTTTGTTCAATGATACTAGCTGCAACTTAATACTGTGGTCTTCCATAAATCCTTAAGAATAGAGTATAGCACAGATTGTTTTCATAAATACAGGGATGTTTAAAGCCCGTACAATATGGTGGGGACCAAGACTGTTTTCTACACCAATTTGTTGTCTATTTCAAGTGAATATTTTTTATAATTCTTCAGTATTCATTTTGCAATGGACAACCAATTATGGTGGAAAACAGTCTTGGAGCCGGCCATAACATACTAACTAGCTTCCCTTTCTTTTGGCAAACAGGCTCAACTATAGGCCTACTGAATTCCTAGGAATCTCTGGAGAATCACAAGATCAAGGCTGCAGCTAGTTTAAAGCAGGCAGTGGGGCAGCAACAATAATCAGAGCAGTATATCGTGGAAAATGGTCTCAGCTACTAAAATTTGTGAATTTTTTCTTCAGGAACGTGACTTTTTCAGAATTACCAATTAATTCAAATTCAAGCATTTCCATTTTACTGCTGGTTGTACACCACTCAATTAAAAACTCTAAGTAAGCAATTCTTCAAAGATTTTAATTAACCTCAAATTAACATCATCTCTCTCTATGAAATTAACTTTACAATAACGTCAAGTACTAAAACCTTGAATTATCTAACTAACAACAAACCCTAGCAGTAAAAAAAAACACATTCTAGAACAAATTATGATACGTCAAAAATCTCGTGGTTCCTCACCTTGCCGGCAGAAATATTCTCCAACTGCACTTTCCTTCCCGACTCTCTTTTGGTGTTTTGGCCTATAAAACATTCATCAAAATTAGAGATAGTGGTAGTAAAATTTACACACTTTTGAATTATTAAATTAATACTTACTTAATACCAATATCGGAGCTGCACCGCCACCATACATTTTTAGATTTATTCAATTCTTATTCTTTCGATTACTTCTTCAAAATTTGAGAACCGTACATGTGCATACAGCAAAGATATTATATGTATTAACGTGACTCGCATTCTTGTTCTTTCCAAGGTGATTCAAAGTCATAGACTACACATATTACAAACAAATATACAAGTTATTTTAGTCAGCGTAGCTGCAAAAGGGTAGAAGTTTAAACTTTGAGCTATCTTAAATAATATATTTATTCAGAATATATATTTTTTCACAATACTCTTTAGTTTTTTACTAATGGCATTTGTTTAAATACACTTTTAGTATACAACAATTGTCACCAGGTAGTGCAACTATCGTGTTTGTATATAATTTATGAAGATTTTATTCTTGGTTTCACAATTTCACATCTTTCATCATCGAACTAGTGTGATAATCACTGGAAGCATTGTGTTGTTTCATGTTTTCCTTTTAAAAATGGTAAAGAATTGTCAATTTTAAGTTTGTGTTGACCAAAAACACTTTTAAAATGTAAAAACACGTTATAAGCATTTAATGTCGTAAAACTGAGCTTTTAAAGTGAAATATAGTTTGTGGTTATTTCATTGCAATGTTCTACTTTTTTTGTTGTGAAACTCACATTTGTTTTCTTAAATACTTAGAGATTTAATACAAGTAAATTACAGTTCTTTGACGTAAAACAGTGATTGTTATATTTCAAATAGGTTATGGTATTTTTTTCTTTCAGGTGATTTGCTTATGACGTGGTAACTGCTATGGCACACACTGAAAGATACCCAATTTATGGGCGTAAGCCCCCGTCAGCGACGTTAACCCGTATTGAAGAGTGGCGAAGTCGACTACGTGCAGCGCGCCTGGAGCGGTCGCGAAAGCCGGAAGGCAAGCAAGATGATTTCGTGTGTTACGAAGAGTCGGACGAAGAAGAGGAAAGTGAATGTGCGGAAAAACAAGTTCTAAGGACGTCGCACAATTTCGTTGATTACATTCGCGAGAGAGAAATAGGCAGTACTTTTCCTAGATGGATTGACAAAGAGTATGGCACTAGACATATACTTACCCACGAAATGTTCAAAGAGCATGACATACCTTTGGGTAACATGAATAAAGTGTTTTGTTCTCAGTGGCTTGGTGACAGACAAATCGCATTCGGAACTAAGTGCAACAAGGTAACTTAAGTTTATTCGTACTACTTCTTTCAGTAAACTGTGGCTGTATCTGAATACATAGGGATGCGTCTTTAGCACACACATCCCTACATCCCTTAGCAAATGCAGCCACAATGTAAAGGACGCATTTCTAATGGATGGATAGTATCCGAATACGGTAAATATGTATTGTACGGATTAGCGCCAAAAAAAATCGTACCAATATGAAATAACTTTCATTATATGCTCTTTTACGTCCTCTTTTCAAAACCGCCTGCGGAGATTAAAAATTCCAATTACTTTTGGAGATATCGCCGTTCTTATTTTGCAATACAAGCCCTATGTAATCATTCAACAGACGCCATTTTATATTTTGCCGTGTGTGCGTGAATGCCTAAATAACAGAAATTTTCCATTAGGTAAGGTTAGTTACATGATAAATACTTCAAAATAAACGGAAATTAAAAATAATATCAATTAATTTTACTTGTATAGTTTTAAGTATTTATAATGTAACTGACCTGACCTAACAAAACGGGACAAAGGTAGATTAAGTCAGGTCAGCTACAGTATAAATACTTTGAAACTGAACGGACATTAAAAATAATAAAAATTAATTTTAATGGTTGTTTAGTTTTAAAGTATTTATAATGTAGCTGACCTGACCTAACAAACCGGGAAAAAGGATGAACAGTAGGAACTCACGTAATTTTCTTTTTACGTGATGTAGTCGTTCAACTACGTCGCGAAAAAAATAAATTATAATACTTGTAAACAAGCAACAATGGTGAACGCGGGAATCCTACGATTCACTCATCTTTCTGGACATACCCGAATACTCACGTTGGCAAGCCTTCATTCAACAGACGAGAGGCAAACGCCCGATCGTGCATCTTCAGTTTTTTTTTTTTTTGTTTATTGTAAATAAATATGCAACTATGAAAACTAATGGTCAATTAGGTTATGTTAGCTACATTATAAATACTTCAAAACATTGTGGATGGTTGATTTGGTTAGGATAGCTACATTAAAAATACTGTGAAATCATGTAAACGGTTTCCTAGCGCTGGATAGCTACATATTAAAATGTTATTTGCTAAGCAACCATAAAATGATTTTACAGTTTTTTTAATGTAGCTATACTTACCTAATATAACCAACCATCTACAATGTTTTAAAGTATTTTTAATTACTTCTTGCTAATTTTAAGAAAAGAAGGCTTGCCAACGTGAGTATTCGGGTATGTCCAGAAAGATGTGTGAATCGTAGGCTTCCCTCTGAACGCCGCATCAGTGCACAACATGAAAATTAAAAAATTCCATATCTCCTAAAGTATTTGGAATTTCTGATCTCCGTTGGGTTTAATGAAAAGAGGAAGTTAAAGAGCACAGAATAAAGGTATTTTCGGATTTTTTAAATTTTTTTTTTAAAAAATCGCCAAAAAATGAATATTAAAAAATTTGATATCTCCAAAAGTAATTGGAATTTTTTATCTCCGCAGGCGGTTCTGAAAAGAGGACGTAAGATATCATATAATGAAAGTTATTTCATATTTGTACGATTTTTTTTTTGGCGCTAATCCGTACAATACATATTTACCCCGAATACTTTTACTACTAGCACCACCTGTTGACTGTCAGTCGTACTAATGTTCACGCAGCCATTTTGTGTAGGGATATCTACGAATATTCAGCAAAACGTAAATAATAAATACCTACCAATTAAAAAATAATGTAACGTGTATGTTATATATGTTAGCGATCCAAATAAAAAACATTTTATAAATTGTAAACTTTAAAAATACTTACGAGTTTTGAATTATCCTTTAAGTTTAAATTCATATTTTTATTTTATTTATTAAAGTCTTCATTTGTCTCTGTTTAAGTTATCACTTTCGCTTATAATGTTTTAAACAAATATTTTGCTGAAAATCTGAAGTAATATTATACACAAACAAAATAAAACCCAATTCCGAAGTTAATGGATGTAGGGACGCGTTAGTGGATGCGAGTGTCGCATCCCTAGAAATCTCGAATTAGTGGATGCGTGAAGGGATGCATCGGCATCCCTTGTGAGAATTCGGATTCAACACAAAGATGGCCGCGTCCACTACGATGCACTTTTAGTGGATCCCTTAGCTAAGGGATCCATTAGGCCAGTATTCGAATACAGCCTGTATTTGCTTTTGGGGCATCATGTAGGATAATGTGGATATTGGTACATATCTATTGTGTTGACGACAACCAATGTAATGTAATAAAAAAAACTATAGATAAGTTATAGGGTAAATATGTATTGTACGGATTAGCGCCAAAAAAAATCGTACAAATATGAAATGACTTTCATTATATGCTCTTTTACGTCCTCTTTTCAAAACCGCCTGCGGAGATTAAAAATTCCAATTACTTTTGGAGATATCGCCGTTCTTATTTTGCAATACAAGCCCTATGTAATCATTCAACAGACGCCATTTTATATTTTGCCGTGTGTGCGTGAATGCCTAAATAACAGAAATTTTCCATTAGGTAAGGTAAGTTACATGGTAAATACTTCAAAATAAACGGAAATTAAAAAATAATATCAATTAATTTTACTTGTATAGTTTTAAGTATTTATAATGTAACTGACCTGACCTTACAAAACGGGACAAAGGTAGATTAGGTCAGGTCAGCTACAGTATAAATACTTTGAAACTGAACGGACATTAAAAATAATAAAAATTAATTTTGATGGTTGTTTAGTTTTAAAGTATTTATAATGTAGCTGACCTGACCTAACAAACCGGGAAAAAGGATGAACAGTAGGAACTCACGTAATTTTCTTTTTACGTGATGTAGTCGTTCAACTACGTCGCGAAAAAAATAAATAATAATACTTGTAAACAAGCAACAATGGTGAACGCGGGAATCCTACGATTCACTCAACCTTCTGGACATACCCGAATACTCACGTTGGCAAGCCTTCTTTCAACAGACGAGAGGCAAACGCCCGATCATGCATCTTCGTTTTTTTTTTTTTTTGTTTATTGTAAATAAATATGCAACTCATGAAAACTAATGGTCAATTAGGTTATGTTAGCTGCATTATAAATACTTCAAAACATTGTGGATGGTTGATTTGGTTAAGATAGCTACATTAAAAATACTGTGAAATCATGTAAACGGTTTCCTAGCGCTGGATAGCTACATATTAAAATGTTATTTGCTAAGCAACCATAAAATGATTTTACAGTTTTTTTAATGTAGCTATACTTACCTAATATAACCAACCATCTGCAATGTTTTAAAGTATTTTTAATTACTTCTTGCTAATTTTAAGAAAAGAAGGCTTGCCAACGTGAGTATTCGGGTATGTCCAGAAGGTTGTGTGAATCGTAGGCTTCCCACTGAAACGCCGCATCAGTGCACAACATGAAAATTAAAAAATTCCATATCTCCTAAAGTATTTGGAATTTCTGATCTCCGCCGGGTTTAATGAAAAGAGGAAGTTAAAGAGCACAGAATAAAGGTATTTTCGGATTTTTTAAATTTTTTTTTTAAAAAATCGCCAAAAAATGAATATTAAAAAATTTGATATCTCCAAAAGTAATTGGAATTTTTTATCTCCGCAGGCGGTTCTGAAAAGAGGACGTAAGATAGCATATAATGAAAGTTATTTCATATTTGTACGATATTTTTTTTTTGGCGCTAATCCGTACAATACATATTTACCAGTTATAGATATTGGGACTAGTTTACATTGCAATACCATAATACTATTGGTGACAACATCAACTTGTTGGTGCTGACATCATTAGTACCCCAACTTTCTTATTGGAAAAGTGCTTGAATCTGTGAAGGGGGGGGGGGGGGGAGTTTTGGGTGGTTGGAAGAGGAACGTTCACACACTTGTTTTGCACAAAATATGTTTCTGTATGGATTTAATTTTTGGATATTTTATTCTATACTAGAGCCCTACTTTTTCTAGTATAGAACATGATACTGAATATATATTACTTTCCTCAAGAAACATATCTTATGCTTATAAAAGCATATGAATTTTCCACGTCCAAAGTTGCCCTATTCCAGTACTTCTACCATAAGAACATTCAGGTTTGTAATTAATTCAGAACAGCCTTGTTGGCAATTTCATCAATTTCCCAGCCATGTGACAATGTAAACTTACTCAAAAAATTATAATTAGCTATCCTCACTAAACCTTTTGCTATGTTATTATTACTTACAAGTGTAACACTATCTTAGCCTAGGAAAGCAAGATGTTTTTGTTATGTAATGAATCTAATTATTTACTTACCAAAGAAAGCAAATATTTTACTTAAACACAATACACCTCTCACCTAGCACAGCAAACAAAATTAACATAAACCACTACTCCACATCACTAAAACATTTAATAACCCTTTAAAAAACTTATTTTTCCTGGCTTTGCAGTATTATTCTTTTACTATCACTACTACCTTTAGTATATATATATTAATTTTTCTCTAAAATAATTACCTTTTCCACCATCAAATTAATTCAATATCACGAAACACAAACCTTCCGTGCACTTTCCTCATCATTATTACAATTACAACCACACATCTATTCTCTATATATACTATAACATTAAAAGTAATTCAATGCAAAAACACAAACTTTCATTTCTCTCATAATTACTACACTCATTACCACACAAATCCAATTAATTTCTTACTACCTACTAAGTACGTATTGTACCTATATTTGTTTCAAAACTTACATATTATGAAGGTATTCCATTCTACTTATTTTTGTTACAATTTTATTTAAATTTTATTTTTTCACTCCTACTCGTATCAAAACTGCTATTTTCACTCCTAAACTACACTATCATTGATTTTTATTTTCACAATATCCATTCTTACACTGTTATCAATATTTAATGCTATAATTTCATTGGTTCCTCCATTCAAGTACATGACATATATTTTCCCCTACATATTTTTCAGACCATTTACACACACACACACACACTGCTTACAGTTATCAAGATTTAGACGATGCTATATATCTTAGTCATTTCATATTTAACTCAGTCTAATTAGAGTTTAAAATTTTTGACACTTCTAAGAAAATTAGTAAAATTTAATATAGGTATGTATGTTCATTTCTAAGTTAACATTTAACAACTGTAGAAGCCGTAACTAAACTAATGGCAGCTGGTGTCTGAATTTACTGTGAGTGTGTACTATACATGTTTTCCATGAAGTAGTATGGTCTACATACATTTTGTTTCTATTGAACGGGGTAATAATGTACTTTTATAAAAAAATGTACTTATTCTGAAAAATTGTTTTAGTGTAGCTGTTTATCCCATAATTTATTCTTCCCCCCATAATATTTCAACCAAATATTCACCTTTCTGCTTTTTGGAGCATAAGCAGTGCTAGCTTTTACACCATACCTATCATCCTTGGAGCTGTTTATCCCATATTTAAAATACCTAATAAACTAAAGATAATGCAGCAGGTAGGCAAGTGTGTTCACTATGCTAATTTCACTCACGTTCCAGGATGCAATTAAAAAAATGAGGGGAATCTCAATTAAAACATGCTTAACTAGATAATTTAATAAGATAATCAGCAGTCAAAAATTTTACAATAGCCTAATCATGTAAGAAAAACTCCTGACACTATAAATATCCTTAACCATTATGATCAAGTACTTAAGTGTGTTCATGATTTATTCATAATTAATTTATAAGTAGAGCAGTTACTTTTTGGTACAAGGCTAAAATGACACATTATTTGATCAAGTTTTGCAATCAAGAACTAATGGTTTAGCCTAGTTGAAAACTTCACAAAAAATATTTTGTGACTACAGTAAGCTTATGAAAGGTACTGCTTGAATGAGGTGATATCTCTAAGTGCAAAATTTCTCGTAAAAAAATAAAGTAAAACCTTAATAGAAAACAGGTTCACGCCCTCAGTAAACTTCCACTGTGGATTCGTGTGAGTTATTACACATGTAAGGTAGAACATTGATTATCCGTAACCTGATCAACGGGGCAACTGTTAACCAGGTTCTCAAATAAAACTTAAACAATTAAACTTAGGGGGGGGGGACCATGCCTGTGAAGTGTAATTTATTAGGAAAGGGACAAGAAAGGAGTAAAACTAAAAACTATGTATTACAAATAGAAACAAATGGACAATTAAGTGGACTAAAATTGCCAGTGAGACGAAATATTAGTCAGGGTTATGATGTACCTATTACAAGTACGGAACAACTGCTCGTCGTGGAACTCTGCACTCTCACACCTCAGAACCCTCCCTACCCTCGCACTTCTGAACCTTCCTGACCCTCACACTCTAGAACCTTCCTGACCCTTGCACTCTAGAATTGCACCTTTGCATATCAAATTGTGTCTTTTAGGTCATTACAAATAATTTCATTCATCAATTTTTTATATATATATATTAACAGTTAGTTCATTAATACTTGTACATTTGTTTTGCATAATTTACTTCTGTAATTTTGCTGTATTGTATAACATTAATACATTTGAATTCAATTATCTGTGTTTTTGACTTATCTGTGCTGACTTTCTCTCCCCTCCCCTCCCCCCTAATTACTCTGGTTAAACAAGGTTCTACTGTATTTTGTGTTAAGTAAGAAACTATTATTTGTTAGGAATTATTACTTGAAGATTTTTAAAATTTGTAGTAATGTGGCGTAATGTTCTCCCAAAATACGTAACTTAAACCATGTGTATTTGAATCCCTATAAAAAATGTTACATTTAATGGCAGTTAGGGGATGGCTCTTATTTCAGGTCAAGATTTTATATTTACAGTAATTACAGATAAACTTGTAGACTTTTTTAATTGTTTAACTTTCACGAAATGAAAAATATATACACCGCATACTTTTTGCATAGTTAGCTGCCAAAGTTACATTTTTAACGTTTTTGGGTTGTACAAATAAGGAGAATTTAATTTATTGCAAAACTGAAACATTTTAGGTTTAACTGCAATGACACTGGCTACTTCAAGAAATGGTTTGAATTTCTTTCAGAAATACTAATTAATTTTACCTGGCATTTCAAAATACTCAAATTTGTTACTATTTCGACAGCCAAGAAACATGAAATGAGTTTTTGTGATAGAAATGCAAACCATATCATGAAGTAGCCAGTGGCATTGCAGTTAAACCTAAAAAGTTTCAGTTCTGCAATAAATTAAATTCTCTTTATTTGTACAACTCCAAATCTTTAAAAATGTAACTTTGGTAGCTAATTATGCAAAAAGTATGCCCTGTATATATTTTTTCATCTCGTGAAAGTTAAACAATTGAAAAAATCTAAAAATTGTTCAGTGATTAATATAAATATAAAATCATGACCTGAAATGGGAGGCACCCCCTTAATAAAGAACAATTTATTTAATTTTGTTAGCAACTTAATTTGAAACCAAATTGACATAGGAAAAGAATTTACTGTAGGATTGAGTAATCTGGGTTGTGATGGATAACATTGAAAAACTAGGTATTGTATTTATAGTTAAAAATTTTAGATGCTAGGATGTGGATGTAAAGGAATAATACACAGATGTTACGCGTGTGAAAGTTAAGCGGTGTGCTTCGTAACGAAATATTGCTGGAATATTAAGATGTGATGTATTGCAAGGGTTTCGAGTGACACATTGTCCCTGGACGTTGCCCGTGGCAGCTGATGGTGTACGACGTGGTGACCCAGAAGCTGGACCAGATACCGTCCCTCCTGGGGCGCCGGGAGTCGGCCGGCACGCAGCAGGAGCAGTGTGGAATACACTCCATACAGATCAACCCGTCGCGCTCCTTGCTGGCCACCGGCGCCCGCAACTCCAGCGAGGTGGCCGTATACCGCTTGCCGACGCTCGACCCCGTGTGCGTGGGCGAGGTGAGTTTCTCGAGGTCCTCCGAAGTTACTGTGTTGTGGGCTGTTCCCAGGGTGATGTTGTTTTTCATCTCTAGTGATCACTGTCCGGACTGTTACCCTCCTCAGTCATAACAGAGTAAACCCGAGTTATGTTATAACTTTGTTACAATTCACTCTCCTGATGACTGGGGGGGCAACTAGTGGATCTTTTGGTTTCAGAAGGCAAAATAATGATTTCGTCTAGATATTAGTACCTCTGTTTTTATTTTACTTTTGATTATTTTCACATTATTAAAAGAATGGGCCGGCCCTCATTAGACAATTCTATGGATGATTAACACAATTTAAATAAAATTCATAACAATAAACATCTTAAGGAGTCGCAGTCCCAGAAACGTCGGATCAACATTGTGGTTCAATGCTAGTCCGAAAACGTAAAAAAAAAAACTGAAGGGCTGGCGGTTTGACGATTGCTGGACGAAGTGGAACAGCTGACTGGACATCAGGGGGCCTTAGTCATCCGGCCCTTGGAAACTGATCTGGTCCTTGGAATGTGTCCGGTTCTCGTAATCCGTCCGGTTCTTGTACCCTGTCAAACAGGGAGATGGCTTCCAGGATCAGCGTGGATGTGCTGAGCTCGCGAACTCGCGGTTGTCATGGACGTTTCCATGATTTAAAAAAATTAATTAATAACTGATGAATAAAACATGACTACTCCTACGAGGTAGAGCTACATGGACTGACTAAAGGCTAATCACTACAGTTGTGGGAATCATAGCCCTTGTCTAGCTAATTACATCTTAAAAGAAAAACAGAGAGGCATCCTGATGACGAATATACGTAGTGGTCAGTCCAGAATTGTGGCGCGCAGTAAGTTTGGGGCAGCAGCGCGTCGTAATTAAAAGGCGAGGTTAAAGAAAAGAAGGAGGGGGGGGGGGGGCTTCAGCTTTCGGACTGAAAGGTTCTGAAGATTCCTGTGGGGCTTGTCGAGAAGTACTGACTTCGATATCTCAAAGTTGGTGGAACTGCTCGATGTCAGCGCGACCTACCGAGGTGTGCCTGAACTACGTAGAGGTCGACTCACACTAGGCGACTGCTAGCAGCATGGGGCTTATAAAGCGGACTAAGCCAGCGCTCTGGTGGCCTGGGAAGAAACTACGGGGTATTGGTTACTGCGGGAGACGCCAGAGGACAGGCGTTTAGCGGGTGTTCAAACACCCAGGGGAAGTGATTCGCAAAAATACCGCTAGGGAGCATGAGCAGTACTTTTTGGGACTGGATTCGTGGCCTTGAGGACAGACCGACCCTGGCTGGGGTTAGTGGCTGGTCAATACTCTGGGCCATGTTCCCAGGAAATCTTAGAGAAGGGGGAGGGGTTAAAACTGTGATGCCCGTGTGAAAGGGGCTCTACTGAGCCCAGAGGCGTAACTGTAAGTTGGTGAAAATGGCTCACGTCAGGCGAGGTCTTAGAAGCAGCCTGCCCTGGGAGTTTGCAGGACATAGCAGTTCTCGTCACGGATCAGAGGCAAATTACAGGCGACGTTCGTGCGCCAAGGCGGGAATAAACGGATACCAGTCTGACTCGCAAAAGTCGGACCTAGGGCTGGGAAAAATTGGGGAGGCAGGCCTGGTAAAGATTAAACTGGAGTGTACAGTAGAAGGAACAAGTTTAAGTTCTTGCAGCAAAATAATGACTAGTGACATTATTTTTTAAAAATTCAAAATTAAAATTGTGCCAAAGTACTAGTTGGCGGCACAAGACATAGAGCTTAATAAAATAACATCATTTGAGTGGAACTTTAAACTAGTTAGCAATAAAGTACTTTTTTTTAAATTTAATATTTTTTTTTGTATTATTTGTTAGAATAAATGAGCATGGCTTTTCTAATTGGATGCTAAAGAGATTATGAGAGGCAGTGAGATGAGAATGGAGCATTGAGCGAATGAATGGGTGGGGAAACAGAAGTACCCAGACAAACCTAAATGCTGCCATGTTTCCCATTTGCAAAAAATCCTGGCCATGTTGTGAATCGGACCTCTGTTATTAGAGTTTAATATTCTAAAACCACATTTATAAACTACACAAGATGCAGAAATTTTAACTGCAACCTGTTTATAAATTATGCAAGACACAATGCAAGCATTGGCCAGCTCTCAACTTCTTGTGTTTCCACCTTCTATATAATAAGATTTCATTCATTAAACTATTGTTCTGTGGAAGCAAATGAGGCTTTTAAATTAAATTTTAATTTTTACATTTTAAAGTTGTGGGGTTGGCAGTGTATTGCAACTTGCATTTCATGAAGTAATTTAGTTTTCTTGCATTTGTTGCATGTTGCATCCTTGAGTTTTGTAGAGAAGGTTATAAACCCAGCCTAAGTCTTTAATTTTTTCTATAATATTAATTAATAAAAGTTTCGTTTTGACTAAACACCAGAGCAAGATAAATGAACATTTACCTTTACTCAACATTTTTAAAGCTCACTTTAATTTATTGTTTAATTGATTAATAACTGGTTATATTTTACTCCTCGAGAATTGTCATAGGTACTTGCCTATCAGGTCCATCTAAGTCCTCCAGACTGATGGTGCTACGGTGGTTTGTTTGGTAGAGTGCACATCAAGACTGGGTGTTCGACATGTGCTGGCTGGACGACCAGTTCCTGGTGTCTGGCTCCCGGGACACGCACCTGGCCCTTTGGCGGGTGAACCAGGAGGAGCTGTGCGACGGCAACGAAGAGCCCTCGTACAAGCACATACGCCCACTGGTAGTTAAGGAGTGCCGCACCGCACAGAAAGTGCGTGCCCTTGCGTTCAACAAAAACTTCCAGGAGATTGCGGCGCTCTCGCTCAACGGCTTTATTCACGTATGGAGTGCAGAGACCTTCCGGCAGGTGAGTGTCTGTGTTCATCATCATCGTCTCTGGTGTTGTTGGGTACAAACCTGCCAGCAAGCATTCTACCCTACTTTCCTCTTGCCATCCTCCTAAACTCTACTACATTCCTCACTAACACATAATACTCATCTAAACTTCTCCATTCACCGATCATTCTCATAACCAGCAAGTTTTCACCTCTTTCTGTTCTCCTCTCTCTGATCACTATTCTGGGGTTCTTCGTCCTGCATCCAGGATTCTTTCCCACAATCCTTTGTCCCAGCTTCACCCACCCTCCTAACCTCTCGTTGTCTGGTACATACTAACTAACCTCTCTGTTTTCTGCATTTTAGATTCTCTTAATCTATTTCTTTCATTAGCTCTTTTGGGCTAGTGATGTAATTTCCCTGTTTATCCTTTTCTAATCTCATCCACTTCCCCTTCACATGCCTAGTTGCTCTTTTTTCACTGCAGTGACAAGTAGTCACTGAGATTTCCAATAAAATTACGAATTATCAAAGTCCTCAAAAAGTCAAAAATTATTTATTTATTTTCCTTAAGATATTAAACAGTTTAGACTTTCATGTATTTGATTAAGATTGCCATTTTTAATATGTTCCATACTTTGAGATAGCCCTGTGAAATTGACGTCGACCAGGGCTACGCCCTCCCTAAGCCCGATGTGCCTCACGCCACTGCCGACCACCAGAGTAACGTGTTTGCCACCGCTGACCCACTTAAACGCACCACAGTGATAGAACACGTCATTCCGACTCTCCCGCACGAACTGATTTTCATCCCTCCTGGAAGCTACGGTCACGTGGGTAAACAGACTATCCTCACCCAAGTGCACGAGATGTTGCGGGACGGCATTATTGAGCCGAATGAAAGTCCGTATAACTCGCAAATAGTCTTGGCAGAGAAAAAGGACGGCACATTGCAGTTCTGTGTTAACTTTAAACCGCTGAACAAGGTTACCATTAATGCCCCGCCACCCCTGTTTAACATCGCTGACACGATAGCTGGACTGGGAGACGCTAAAATATTCTCGTCATTGGACTTAAAATCAGGCTACTGGCAAGTACCAATCAGACCCACAGACCGACCGAAAACCGCGGCGCTTTCAATTCTCCTCTATGCCTTTGGGCTTGCAAGACGCGCCCGCCACGTTTCAAACAATGATGACCCGTGTGCTAGATAATTATGCAGGAAAGTTTGCCGCTGCATACTTAGACGACATAATTATCTGGTTCCAGACCTGGGAAGAGCATGCCCATCACCTGGCGCTTGTATTAGAGCAACTTGCCACCCACGGACTTACGTGCAACACAGCCAAATGTCACCTAGGCACCATCGAGCTTGACTTCCCGGGGCTCGTAGTCAACACGGAGGGGAATCGCCCAACGGAAAAACAGCTGGAAGTGATTGTAAACAAAACTCCGCCTCGCACCCGCAAACAGCTACAGCGCTTCCTGGGGCTGGCCAACTGTCTCAGGGCGTTTATATCTGGCTTCGCACTCGTGGCCGTGCCCCTCATGGGACTACTGTCACCGAAACAGCCCTTTAAATGGACGAACGCCGCGCAGCTTGCCTTTGACGAACTAAAGAACAGGTTCCGTGAATGCCATCTATTAGCCCGTCTCGACCCGAACAAACAGGTCATCGTTCAAACTGACGCCAGTCAAGAGGGCATCGGCGCCATTTTGCTACAAATCGGCGACGGAGGCGAGCCCCGCATTGTAGAATACGCAAGTGCAAAATTCGGGGAAGACAAGCGACGCTATAGCGTTAACGAACGTGAATGCCTCGGAGTAGTGCGAGCGCTACGACACTACAGGCCGCAACTTGAGGGTCAACACTTACTGTTGCGCACCGATAGTCAGTGCCTTAAGTGGCTGGCGACAATGCAGGGCCTACGCTCAAAGTTGACACGCTGGGTCATGCTGTTGCAGTCCCTAGACTTTACGGTAGAGCACGTGTCCGGCAAGAGTAACGAACTTGCGGACGAGCTGTCCCGCAACCCAGACGACACGGTCGAAGCCCGCGATGACGTCTCCTGGAATGAACTGTTACCACCCACCAGCGGACGGCCAGTGGATGAGAAGAGCACACACGGTCACGACGCGACGATCTGCGCTGTTGTCAGGGACGACACGCCGGGGGCGGAAATCGATGAGTTCGTGCGCGCATTATAAAGGACAGACGACCAGTCGCAGAAACTAATACGTAGCTGCGCGAAGGGACGCGCGAGGGCTACCGAGTTGTGGACGGACATTTGCAGGCACACCCCGCAGGAAGCGAACATCCATCGCAGACATTCGCACCGCGCGAGACTCGAAGCCAGGTGTTCCGCATGCTGCACGAGAATCGGCTTACCGGACACCCGGGCACGGACGAGACCACTAGAGCCATTCGTAAAACATTCTACTTGCCAGGGCTTAACCAGTAGAGTACGTGCGTAACAGCGTGCGACACTGCCGTCACTGCCAACGACACAAAGCACGGCGGCCCGGCAGGAAGGAACAGCAGCTGCCATGACGACCCACAGAACCGTTTCACACGGTAGCATTGGACTTGATGGGGCCATACCCCTGCACCCCGAGGGGAAAAAGATTTCTACTGGTAGTAACGGATGGTTTCACACGGTGGGTGGAGGCCTATCGCCTGTCCAACGCCCGGACAGGAACCATCGTGCATGCACTCAAGACAGAGTTTTTCCCACGGTGGGCATACCCCCGGGTACTATTGTCAGATAATGCTGCGCAGTTTTATGGCTGGCGATGGGCAAAACTCTGCGGGGAGTGGCACGTGATTGCACACACTACACCAGCATATCACCCAAGAGCAAATCCGACAGAGCGGCGCAATCAAGAAATCAAAGTGCAACTCCGTCTACGCCTATCAGAGGACCACTCCCAGTGGAACACCCACGTGCCCGACGTAATGTTCTGTATACGCCACGGGAGAAACCCCGGCTAGGCTAGTGCAAGGGCGCAACCTCCCACTGCCGGGCCAGTACCGCGTCGACGAGAGGAACCCGGAAACTGCCGACCGAACCCCCGAAGAGTGGGCTCGAGAGCTGATGGAAACCCACGAAACCGCCCGGCAACACCAAACCACATACTAGGCTCAGATCACACCAATCACAACGCGGCCCCCACCTCCTCTGACACCCGGCCAGCTGGTCTACGGACGCCTGCACCCATTGTCGGCGAAAAACCAGTATTACTGCGCCAGACTAGCGCCTAAATGGATTGGGCCGATGCCAGTGATTAGGACCATAGGCACCACAACCGTAGTAGTGAAACTTCCGTCAGGACGATCTGCAAGGTATCATCGTGACGCCATCCGGGTAGCAGATGAGGAACCGGACGAGGCGGGCGACGAACCCAGCGCACTAACACCCGAGGAGCCCAGGAAAACTGCACAGCCAGCTACTTCGACCCCGACAGAAGAAACGGAAAGGGAATTTCAGGGGTTTCCGGAAACCGAGGATAGGCGCCCTGTACCAAACACCCACACCACTGTCCCCCAAAAAACTGTTATCAGAGAGGGAGGACGAAATGACGCTTTTCCACGGGTTTGACGAGGCCGTCAGGGGGGGAAATCTGGCATGCACCCCATCCCCCACCCCGAATATCTGGGAACCAGACGACGCACAGACCAAACAAAACCTATTTTGTCATATTTAAATTAAATATATTAAATACTAGCTGCCCGACCCGGCTTCGCACGGCTATACTAATGGAAAAAAATTAAGCCACATCTCCCATTTACAGTAATGGTAAAAAAAAAAAATTTCAGTGAAAATTTATTACAATGCTGTATAATGTACCGGAGAGAAAATGAATAGCACAGATGGTTTCCCGACTCGTGCACGCAACGTACAACTGATGTACCCGTACTTCGCTACGGCAGTCTACAGGCAAATCACTCTTGCGCCGCTCATTATACATGCCCCTCCTTGTGGGTATGCCACTGCCGCGCGATGCCCGTTGCCATGGCGACGCAGAAGGCATGAACAATGCAAAATCCTGTTCTCATGCAGACAAAGTACCCACTGTTGCCTGGTTTTAACCAACAATGGGATCTAATTTTCGGAAAATGTCATCCTGCGTAACATAAGGAACATTACTGTGAAGTTTCAAGTCTGTAAAATATATATACTTGAAAAAAAGGGCAATTTTTGATATTTAAAGCACCAGCAAAATTTCAACGATGATGAGGACTGCACTTACAATGTAATAGTCGTTGCCATAGAGACGAATGAAGCATCAACAAAGCAACAGCCGTTGCCATGATGATTTCCTACCAGAAACTGGTAATTTTGATATATTACGCCCCCAAAACTCCCCTTGGGATCGGATTTCTGCAGAATCCGTTCTTAGTGAGCGTCTACATCACAAAATGAGGAACTATGCTAAATTTCAAGTCAGTCGGGTGTATAGTTTTAGAGATCTCGTGATGAGTGAGTCAGTGAGTGGTATTTCACTTTATATATATATATATATATATATATATATATATATATATATATACACACACACACACACACACACACACACACACACACACACACATATGTCCTTGTCAGAATTGTAACGGGAGAGGAAAATTATTGATGGTCCGAAAAATGATAATTAATTAAAAGTAATAAAATTAATTCTAGTAAAAGAAAAAAAAAACAAATTAAACACAGAGAGAGGAAAAAAAACAATAGTTAAGGTTTGCGATTTAAAGTGATAAAAAGTATTTAAATACTAATTGAACTCTTATGAAGGTACTGATTGCTTCGTTGTTAATGTCACATGGGTGTTTTTTACTTGTATGAGAAAATTAAGAATGATAAGGCATCTAGTGCGTGGCAACAATGTTAATAGGCAATAGGAAATAAACTTCTAGCACCTGCGGCATTGTCAACACACACTTCGTACGTGTACTGCATGTTGTATCTAACCCCCTCCAACGCATTTGATTCTAAATTGGACTTTTAGTAAGAATCCCTAATGTTATTGATAATATAATATAGCCCATATATAGCCTTCCTCGATAAATGTACTATCCAACACAAAGAATTTTTCAAATCGGTCCAGTGGTTCCTGAGATTAGCGCGTTCAAACAAACAAACAAACTCTTCAGCTTTATAATATTAGTATAGATTGTATATTTATAGTCAAATTATAGTAAAGTATTTCTCTTGAAAATAATTTGGTAGCATTTACATGGTGCCTTAACATGAAAAAATATTAATTAAAAGAATAGTTGATCAAAAGTGAAACATAATTATAAATGTCATGTTTATACCAAAGCAAGCATCTCCCACTAAGCTTACTGACAAGCGGTAGGTTGGGGGGTGATTATAGACTGCACACCTACTGCTGTAAAAGATGCTTCTTGCTATAAGTCTGCTACATATTTTAGCAAAAATAGAATCAAATAATAGAGAAAAATGAGCTCTGCATCAATTAACATTATGTTATGTGAATGACCATTTTATAGTTTTACATCCATTGAGTTCCTCCAGTTTTTTACCTGTTTAATCACATAATACTGTAAGCCCGTAGTTTTAAATTTTTGTTGCATCTGAAATTATTTATACTGGGTAAAAACTGGAGGACTTAAATGATGCCCTGTGTCAGGCATATGTAATCTGTTCACTTGTGATGCAAAAAAAGGTAGGGGAAGTCAACATTAATGGCATGAGTGGGAAAAAATTTTACTAATCAACCGTAGTGAAAAGTGGAAAAGAAAAGAAATCTAGCATTGACCCCCTCTCAATTCTGTAATATTGTCCTAACTAAATCCATATTTCATACCCTAAGAAATAAAATTTAAAAAAAAAAAATTACGGAATTATTTATATATGCTATTCATGGATAGCATTGTAGTTGAACATTTGAAAATTTCACTTCATGTATGACGAAAATTATAATGACACAACTTAATGTTTTAAATGCAAATGAAATAAAAATTGAAAAATTATCTCAAATAAATCAAAATATAATTTAATTACTAATGCTTTCTTGATCATACTTCGTGAACAATGTACCTTAAATCAATGGTCAAGCATAATTTACCAATAGAAAATATGAACAAAATAGGTTTTGGTTAAAATGAAGCTAAGATAGTTACTAAGGATCTTAACCGATGTTCAATTCTATCAGTTTAAGAAAACAAACTACTTAAATCAGATAATCCTTTAACATGTAATATTCAAAATAAGTACTTGCTATTAAATTAATTTTGCCACAAGATATTTATAAGTAAGTACTCGGACTTGAACTCAATGTTTTAAAAACTGGATCTCTGGGATGAAAGTAACCCAAGTTCATGATTAAATCAAACTTAACAATTGAGTAAATCAAATATGTAAGAAATTCCAAGATCATAAAGTTAAATCATTTAATGTCTTTAAGGCAATGGTTTAAATCAAAGTATTAGTGTTTGAACAACAGTTATCAAAATTACAATTGCTGGAATATAGGTCTTTAAAATGAATCTTGGTTTGAATTTCGGACAGTGATACAAAATACTCTCCGACTGTAAATAGTAAATTACGGGAAAATTTAATATTTCATTCAATCACAGTCTAGCTTGATATTTCCTTGTCTACATCAACATTTTAAACAGCTCTCCAAATGACAGTGATCCACATCACGAGTTGGAGTCATGTGCTTGTTCCCGGAATCCAATCTTAGGATGAGGTAGTGGTCCAACGTTGAATTCAGCTGAGCTGGGCGGATTGTTGGGACGGTCACACCAACTGACGTTCTTCCTTCCTTCTGGCTCCTGGACTCACTCGAAACTGGTGAACTCACTGTCTTGAAATTGCCGCATCTTCAGAACTGTGCAGATACCTTTAACTCACTTGCCATGTTTACTCCAAATTAACAGTAGATTTGTTGTCCTCTTCATCGTAACTGATAATTTTCAACATTGACGAATATTCTGGTTATCTTGTTGAACTTTTCTATCAACAATTTACTTTCTTCCAAAAATGACATCAAATCAATCAAATATAATACTAATCTTCATTACTGTCAACCATATACACTTCAGTTTAGTCCAGAATAGTATTTTATGAATTAATCACATATCCTTTAATAACTTTATATTAAACTATTCACAATAGCAGAAAAGCTTCATGCTTTTAGGATGTTTCTTTACAGACTGTTCTTTTTCTAGAATGTTTTCTTGTTTATTCACCTCGACAGACAAACTTCATTTCTCACATCAAACAAAAGATATTCAAAATTTATGCTTTGCTTCTAAATGTTTTCTTTAAATGAACTAATTGTTATAAATTGTTTTCTATCACTTCCTTAAAATCACCTAGTCAAAACAAACAAAACAAAACTTTGAAACTAGACAAACATATATTTAACAGCATCTGACTTTTACTTGATTTGCTTTAGAATCAACAATTTTTTGTAATAGAACCAAACTTGCCCCATTATCACTTCCTTGGGGGTGAAATTTCATAATGAAATACTATAGCCAGTGTTTTAATCCAGTATATGTGCTTTGTCTGTTTCATTTTATCCAGATCAGTTTAGAAGAAACGACCTGATCTGTAAGAAATATTGAAACCTCTCATTTATAGCACAGTAAAACCCTCTTAAGACAATTTCTTGCATAATAAGTTTTAAATATGTATTTACCACTTGACCCATAAATACATATAATTTTACTCTTTAATTAAATAAGTTTTTCCTTTTAATAAGACAGAATTTTCAAGAAGTTGCTAACTTTTTTCTTCAAAGAAAAATTGGTGGTAGCATTGTAAAACTATTAAGTACGATTTTAGTTTGAGTTCAGAATGAATGCAGTAGGTACTGACCGCAGATTTGAGACATTTTGCTCGTCCCCAGAAACTGTCAAGAAAGCTTCCTTCCTGTCAAGAGAATGTCTGCCTGGCAGTCCAGGAGTCTGGAGTGTACGCTATAGGCTGCCGATCCTACACTCTGCTACTGGACGCCAGGACGCTGCAGGCTGTCAAGAAGATCTTACCTCGCTGCAGTGGTTGTGGTGTGTACCCATGGCAGGCTCAGTCTAGGTTCCTAAATAACACTGACCAAACCTTCGTTAACACGTGTGTGTGTATGTGGGTCTCTCTATCCCTCGACACACACACATATATTATTATTATTATTATTATTATTTATGGTCAACAGTGCTTTGCTAGGGTGTCACACACTTTTCAAGTTGGAGATGAACAGCTCGTTTATTGCAAATAGCAGAGAAAGTATCTAAGCTAGAATACTGTCGGGAAAATTTATATGCTGGCTGTCCTATAGCACAACATCAAGCGGAGAACAGTTGTTTGGCCAGTAAATTACAGTTTTGAATCAAAAAACGAAAACTCAAAAAGTGTCATAGTTAGTGAGTTATAGGCATTTTTCAAAATGTTTTCTAATCCCCACCCTGCATCAAATTATTAGATACCATGAAAAAAAAATTTGGTATGTAAACAGTTAATACATTATGGTTATGAATTAAAAAAAACTGAAATTCAAATAGTTTGGTAGTTTTCAAGGTTTTTTTTTTCCAAGTCTCCACCCTGCACCAAATTATTAAATACTGTGACTAAAAATTTAGTCACAGCATCTAATAATTTGGTGCAGGGTGGGGATTTAAAAACTTTTCAAAAAATGCCTGTAGCTCAAAAAATTACACTTTTTGTATTTCTTTTTTGTTTCGTTTTGTTTTGTTTTATTTGAGAATCATAATTTACTGGCCTATCAACTGTTCTCGGCTTGATATTGAGCTATGGGTCATCGTGTATAAACGAAGTTCTTCAAACACGAAAGAAATTGTATCCTCAAAAAATAATTTAATTGAAAACCACATTCTTCCACATTATAAAAATAATATGGAAATGAGTTTGTTACACCCAATTCATATATACATAGAAAGATTGCATATTTTTTCTTTGTCTTAAATACTGTAACATGTAACCTGATTAAAGTTTTGACACTAGTGGTTCACTTGTAACTAAAAATATTCTTTGACTATTTAAAAATTTATCTATATCCTTATATTAGAATCACATGTTGCATAGCTATAAAATATTTTTAATTGTATGAATAATATGCTAAATTATTATATCCGTACACAGATGAAGTTTTTGAAGTTATACTTCTTTAGGCGCGTTATGAAAAAATGATGAGAGTGAAATTTTTAGATGCACGCGCACCATGTAACGACATTTACATAGGAAGATGGTGGACACACGTGTATGAACATAAACCCACATTAGGGGACATACTAAACGTATTGGTGTGCCAAATGAAACTTAATGATAGTGAAATTACCTTGGAATTTATTTTAGTAAACTAAAATATTTATAGTAAAGAGTAAATTCCAAGGTTTTGAGGCCTTACTTGAGGCACTCGAATTACGTGCCCTAACCAGGACAGGATGATGTTAGAAATAAAGTATCATATTACTGGCTTGCGCATATTTAATCTCTCCGAATTCGCAACATGGCATAAGCTGGGTACTGATTTGCCGACACACAAGTTTATATTAATGGCAGGTCGCGACCTTTCTTAAAAGCAAAATACAAATAATATAATTATAATAATGATAATACCAATCTTTTAACAAGTAAAAATTTTACAAGTGATAAGAACCAAATTAACAATATTTTAACAATATTTTAACAATATTGAAACAGGTATACACGTCATACTAGCATACTAGAGTAACTCAGTCCGTTATCATTTTTATTAATGTTTTCATTATTTCCTCCTAGATGCTGTGAAACGCCCCCGTACACCACGCATTATTTAGCTGTCTTTAAATTGCTCCGCACGTCACGTTTCATAGAACTAAGCTTGTCAAATTGGGTCTGAAAGGCGTTGCAGTAGGCCCGCCCCCGTGTCAGCTTCATTCAACAGACAGGACCCACGCCGTAAACAGTTTAAAACTCACTTTGGTCCCAACAAAATTCACGTAAACATTTAGTTCATACTTCTTTATACCAAAAAAAGTTACGTAATCATTAAGTTCGTGGCGTTAACTATTTATAGTATTTTAGAGTATCAGTCTAAAAGAAACATCGCAGAGGCACCCACTTTTTGTCACTCAGTCAGTTCGCCACGTGCCGTCCGTCCTGCCCTCTCCTTGAGGCGTTGGCGAAAAAGATCCCGCCTCTCCATATCTGAGATCCAGCCAAACATTCTTCCTTCAGCAAGTAGGTGTGCGCACCTCCAGTCGCTCACTTCCGAATGAATCGCCGGCCGCCGCCGCTGGCTCGAGCACGTCTCTCGTGACATCAGGCCGACCAGCGCGCCGTGCGGTGATCCCGCGTAGAAACAAAAACAGCTGAGCGCTAGAGTTCGTTCCGTTGAGGCACATTACAGGGCGTTTTAAGCAAGACAAAAAAAATGTGTATCCATAATTAAGCATTATTAACAAAATTAACAAACCAGGTAAAGGAGATTTCAAAATATAAATTTAAGCAACCAAAAAGGTAAATACTAATGGAGGCGTGTCAAACGCCTCATTTAAAAAAAAAAAAAAAAAAAACATTATTTTGGTATTACATCAAATATATAATACACATTTTCCTCGTAACCTTCTGTCAGAGCAGTTCAATATGCTGAAGGGCCGTGGTTCAAAACTCGGCGGTAAGTTTTTTTTTTTTTTACTTTTTTTTAAGTTATACTTCTTTAGGCGTGTTATGAAAAAATGAGAGTGAAATTTTAATATGTGCACGCATCACTGTAACACAAAATTAACAGGTTGAAGCTGCCCACTAAACCGCTCATTAAGTCTTGAAAAAAAAAAAAACTACCAACAAAATAGAAATAGAACCTCTATTAGTCGCACATGTAGGCACGCTCATCGCCTCTGATCACTGTTTTCATATTTATAATATTTATCCACATGTTTCTAGTTTATACATTCACAACACGTGTTTTAGTTTCATACACGTGCGAATTATATATGTGCTAATAAATTATATTCAGTAGTGTTTTAAATTGAATATTTTGATTAATATTATTTACTATTCGTAAATATTAGTAAAAAAATTGTGCTTATATACTTTTACAAATGCTCCAATATAATTGAGGTTAACTATACGTATGTATTATTTATTGATATAAATTAAAATATTATTATTTAATATAATTAATACTAAATATTATTAAATAATTAATCCTAAATATGTATTTTTGGTTATTTAATGTTTACAAAAAAAATTAATAAAACATTTAATAAAAAATTTGTAATAGAAATTAAAATTGAACATCAAATTAAAATATTAATTATTATTTATTATTAAATTGAATAAATAATAAATATTTAAAATTAAGAATCTTATAATATTTAGTACAAATTATGTCATATATATTTATTATTCTCTAAATTTTATTTATTTAATTTTTCAAGTTCAAACTGAACTTTATTGACTGTGTTGACTATCTTTTTCCAGCCCTTTTATTATTTTGTTGCAATTAATTATTTGCATGCAATTAAAAACTATTTTTTAATGATGCCAAAGAAGTATAACTTCTCGCTAGCGTACATAAGTACACACAACCATTTTATTGTTTGTCTTAGATGTTTAAACGGGGTAAAAATAAGACATGAGTTCTAATTACAGTGAAAAGGCTTTACTGTGGCATGTTGGGACCACAGACATATTGGAATAGTGATATTGCTATATTATCGAATTTCAATCAATTTTTTACGGGAATATCTGTAAAAAATTTTAAAAACAGTACAGTGGTATTCAAACCATTTATTTTAAGCTATTCTACAAAAAGAAATAATGCAGATGATATTACAGTTGATACTGTTTAAAAAGTCTATGAGTCCGTGATTCAGATCTCTTTATAAAAAAAGGAAACATAGTCTGATAGAACTGACAAATAGCCAGTATCCACCAGATAAAATCTTAATGCAAGTCGCTCAATTGGTGCTGGATTAGACAATGTGCCGAACCATAGATGCCAGATCAAAGACCTTACTCTAAACTTTTATTTGACTTAATTTGTACTTCAGTTAGAACTGAAGTTAGTCTCAAGTATTTATGATTTTGTTATGGCTACTGGTACTATTCCTAATCCTAATCCATTATCAGAAAAGTATCCCAGGATGAGATATTATTGTGGGTTAGCCCCCAAAATAAGCACACAACTTCTTGCAGTTATTACCTTGTTGCAATGGAATAATATTTTTTTTTAGTTTCCAAACTATCACAAAACAATCAGAAATCAATATTTTATGATGGAAAGCATTCTGTAATGCTTCATTAAAGCAGAATGGTATTAAGCATTTGATGAAGAAAATCTTTTGGCTGGTTTTTTAGTCTGCAAACAACTTAATTTTGTCAGTCTGGACAGTTAAAATTAAATCTTTACTTGTAATTTGTGGTAAATTAGTATATTTGACTGTTGATATAGCTTGAAGCACTTTCTTTTCCGGTCATGATTGTTAACTAGCGTGATATTAGAAGGGGAGCTTAAGATATCATTAACCTTTGTGCTTGAATCACAATAGCGTGATGGATGCAATGAGACAGCAAAATACAATATGTTTCTCACCATTACAGAAACTTCAGCCATCAATTTTAAGGTGGGTTTATGCCTCGCCATCTTGCAATTTCAAATATTTTGATACTGCTTGCAATAAAGCTTCGCTTCCTTGCTGAATATTTTGGTTTGACATGGCATGGGACTTAGCTTTGGCTACTTAACATAGTTAACACTTGTGAACTGGTGGGATTATAGTGATTGTTATAGTCACCCATGTGAAATAATAAGTTATTTCCTCACGATTATTACAGATTGTTAGTAAATATGTGTTTGCATCAAAATATGGGAGATATTATGATTTATGCCTTGACATACAAAAAATTGGAATAAACAGTTCATAATAAGAATTATAGCAAAAAGATGGAAAAATTCAACATGGCGGGGCCTAATCCCCCTTAAGTTATTTTAGTCAACATTCGAGAAGTAAAAATGTTTAATCCAAATTTAGTGGTCGTTCAGAAAAATCACTGCAATGATTTCATAGATGAATTTACATAGTAAACAAAGCTTTTAAACATACACAATAACAATTTTGCCAGTGCACCAGTCTAACCACTATTCGAAAACACAATTGAAACAGACAAAAATAATCAGTAAATCTCTAGCCCACTAATTTTGTCACTGTAACGTGATTGAATATGTGTTGAATGTGATTGGTTAGGAAATGGTCTTATTCCTGCCACGCCACTTAAAATTATTGCTACACATGTGGAAGAGGAGATTTAGGTCTAAAGCACATGCCAAGGTAGTGGGTAAAAGAAAGCAGTGTATATTAAAACATGAGTACTGTTTTCCATTCGTTAGGTCTGTCTCTTCTCCTTGGTCAGTTTCTAGTTAAGAGTTATTATTTATTTCCCAGGTATCCGGTCTGCTAGCTTCTTGGGCAACATACTGACGATAGGAACAGGAGTCGGTATCTTGCTGTTCTACGATCTCCGAGCAGGAAAGTATTTGGACTCCAGCATTAACTCCAGCCGGACAGTGTCACTCAAGGCGTCGCGGGGTTGGGTGGTAAGTGTGCAGCCCCACGTTTACCCCAAGCAGCTGATTTGAAGGTTAATTGACAAGTGGGGCATTCATACATTATCTGGTACATATTGAGGTTGTTACTGTCCATTTAAAACATGCTTTGTTTTAGCTATGGACCAAGATTGTCTTGCTTATGTGTTTCAGTATGAGTGTCTTTAAAACCTCCTAATTCGTTTTTAGGAACAGCTAAGATGGCGAAGTTATGGGTCAAAACCCAATTATCTATCAGAATCTCAAATAAATTTGAATCCCAAAGAATACCTCAAATCCTAATCTCGGTATCCAGAGCTAAAAATAAAATAATGTTAAAAAAAATTAATTTAATAACTTTGGTGTTATAAACCTTCTAAATGTGTTAAAAATAATTTTGCAGAATTAACGCTTATCACAATTTTAATGTTATAACATTAAAATGTTAAATAACTTGGGGAATGGAAATAGGATACATATAGTTACAAACGCAAGAATCCAGACCGCGATGCCAGGTTCGAAGCTGGCTGGCGGTCCTGCATGGCCACAGGCGTCACGCGCTGTGTCACATGCGGTCCACTGATATCAGGCATGCTACGTGCGCCTGGTCGGATTACAAGGGTCTTCGTTACCCCCCTCCCCCCATACATCCTGTCTCGGTGCTGTTATCTATCGCTGAGCGACCTTGGGAATTCCGCAGGCCACCGCGCGGAGTGGCCTGAATGGGCGATGCTTCTCTCAATGTTTCGGGCGTCGGGTCGGCTCAGGATGACAGGATTCGTCACAGTCACTCTCGTTGGTTCTGGAAAGACTATCGACCAGTACTTAAGCAGCGACGTTGGCCTCCACACAGGGTGCTGTGTGAGTGCCGAGTCCCACGAGAAGTTCCTAGCGAGTCCCGCGACAGTTCTGGAGTTCCAAGAGTTCCGCAAGCGAAATCGGTGAAGAGGGGTAAAGAGACTTCCTCTCTCCCCCCCCCCCCCCCTTCCTCCCCAGATTGGGACGATGCGGAGTTCAACCGGATCATGAGAGTACGATGACTGAGTGGCGCAAGACTGTGTGTGCACAGGCACGAGGTAAGGGGCAAACCACTGTTGAACCTAGCTCCAGTGAGGCCATGTCAGTCCAGACACCACTCCACATATTATGACTGCGCCGAATAGTTACCCATATTCTGTGAACTTCTGCAGTTCTTTTGCTGTCATTTTAGAGTCCAACTCCTCCATTTGTTGGACTTACAGTTGAACAGATTTTGCATAGTTGAAATGTCCAGCTGCATGAAGATATGGCAACATTTGTTTCACACAGTGGAGATGAATATTCCAGTCCCCAGTGCGCTCTGCTCTTATGAACAAGTGCACAATGTTAACCTGTTCGAGGTACTGAACCCACAGCTTGCCAGTCCTACTAACTTCGGCGATGTCTTTCATTTTTAATGTTAACTCACTTTGTAAGTATTCACAAACTTTCGAGGTAATAAGTTCCTCATTTGTTGATGTAGCGGTTATAATTTCAAGAAATAAGGAGTGCAGCTCCTCTTTCTTGCCTTGAATTTCTGGAATGTCTTCAAGTAGCATTGTGGTCAAAACATTTGCTGTAAGTAAGTGTGCTCTAAGTGCACGAGCATATGCATGACCGGAGACCATGTGAACAAAAGATGCCTTTGCATAAACTTGTGACCAAAGTTGTTCAAGTCCACTCCCTGACATAATATAACCAATCGAGCCCAAATAAGACATTAAAAGGTGAAAACCACCTAATCGAAGAATCACAGTGTCCAAATCTCCTGAAGATGCTGCTGTAATGATATCTGAGGCTTTTGCATAAAGGGGTTTATCAAAAGTGACTACATAACTTCCTTGGCCTCTCCTTTTGCATTCATATTGAGCGAAAAGCAATGCTGAGTATATCGTACTAGGATTTCCTGGGTCAAAATTAATGAATGGTACAGGATCGCCTTGAGTCATAAAGCAATGTACCTCTCCACTGTTGAAGATCCTCCTCATGCAACCATTCCATGAAGGGGGGGGAGTAACTCCAGCCAACATTCCAGACATGCAAAAAGTATCCACAAGCAGTGCACTTTCCACCGACTTCTGAGTTTCTTCAGATATACTTTTCAGGTCTCTCACAGTGATGCCCTTCAATCCAGGTTTACATGACCTCCTATACCATGTTACAGGAATTGTCCCTTTACCAGAAATTTCAGTGGCAGATGGAGGATTCATGACACGAGGAATTACACAAGGATGTATGTTTGGGGGGTGTTGTGGTAAAACATAATCCACCCATGCTATGAAATGTCCCATGTCCTGTCATAGTTCTCACATTGAAGTCAGCATTATCGAATGCATATTGTACATATCCATCTTCATGTACATTATCCTTGGTATTGATATTCTCTATAAGTGAATATTCATATCTTTGTACTTCTTTGTAGTTCACTGAAAATGAAAGAACATTTCAACCATTTGTTTTGATTCATGGTGCCGATGAATGTACACTCCCACTCCCAGGAGCAAAGGAGATATAAAGGAACGTGGCCGACAAGCAGATATCATAGCTTGGCCAATCGCAGCCCTTTTGCGACAGATTCCATGCTCTTCTTTACTCTTTGTTTTTATAATTTTTTCGAGTAAGCACTTTAGTGTGTTAAGGAGAAGTGACATGTCATTTAAAGCATTTCCATCACATGGGTAGTTTTCACTATTGTAAATTTGACTGCGAATGTCTTCAAGAAGAATTTCGGCAGCTGCCTGAACAATTCTAAGTCTTTCATCATTTTGAGATGGTTTTCGTTTCGAATACAACTTATCATAAAGTGTATCACTAACTGTTCCCTTTACGTTCCCTTTCTTTTCTGTGATGAAAATTGAATCGCCATAATGAGCAAGGAGCTTATCTTTTAGTTGAATTCCGCTATATGCATCTTCACCCATAAATTCCTCAAGTTCAGTGAGTTTGAACTGACAATCTTCATTTTCATCTATGTACTTTCACAGTCTTTGAAAAGACTCTTGTTGGTCTTTGTCCTGTGGCCTTCGACGCACACTGGCAGTCGACAGATTTCTAGAAGAATAAAATAATCTATTGCAGTCATGATATAACTTTGCTTCGGCAGCAACAAGATCTACAGTCTCTATTCGAGCACGAACCGTCTCCCCCATTCGTCATTGCGGGCGACAGCACGTTTTACAACAGTATCTTCAAGCGTAAGCGTAGTAACCTCATGAATGACACGTCTATACTTGACTTCTTTTTTAGTTTCTCTCCTTTGGGAAGCCTCTTCACCACAAAATAGACAGTCAGAAGAAATAACAAAAGGATTTTGCAATGAACGTAGTCTTAGTGGCTTTTCATGTTCTTCATTGGCACAAGAGGCTGTAATATTACTGCTTCCATATTTTTTAATAGTTGATGGCCTTGTGTACAATTGCCTACAAGAATAACAATTGTTTTAAAATTACATTCACTCACACATTCATCATCTACATATGATGTGCTACAATTTGTAAACAGACAACTTATTAGTTAAATTGATATCTAGCAAATAAAACACACTTTTCCGATAGTCCAATTGTTTCATTCATTAGCTATTCTTTGAACTTAACCACGGGAATTAAAGACATACAAAAACTTTAGTGAAGTGTATTTTTGCAAAACATCAGTTTGTTTAAATATCTCTAATCAGTGATTTATTAATAACTTATACATACAAGGAAATAATAATTATGGAGAAATAACAATTAGTTAATCCTAAATTTCAACATCGAACCTTTAAAATAATATTAACACAACAGCGACACAAAAATATTTTCACACCATTGTTGAAAGAAAACAAACTTACCTACAGTCCGAATGTACTCGGATAGGAGTTTTGTATTTCTCAGAATCTTTAAATTTTTCTATTAAACCATCGCAACGCTTTTCACTTGCGGTAATGAGACCTTTCACACCCTGAGTAACAAACACAACATTGCCTTCATTAAGGCCAAGATCCATAGTTTTGCAGGCACGAGGGAAATTATTTATACCATGAATAGCACTGTCGGTAAAAAAAAATGTAAATTACAGCATTATAAAATCAAGCTTTGATTTTTGCAATTGTGGTAGAAAATATTTGAGCAAAAATTTATTTGTTACGGTACTAAATTTCAATTAAGAAATTTTTAAAACTAAGTACACCAATCCCTCACTTAGCACGACTAATTCGTTCCTAAAAATGTCCGTGTTAATCGAAATCGCGTATTCTGAAGCATTAGTCCCCATAAATATAAGGCTAAATTATTTAATGTGTTCCAAGATGTGTAGGGAAGTAATCTTTACATAATATAAATGCGTAGAATAATACTTGAAAATGCATATGTCATATCATTTATCTTTTTAAGCCTACCACCGAATACGTTAGATAAAGAAAACATGGCACAGTGTAACGGGAGATAAGTGGTAACATATTTACCGTCAGTCAGCAGGTTGGCTTGCCCGCCCAGGCGTGACCTTCAACACGCGCGCGCGTCTGTCTGCCTGCTGTTGCAAGCAGCTGGATCCTTTGTTATTACGTTTAAAACTTAACAAAATTAAAACACTTTTATGAAATTAAGAACCGGTTTTATATAACTTTAAAACACACAGCCATATGTAAACATTTAATTTGTTATGCACACCTCTTATAAAAGCGGCTATGTAAACAAATCAGTTAACAGATAAACAGATTTAGATTTTCCCTAGAGCACAAACATAACATTAAAATACGGGTACACTCCCTATTTAACGCGGTTGTCGGGGGACATAACTTTTACCCGCGTTGTTGCATAACCGCGATGTTTCGATGTGACCAAGGTCAAAAGGCATAAAACACTGCCTGTGTTCTAATAGGTCGGCAAGCACGCACAGTATAGACGGCCCGCCTTTGTGCGGACTTTGCATCCGCAGTTTCCACTAAACACGGGTGAAAAAATAAAAATAATAAATTTTAAAGATAAATATTAAATGTTGAATTGTTTTTATTTTTCCGCGTGCCGCGCACAGTTTGTCGCACGGCCTACGAGCGCGCCACACGCCGCCATACACATGTGCGGCACACAAGCTGCTGCTGCCAGTCGCCAGTCTCGTGGTGTTAGCCACAGTATCTGCTTCGTCAGTGTCCGTAACAAAGTAAGTGCAGTGTGTGCGGTTACACACGATTCTGTGGTCAAAGTCTTCTAAAAAGAAAGGCCGTAGTGATACTTCAAACCGAATATGAATCGCAAAGTACCGAGTTTGACAAAATAAAAATTCTAGATTTACTTACAGATAGCTTGTCTTTTGTAGAAGCAGGCCGCAGATACAGGAAAAAAACGATTCTAGCATTCGTACAATAAAAAATAAAGAATCGTCTATCGTGTCAAGTGGTTAAACTTTATTATCCATGCTTACAGTAAATTATAAATGGTCACATGTGGGAAACAAAAATTGCGCCAATTTAATTTTAGCGCAATCAGTGACGCCGTATTAAAAACCGTGTTAAACTTTGTCTTTACTTATTTCACCAAACGCTGTGTCGAGTTGCTGAGTGTGTGTGGCTCGGATCGGCAAGTGTTCCCCAGCCTCTGTTTAAAGGTCGGGAGACCGCTACACATAAACATTTCCGGGACTTGTTTACTACCTCACGGCAAAAGTGGTACAGTATGGTTCACGTAAATATTGGACCACTGGGAATTCCTGGGCAAAGATTAAAAATACGCTAGCCGATTTACTTTACTATTTAATGTTAAAACATTATACCAAAGTAAAAAGATGAACTTGTATAATACAATGAATTACCCAATAATATTACGTCTGTAGGTTTAAGTTGTAACAAAACATTTATATACAGATGTCCAGTAAAGTACCAATTAAGATTCTGGAGTGGAATTTTAAACACCGGACTACCTGATTTTGCCTTGTACGCAGCGACGCTGCTCAGTCAAGTGTCTCATGCTCTGCCTGTGTGCTGCGTGAACACATTCCCTCCCCCATTCCCCCTCGTGTTTCTGCCCGCTCTAATCTCTACCTCTCTCCATGTTCTCGGCTCGCCTCTCCCTACCCAGCGCTTGCCGACAACCAAGCCTATCCAACATCAATCCCCAGCCGAGTCACGCTGGATAATGTCGCTGGACGGTGGGCTTTATCAGGTCCCCTGCTTCATTTGTGAGATAAAGCGACGTTAAGAACTAGTCTTTCAGAAAATATCACTACAAGATAGAGGAATAATGTACGGAGATATCTTGTTTAGAATTTTACTGCGGACATTTGCTACGCCTAGGCTTTTTTCTGCCCGATGCTTAGTTTGTTAGTTACAACGCAAAATTATCCTAATCGGCTGTCAACCATTTATTCCATTATTATTCATTTCTGACTGGGGGACATGGTTTGACCCGCGATATACCCGATTCTGCGATCAATCGGGGCGCGATATACCGGGAGTTTACTGTATGTACAATATGTACATATACAAAACATAAAAGTTAGTTAAATATTTTCTGGGGTGAAATTAACACTTTCATCTTGCTTTTTTTAAAAAAACGTGTCCAATTTCATCTGCTTTGGTTTCTGTACGGTACGGCCTGGTCTGCAGCCGGGCATCAACGGTAGGGCCTGGTCTGCGGCCGGGCATCAACAGTACGGCCCGGTGTTTGTTTATCTGCGTACGCATCTCTTTCCCCTCGCATTCCAAACCACTCTTCCCCCCTCGAATTCCATACCTGACGTCGCGTCGTTTCCGAGATTTTTTTTAGCCTGTGGCGATTTCGTGCTAACTGAAATTTACAGAGTGCTATTCGAGACTAGGGCAGTAAAATTTACATCGTGCTAACTGAATTCGCATTAATTGAAGACGTGCTATGCGAGGGATTGGTGTATTTCATATTTATAAGAACTGTACACTGTCTTTATTTTACATACAAATCAAATTGAGTATCCTTAACAATTCCTGTAGGCCAAAACTGAAACATTACGTACAGAATTTAAATAATTTTAGTTTAAAACTTGTTATTTAACGGACGCGTGTAGCTCTTGAAATGGACTAATGATGTGTTAGTTCAGCATTACGCCGCTAGATATCAGGCATGATGAGTTTAGATTTTGCCGGCTAGATGTCCCAACTATCGCAGAGGAGTTTTGGCAGGAATAAAATTTATTTTAAACTTTCGACTTCAAAACTGGTTTCGGTGAAAGTAAGTTATTGTGTTTTGAAGATAGAAAGAAGCCAATTGATGAAAACTCTTCCATTTCCTTCTAACTATATTGAGCAATGAAACATTTATTTCCTAATATTTCACAGATGTGATTTAACGATACTCTGTAGAACTTTAATTGTAAACATTTTATTATCTATTATGGCAAAATTTATCGTTTTTATAATAATAGTCATATTGCGTGAATCAAACGTGACCTATTATATAATATACATTCAAAATATATTATACATAATAAAACTAGGTATCTTTTCTGAAAGAAGTACTAGCAAAACTGTGTCATACCAACGTAGCAGTTGTGCGCTTACAAGCGTGCAGTGTTTGCTAACACATTTTAATTATTTGGTTTCAAAACCGCATGAATGTCTTTTCTTTATTTTACTTTTGACAGCAACACGCGTCCTCTTTCGCCCCATGGTCCGCTCTGTATCAGGTCACGCTATATTTTGAATGTTATTGTAATTTTGGCAATTTAAAATTTGTAATTTTTGTCTAGTAAAATATTTTTTAATTTTTATAATTTAATTTTTTAGATACTATTTAGATTTTCGATCAATTGTATCATATTTGGTAGTGAATTTAGTAAGGTAGTTAAGAAATGTTCTATTCTTTAGCCACTGTTTTATTACAATCCCTTACAGTATTGGTTGGTTGTATAAAGTATTATTTCAGACGAAAGTTGTAGATACTATTTATTAAGTTTGCAGAAAATAAGAATGTATTTTATATTTTATGTGGCAAGAATGTTATAATTTTTGTTTATATTTCAATTCTAATCGTTTGAACTCCCTGCAACAATGTTTAGACTTATCAAAAATCGCTTTATAAACCTTTTTTAGAACACATCTAAAGTTTACAAACAATTTGAACTGATTTGATGGCATGCCTGCTAAGGAAGTTAAGAAATTTTTTTGTCCTCTAAGCCATTTTTATTTAACCTTGCAGTTATTTTGACAAAAGGTTTTTGGTATAAATTTATAGAGATATATAATAACTCTTCATACGGATGTGGGGGTTATAGCAATTGACCTATTTAAAAAAAAAAAACCTTCCCCATTTCTGCCCCATTGGTCACATATTTGCCATTAACAAACTCGACCAAGATTTCTCTTTTTTTTTATTAATTTAGAAATGCTTTGTGCAAAATTGCGTAGTTATTGTATTCATAAAAATTTATGTATGTTTTATACATATATATATATATAATGTTTTCAGATGATGATTTTGGGGACACTGAACTATGTAACGGAAAACTTTGTAGAATTTTTCCGGAAGTCTACAATAGGAAGTCTTTCTTCGAAATCTACGTAACTATAAAAAAATATTACTTTTATGTCAATGATTTAAAGGCTAGCAAATTCATGCCAATACAATTGCATACGAACAGCATTTTTATAATCACTCTCTTAATTGCAGCATTAAATTTTAGAGTTATAAACAAATTGAAATTAAAAAAAATGAACAGTAAGTATTTAAATGAATAAACCACCTCAGTAACTACCAAAGAGTAGTTAAGATTCATCCTGTTCCTTGTATATTTATCTTTGTGTCCATTTTATATATCAAAACAACATGAAAAAAATACTTCATTATCGATCCAGAAACAACCAAAAAATACACATGCGGAGAACAGCAAAAAAAATACTGCCTTAGCAAGTGTTTCTGCAGTTGTTTTAATCTTATAATAGCCTTTCGTATTTCATAAAATCAATTTTAAACTCTATTAAATTTAAATTAATTCTTCTAGATAAATTGAAGATTGTAAGGCCGTGTCCGTATTCGCCTGAAGTATATAATACTATATGTACTTGTCCCTGGAAGTTACATTACAAGGGCTGCATAACTGGAAATGAAGTATATTCAAGTACACAAGTAAACAAATCCGTGTACTTCTCACGTAGGCCTACTTCCAGTTGAAAACACGTCACCATTTTGAAAAACAATTTGTAGGTTATATTTAATCTAAAAAATTTAATAACTCTTAAAAACATAAACAATTTTTATTATAAATTTAATTAAAACATTATTTGTACACTCTTACAAAGAATTTTAAACGAATACATGCACATACACAGCCTACCGTTGGTAACTACAAAACGTAGGTAAAATAATAAATTTAATTGTCGTAAATTTGCGGGACAGCAATTAGGCCTAAGTGTTATTAATGACTATTTTCAGCTAAAAAATTTTTCTCAATAAAAATTGTGTGCAAAAATAAAATGTAAAGATCCCTTTTGGCTAGATAGTACCGTGTGAAGAGGCCAAACATTGAACCTGTCCAGATTTGTGAAGGGCAAGTGAAGTACGTAAGGTTGCAAGCTCATTACTACATACTTGAATTCAGATCGGCCTAAATAAACATGTTAGTAGTAGTATTATAGTTTGGTTGCTCCGAGCCCAGGCTTCAGGCTGAGGATTGAGGATGGGGTCAATGACCTATTGTTCTGGCGTTACGGCGGCAATATTTCGTGTCAAAATTCCTAAAAAAAAAAAAAATCATATTTTGAGGGAAAATTTCTCGTTTTAGTTATAAAAACTGTCAACGGCTTTAAAATTCCTAAAAGCGGCTTAAATTCCTTAGCGTCAAGCCGTTATAAGCCGTCGATGTCATGACCTTGACAATTAGGATGACATCACCGCAATTTTGAATTATCTCGTAACTGTTGCAATTATCGTGTGTATAAAAATTAAACTAAATGGCGGTAGCACACTCTAGCAAACGTAAACAAGATGACGACTGTGATGTCATAATCCAAGATGGTGGGCGTGACGTCATACTAGCTGGCGAGATATACACACACACACACACACACACACACATACACACACACACCTTAGCATCAGTGGTGGGAAGTCATTCTGATGGCGGCTTACATGGAGGAAGGATCGGTCGCCATTTTTTTATTTTTTTGCACTCACCGGGTTCGAACCGAGAACTCCGAGCTTCATTTTGTAAGTGCGTTTTTAAATAATACTTTATTAAATTTTGATTAATTTTTTTATAAATTATAATTTTTTCTTATTAAAATCTGAAAATAAATACGGATTTTCAAGATGATGGTAGTGATATCATAATCCAAGATGATTAAGTGATATTATTTAAATTTTTATTTTTTATAAATTTTAAAAACAATGAATTTTTTGGACAATAATTTACGGTTTTTCAAGATGGCGGGTGTAACAAAAATCGCAAAGATCTATAATTCAAGATGGCGGGCATAATGAAAAGTGCAACGATGGCGTTATACACATCCAATATGGCGGGCATAACGAAACATGCAACATTTCTAGAATCCAATATGGTGGCCTTAACGATATTTGCAACGGTGTGTTTAAATATTTTTTATTTAAATTTTGCTAATTAAATTATTTTATAAATTTTAAAGTTTTTCCCGATTTTCTAACATAAAAATTACGTATTTTCAAAATGGTAGGCGTAGTGATAATTGCAACAGTTACGACATAATTCACAATGGCAGTGATGTCATCCTAATTGTCATGGTCATGACCTCGGCGGTTTAGAGTGGCTTGACGCTGATGAATTTAAGCCGCTTTTAGGAATTTACAAGCCGTTGACATTTTTGAGGACTAAAACGGGAAATTTTCCCTCAAACGGAATTTTTCCCTCGAATTAGTAATTTTTTTTAACAGGAATTTTGAGGAATTTTGACACTAAAAATGGCCACCGTGATGTCAGAGCAATCGGTCTCATACGTTAATGCTCGTATGTATTCTTGATTAAAAAGTGAGAATGTATAATTTACAGGGCCCATATCATAATTATGTGTACCAGTTGCCGAAAATGTAATGTAATAATACTTGTATATCTAAGAAAAATTATAATATTTCTCATTAATTTGCAATGAATGTGTAGTTATTTTTCTACAAAATTTGTCTAATACATTGCTATTTAATAAATAATATGTCCTCCAATTGTTTTATTTTCATTTGTCCAAAGACATTTAATTATGTACTAAGCTTACTGATTTTTACTGTTTCTCAATTTTTCTTTATTATGCAATTTTAAAATGTAAATTTGGCATGCGGCAATTACAATTTCTAAAACGTGAATGTAAGTTACTATAAAACTACGTCCATTACTTATATTTATTGTACTAGAATTCCTCGCTCCAAATCACTTAGACTCTGGTTGATTTTCGTGTATTACATCAGTGGTCGTAATTTATGCACGCCTTTTTCCTAGATCTGAAGCAGTGTTTTGCATGTGTTAAACGTGTCGATTGTTTTTTTAGCGGTTTGGGAAGGGGGGAATTACTACTCTTCGCGTGTCACTTTATCTAGCCACCTCTGAAATATTATTTTGTTACCTATGACGATTAGCCTACTCCCTTCATATGCTCATTCAGACACTTCTGACTGGGTAGCAAAGGCGGTTTGTGGTAAAGGTCTGTGACCCTTTCAGAGTTAAATTTTAATTATAGAAAAATTAATATTAATTACAACATATGTTATTTCATGCCTGTCCGACCTGCAGTACATAAATACCTACAAGGAGAACTACCGGTGATGGTTGATGTCACCCTTAGGGATAGCATGAAGGCGCTCTCCATTTCGTCAGACGCGACAGCCAATATTTATGTTGCAATAATAAATTACTACACGAGACCATATTTTGTAAATTTTAATTACATATTTTAAAAGAAAAAATTTTGACGAATGCCAGGGTCATTGAGCAACTAATGACATAGATTTCAAACATCATACATGATAAATAAAAATGAAGGGGTCATCGAAAGCCACAAGCTGCAGGTCGGCTAAAAGCAAACCAAAAAATGCTTCAGCTCTATCCTCGTCTATACATACTTACATGCATTATACATTTAAACAACTAAAATTAGTGCAATAAGCTGCAATATTTTGTGGACATATATTCACCTACAAATATAAATTGATTGTATAAAAAGGTCATTTTTATATCGTCGTACAGAAAACTATAAATTTTAATCATATATCAAAAAATACCACTGTACAACAGAAAGTCACGTAATTAGATGTTCAATCATATATCTGTGGCAAAATGTGTAAAGCAAGAAAACCTGTAAAAGCGCAAACCCTTTTTCGTACAGTATATAACAAGACATTTTTTTTACGGGAAGGAAAACTGCATTACTGGCCAACCTCACTGATTGTAGTGGTCAGCTGTGTACGAGAGTTCTTGTGTCATCTCAAGGATTACCCTATTTAGTATAAGCATGTCAAACTAATCGAAAATGTTATAATAAATAACTAAAAACTTGATCTTGCGTAACTTGCAGAAGAGACCAAATCTAATAGTTTCGCCACCAACCCACCGCGGTAAAATGTACAATATGTTTATCGTATAAATGAAGTGTTCTTTATATTTGTTTGCATATGTATGCACAAAATTAAGATTTATTATAATTCTGCTGGGTTCGGTTACTTACGGGTTTAGAACTGAAATATACTGAAAATAGTAATACTATTTATCCTCTTACGCGCTGAGGGTCGAGCGGTCAAAGTCTGGGGAGAATTGACAGAGAAAACCGAGCGGAAATCTTACCTCTCCGAGGCAGGCAGTTGGCTGGCTTCCCCCACCCTCCTTTCCAGGCTCGTTGAAGAACATGACACCCCGCTGGGCGATAAGGAATTCTAAGAAAAGCGCGTTCTTTCCTCCTACTCTTCCACCACCACCCCCCTCACCCATCCATAGCTCATCCATACAGCTAGTGCTCTCTATCGAGGATTTTGGAACTACGTGTGTTGTGTTCTTTCTTTGCGCGCTCGGGAGAAACTCAGGATCTTAGCCTTAAGTGATTTTTTGCAATGGATACATGTCTCATCCATTATATTTCCATTACAACGTAAGTCAGCACGCAAATAACTCACACTGTTGCATTAAGTTGTAACACACAACTGTAGTTAGTAGCGATAGCAAATAAAACATTGTCAACATGTACATCCACTGACCGAAGAACGAAACTACATGAAGGTACGACCTGCTACCTTGTGGGTACGTTCGGAACTGAAACGAATCTACACTAGGTACGCACGCGTGTACTTGAGCAACCGTATTTCGGTAACCGTTTGTCACAGAGAAGTGTGAGATACACCGTTGAAAAGCTCAAATCTTAAGGAATTGATTTTGTGCAGCTTATCTTTTGTTATTTGCAGTACTTTTTAACCTATGGATAGTTTTTTTTCATAAATTCCATGATTTTCGGAGAATTGTCAAAGTTCGATCTATAATATTTTTACTTCAGTATATTTTATTACTGTGTCTGCTTATATATAACATTGGTGTGGTCCAGTGGTTTATTTGAATCTATCCCCATGGATGTCAGTTGATGCAAATAGTTTTCGGATGTTTATTTGCGTCCTTGTGTCATTTAGGGAGAATTACAACATTATTGCACGAAAAATATTACTACGCCAACATGGGAAAATAGGGGAATTACAGTATGTTGTTCAGCAAATTTTCAGATTTACCTTATTTTTTTCGAACTTTCTTTAAATATTAACCTAAAACTCCTGGGCTATAGTCGCGGACCAGAAAGACTGTGGAGTATTAGTAGAGACCCTTGAGCTAAGGTATGGTGACCAACACATGGGCAAGGTGTTTAGAACAGCCCTGAAGACATGTCAACAGAGATCTTCAGTAGCCCTATGGAAATTCGAAGCCGACATCGAGCGACTCATGCTCCTCACCTACCCAGAAGCACCAACAGAGTTTCGTCAGCAGCTAGCCACTAGTGCTTTTATAGACGGACTCGGAGATGCAGAAACTCAGCAAACTCTTTGTCTGGCCAGTCAAAAAATATCCACGATGCTCTTTTCCACGACTTGGAAATTGAAGGTTCCTGCATTGCCTCAAGAAACATAAGTATCCGATTGAGACAGGCGGTGATAGAAACTTACCACCAAGCGAATGGCCACTCGAATACTAATGAAGAGACTATACTCGGGACACTAAGGAAGCTGTTGAATGGATCACAGTTTCAGAGAACAAGGGGACGGCAGCAGCGATTCGTCTGTAAAGAACTAGGCCAAATCCGACGTGAGTGTCCAAATCATGGTAGGAAATCCAAGAGACAAGGACAACACTGTGATGCAGCGATAGAACAAGAGAAGAATCTATTGGTCCGACAAAGAGGAGGTCGCCCACTGTGCTTCGCGTGTCCAGAAAGAGGACATGTCCAGCATGACTGCCCGTATCGTATGAGGAAACTGAAAGAGGAAGTACATCAAAGCGACAATGGTATTAAGGAGGGTGACAACAACTCACCGGTAAAAAAGCAGGAAGTCCCCAACGGTGTTCTGCGTGCTAACAAGGGCATGTTCAATGGTAATGCCCGGAATGGGAACGTGCCCAGGGGGGTTGCCTGATGAAAAGGGAAGTGCCACTGCAGTAAGCGTAGAAGAGCGAGACCCATAGAAATGCATGGTCCCGAAGAGTCGGACGGCCATGATGTTACATATGTCAAGAAGTGGGCCATATCCAGTGCACTTGCCCGATGCGTAGGATGGCTTCACAGTACAGTGTTACCTGTTCAGGACGAACAGGTTTAAAGAGGGGGGCAATGTTACAAATACGAGAGACCAGACAATGATGCCACGTTCGGAGCTGGCTGGCCGCCCTGCACGGCCACTGGCGTCACACGCCATGTCACATGTTATCCAATGACGTAAGGTATGCCACGCGCGCCTGGGGCTGGATTAAAAGGGTCATCGCTACCCCTCTCCACTCCCCACGCATCGTTCTGCCTCAGCACTGTTATCTATCGTTGAGTGGCCTTGGGAATTCTCTGGGCCGCCGCGGAGTGGCGTGAATAGGCGACACCTCTATTGATGTTTCGGGCGTCAGGTTGGCAGAGGATGACACAACAAGTCACAGCTGTTCTCGTCGGTTCTGGAAAGACAACCCACCAGTGCTTCAACAGCAACGCCGGCCTCCATGCGTAGTGCCGCATGAGTGCAGATTCCTGCGACGAGTTCTGAGCGAGTCTGGAGTTCCGAGAGTTCCACTAGTAGAAGCCCTTGAGCTGAGGTATGTCGTGAGAGTGCAGCAACTGAGTAGAGCAAGACTGTTTGTGTGGACAGGCACGTGGTAAGGGGCGAACCACTGTTGAGCCTAGCTCCAGTGAGGAGTGTAAACTGCGGAACTTGGCGGAGATTGAGTTACTTTGAGAATAAACATTTTTAAGTGCCAGTGATTTTTGATCAGACATTTTTAAGTACAGTAATTAATAAAACTATATTTTGAAGACTTGATTGGGCTATCACTTACGAATCCAGTTCTCCCCAAATTAAATCATAACAATATGAAGAAATAAGTATACCTTGTAAACTTAAAACTTGTCAGTATTGATTTTTTTATATGACATGTCCTCCAATATTTTTTCTTGAATCTCAAAAACTTATAAAAATATTAGAGATAAATGGGTTTGAGGATTCAATATGGTCTATCCCTAATTCTTATATAGTCAGGATGTAAAAAACTTATTTTTGTGTCTTTGTATCAAAAATGTTTTCTGACGTCCCAAAGAAATATCCCCAGAGCACTGTATCTGGGGTAGCAAATACAAACATATCTTTGATAGCTTCTATCAGGATAGAGACACACACACACACACACACTTACGCTAGTGTTTAAATTTATTAATTTCCGTTCCTCAGGTTTTTTTCCTTCAAAATTGAATTTATTAATATGAGGATTTGATGGTATGAGGATTTGATTGGTCCATCCCTAGTTCTGTGTGTTAGATTGAATTCAGTGTTGTTATGATTTTATGTATGTACAGTACTGATTAATCTTACAGAATGCTAATTTTGTTTGTCAATCAGTTGATGCAGCATCAGAAGTTAGCAGTGGACACTGATAGAGCTTTAGCATGAGTAAGTTACACATGGGATTCAAATGGTCAGTGTCTAATTGTTGTGCGTGTTGTTGTCAGTTCCACGATGAAGACTACATTGATGGCTACCAGCACATCAAATACACGCCTGCCATTTACACACACTGCTACGACTCATCTGGAACCAGGCTGTTCACTGCCGGCGGACCGCTACCCGCCAACTTGTTTGGCAACTACGCGGGGCTGTGGCAGTGAAACGGCAGTCAATAGGAGAAATTAAAGTGAGCCTGAGAGTTTAACTCGTTATATTGCCAGTGCTTTCTATGCCAGCACAGCCCCAAATATTTTATAGCCTGTAACATAGTATAAAGCATGCTTGCCAAACAGGTACAGAACAAACTGAAATTTAAATCTCCCTTGTAATAGCAAATGCTTTAAGTTTTGATTTATTTAAAACTATTTTTTGGTCATAACATAACATGACGGTCTTTGTTTGGAAAAGTCTTATTGTCTGGTCTGTCATTTTGAGCTTGAATTAAATTTTTGATGAAAATTTCTTACAAACCTAATTACTGTAATGGCATTGTTATCACAGCTTCACATCATTTTAGCTTCAACTATGAAAGTTGTAATGAATGAATCTTAACTCAGAAGTGTTTTATTTACTCTTTTACAACAAGACTTATGTTTCAATAAAAAATTGTCCAAGTTGTAGGATAATTTTTACTGAGTGCATTCACCTACAAATTCTTTGCAAGATTCCAATTTGCTTTTTGTATTTATTGATTGGTACAAACAAGAAGAATCACTGTAATGTGCTCTTTTCCATGCACATCTTTTTTGTCTGCTGTGTTTATCCAGGTCGGTGAGGTTTAGAGCCTATCTGTATGGATGCCTTGTTGGCACACCTGGTCCTGTTGGAGATACAGTCTGGCTAATAAGTAGTAAGTGTGTAAGCGGTTTTGGTAGTTTGGACATGTTCACCTGCAGGTTGAGTTATGGTCACAAGCTGACCTCAGCCTCACAGGGGGAGGAGGATTACTTAGAACAGGGAGCTGGCGGTGGGATTTTGTCCAGCCACTCGTGGATGGCCTGCCTGCCAAAGAGTAGCTAGCGTGATCCATTGCTCGGTTGTGGCAGGCACTTCCAGCACGGCAGCAGGCCTCAGCTCTCTGGGATGTGTAGGAATAGATGCAGTGACCCTGGTAGGACAAGGAAGCAGCAGGAGAAGTAATGGGAGGTAACGATGAGCCGAATGTAGATGATGTGTGCCGAGGTAGCAGTTGGCCTGATTGACTCTCGGGCTTACGGTCAATGGCCTTGATGTCACCACTGTAGTTGTTAAAAATAACTGCAGAACCAGAACTGTAGGAAATGGCTGAAGTTGGATCATTTAGCCAACTTGTCACATCTCTAAAAGTAGTGGCTGCAAGATCTTGGTTGCAAACTGGAAGCCTCATGGTCTACGGTGTGGGATAATCATCTGACAGGAAGTGCATGTGCCATTGCAACAATAGGTATGACTGTGCCTAGGGTCTGTAGGGATAGATGTCATTTAATAGCAGCCAATACTGTGAGGGCATTTTTTGCCCTTCATTGACTCCAGTCAATGAAGGACAAAAAATGCCCTCACCTCATATTAATTCCAACAGTTTTGAAAATTGCCATCTTATTTGTGGTGTATAGTGAGTAGTGTTGAATTTTACAAAAGTTCTGATGAATTGGAGATGAGCAGAGACGCAGTGACATGAAGCATGGCACTTTTTGAAGTCCAATGGTCCATACAAATAAAAACATTTATTTATTGTGAATATTAGTGATAGAAAATATGTTTATAATAGCCTTTTTCAAGTGTATTTAAATAATGGAGGGTTTTTCACTGTATGTATAATTTATTTGCATTATATATTTTTTATTAATCACATTATCATGATTATTTTACTAAATTAATAATTTTTTGTACCCATTTTTATATTAATATTGAATACTGAGTATTTATGTAAATTTTTTCATTTGATTGAAATTATACTTTATCAACTTCATATAAAATATCACTCCATTCCTTTTATTATTTCATTTTTATTTATTATTAGCATGTAAAATTAAAATTCATTTTTATTACATCAAGTTGTCTAACTTCTAACGTGCATACACCAGTACAAGAAACCCAAGGTTGGTCAGTGTTATGTTTGATTTTTTCTTTTGTTAGCCTTCCTCTGATATATTATATTCATTCATATTGAACTGTGTTCGTACAATTAGGAATTTGTTTTTGAATCAGATATTACATGACACATGTATAAAAATTTTATCAAAATACAGATTTCAATTAAGTCGAGGCTCAATACAAGCTTTGTGTGTAGTAGCGGCTCAACAAGATAGGCAACAGAGACAACCGGAATGTTCTTTAGTATTTACTTCATTCCATAGGTAGATGCTAGTTGTGTCTCATTTTGCATGGGAGTATGATGGCTGCGAAGTTTTTTATGATGCATGCTGCTATGCAGACTCTTATGTTGTAGATCACATCTGCATGAAAATCTAGTATATTAAGAAACCTAATAATGAATAATTTATTATGCTTATAGGTTATGTAGGTAGTTAAACAGTTAAAAATGAATGTGTTTTTTAATATGAATCCAACAATTGTGTAAGTTTCCCAATAATGGCAAGATGGCTTTATTAGGAGCCCAATGTGGTCTTTTTAGAGCCACTTGCTTTTTACTGTGGAGTTTTTTTTAGTTTCAATAACAAAACCTTCAATCGTGATGATGTAATAGTTATATTATTAGAGATGCTCATTCGTTAAATTGTGAAGTACAATGAAATAAAATAATTTTTTTTGTAATTATTTATAATAATAAAATCTTATGATTTTTACATCAATAATCAGTGCAAAATTCTAGCACTACAAACTGACCTGGTTTTGCCTATATAAATAAAGTGTAATGAGGCCATAGTGAATACAATTGGCATACAATTCATCTGCAAACTGTGATATTACACTGAGGATTTGTGTGATGTATACGAGATGGGATGAAGGGTTACGAAATATAGATAAGGTAGGAAACAAGATAATTGGTTGAAAACACTTTTTTTTTGCATAATTATAAGGATATATTTTTCTTTTAAACATCATGTGTTTTAATTATGATAGTAAATGTGTTGCATAGTTTTCCTTTTTTCTGAACAAATTTACAGAGTTGTGTATAGATAGACCCTTGGATGGGAACCCAAAGGATAAGCTTCAGCAAGCAGATTGATGGAGACCTAGAGACAAGTTGGCTCTGTAATTAAAAGGTAGTTTCTGTATATATGTAGGAACTTAATTATGGTACTTCTACAAAGAAATCTTTTATCCTTATTGCTTGCTCAAATAAATTTACCCAAAAAATAATAAAATTCTTTGCTAAATAAAAAAACATACAAGTTCTGACAATCTAGCAATCACTCAGCTATGTTGATTAAGGGGCCCGCCTCGTCAGGGGTGTATGTGTGTTAGTGAGGCGGGATGATAAGTGCGACGCTCGATGGTATTTCTAGCGTGGTATCGCTTCTAAGCGCAAGGCTCTGAATTGACGTGTAGTCTTCTCGTCGTCACAGAATAACTGTGAAATTTGAGCGGTGACCGCAACATTATATGGCCGATAAATGAAGATAAAAGTGTAATGTAAGTCCCTTAAGTGCTTTTAATAATCTGTACTGGTTGTTTTACACCTAAAAATTACTCTCAAAACATGCGTTTTAGCCATTTTAACTCTTCTAGAAATACAGTTTAAAAACATGATCCAAAATTATAAGTATTTTTCGGGCCTCAGCGAACTCTTAAATGCTATTCGTAGACATACCCCATTCGGATATCTTGAGTAGTTTTGAAATCGCGTTGTTTTTCCTGAAGCTCTGTACACAGTCTGTGTGACCAGGTAGGCGGGCCCCTTAAGGCTCCAACAAATTCTAGGCCTTTACCTTGGCGTTAATAAACTGAGTTAAGTTACTTCATTTTTGAAAGATTATCAAATTGTTTGAGAAAATAGGTCGTGGTATTTAAAGCAAGTCACAGAGTTACCTACAACATCATTGTGAACAAACAGCGTCAGACACTCTATAACATATTGTGCTACCTAACTTTCACAAACAGTATATGCTGATAATCAGAAAGTAATTGTATCCAAAACAGAGTTGCCTGGAATTATTAATGAAGGGAATAGTCAATTCTTAAAATTCACACAAGCAATTAAATTTCTAATTAGGCAACTTATAACAGCATAAATATTATTACATGTAACAACTAGTTCAGGCCAAGAGCAAAATAACTAAGACTCTCTCTTTAAAATAGGATCACTGGGTGAAGTTAACGTTAAGAGTAAGGAGTAGCAACAATCAATAAATAAAGCAAAAGTTATCATTTTAGGTGATTGAACTTCACCGTATACTGCAAATGTATTAGATGTAAAATTATATATGAATTTTGGATACCATCAACTTCAATGCAAAAATACACTCATATCTAATACATATACTTGGTTACACACTCATCCGAATTTTGCATACATACATTTTGTAGTGATTTTCTCGTTATGATATTAACGATTCATGGGAACTTTGCTTTACACTGATAGATTCAATCATCGGTTTTGGGCACTAGTGTAGCTGGTATTCACGACGGCACTGCCGCTGAAACTGTAGTAGTTTCTCCCAGTCGACGTGAAGTGCCGCAAAACTTGTAGGTAGCCGGGTAGAATTGCATGTAGTGTAGTTATAGCACTCAGCGACTCTTCATATGACTGATCGCCTAATAAGAGTCTCTGCTGATAACACACAATGACAACCAAGTCTTGCTGCATCACAAGTCCGTTATCATTTGACGAAAATATAGTCATAAATATCTGAAGTTGACTAAGTGATTTAAAGTTCGTAGAATACACGTCTGATAATCAAATTTCTTAATATCCGTGTTTACTGGTACGTACAATGACTTGCAAGGTCCAGTGGTAAATCCATAAATATTACACACAAAATTAACATAAGTCTTGAGTTCCTAAGTTTTCAAATGCTTGAAATATTTAAATGTCAATAATATTCAGCTTCTACAAAACTTCATTTTAACTTTAACAGTAGACTCATATATATAAAATGACGAGCGACTACATGACGATCCTTCTAGTTCTATCTCTAAAAATGTTCTTTTTAATAATTTCTTAAGAACAAACTTCTGCTATATATCCACTGCACTTTTTTTTAAATATTGGATGTCAAACTTTTTGAATATCAGATGTTACTATCAATTTTTTTTTTTTAAATGCATAGAACAATGTTGTCTTGTCTAAGCAGTTCAAGTATTCTGATATTGCAAAATTAACATAATTGTTCTTGTATTTAGTTTTGTACTTAAATTGTCATTAAATTAAATTGAATGAAATTTTGTTTCTGATATTGTTGTTTGACAAAAATGGGATGTGAAAAACTAAAGGTTAGCCTTTTATGATGTGTTTGAAGAGTCAGCTACAGAAATTTACTTTCCTGACTTTGATATTGTCGTAGATGGTGGCTTCTTCCTACACAAGATATTGTATTGCCACAGCTATATCATCAAGTACATTCTCAAGCATTATTTAGGCAAAAGTTGTTCTGTGGTTTTTGACTGTTAATTCTACACAGATTTCAGTACTAAGAAAGCGGAACAAAACACAAGTTATGAGTTGAAGAAATAAGTGGTCATACATTTTGATGAAGGAATAGTGATAATCATCAAAAAGAAAATAAGAATAAGTCTAGACTTATGTCCTTTCTTTGAGCGACACTTATAAACCAGGAAAGCATCTGACAATACTGATACATTAATTATTAAAGCTGCTACAAAAACATCCAAATAAAATAACATTGCAGAAATTGGTGAAGATTTTTATCTCATAGTTCTACTTATGGCTTAACCCTACTCGAACGATGAATACTTTTAATCAAGCCTAGGCATTTATACTTTGAAAGAAAAGTTTAATTAGGGAACAACTTGCAAAGCGAGGGGCTGACAAATAGCATTCTGTACTTGCTTGGATTTAGCAGAGGTGAAGCCACTTTTCAGCATCATTATCAGGAAGGTTCAAGTCTGTCCATGCTGATGTTTTTAACAGTCTAGCTTCTTCTCATGAGGCTGTAGCAGAGACAGGGAACAGAATGTTTCTAAAATTGTATGCAGCATCTGCTAGACTGACATCCCTCATCCCTCAACTTGTATCACTATCACTTTTTCATTCAAGCAGTGTCCAATTTTGAACCGGACATTGCTGCACTACTCGGAAGCCAGCGGAAGAAGCAGCTAAACTTTATTATCAAGTATACCAGTAATTACATTTTTGCGTGGGAAACCAGTTTTCATCTGAAAGCTGGGTTTGGAAGCAGAATGACATGTGAGAAAAAAAATATCTAGATTCCAAAGAAAGAACTACCAAAAACTTTCTTTGTTGAGAGGGCTACAATTTTCGAGCGTTATGAAAATTTCAATCGCATGAGGGGAATAGTTAGGTACATAGTGGGGGAACTGGTAGAAGAGGAGATGACAGGTGGGAGGTAGAAATGACACAACATATTTGCACAGTTGTATACATGCACATGTACATGCTTGCATAGTAGCATAATTTAGTGCTAGCATACTTGCATATATTTTTTTTATCTGCAACCTCAGCCAAAGAGATTTATGTTTCCTATACCTAATAATATAATAAGCAAGAAGTTTCATTTCTGTTGCACATGAACTCCATGCACACATTTTTTTAAAAATTATATTGCTGTCCTTTTTTAATTTTCATTTTTGTTTCCTTGTTTCAAAGCTGTGAAATAAAAAATTGTATTATTGAATATGCTGTAGCTTCTGCAGGTGGGGGTAAAAGTGGACAAACAGATGGACACTGCCAATTATTAAGGGAATGCTTTAAAACATTCTGTGGTTATAATCTATGTGAGGAAAACAGCATTGATTGACATTTAAAAAAAAGGGCCCTTTTATTCATCAGGACTTTTGTATAATTCTAATTTATTGCTAGACACTAGTAAATGTGCCAAGTTTCAAAACTGTTGGAATTAGTTTGACCTTTTTGTATCACAATTACCCATCTAGGCATTACTGCACTAGCCAATTTTTGTTTTATGATGTACATTTATGAAAATACTATTAAATAAGTTATTTCATTATTTTGTTCATTATTTATTTTTAAACTTTTATGATATTAATTGCCAAGTTTATTGACATGATCACTGTTCTATACTCTTATAGAACTGAAAAATACAGACGTGTCAAAAGTCCATGTGCAAATAAAGTGTTGGGATTACTAATTTTTACTTAAATTACAATTACACTGTTTTAGAATTTTTAGGGTTGAAATTGTGTTTATGTACATTACAGTGAATATGTAGTCTTTTTTTTTTTTTTTAAATTGAATTTTTTTGTGACACATTTGTAGCTTTATAATTTGTAACACGATATGTGTATTAGTATGGTAACTTCAGTAATTTAATATTAATATTGCTTAGTTCAGGATGGAATGATCATGTAAATTGAAAGTACATAAAGTTGTATCACATGAAATTAAAGTGAAATATCAGCTGGTTTTTTTCTCATACATTATTATTATTTGGTCAGTATATGTGACACTACACAGGTATGCACTACACTAGTTATACTTGGATCATTGGAGCATTTTTGAAAGGCCTAGTGTTAGTTTTCAGTATGAATTGAGGCAACTAAATAAAATCTGGTGGGCTACTGTGCTGTGCTGTTGGCTGTCTTATTAAGTTGGGTGCTGTTGTGTTATATATATGAAAAAATAAAATGGTATACTGTATGGTGTAACTGTGTTTCGCTTTCCATGAAAGTAAACTCTGCCACTGTTTGACAGAAAAGTAGAATGACAAGTTGTGAATGTTACTAGCATTGCATAGAGGCAAGATATGTTGGTCTTATTTTTAAAATTATTTTTAAGATTATTTCTGTTTGATGGTTTCGCCTTTTATAAATTCCCAACTGTACTCAGTGTAATGTAAATATCTACATCCTTTTGTGTAATGTGTTTCTTATTTATTATTTTAAAAAGATTATGTAAAATTAATATAGAAACCGTTTCTTCAAAATATATATACTCCTATTAAGATAATATGCATTATTCTTTGTCGGTAATGAATTAAATTTGAGTAAAAGAAATTTACAATACATGTTTGTACACTATTTTATTTTAAAATTTTGATATAAAATATTAAAATTACTTCAATTAATTGCATTGTTTGTGCTGCAACTCAATATACTACATTCCATCTTCACTATTTCAGGTACTTGTACCACCAGTTTAGATTAAACTGGAACACTGAAAGGCCACTAATTCAAAGATAAAAATGAATGAGTTTGTGTAAATGCACTCTGTGTTTGGTAGTTTTTATATAGTTTTAGATTTCAATGTCAAATTGTCTTACAGCTTGAATTTCCTTAAATTCTAGGTTTTTCCTTCCCTGTGAATTTTCAGTTATTCGAAAATGATCGTTAATTAAGTGGTATCAAACATAAATTAGTTTTAATTCCAAGAAAAATGCAACATTTACAGATTATAATATGTATAATCAGTTGGTTTTTGGCTGTATGCTGAAACAAGTTATCCACTGGTCAATTATAGTGTATTGATTATTTATATCATTTGTAGGCATAAATTTTGTGTGCATTTAAAAGGTGCCAACTCCTTTTATGAAGGAAAGAAGGTATTGTAGCTTAATATTAAATCGTTTTGATAAGTATATGTCACCTTAATCTGTTATTCACTATAAGAGCCATTTCAAAATTATGATCACATTTCATGTATTCCACTTAAGTAGACGTGTGGCCGGAAATTCAAACATGATGTTTCCACGTAATGAATGTGTGAAGACTTTAAGTAAAATAAAAATATGCAATTGGCATGATCACTGCCATATCAATTCCCCTCCCCTCCTGGATTTTTCTGAAGTAATATTTAGGAAATGAAATCATGGAAGTGATTTTGAATGTGTTACCCAGATTTGGAAACTGCAAAAACTAACTTATTGTTGAGTGACCATGGTGCAGTTAAGAAGGCAAATATTTCAATTATAAATATTTGCCTGACTTTTTACAAATAATAGATAACATGTGTCATGTCATCTGGCAACAAAATTTTCAACACACAAAAACAATGCAATGCTTAAATAGTAAAACATTGTAGGAGCTTAACTTTGATAATAAAAAAAAAAAGTAATGACATGAAAATACAATTGTAATGATGAACCAAGATAGTGGGTGAAGAGAAACCTTAAGATGACGATCAAGCAGATTTTATAAACTTGTAATGATTCTAGTTTTCACTCCTAGTGTTTGTTAGTACTTTTCATGGGGGTTAAGAACAAAAGTCCTTTTAAATTCCCACTTCAAATATTTTCTTGCTTAAAAAATTAAGGAATTTTACACTCCATAGATAACGATCACAAATATTTTGAAAATTTTCCAAACAATAAGTGCAAGTTTTTTAGTTCTTTAAGGACCTAAAATCATAACGGGGATTTACTATAGTATGTCTGAAATGCTATGTGACTTGTTTTCTAAACCTACTGTACTTGTTACGTGCTAAAGGTGCACACACAATGTGTTGGCCAATTAAGTTGGGTATGGAATCACACTTAAGTCCATCCCATAAATGAGTGCACTTTTCCCTTCATTTGTGAAGCATTAAGCAGTCATTCCAGTGAAATTTCATTACAATTTACCTGGAAAAAAAAATGTTGTACCTACTTAATACTATGTATGTATTTACATTTAACTGTTAGTAAATAAACATGAAACATCCTGAAGGATCTGGAAAATGTATTCTACTAAAGTGAGGCACATTGTTTATAATTAAGCTTCACTCGTAAGAAAGGTGCTCACATTTGTGGGCTAACGTAAAAGTATTTTTTAAGCTGTTGTGCTGGTGATATGTGGTCATTAGGTAAGTAATAAATTATCTATTAATGCTAAGTTCTAACAGTTTTAGTTTCAGTAAACATTTACCTGTGTACAATGTAAAATACAGTGGAATCCATTCATAATGACATCGAAGGGAATTGACAAACACATCATAATAAGCGGACGTCATACGTGTTTTGTGAAGAAGAAAAAACCTCTTTTAGGTGAATACTTGTGTATTTTAATAGAGAAACTTAGCATATAAACACATGTACAAACATGATACATATAGGTACATATTTTTCATTTTTAAATTAAGAAATCTGTAAGTTTTGTCTGCTTTTTTTTTTTTTTTTTTTTTTTTTTTTTTTTTTTTTTTTTTTTTAATTTTATTGTAATAACAGTCTCTAATACTATTGTGTATAGAAGACATTGCCATGGTCAAATTACTATCATTTTCAATATTGCTATGAAAAAATCGTGATAATTCTGCAGCCTTTAATGCCTCCTCTGCGGTAGGTAATGGTGCTTCCTCGACTTCCCTCTTCCCTTTCCCCATCACTTTTGAGGTGTTCCCTAGCATTAATGTTCTGTACGATATTTTCATCGGTGGGTTCTTCAGATGTGAGAAGAGCACTATCGATGTCAACATAATCTTCCCATATTTCCGGTGCTGCTAAAGAATCTGAATTTAGGTTTCGTGACCACAAAGATAAAGGGACGTCATCTTCTTCATCAAATTCATGTTTTGCTGTTTGAACAGGTAAACTGTCGTGGTTTCCAATGCATCCAGCATGTTTGAAACAGTTGTGAATGGTACTTTGTGACATTTTATTCCAGGCATCATTAACCATCAGAATTGCATCTAACACCGTTATTTTCGTACAAGAGTTGTTTTCATTAGCATCAAGACAATTAATCATTTTGAGCACAAGGTTTTTTCTAAAATTAGTTTTGAGTGATTGTATTATTCCCTGTTCTATTGGCTGTAGTACCGATGTATTCGGCGAAAGGAAAGCAAGTGTTATAGACTTTAAATCAGTAACTTTTGGATGCACCGGGCAATTATCAACCGGCAATAAAATCTTTTTCTTCTTCTTCACCAAATCACAATCCCAATTTCAAAGCCATGTTTCAAAAAGCTCTGACGTCATCCAAGCTCTACGATTGTTAGCATAATCGACAGGTAACAATTTGACACTGCTAAAAACATCTTGGTTTTTGTGACTTTCCAATAACGAGCAATTTCTTTTTCTCTGTGCCACTCATATTTACTGCTACCATGACAGTTATTTTGTCTTTCAACAAATGCCTCCACTACAATTCTCACCTTTAAATTTCAAAGTTTTGTCCGGCATTCATTTGTAAAACAGTCCAGTTTCATCAGCATTAAAAATATCATCAGAAAATTGTCGTCGCAGATTTGGCCACACAAGACGTCAACCAGTTTGTTGTTGAATTTTGATCAACAGACGAAGATTCACTGATAATTTTTCCCGCCACAATGTTATGTCGAACTTTAAAACGACCGATCCAGCTTGCAGAAAAATTGAAGTCGAGAATATTAAAACGTGTGGCAAAAGTAATTGCCTTTTCCTGTAGCATAGGGCCGCTAACAGGTATCTACTCCCTTGTTTCTCGTGATTTTAAACCACTGAATTAATGCTTGATCAACATTTTCTTGTCGCGATTTTTGAAGCCTCTTCGGTTTCAAAACATTTGAATTGAACGATTGCTTAATCCGTTTCTTGTTTTTGAAAATCATTGAGATTGTCGAATGACCCAAGCCAAATACCTTTGCGAGAGAAGAGTTTGATTCTCCATTTTCTAATCTGCATATAATTGCACCTTTCTCCTCAATCGTAAATGCTTTACGGTGTTGAGATGACATTTTTTTCACAGGATATCACAAACAACAATGCGTGACCTTCAACTGTCAATTACTCACTGAGGTTCAAAACAAAATCGAGCCACGTGCCATGTCACAGGGAATTAACGAACATTGCCGAAGGTGTAAAGAATCATGCCACTGTAAGCAAAGTCATTATATCTGACTTATTTACAAAGAATTTTATATGAAAACCAAATTTCATTGTGTTATTACGTCAATATAGGCGGAGTCATAATAAACGGATTCTACTGTGTAAAATATGTGCTGCTGTAAAACTCATACCATGACGTACAGTAACAGAATACACTGTTACAGGGAAGGGAAAGAATGCTGAAATGCAAGTATCTAAACTTTTGCTTTACCTTTATCTATCTTTAGGATCACTGTGAATTAACTTAACTTTTTTGTTTTCTAAAAGTGGATTTTTGGATGAGAAAAATTACCTCTTCTATTTTTAAAAATATTCACATCCTGTTTTGTTGTTTTGCTAAACTGCAACATTCTTGGGCTAAATCATCGAAACCATTGTTTGCAAGTTACATAGTTTTGTTAATCCCTTACAGAGTGTAACTACAGTACTGTTAACTTTATACAATGGCTAAAATGGGTGGAAATTGTGAAACCTGGCTTGGCCTTAAATTAATAGCAAATGTATTAGTGTTTTAATACGTATATGATTTTGTGCAATAGTGTGGCTGGCATAATAACAGTATGCCATTACACAGTTTTGGGTTATTATTGTTTATGTTGTTTGCAATTAAAAAAAAATATACAATTCTGAAAAACCTGTTTTACTTACTTGAACTTCTTAAGTGTCTGTAAGACTCATCAAAATCTTGACACTGAAAATTAAAGGAACACAATGATTCACCATTAACCGCTGTTTCCAAAGACAACAAATTTGATTAATTTGTATTGGCATGCCTATTTTGATGTTTTTCTATCTTTGTGATCATCCAATCTTATTTATTATTTACTCTTTTGCTGAGGAAAAAGGAAATTCAATTGTTACTTCAAGTGTAGCAGTCAGTGGTTGCTGGCAAAAATTATAAAATGTCAATACACTAGAGTCCCGTTATAGCGAGGTGTCACGGTTCCGGGTTTGATCCTCGCTATAACCGTGTCCTCGTTATAACCGAATTGGACAAATTTAAGCCCCCAAAAAATAAAAATTAACCGAAAATAGCAAAAAATTGTGTTTAAACCTATATAATTGTAAAATAACAGGTTATATTAACGAAATCTTAATTTCTGTGAGCAGATGTGTGAATTCTCTTTAAAACGATACCCCACAAGTACGGATGCGATCACCGATTGCATCAAAATAACCAGAATACCCTACCACACCACGTAAGTATAGCATCTCATCCCGCAAACGATTACTCGGCTTGGCCCGCGACCGACGCAGCATTGTGCTGCTATCTATTGTCGACGCAGGCTGTCTGCTGGCGGCCATGTTGGTTCGGGATGTAGCTAACAGACAGCGCTAGTGTAGCGCGACGATTTAATTCCTTAAAAAAGCAGGAGTGCTGCAACGCACGTACGCCTCAAACGAAATAGTCGCTGGAAAACTATACTTTTTTCATTTAAAGAAACCTGTCAACTTTTTAGAAAATAAATTTGGGATTAAAATCAAACCATCACCACCCCTTTCCCGGACAGATACCCCAACAACTGACCGAAACAAAAGTTACAAGAAAACTGTCCTAGCGATTCAGAAATAAATACGGTAGTGCCTATTTGTCAGATAGTAAAATAAATTACGTAACGTGTTTGTAAACGTGTCACGACTGATATAATTCCAAACAAGTTTATAAATATTTGTGTATTATTAACGCGATCAATTAGCAACAATTATAAAGACGGCTCTGACTTTCTTGGCCTAACATAGTTATAAACAATATTATTCGTTAATGAAAATGTCGCAACAAATTAATTAAGAGCATTTATATTTTAAAAAAAAGTGCACATTCTTATGTTTAATTGCGGGAAAAAATAGATTTTGTCTATTTTCTAAATAATAAGAAATGCGTACAAGTATATGTATATTCAAAGGCTTGGTTTATTCGACTCGAGCATACCTTGGCCTTGAAGCCAGCCAGTGATGCTGTGACACTGAAGTCGCAGGCACAGATAACTAACGGAAGTTTGATAAAAGAAAGAAGGGACGGGATTCTATTTTTAAAGCCACGCACTTAGGTGGCGACTGCAAGGCTGAAGAATGTGACAGGCGTCAACGGCAAGATGTCTAGTAGCGAGCGAGAGGGGTGGAGATAAAGCAGACAAATAACCAAAGTGCGCTTCAAGCGATCACGCCGTAAATTCCTCAAAAATACCTCGTTACAGCCGTGTTCTCGCTATCACCGTGCTCGCTATAACGAGATTCTACTGTATATGTTCCTATACAGAAGAAAAAAACAGTTCCTTTGAGGTATTGATTTTACAAATGGCAGTACCAAATAAAAACTATTCCATCCACAGACATGCATCACAGCATAGGAAAACACCCCGTTCAGTTCAACAAGAGTTTCATGCTGTGAGTAAGCAATATTTCATGCTGCATTTGAGTCGAGCAAAAAAATTTGATGTTGCTGTGCACATGTAACTGAAATGATCTGCAGATTGCTGAACTTAGCAGGAAACCCATTGGATCTGCCGATGCAGCACGTTAGGTCAATCCCACTTCCCGCACCTGCTCAAAACACTACAGCTCTTTCATCACCAGTCTGTCCAAGCCTGAACCAAGTGTTCTCGAGCCATGAGTCTGCTCCTTTCGAGCAAGCTGACTGGTTCCCCGCTTTAGCGGTCAATTTCTCATTGCCATCGTGCCCACTTTTATCAGTGACACCATTGCTCACTTCTAATTCATTGGAAACTGAATAAACAAAAAAAAACACGTTCCCAATAAGAGAATCATCACTATCAAATGAAACTCACAACAAACCTCAATTAAGCAGTTTCAAAATTGCCTTTATTGAAGAAATACAAAGGGAATGTAGCAGTTGACAAAGATGTGAATTCAAAAATACAAATAAGCAAGCATTAGATTAGAATGATTAAAGCTTGGGTTAATTCATAACATTTTTGTTGTCTTTCTGCAGTAACTGAGCCCACTGGTGTGATGAGGGCCCCACTGGGAGAACCCAGCCTACAGGTATGGTGGATGACATGGGTGCCGCGGATGGTGCTACGAACTTGTCCCATTGTTTTCTGTGAACACACACAATGACAATTTAATGGTAATAATTTTTAGAAACAATCAGCAGTTCTTTGAGCATATATTACTCCATACGTGATACTTGCAGTACCAAGAAAAGTAAGGAGTACAATAAAAACTGGTGGAAATAAGGAAAGAAAATTTATAACTATAATTAATTTAAGTAATACTAGGTGTTTCATCCATGTTCAGTGCGTATCATGGAATAGTTAAGATGTCTGAACATTGAAATAAATGATTGTTATAAAAAAGAAAAAATGAAATATCTACTACCATGTTTTATCGCATAAATTTCGCATGATATTTTTGGTCCTGCTGTCAATTCCAAGCGCTCCGTGTAGGTAGTATTTCCGTATAAAACAATGTAGTTCAAATCTAATAGTAATTTGGATATTACAGCTTACTTATTTAATTAACAGAAGTACGAATTTGTCTGATCTGTAAATGTTACAACCTTTATCTGTTTATCTTTGGCCCGACTGTGTACTGCTTACAGTCAAACCTGAAGGGACCCTAATTTTAGCACTTTGTAATAACGAGGGTTTGTATTAACCAAACTATTGGGATATCACGACCAAAAAAAATTGATTGAACTTTAAATGCCTATACAGTCAAACCTCTAATCGAACTCGCATGTATCGATTGTCCGTGTTTATCGTATACTTTCTACGGTCCCGGCAAAATTGCCATACAACTAAGGTTAAAAAAGTCCGCTTGTACCGATGTTTGAATTATCGTTTTGTCCGCATTGATCGTACAAAATATGTGGTCCCATCACTATAAATTATAATAGATGATCGTTTAACCATAAATATTTTGCAGAAATAACCATTTCTTAGAAAGAAACCGTCATAAAAACAGTAACGATAGTATACAGTAGTAAAAATCACCTTAAATCTGCAGCCAAGTAATGGAGAACGTAAATTTGAGGAAAAGACAAATGAACAACAACTTACGAAGAAATATGGATGATGTACCATAACTACAGTACAAACCCAATTGTTATCCTAAGATAATTACCATAAAAAGAACTAAAGATTCTTTGTCGATACCATAATTACTACAGAAGCACGATAGCCACCACAACAACCGAGATGTATATTTACCGTGACGGTAATGTATTTATTTATGACATATTAAAAATAAAGAACATTATTGAAAAAAAGGATGTTAAATTTTTATATGTACGTTTGGCACATGTTGCGAAGAAATAATGCAATATGAAAGAATGCAGTACTACTACGAAAAGTGAAAAGGGTACTCGTGGATTTTTAGGTTATGGCAGTCTCTCTCGTTTTTCAGTAATTTCGGCTGAAAATTAACAAGCGTATCGGTAGTCGGCAGAAATGCCGATTCAACTAAATATTGGCAAAATCGGCTTCTTCAGTACAGCTCTACATTTGATGACATGAGTAAACATATTTCAGACTTTAATTTCCATGTAGATTTATTGTGCGTATGTTTTTTTTTTGCAAGTGTAAATTGAATTAAGTAAAATACTTCCATTTTTATTTATTTTTCAACTGATTTAACTTTAATGACAAGTAACTGATATATTTCTGACACTAATTTTGGGTTGAAATATTATTTTTTAAAAATTCTTAGAGTGAAGTCCACATCTATTAAATGTCTGCATCTACTGAATTTTTTTGTTGGTCCCCTGAAAAACGATAGATAGAGGTTTGACTGTATTTACAACCATAAAGAAAATTATATACGTACACTATTGGTAGTATAAGCTGGCTTCACTACATACATAACAATTTGTAAACACTGAAGAAAACAAACACAATGAAACACTTACAGAATAAATCATAATACAAACTTCAATAAACTTGAAATCATGACACATTTTCTATTCAAACATTTGGTTTAAAAAAGCATCAATTCTGGTTTGCACTATTTTTTTCTTATAGGCATTGTTTACTACATTACAAAGCTTATCAAAGGACAGTAGGCCTACTGATCAAGTATTGGTTGAGCAGTCTGTATCCAATCTTTAACTTTGGTCCTATCTACTGCTGCCGACTCCCCACACATAGTTTTGCCAACAAGATTGTTGCAATCCTTAAACTGTTGTAGCCAACCATTGCTGAACTTGAAGTCTGAAATTCCTAACTTCAATGCTAGGTAGTCTGCCTTGTTTTGAATCATAGGTCCAGAAATAAGCAAGTTTGCTGCACGCATTTCTTCAAACCACTGCAACAAGGATACTTCTATTTCTTGATGTTTTGGGCCTCGCATTCTTTTTCTTGTTGATAATTTGCACGAACTCGCAAAAGCTGATTCAAACTTTTCACGATTTTTTAGTATTGTCGACAACGACAATTGCTGGATGTTAAATTCTCTCGCAATTTCATTTTTCGTTCTCTCTCCATTGTCTACTTCCTCGATAATTTTAACTTTCAATGTAAGGTCGTTGTGTGTACGTTTCGCAGTCATATTACAAAACAAATCACACTCAAAATTGAGGTTAGGACACACGTGCGTGAACAATGGAAAATATCAGAACTTTTTTCCATAGATTGTTTAAACTTCTACGTATGTACACTTCCGACGACTAAGATTAATAAGTAGAGTCAAGATTTTGTGGTGTTATTTTAAGACAAATTTCGGTGTAAAGAAATAAAGATTTCGGTGTTATATGGTTTTATTTTTTTGCTCAAAATACCCACGGCAAAATTTTCTTGCTTTTCTGTACGACATGCAAATTTATTAAAACAAATATTAATAATCACTAAAACCTCATGATCTAATTACAATTAAGTTCATTTGCAAATTCATAGATAATTAAGTTAATTTGCAAATTCATAAATTCAAACTTTTAAATAACTACTAAAAATTTCACGACTTAATTACAATCACATACACTACAAAATTACACAATGAAGCACTTCCAAAATTACTATTAAGACGGTTTTATTGAAATGCTATCATCATTGTCTTCTGTCACTAACTACCAGTGAGTACCTGGAAAATGAACGTTCTGCATCAACATTTGATGTTGGGAACCAGATTGCCCTTAAACTGGCTTGATCAAATTCACTGTAGTCCCCTTTAAGGGAGCAAAGTACCTTTGCAACATCAATTTGGCTTGTTTCTGGCAATGAAAGTTCATCCTCAATTATTTTTTTGAAAGCAACATAGCCATGTATGAATGTATCAATGGGAATATGGGAAACAGAAGGCAAGTTATGAAGAGACTTCTGTAGGTTTGCATCTTCTATGCTAACCCTACTCACATTTCTTGGGTTGAACAGCAAATTAATGGCATTAAAGACTCTTAGACAAGGATGTCGTTTAACAGATGAGTTTTGCCTCAAACGCTTATGTTTCTCACTCGCGACATGTTTCACAAACGTATCGCGTCTCTCGTAGTCTAGCCTGCAGTTACAGAATTTGCACATTAAAATTTTATCACTGATATAAAATCCTTCGCTGGAAAATTCTTTCGATCGGTCACTGGCAGAAACCTTAGTTTTAGGCATTATCAAAAAAATTTTAATCACATAGGAAGAATTTAACCTCTCAATACGCAAAAACTTGCCGTGCTGGAAAGATCAAAACAATGGAGAATAGATGCGAATACAAACGCATACCGAATACCAACATACGTACGTGAAAATTAATACCGACATAAACATGTACTATTTATTATTTACAATCGTTACGTTAAGCAGGGTTAGTTTTATTTTCGTAGCCTACGTACTTTATTTTAATGATTAAAAACGTAATCTTAGAAAAACATATTTTGGACGTTTGTTATTTTTGTATTTACAGAAAGTGAACGGCGGCCATTGTATCATAGTTATCAACATCTTAAATTATTATGGTACACTAGATTACCGTTTAAAGAAAATATTACGTTAATTCCGAGACTTCATTTTAAAATCTATAATGAAGCACAGTCGCATATAATATATATGGCTGCTAGTAACTGTAAGAAATATTTGATTGTGCTGAAGATAGTGAATTGTCCTTACAGAATGAAAAAAAAAAAACGTAAATAATCAGAATAGACGAACTTTCGTGACATATCGCGGATTTCGCACAATTTCGTTTTATTTCGTGTTTTCAAGCGGTTTTCGGTGTTATTTCATTTTATCGCGCATTACCATATAATCGTGGCTCTATTAATAAGGTACAGAGTACTTTCCTTTTCGTTTTCCGTTTACAACATGGCATCTTTTCTAGTTTAGTTACTAACATCGCCACTAGAGTTGAACTTTTCATCTTGTTTTTCGACCATTTTGTGCTGTAGTATACATACATCTAACTTTGGAGACACGTTTGTTTACATGACGGTTATGAATACGTGATTTACTTTAGACTTCGGCTGTGAAATTCGTATTAACTGTTTACTTATACACGTTAACAGCTACTTGAGGGATCAAAACAACTTCGTAATTCATATTAACCGTATTTCGTATTAAAAGTACTGAATAACATAGGAAAGCATACCTTATTTTCTGGGACTGTGAAAGTACTTCGCATAAACGGGAATTTCGTACTAAGCGGATTCGTATTAATGAGGTTTGACTGTATAAACATGTAGCCAGCACTAGTTGGCATCATTCATCTTTGTTTATATTAAGGTACTTATACAGCGTGTGCACGTAGTCGAACATAGATATTGATAGCATGCCGATTGCATGCAACACATGCACTTTGTCTAATGCAGAGTTAACTACATTTGGTACCAGCACTCTTTTTGTGGTGTGTACGACGACGATAGTTACGTGTTAGTTCCAGTTCACAGTTTTCATTTTTCTATTTTAAGTTGAACAATGTTTTTATTGAATGACTTATGAATTAAAATTATTGACGTGCTTTGTATACTATACTTTGAAAATAAATGTACTATCCATGAATATTTTTTGATTTTAAGAATAACTTTAACAAAAATGCTTTTTTCGCATAAAAATTGCACCCCTACTTTTCAAATTGATTTTAGTATTAATGTAGAACAATTATGCAATAAAGCACGGTATTTGAAGCCAAAATTAAAATTAGTTCATATAGCTAACCCAGTGCAGCATACCCATGAATACACTCGAGGATGAGCATGTTTCTTACCTTATGTGGACGAAAGCTTCCAAATCCCTCTCCGCCACAGAGAAAAAGTCGTGGGCATGGTCGGGCTCCCGCGGGCGCCTCGAGTCGCCAAAGAGCAGCCGTTCCCACTGGTGGATGATCTCCCTCTCCCGCCGCTCCTGCTTCCTGTTCCTCTCCTCCACAACGCCTTCCAGCATCAGCCTGAGCCCCCTCTCCTCCACGCCGTACACCTCCAGCTGGTCGTCCCACAGCTTGCGCAGGCTGTCTGCAGGCAAACCCACGCGCCGGCTTCTTAATTTCTATACAATTATTATTTTAAATGGCACTTGTGCAAAATTTCATCAGGAAATACCAAAATATGCTTTAAGGGGTGGTAAAGTGAAATGGGGACTTTTTTCTATGAATCTTATGTAGACAGTGCAATTTTACTTATTTTGAAAAATTCTAAACCCAATTATTACAGTAATAATATATATATGCATCATTCAAAATGAAATTACTGAACCTCATTTCAGTAACATTATGCCCTAGATATGAAGGCAATTGAGTATATTTCTAACAGCTAAGTCTGTTGTGCTTGCAAATTTTTTCATGCTAGTGTTACAGGAGTCACACATGACTGGTTGGAAAATTTTATTCGTTTTGCATCCATTACACATCACCCAGTTCGCTATTGTGAATCCAGCAATAACACTCAATGAAACAGTTGAGGGATATGTGGGAAGATATCAGCCATGGCCTAAGGCAAGGAATCATTCAAGCGTTTGAATCGAGTGATTTTAGGAAACCATGCAAAAACAAAATCAAATTGGTCAGATAGCAATTTGACCTGGGGGTCTGTAATAAAATTTCCCTGACTTTCTGTAATCAAAATTATAAATTTTTCTTTGCTGGAAATGTTGTGATGTCAGCGGGTAAGTAACATGGTACACGACTTTCATAAGTAACAATTTAAGAATACACAGCATTATTACCTTGCTGTAGAAATACAGAAAAATAATTTTAAGTGAATTACTGTTACTAAGGCAATTTATAACTTTATAAGACATATTTATTTTTTTAAAAGGAATGAATGTAATCTAATTTTTGGTAGAACAATACAGTAAACTCGTGTATTTTTACATGGTGAATGCTGACGACACGCGACTGCAGAGATCCTAGCGGCTTGGCCTGAAGAACGCCCGCAAAATTCAAATTCCCTTGTATTACAATGGGTGATATCGGCACAGATTTTCTCTTGTAATTTGAAATATTGTCGTCGTAGAGTAATGAATTCACACTACATACACTTGTACGAAAACAATGTACAGTGAAACCCGGTTATAATGATCCCGCGTATAATGTTTTCCCACTTATAATGCCATATTTTTTAAGTCCCGACTATTTCCCCATAAGAGCAATGTATTTATTTCCCTTTTATAATATTTCACGAATTATGCTGTTCCCGCTTATAATGTTTGTTTTCTGAATCCAGTATGTGGCGCAAACGGTTTTATAAATGTAACTATTCCAACCATTATTCAACCAATTAAGTTAAACGCGTAAATTAAGTAATATCAACACACAATAATTACGTTTTTGTTTACAGTCGTTATACCATAGATTGTTCAAATAGGTTAGTGTGCATAAACAAAATGGAAGTGTGCCAGAACACTGGCGCTTCCAGTGAGCACTGGCCTTATTAACTAACCCTGTGCACTGTAGCATTCGATATATCGAATAGTACCATACACTCAAATTTGCAGTGTCGTGTCTATTGGCATATTCACCTAGGGAAACAATACCAAATAGTAAATATTTCCGTTGCTTATTATTCTGTTTTATGAAGCATGTTCTTACGTAGTTTTACAATATTGTAGTTTAAAATACTTTCCGCGATGTAGCAAAAAAAAAACGTAAAGCATTTTCTATTGCCGATAAAGCTGAATTTATTTCAATTATCGACAGGAATCCACAAAAAACACGTGTTGAAGTGGCAAAGGAACTGAACATAGGCGTTTCCACTCTGAATGCCATCGTCGCAAATCGCGAAAAAATCTTAAAGAACTTTGGTACTGCATCTACTAAGACAAAGAAAATAAGGAACGGGAAGCACAATGAAGTTGATGAAAAACTGTTGGCTTGGTTTAAACAAGTTCGAGCATCGAGTGTACCCATCAGTGGCAGTATGCTGCGCGAGAAGGCTGAAGAAATAGCTTTGAGGTTAGGTTTTGATTACTTCAAAGCTACAAATGGGTGGATAGATTGTTTCAAGAATCGGACTGGGATAGTGTATCGTGCTATTTGTGGAGAGTCGGCAAGTGTTGATGAAGGAAGAATTGATGAGTGGAAGACAAAGGTATTGCCTAGCATGCTGGAACAGTATGACCAAAAGAACATCTTCAATTTGGACGAATGTGGTTTGTTTTATAATATGTTACCTGACAAAACATTTTCTTTCAAAGGTGAGAATTGCAGTGGTGGTAAGCGAAGCAAAGAGAGGGTGACTGTTCTTTTAGGGGCAAATATGGATGGAACAGAGAAGCTGCCTCCATTAGTTATTGGCAAACCATCCAAGCCGAGATGTTTTAAGAATGTTCGATCACTGCCATGCAGATACAGCAGCAGTAAAAATTCCTGGATGACATGCAAGATTTTCCAAGAGTATGTACAGTTCCTCGATGCTAAAATGGGTGTGAAAAACAGAAAAATCTTGCTTTTTATAGATCACTGTGCTGCACATCCTACAGATATGGTGTTAAGAAACATTAAAGTTGAGTTTTTGCCTGCAAACACCACATCTTGTCTTCAACCACTGGATCAAGGCATCATTAATGTGTTCAAGTGTGGCTTCAGGAAGCGGCTTTGTCGAAAAGTACTGCGGTACGTTCAAATGGAAAAGCCAATCCAGAAACTCAATTTACTGGAAACAATGCATATGTTGGCGGCTTCATGGGATTCAGTTCAGCAAGCTACGATTGCTAACTGTTTCAGAAAGGCTGGGTTTTCCAAATCTTCTGTCAACTCGGAGGTAAGCCTTTCTGAAGAGGAGCTTCACACTCCTACAGCCAATGAGTGGGCAATTCTGCAGAGTGCTCTTAATTTTAAATCTACATACGAAGAATTTGCCAAAGTGGATGATGATGTTCTTTCCTGTGAAACTCAAACTGTTGAAGACATTTGTGCCTCAAATGCTGAAGAAGACAGTGAAGATGAAGAACCTGAACCATATGCAGCTGTACCAACAACTGCTGAAGCATATCAAGCTGCAACTGTATTGAGGAACTTTGTGGGAGCTCAGAGTAACGTACCTGAGAGTGTGATGTGCTCCATGTGGAAAATAGAGGACTACTTGGGAAAAGTAGCACTAGCCAGTAGGAAACAGACAAAAATAGATGATTTTATAATTAAATAATAACTGTAATGAGTGAACATTCAAATGTCAAGGGATTTTGTGTTTTCTTTTCCATTTTTTTATATATGATGTTTGGCAAAAATATTATTTCAGTATTAAATTTCATACTAAGTGCTATAAACTAAAATTAAATTGTTTCACAAATATGATGTAGTTTTTTTTTGTGAATGTACAGAGTTTAACAAGTAGATTAAAAATATAGGAATTCATATTGGGATATATTCCTTTTAACGTGAAATTAATTTACTTAGCTTAATGAGTCCATCAGTAAACATTTAAAATACTATCGAGAGCTAAATTAGTGTTTCCTGCTTATAATGTTTTTTTCTTTTCCCCCCTTGAAAAACATTATAACAGGGTTCTACTGTAATTCAGATTAATAACTTTGTCAGTACACATAATGTGTACAGTGTTGTTAGCCCTAAAACTAAATTCTAAGCATTTTTTTTATAGAAACACATTCTTACTGTATTTTCTTGTACTCAAGGCAAAGTTATTATTTATTTGAATTCAAATATCTTGTGCTTCTTGGTTTCTGTAAACCATTAGCTAAAAACAAAGAAAGTTCCATAATAACTTTTTTATATATAGAACATTACAAATGAAATATAAGAACAAATGTTTTTTGTTCCATCAAAAGGTATATACAGAAATGTTTATTAATTATTATAATCTGCAACTACCTTTGCTAGATGTTCTAAGACTATTTTTATTATTTTAATAGGGCAAAATGCTCTTAACACTTTCAAGACGACACTCGTACGTGTTACGAGCAGAGTACTTCAAACTGTCAGTCGGCACTCGTATACTATACGAGCACCATATTTCTGTTTTTTTAATTACGTTATCTCACATCTTGCACGAGTGCCGACTATTCTGGGTCTCATTTTAGTTCTTTACGAGTCCGTTTGTGGCTCTAGTTTACAGATTCGTTGACTCAGGAGGCTTGTATCGTTATTCTTGTACATCGATGCATCAGTTGCTGACTGCTAGTCTTTCGTTCAACATTAGATTGCGCAGTGCCGTATTTGTTTGTGGCATGTGATAAGTAAACGTATTTCTTTCGCTGAATTATGATATGGATGTTCCACGGGAAACTGTAGATACATTTGTTGATGATTCTGGTTAAGATATAGATAACAGCGATGCCGACGCATCATATATACCAAGAGAAAATGAATCCAGCAGTGACACAGGTATTTATCTTTTCAGCCAGCGTAAAAATAATTCCTTTGATTATCCCTGCATTTTCTGTCGTTCTTGGTTTATTACAGCTCCTACTCGCTAGTGCTTGCATTATAGTCATCTATAATATTATTTCAGATAAACATTTTCGAAACTATTTTATTTACTGTTATTCGAGAAATTTCAAAAGCACTGTATTGAAATGTATTTCATACTTGCATTCATAGAATTTTTTTTTTTCATTCAACAAAGGTAGATTCTATACTAAAATTAGTTTGAAAATTATATAGAGTTGTTGTATATATTACAGCCTATGCCTTTATTACGTTTCGTAAAGCTTCCTTTTCTCTTTTCATTCAATAGTGGTACTGTATTGAAGTATATTTGAAATTACACGCAAATCAACCTAGGCCGATGTTGCACGTTCGTAAATCTTAATTTTACATGTCAGCATATTATTTATATTTTTTCCGATATTAGTAAATGCTTTTCTTGCATTTCAGATGAAATACAAGTGCAGTGTTCACGAAAACGGCTAAAAAATACACCATCTACTTCAAAAACTGATGACAGTGAGTGGTCAGAATCTGAATCTCAGAAACCAGACCAACCGATTTTTCAGTTGTCTTCTTCCGTTGCCATATCCCTGGATGACAACTGTACTGAATTTGAGTGTTTTTCTATTTTTTTTTATACTGGCGTGATGAAAAATATTAGGAACGAAACTAACCGGTACGCAGCTTCTCGGATTGCTAAAATGAAACGTCAAGGAAAATTGAAAAAAAAATCAATGTGGCACAGATGGTTGACAGTGAAATTGTGCGACATATATAAGTTCTTTGCAATTGTGTTACACATGTGTATTTTGAAACTGCCAGACATAAATGATTATTGGACAACAGATGCATTTCTTGCAACACGATTTTCGAGAAAACTGCTCTCTCGTGATAGATTCAAGGGCATTCTTTACATGCTGCATCTGAACAACAATTATTACTATGTCAAGCGCGGTGAAGAAGGTCACGATCTCATTTATAAAGTTTGACCTTTTTTTGATTTTTTTGTAGACAAATGCACACTGAGTTTCAAACCCTATGCTAATCTTACTGTAGATGAAGGTATTTGTCCGTTTCGAGGTCGGGTGGGGTTTCGGATCTACATGAAGAATAAGCCAAACAAGTATGGCATAAAATTGTTTATACTGTGTGATGCTGCTACAGGTTACGTTCTCAATTGTGAGATTTACACAGGAGCTCTTGGTAACAAGGACAATAGTATACAGGCTATATTTGAAAGGCTGTGTAAAAATTATTTTGGCAAGTGGCCCTGCATCTTCATGGACCGTTTCTACACGAGTCCATCACTTTTGAAATTTTTGTGGGGTAAAAAAACACTGGGAGTCAGTACAGTGATGAAAAACAGAAGAGGACTTCCATCTGTTTTCAAAACAAAAAAATTGAAAAAAGGTGAAATTCTATTCCGACGAAAGGCACACTTGCTTGCCTGCAAATGGAAGTCAGCAAGAGATGTCTATTCGATGTTGACGAAGCATGCAGCATCGTCGTCTTCGGTACAAGTGAGAGCTAGAGGTGGACCAATACAAGTAGTGAAACCAGACATTATCATTGATTACAACTTGAACAAAGTTGGTGTGGACAGGGCTGACCAACTATATAGTTACTACCCATTCCAACGCAAGATTATAAAATGGTGGAAAAAACTCTTTTTCCACATGTTTACCATGGCTGTCATCAATGGCTACATAATTTTCAAGGAAAGGACTCACACAAAAAAAAGTTTGAAGAGCTTCGTCAAAGCAGTTGCGCTGAAGTTAGCTGAAATGGGAGGAAGATTGACTGAACCACGCCCAAAACCACCATCTCTGAATGTTGCAGAACTGTTGCTCGCCATTTTGCTACATATGTCCCCGCTACTGCAAACAAAGCCAATGCAACCCGATACTGTAAAGTTTGCTCTGATCGGGGTTTGAAGGAGACTGGCAAAATAAAAAGGAGGGAATCCAGGTTCTGGTGTGAGGACTGTGGAGTTGGACTGTGCTTTCCTCAGTGTTTTATAGATTACCACACACGTGTGAATTTTACATGAATGATTCACATTTTGTAAAAATACTAGGGTTCTGCGAATATTCGAAATTTCCGAATTCCAGTTCGAATTTTTTGATATTCGATTCGTAAATTCGAATCGAATTCATTTTACAATAATTCGACTTGCAAAATCTGTTTCGGATACACTATAATATAAGACATCCCCCTCCCCCATTTTTAAAAGAAATGTAAATGGACGATTACATCTTCCACTTACAAAAAATTATACATCGAAACCTCTTATTTACGTTACCGTTATTTACATTTTCATGTTATTTGAATCATTTTATTTCTGTCCCGTTTTAACCTCATTTGATGTAATGCAATGAATTCCCGTTGTTTACAACGCGCCTATTGCTTTACGCAGTTTACGCCATTCGTTCTGATAAAACTGCTTACTAACTTAATTAATCCTATTGCATTGTAATCTGATGTGTAAATCGTGTTTTAAAGACGTTTTTAAAAGTTAAAAACTTCATCTTTAACATCTCGGGAGTCTCTCTATACCGCTTATAAAAACGTAAACAGCGCCTGTTTGGTTGTGTTGGTTCCTGTATTCCTGTATAGAGCGCTCTCACGTCGGAGATCGATATTGATATCTCGCAGACTGCATGCACGCGCGCGCTATGTCAATAACCGAGTTAACCAGCACGATCGTTATGCGTATAGTTACAAATTACGTTCTTAGTACGGGTTTCTTTTTTATTTTTACGTTGAATAAAATGGTTTCATCGCATCACTCATTAATTTAAATTATTTAGCTTGCTTTCACAATGCCTCTTGTAAACAAACATTTTCATTGGCTGCCGGCCGCCGCGCACATTATTCGTGCGCAAGAAATAGTCCCTTGGTTACGTACCATTTGTAAGAATTTTTACACTGCCTTTTTTATAACAATTATTATATAGCATTATAGTGTTTCACCATTAATATCCAATACAGTTTAATGTGTCAGCAAGTATTTACTTACAATTATGTTAGCAGACGCCGTGTGTACGGTGTACAGTTGATGCCCGGCCCAACAGTTGTATTTCGGATTCGCGCGCGCACGGTTTGTTATGGCTGACGCCGGACAAGGTTTTGTAAAGCACAGAACGGGAAAGCCTTTGAAAAGTGCACAGAAAACTATTGTGTTAAATGTTTTCAAAACATTTTCAGACAAATATCCGGATTGTCGTGTGAACGATAACGCGAGTTTAACTGCGGAATTTACGAGTGTTTCGAAGAGCAGTGGGCTTCGTGCAAGGAAAGAATTACAGGACACTGGGACATTAACAACTACCGGGAAGAAAAGAAAACTTGAGTATCCTGTTATCAAAACTTGTCATGATTTTGTGAAGACGGCTATTAGGCGTAAAGTGCATAGTTTTTTCTTCGCAAATCGCAAATGAACCACCTACGCTGAACAAAGTGCTACGGTGCTTCCTGTTATTACTACTCCGTTATTTTATTAGCACCGACTGTACTGAAGTTTCTGTGTTGCAACTAGTGCTTGGCGCGCAAGATGTCTTCAGCCTATCACTTGCTGACGCGGCGCAGTGATACGACGGTGTTTGTTTATTTAAAAAATCAGCTAAGAGTGAACCCACTGTCTCACCCCTAATTATAAACTTGAGTTTAGAATAAAATGTGCGATGCTTACGCAATAAAAACGGTAAATTTGTTTATTTTTCTTATTTACCACTTCCTTATGCTGTGATATTTTTATTAATATTTTTATCTTTGAAAGTCAAACATGCTAAATAAGGTGGCAAGTTAGATAGTTTTCTCTACAGCAGGCAACATCAGTGGGGGGCAACAGGGGGGCAATATACCTTTTTATAAAGAATCATCGATCCCCCCTATTGAAGCGGGGGGCCCGGGGGTCCTCCCCCGGGAAAATTTGTATTTCAAGGTGGAAAATGGTGCTATTTAAGCAGTTTTATTATCTAAAAATTGATTACACAGCACTTTCTTTGCCCCGTTTGCCCCCATTTCAAGGTTTCAGAGGGGGGGGCAAAATACCCTTGCCTCTGTTGTTGCGCCCCTGGGCAACATAGTTACCAGCCGCAGAGAATTGTTGTTGCCGTACCATGTCGATGAACTCACCTTTCTCCATGACAATTTGAAATAATTTGTGAAGTGATTTATGTTAGTGCTATAAACATATAATTTTTAATTTTTTCTTTTTTTTTTAATTTTTGAGAATCTGGTTGTGCTTCTTCAAAATAGTCTCACTTTAATTTTAGTTACTTGATTTAAACTGTGAATTATGTGACAAGTTTTTCAAAGGTGGTATGTTAAAATTTTTTAATGATCTATGTTATTTTAATAAATATTCCCAAATTCGATTCGAAAAAAATTCGAAACTCGTGAATTTTTTTGAAATTCGATTCGAATTCGATTCGAACTGAAAAATCACAATTCGCAGATGTCTAAAAAATACAGATAATATTTGTTATATATAATAGGTATTATATTTTATATTTTTTTTCCATATTATAGTAATAAGCAGTTTGTCTCCGTAATGTTGTCTTTGGTGTGTATGTGGAATATTTGTGTCAAATTTTAAAAACTGCAAACACAAGCAGTAACTAGTTTCACAAAGGAGTAATACCTAAATGACATGTCAAACTTACGTACTTTATTATGGTATAAAATATTTATAATTGGAAAGGAACATACTCTCCGGAGATATGAAATATATTAAGGACGGAACATGAAAGGAGAAGGATAGAGTGGTGTGAGTATTGTGGGGAAGGACAGTGTTTTTTTTTTTATTTCCATACAAATGTAAATAATTGTGTAAATATAATTTTGTAATAACTGTTATTCTATTTGTTGTGTGTGTGTCTAGTTTAGTTGATTATTTTCACTTATTGTACAAAAGGTAGTACTAAAAATTTTTAAAGTGATATATAGCTAACAAGAACAAATTTCAAACTTTCTAACCATATATAAATCGTTTATGCAGGAGAAAAACTTATTTTACTAAAAAAATGTGAAAAAGTGTAAAAAACGCCAGTCAGGCCCATTAAACAGTGTATGAGAAGCTAGTCTTGAAAGTGTTAATTTTCTTTTCCACAATAAATGCTTATGTTAAATAGTCAAAGCTGCTAAAAATAAATGGACAAGCCCAAAAAATAATATATTGTGGAAAAAAACTATATTCATCCCTCCTCTGAATTAAAACGACAGTAATAATACATTAAATACACGTAGATGAGGACACCTAGTTACAAGGCCATCACTTGTAATATAATACACACTATAAAAAACAGCTGTGAATTAAAAAAAAAATACTATTTTGTATATAAATATGCACATGGTCTTAGTGTAAATAAGGTGTCTAAGCCTGATAATTTCATTAATTCATTCAATATGCACAATGGATACTTTTTATAAAGTACCTCACTTTCAACAATGTCTCACTTAAAATTACCACATTTACTAAACTGCAAGACAAGGCCAACATTTTCCTAGTCAATCAGGAATAAATTATTTTTCAGTCATGTGATATGGGAATTCGATAAAAAATATTTTTGTATGAATGACAATTATTTGTATCAACAAAATTGCAAAAGTTGTACAGAAAACGAAATAAAATCATTTGAACAGAAGCCTGGTAATATTGACTTTTAAAACTTTACTTTCATACTTCATCACATTAATACTTTGGATAAGAAACAATATTTATCAGCACTGTGAATCTCATCATGATACCCAAAGCAAGAAACATTAAAAAATTTGATGCTCTAAGCTTGGAAAAAAATCCTTGTCTAGTATTTGGGTGGATAGAGTATTTATTTTTTAGCTCCCTATAAAATGTTTTACATTAAGCAAAATTTTAAATAATGTAATTTCAATATTTAGTAGGTAAATTGTAATGGTATTCCAGTGAATAAATAATTACTGATAATTGCTCTGAGTGCGAACACTGGGTTGATTGCCGACCGTAAACACTACCTATGACTTTGTCGAACTGGACTCCGGCCTCTGCGGACACTCTCTCCCCGCGAGTGGCCCACGTCCTGGCCCTCAGCTGCCGCAGCTTCGACAGCGACGACAGCAGCGCCAGCTGGCGGCGGGCCTCTGCCTTCTTGCGCGTCACTTCCGACAGCACCTGGTCCGCCTCCACTTTCAGGCTCTCCTCCTGATCAACAGCACCAACATCACCTGTCACTCATTCCATACGACCCCATCCCTGGCCTAGTGAGAACTTTACTTAACATAGGATATAAAATAAAATTAATGTCACAAACAAGGGCTTTAAGGCTCCGTCTCACACGCCATGATGATTTTTTCATTTGTCAATAATTGTATTAAATGGCTACATATTTATAAAATTTTAACTCCATAACTCCCTTGCATTTTTTAGTCTACCACAAATATTTTCAATAGATATTCACTTAGAGAAATATCATCGGTGTAAAAATCCAGCAAGTAATAATAATTGCAAAGTCTTGAACTCCTTTTTATACCCATGATATTACACTAAGTGGATATCTGTTGAACGTACTGTAGCAGAACAACAAATGCAAGGGAGATATAAAGTTAAAATTTTAGAAATAGCCCTTAAAAATTGTAATGATGAAAAAAAAATAAAAATTAACATGGCATCCGAGACAGAGCCTTAACTAAGAAATATGGATCACTACATCCACCAGATTAATTAATCTTTAATCTTTTGCCTACACACTTGACCAGTAACCTATCTTAGCATTAAATGGAGTAGCTTAACATCTCTAGCCACATCTACTCTCTACCCAAGATACTACTCTATTCTTATAATACAGTGAAGGGTAATACCACATGTTCAAGACCACAGCGGTGCCATGGTAGTGATTTCGCAGAATTATAGAACATCAACATAGTTCAAATGGGAAAACTAAAGAAAAATTAATACATTACAATGATAATTAAAACAGTTGTAATAACAGTTGTATGGCAAAAAAAAACATGAGGGTAAATTTTTAGATAAAATCTCTGATATCACATTGCATCAATCAACTAGGTAACGCCCAAATACACCTGTAAAAGCCTGAATGGCGCCAAATTACAGAATATGGCAAAGCACAGAATGCCGGATTAAAAATCTGCACTACTCTATTCATATGCATCCTTCCATGTTCAGGTTTTAGAAGAGGACTTCAGTCGAATTAATAACATTGTAATTTGGCCCAGCGGCTGCCTAATAAGCCCCTTCTATGGTAAATTACACCCAGAACAAATCTTGAGCAACTCATCCACTACCGAGGAACTAAACACCTCTACCTGCAACATCGCAACTATTGCTATTTCTAAGCCTACATCTGCTCCTACTTCTGCCTTAGCGCCTGGAGGGGCTTCTCACTAGTTCAGTGTGAAACTTAGAAATGAGGAGTTTATTTTATTTTATCAGAATGTAAGAGGCTTGAGAACCAAAGCAATTGAATTTTTTGAAAACATCTCACGTAGTGATAATGATTTAGTATGTCTAACTGAAACTTGGTTCACCGATAATAGTCTGAATTCTAATTATTTCAACAATAATTACCTTATTTACAGATTTGATAGGGACCCTGTACTAACTTTGAAGAGTAGAGGTGGTGGTGTCCTAACTGCTGTTAATAAACATAAATTAAAAAATGTAACATCTACGCATGAATATGACTATCCCGGAATAGAAGCTGTCTGGATAAATATAAAAACACATGATAAACCTTTAATCATTGGGAATATTTATATTCCCCCTCAAACAACTCCTTCAGCTTACACTTCATACTTTGAAGCCCTTGAAGATAAGTTTGTGAATTCTGATGTCTCTTTATTAATAATTGGTGATTTTAATGTTCCAGGCATTGACTGGCCTCAATTGCATACCCAAAATATAGTTCATTCAAATATTAAGTCGAAAGCCAGATCATTAATCAACTTTGTATCAGCAAGTGGTTTAATTCAGCTTAAACAAACTCAACCTTCGGCCCAACTCTTGGACCTATGTCTCACTAATATTAAATCATGTCTGGTTAGCAAAGCTCTGGAACCACTAGTTCAAGAAGAAGATAGCTTTCATCCTGCATTAGAGATAAACTTCCAATTTGATGATATGTCAATAAACGATAATACATCGTCTTCATATAAAAACTATAAGATGGGTGACTATCTCGGCCTTTTTATTGCTCTTAGGGACCATGACTGGTCAATTTTATACAATTCTAAAAATATAAATACCATGGTTGATTACTTAACGTGTACAATGAATGATCTTATAGAATTATAGTACCTACTACTATTAAAAAGGCTACAAAATATCCCCTATGGTATTCCAACCAACTAATAAAATCTCTTAAGAAGAAATCGCACTATCATAAATTATATAAACGAAATCTGAATCCTTTTTACTATTTATTATTCTCAGATTACCGCAAGGAAACTAAATCACTTATGTGTAGGGATAAAACAAACTGGCTTTGTAATATTAACAATAAAATTAAGCAAAACCCTAAAAAATTTGGAATTATGTTAAAATAATGAGAAAAGGTTTTAGTCAGCATCCTTCAATTAAAATTAATAACTCAATTACGGATAATAATTATTTAATTGCGAATTCCTTTGCTGAATATTTTTCAAGTGTCTATGTTACTACAAATAACACAAATAACCAAAACATATCTCCTTGTTGTTCATACAATATTCCTATGTCTAATATCTCAATTAGTCTAGTCCTATGGAGTATAAAAACCATAAAATCTACATTGTCCACAGGACCTGATAACATACCAAATTTTATTATCAAAGGTTGCTCTTTAATCCTTGCTCCTCTCTTACAGCATATATATAATTTCAGTATTCTAAATAGCATCTACTCTGATAAATGGAAAATTTCCAAGGTTATTCCTGTACACAAAAAGGGCAAAACTTCTATTGTTTCAAATTATAGGCCTATATCCCTGTTAAATGGATTTGCCAAAATTTTTGACAAAATATTCAAACACTTAGCGTTTAACGTAAATAATAGATTGTCTGATTCACAGCATGGGTTCAGAACAGGTAAAACAACCATGACAAACTTAGTCTCCTTTCATAATCCTATTTATTCAGAAGTCATCACACGTGGTCAAGTAGATGTTTGTTACTTTGATTTAGCTAAAGCTTTTGACACTGTTAATCATCAAATACTAGTAAGCAAATGTTCCAAAATTGGGCTAAGTGATAAATATTTATCATGGTTAACAAGCTATTTAAATAACAGAAACTTTTATGTTTCAGTACAGAATATAAATTCAGATCTCCACCCAACTCCTTCAGGCATCCCTCAAGGTGGCACACTATCTCCTTTACTTTTCAATATCTACATTGATGATATAATATCTGGATTAAAGAACTCAGTTGGCACTCTTTTTGCTGATGACTTAAAGATATATAGAAAAATCTCTTCATATCATGACAGCTATCTACTACAATGTGATATTACAGAAATTGCAAATTGGTGCACAAATAATTTGGTCAATCTAAACATGGAAAAAACTGCTATCATTACCTTCTCTAGAAAAACCTACCCGTTGCAATATGAATACAAACTTGATAACTCACCTATTAAAAAATCTCAACATGTCAAAGACCTAGGAATTTTACTGGATCAAAAACTATGTTTTCATCTTCACATTGAAAACATTATCTCGGTATCTAACAAAATACTTGGTCTAATTAAATTTATCACCTTTAACACCTCCAATATTGACTCTATTCTCTCCCTCTATACAGCTCTAATAAGATCAAAACTTGAATATGGTTCTATTATATGGAATAGCATCAATAACACTGATATTGAAAAGCTTGACAGGATTCAATCTAAAGTATCTGACTATATTAACAAAAACTTAAATACCATCAATAACATAGATTTAAATTCCCTCCTTGGTTCATTAACTAGAAGAAAGATCTTAGATGCCATTTTTGTCTTCTATTGTTATTATGGTAATCTTATATGTCCTCATATATTTGATGTTACTGGCATTAAAATTCCTTCTTTTAATAGCCGTAACCCACCTTTTTTGTGCACACTTTTAAATACAAATTATATTATATAATTATATATAGACTTGTTAACAATTTTAATATGTATGTTAATCACTTACAACCTACCAGAGAGTAAAAACTTGTTAAAAAAATTATTTTTTCGGCATCCAAAGATTAATTATCTTTATGCTTTAATGTTATTACCTAAATTATTTAATACCAGATATATTAATCTAAGAATACTAACTGTATTTATCTACATAATATTATATGTTCTGTACTTATACATTTATTACTCTCATGAAACATTTTTGTTATTTTAAGTAATTTTTAGAAGTTAAACACTCATAAGGATATTGTATGTTATGTTGTCTTGTCTTTGTTTTTGTCCTATTTGTTGTTCTTATAATTTATTGTTTTGTTCTTATTTTTGTTCTGTTACTGTATTTGTTTTTTTTACTTGTCTTACATGTGTGCCCACCGTTGGAGCCTTGTGCTGTTGGTGTGGCATGTAACAAATCAAATTAATAAATAAATAAATAAATAAATAACAACATTTTGTTGCAAAGCATACTCATGCACAATCTAACTATAACATAAACAGATTACTCAAGATATAAAACTAACCCTCTTGGAACGTTCAACTGATTCCTGCATATCTTCCAACCAGGTATCAATTTTTTTGTGTAGCTGTCGTATCTTGTCTACGGACTTAATTTTCTCCTTTTTGAAACAAGCTCTTTCATTTTTCTGAGAAATACGTTTCTTTTTGCGTTTCAAAAGAGCTAACTTCAAACTTCTGATAACATCTGGATTAGTAATCTTGGCCAGACAATTATTTACTTCCTTCTGAAAACAAAACCAATAGTTGGTACATTTTACAACACTAAATGCCACTAAACATTGTACAATTGTGACTACGGCAGTATAAATATCACCCGGTACTCTACAAAGGGAATAAAAAAATTAAAATTGTTTGTTGAGGCAAATAAGAACAGCTGTATTGTACAGCCACAGGAAATCTCTGCAACTGACTTTTTTCTCCTTCTTCAGACACTCATTCTTTGCCTCATCGCGTGCCACTGAGAACAATACCTGACAGGTGTTGACAGTGTTCGCACGTAAACTGCAACCATCGTAACAATCACGTACACAGCTGCCAAGCTCAAAAAAATCGTACAATTTACAAGACACGCTAAAGTTATCAAAGAATGTTAGGTTATAGTTAGAAATGTGAGTGTAAAATAATTTTTCGGAAAATATTCTGGAAAATAATAACTACATACTTTTCAAAAAATATTTGTTTCCTTGTTCCAAATACCAACATACATTAACATTAGTGGTGCACCGATAAGACTTTACCGATTACTGATTTGATTACTGATTATGAGAGCAATAATCGGCAGATACCGATTCAGTTACCGATTATAATGAAAAAAATTTTTTATGTGTAATAATGCACACAAAAATTTTTATTCCCATGTGAATTTAATAACAAGATTAGGTAAAATTGAGAACACAGTTATAATAACAGTATAAAAATAAATAAAATACACTATTAAGTCATTGCAAAGTGTAAATTAAATTAACTTCTATTTATATTTGTTATTGTAAACAACTTGAACTACAGTCTAATAATTGTAATTTACAATGGGTAAGTTTTTGTTGCGGAAAACTAGCATTATTATCGACTATCAAATAAGGTTGCATATCTTCACAAATCATTTCAGCTATAAACTGTGTCAGTTCTAATGCCCTTGGGTCATTCACATCATACAGTATTTTCTTTTCCATGATGTCTGTTATTTTTGTTTGAGCCAATTTCATTACTTTTCTTGGAACCCCATCTGTATCACAATCATCTGTAGTTACATTAGCACACTTCTCCACTAATTTATCAGGATGAATTTGCTTGATGTGGTTCCATAGGTTAATAGTAGTATATCCCTGCTGATTGGTCAGTCCACTACCACCAACACCACGAAAAATTACCGTTTAACAATGTAAACATGTTGCTTTATTTTGTTCACTCGAGTTTATAGAAAAATTTTTCCACACTTCACTTTTTTTCTCCCTACTCGCCATCTCACTATAATTATATAAAAATGACACAAAACCAATTCTAGAACATGTGATTTTATTTATGTTGACTGAATATATAAAATTATAAATACTTTTTCCCCTTTCACGTCACATACAATTAACACAACAACGGATTATGTTTCCAAAGACGCCCATAACGAGTTGGTAAAACGCAGTGATAAACTCTAGAAGGTATCGGGACTGCGATTTTGAACCACTACTACGAATCGAAAAGATTGATTGTCATAGAATCCACTGCAACTGCTTGTGGTATTTTGATCGTGTGCCATCTATTTTACGTCTCTGGCTATAGGTAATGTACAAGGCCACTAAACAAAAGACAGTACAAAAAAAGACGAAACGTACATAAATGTGCAGGAAAAATGTATTTTTTATTGTTTGAGGCAATGAGATTTATTAAACTTAACGAAATATCTGTAATCAAGATCTGACGGAGTTAATTGAATTTTGTAATATATACAAATATTACTGTATTTCGTCCTAAAATGTGTAACAAAATATTACACTGTAAAAACCTACTTAATTACGTCGGGACGTATATAATCGGCAAAGTAATCGTTAAGATAATCGCAGATTATGATTAATCGGAAAGTACCCATAATCGCAGATTACAATTAAATGGTATCCGCATCGGTGCACCACTAATTAACATCATTAAAGAAAGTTGCTACACTACGATAATAGAACAATCTTTCTATGCTGTAGTCTGTAAATGTGCTTAGTATTGGTCCTCGGTTACAAACTTTAAATATCACTTGTAAAGTTTTAAATTTTCCATTTTATTAAAGTATAGGTAAAAAATTTTGAAGTTAAACTGTATGTAGGTATAAAAACGTGGAGTATGCACTGGCTCACTTATTTATTATTTGGCTGTATTTATATAAAACCTTTGATAAAATATTTGTCTCTGTACAAGTGTAATTCATTGAAAAATTTTCTGGTAAAGTACAGGAAAATTTTCTCAACAATATTTTCCTGAAAAATAACATCTCTAGTTATGGTTGTTAGGTCAAGCAAGGTACACTGAAAATAATTGGAGATTAACTCCCATAAAATTACAGATTCCAAACGGTTACAATAATTCTGAGGTTACAATAATGTAATAATAAGTGTTTTTGACACAAAGGAATATTATTCAGGTGTGAAAACACCCTATCATGAACATCATACCCTGATGCCAGAATCTGCATATAAGCAGCACCACTGTAATATTATATTGGTACATTTCTATTAGTGTTACGTGTTCTAATGCTTGTACTCTTAAAACAAACTGTCAGATTATATTTGATTATCATGTGATATGAATATTAAGATTTGGAAGAAAAAAAATTGTACACATTATGCAAATGGAGGTGTATTACTAAAAAAAAAAAATGCTGGGTAAGAGCTTTAAGATCACAATGGGTCAACATTCTTAAAAAAACATGTATTACTACATAAGAGCCATGTTGTACACACAAAGAACCGCGTGTTGCAACTTATAAACATATTCTTTTCTATCATGGCAATGTTGGCCAATATGTGCAACCCTTGGCTTTTATAGTCATCAAAATATACTATACAAACCTGTGTTTTCTCAATTTCTTCCCATTTTCCTGCCCACTCTTCACAAGACATAGTGGTGCAATGCAATTCCATATTGTCATATAGTTGCTGTAGTTCATTTGCAAGTTTCAACGATGTCTTAAAGCTTTTGCTGGCTTCAAAAATCTGAAAATCCACACCACAGACTATTTTACTATGTTTAGCCATTAGGATATAACTTCAACTCCCTAAAACACTAATGGCCTGAAAATAGGACTATTAATTGAATAATATTAATTTAAAAATTAATTATTCAAGGGAAACATGATGGCATAAATAACAATGATCCCAAACCTCAGAACCGCCACAAGAGTGTGAAACTTTGACACACACTGCCATGGCAATGAACATGTGTGTTAACACCTACACCTACACTATTTAACACTGATTAGATGGTGCCAATTCGGCTGTAAGCTAAATAAATATATACATTTTATAAATTTTAATAAATAATAAATACATAATTTTATTTTTACTATCTCACCTTTAAGAAGTTTGTTTTCAGTATTATGTCTATTAGAGTAAGAATTTTTGTAAAAATTACTCTCATTTGTACTTATGTCCCTAACAAAATTAATGTTATCCTGTGATAATGACTAGACATATGTACCAGACCAGTGGAAATGTTTAATTTTATTTATGACAAGAATACATAAGGTGTACCTTCATTGCTTTCAAAAGACATTTAATAGCGAACCGACTGTACAACTCACCTTCATGGCCGGAGGTCGTGGGCGGGCCAGGGACGCCGGCTTCCGTCGTTGTGCCAGCCAACCACCGAGCCACTGCTCGTCGCAGACAGCTTGCTCCGGCGGGGCGTTCCCCTGGGTCGTTCGTGCACCAGCCCTGCCTTCCGCCCACCACAGCACGGGGCTCGCGGGCGGCATTGGCGGGGGAGGGACGGAGAACAGGGCACCAGGAAGAGGCACGCTGCAGGGGGCAGCATGAGGGCTACCAAGGTGTAGTCCCGTCGGGGGCACCCCACTCGTATTCGACAGATACGACATGATATTTACACTGTGTCTGCGCACGCACTACAAAAATATATAATTACTACGCAAGGAAAAAAATTGTATGCTTGTAAGTCCTGTTAGCAAAGCACTTGATAATAATTTAAACAAATACTGAACAAAAAAGTTAAATGTCTAGTTGAATTGGACAAAAATGAGTGAACGCGGCTTTCTCGGGATGCCTGACTAGCTGGATTCGGCAGCAGAGTCGGGCAGTGCGGACTTGGCATCTTCCAAGGCTTTCAGAGCAGTCTTGTACTCGTCGCGTTGTGACATGTCTGCCTCCTCCTCCAGGATCTTGCTGAGCTCCTCGTAAGCCTTGGCGAGCCGGCGCTGGCAGTCGGGAACCATCATCAGCGACTCCTGAAGCACCTCCTCCTGCTTGCGAATCGTGTGCTCGTCCTTGCCTGGTAACCAGCACACATGCCTCCGCTGAACACTCCCACAAACACTTAGCACGCCATCAGTCATTTAACACAATTCCCATTCCCTTACTGCCCACTGTCTTACTACTGTCTTATCACACCACCTTGCAACATAACATGCATTACAATTACATGTATGGTAAAAATATTTGACCACAAACACAATAAACAGTTTCCATTAATTCCATCAACACTTTGTAACCAATGCTGCTAGACTATAAGCAAAAACTGACCACATTTTAGCTAGCTTTGAAATGCTACTAACTGCGATCAGACGAATGGCTATCAATATTTTGCTGTGCTACAAATCAGTACTCAGGTGAGTGTAAACCTAAAATTTAAATCATCTAAGTAAACACTGACACTGATTAACAACTGCATACAAATTTGTGATTACCAGCTGACTCATGGCAACGTCTGCCTCATTTCCCACTGAGCTAGACCCTGCCAAGAATGGAAGCTGGATCACCTTGGCGGGAGACAAGTGATTTGACCCCCTCACCCCTATCAGTGTCTACAAATACATAGTAAACTGATATCAAACCTTTTTCAAGACCTTTTAATAAAATTTCCTTTCAATAGTTTTGTATCAAGTCATTTTTATATAAATAGTCTCGATTAACCGAGGATCCATATTGTCCGAGCCGACCTAAAGCACCATTACCATTACAGTTGAAACATTTCCTTGAGAACATTGAAAATTATCAAACCGTTGTTCATAAGCCTGAATAAAATAAACCTTAAAGATGTAATTTACTGGTTGACAAAGAAATTAAACTGAAGAATGTAAAAACTTCACCCGAAAAAAGGGTACCACTGGGCTAACCAAATATCAAGAGGGTTTTCTTATTCTATCTATGTTATCTAGGATTTTGCTTATCCGAAGTTTCCGCTGTCCACATTAACTTGGTTAATCACGAGACTACTGTCTAAACAAAAAAAAAAAAAACTACGAAATACATCAGTTATTGGCAGGAATGTGCAGATTTATATGTAAGAAAGCTCAAAATCCTTTTCAAGAGATAACACTTCATATGATTTAACTGAATAGTATCTAACTATTTATATTAGATGTGCAGCTATAAACTGAATGAAACACAAAAAAACAACATGCAAGTTGGCATGCAGCTGCTACAAATTAAATTTTCATTTTATTTTGGGACTTTTCCCCCAGTCCTTATGTAGTTCGGTACCATTGAATTTTCTGCTGACGTTTGTAAGAGAGTATAAATGGTTATGAATGTGCAATGTAGCATGTGTTAATTTGTGAGATGAGTGGATTTTTGAAATTTTTGTATGAATTTTAAGTTTGGAGAACTCTCTTGTGAGATGAAAAGCAAAAAATTTGGGCTTTTGCAAAATCAAGGAAAAAGTCAATGTTACAAAAAAAATTCATTGCAATATTTTTTTTTATATTTATATTAAAAGGCCTCTTATCATTCAGTAATACTTACTACCATAAATGTAATTTCCTTATGATTCGAAGTCTGTCAAACACAAACGTTGGTAACACTCTTGACAGCGCAACTTTTTAAAATAGAAAGAAAAAATCTGATAACATTTTTTTCACACAGAAAACACGTCTCTAAATTTAAACCGAAGGAATGGTTTCGTAATTCTTACTAGTTTGTGAAAAAATTTAAAATTTATACCTTACATTACAATACCTGTGCTTTTAGGCTCCTACTGCCATTCATTGTTTACCCACAATAAATAGGAATACCTATATGTTTTCCACATACCTGAGTCGTTCCTGAATTAACCCTGAAAGGAAAATTTCTTATTTCCTACTGGTTTATGAAAAAATAACAGATTATAGCTTACATTAAAATACCTATGTTTTCACGCAATCACGGACATTCGTTGTTTACCCATGTGGGTTTTTTCTTAATTTTTTTGGAGATCTTTAGTCAATGTAGGTGTTGTAAAAATGATAGTTTAAATAAAAACTGTAAAGCAATTTTATTACAAAATGTTTGTTTTGTTACATTGCATTTAAAGTACGTACTATTTTGAGTCACGTTGTAACTTGTAACGGACGAGTCTAACGGAAGAAAAAATTTTAATAGAATTATTAACATTGATCATTTCCTGCGAGAAATACATGCTGTGCACTGAAATAGCTGATACATTGAATTTTGTGGTCTTTCCGAGGAATTCTTTGATTGCAGCCATCGTATATTCTGCATTTGATATGGCTGGTGTTTCATGTATCCCAGTTTATCCCTGGATCCTGAAGGCTTGATCCTTTGGTATTTCATGCTTGCTGTTTTAATTAAATAAGTCGAAAGATCATGATGGTTGAGCCTGTGGTACACGATGCTTGCTGTTTTAGTTCAATACCTCGGAAAATCCGGACCATGAAAGAAATTGCAAAATAACAAAAATTATGATTGTAGGTTGAAAAAAAATCCTCTTTATTCAACTTAGCTTCATAATTCATTATTATATGACGTACCGAATCAATACAGAAAGCATAGGGTACTACAAGATAAAGCCTACAGGATCATGCCATCAGGATTAAGCTTTAAGGATCCAGGGATAAACTTCAATATGGAGCATTCCATGCCAGATCATTCAAGGGTGTCCACCCCAACATCTCAGATTTGGATATAATTTGGTACATGGTATCTTCAGACAAAAATAAGAACCCATATTTTTCAATTTTGGAATATTGGCTCTAGTTTAGAATTTAAAGCCCTTCAAAGTTTCCCTCCATTTGGTGGAATTTTTTTAATCTGCAACCAAAGTTGAGTCACACATCTCACTTCAACTTAACATAATATATACCGGTAATAACAGTTATTAATGTACAATAGTGAAATTCACCATACTTACTCAGAATTTTACATAGATTTCAAATATTACTCGTAAAATGTAATTAAATGCCCAGAAGTACATGTGATTTATGTTAGACGTGGAAAAAATAATTTACTAAAACTTGTAAACATCAGTTTAGTAATCCTATTATAAGTTTTTTCTATTAATCTTTACCATCTCGGGCTTGGTACAATTAGAAAGACCACAAAATTTGATACAAAATGATGAAATAAAATTTGTGGATATTTACCTTCCTTCTTTATAAAAGAAGGTTTTTTTGTGAAAGAAGTGGTTAAAATGATTATAAATCAGTTTTAAGTTTACAAAATAATTTGTACATGTAAAAGCAAATATGAAGTAAAATTTTTTATTGCAAAAATGTTTGAAATAATGATTTAACCTTGTTGTTAATGCACATTTAACATACCTATATATGAAAAATACAAATGAAAAGGAGAAGAAAATGTTTGAAGAAATGTTATGGATCAATTAATGTTTAGACACTCAATCAGTTTACATAATATTGCATCTTCTTGCTTAAATGTAGATGATATAATATATTGCATCAGCTAAATGTTTACTGTAGGGTGATCTCATAGAAGATATTAGTCAGTCACAGGTTGTTTAGTGTGTGGGAGTCTTAGGAGCTGCTATTTTTCTGCACACTTCCACAAGTTAACTGGGATTGTTTAATCTATGATTGTTAACGGGATACAAGAGCCAGTCCTGTCAGTCGTTATCCGGTAGAGCGCACGGGTGTCGCGAATGTGCAGCTCTCGGCTGCGGCGAGGCTTACTCCGCGCGCGGGGTTGCCAAGTCGTCAGTCGCGCGCTGCCCGCTGTCGCAGTGCCCCAGTTATCTGCCTCCCTGCCACCCGATATGTTTCCTCACTGCCAAACACCAGCTCCGCCGGAATCCACGGCCTTCACTTGCTGTGCGGGTTACTTGTGCCCATGCTATTTTACAAACCTTTTCAATTAAAACAGTTGTCAACTACAATATCTTCGCTGCAACAATTTATTTATTTGTGTTTTAGTAACTATTTGAAGAGTGGCTTATAGCGAGAGATTCTGATGTAAAATCTCGGCCCGGGTATGATTTTTTGGTATAATTTCGAGCATAAACAGAAAACAAAAAACAATTCCCAGTCTTATCACTCTAATCAATTAAAAACCTTTCACTCGATAGGAAATAACTATTTTAAATTGTACTAAATACTTTAATAAAATAATGTTTTAAATGATTTCTGAAATGTACTGGAACAAACACTACAATGCTATAATTAACAATGATACATTGGCCAGAATTTTTTTGTGTCATTTTGCAGAGAGCTTACACAGATAGTTTATAGGCTATGTATTTACATTTATGATACCATTGAAAGACATAATTAAAAAATTTATACAAAATGTGTACTTTTTAAATAAATATATTAATTGCATAGAATTTAGCATAACAAAATTAACTATTGAAATTAACATGTAAACATACGTTTTTAAACAGAGAAATTATAGTATTTCAAGCACTTTGACTGCTACGATACACATAATATTATTTTAGTAAAAGAAATCTCTATATAAATTTATAAGTTCGAATTTAATTTACAAAAAAAAAACATAAAATGTGTGTTTGATAACGCAAATTCTTAAAAAAAATAATCGTATTGCTTTAACGATCAAAATATGATCTTAATATTATCAACACTGTTATATTAGGACTGTGTCAAAAACAGGATAAATGCATAAGATTTAGGAAATCATAAAGTAATCTGTTTTATGTTTTTCTTTCGTAATTCTTGAGCTTTTTTTACAAAGTTAGGCTCTCGCACCTTTAGGCCTCGTGTAATTAATGGATCTGCTATCTCTGGAAGTAAGCACTCCTCAAAAAATTGTTGTAGCTTTGGAAGCATGCATTTTTCCCAAATTTCTTTGTCGAATAAAATTATTTCAACGTGGAAGTCATTTATCGTATAAACTACAAAGTCGCAATATTTTCTACTGCAGATGCCAAGTTGACCTTGAATCTGGTAAAAATAATTGTGGGTTTTCTTTAGATGCAACTGTCCAGTTTTTCTTCGAGACAAGTATTTTTCTTTTTTGAAACATAGTCCTTTAATTTATCGTCTCCAGCTGAAAATAAGCATGTAACTTCCAGCAAACCATCTTCTCCCACTAGTCCATCTGGAGATGCTCCGAGAAATGGAAAGCGTGGGTGTACAAAAAAGCCACAATCTTCGACTTCGACATTTTTTAGTTTGGAATACATATTCTTAGCCACATTTTCGTTGACTCGTCCAAACTGAATGGCCTTGGAATTTATCTCTCTGCGATACAAAATGGATTTTACTAGACAGTGGCAGGATGTATGTATTCTTCTTTTTACCACAGAACCGAAATTAGATGCTGTAAGTCTGTTCATACGAGCATCCCTCCATTTAGTGTTCTCGTGTTGACAAACAGTACTTCCTTCTTTCCAACTCATGAATATTTTTTAATGTTGTTGCATCCCGATTCAGGTTTTCGAGGATAAACTTCATCTTTGTATCAAGTTCTTCAGGACTTAACACGTCTTCAGGACACAAAATGTCTTCAACACTTGGACCATACTCCAAATCAGGACCAGGAGTGTTGTTTGGTCGTCTCTTTTTATTTGGAGGGCCATCTTCATACTGGAGACAGCTAATTTTTAAAACTGTTTAGAAGTATTTTCCTGGGCTTCGACCAAATTTGTTTTTCCATGGGATGAAGTGCCACCTAGGACCTCTGACATGGGCCAGTCCAGCTCCCATACAACGAGCGTGATAAGAGCCTCTTTTAGCAAAGTTTACCCGTTTTCCACCTGAAAACTTAGCTAACATACTCATATATCGCTCAACCTGATTTTTAGTTTTGTTAAGTACGAGTCTATCAGATTTCATTACCATAGGATCAAGAGCCTTTTCAATAGCTTCCATAATCCCCGACTCTTTCACAAATGTCACAAAATTTTCATTGGTATTTTTTCTTTTTCAGTATTCTACACTACAGTTTTCGTGACAACCGAATACATGATGAGGACCATTTTTTATGTCAAGTTTCAATCGAACGATAGATGTACCAACAAGAGATGTTCCAGCAATTTCGATTGTTTATCTAGCGCCGGATTTTAATCTTACTATTCTTGATTCAAGCAAACGACGCGCAGATGGTGGAAATGACATATTTCTAGAAATTTGTGAAATTTTTTTTTTTTTTTTACAATGTGGTTTGCACACTCAATTTTTATGACTTCCCTTCCGTAAGGAACTCGCTGCTTTATTCTAGAGTAAACACTGAGTCTCCGTCACCAAAAAAGTATTTTAACAAGTGCTGCTCAACACTCCCGCAGAACCCTTCTACTGTTATAGTTTGTTCCATTACAGTGCTTGGACCACTATAGTTTTTAAAGCAAAGATGTTCATTCACTTTTTTGTCTCTGAGTCTTGCAAATTCGCATGCGAAGCAATACTTCCTTTTCACTCCCAGGTACAAAAGTTGGTTTGTTTCGGCTCTGATAATGCAATTCTTCAAAAGAAAAAAAAAGTTAACATGCACATTTTGACTGGATGTTATAAGTACTGAAATATTTTATTTTATGAACAACAGACTATAGAGTAAGCATTGGTGTAAACAGGAAGAGAACTCACCACTCCACTTAAATATGTCAGTCAGTCCTCTTATTCCAGCCGCCGTCCCCTACGACACTAATATGTGGTGTATCATTTTCTACGTTCCCTATGGCAATAGCTAGTTTTTTTCCCCACTCTCTATCATTTTCTTGGAAAGTTGTCTTTGCCGAAACTAAATAAAAAAAAACCATCGTTGTAGTGGCATTAAGAAAACTTATGCAAATCACATGTACACATATTTCACTACACAAATCTATCACATTATAGGGTTGTGCGAATAGTGTATTTTGGTGGTCAAAAATTTTGAATCGAACAGGAATTTTTTTTTATTTATTGCGAATAATTTCAAGGTCGAAAAATTATCTTACATTTTCACTTAGATAGATACATAACAATACAGACCACATGTAGTGAAAATAGTAATACTATATTAACTTTTGCAGACAAAGTGAAAATTGTACCATGTTTATTAACTATTGAAACATCATTAATATGCACATTTCTCAGATAGAAATATTAAAAAGTGCAGTGCTGTACTCTTTAAAATTAAAATTCAAATTCCATGACCGCAATGAATAACGGAGGGGTGGGGGGAGTTGAGAATTTGTAAAATTTGAAGGAAGTAGGCTGGAAAATAACATGTTGCACTCATGGGTGCCGCGTGTTGAGATCCTCTTCAAGAGAACTATACTACCAGCCAGCTTGTGTTAGCTACCCAAGGTCGATGGCCTACTGTTGAGATTCAGCGCTTCGTTTCGTGTTGTCACTGTGCGTCCTCACACGTACATACCCACACCAGTTGAGGCAGACATTCCTCCAGCTGCCCGAAAGTAGCGGCAATCTCCTGATAGTTCTGTAGATCTCTTTCCAGGAGTGTCACGTGAAGGCTGACATTTCACGAATGTGGTAGCACGGTCGTGGGCGGCGAGTGCTAAGAGATGGTGTTATCATCTTGTAACGCGTATATTTATAAATGTGTTTGTATGTAAATCTGTTTAGTTTCACTATTTAAAACATGTTCATCTTAAAACGTTCATTGGTTACCAAAAAGTAATCAGTAGGTAGAAACCAGAGTCTATAACTGTAACTGCCATTTTTACTTCCACGTATTATTATGATAACGAAAAAAGCAACCGTTTTTGCGGAGCGTCACAATACGACTGGGCACATAGCGGCGGTGAGGACTGCCATACACACAGTGTGTGAGGTAACATTGCGTGAAATATACCCTGCATTATTTGAATGCTGATATTGTTCCCGTAGATGCTAGCTGCCAGACGAACGGTCACGTGTCACGGCTTGTTTTGGTATCAATTCAGGTCCTACATGAATGTACTTGTAGGTTATCAGTTTTTTTTCCATAAGACAGCCATCTATTAAGGGAAATAAATAGTTAGATATAACAGTGTATTATTTTCGTGCTAGATAAGGTTGAATACGGATTCAAGAGGAAAAAAAATGTTTTTAATAGGTTAGATCGGGGATGGTCAAAACTAGTCCAAATGACAATAACGATGCTTTTACCTGGAATCGTGAAGTGTCGTATGATTAAGTGTCTACTGTATATCGGCAAATAAGCAATGACGACTATAATATCTTATGAAAAAAAGAAGTTTGACTTCACCTGAGTAACAACCAGCAACTTCAGATGTGCCTGTAAATATTAGCAATTTTAATCTTTGATATTCGACTTCCGAATGTGAATAGTTCATAAATAACTGCGCAACTATTCGTGTTTACGAATATCCGCACACCCCAATACATTTTTCCATGTTTTTGTGACTAATATTGGTATACTAAAATTAAATAAAATACTCATTTTTAGGCAACTAGTAAGATTTACAAACTGTTGTCTCATTGCTATGTGGATTCATTTAATGTAGCTTCCTAAGTAAAAACAAAATAATGCCTGATAAGTTTAAGTTACATTCAGAAAGTCGTCTAAAAATTTACAATTATTCTTTCTCCTCCGAAGAACAGAACAACTTAAAATGTTATGTAATAATACAATGGTGTATGTACCTACCGGCTGCATAATCTACTGAGCCTTTTATTTAATGTAAACCTTAGCATGCAAGTATGAAATCCATTATGAAACTTTTCGCACAGCGGATATAAGCTGTTCCAAAATATGTAAAATTATTTAACCTATCTAAGGTACAAGTTTCAAGTTTCCACTTTTGGTTCACATTGTCTTGAACTCCAACAAAAAAGGAGGGGGGGAGGGGGTGGAAGAGAGAAACTATCTCAGAGCTAGTGCACTGAGATTCTTAGGGTAGAAGAATTAAGTAAAAATTGACGGAGTAACGAATGGTGCTAAGAAATTAAGTTTGCCGCTGAATATGGGTTGAATTCCCCAACGTAACCATGTTAATTTTTTAAGTCTTACACATAGGAACTGAAATAATATATATTGAATTGTAAGGCACAATATTTTTTATAAGCAGCAATTAATTTAAAAGTTGGCTAATTGTAACTAACAATTTGGCTTGGACAGTATAATACTCACGTGAATGAAAACAATACAACGGAATTGAGAACCTCCTTTTTTTAAGTCGGTTGAAAATTAACTTGTTTTCATGCTTACCAAATCTAGTTTTCTACGTAGAATTGTTTGTTTACTCTTACTTTTAAGCTGAGGATTTTTTGCCTAACTTATACTTACATAAAAATAAACGCATTTCTTGAATCAGGATAGTTTAGTTTGCAAAGCGTCACTTGATTACATTTCAAATTGAAAAAATTGGAAGTTTTTGTAAAGCACATAATGGCACAAAATAGTTTTTGCCCAAACACACTTTACAGTAAATGGAAGAAATAATTAAAACTATAAAAAATTTGGGTGCACCTTCTCTTCAAACCTTTCGCTTGTCGCAGCACATCCATGCATCTCTCAATTGATAGCACTGTTCTTAGCTTTCTTCTCGTCGTTGACACAGTACTCCGCACCATTCAGATTATTTACTGGCACGGAGGAGGTGGGGTCAGATTCCGTTAGCCGAGGATGGGTCCGAAGTAATGGCAACACGGCAGCCGGCTGCACGCTCCCGCGCGCAAAACAGGCGCAAGTAAACCTACTCGCGGCCAGAAAAAATAGCTGAAAATGCAAAATACGAAATATTTCTTGTTCTAATAAATTTAGCAGTATGCCACAGCTTACTTTTTTTATCTTTACTTTAAGAGGAAAAATGTTGCAGACTCTAAATATTTGTATATCTTACAGCCTGTTTTTTAGACCACTTTTTCGGTTTTCCTTAATTTAAAAAACGTAAAATAAAATACTTATCAATATTTTTTCTACAATATTAATCTGACAGATGATTTCTGTTGTAAAACTGCAGCAAACAAGCCAAGTACGAAATTTTTATCTGAAAAATTGTAGAAGATGTAAAAAACACTTTTTAACCTACTATTCCCTATCAAGTCGCCAGACCAGGGACGGCCTTAATGTTTAAGTGTTGACATGTACCTAGTTGGTTTTATTTATTTATTTTTGATAAGTTATTTGCTTTGTATTATCTGACTGAAGTGGATAAAACCAACAGTTTTTTTTTACAATCTACAATGACTACCAGTTCATATGAAAAATGTAGTGTAGGTGTCTATATTAATCCTGTGTGTCATATAAATACATACACAGAAAAGAATATTAATTCTTAATATTGCTGAACTTCCTGATAAAGAAAAAGAAATTCTGCTTGGAGGACAGATGGATTCACACTGCATTCAAATGTAAGTGTATGTCCACACCACTATGAATAACTCATTAAATATTACAGGGAATCTTTTAAAAAATGTTGTAACTTAGCAAAGAAACACAAAAGGTCTTAAAAAAAAAGTGGCATGAGACTTCTATCTCTTCAAATGGCCAAAGATGCGAAAAAGAAAGCTGGTGTTTTGTTAGTTCCTGGACAAAAGCTGTATTCCAACTGTAGGACGAAGTTATTTCAAGAACAAGAGTTTGAAAATTTACAGATTCATTCTAAGAGGAAGGCTCAGACCCTCCCAGCTGACACCTACAAAGGAAGACCTTAGTGACACTACACCATTTGAAAAGGATGATTTGAATTGATTTATCACCCTAAAACTAAAAGTATTTTCAAAATTAGTGTATGATAAAAGAAATATAGTTAAAGTAAAAAAAATGGAAACTCAAAAGTAGCAGCAGTTTTGAAGCTACCAGAAGATAATTTCATTCTGAAGGAAGTACTAATGAAGACTTACATACCTGAAGAGTCAGTTATTAAGATGAATGCAAGTGACTTACATTTTCTAATCAGTCAGATGAAAGAAAAATTGAAATATGTAACATGCATATGGAAGAAGTTACACATTTTATCAGTTTTCACCTAATTCCTGGTCATAAAAGAAAATTTCAACAGAATTCAATGTTCCTGAATACTTAGCAAGAAAATCATGCCAGTTGGTGAAAGCACAAAGACATCTTTCATATCCTGAGCCTTTGCAAGATCAAAAAATTTCTGCTGAAGTTGAAAAAGTAACCAATTTTTATCAAGCAGATGAAAACAGCAGACTAATGCCAGGTGCCAAAGATAAGGTTAGTGCACACAAAAATGTTTATGAACAAAATTGCCTAATAGTCAGCAATCTTAAGGACCTGCACACAGCATACAGAGCACAATGTCCTTGTGATAAAGTAAGATTTTCTAAGTATGTGAGCTGTGGCCAAAATGGTGTGTCACAAGTTGGTCAGCCAGGTACATGTTCTGTCTGTGTTTGCTCAATACACCAGAATCTAAAATTCTTTTAAGTGCTATGAATTTATAAAAATCAAAGCTAAAGGACCGTATCAATTTATTGGTATGTGATAGCATGTTAAGAATATGTCCTAACTGTCCAAATTCAGAAAAAGTAGAAAATACGTAAGAAACATTTTTACTGACTTTGATGATGAAGATGTAATTCAGTTTTACCAATGGGTAGGCCTAACTAATTATAGTTAGCAATTTACAAATGTAGGTCCTTTACGTTAGTTTATTGATTTTCTTTTGAAGAAACTGGCGGCTTTAATACAACACTCATGTCTCTAAACAACAGTCAAACTATGTGAAACAGAGGAAAGAAAACACTCAGCCAAATGAAAGACTAGTTTTTATGGACTTTGTAGAAATATATCTAAGACAAAATTCATTGGGTGCGTTCTGCTTGCACATTACATCCAGTAATTCTGTACATCAGGAAGAATGGAGAAACATGTAATGTGTTGGTACTTTATCTCAGATTACCTAATCCATGATGTTCTCTTTGTATACGAGTTTCAAAGAAGATTGAGCTTACTAATTCATGAAGAATTCCTTAATATTAATCAAGTGGAGTACATCATAAATGGTATTGCAGAACAATACAAGAATTTTAAAAGTTCAATCAACCTCTGCTATCACTTGGAAGATTTTGATTTAAAAATTTCTTGGACCTAACATGCAACAAGTCATGGTAAAACAACTTGTGATGGTGTTGGAGGATATTTCAAAAGAACAGTATCTAGAATTAACTTGCAAAGACCATATAAATATCAAATTTTGACAACTGAGCAGATGTTTCAATTTTGCAATGAATACTTTACTAAAATTAAGTTTCAGCTGATCAAAGAAGAAGACGTTCACGCATTGGAAGAAAAGCTTAACAAGTGCTTCTCAGAGTTCACAACTGTGCTGGAACAAGGTCCTTGCACTATTGCATCCCACTATCTAAAACTATCACAGCAGCTAAGAGAATTAGCTGTGATGAGAATATTTGTTAGAGAACTCTTTGAAAAAACGGACCGCCTCAAAATTAAAAACAATTTGTATGTGTGTTCAGTTTATGATGTGTTATATTGGGTTAGTACTTGAAATTTAAGATGAAGATGCAAATATTAAGTTTATAAATCATCAATGGCCATAAATCGTTAATTATGGCCAGGAAGATTCATGCAGGGTGTCTACCAGATCTAGTAAATGAAATTCCCTGATTTTTCCAGGTTTTCCAGGTCTAAAACTGAATTTTTCCAGGTTTTCTGTAACACAATTACGACATTCCACGAAACTGAAAAAACTGCATAACAGTACATTGACGGGTTTCAAAGTATTTCAACTCACTTAAATTAGTAATAAAAAAATACCTTTTTTCAGACGTGGCCAAAGTGACTCAATTGATGGCAAATAAAACATGCTGCTACAAATATTTCACACACTTACTTTTGCAAAAAAAGATAAGTAAAAGGAAGCTCCCATCAATTTCGCAGTGACTCAACTTTTGCGTCTATTGCACTTGCTTCAGAACGAGCCTAATCCAACACTCGAGCCTTCTTCAACTGCAATGCCTTGATCTCCTCTTCAACTCTTCTTTTTCTGCCTTCTTCTTGTCTGTAGCTTCCTTTTCTTTTTGTTTTGTTTGCAGGGCTTCTTTACGCCTACAACTAGCATTTCTTACATACCGTAACATGGACTTGATGATATCAACATGCTCTACACCTCCAGAACGTTGAACAAAGTCATACACTTGTCTTTGTGCAATCAGTGTTTCTTCCTGCAAGTTTTCAGTCAGCAGATTAGAATTCAGTGAAAATCCTCTTTCCAATTATGCATTTCCATCATCATCCTCACAAACTTTATAAGGCCTGTTTTGGCAACTACTGTATGTGCCTTAAGAATGATCAAGGCGCCTATCTTCTCGAGAAAAAGATGAGAACAGTGCTTCAGAATCTTGCGAGGAACATACCAACTGATATGATCACTCAATGTTATCAGCTTCTTGTCCTGATAGCCACCTGTTTTGAAGACAAAATTCTAAACTGTACTTCACACGCTGTTTCCTCACAGCCAAATTTAAAGCCATAGACGGACATAAGCAGGAAATTCCTTTGGTAAGTTTGTACTTTAGGGGACTTTTGTCTTGAAGTTTTTTTACCATAACCTTTGGAAAAGTCCTAACATCAATTTTCAGTAACAGGACAGACTTTTCTGGTACTTTCTCTTTCTTGATGGCATGGCATACTGCATAACCCAACTTGATGTTGTTAGCAGGCAATAGATTTTCCTGGTTATCTACATCCAATCGAGATACATTGCGTTTTTCCCTAAAGCTTTTCAGTACCTCTGGTTTCACAAACTTTCCTGCCAAAGCTAATAAAATGTCTACCAGTATATCATACAGAAAAGGTGCCATGGGTGCTTCACTTTGGAACATTGTAAGAAACAATTCCAGCTCTGATGCCAAAGAGTGGAAGAATGTAAATTTTACTTCTAGAAGATTATCTTCAAGAGCACTACATTGAAAGACAGATGAAATAGAAACTTCACTAACAAATTTCTTTGGAACATTGTAAGAAACAATTCTAGCTCTGATGCCAAAGAGTGGAAAAATGTAAATTTTACTTCTAGAAGATTATCTTCAAGAGCATTTTCCACTACCTACATTGAAAGACAGATGAAATAGAAACTTCAACAACAAATTTCTTTAGGTGGGGTAACGTTTTCATGGCACGCTCAGCAACTGCAGTATTTTCTAACCATCTGATTGCACAAAATTTCTTGGGAAAAAGCTCTGATCTAGTTATTCTAATGTAATCTGCCCTCCTTGCAGGTACATGCTTAAACAAAAAGTAACTGTGCCTCAAAAACTAACAACGTCCCATTGTGTAGCAGAAATTCCAGTTTTGAAAGCACCATGGACTGTATGAAGCCCATAGCTACCAATTTCTAGCAATGATGGTGAATCTTCACCAAAAGTGTCTGTGATATGTATTTTCAAAACTAACAAAAATGCCCAGATTACGTTGGGGGCATCCATAATTGCTTAAAATTAAATGCATCTGTCCGTGTAATCCGAGCACGGGAAGCACATACTTCAGCTTGAACCAGTTTGTATCACGTGATTTAACGCAACTTCCGAATCCGATGGTTAATAAAAGAAAATGGACGTGGGAACTGTTCGATATTTGCCATTCAAAAATAAAAATGGGAGGGGATACACTTGATGCTACGTCAATGCAAGCTGATCAATAAACAAAAAAGTATTGCCAACTACAACCTACCAAACAAAAATTCCCTGATTTTTGAAAAAATTCCCTGATTTTTCCCTGATTACAATATTCCCTGATTTTTCCAGGTTTTCCAGGGTCAGTAGACACCCTGTTCATGCTGGCAGCCATTAGTCAACATTTTTTACACTGTTGATGTTCTGGAACTTGGGACTCAGGTTAGAAGGGTGCATTATAAACTGAGTGAGTGCATTATATATGAGTGAGAGAAAAATTACATCAAAATGGTCAAAATGGAATCAGTTTCTTCATAAATTATATTGATAAAGAACATAAAGTAGGCCTACTTCAAGTATGTACATCAAGTGACACCGGTATCATAAAAAAATGTAATTTTAATCAGCAAGCTTGCAGGCCTAACTTTGGCTACTGTAATTCTGTAACTTTTTTTTTTATTTATATAAACTTATGTACGGTACGTACCATAATAAAAATTATATCCACCAAATCATTTATTTTGGTGGGGTGAGGGTGATAAGGCAAATATCCACAAATTTTTTTATGCTCCACAAATTTTGTGCTCTTTCTAATGGTACCAAGCCCGAGAATGTAAAGATTATTAGAAATAAGTTAATAGGATTACTTAATTCAAGTTTACAATTTCTGGTAATTCATTTTTGTTCACTTCTAACATAATTTGCACATACTTCTGGGCATTTAATTACATTTTACGAGTGATATTTGAAATCTATGTAAAATTCTAAACAAAAGAGAGAATTTAATGATTCTACATTGATAGGCCTAACTGTTATTACAAATGTAAGTTGAAGCAATGTGTCACTCGACTTTGGTTGCAGAGCTTTCAATTCTAAACTGAAGCCAATATTCCAAAAATGAAAAAAAAAAAAAAAAAAAAAGTTCTTATATTTTCTGAAGATACCATGTACCAAATTACATATAAATCTGAGATGGTGGGGTGGAAACTCTGTATCTTGACTGGATGATCTCGCATGGAATGATCCATATATGAAATGAAAGAATTAGCATATTTTTCACTCTCCATAGTTGGCTAGTTATGCTAAACAAAGATACTCGATTGCAGTAAAATAAGAAATGACGGCGGCAGCGTAAAAAATTAGATATTACAATATAAGCTTTAAATTGTTATTTTCAAGAATCAGTACGAATTAAGAAACCATTCCTTCAGGGTAAATTTAAAGGACGTGTGTCGTATGTAGTGTGTAAAAAACAAGTTTACCGATTTTTTTTTCCATTCTAAAAAGCCGAGATGTCAGTATATTACTCAAACGTTAAATGTTCCCCACTGAAAACGGCAATTTTTCGGGGCTTATCACGAGTAATCTACAGGTGGCAAAGACGTAAATCCGCCATGTAATGAAGTCACCAAAGTGGTAATCTGGTAATTGATCCGTGATGCATTATTATCCTTTACCAAGCACACGAAATAAAACTATTAAGTACTGGATTTACCTTCAGCTTTTAATTTCTCAATCCTTTCTCTCTGCTGATTTGCTTCTTTCTCGTACATCACTTTTTCTTTGGCCAGCCTTTTGACAATGCCAGTTTTGATATACAAGATTTTAAGACGAGGATCAGCCATCACTATTGATTAAGAATAACAATATATTAGTCGAGATTACTTCATTAATAATATAAAACAAACTTAATTATTACTTTCAAGCTCTATTTATCCATTTATAACTACAAAACCGCTTTTATTTACTATACGATACCCATAGATAGGACTGGCAACTTCCTATCCTTTGCCTTGGCGTCTTTCGTTGGTTTAGTGAAGCTCACGAAGGCCAGCAAACTAACGGTGCGAGTAGTAGCTAAACCCATCATTATGATTATGTTAAATGAATTTTTCAAATAAATTATATTATTCCTAAATCGTACTTAATTATTTTAAAATTTTCCCAGATTACTTTTTTTTATTTGGATGCTTGGAAAATGCCTAATAAGTACCAATGCCTTAGGGCGCGGTTACACGGGACCCTGAACTACTTCAGGTGAACATGTTTAAGTAAACACGTTTACAAACGCGAAAGTGTGCGGTTACACGGTAGTTGCTGAAAAGTGTGTTTAGCTCTAAAACCGATTGTCTACTGTCAACGAATGACTGTGTTGTTGATCTCTATTTTTTAATTGCATCCAGAAAACGCGGGATTTTCTCACTTGTTTATACAGAATTATCAGCAGAAATGAAATGTGTTTACATATTGCTCAATATATTTTTACAAATCGGGAATTCAAACATGCACAGTAAAATTTGTAAACTTATTTTTTATTATTTTTTGAGCGAGAGTACCTATCTCAGTTTTAAGAAAATTAAGGTCAGGATAAATTAAATAATATGTATAATTATCTGTTGGTTTTTTTGTTGCATTCTGTAAAATATTACTCGAACTTGTGCCAGAAACACTTTCCATCTAGAATTTCTGCAAAAGACTGTTTATATTCTAACCAGCCAATCAGAGGCTAATGTAGAAGATATGTCGATCTGAACTACTTTGCCAACCTGTTTAAGTTAAATGAGAAATGGCCTCGAACGAAACATGTTCAGACTGTGTGTAACCGCACTCAAAAGCTGAACATGTTCACCTGAAGTAGTTCAGACTCCCGTGTAACCGCGCCCTTAAACTTGATTTTGTTAGTTAGGTTAGAGGGATGATTCAGAAATATGTTTTAAAACACTGCCTAGTCATGGGGTGTACACAGTGATGGAGCGCATGGCCTGGCAAATTTCCAACTCGGGTTCAATAATTATTGGTAAAGTTTATTTAAACATTTTCATTTTTTCATAAATACATATTTAGAAAGTTTCCTGTAATTAAATTATTTTAAACAGGAATTATTTTAAATGATAGTTTTGAATTGTATTTACTGTAGAATATGGTCTGTGATTTTGTTCAAAAACTCACAAAATAAAGAACTTTAAATGTTTAAACATATTTAAATCTCCTTACAATTGCCGTCGTCCGTGGTCTCGGGCTCGAGTCCCGGTGCGGCTCCTAGCGGGAATGGCGGTTGTCGATGCAGTGTTTCCAGGTGGGCGCCAGACTAGCTCTGTTTCTAGTCGATAGGTGGGTCGTGGGGTCGGTTGCCCTGCGTGGCCCACTAGGACCGTCGGCGGTGTTGCGTGGGTTATGAGGAATTCCCTACTTGGCGGTGGTTGGGAGTCCTATGGTTAATTAATCAGACGCTGAAGTGATGCAACAAATGACGTGTGTCGTTTATTCATGCGACTGTGGGCTTGGTGTAATACCGTTGATTACACGCCACGTCGTACAGAGGGTGACATCACACAATACAGAAGTTGCACAATTACAAAAAGTTAGTTTGAAAGTTACGTAATAAGACGTGGCACAAGTTCACAAAAAGGTTACGCGAAGGTGCGTTGCACAAGTTTATTGAATGTTACGCGGTGGCGCGTCGCGCAAGTTTACAAAAGAAAACATTCTAGATTCAAGGCGTCGTCCAAAGTTACTAAATATTACGTATTAGCGTGGCACTAGGCGGTTCTGAGCCTGGTTACTCAAAAGAAGGGTGAGGGCGATTGGAGGCGGCTAATCCCGTATATCAATGTTTCGAGGCGGTGTTCGCATCCACTGTTGTGGAGCACGGACCGCAGCTAAATTCGCTCAAGTTCCCTTACGGGGTGGTGTCAGCGCCGGAGCGACTGGTTTTAGTTAGAGTTCTGTTCTTCGGTAGGCGGCCCGTGCCGTATGTTGAAACTACCCCTGTGGTGCAGGGGGTTTTAAAAGTTATGCGGCCGGATTAAGTCCTGGACCGAAAATTGGCCCGGGTACGCACGGAGAAATAAGTAAAAAGAGGTTTCGAGGAGTGACTATAATCACCAGAAGTGAGTTCAATGCAGACAATAGATGATGTCTCTCCGTGGGACGTGTGTCCGCCCTGGTCCACGAGTTGCGCTGTACTGGCGTGATATCATGGCGCCCGGCCGAGGCTCAGTGGCCCTCGCGCCAGGGTTGACCTCATTACGTTAGTTTCTAATGTGACACGTTAATAAGAGATTTTAAGGGCGCTAAATTCCTACATTAATTATAAAGGCTAAATTAACAACATTCGTCACTTCTACAAATTGGAGTTAGTATGTTTACGAATTATGTCCTCTAAATATACGTCACACCAGCGACTGTTCGTCTCTTGCCGGACTGCTCTAGTGGGGGGTAATAACGAACACAAGGGTTTAATAATTATGTCACATGGTTAATTAACTAATCTAGGCAGAAGGCCGCCAGGGGGACACTCACACACGTATCGATGTATTTACACACGTGAGTGCCCGGGCACTGCTACGTCGCACTTTCGTTAATCAACTTATAAATTATACATAATATTGTTTAATATTGTGTGTTTGTTTTTGCAACGTGGTCGTCTGTAATGTCGGTCTGTTTATTAGGGGGCCGTTTTTTACCTTGGCTGCTGGTGGCTCGCCTGACTCGGGTGGGCCATGGCTAGGGGCGCGTTCCGTTATTGGGGTTGAATACTGCCGGTTGCAGGTCGGGCTTTAGGGTGGCCTTCGGTCGGGCGAAGTCAAAAGCCCCCCCCCCCCCCTTGAGAAGCCCGATCTTGCGCCGCTAGTGACCCTGCCACGTGGGGGCGCCGCTAGCTTTGGTAGCAGCTCCATCCAGGTGGTGCTCGCGGTGGCCGCAACTGGTAGGTCCTGCATACTGGGCCCAGGTCGTCCCATGTCGAACAGCTGGGTGTCGGTTCGTCGGAGTGGTCCGGCAGCTGGTAGGGCCTGCACTCTGGACCTGGGTCGTCCCGCGTCGAATGTCCGGGGTGGTCCAGCAGCTGGTAGGGCCTGCACTCTGGACCTGGGTCATCCCACGTAGAACGTCCGGGGTGGTCCGGCAGCTGGTAGGTCCTGCGCTCTGGACCTGGATGGTCCCGCGCCTCATGTCCGGGTGGTGGGAGGTTGGTGGGGGCCCGTGGCGCCTTCTCCCGTACGTAGTCGTCCAGGTACCTGGGTGGTCGGCGGGTCCTCTGGGGGAGGTTCCCTGGGGCATCTCCTGGGCCCAGGGGCCTGTGGGGAGACGCGGTGGTGTCTGGCCGTAGATCGTCCGGGGCCGAGGGCGGCATAGATTGGTATGGGCGTCTCTCCTGCTCTGGGATGCCAGGCGGCCCCAGGTCGGTGGCCTCGTCGTCTGGTTCCATCACCACGGGGATGGTATCAGCATCGCCGTCTTCTGTCGGAGTGCCGAGAGGGTCAGAGAGCTCGGTGATCTAGAGTGCCCCGACGCTGTCCTCTGGCGGTCCCGGTGTAGTCGTGGGTTTGTCAGAGTCGGGGGGCCACTCGATGAGGGGTCCTTGGGGCTCGTCTTCGAGGGTAGGTGTCCCGCTGGGCTCGTCGGCTACCTCTGATGCCGGTGTGGCTGTCGTGTCTTCGTACACGAGCGTATGTGGTCGGCTCTGACCAGTTTGTCTTCGTGCCGGGTGGTCTCGGGGGGCGTGTCCCCCTCAGGTGCTCCCTCGGTGTCAGGTGTGAGTGCTGCTTCCTCGTCGGGGGGATTCTCCCCGGGTAGGTGGGCCAGCCGCAGATCGTCGCGGTGCACCTTTCTGTCCCGTCTTCTGCTGGTTCGTACTAGGAAAGTGGTCCTCCCGAGCCGTCGGCGTACAGGGTGGGGACCGCTCCACCTTGGGCGAGTCCAGCGCAGTAGTTGCGGGGCACGTTGGAGAGGAGGTGCACGCGGATAAACACCTGGTCGCCTACCCGCACCGCGGTGGGGGGTGTTCAGTCGTGGGTGTTATCTCCTGGGCGTATCGTCTCTGACGTTGCCGAGCCTCGCCGTGTTCGACGGTGCGTCGCTGATCGCGGTCGGCTGCGTCTTCAGCCGGGTGGGGTGGTGCGTGTGTGGTCCGTTCCCCCGGCAGTGGCAGGTTGTGCCCCTGCACCATCTCTGCCGGTGTGCGGCCTGTGGCGGCATTGGTGCGTCTCCGGACGCAGAACAGGGCGTCTGGTATGTGGATATCCCACTGAGTGTGGTCCTACCCAGTCGTATACGCAGTTGCGCCTTCAGTTCCTGGTTCCGTCGTTCGGTGGGGTTTGCCCTCGGGTGGTAGGCCGGCGTCGTGTGGTTTTCGACCTCGTGGTCGGCGCACCAGGTCTTCCACTGACGGCCCAGGAACTGACTGGCGTTGTCTGTTAAGATGGGCTGGGGGTAGCCATAAAGTGACAGAAACTCGTTGGTCAGGATGTGAAGCAGAGTGGTGGCCCTGATGTTGCTGCACGGGTACGCTTCGGTCCACCGCGTGAATAAGTCCGTCACGACAAGCAGAAAGTGTTTCCCGTGGGGCGTGTGGGGGTAGGGGCCTATCACGTCCAGCGCGATGGTCTGGAAGGCGGTGGTGGGCTCCCTAGGCCGTTGTTGCTCCTCCCTGTCCCGTCGACGTGCCTTTCGTCTCTGACAGACCTCGGACTCGCGTACGTATTCACGGACGTCGTGGGTCAGGCCTGGCCAGTGGTAGTGTCGGCCCACTTCGCGGTGGGTTTGGTCCGTCCCGGGGTGCCCGGCGAGGTCGTGGTTGTGATAGAATCGTAACGTGGCCTCTCGCGCCTCAGTGGGGCCGTAGGTCCGCCAGTCGCCATGGTTGCTTGGGGTCCGTTGCATTACTACGCCGTCCTGCATGTGCGAGGTACCGTGCTCGGCCGCGGGGATCTGTCGATGCCGGCGGTCGGCGTCGGGTGACGTCTCCTGGGCTTGGCATACGCGTCGATACAAGTCGGCAGCAGTGTTTGGCGGTCCCTCCTAGTCATTGGCTTCGGCCGTGAGGCGGCTACACGTCGTGTCGCCGTGTTCGAGTGGGTTCGGCGTGACTGGTGGTAACATGGCGTCCCAGTCATCGTCGTCCCGCAGTTCGGTGTTCTGGTCGGGTTCTCGTGATAACAGGTCGGGCAGCGGATTTTCGGTGACAGGGACATGCTCTACCTCAAAATCAAATGATTGGAGAAACAAGGCCCACCGAATCAGCTTGCCCTTCCTGCCCTGCATTGTGTGCAGCCACATCAGGCATCGGTTATCCGTCCTAAGTGTGAAGTTTTTTCCCTCGAGGTGTGGCCGGTACTTTTTCATGGCCCAGACTACGGCTAGGCACTCCTGCTCGTTACTATAATATCGGCGCTCTGCCGAGCCGAGCTTTGCACTAGCGTAGTCTGTGACCTCACGTTCGCCGTCTGGGCCTACGTGGTATAGTACAGCGCCCACTCCGAGGGTACTTAAGTCCGTCTGTAGGTAGAGGCGACGTTCCGGGTTTACCCCCATGAGCGTGTGGCACTGTGTGAAGGCGAGTTTAACCTCTTCGAATGCACGCTGGGCATGGTCGTTCCATCTGTACCGTGACTGGGGTGACAGGAGGTTTGTCAGGGGGCTATTGTCCTCGAGAAGTTAGGGACGTAGCACCAGAGCCAGTTGATCAGGCCAATGAAGCATTGTAGCTGTTTCCGCGTTCGTGGTACCTCGGCTTCAGCGATCTTTGTGAGGTGGCCCGCTTGCGGCCGGTTACCCGCGGCGCTAACGACATGCCCCAGGAACTCGACCTCCTGTGTCCCGATGTGGCACTTGTGGTGCGCGACGGTCAAGTGGTGGGTAGCGAGGCGTTCTAGGACTAACGTAAGGTGCCGGATGTGTTCCTCCCAGGTCTCCGAGAATACAATTACGTCGTCGAGGTAAGCCAGTGCGAAGCGATCGACATAGCCCTCTAGTACGCGCGTCATCATCCCCTGGAACGTCACGGGGGCGCACTTCAGTCCGAATGGCATCGCTCGAAATTGGAATTTGCGGCCGTCGGAGATGGTGAACGCGGTCTTCTCGCGGTCCTCGGTCCGTATGGGTACCTGCCAGTACCCTGATTTAAGGTCGAGGGTACTGAACAACGTTGCTCGTCCTAGTCCTGCTACCGCGTTCTCTACGCTGATCTGGGGTGGCGGGGCGCTAACCGTGATTGTGTTCAGTGGCCGGAAGTCCACGCAGAACCGCAGTGACCCGTCCTTCTTCGGCGCGAGTACAATGCAGGCGTTGTAGCGACTATTCGACGGTTCAATAACACCATCCCGGAGCATCTCTGCGACCTGTTCCCTGATGGCGCGTTGCTCCCGGAAACCGTATCCTCTGGGGGCCTCGTACACCGGTTTGTTGTGGGTGGTCGGTATGTGGTGCTCGGTGACAGTAGTTCTGATTGGGTCAGACACCGTGAATATCTCTTGTCGCTCTGCTAGTACCCGGTCTACGGTGGCGCGGTACTCGAGTGGGACGTCGTGACATATCTGGTGGAGTGTTATGGCTTTATTAGCCCTTGCGGGTAGTGACCCGACTGCATAGACTACTAGCCGCACTTGCGTGCCGATGTGTACCCGAGTGGCCTTGGTCTCGATTACGACATCCTGCTCCGCTAGCCAGGGCTGCCCCAGGACTATCTCTTCGCGGAGGTCCTTGACTACGAGGGCGGTCACGGTGGTGATATAGCCCCTTATGCTAACCTGTAGTGTTGCTCGCCCTACGGTCAGGCCTGGCCAGGTATTTGTGGCTAGTTGTAATTCCGTCTGTTGCGGTTGAAGTTTCCCGGGTGGTACCAGGTGGGGGGCTACGAATACGTGACTCGCCCCCGTGTCGACTAGAGCATCCGCGGCTCGCCCGTCGACCTCCACGGGGATGCGCAGGAGGCTGTCCCGCGGGCGGGTCAGCTGGTACAGTTGGGGGGGGTCTTTCCCCTCCCGTGGTAACCGGAGGTGGTGGTTCTAATGTTCCGCCCCCGGGCTGGCGTTTCCCGGCGGTTTACTCGCGCGAGGAGGTGGTAATGGGCAGTCTTTGTGCCAGTGGCGTGTACCATTGGGGCAACCTCGCTGGCACAGTGGTAGCCCCAGGACGTCCTGTAATGCCGACCTGGTGGGTGTTGCGTTGGTTTGGGGTGTGTTCTCGATAGCTCGTCGTCGGGTCGGTGGCTGAGTATCAGCTCCCCCTTGTTGTGATGTCTGACTGAGGCGTCCCCGACTCGTGCCCGGTGTGCCCCGTTGCCAGAGATCGCGCAGGTTCTGCTCGATGGCCGCTGCCTGTTGCACATATTCTTCTACCGACTCCGGGCGACAACAACGCATGAATGGCTGAAGGCCGGTGTGGAGTAACGCCGTCACGGTGGGTGGTGCTGTCGTGGGTCGAGCGTGCGGGTTGACGCGCGCGAAGAGATGTAGTTTTCATGTTACGAACTGTTCGGCCGTTTCGCCGTCTTTCTGCCGCTCGCTATAGAACTGCGAAGTGCAGTCGACCAATGCCTGTTCGGTGTCAAAGCGGCGAGTTAGTGCGCCGGCGAATTCTGTCCACTGCATGCCGAAATGTCCCCATATGTCCCACCATTCGTGTGCTGTGCCTCGCAGCTGTCCGCTGGGCTGTCCCGGCCACTTGTCTATAAGTATACCTGCCCGGGTTAATCGCACTTCACAGTTCTCCACGAAACTTCGTGGGTCCTCATTTGTGAGGCCACCGAATTCAGGTAGTGTGAACTTGCCCTGGTAACCCTGGGGGCGGTTGTACGTAACGAGGTTCGGGTCGGCAAATGGTGTTGGCTGTTGCGCGTGGCGTTCTCCTTGTGTTGCGTGTGTGCACGTCGTGCAGGTGGTCGGGCGAGTGCTCACTACGGTGGTGCTAGTTTCCGTTTCCGTCTTTACGGGTTGGCTTGGTTCTTTCCCGGGAAATGTCCGTCCCACGGATGTACCCATGAGTGGTCGTGTGGGTCGTTACTGTGGGGGGTGAATGACAGGTCATGTACCATGGTCTCGACCCGGTCATTAGATCCGTTCCCCTAGGCAATAAGCACTGGGCGCACACAACGTCGGAGTTCCGGGTTTGCATGTTTATCCAGTTATGGTGCGTGTTTAGCGGTGTTGGTTCGTGCTTCTCGCTCGTGGCTGTGTGCGCAGGGCAGGTCTGCGCGCGGGGTTGCACTCGCTGGCTGGGCAGGCGCCCGGACAGCCGCACAAAACCGAGGCCGAGAATGGCTGCGGTGGAGGTGGTGCGCAGATCGTTGTGCGCAGCGACGTCCGAGAGCGCCAGGACAGCCGCACAAAGTGGAGGTCGAAAACTGTCCACGTTGGGGAGGGGGTGCGGATGGGCGTGCGAGGCAAGGGGCGAGGGCGCCCGGACACTTGCACAAAGCGGAGGCCGATGATGGCAGCTGTGGAGAGAGGGTCGGGCTGTGACGTAGTCTTCTGCATCGCGGGTGGCACTGGAGTGTAGAGCGGGGTGGGGGGGTGTTGAAGACCCTTTGTCCGCTTGCTTCGTCGCGCCAGCCAGTCTGGCCCTAAGTACTTTGGCCAGTGCAAAATGGCCGACCTGTGTCTGTTCTGTGGCTTGGTGTGGCCGGAGAAAAAAAAAAGACTTAATAATGGCTCAATTTTTCGTGTTTTCGTGAGAGTTCTTGTAATTTTGTGTGGAGAAATCTTGATTTTTTTTCTATCTTCGCCTCACGAGCGGGCGCCAAATGCCGTCGTCCGTGGTCTCGGGCTCGAGTCCCGGTGCGGCTCCTAGCGGGAATGGCGGTTGTCGATGCAGTGTTTCCAGGTGGGCGCCAGACTAGCTCTGTTTCTAGTCGATAGGTGGGTCGTGGGGTCGGTTGCCCTGCGTGGCCCACTAGGACCGTCGGCGGTGTTGCGTGGGTTATGAGGAATTCCCTACTTGGCGGTGGTTGGGAGTCCTATGGTTAATTAATCAGACGCTGAAGTGATGCAACAAATGACGTGTGTCGTTTATTCATGCGACTGTGGGCTTGGTGTAATACCGTTGATTACACGCCACGTCGTACAGAGGGTGACGTCACACAATACAGAAGTTACACAATTACAAAAAGTTAGTTTGAAAGTTACGTAATAAGACGTGGCACAAGTTCACAAAAAGGTTACGCGAAGGTGCGTTGCACAAGTTTATTGAATGTTACGCGGTGGCGCGTCGCGCAAGTTTACAAAAGAAAACATTCTAGATTCAAGGCATCGTCCAAAGTTACTAAATATTACGTATTAGCGTGGCACTAGGCGGTTCTGAGCCTGGTTACTCAAAAGAGGGGTGAGGGCGATTGGAGGCGGCCAATCCCGTATATCAATGTCTCGAGGGGGTGTTCACGTCCACTGTCGTGCAGTGCGGACCACAGCTAAATTTGCTCAAGTTTCCTTACGGGGTGGTGTCAGCGCCGGAGCGACTGGTTTTAGTTAGAGTTCTGTTCTTCGGGAGGCGGCCCGTGCCGTATGTTGAAACTACCCCTGTGGTGCAGGGGGTTTTAAAAGTTATGTGGCCGGATTAAGTCCTGGACCGAAAATTGGACCGGGTACGCATGGAGAGATAAGTAAAAAGAGGTTTCGAGGAGTGACTATAATTACCAGAAGTGAGTTCAATGCAGACAATGGATGATGTCTCTCCGTGGGACGTGCGTCCGCCCCGGTGCACGAGTCGCGCTGTACTGGCGTGATGTCATGACGACCGGCCGAGGCTCGGTGGCCCTCGCGCCAGGGTTGACCTCATTACGTTAGTTTCTAATGTGACACGTTAATAAGAGAATTTAAGGGTGCTAAATTCCTACATTAATTATAAAGGCTAAATTAACATCACTCGTCACTTCTACAAATTGGAGTTAGTATGTTTACGAATTATGTCCTCTAAATATACGTCACACCAGCGACTGTTCGTCTCTTGCCGGACTGCTCTAGTGGGGGGTAATAACGAACACAAGGGTTTTAATAATTATGTGTCACATGGTTAATTAACTAATCTAGGCAGAAGGCCGCCAGGGGGACACTCACACACGTATCGACGTATTTACACACGTGAGGGCCTGGGCACTCCTACGTCGCACTTTCGTTAATCAACTTATAATTTATACATAATATTGTTTAATATTGTGTGTTTGTTTTTGCAACGTGCTCGGCTGTAATGTCGGTCTGTTTATTAGGGGGCCGGGTTCTACCTTGGTTGCTGGTGGCTCGCCTGACTCGGGTGGGCCATGGCTAGGGGCGCGTTCCGTTATTGGGGTTGAATACTGGCGGTTGCAGGTCGGGCTTTAGGGTGGCCTTCGGTCGGACGACTTCAAAATATAACGACTCATCCCATGTTAGTTTGTCCTCTTGATAACTCAGTGGATTTAGTCAAATATTGTCAAATATTTTATTTAGTGCTGAGGGAATATTGGATGGTTTTTGTGCAGTATAACAGTATACAATGCAGTTTATACTGAAAATAAAATTCAATATTACAAAAACTACTACTCATAACCATTAAACATAAAAAGAGAGCATGTATTGTGATAGAAGTGAAAATTCTTTGGCTATTAAAATTTCGACTCTTAAGAGTCGTAAGTATATCGTAAGTTGACATCGCCTCAAGTGCTCCTCCCAGTCTCTTAGACCGTTGTTGCATATTGCCACCACTTTGTCCCGTTGACACCACCAGTGTGTGTGGTAGGGGGGGAGGAAGTGTAGATGCACGGGGGAAGTAGGGAGTGTGGAGGGGTGCAGACATAATCTTGTGAGCCGGATAATCGTATCGCGGCAGTATCACGCAAGTTGCAAAAGCCTTCACGTCTGAAGGAGCTCGCAGCTGCCGGAGAATTGGAGTAGGAGTGTTGTTGTTAGCAGCGGAGACATCAGACGTGCAGGAAGCGCATGCTAGCGGACGGACGCCTTGGCCGACGCGGGATGCAACCATGGTGAGGAGACTTCTCAGGTTCGTCATCTCCTTCCACAATAAGAACCTGCGGTACCCTCTGGGAGAGTTCCTAAGCGGGACGGTGATAATCGAGCGGGAGAGCGACACACCTGCGCTAGGCTAGATCCCCCAGGCCACGAGGCTCGAACCCCCTCTATCACCTATATGAGCAGCCGGGACTTTAACCACGCCAAACGGGATCAGCCCCAGCAGCATCAAAGTGATAAAGTGGCAGCTAGAAAGACTATTTTTTTAATAAATATGAATTAACAAAATTATTACTCACTTAAATAAATAGATCAAGATATCAATATTAATTAACAATAAAATTACTCACTGATGCAATATTCAAATCATAATGAATTTTTTGACGTGACAAAGTCTAATAAATCGATGAACGCTGGCTGCATGCAGGAAAAATTGTCCCACTACGGATGTGTCCTGTTTACGCATGCGTGGTATCTCTCTGGTCTGTTGCGGACGGTACAGAGAACTCGGCCAGCACGTGGCGGCGTACTGCTCAGGTTTCACCCCGCCAAGCTGCAGGGATAGGCGGGTCGCACCGGTTGGATCACGGCCGCGCATGTCGCCACACACGGCTTGGGGCAGACGACAACATAGCGGGGTTCGAGGTTATTGTTGTGCACCGCGCCACAGGAGTATATTCGCAAGGAAATGGCGTTCTTACAAGTACGTATTATTTTAATTACTAGTGTAAATCAGTATATTTAAACAGTGTTGTATGAGTATTGTTTTAGCTGTGTAACTAAATATTTATTGCTGGTATGATTCTTTTCATGCTTTAGTTTGACATTGGTAATTATTTGTCATGAGTTATTATTTGATCAACTAAATCACACACCGTATTATAGTTATGGGCCCACGAGCGTGTAAATATTTCGAGTCCAACAAAGAATATGCTAGTTAAAAGAAATTCGAACAAATATCGTGCATGGAATATTATTAATTTAAAACCTCTGAAACAACAGTTTCCAATATGGCCTCGTGGCTGTACGGTTAGCATCGCTGACTACCAATCGATAGGTTGACGGATCAAATCCCAGTGGCTGAAATTATTATTTTGTACTTGTAAAAATAAATACGGCATGCACGACACTTCAAAAGTAATTAATATATTTGAATTAATGAATGCAAATAAAAGTAAATTTATTAATTAAATTGTACATTTCATTTCACTCCTTCTTCGTATCAATACAAAACAGTGATAATTCAATAAAAATGATTGAATTTTATTCATAAAAGTATGCAGAGGTTGATTTTATCATATAAATGATAGAAAATTTTTTAAAAAATTTCTTCCTCAAAGAATATAATATTTTTAATGCCTAAATGATTTGGTTGCAAAAAAAACTATTATGGCTCAGTCTCAGGCCGAATATAATATTTCATTTTCTTCTGGATCAATCATTTCATTAATGTTTTGTTATGACATTGTCACGTTAAACCATCGTCCGTAAACCGACTTTACAGACTACCAATTTTTTTTTAGTAAATATCAAAGCTAGGATTGATTATAACAAATTAGTTTTTAATTAAATTTTATATTATGTCTATATTAGATGTGATCGAGTATTTTACTAGACTGATTTTGACCTGCAAATATCACCTTATCATTGAGTTATGGTGTAAAAGATTTTTTGCCAATAGGATACATAGACATACCCAGGCCCGGACTGGTCAGGTCGGCTGGTCGGCGATTCCGGAGGGCCCCCGGGCCAGGGGGGCCCCAAAATAATTTTTTTTCCTACGAAATATTTAATAGATTTACAAAATTTCCTCTGTGTATTTTTCATTTTGGGTCACATTATTTATGTTTTACGTTGGTGATACTTTATGTCATATACACCTAAAACCTATCCCTAGCACATATTCAGCTAGCGACAGGCGAGGGGTGTCGTCGACTCTTAACATTATGACTCATGTCGCTCTTCCCCCTCGCTGCGCGTGCATTTCTGACCATGAGGCGGGGGGGAGAGTGGGCGGTAGGGTAAGTGACAAGCTGAGTCAATACTGTATCAGCTCAGTAACTGCATTGCATTGCATGTCGCAATTGCAGCACGTTTATTCTGTATATAATCGGCTAAATTGTGTTAAGTTTACGTTTACATTTAACAGCAACTAATGTGTGCGCGAAAAGTGGTTCGGATTCGAACAAAACCGCATCATTAAGCTCAGAAAATATGAAACTTGTGTATCCAAGTGGCACTAGCAAAAGAAAAGGAAAGAAAAAAATGGTTGCGTGTACTTATATAGGTATGCGCGTGAGAAGGTATACTTCTTTGGCATCATTAAAAAAATAGTTTTTAATTACATGCAAAAATAGTGTGTGGAGTCCCTCCGCGCGGAAGAAGTGAAACTTCGTAATGTGCAAATTAAAAAATAGGAAGGGGTAGAAATTGATTTTTAGTGAAATCATATTGTATCAAATCAAACTAAAAAAATAAAGGAAATAAATTTGTAACGATTCATAGATTGATTTTCAGAGAGAGAGAGAGAGAGACCTATTGAATGTCTATAAAACTAACTTTTTTATGAGAGCAGATTTTCATGAAATAAATCATGAAATCATTCAAAGATAAAAGCTGTTACTTTATTTAATTAAGCGGACGGGTTCGCCCCAAGGAGAAAATTGACGCGGCGAGACCTCGTGGACATAGAGAAATGACACACACTCACTATTTATGTGTCTATGAAACATGATTTTTTTCTGCAATTTATAATTGTAATATACACAAAGGGTATTGAGAAATGAAACAAATATGGCGACACTACAAAATGTCAAGATCTTTATTTTTTTCATAATGGCTTATAATAATGATTATATTGTATATCATAAAATTAAGATTTCTTTTCTTTCATTGAGCCGATTTTGATGAAATAAAGCTTTAATTATATTACTTTCTCTGCTACGCTCAAGTTAACTTGAAATGCCCATTAAAATTCGTATAGTAGTTTTGTAGAACACCGCGTACAAACAGACAGTGCTTTCATACCCCCTCCATGGTAGCGTTAAACGTTTAACGCAACCTTGTTGGAAGTCGCATTAGAAGTATAACTTCAATAAAATTTCACAAAATGTTAAAAGGTCGCAAAGTTTGAACACTTGTTTGCTAGATATAATTCCAGTTCTCAGGTACTGAATCATCATTCAGGACACAATGAAAATTCAAATACAGGTAAGTAGATTTAGTTATCAATCGTAGGGACCTAAAAAAATCACGATCGCGAAAAACTCGAAAAATAATGTGAATTGTGATGTTTGGATGTTAAAACGTGATTTTCTAATTATTTCAGTCTTTTTCATGAATTCCTACATAAATAAAATTACTTTTAACGTTTTCACTTTTTTTTTCAGACACGAACACCTTAACTTCACATGCCTGGCGGAGGGATGGGATAGCTTAGTTGAAAAACATGCTCTGCCTCGAAACTGCATTACTTATGCCCAGTGGCGTAGCCAGGATTTGTGTATGGGGGGTGTTATGAAAGTATGGCCCCCTGTATTAAAGCGGGGGTCCGGGGGTCCTCCCCCGGGAAAATTTGGATTTTAAGGTGTAAAATAGTGCTATTTTAGCAGTTTTCGGTACTTAAATTTAAATATTGTAATGGTAAAAATTTTATTAATTTTAATATGAAATTTGTTTGAGCGATGAATAAGAAATTAATTAAAGATTTGATGCTAAGGGGGGATTTAAACCCCTAAATCCCCCCCCCCCCTTGGCTTCGCCGTGGCTTATGCCTGTTTTAACAGCAGTTGTTTACTGCCTCTCGAATGTCATCTAGACTTGACAGAAGGCACGTACTACGGAATTTCCATGGGAAACGATAATGCAGCTGTCTCGTTCTCCATTCGTCATCTATGTTTAAGCTGTGAACCCAGCACCCCACCCCCCTGATTAGCAACCACTCGATCACGGCACTTTTAATACCTCTTTACGAAAGTACAGTATTTTATGCTACAGCGACAAACTATTTTTGTACCTGCCTGCTTGTGGTTTTAATATAAGTCATGTCAATAACACTGTTATCAATATTTCCATTTCTTAAATACAAAAAATTATAGTTACTGCAAGGCACCAAGCTGACATATTGAAGTGTACACTATGATGTCTTTTGATGACTAAATTCAACACTTACAGTAGAAGATTTAATTAATTTCTAAAAAAAAATACATTGTAACGTCATATTTTAGCTATAATGCGACTAGGTATGTATTTGTTTTCAGAGACTGAAGATCCAGTGTCACCTCCTTCATTTCAGCCTGCGGTTACTCCTAGTGTACTTCGTCTTGTAGTGTTGAGAAGCAAAAAAATTATGCCTGCTTGCGATCATCCTGTTTTAGACAGTCCATCATTAACATCTTTTCATCTTTGCAGCGGTTCATCAAGAAATAGTTCGAGCACCGACTCAGAAAACACAGATGGAGATGACCAGGAGACACCTGATGCTGCTGTGAAACAACTTGGTTGTTTCATCTGCCCAAACGAAAATGACCCGATCTGAGTCAAAAAAGCTTTTATGGAGAAGCACCCAATTCAAGCGAAAGAAGGAAAAGGAACTAAATTGCCATTTGAGCCTTCAAAGCTGTATTATCGACTTCTGCCAAATGGTGATAAAGTTCACAGAAAATGGTTATCATACTCAGTTCAGCTTAACAAAGTGTACTGCTCTTGTTGTATTGCATTTGGAGGTAAAGATCATAGAGATTCTACCTTTATTATTGGTCACGACGTTTCTCCCAAACATGTTTACAAAGCTCTTGAGAGTCATGAAGACTATTACCACGAACTCGCGGTGACAGCAGCTTTTCAAAGCCAAAAAGGTTTTGACATCTCAACTCTTTTAGCTACCAACCAAACAAAAAAGCGAGAAAAAGAAGTTCAGACCAGGAGATTGGTTGTGCAACGTTTGATTGACATTGTTTTATTTATTGGAAGGCAAGGAATCGCCTATAGAGGTTGACGTCGTCCGACCGAAGGCCACCCTAAAGCCCAACCTGCAACCGCCAGTATTCAACCCCGCTAAAGGAACGCGCCCCTAGCCATGGCCCACCCGAGACAGGCGAGCCACCGGCAGACAAGGTAGAATCCGGCCCCATAATAACCAGACCGACACTACAGTCAATCCCTCTGATAAATCACACGCAGAATAAAAACAACATTGCGTATAGGTTAAAAGTTCTCTCGATGAAAATGCGACGTAGGAGTGCCCGGGCACTCACGTGTGAAAATGTGTCAGTACGTGTGCGAGTGTCCCCCTGGCGGCCTTCTACCTGTATTAATTGTTTCAGGTAACATAATTGTTACCTCCCTATGTTGGGTTTTTACTCCCCACCAGAGCGGTCCGGCAAAAGACGAACAGTCTCTGGTGTGACTTACAGTTCAAAAACATAATCTGTAAACATGCTAAATCTAAATCGTAGAAGGGATGTGTAATTTAAATTTAGTTTGAATAATTAACGTAAGAATTTAGCGCTCTTAAAATCTCTTGTTAACTTGTTAAATTGGAAAATAACGTAATGAGGTCAACCCCGGCGCGAGAGGACACCGAGCCTCGGACGGACGCCATGACACCACAGCAGTACAGTGCGACTCGTGGACCGGGGCGGACGCACGTCCCACGGAGAGGCAGCATCCTTTGTCTACACTGGAGTAACTCCTGGTAAATATAGTCACGCCACTGAAACTTATTTTTATTAAGCTCTCCGTGCGTACCCGGTCCAACCTTTCGGTCTAGGACTTAATCCGGCCGTGTAAATTCAAAACTCCCTGCACCACACTTGGTCCGCGGGGTAGTTTGCCAGCATACAGCACGGGCCGCCTCCCGAAACCCCGAACTTTTGTTAAAGTCATGCACCCCGGCGCTGACCTCACCAACGTAGGACTTGGACTAAGTTAGCTGCGGTCCGCGCTCCACCACAGTGGGCGCGAACACCGCCTTGAAGCAAAGACATACGGGATTGGCCGCCTCCAATCACACTCAACGCCTTATTCACGTAATATTTTTAGTAATTTTGTGCAACGCCTTATTCACGTAACATTTTTAGTAAATTTGTGCAACGTCTTATTCACGTAACATTTTTTTAGAATGATTCTGTGTAATGTGTAACTTGTGTATTGCGTGACGTCAGCTTCTGTACGACGTGGTGTGTAATCCACTGTATTACACCAAACCCACAGTCGCACAAATAAACAGCGCACGTCATTTGCCGCATTAATTCAGCGCCTAATTAATCAGTCATACAAACCCCCAACCACCACCAAGTAGGGAATCCTTCATATCCCACGCAACACCGCCGACGGTCCTAGTGGGCCATGCAGGGGCAACCGCCCACACGACCCACCTCTCGACTAGGAACAGAGCTAGTCTGGCGCCCACCCGGAAACATTCCATTGATAACAGCCTTTCCCACTAGGAACCATACCGGGTCTCGAACCCGAGTCCTTGGACGACGGCAAGGTGATAAAGCAGAAGGAGGGTATACTCTTGGCTCTGTGGAAAACCATGGAAATTTTCTGGAACTTGTGATGTTGGTCGCAAATTGTGAAGTTATTTTGCAAAATCACATCACAATGTGTATTGAAGAAAGCAAAAAGCATCGAAAGAACATAATAAAGAAGAGAATAGCCGCCGGAAAGAATACTTAAAGGCCTACGCCTATTGGACGAGGTTCTTTACTGACATTTTTATCGAAAACCTTTATCAACAAGTTGATCAAAGAAATAAGCTCAATACGTCATAATATTATTTTGAACGTCATTCAAAATAGCATAAATTACAGCGTCATGGTAGATAGTACACATGATGTTTCTGTAATGGATCAGTTGGCAATATGTGTTCGCTATGTAATGCAAGGAAAAATATATGAAAAACTTTGAGATATAACAGTAGTTGATGAATCAATTGAACTTGCTTTGTATGAACATGTGAAATCTACTCTAGCAAAATGTGGCATAGCTACATCAAATATTATTGCTTGTTCTTTTGACGGAGCTAGTAACATGAAAGGATGCTACAACAGCCTGCAAGCCAATCTCAAGAAAAACAATGGAGATCTTATGTATACCCATTGTATGGCACATGTGCTAAACTTAGTAGTTTGACACCAGCTGATAGTGCGCCTCTTAGTCGCACAGGCCGCGATGCCTCTCCGATGCCTCTCAAATCCATGTGCCACGAACATGCCCGCGCGTGCAACATGGTGCAACGAGTGTGAGTGCACCGAACGACCCGCAGCTAGCACCACTACTGGCCACCTCGGCGGAAGCACTCCGCCGGGTGTGGCAATGTGCTTCCGCCGGACTATAACATTAAAGGGCACATTTTTGCTCTCACAGACATAAACTTTGTAATGTATAATTCGTCAAATGTTTTTACTTATTAATGCAATTGTTCAATGTGCGAATATGTCCTAAACTTGGCCGCGTCTGTTCCCCGCGCGCTGCGTTTTTGGTGTGCAATTAGCAGGCCTGCTGTAGCGCCGTGCTACACGAGATCGTCAGTATCCACCGGGAGCTCGGAGAGGCTGGTCGTCTTCGCGCAACGTTGAGAGGCCACCTTCGCGCCAATTCCGCAACATAATCTAGAACGTGAGTTACAACCCCACTGGCCGTGCGTCACCGCGCAGGTCTTGACAGCCGTCGCGCGCCTAGCACCATAACAGCAGCAACGTCCGCCACGTACTGTTCTCTTCAAACTCCCCCTCTCACCATTATAAGCGGGGTCATCACCAAACAGCCGTACACGCGCAGAGCTCACTAACCCGAACAGTCGCGGCCAGGGGATGGACAGCACCATGTAAAGTTTGATAAGTAATAAAAAACACACTTCATGTAGCGGAGTATATTATTTGTAGTGTAAGGCATCTTGGGTGGCCTAAACAGCCCAAGGATCACCTCTACGGACACGTCCCTGCCTCCCACCACTTGGACGAACCCAAACCCCGAGACCCATTCCTCAAAAAACTTGATAGCTTTGACGGGGAGGCAGCCGAACCGGTGTCAGTTTCTGATACGACTGTTAAAATACTGCAAGCAGAAAACTTATTTGGTTTGGTTGAAGAGACGGCAGTTTTTCTAATTTTGTCGCACAAAAGAATGGCAGTGTGGGAAGAAGAAACAAAGAAAAAACACACTGCACATGACAAGTTCTATAGGTTACAAAAAAAAGGAGCGATGCGATGGTGGAGCAAACACAAAGTTCTTTCATCAATTGAGGCACTGACATTGAAAGGGAGGTAAGTGCCATTAATGAAATTTTTCAGGAGAAGCAAAAACCATCTAGCCACAAATATGACAATGAATAGGAGGTAAGGGCCATTGATGAAATTGTTCAGAATAAATAAACAAATGAAGAGTATAAATTGAGACAAAATAAATATATAAATATATTATAACATATATCTAGAATATAAATATATATAGAATATTTAAAAAATATATTTATATATATAATATATAATATATAAATATATCAAATATAAATATGTAGAATAAATTAATATCGACATGCAGGTTTTTAAGAGCCAGCTGCCCTGTCTGAGGGACTGAACTGTCGTTTCAGACACATATGTAGAATGGTGACAAATATTTATTATAGGTACCCTTAGTATTTAAAATCTAAACGAATAATCATAATACCACCGACATTTTTGTAACATTATTTACAAATGTCTTGATAAAATATGTGGTACTTTTGGTCCATGTATGGAAGCATCTTCAGTAGATCCTTCTTTTTTCCTTCCTTGAGTGACAGAGATTTTTCTTGCATGTCAAACTCACTTATGTCTTTAAACTTACTGTACTTTCCCTTCTTGAAGATGATGTTGTTCTCCCAATCTTCCACCTTATTGAAGCTGTGTTTTGTTTTTATCTTCGGCAGATCTACCCGACACACTTATCCAGTATTTCGAAGATATCTTCAATGAACTTGTGTTTATGAAATTGTCACATGCTTTTCCAACATCAAACAAATCGCTTCATTCCATCGGAACCAAGATAAACTGTTTTTGAAGTCTTGTTGTTTTCACCATCTGATGAATTTCTTCTGGCACCATACACTTACAAACCTTCTTCCTTTTTTCAATCACACCAAATTCGCGATCGCAAGGCATATAAGAGTGTCCAGAGACCAAGAATTTTAGGTCAATTTCTTTAAAGTGCCCTTTCAATACAAGAAAAATAAGAGCAATCATCCCCATTCGGTTTTTATTCTGCCCCGCACAGTTGTCACACCAAATTTCTAGATGTTTGTTTGGTGTGAACTCTTGTGCCATTTATCATAATATTTGGGCACAAATTTTGAATTTTAAATTTAATTTTGAATTTTTAAAGACGGGAAATAAAATAGTAAATTTGCATTTATAATTTTCATTTAATTTTGCTTCCATTACTCTACACTCTACGTAATCTTGTGCAACCCAGTGCACCTGCGCTTGTTCGCAGGCTTCAATTAGATACTGTTTGCTGACGATTTGTGATCGCAGCATCTCAACCGTGGTTTGAATCACGTTTTCCCTCTGTAACAGTATGACTTTTCGTGCTAGCGAACGCTACCCCAAGCCCACTGCCAGCAACTTTCATTTCTCGGAGACAAGCATAGGTAAGGCTTTTGCCAGCACGTCCAGGACCAGGTTACAGCCCTCGGCGACGCCTCGGGACGGTCAACACGACACCTTTCCCAGGCGACTTAGCAAGTTTAAACCCCCCTCCCCTCATCACCCACCTGTGGCTTCACGAGAACTTCAACTCGGAGCATCGACCCCCAGTGAACCCAGGTGGGGACATTGTCTCTTCACGGACATTCGCCCTTGTCAAAAAGAGCCCTCAGCGAAGTCTAGCAGCTGGAAAAATCTCTAACCTCGCTCTGTCCACCGGTGGCGAGTGCCCTCAGTGCACTCTAGCGGACGTTTCTGTGACCCTCCAGTTAGGTTCTCATTTTGGCCACCAGAGCGCACTACTCATCCCTCCCATAAGAGACAGCTTGTCACAATCGACTTTGGCAGCAGTCACGCTGCGATTGCGACCTTAGTCCACCTGCGACTCGGGTGAGAGCGCTGCGAGAATTTTGCCGTCTGCTTCGCCCCTTCGGGCATCTTCAGATTCCTTCGGGCCATCACCACCCCCCTTTCTTTGGATGGGCGCAGTAACTTTGACGTGTCCCGGCAACAGCGTCCAGTGCTGGGTTGGCTTGAGGTGGGGTGTGACATCCTCAGTCGTCACTTGAACAGCTCCTGTAGTCAGCAATTCGCCGTGCCGAGAGGGGCTGGTCCTCTTGCTGGGCAGGGATCAAGGAAGAGGAGGGAGGGAAAGGCCGCTCCAGGGGAAGAGGGATGGTAGAGCGAAATCCCGAAGGCCACTCCAGCGAAGGATTCCAGAGCGAAATCCCTAAGGCCGCTCCAGCAAAGGATTCCAGAGTGTAATCCCTAAGGCCGCTCCGGAGGAAGGAGAGAGAGAAAAAATGAGAGGGGAGTAGAGGAGAGCAGAAAGTAATACACCTATTTTAGACTTCTGCGGTATTTCCCCAGATTTCTCTGGGGTAAGGATCTCTGCCTGGTACCGCCGCCATTTCCTCATATGCCCGGCCGAGAGCGTGTGACAGCGATACCAGGAACTATTATGTTCCCATAACTTGCTATGTGTTTGCCAATATAAATATTGCGACCCCGTTACTTTGTTCGAATCACTGGAAACGATGGCGGGGCGCGAAGTGTGCGATTTTAAGATTAAGGGTGGCTCACGGTCCGGAAAGTAGTAAGATAGCTGTCGCATGTTGCTTGGCTCTATTTTTAATAGTGTAGATGTCAGGCGGGGGAGGTCACCCTTTCCCCTCAGTTAGTTGGATAACTGATGCATGAGAGTGTCGTGATGTCTGTATTTAGAGGCCTGTCTGCCTGGTACAGTACAAGCCAAGCTTATATACAAATCGGGTACAATATCATTACAGTCAATATTTACAGATTTAGCCTTTGTAGCATGTTTCATAAGATGTCACTGACTGTCCTGATCATGTGTTAATTTATGACTCTCGGGATGCTCCCAACACGAGCAGAAGCCTGCTCCTTCCCCTTAGTAATGACACAATGAATCCCACTTATTTGCATTCTGCAGCAGGCGCCATCTATCGGCGCCGGGTGCATCACCATCTTACAGGATACGAGCGTAGTCATAGAGATTTAGGTAAAAAATATCCTGTGGTGTCGGGGCAGCTATGTTTGTTTCAGGGATGAGCATGTAGCACTCGCACAAGGTGGCCGAGGCCAAATTCAGGACACGACAACTTTCTTTAATTAGGCGCCATGACGCCATTTTTTGAACATTCGGCGGGCAGCATCTGGTCAATAAGGACTACGCGTCGCGATTCGCGAGAGTCAATCTCAGTCGTACTTCAAAGAATCGTCACTACGTCATGTAGTCGCGAACGGCAAGGCATAGATGCCTTATTTCTCTAATTTGTATTTTTGGCTGCCCGTATCAGTTTTTTTTTTATCTAAATTATTTCTTCTTTCCTTGTCATGGCTTCCGTGAATTTCCGTGCCAGGAGTAACCTACTCGACTCCTGGAGCCAGCTAACGTGACTTCTTCCCGCTGTTTGGGTAAGTGATTGTCATATCTCCCTCCCCTTGCATTTTGCCTTTCCCTGGACGTAGTTTTGCCCAGCCTTAGCTGCCTGTTAACCAGTCTAAGCAATTTGGGACTTTGGTTGCAGGCGGGGTCCAAGAATTAAGTAGAAGAATTAGAATGGAACTTCACTGCCAAACGAGCAGTCTGAAATTGGGCTCATGCAGTCAGAAGTTTTCTCCCCACTCCAGTCGACATCAATTTTCTACATAAAACGTTTTCTTCAGGACTTTAATCTACCGAAACCTCCGGCGCCAGGACCACCAGTTTTCAGGACATAAAATTTTAGTTAAAGTAATTTCAAAAGCCAACTGAAGACAAAATGTAATTGTCTTGCCTTTGAGCCTGCGAGCTCACTTAAAACCAAGGTGAAGTTTAAGATAGATGGTTGTTTTGCTTTTATATGTATTTTGTTGCCCCGGGGCTCCCTCCTGTTTGTAATTAATTATATTTTAATACATGTGTACTTAAATGTTAAAGATAACAGAAAATAATAAGTTAAGCAAATAAATTTAGTAAAAAGGGCAGTTATATTAATCAAACCAGCAGCCTTGTTATTTTATTATTATTCATCCCCGATCCACATAGCCCCCTTAAGTTCTTAGTAGGTTATAAGTAAATTCCTTTGTACGACGTCTGGGTACCTCTGTGATTACCTTGTTGTGTTATTTTCTGGGCCGACGTTTCCAAGCCCTTATTTTTAATTATTCATTTTTGAGTGTTTACCTGCAGCCCAGCGTACATTACAAATGGTAGCAGAGCAAGGTTACATCTATAGGCATACCTGAATAGGCATACATAAAAAAAAGAAATTTTTTTGAAAAGGTTTAAATTTTTTTGGTACTTAAGACCTGTTTTGTATGATATATTGTAAGCTGGAGCTGGCACCAAACCACTTTCTTGCCCTTCTTTAAATGTTTTTAATTAATTTTTCTCTCGTAGTTTTTCACGTACAGTGAACTTCGTAACTTCCAACGCCCACGCAAGCTTGCACGAGGTCCCGCGCGATGCCGGGCGAGCAAGCGCCTGCCTTATAGCTTGTAACACTACCGGCCGTTGACGCCTCCCCCCCCCCTCCCCCGGGCATCTGCTGACGCCCAGGGCCACGTTAGCTTATTCGTACCCTCTTCAGGGGTACCCAAAGTCCCTCTCCCAGGGACCCTTTCGTATCTTTAGTGCAAGACGATCGCCCGCGACATGATTTTAAAATTTAAGTCCAGTAAATCCTGGAGAGTAAAGTTTCACGTGGGCCACTGTTTAGTTCACGTTTTTTTCTGATAGCCAGGTGGTTGCTGCCAAGTTGTTACATCCCCTCCTCATTCCACGCCATGCGAACTGTGTCGCCTGCTGACGTCTTATCTTCTAGGGCTGACCAAAGCTGACATCTCTGTAGTGATGCCGGGTTTTGTTTATCTCTGCCTGCCGTAGTTTCTTTACGATAGAGAATTATCTAAATTATCGTTTGCTACTGTCGTCCCGCAGTAGTTAGCTAAAAGTGTTTAAATTTAAGGATTAAGTTTAGCGGTAAACAAAGAACTATACGTTATGAGTATCTTTTATATCTGGTACCAATGTCTTTGATAGTTAACACGCAAGTAATAGTTAAACATAGTTTTTTAATATACCTACGTTTCAAGGGCTTCCCTCCCCCATCATAATAATTATTTCAACCTATACTTAGGGCCACCAGTTAACGTCTACCTTCGAGTTAAAGTCCCATCTAAACTAGCGGATGGATGAACCGGCCACTAGCTGCTTAACCGGAGGCTAAGCGACAGAAAATAAAATGGCGATGTATCAGGCAAGGTTAGTTGATAGCACGGGATGTGCACTCATTAGAGAGATGCTTGAACAACGTTTTGTTTGTGTGCACGGCCGTAAGAGCGCTAGTGTGCTCACTGCTCAATGTTTGTTTACGATTCGTTGCCAAGGCTCATTTGTAATGGCGGCAATTTTTCTTTTGTATATTTGTTAGGACTTTAGGTTATTTGTGTGCTACTTGCTTATTGCTTTGTATGTGGAAACTGGAAAATATCTGGCGTTTATTTATTCAATTATTTAGTGGTCATATTTTCATTGAGGTAAGATTGTTAAATTGAGTATAAAATTACGTATTAAGTAAAATACAATGCCGCCACGTGTACGAAAATGCTGTGTGCCTGGTTGCGATGATAAATTCGCTGTTAGACACTGCTTCCCAGTTTACTAAGAAACGGTATACAATGAATGGATACAGAGAATAAACGTCGAGAAGCTGAAAACTCTCCACCCTCTTAACCCTGCAGTGGTCGCGCGCAGACTCAAACTCCGCATATATATTTGTTTTTGTTTTTCTTTTGTTATCTGCATGTTGCGGCATCAGCCATCTAGCTACCTTCCCCTACAGGGAGGGGTGGTAGAATGTGCTAGTCAGTGTGTCCTTAGCTGTCGCAAGGAGCGGACACGTGTCATGTGCGGAGTCTGTGTCCGCGCGCGTACCTGCGTGTTATGACAGTCGGAGTCTGAGTCCACACGCGATCGTGCGTGTTATGTGACTGGTGGCGTCTGTGGCAACCAACCTGAAGGTCCTTATGCACAATCAAACTCAGGGCATGATATTGTGAAGAGAATGGTAGCACCCATAGCAAAGAGTGGACGAAATGGGACTTGTGACAACTGGTTCACATCCGTGCCCCTAGCCATGGATTTACTAAAGAATACAAACTTGACACTAGTTGGGACAATCAAGAAAAATAAAATAGAGCTACCACCGATAACAGTCTATGTGAAGGATAGACCAATAGGGTCCAGTCTTTTTGCTTTCAATAGAGACATTACATTGGTGTCATACAAACCAAAAAATAAAAAATGTACAACTCATATCTACAATGCATGCTAGTGACGATATGGATGATGAAGCTGACAAACCAGAAATAGTCACATTTTATAATTCAACAAAATCGGGAGTTGATACTGTTGATCAAATGAAATAACTTTACAATGTAGAAAGGATAACACGACGCTAGACTTTGGTAATTTTCTTTGCATTACTAAACATTGCAGGAATAAATTCCTACGTGATTCACTGCACAAATTTGGGCCGAAAATCTTCGAGGAAAGACTTCTTGAAGTCATTATCCAAAGCTCTTCTAAAAGACCACCTACATGCGAGGCTTGTATGTAAAAGTCTTTCTCAGACTATAAGTCTTTGCTTGAAGGAAGTGTTGAATGCCCCACGACAAGACACACTTGTCACTCGTGAAAACACTGAACAAAGGCGTGGGAGGTGTAAACTTTGTGACTGAACAAAAAATCGGCTAACGATGTACATGTGTCACAATGCTGCGTGTAAGAAATTTGTGTGTCTTGAGCATGTAGGATCTGTAACTGTCCAGATTGCTCAAATAGTGTGTCTTACACATAAAAAGGCACCGATTACAAATTCTCCGTAAATAATAGAGTTTCATGTGTGCTTTTTGTTACATAAATTATATTATTGTTTTGCTTATTATTATAGGTAGGTATACAGATGCAGTAAGTTTGTGAACTGTTGAATTTTCAAACAACTAGTTTTCTAAATAAAATTTCAAGATAAACGTGGTGAATCAACTATTTTAGAAAGTTGTGCTTAGGACTAAATTGGTAACTGGTCTTGTAATATTCATGACGACAACTTTTTTTGCACTAAAGCAGATTTACTTAGTGTTGTGCTTCCCGATGATGTTTTATGCTAAAGTGGTAGAATATTAAGAAATGATTATTGGGAATTTCGAGAGAAATGTAGCAGGTAATGAAAACTATTTAGAAAGTTATGTTCAGATGGCAACTTGTTACTGGCATTGTAATAATAGGTAATCATGTTGTCAAATTGTTTGTACAACTAAGACATTTATACTTACTTTTGCTTCCTGATTATGTTTCATTGCAGTGGTGGAATATTAGATAAATAGTTATACATAATTTCAAAAGAAATATAGTCATGGAAAACTATATTAGAACATTGTTTTCAGATTTTAATTTTTAACTAGAACCGTAATAATCATGCTGACGCATTGTTTCACTACTAAAGTAGGTTTTTTTTTTTGTTTTCTTATGTTTTATGACAAAGGTGTACATTAGCGAAGAGATGTATATAAAACTGTTGCTTTAATATTTTATATATTTTTTAAGCTATTAGTAAAATCAAACTATAACTTCTATTGAATTTTTTCCTTTCATTTTACCTAACATGCAACAAAAATTTGTCATGAATATGTGTGTAACACAGTTGCGGAGTCCTACTCCGCGCGCGACCATTAATGTTAATTTTTGCGCGCGACCTCTGCAGGGTTAATGCTGTAGATGTGATTGCAAACTTCAATAGTAATGCTAGCTTGTGACATAGGTGGTTTTAGCATAAATAGCTACATAGGTCATTCTTCCACCAATGTTTATACGGTTAGTACTGTGCACGGCCACAACAGCGCTGCAAATAGCGTTCTAGCTGTTATTCAGAGAGTGCCAGAGTGGCCTTTCTATCCCTCCCTCCCTTTTCTATGGTTGATAGTGATGATGACTATTTGAGGAATTTTATTGAATATTTGCAGGATGTGATGGAATGATTTATTACTAAATATAAAATTCTTCGCCGTATTCGTCAAAGTTTTATTAAAAATTACATGAAAGTGTAGTCACGCTTTTCGATTCTCGTCGAGTCGTATATTATTATCACGAAGTACATAAACGTATGCAATGTATATAAACTTAAATGTTCCTGCTTAAGAATATGTGTAAATTAGTGCATTTTAAAATTGCAAAACAAGGGTTATTATTACCTATAAAAAGCGTGTTTTCGTGGAAGTTGTATCTATGAATTTTTATTCGTAATACAGTGGACATATGCCGGGAATGAAATGCACTTCATACGACTTCAATCTAATTCATTGAATACAATTGAATGTGAAAATAAATGTTACCCAATCATCCCTTCCCTATCTTACAAACCTTTAGGTAGGTACATATTTACTTATTATCTACCTGCCACGCAAGTGCAAAACGAAAACAGCATTGGAATTATTCTGTTTCCCGTATCCAAGTTTATCCCTCGATCCTATTGGCATGACCCTTTATATGTTGCTCTTGTTTTAAATTATACTTGCTGTTTTAATTTAGAATGTTGAAAAATCCTGTAGGTACATAACACAAAATACCTAACATATCACGATACAAACAAATTATGTCAGGTCTTGTAAAAATGTATTTCTTACGTATACATTTTACAATCATAATTATTTCACCAGTGAATATGTCTAGGATCTCTCGACCTACTAAATTAAAACAGCAAGCATCCTATACCACAAACTAATTCCATCAGGATCGGATTAATTTGGATACGTGATACGAAACTATTAGTACAAAAATGAAACCTACACCAGTGAAATGAAAATCGAGTAAATAAGATTTATTTGCAGTAATTTAAATTTTAATACATTGTAAATTGTCAAGTAAGCAAAAAATACCAGTTTTGAAAATATTTAATGACAAACATGAATGTATCTTTGAATACAAATAATTCAGTAAACATCTATGGTAATAATTACTATGCTAAATTAGCGCTCCCCCCATCACCAAATGCAGTGCCCAGGTCACAAGCCCCCTCTGCCTTCCTCTAGTTAGGTTCCTGCATGTGGTCATGAGACCACAAAATGATGATTGAATTGAAATAACTTACTACTGATAAAACTGAATCAGTACAATAAAAGTGATGAGCTAACCAGCACAACACGTGCTCATCCCCAGAGTAAGCTTGAGTCTGAACTGCCTACCCAAAGCGGAAATGACTTCCACTGGGGGTATTTTCAGTGTGAGACTTGTGTTAATTCAAAATTAAATCAAGGCCATGTCTAAGTTAAGAAAACTGACATTATTACATTGATTTCATGATATGACTGATTGCTGATAAGTATATTATATTATTAAAATTCTAAAATATAAAAATTACCAAAAAATATGTCAAATATTGCGCAGATGATAATATGCTTGTCACACTGTGCACTCAACTCGTTACAATATTCAGCTCTGGCCTGTGCTCGGCTCACTGCACTAATCAATAAGCCTGTCACACTGTGCTCTCAACTCGTTACAATATTCAGCTCTGGCCTGTGCTCGGCTCACTGCACTAATCAATAAGCCTGTCACACTGTGCTCTCAACTCATTACAATATTCACCTCTGGCCTGTGCTCGGCTCACTGCACTAATCAATAAGCCTGTCACACTGTGCTCTCAACTCGTTACAATATTCAGCTCTGGCCTGTGCTCGGCTCACTGCACTAATCAATAAGCCTGTCACACTGTGCTCTCAACTCATTACAATATTCACCTCTGGCCTGTGCTCGGCTCACTGCACTAATCAATAAGCCTGTCACACTGTGCTCTCAACTCATTACAATATTCACCTCTGGCATGCGCTCGGCTCACTGCACTAATCAATAAGCCTGTCACACTGTGCTCTCAACTCGTTACAATATTCACCTCTGGCCTGTGCTCGGCTCACTGCACTAATCAATAAGCCTGTCACACTGTGCTCTCAACTCGTTACAATATTCAGCTCTGGCCTGTGCTCGGCTCACTGCACTAATCAATAAGCCTGTCACACTGTGCTCTCAACTCGTTACAATATTCAGCTCTGGCCTGTGCTCGGCTCACTGCACTAATCAATAAGCCTGTCACACTGTGCTCTCAACTCATTACAATATTCACCTCTGGCCTGTGCTCGGCTCACTGCACTAATCAATAAGCCTGTCACACTGTGCTCTCAACTCATTACAATATTCACCTCTGGCATGCGCTCAGCTCACTGCACTAATCAATAAGCCTGTCACACTGTGCTCTCAACTCGTTACAATATTCAGCTCTGGCCTGTGCTCGGCTCACTGCACTAATCAATAAGCCTGTCACACTGTGCTCTCAACTCATTACAATATTCACCTCTGGCATGCGCTCAGCTCACTGCACTAATCAATAAGCCTGTCACACTGTGCTCTCAACTCGTTACAATATTCACCTCTGGCCTGTGCTCGGCTCACTGCACTAATCAATAAGCCTGTCACACTGTGCTCTCAACTCATTACAATATTCACCTCTGGCCTGTGCTCGGCTCACTGCACTAATCAATAAGCCTGTCACACTGTGCTCTCAACTCATTACAATATTCACCTCTGGCATGCGCTTGGCTCACTGCACTTTCCTATCTTGACTGTTCATCGCAGACTGGAACAATGAAGCACAACAACATGTGGAAACAAGGGAGTACCGACGACTGGCATCATATGTGTACTGACACAAGTAACAAAAACCATGGTTTAAACATAACTTTACATACGCAATAATGTGAAACTTCGTGCCCTCACATACCTTAAGACCATCATTGAATATTGTCACTGAACATTAATGGTATGTCTTTGAGCAGTAAACAAGTTCCTACAGTAACTGTTAATGTCTAGTATTAAGTTTTTTTGTAAAGATTGTATATTTATTGTATTAGCTTTGCAGACTGGCTGTGATAAGTAAAATATGTGTCCCTCAGTCGCTTCTGCGTATCGCGTCTTCCTCAGCCATGCAGGGATTAGGTGTAGCATCGCGGATAGCAACGTTAATTATTTACAGTAGAACCCTGTTATAATGTTCCTGCATATAATGTTTTCCTGCTTATAATGTCATATTTTTAAAGTCCCAATATTTCCCCCATAAGGACAATGTATTTATTTCCTGCATATAACGTTCATAAATAGTGTAATTTCCTGCTTATAATGTTTGCTTTCTAATATTCAATAAATAGGGAAAAAATGTTTTAAAACCAAATTATTCCAACACTTACGATAAAAAGTTTCCTTTATGTATGTTTATGTTTACAATCACTGCCATACAATACACGAAGTTTGTTTAAATACAATTTTATGCAATATACTGAAGGTACAAAATGTTCATAGTTACGTATCAGTTGGCACCCTTAGTCAACTCTTCTCTTCCTTGCCATTTCAGTGGGTAATTAGATGCACGTACATAGTCCTACGATATTTAAGTTGCCAACCATTGAGCGAGGGCATAACTAAAAGTATTTTCTATTGCTTACAAATAATTTTTTTTTTTATTCATACGTAGGAATCCCAAAATTAAACATTTTCAGGTGGCGAAGGAGTAGACGTTCTCACTCTTAATGTTGTCATCATGAATCGTGAGACAATTTTACAAAAAATGTGGCACTGTATCTTTAAAGACAAACAAAATTTAATCAGGGAACAAGACGAAGTTGAAAAATTGTTGGCTTGTTTCATAAAATTCATGTATCAAGTATACTGAGTCCAATGGTACAAAGCTCGAACATTAAGTGCTAAATTGAGATTTTCTGCTTATAATGTTTTTTTCTTGTGCTCCCTTGAAAAACATTATAACAGGGTTCTACTGTACATAGTTATGTTCTTAGTTAGTGTTTGCTTCTATTCGACGATCTACTCCTGGTAGCAACCCACAGAAAACAAGTCTAAATCAGCTGAAATGTAAATAGAATGCTTTGCCACACATGTGGTTAGGCTGAAGACCTAAAAATTAAAAGTTCGAAGTGAATCGTGGTGACAATCATCACATGTAGCGTGTAGCAAGAGTGAAATATGACATTGCATCATATTTGCCCCTTATTAAAGTCCACGTTCCAATCCTGTCTGTACTGTTGAAATGACCCTCGTGCCTCAAAATTAAATTATTTTAAATTAATTAAACAAATAACCTTGAAAACTGCTGGGCAAAATATTAAGAAAAATAAAGTTATAGACCAGAGGTGGCACGAGGTGGAGTACAAGACAATTTGGAACTCCCTGTACACAAGCAACTTGGGAGCTAGTGGATCGTTTAAAAGGATATAGGAGAATATGAAACAAATAAATCACACTATAGGTAGATTGGTCTGTAGGTTTCCTGGGTTTATTTAGAATGGTAAATTAAATCTGATTTTCCTTTGTTTTGGTTTTACAATAAAAGATATTAACACGTAACAAGTAGGAGGGCCGGCCCAATATTATTAATAACACGTTATATTATATTAATTACACATCATCACAGAAACAAAAAAAAAAATTGAAATATTCCACCCTATTAGATTCTTTCGCTGATTACATAAATAGTCTCATTGATTTTACATATTCTCGTCGATTAAGTTCTTAAGTCACTGTTCGCTGGTATGCATTTAATTAATTTAGTTCATTATATGTAAGGGGAAAATATATTTCTAATATCACACGGGTCTTCAAAGTATGACGTCGGGCTGGGAAAAATTATCTTCTTAAGGGGACTCGGAGCTCGAGGTCCTGAATGACATGCTGGGAGTAAATACGTCCCCCAACACTTGGGCCCTGTCTGAAACACATGTCATATTTTAAACGAATTAGACCTGCTTCCAGTCAGTCAAACACAATCGGTGCGAAAAGGCCAACAAACGGGGATTCGGGTAGGAAAAAGACCGGATTACTCACCAAACAGGGTGTAGCTCCTGGACTCAGGAAATGTCTCGCGCCGACATCCAAATGACGCGGACCGAAAATACCGCGGAAGAAACCATGATTTAGGAAGATACAGAAATTAATAAAATGTAAACTAAAACATTATTCGTTGCCTAAATACAACGACTAACCGGCTACTGCTACATTAGATTCTGGGATCACATCCGTAAACACCAATGACTACATTCTGTATTTCAAAGGCAGAGTTCATCGTTGCCGAGGTGATGCCGAGAAGACGCGGTAAGTAGCCGAAGTCAGAGTACTAAGTGCGCGGTGGCGGACAAAACTCCTAATTAAAATGGGCGGTCGGCCCTAGGTAAAGGAGGGGGAAGGTTCGGTTCTAGCCCGAAAATTTCCGAAGGAGTCCGAGGCGGGCGCGACTACAACACAACCTGCGCTCTCTCTCCCGGCGGTAACAGGAAGCTACAAAGAATCGACTTGAACTCGACGCGACTTGAAAGCATAGGGGCTTATGGCGCTGAGGAGTAGCTCTCTAGCGGCGTAAAGGGGAACTAACGGAGGAGGTGAGCTGAATTGCCGCCAGGTGTCACGGGCGTGGGCTCTGCACGCTGGCGACCAGGGCCGAAGAGACTTTTTCTGTCACTAGGTGTCGTGGAGGGCTCTGTAGGGCAAGGGCGAATGTCCTTGGAGTAGTCCACTGCCTTGGCGAGTTCATGTACGGTCAATGATCCAGGGCTAAATTCTTAGAATCAAGGGGGGTGGGGGTGGAGAGAGAGGGGAGGGTGGACAGAAAACGCCACTAGGCTGGGAATGGAGGTCCACGGGAGACTCGTTCGTGCCGAGACTAGCTACTCTCAGCAGGCCTCTAAGAAATAGAGCTTGCAGGCCAGAAGCTGCTCTATGCGATTTTAGTCATGTAGGGAATTAATATTACGAACCCGGGACGTGCCTGCAAGGGAGAAATGTCATCTGGGCTGCTAACGACTACCTTAGACTAGCAAAATATCAAATAGGTCCCTGAGAAAAGGGGCTTCGGTCCACTGGCACAAAGTTTAACTACGTAGCGTACACCAGCCTAACAAAGTGTAAATCACCCTTTTGTAACCAATCAATTTGAAAAATAAAATTTCCAAAAATAAATTAAAAATTATAATAACAATTACAAAAAACGTGTCGAAATGACTAATTTCCGGCACACTGTTCATGGCACACAGAGGTGTCAGATTATGAAGGTTGAGAACCACTGTTCTAAAGTTTATTGAAAATCTTCTTAACACATTCTAGAGAAAATTTTGAAGAGGGCTTAATTGTTGGCCATTAGCTTCATAACAAAATCCTCTTGAAATAGTATGTTTCTAAGAATATCTCTCATCCCAACCAACCGTGATCCCCCTTCCACTTAACAACAGCACCAATCAAGACCAAAAATACAGCAGCTGCTATAGTTTCTCCCAGTCTAGCGAATGGCTGTGTGTTTGTAGAAAGCAGTGGATGTGGGTAGGCAACAGGTAACATGTTGCCTGCCATTAACAGCAGCAGTGGAAATGATACTTGTAGCACAATCTACGCCATTCATTTTTCCTTTATAGTGTGTTGTTAAAAAAATGATAAGCTACACAAGGATGGCTGATGCAGTAGCAGTATTGCTGGCGGTCATAATCTGATGGTGCAAGAAATTGGATTAAATCATCATTATCATGTTATTAAAGGTTTTTTGTGTAAACCTTATTTTATCTGGAGATTTTTTTTGGCGGGGGGGGGGGGAGGGAGGGGGGGATTCTTCCATGATGATGTGAATTTTGGAAACTTTTCAATTTTTGCTTAAGCACAGAGGTAATTTTTTCTAGCCGTTCCAAAGTTTTGAAGCAGGACATACATGTATACTGGGTTTAGTACAATGTCTATGCAATTAAGTATTTTCAGCTACTCCGTAAATTGGACCCACTCCATCACAGGTTCTTAACCCATACCCTTAAAAGTGCTTATCTGAAAGATGATTATGTAAGTAGCCTATTTGTATTGTACTTGTATTTATACAATTAATTTTAAAAAATTAATTTTCATTACCAGTCACTAAATAAAAAATGTAGACATGGGAAACATATTATTTGGGTTAGATCTAACCAAATCAGTTCCAAATGAAATTACTAGCAATTGTTTCTGCTTGTATAAAATGGACTCCTGCCTTGCTGCTGCCGGGGCACGGCAAAATGAGGAATATTTTGTCCCTTGCTGCATTGTAACATTCAGCAGTCCTAATTACGAAGATAACAAAGATTTTTAAAAAAAAGTTAATCAAAATTAATAACTATGCTACATACAGTAGAACCCTGTTATAATGTTTTTCAAGGGAGCACAAGAAAAAAAAAAAAATATGCAGGAAAACGTTATAAGCAGGAAATCTCAATTTAGAACTTAATGTTCGAGCTTTGTACCATTGGACTCAGTATACTTGATACATGAATTTTATGAAACAAGCCAACAATTTTTCAACTTCATCTTGTTCCCTGATTAAATTTTGCTTGTCTTTAAAGATACACTGCCACATTTTTTGTAAAATTGTCTCACGATTCATGATGATAACATTAAGAGTGAGAACGTCTACTCCTTCGCCACCTGAAAATGTTTAATTTTGGGATTCCTACGTATGAATGAAAAAAAAAAAAATATTTGTAAGCAATAGAAAATACTTTTAGTTATGCCCTCGCTCAATGGTTGGCAACTTAAATATCGTAGGACTATGTACGTGCATCTAATTACCCACTGAAATGGCAAGGAAGAGAAGAGTTGACTAAGGATGCCAACTGATACGTAACTATGAACATTGTGTACCTTCAGTATATTGCATAAAATTGTATTTAAACAAACTTCGTGTATTGTATGGCAGTGATTGTAAACATAAACATACATAAAGGAAACTTTTTATCGTAAGTGTTGGAATAATTTGGTTTAAAAAAAATATATATCACAACCTTATTAATTTTGTAGTTTAGAATAAAAAGGAAATTAAAAAGATAATAACAATAAAAAACATTTATTTTTTAACATTATGTATGACAATGTATGATACATACAATATGTCCCACAACATAATAGTTATATTCTGTGTGTGTGTAATTAAGCTTAATCTAACAACAATCCCATTTTATTCACACATAGTTATTTAAATTATAAATTAATATTATTTTATACCTTACACCACAAAATTCCAGTACGAATATTACCATCTCTGCAGGTGTTCACAGCCGAGACATTACATATTCCGGCTGGAAAAAAAAATTATTTTAATAAATTTAACATATCAATGAAATGTTGAAAAAAAAAGCTACACATTAAATAAAAATAAATGCAATAATTACTAACACTAATTGAAATACGTACTAAATTGCCTAATACTCTTCTGAAACAGAGCCTCTAAATTTGCATGTATGCCTACTGTACCTGTTACCTAGTTACCTGAAGTAAAAGATACATCTAAAGAATTAATAATAAATCATAATGACACATTGCTTGTAACTATTACACTGTGTCTATGTAACCAAATAAGGTTGTATCACATGCTGCAGCCCCATTAAAAACTATTTAATTTTTTGTTTACATTGTTGACCATGTACAATAAAATTTAAATGACCTAGAGTAAACATAATGTATTAAAGCTGATCTCAACATATTGGAACCAAATTTTGACAGTCACTCTGTTAACTACACAAACATCAACTTAAAAATCAGACATTTGCGACCTTCAACTGACAACATATTAGGACAAGTATTTTTATATTTTAACACCCTGACAAAAACAAAACCATTGTCAGGAATTCAAAAATATCCTGATCAGTTGCAATGCACTTTAGGACTAACAGAGGGTTCCGTACCATACATACTATGTACTTCTCTTAGCTTCCAAACTATTTCCGATGATAGCATTCTACATTGCCATTGCCTTTTTTAGTTAGGGCCATTAAAAAACCTGTTTAAATCTAGTACGTAATTTACTCAATAAAATTGTATAAAAAAAATTAAGTTATAATAAATGAGATCTAACCCTTTATACTCCAAATGACAAGGTAGAAATGTTTTTCAAGCAAGATATTGAATTTTGGTTTAAACCAACAAACAATCCTAGATAATTTACACTTTCACCTATATAGGGGCAAATATCCCATGTAACCAAAGGAATCGTCGGTTCTCCTACTTTCAGGATGAATAAAAACCTTATTTTATTAAATTAAAATACATTATTTCAGTAGAATTACTAGTTTTCAAACGGACACACAAAATTTCTGAAACATTTTTTTTCACTCAGCTCTTAAAAAACACAATCCATTGTCTGTTGTCTGCTTCTTACACTGAAACTAAGAGCTCATCTATATTCGTGCATTTCGATTGTACCCAAAGCCACACACTGCTGAACTGGGGAACCAGACCGCGCTCTGCTTCCCTTGCACCAACCAGAAACACGTGCGCATTACGAATTCATCTGAAGTTACAGAATGGCATCTGGTGAAAACATTGACACTTATTACAGCAAATGTCTTGGCAGATTCTCAATACCAGAAATGAGTAGTTGAAAAGTGGTGAAAAAAGTAAACTCATCCCTCGCAGATCCAGGCCATGCGGGTTATACAGGCCTCGTGGGCGTGTGGTTAGCGTTCCTAACTCATAAACTAAAGGTTGTCGGTTCGAGGGGAAATTGGGGAGAAAACATAGAGGTCGAGAAGGAGGGGAGCAGTGGAAGGGAAGTTGGGGAGGGACCATACATGAGGAGGAGGGAAGCAGTGCAGAGGAAGTTACACGAGGGGAGCAGTTGAGGGGAAGTCCGGGAGAGAACATAGAGGGGAAGGGTGGGAGTATTGGAGGGGAAGTTGGCAAGTTGGAGGGGAAGAAGGGGAGCAGTGTGTGAGAGCAGGAGGATATGTAGACAAAGACAAAGACATTCAGCTAGTGATGCTATGTGTTAGTAAAGTTGCTCTCTAAATTTTATGGTTGTTAGAGATTTAAAGATGAAAGTTCTTTAATTTTAAGTTTAAGTCCAGAACCTGACATGATGCATTGATTCTTAATAAAAAAACAGAAATTTCAAAATACATTTTTAAAATAAAATTTTATAGCTTTCACTAATGCCTTACGTGTAGGGAACAACAATTATTTGTTTGTGGGTTTGTTTAATGTGCAATAATGAGAAGAGGATGATGATGTGTATTGCTGACATATTATTTATGTATTTATGTATTTGTATATTTATGTATTTATGTATTAATTTATGTATTCATGTAAAATTACACTTTGGCACATTAATTTTTATAGTATTTTAGAATTAAAATAATAAAGGATAACAGTTAAAAATAATATAAAATTATGAATTAATACTTGAAGAGCCACTTACCAGATTAAAATTCCTGACAGTTAAAATAGTGCTTTAAAAACCACCCCCTCCCTGACCATATCCCATGTATGAGCAAGAAGCCTCAGATACTCCGACAAATGCAGGACAGAAACAGAGAGAAAGACATAGAGAGACAAAGACAGAGAGACAGAGAGACAGAGAGAGGCGGGACAGACAGGATGGAGCAGACAGATGTGCCTAGAACAGACAGAACCAGCCAGACAGGACCAGAAAGGCAGGATGATTAATAGCATCATTTAGGTTCTGTTGTCAGAGTGATTTAATGTGCTGCAAGTAAGTGTAAGGTCAAAAAAATGCAAATGTTTTTCAAAATATATCTTGGGGATACATTTTGAAAATAATTTGCCAAGGATGGGAAAATTCTAAAAACTGAGGGCAAATATTAAAATTTTAAATACCAGCACAATAATTAATATATTTTTTGGTATGTTAAATATCAACTCATGGTCCAACAGATTTTAAGATTAAAGGAATTTTTAGATAAAATAAATAAACAAATAAATAAATAATAAATTAATTAAATAAATATATAAATATATTAAATAATAAATAAATAAACTAAATAAAACCATAATTTATTTATAATAAAAATAATAAATAAATAAATAATAAATGAAAATTGGTTTTTCATGATCTTGCAACAAAATGTTTTTTAAGCGTGGTTCAAGTACCGTTGCAATCATGACATCTTTTACTGTTGTGTACAACTGAAACCTAGATTTAATACTTTTCTGAAGAGAGATAGCAAATGCAATTCCAGGGTTACTTTGATCTTCAACATAGTAAGAAAGTGTTGCCTCAATTTTTATATTATATATTATTTTTATTATATATAATATATATTATATTTTTATTTACATTTATTATTTTTTTGTTATAAATAAAACTGTGAAAATTTTTAGAAAAATAAATAAATAACAATTATATTCATATATTCCTTTTTTTAATCACTATATAATGTGGTTTTGGCCCTATGAATAATAGATAGATAGATGAACATGTTCTGCAGTCACAAAGTAGGTAGATGAAAAACAAATTATAAAAAAATACAGTTAATATAAACCCTAGGTTATACTTAATACAAATAATAATAATAATAATAATAATAATCATCAAACACTATTATCCAAAAACAAGTTTTCTTAGTCACTTCCTGAAGAACACTTTGGGTTTGGATCGGCAGGCAACAGCATTTCTAGGGTTTCAGGTAGGTAAGAATTTAGCTTCCTCTTTTTTATTCTCCTTCTACAACTCACTAATGGGTCTGAACTTAAAAGTAGGTGGTTAAAGATGTCTCTATTGCAGTTTTCTCGAGAATATTTTCGTGCGAAATCTTGTCGATATGACCAGAAGTACTTGGTCATTATGAACTCATGTTTCACGGTAAATTTTTTTGCCACACAAATCTAAATCAGTTGCAATGAGCGAGTTTATAGAAGTATTGACATGATTGATTTCTTCTTGTGTAACATCAATAGTTTCTTTGACGAATCTAAATCTTATAGGCCGACAAAATCAAGGAGAAGCCCCTCCCTTTTTCTTTTTCTAGGAGAAGAGGGTGTTGGATTTCTCCATACAGTCTTTTAATTTTTTTTTTCCTCACACTAATTTTAAAGGCACGAAGCAGCTCTGGAATATGTTCATATCACTGTCCGCATCACTGCCTAACTTTTGTTTGTACTGGGATTGCTGGGACCCATCGCAGCCCCATTTGCAGATTAATTTTAGGGATTCACGTTCTTCCAGATACGTACTCTGATAATCGCCTAACGGTAATGTCGACCAAAAGCTGCAATTGAACTTCTTCTGCATTAGTGCTAGTTACCGTGCATGCTTCTTGTGGCGGATAACACTTTTTTTTTTTTTTGTAAAAGACTGTAACACGGAAATAATTTCTTATTAATGCTTCTTATAATATCATATTGCTCTCGTGTTGGTCTGCATCGATGAACATTTGATTTGCTTCCTAGATGGTCAAAGGGATAATTATATCTTTTGATGACTTTGTGCGATGGTATGCCTTTTTGTTTTTTGTTGCGCGAGTTGGCGAACGGACGATTTCCTTGAGTACATTCGAAGCATCTCGCTTTCCAGTTTTTCTTAACTCTACTTGAGCAGCATGCACCATGATGTCCTCGTCAAAGTTAGAGCGAAGATATTCAGTTTTTCTTCTTTTTCTTCTCTCGCTCAGCTCCCCAAAAGATTTACTCGGTCGACCTGGCCGACTTCCCGGACTGTCGGAAATGGGAATCGCAAAGGTCCCTTCTAGCCAAGAGTGATTGTATTTAAGAAAAATATCTTCTTTGTTATGAGCTTTAGTCCATCTTTTCTTTATTTCTGATTTGAAATGTGCAAAATTGCTTTAAAAGATTCAATTTGGTAATTGCTGTAGCCTTTATAAGATAAGAGTTGATTTTTCAAGGAATTAAGTTTTGCATTTAAATTAGGTAAATTTTCACTGTTCATGCGGTCAAACAAGTATTTCCTAGTAACGATCCTCATTCTCGATGCACCCATAAAACCTAAAACAAATTAACACCTCATTTAAAGCCAAAAAATGAAGAATATTTTCATACAATTTACTGAACAATTTTCAAAACACTAAATTTCTGTTTATCCGGGCTTATCCGGGGCCAAATCCTGGGTTTATTAAAAGAAAATACATTGAACAATGAACTGCAAACAAAATCTTAGCCCGATCTATCCCGATAGAATGAAAAAGTACCTATACAATATATTTTTATGAAGAAAAAAAAAGAAAAGAAAGTCCATTGAAGGGTCTACTTTTAGAGCTTAAAAATGAACTTCTAAACAAATAAATTATAGAAATTAAAATATATAAGTTACTGACCTGTTGTTTCAGAATCCATGATTTTTCCCACCACTGATCAACTTAAAAACATTAAATTTCACTTTTGAAGTGTAGCTTTTGTATAGCACTGAGAACAGAAAACGTACACGAAGCGATACAATCAGATTCCGACTGACGGTAACGGTGCGTAAAGTGTGAGCGGGGAGCGGGAGGGGCTGGGTTTAGTTATCGGACGTGTCCTGCACCTCAGGTAGTCATTTTCGTAAAAATGTGTATTGTTTTGATAACTGGACTTTCGGCCGCTTGGATCGTTGAAATACCCCTATGTGCGCTGTTATCTATCCCTTAGTGGCCTGGGAATTCTGCGTAGAGTGGCATGAATAAGCACTGTTATTCTGGATGCTTCAAATGTCTGGTCGGCTCAGGATGACGCGACATGTCACAACTACTCCAGTCTGTTCCAGAAAGACTGTCAAGGGTTAAAAGCGGCGATGCCGGCTTCCGCGGGAGTTCCAAGAGTTCCGAAAGTGCCAGTTGAGTGAAGTACGCGTTCGGTGAGGACGAGAGACCTCCCTTTGAGAGCGGTGCGACGGGACCATATGTGTGTGACCGAGTGGTGTGAGACTGTGTGTGGACAGGTGTGAGGTAAGGGGCGAACCACTGTTGAGCCTAGATCCAGTGAGGAGTGTGAACTGTGGACTGGGCAGATACCGTATTTACTCGTGTATAGCGCGCACCACGATTTTTGCAACAAATTCCAAAGAAAAAAAATTTTTTTCCCGTAAATAAATTGTACTAACATTTTGTGGTACCTGTTAAGTAATTACGTATGAAACAAATGATAATTTAAATTGATGTGTGGTGATGCGTCAGGAAAATACTTAAACTCTGCTGTGTAGACGGAAGATAATGAAGCGCTGTATCGTCACAACTATTACGTGGGCGGGAGGAAGGGAGGCAGACAGGAATGTGACACGGAGGACTAGATGACTCACCGGTAGCAGCTGCAACGAAGCGAAGGAAGTGGGAGGGGGACTGGTGTCAACATTCTCTCTCTCTCTCTCTCTTTTATTTTACTAGCTGTAGAGGGGGAGGTCTAAAAATAAACAAGAGACCTGCGAGCTTGCGCGCGCGCACGTGTGTGTGTGTGTGTGTGTGAGAAAGAGAGGCCTTGTTGCTTGTGCGTATGTGTGGGGGCTGGCCAGAAACGTCACCCGTCAACCGGCAGCTAAGCCCACCCCACACGATGCCCATTTTCTGCTATAACTTCTGTTATACCCATGGGTATAAAAATTTTCATAAAAATTTGTATAGCAGAACCGCAGAAAGATTTCTTAACTCCATACACACGATACCTAGAATGCTAACAGAAAACCAGCCAACGCAGTTGCCGACCAAAGCAAACATATCAGGGGAGGATAAACCTGTCGTAGTCAACTTATCAAAATACTGAAAAAAAAAGTGAAAGTTACACCTGTTTGTGTTAAAAATTATGTAACTTGCGGAAATATTATTTGATATTTTATCTTATATTTTTCATTTGCAAATAAATAACAAAATTGGTTTAATATTTAAAAACAAATTAAGAGCAATTTTGGAATTACAAATATATTTTTAAGTTGTAGGTTGATTTCAAAATCTAAAAATATATAAATTTCAATGATACAAGGGACATTGGGTTTACTAAATGTAGTTTATGTACGGTTTAAATTCTAATATTAATTTAATTATACAGTTAATCAAGCTAATTTCATTGTAATAGTAAAAAATGATTCATATATGTTATATATAAGATTTATTGATTACTTATATATTTAACTACATAATTAGAGGAATTGTAACTAATATTTTTTGTAACCCAGTGAGACAAATAAACACACACATATCGCGTAATAAATTTAAATCTTAGGTGAAGAAAAACATTTTGCATGTTTTATTTTACCCTCACAGGTGTGTCGCTATGAAGTATCAGTTTATTCATTATTAATTTATGGACACTCGTTTCTTAATAAATGTTGGCGTTTTAATTATAAAATTAACTTTTGGTTTAAATTATTTGTGAACATGTGATTTTACTTTACTTTTTTAAAAGTAAAAATAAATCTAGGTACGTAGTACTACGAATAAAATCAGTGGACTGAGACACCTAAATGTAGTTAATAATATTATATCATAAATGAATTCTAATAATTTATATTTGCAGAAAGCACAGTATGTACAATTTAATTATCTGTTTTAAAAAAAAAAAAAAAATTGGACTGATGATGATTTGAACCACATTCAAAATCGCCCTTCTACCGCTGCCATCGTGCCCTTCGCCACTACGCTACCGCAACTTCTACTAATGCAATGGGAGATAATGGGTAATATATATTGCAACGTATTTTCATAACGTATTTTAAAATTTACGATTACTTCTTTCTGTGGCAATTTCAGCTTAACAAATATATTCCATAGTAGTTTTACTATTATAAAGTTTCATTTGGCATACCATTACATTTGTTACGTCCCTTAATGTTGACAATACAGACTATATACGGGGTTATATTGCAACACGTGGGTCCGCCATCTTGACGGCTCCAGCTCGTGGGTATAGCAGAAAAATAGAACACGTTCTATTACGGTTTTGGCTAAGACTTCGGTTATGAAAACTTTTATACCCAGAGCCAGACCCCTTGGAAGGGTGCTGAATTGTTACCCACACGGGAGCAGGCGCGCTAGCATAAAAATTACATGAAAACTGCTAAGGAAATGGGTGTCGTGTGGGGCAGGCTTTAACGACTTCCACTCCTCCCCGCCTCGTCTACTCACTTTTTTTTTTTTTTCCGTGTATAGCGCGCATCCTTATTTTTTTCCTTTACTTGAGGGGAAAAAAGGGCGCGCTATACACGAGTATATACGGTACTTAGTGATTTGTGAACAGACTTTAAGTGTGGTGATTTATTCTTAATGTAAATATAAATATTGGTAGTAAATAAAACCGTACGAAAATCTATTGGGCTACACTTACGATCCTGTTTTCCCTACTCGTAACAATAGCTTTAAGACTACGGAACAACAGTTCCTTATATTATAGATCCTGCAAGCATTAAATAGTATACTTATATTAAATTACAAAGTTTATCTTAAAATGCAAACATGCACTTTATTCAAAACTCTGGATTACATTTTGCAATTAAAATTTTTAAAAAATAAGAATCACAAATAAAATTGAAGTCTGCAATTTCCACTCAGAGCAAACCTCAAATGCATTGTCAATTTGTATAGGAATATCATGATGATTTGCTTACACTTTCACCCCGTACTCAAAACTAGCCTATGGGTCAACATGATTTGTTGAGGCTTTCATAGAAATCACTTACTTGAGAGATACATACCATGTTTTCCTAAAGATTTTCTTGCCCACAGGATCATAGTCGAATTCAACATAAAAATGAAATTTGTGTATATATCATGTTACGTGTATAACATTTATTATTTAGTAGCTTATCGCTTATATTGACATATTTATTTTTTAAACTTATCCCTATCAAATTGTAATGTCTGAAGGGACCTGATTGTGTAATACAGAAGAAAAATTTATTCATCAAAATTCTTTTCATAAATAATGTTTTCCAAGAAAACATGTGATATTCTTAATCATTTGATGCAATAGCTTTATTTTCTTTCACTGAGCAATTGTTTAATGAGTGAAAAGTAACGCATAAGTTAAAAAGAAAATCGTAGCCTCTTGTACACATCTTAGAAAATTTTTGGGACACTTCACTTCACTTCAAATCCAGAAGTGCAAAGCGCAAGCTAAAATGCCAGATGTTTAAAGTTGGCTGATGCTTGCATAGTTTTTTTTTTTTAGCTTTGTGTAATTTATGAACTGGTATTTGAAAACCTCATCATTTAACTGTTTCTGTCTTGCGTGGTTTATAAGCCTTAGAGTGGAGGGTCGCTACCCAAACCTCGGCGGTCAAAAATTAGCCTGTGGACTGCTCTAAGCTATTGGGACAACTCGATCTACGTATTCTCAACACCATGCCAGGCACTGCAATGGACCTCCTGACAAACTACAGTACTCACAGTGACAAACCACCACGAGCCGGGCCTGAAGATGCAACGAGACATGAACCCCATCTCGCTCGCTGGGGAGATAACATGCAAGTGGAGGTGCGATATCGAGTGGAATGGAGGCCAGTGGAACCCAAACCTGCACACACAATGCAGAACACACAATAAATGCACTGTTTTCAACTTTCCTAGAACTCTAACCACCACAATTCACAGACTACAGTGATACCTCACTACCAAGTACATCGCTATGAAAGATTTCTCATTCCAAAGTGTGTATAATTTCAGATCCCTACAAGATGTTTTACATTAATTAACAGTTTAGTATAAAGAGATGTACTAAAACTATGGGTTTTTAAGGTACATTGTAATATTTGAAATGAGATTTTACTGTACTTATAAGGTAAATTAATTTTTTTAAATCATGATTGTACAGTTGCAGAAATTTTTTTCTATTGTCAAAAGTTTCATAATAGATGAGTTCACCAATGTATCAAGCTGTCATTTATTTGAACTAAAAAACAATTAGCAAAATAAAAATTTTGTAATTTGCCCCAAGTTTCCACTGAGGCAACATTTTGGGAACATCTCGAATGTGATTTTGTTGTCGAACCCTGGGTGTATACTCCGATTTAACACATGTTGCACGACGCAAGTGACAGTGTCAAATGCATTAGCCTTTCCAAGAATCCTGTCACCAGTTGTCGCCAAACTTTCACGCTGGTTGGGAAACAGATGACGTGTACAGGCAAGAAAAAGACGGCTTTCAAAAAGATGGTACCAATCATGTGACATGTTCGACTCTCAGAATACAAAAATAATAATTTAAAACTCGATACAGTGAAAGCAATGGAGGCTTAGTTTAAGTGTGAAGTAGCAGAAATTTGAAAAATATATATATGTGTGTGATGTAAGGGAACCAAAAAATTCTTAAAAGAAACATTAGTATTTTTAGCTGTCTCTGGTAGCCAGAAACTACAGCATTACTAACAACCTAACTTTTGATAGGACTAAAAACTGATAATTTGTTTCAGATTTCCTTACTCTTTGATGACATTTTTCTATAACAGTGGCTTTCACCCTGCAGCCTGCCAGGTTTTTTTTTCAGACCTGCGGATGGATACATTTTTATTTTAAAATGGTTTTTAATTCTTAAATATGATTTTAGTGTAATGTAAAAGTAAAAAAAATAATATTTTCATTCATTTAGTTTTAACATACAATTTTATCATCCTAATGTTTTTGTTTCAGAAATGTATTTTATTAACTAATTATATAAAAGTAAATAATAAACCTCAAGTTACTTTTTCATCTTGTTAAATAATGAAAAGCAAATTCAAATAAAAAAATAATGACTGTAACTAATATGGTATGCAGCTGAGAAAACAATTGACCTTAGAATAAAAAGTTGAATACCACTGTTCTAAATATATTCAAAAACTTCTTTACAAATTCTGGAGACAATTTTTAAGAGGGCTTAACTTCGTCACAATATCCTCTTGAAATGGCACGTTTCTAAGAATATCTCTCGCCTCAACCAACTGTGTTCTCACTTTCACTTAACAACAGCACCAATCAAGACCAAAAATGCAGCAGCTGCTATAGTTTCTTTCAATCTGATGAATGGCTGTGTGTTTGTAGAAAGCAGTGGATGTGGGTAGGCAACAGGCAACATGTTGCCTACCATGAGCAACAGCAGTGGAAATGTTTCTCGTAGGAACGACATGAAACATGTTACCTTTACAACATGTGACATGCGACATGACGACAAAATGTTGCTTGTCGCTTGTTGCCTCAGTAGAAACGCGGCTTAAAACCTATTTTTATTCCTGTCAAAAACCTGGGGTAGAATGGTACTGAAATGATGACTACAAACTTTACATAAATAACCCTTAAATGAAAAAAATTTTTAAAGAAAAATCTATCATTGTAAAAAAGGATATAATTGAAACTTAGATTTGGTATTGTAAAAATATTTGGATAAAAGGTTTTTACCCTGTTAATGAATAGATATTAGTGGTAGAAAATTTAAGACAACTGATATCAAGCACCCTATGCTTTTTTTTCATTAAAATTTAATGTTTTGTTTATTTCTTGATTCTTATTTTTTGCTTATTAAATTTTTTTATTATACAGAGTTGTAGTTAATTCTGTCGCTTTTGAACAAATTATTTAAATTTTAAGATTATTTTGAACTTTTTAGTTCATACTGAATTAAAAATTCCTCGAAAGGCACTAGAAAATCAATTTTCGAAGTCCTGGGCCTGATGGTGCCCGAAGTCTCTGGAAGCATGTCAAAATTAATGTACTTTTATTGTCCCGACTTACAAATACAGGGGTAAAATGACCCCCTGGGGGGGAGAAGGGTTGTGTGTTTGAGGATCCCGAATGGCTTGTAAACACTTTAAATCGAAAAAGAATTAATTTTTGAACTTTTGTGGTTGGAGGAAGTTGACTTCGGGCAAACTTCCCACCATGCCCCATACTCATGTATATACAAAAAGCATGGTTATCGCCCATAGCACAAAAGTAGTGTTTTTTTTTGCCCCTATGGCCCCTCCCCTTTATTCACTCTACAGGCCATAGTCATGAAATTATTGTATTTTCATCGAGATTACATATACTTGCAAAGTTTCAAATTGATATGACAATTATAAGTAGGTTAAAATAAACTTACAAGATTTTATTACAAAGTTAGTTAGTTAGTTACAAGTAAAGCTAATAAAAGTGTGTTAAAAACCTAATGGATTTGTGTAAAGATGTCTTCTTTGTAAAATCAGTGACAATTTATATTCACTTTTTTTTTTAAAGTATCTACTTTAAAGAAAATTTTCAACTATGCTACGTAAAATGAATTTAACATTATTTGGCCTATTATGAACAAGCAAAATCAGTAATTTGACATCTTATCTACTGATTTATTTAATATATACATATATTAATTTTCTATATATTACATACCACGTGTATATATATTATATATATATATATATATATATATATATATATATATATATATATATAGAGAGAGAGAGAGAGAGAGAGAGAGAGAGAGAGAGAAAGAGAAAGAGACTCACCTCACATCACGCAAATCTGCACCATGTTTTTCCAAAATCTGTTTTCCAATTTTGACCAAATCTTCTACTGCAATGAAAAAAATTTACAGCTATAAGATAAATGGATTAGGGTTTGATCTATCAACATTGATATGTGTGAAACTGTGAGATGGATTAGTGAGGGATATGAGAGCCTCATAAGTGTATCACAAAGTGTTGATTAAGTCGGTAACTATTTATTTTAAAGGAGAAGTGAAGTTCTGCACATGGGCTGCTTTTGCACCAAGCTGGAACTTCTCATTGTTAAGGAGGGCCTAGGTGGTCAATTATTTGTTCAAAAGATCAAGTCAATGACGCACACTTCATTAAACCCATTAATCAACCCTTAAATCTTTTGATCAAAACTCATTCGTAGTGGAGTTTCCATATGGAAGGTAGTATTCCTTTTGTTGCGAGAATTTAGTGAATTAATAGTGAAATTGTGCTCTTTTTGTGTAGTTACATTTTTGTGGCTTATCAAATACAGCGTTTACCTACATACCTACCAACAAAACAATGATTGATGCAACCTTTTGATCAAGATGGTTGACCATCTAGGGCCTACTTTAGGTACAATACTTATGGTACTTTTTTAGATTTGTAGCTCAGCTTCAAAGCCAGCTTATCCTCAGTGAAAAATCATACTGGCTTACTGCAACATCCACCACATTTATCCACTTGCAAAAAGTCTGTTTTCATATAAATTATCTAACCACTAGTCTCATATATATCGCAGATTAAGTGATAGTGGGAAGTTTGGACACACTTACGAGAGCTGCCAGAAGTGTGAATGAATTGGCGAAAGTCTGTTCAAACTCATGTCTCCTCACGCGCTAAAAGAAAACTTACAGACTGACTTCTGATCTGGTAGCAGACTCTTAACATCTCTGATGTGTTCTCTCGTGACTATCAGAAAATGGTGCTTAGCAGCTGGTTTTATGTCAGGGAAGACGACATACTTTTCATCCTGTAACAACAAAAAAAAATGTTTGATACAATTGATTCATTAATATAATGAAAGAAACAAGTTTGGTTATTTAAGGACCTTCTGCTTGACTCTAGAATTTCTGGGTGTGGAGCCATGGCGTTTTTTTTGTAAAATTTCCTCCTTCCTATCCTTTCCTTCAGGTAACAGAATTAATGCAATGGTTTACTGAAATAATGTTTTGAGAATGTCAATATAATTTACATTTGTGATTATCATTTGCGTTGATGTCAACCAGTGGCTGAACCTGATTCAGTACCAATTATCTCCACCCCCTTCCCTATTCTCTTTGAACCGTCTGCTTGTGTGTGTGTGTGTGTGTGTGTGTGTGTGTGTGTGTGTGCGCGCGCGCATATGCGCGAACCAGCACTCAAACACAGCATGCCAGCAAACCCCCAGGATTGGCAGCAGTGTCAGAGCAACATAGCCCTTAAATAATTGTTGTTTCAAATGTTTTGCCACCCCAGGTCAATGTTCATTTACAGCAGACTCTTAAAGAAACCAGTAGAAAGTATCCTAAATCTTAACGTAATTTGTGTATTTGTACCACACACGGACCCAAAATCATCCGAAGATATCCGATGCTTTGAAATTGATTGAAATATACATATATTGGTTTGTGCATTTAAGTAAGGGTTTGTGCTACTCCAAAACTTGGCTTAATTTAGTGAATGTAATTGTTTTTTTTTTTTTTTTTAACCTAGAGCACAATATCTAGTCTTTAATGAACGCCCATTAAATAAGTCGTGTACAGCTACTCAGGAATTAAAGTTTTCTTTTTTAATCTCTAAACATGTGTTATAAGAAAAAAAATTCTTAAAACATTTTCTTTCATTCTCGTGGCCTACCTCTGGAAGACAGACTGTGTAACCTAATCATTTTATTTCGCACACCGTAGTTTTAACTAGCTAAAGCAAACCCGACTCTATTTGGCCATGTGTGTGGATCAGATGTCGCTGTAAGTGATTCAGTGCCGTAGAGCGTTCTCAAACATAATATATGTAAAAGTAAGTTGGTATAAATATCACGGGACATTAAATATGTGCTCTTGAATCCATGTGTTTACGAAGCAAGGCATTGGTATGTCTTAGTAGCCCACGTGTATTAAATTTCAGACTTCCCAACTGAGAGCAGGCCAGGTCTTTGTAGAGGTGGGAATTGGGTCATTTAGTGACATCACACACTAAGCGGTAGCCTTCAGTCTAGTTCACGTGCCCCCTAGCATGATGGTGCTCCAACAACAGTTTAGTGCAGTTTAATCCTTTACTACATGCAGTGCTAATGAATAATCATTCTCAAGTTAAGGTTCTTTTTCTTATTAAATTTTTTTTTTCCGCTGCTGACTTGTAGCCACCTGACAGGTATTTAGCCAAACATGTGGCCAATTACCATTGGGTAAATTTATTCCAAATCACATATCAAAGTTTGTCCCTTGATCCTGATGGCAAGGTCCTAAATATATTAAATATATTGATCCTAAGTTACATGATGCTAGCTGTTTTAATTTAACATGTCGAAAGATTCTGAATAATAAAAAAACTTGAATATCACAATACAAACAATTTATGTCACAGGTATTGTAGAAATTATTTCTTTCATATACATTTTAGGATCATAATTTATTGTAAGCCTATATCACAAGTTTTTACTATGTCCAGGATCTTTCGATAAACTAAATGAGTGGAAGGAGTAAACATGGGACAGCAGATCGATGCCTGCTTCATAGATTTTGAGAAGGCTTTTGACAAGGTATCTCATAAGACGTTGATGAAGAAGGTGGAGAGAATGATAAGGGACAGAATTGGTGATTTCTTAAGGAACAGGAAACAGAGGGTACATACAGAGGACGAGATGTCTGAGGAGGGAAGTGTCACATCAGGAGTGCCACAGGCAGTGTCCTTGGACAGCTGCTCTTCACCATCATGGTGAATGACTTAGGGGAGGAAATAAATGGGCATGAGACTATTTGCAGATGACTGTGTTGTGCATGCTGAGGAGAGAGGGTTGCAGGAGGATTTAAATATGCTGGAAGAGTGGGTGGAGGAACGGAATGAGGATAAGTGAAAGTGGTCAGGTTCACAAGGAAAGGGAATGTTCTTAAGAGGGACTACTACTGGAGAGTAGTTGTTATAGGTGAGGCCTCAAGCTATAAATACTTAGGGGTAGGGCTACAAGGAAATATGGGGTGGGGGGAACAAGTGGAGAAGGTAGTCAGGCCCTGGGCATGCTGGGAAGAGTTCTTAGGGGAGGAAGTAGTTTATTAAAAGAAAAGGCCTACACAATGGTTCAACCCATGCTTAAGTATGCAGCAGCAGTATGGGACCCTTATACAGCAGTGATTGAGAGGGAACTGGAGGGGGTGCAGAGGAGAGCAGCTAGGTGGGTGAAGGGTAAGTGGTGGAGAATTGATAGTGATGAAAAGGGAGAGTATAGTTCAACAGAGATAATGAAGGAAATGGGTGGGAGAGCATAGGGATAGAAGGCAGAGGGAGAGGCTAGAATGGATGTACCAAATGCTGTGCGGGGTGGGAGAGTGGGGACCTGGGGAGACGAGTTGTGAAGGGGAAGTCTAGAAGTAGGAGGGAGAACACTAAGAAGGTCTTTAATGAACCAAGAAATATGGAACGGGATAAAAATTCTATGGTTGTAAGAATGATAGGAAATTATAATGTGTTAGATAAGAAGTGTGTATATGGGCTAGTAGTGTGGCTCAGTTCAGGAGAAGAGTAAGAGCGAAGTAGGGGTAATGCTTGCCACTGGATTTTTTTTACATATTCATAGCAATCATAACTAATGAATCACAGAATCAATTTTCACAGGACCATGGCATCAAGATCACAGGATAAACTTTGATGTGTGATATGGAACTTCTACACATGAGGAGACTGAGTGAAATAGTTAAGTAATGTAGTTGCGAAATGAATTGATGTTTAAAACGACCCGAAAAAAAAACCTAATCGATAATTGACACGACCGCGTTTTCAGCCAACAACCTCAAAACAAGTTATAAATATTATGAATTGAATTGAAACACTGCGGCAAACTCTTAATTAGTTTTTTTTTTTTAATTTAAATGGACAACAACTGTTGATTAATTCTTAATTTTCCCTCTCATCAAAATATTTTAATTTGGATGAGGGAAATACAAATGAGTGAACTATATATAAGCACCTGATATAATATGTTTGATTGTTCCTTTCCATCACATATGCGACAAAAAACACAAGTTTCTCTATCTAAAAGTGACATAATAATTATTGTAAGGAATGTTTATGGCAGAACAACAGTAGTAAATATTAACACGCGTTAATCCATAGACTTAAAATACACAGAACGGTTCATGTCTTCTGCGCATGTTACTAACATAGACGTACTAACTGTTAACGCGGGCCGTTCTCCGATACTGTGGTGAACAGGGGCTGTCGTGACTTGTTTTGCTGAAAATGGGATTGTTGTTTGCCCGGCGCCAGCTCTGTGAAAAGCACATCACACTCTGAGGTGGGAATGAACAGTCCGGCGTAGTATGACTGACCAAGAATGCACCCGCGTCGGAGAACTCTGCGGAGGAAACTTACCGGACTACTAATTGGTACACATGTTGAGGACACGTGAACACGTCCCTGCGACGACCAGCCTTATCATTTTCGCATATAGACATGATAGGGCGACTGGGTTGTAAGATATTACTCACAGTTCGGTGTCTAACTGCAGGGGTGCCCACAAGGGGGGGGGGGGGGGGGGGTAACGACGCAGACAGCGTAATTAAAATTTCAGGGGGGGGGGGGTTGGGTTGTTAAAAGACGAGAAAAAAATATATATATTATTTACATACTTATAGCTTCTAATGTAAAAATATGTTTCTGGTGCTTTGATAATTGAAAGGGATCTTGTAAATCAAATTGGCAACAAAAGCAGTTTGGCATCTGTCGGTTCAGGATGGTCCCTATCCCCGCTTTGACAATAAGCGCACACACTCAAAAGTAAAAAATAAATAAAAAGCTTCGCGCCTGCGCAGACCGTGCAACTGAAAGGAGAATCTGATGCATTCTATCAGGCTTGGAAATTCTATACCTCTGTTCAGCTCATGCCCGCCTGATAGTTGAGACCATATTTCCGATTATTCCCCACTCTTTCTTTACAAGTCAAAAGATATAGACAGAAAAAGGAAAAGTGTTATCACTTTACACTCATTCCTTCTCATTTCATTGTTTTGCTTGTTATAGCTGGCAGCAGGGGCGCAACAACTAAATTCCCAAAGGGGGGGGCAATATTCCTTTTTTTTAAAGAATCATCGATCCCCCCTAATGAAGCGGGGGGTTGGGGGGGTCCTCCCCCGGGAAAATTTGTATTTCAAGGTGGAAAATGGTGCTATGTAAGCAGTTTTATTATCTCAAAATTTATTACACAGCACTTTCTTTGCCCCCGTTTGCCCCCACTTCAAAGTTTCAGAGCAAAATACCCTTGCTCCCCCCTGTTGTTGCGCCCCTGGCTGGCAGCGACGCCAAGAATTGGTTGGCTATTGTCTGCCATTACTGAATGTATCAGTGCGAAGTCGGGTTGTGCTTGTGCATTATTCTTATTGTTATCATCTTCGAATTAATTAGTTTTTGAAGTGTAATCGTGATATAATGCTGGTATTGTAGCCATGCCTAAAAAGCAAACGCAATATAAATATAAATGTTTAGAGATTTTGTGTGAAGGGACTGTTAGAGATGATAAGTGGGCAGACCATTGCAAGAAGAAGCATTTTTATAAAGTTAAGCACAATTAAGAAATTAGGAAAAAAATAATTGAGGTGATGTGCAGTAATAGTTCTGCGTGGAAACCTTATGTTGAGGGAACATCGACATCTACTGCTATTTATGAACCAGAACGAGAAAGGTAAGTGTAAAATATAATAATAAATACAAATGTACATATCCGTATCAGACACTTATTACGGGGCCCGTCTACATGCCAGAAAATCGTGCTGCAGTGTGTTAGAACACGTTTTTATACCGAAACTATGTAAATGTGTGTTCATGCCATTTATCTACGAAAAGAACACACATTTCAAACGACTGCCCTTGCTTAAGGCGCTCGCCTACCTAGCAAGTGAACAGTTATACATAGTGTTTAAAATACACGTTTAAACAGAATACTACAGAACAATTTAGAAATCGGATTCGGTATGAAAATAACTTTAGGTAAGAACTAAAATATATTTTCAAAATGAACTGTACATAAAAAACAATATTTTATTACCCCCGAAACATGGCCAAAAATAGGTTTCTCAGGCTTCTGTATCTTACTAACTATTCACGGGATGTATGTGGCACTAATATAAGGGCATGCGCTGGACCTTTCTACAAACTATGCAGAAATAAAATTATTAGGTCACCGCATTGTATGCGACGGACGTAGTCTCGAAACAACAAGAAAGGGGGGTGGGGGGAGGAATGGAAAGAGAGATAATTGCACGCGATATCAATTATCTTTCTTTCCGCCATAAGAGCAGAAGTATTGGAGGTTTGGAAACACCCTATTACGGCAGTGACAATTCTTGGAAGGGGGAAAATGAATGACTCTCCCGCCGAGGGAATGCGACTGCAGCCTAGTTCCAGCACCGACCGCTGTCGCCCGCGAAGGCTGCTTAGATACCGAGTGAAAGTTCGGGATGCACTCCCAGGCAGGCGGGTGCCTTAAGTACTTTCAAGACAACACGCATATTAGAAACACCTTTTTTGGGCCACGAGGCGGGCCCCTTCAGGGCATTTTCTAGTGTGTGTGTAAATTCATTATGAAATTATTACATGTTTTTTAGGCCATTAAAATAGGCATTTCAAAATATTCCCAATTTTGCAAAGTATATATGTATATATTTTTTAGGAATGATGTCACACAAAATGGAGAGGAATATTCAGATATTTTGTAGGGCCAGTCAACAACTTATCCTGATACTTCTGGTTCACCCTACATAGTTTTTGGTAACAACTACTCTGCTGAGAATCCTCCTGTGACTGATGGTATTCTGTCGATGTCATCCACCACTGACATGTCAAGTGTTCCTGGGCCTTCGCATGGATTTAATGCAGTTGAGAAATTTCAAGATCAATTATCTTTCAGCTTGCCCTCTAGCATTCAGCCTGAGTTAAACACATAAATAATAATGCCGGACACTGAAGTGGCATCTGCTGAATTGATTTCCGACGAGAATAACAGTGATCCTTGTAGACTGAGTGAAATCAAACTGACAGCCAGAGACATAGAGTTTGGCTTGAAATTGGAAAATAATGAGTTTTATCCTGAATACGATTTTCCATCAGTCAACAACAGAAAATTATCAATGAAGTTGCGGAAGTACAAACTTCCTGATGGCATGGTAAAAGATAGAAATTGGTTGGTTTACAGTAAACGGAATGATTCTGCGTATTGTTTGCACTGCCTTCTGTTTGCACTACCCAACCATCATTCTACTTGGTCATCTGGTAACGGCTATCAAGGATGGCGCACAGGTAATGCACAAAGAGATATTGAGGTTCACGAAACTTCAAAAAACCACTTAGGTTGCCAAATTGCGAGGGTCCAGTGGATTGCAGGAAAACATGTTACCAGTACATTTTGTGAAAAAGAAAATGAGAACATTCGACACCAAAGAGAAGTTCTTTTCGTCGTCATTGATTGTTGCAGGTACTTGGTTGAAGAAATGTTAGCATTCAGAAAAAAACACTGTAGTTGAAGGAAAGCTGCCGAAGTTGTTTAAACTTCTACCTAAACACAACCCTGATGCCAGAATGTATCTCGAAAAAATTTAAAATGCAAGGATGAATAAACAAAAACTGGGATCAAATTTTCTAAGCTACAGAAATATATTGACGTCGTCCGGCCGAAGGCCACCCTAAAGCCCGACCTGCAACCGCCAGTATCCGACCCCGCTAACGGAACGCACCCCTAGTCAGGGCCGGCGCGTCCATATAGGCGAACTAGGCAACCGCCTAGGGCGCCAAGTAGCTGGGGGTGGCGCAGCGCGACACAGAACAGCTGATATAATATGTTTAACGATTATTGAAACTAGATAAAATGGATTTTTGTAACACTTTGGAATGTTTATATTGATATAAGTAATTATTTAAAGTCCACGGTGACCTGTTTATGATTTGTAATAAGTAAAAAAGTAAAAAAAAAACACAAGCCTGCTTACATTTGATTGTTGACAAAATCTTAGGCTTACGTGATGTATTTTGAGGCAAGGAAATTTTTTTTTGGGGTGTTCGATTGAGGGGGGGGGGGGGGGGGGGCGCTTTAAAGTTTTTCGCCTAGGGCGCCAATTTACCTTGCACCGGCCCTGCCCCTAGTCATGGCCCACCCGAGTCAGGCGAGCACCGGAACAAAAGGTAGAATTAAAGACCATGCCCTAATCAACCAGACACCACGATTCCTGTACATTATAAATTCAACGTAATTTAATGATAACATCACTTTTAATTAAAAACCCTGTGCAAAGGAAGTGCGACGTAGGAGTACCTGGGTCACTCACGTGTGGATTTTTATTAATACATTTGTGAGTGCTCCCCTTGCGGCCTTCAGCCTAAATTAAATAAAGTATTGTGTGACTTAATTATAACCGCCCAATTTTGGTGTCTCATTCGCCACTGGAGCAGTCAACAAGTGACAAACAGTCTCCAGTGTGACTCACATTATTTAAACATAATTAATGTAAACTTGTTGAATCCAATTCCTAAAACGTATCTGTGTATTAGATTAATTCTTATTATTTAATGTGTGAATTTAGAGCCACTTTCAATCTCTTATTAATTTCATAATTTCTGAATAACGGAACTTTAGAAATTTGGCGCGAGAGGACGCTGAGCCCTCCCCTCGCACCAGGGCCAGACGCCAGTACCGAGCGACTCGCGGACTGGGACGGACATGCGACCCATGGGGAGCCTTCAACCATTGTCTTCACCGATTTCATTCCTGGTAATTATAGTCACTCTCCAAAACCCTTTTGTAATTAACACCCCATGTGCGCCCGGTCCTTTTACGGTGTAGGGACTATCCCAGCCGCTTAAACGTAAACGCCCCGCACAACGCATTACGCGGGGCAGTGCAACATACGGCGCGGGCCGACTCCCGCAATCACAGACGTTTGGTTAATCGCCGAAGTGCACAGGCACCGGCCACAGCGACTTAAAGACTTTTAACGAATTTCATAGCGAACCATGGTCCACACAGGTGGGCCCGGACGTCGCCGTTCGCAATTTATGGGATTGGCCGACTCCAATCGAACTCTCCCCCTCTAACTCGACTGGCATGAGGGCTTAATATTAGTGACGGCGCGTCAGAGCACCCAGTGTCAACCTAGTGTAATTTATGTAGGGAAAATTAGTGTGCATAGTGTAAGTTGCCGTCCGCCGCGGTCTCGTGTTCGAGGTCAGGCGCAGGTCCTAGCGGGGTGGCTGGCTTTCTTAGAGATTTCTGTTCCGGGAGGGCACCAGGCTAGCTCGGTGTCTAACCGTGTGATGGTTGTGGGTACGTTGCCCCAGCGTGGCCCGCTAGAACCGTCGGCGGTGATAAAATTTGTTTCCTGATTAGGTTGGGTTGTTTAGGTTAATTTACATACACTGTTCTGGTTGTTCTACGGGTCGCACGTCGCGCACGGGAGGTGCGGGGTGGACGTTTTATTGTTCACGATTTACACTGGTTCATTACATTGGGCGCGAGGTATACTCGGCGGTACATGACTGCCAATGAGGCGTCGGAACACGTAGAAGTTTTGATTACACTATTATTACAATTACACTTGACAAAACGGCACCCTGTGGTGCTCTTACGTACACAATTACACTCCACACATTATCTGAGAGGGACACCTGCGTGCCTCTACGTGTGTTTACTTATTAAGCCCTCACGCCAGTCGCAGTTGAGGGAGAGCATTCGATTAGCAATGGCTAATCTCGTAATCGGTAAATAGCGGCGCGCGGGCCCACCTGTGTGGACCGCTGCTCGCTACTAAATTAAAAACACGTTTAAGCTTGGATGTAGCCTGTGCCTGTGCACTGGGCGATTAACTTAAGTTCTGGGGTGGCGGGAGACGGCCCGTACCGTATACTGCACGGCCCCACGTAATGCTTTGTGTGGGGCGTGTTAAATTGACGCGGCTGGGTTAGGCCCTACACCGGAAAAGGACCAGGCGCACACGGGGAGTATTTAAAAAAAGGTTTTGGTTGTGACTATAATTACCAGATGGACGTTCGGTGAAACAAAGAAATGCTGGCTCCCCGTGGGACGTGCGTCCGTCCCGGTCCGCGAGTCGCGCTGTACTGGCGTCTGGCCCTGGCGCGAGGGGAGAGGTGAGCTCCCTGTCGCGCCAGAGTTTCTAAAGTTCCATTATTCGTAAAAAATTACATTACTAATAAAAAGCAAGTGGCTCTAAATTCATACAATAAAACTTAATGATTAACTTAATATCTATATATGTTTTAGAATTGACATTTAATAAGTTTGTCTAAAATAAGTTTGAATATTAGAGTCAAGCTGGAGACTGTCTGTTTCTTGGTAACTACTCCAGTGGCGAATGATAATGCTAATTTGGGGCGGTTTGCGTTACGTCACACGTTTCACTACTGAATTTAGGCTGAAGGCCGCAAGGGTTGCACTCACAGCTGTTTTAGTAGAAAGCTACACGTGAGTGACCCGGGCACTCCTACGTCGCACTCTATTAATTAGGGGCTTTTGTTTGTTTCTGATTACTTTATTATTGTGTGGGGAAATTTTGTGGGCACGGGGAGTGCGTTGCATGCGTAATTAAAATGGTTCACTATTCTCTACCTTGGGCTGCGGTCCGCTCACTTGACTCAGGTAGGCCATGGCTAGGGGTGCTTTCCGTTAGCGGAGCCGAGTACTGGCGGGTGCAGGTGGGGCTTTGGGGTGGCCTTCGGCCGTACGATGTCAAACTGTAACTGCAAGTGTAACTGCCGATTTCAATTAAACGTCCACTCCGCACACTCCGTGCCCGACGTGTATACGACAGTGCAAACCAGACTCATGTATGTTATTTTATGAACTTCCCCAATCCAGTTAGGGATCAGCGTGCTATGCTGTGTAGGGTCAGTAGTGTGTCAATAACCAGGGACCCCTCACACCATGACCCCCGCCGCTATTCCTAGTGGGCCACGCAGGGGCATGCGCACCCACCGACCCACCTCGTGGTTAGCCACAGAGCTAGCCTGACGCCCTCCCGGACACGTTTTCTGCAAAAAAAAAAAAAAAACCAGCCTTCCCGCTAGGAACTACGCCAGACCTCGAACACGAGAACCCGGACGACTGCAATATCAGACTTGATTTCCATTATGACTGGCATGGTAACCCAAAGGATACTTGACAGTATAAAGGAAAGTAACAAGTTTTATGTCATTTTGTATTCAACACAAGATGTCGCTAAGAAAGAAGCAACCTTCTGATATATGTAGAAAATTCAGGACTATCTGCAAAACCATGCGAGCGACTAATAAAGGTTTTCACATCTGCTGATGTCACTGGAGCAAATCTGAAGTCAAAGTTGGTAGACACTTTGAAGGACGTAGGACTCAACCCATTAAATATAATTGGTCAAAGTATGGATGGTGCTGGCAATATGAGGGGCAATTTCTCAGGACTTAAAACTTTAATTCAAAATGAGTATGCCACTGCCTTCTATATTTGGTGTACTTCGCACAGATTCGCCCTCGTTCTTGAGAAATCAATTGATTTTTGCCCCGAGATTCGACTATTGTTTTCAGTGCTGGAAGAATTATATCGCTTGTTTAACTCTGGGCATAAAGGCATGATGTTTTTGTTGAGAAAATGGATTTGAGAACAAAGTTGAGCGACAAGAGAAAGCGACTGAAGAGGGCGCAAACAACAAGATGATCAAACAAAGCTGAAGCAATAAAAGTTATAATACTGTGCTTCGAGGAGATTACGTCAGCTTTAAAGGATTTGCAGGACAGCAAAAAATTTGACAGAGAAACCGTGACTCTTGCGAAAGGGCTATTGAGCAAGCTAATCTCTTTTAATGTAATCACTACCCTTCATGTCACCCAGTCTGTATTCACTGTAATGAATTCTATGACAGTTAGTCTTCAAGGTGTAGTTATAGATTATGGGACTGTTCAAACAATCATTAACAGTGTTAAGACTAAAATCAAGAACCTCCGAAGTGACGAAGGTTGGTTTAAAGTGTTAAAAAAATCGGAAGATTTTGCGAAAAAAACATGACATTCATCCTCTTGTACAAGTACCTGGAAGAATAAGGTTTAGGAATAGGGCAATGGACGAGATTGGAGTTGACAAGCCCATAATAGACCTAAATCATAGACTTAAAATTGAAATGTATTTTAAGCTCTCAGATTCTCTGCATCGTCAGCTCGAGGATAGATTTTCCGATCATTCCTTAAAAATAGTTATACAAATGAGCCACTTTTCTCACACAGGAGTTCTTAATGCAGAGAAAGATAATGTTAAATCTGAAGACATCAAAGAGTTGTGTTATTTCTACAAGTGGGATTGTGACTCGGCGGCTGAAGAACTGAAGAGCTTCAGTGATCTATACCTTGTCACACATACAAATATCTCACTATCCGATGTGGTAAAAGAAAGCCCAAGAACATCAAGAAAGTAAGAAGAAGAGCCTGAAGTGGCTAATGAAAACCTGGTAGATACAGAAGAAATCGATGGTGATGAGGAAAAGGAAGATGAGGGAGATGAAAAGAAAAAAATGTTTTGTGGGTAACCCAAGTGTTTCTGAAACCTTATCGATGCCTCAATAACTCTTCTGGGTTGAAAGCTATTAAAGTTGTTTATGCAACTTTACTCTCATTGGCAGTTACAAGTTGTTCCGCAGAAAGAGCAATGAGTAAGTTACGTACAGTGAAAAACAGGCTGAGATCGTGCATGGCTGTCAAATCTAATTGTTCTGTGTTCGGAAAAATATGTGCTTGCATCCATTTCGAATGATGAAATAGTTGAGAACTTCTCTCGGTCTACATCTTCAAGGAAGAAGCTTTTGTCAAGGATATAGATCAGCGTTAATTTTTAATCATGCAATTTTTTTTGCTAGTGAAAGTTATTGCAAAGAGACACAAATTCAATTTGAGCTAGATTTTCAAACAGGCAGTTATCTGTATTACTTTTGTTTGTTATGCTAAGATGTATATATATGTATATATAATATATATCTCAATGTTAACTGTTTTTAATATATGTCTCATTCAGAATTTTTAAAATTTTCCATTGTACTACTGAACTATTGTCAGTGATGCTGCGATACTATTTCATCTCATTTTTAAACTATTAATGTTGATGTCGACCCAAGTGTCTCCTAGGCTCCTTCAGGCCGTTATGCCTCGTCAGCGTCCTCTCTTGCTTAAGTGAAGTGTTTACGATAAAGGACGCACCTGCGTGCGCTCTAGCACGTCAGTGGACTTCATTATGTTTGTAAATAGTTATACTTCTTATGTACATTTTAATTCATCACGAGCCTCCACTATTGTATATATTTTGTAACTTAACAGAGCTCTCCAGTCTTAGATATTGTGTCTAATTATTGTACAAATACTTAACTAATTCTTAACTAATTAATTAACTTGTGTTTGCATTTTATCAGTTACCGTTCAATTTCTTGTAATGTCGTTTTAAATAACTATGTGATTTCTTTCGAGTGCTATGTTTGTAATGTAACCGCAGCCTGGCCCGCCACGAGACGAGTCTCTCCCACGCCGGCCTATTTCCCCTTCCCCTCCTCCGCGGCCCACAAGCTCCGGCGCGCGGACGGGCGGAGGAGAGCAGTGGCTAGCCAAACTCGGAGACGAGCAGACGTGTGCTCGCTCCGCTCCGCTCGGGACGCGTGTAGCACGGCTTCGTGTTCGCCATCAGTTTAAGCGTTACGGGACTGCTTCAGCAGTCGAGTTGCACTGTGTCAGAATTCGTTGCACCGCCGAACTTTCTGAGTCAGTACCTACGTTTCGTCACAGAACTACCTCCGCATACGTGACAGGCCGCGTACATGCTATGTAGCACCGCTGAACTTTCGTAACCGGTACGATTCGCCACGGAACTGCATTCATTTTGTTGCGAAGAGTTTATTTCCGGGAGTCTGGATTGCGGCGGGGGAGGACGCTCGTTCCGCAACGTGCCGGCCAGGCTACGATAGGATTCTTCACGGAATAAAGGAGCTCGTGGAAACAGACAGCATCATCTTCTCCTTGCTACCATCTACCTTTCCTTCCATCCACTTAAATTTCCCTCCTGGTCCCATATTTCACGGTCCCGGCCACGTTGGCCTGAACTCCACTCTCTCTCCGACTGGAGCTACGCGGGCAAATCAGAGCGAGTCTCAGGACAATTCACAACAGGGACCTAGGGACCATAGGCCGAGGGACATCAATGTAACAAGCAAGGATTGAAAAGAACATTTTCACATGTCATAGTATGCTTAAATTATAATATTAAATTTTACCTGATATGACCAAAATTATTATTAGAAAATCAGTTTTAATTAATGCAAAATGTGACAATATACAATACTAAAAAAGTATAATATTATAAAATCATTGAGTAAATCGTTGAGAAAATGGCACAAAAAATTCATTGGCTGGGGGGGGGGGGGGGCACCTCTGCTAACTGGCATTCCTTTTACTGTTGGTAAGCGAAGTGCCATTTTAAACACACACATGACTGACTACGCATTCAAACACTGTTACTAGGTCCTTGCCTCCAGTACTGTGAATTAACACAAAATGTAAATGTGTTTGTGTGTGTATATATATACACACATATACACATACACACACAGAGTAGCGAATGCATGGTGACAAAACAAAAGTAGCCGGAGCACCTCAGAACCTCCTCTGACCATCGTGAGGGCTTGACCGGGACAGAGTGGAAGTGACGTCATTGACACAACTCAATCAAAAACCTCTGGTGGCCAGTCTGTTTAGACTAAAAACAGATAGACACAATTTCCAATTTACAATGATAGTCTTCTTTTCATTTAAAAATTAAACAGAAAACTTATTACAACATAAAAGGCAGACATTGACTCAAACAGTTTGTATAGGGTGAGCTCCGGAGCTGTGGAGCGCTGCATACAGGGATGGGACCCAGCCTTTCATTAAGAACCAAGGAGGTACAATACCATTGTCAAAATCAGATGCAACATTAGCATGTACATTGGTTTACAATACATTTTTGCAACAATTTGGTATCAGTATTGATCATAAAGAAGTAATTAGACATAAGACAAATGAAAATTAATCAGTAATTAAACACTAACTGACTTGAAACCTGCAAACAAGGCGATATTAAAATATTTTTTAAACCTCACCAATGTACCTAGCAGGTGCGTCCACCATGACGCACGATTTCGAAAAGTTGATTAGAGCGTCGTATTTCCAATCATGGTGTTTTTAACCAAATGTTTCACAGATAAAGTTAGCTAGCAAGTTTATACAAACAATAACATGCTAAATGTTTTAAATTCGAAACTGCAAAACACTACAGTTTTTAAATAACTCAATAACATAATTTCAGATGTATAACATATTTTATAATTTATCACAATGATAGTTTGACGCCGACCGCCAATGCTTATCTATGTCGCATAGACCTCATCAATGTCTGAGGAAAGCGTGTGCACCAAACATGCTCGTGCGCGCACCAGGGTGTAAGAAGTGCAACGGGGCGAATGCCATGAAATTAGTGCCACGTCGGCGGAGGAGACCGGCCGGGTATGGCATATCCCTCCGCCGAACTACAAGGGTGTTTATGTATTTTTTCCACAGGAACGTATTAGACTTTATTTTCATTGTTTAACACTTTATTTCTTCCAAAATTATGTTTCACCGTGCGCCTTGTCCCAAATCTGGCCAGTTGAGTTTCCCGCGAAAATCACGCGTTTTCCGGGGGAGGGCATGCGGGGAGGGTGGTCACGGGGGGTGAAGGCGGCAGTATCCTTCCGGAGCTCATAGAGGCCGGCAACCTCCGCGCATCACGGGACCAGCATTATCTTTATTTTCACTGACAATTCTTAAACCTTTTCCTTCAGTCCCGTGGTCGGTCTCGATTTACAGCGTGGTATGTAACTTAATTAATTAGTGCTCCAAGACGAGCGTGCTACGTCATACGTAAGTACTGTGAGAGGACTGCGAGATCATCCGTCGGCACCTCACACAATATCTTAGCCAGTCGGCTACTTAGTTTTAGCCTGCACGAGGCAGCCAGTAGGCACCACGTAACCAACTTTCTAATGCATCAGTATCTGGGACAGTTCCAGGACTCATGTAGCATCACCGGAGTAGCGGGCCTACACGATCCTAACCTAGTGTAATACGTAATGTTATTGTGAAGTGTGATCTTGCTTATGGTTCCAGTTGTGTTTTGTTTAGCGTGCGCATATGTAATCATCGTGTCGTGTCAGAACTGAATGACCTTACCAGGTATTAAATTAACGAGCCTCCACTGAGGGAGTGGCAGCGCGTGTGACGATTCGTTTCGGGACAACCGTTACGGCCAGGAGGGGTAACACCTTGTAAAGGGCTGTGCCGGATTAAATGAATAAGTTTTAACACGGTGTTTTCTTGGACTTATCAGGCGTCCCGAGTGGCCTAAACAGCTCGGGGGCCCTGCTGCGGCGAACCTCTGCCTTCCGCCACAAGGCCGAACCTACCCTGAGATTCCGGACAGAACATAATACTACTAAATTTACACGGAGGTAGCTGGGTCGTGTCAAGTTGTTTTCGTTAAAAAATGATTTTTAAATTTTATAAATGAGCTTCTTGTGTTTACACTCTACTAAAATATTTTCTCAAAATGGTTGTATTTTGCGACTTCTGAATTCTATAATGTTCTATGACATTGTGCACAATGTTTTGATATTTGTAAATTGGACATGTGTAGTGATGGGGATATTTAATAATTTTTCTCGCCTTTGATATTTCGAATACAATGCAAGACGAACATTTTCCAGCTGCAGAAAGGATTTTGTCAGAAATCGAAAATGTTTTCAGAAAGGATCCGGAATTGTTAGTTTGTATAATGTTAAGGCTTTGGTAGTATGTTGTTTAGTATCTTTAAGTTCATATTATATATTGTTTTAGTTGTTATCAACCTTCTCATCAATATTAAGAACTAGTTAAATTTATTTCATTTGTAAAGGAATTGTATTTTTGATGTCTTTTTTTTTTTTTATTCTTGCTGTGATTTTTGAAAGATCCTTGGAGGGAAAAAGTGCTGAAGGAAAGTCGAATAGGACTTAGACCGCTTGAAAGGATACTGAAGGGAAGTGTCGAGAGGATGAAAGATATAGTATTTGTACAATACAGCGACTGCAAATTTTTTTTGTAAGCTCTGTACATCATAATGCAAATCATTCATTGTGAAACATGCTTAAACACCTATCACATTGGTTTGGCAGATGCTGGAATACATGTTTGCAGTATGAGACCTGTACTGTGTGACAAAAGTGAGTGGAGAAGTGGTAATGGAGGGCAGCAAGATGGTTGAGCGGTTAGGGGTGATGTAGGGAAAGATGCATGATTGTGATGGTCGGAAACTCTGCATGGTAAGAGGTAGATGGAAAAGCTGGTGAGGCTTATTGGTGGGGAAGGATGGGGCAAGCTGAGGAACAAGCTGTTGTGGGAGAGGGGTGGAGGAAAGAGCATGGGTGGGAGCTCAAAAGGGTTTGGGGAATTTTTTATTTATTTTTATTTATTTTATTTCCAAAATTCGTTCAACAGATTCTTAAAAGAATATAGAACATGTCAATAAAGTCAACAAAAAATGAACAATACAAACAATCAAATTAATTAAATCATAATATCACATCAAATTAGTACTAATTAAAACAAATATAAATACATCAATATACAAACAAATCATCATAAGTTATTCTAAACATTATTATAATATTCATTTAATGTATAAAATGAATTTTCTAATAAATAGTTTTTGAGTAGTACTTTAAATAGTCTTGGGTTGCAATGGGAGATTGCTTTTAGTTTATGAGGGAGTGCATTGAAAAGTTTTATGCCAGAGTACAGTGCACCTTTTTGATACCTTGATGTATTATTACTTGGCACATGCAAGTCGGATTTATTTCTGGTGTCATAAGTGTGTATTGCACTGTTATTATCAAAACTATCATTATTTTTAACTACAAAATTAATTAATGAGTATATATACTGACACATCATAGTAAGTATCCTTAGATTCTTAAACAATGGTCTACAAGAATCATAGTGATTAACATTAGACATTATTCTAATAATTTTTTTTGTAGTAAAAAAACATCATTAGCATAGGGTGATGATGCCCAAAAAATGAGGGAAAGAGGTTAGACACACTTTTGTAATGATGTCATTGTTTGTTTGGTTTCTTAAAATAAAGTAGAAACAATCTGAATCAGACAATATATTACATCACAGTCATTGAACACATATTTCATACAAAGCTTTTCACAAGATGGTTGCTATTTTATTTACGTAGTTTGGCTTATTGTCTATGGAGATTACATATCATAGAAAATTAAACATGACATGTTTCACTGACAATTTTTGTGTTACTAATATTAATTTTCATACAACAGCCAGGATATGAGTACACCAAGCTTCAGGGGGTGCTGTTAGAGGTGTAAGAGGATGCATGAGTTTATGAAGATATTTTAGTTTAGTTTAAATTTAATTTATTGCATCCATTATGTAGATCTTTTTGTGGAAACATGTTTGCATTAAGATATTAGATAGTCATGTTTTACAATCCTACAAAGATGATAAATTAAACAGTACTTATCATTAGTGAGTGTAGCTGGTTCCTGAATCAGTTGTAAAAAAAAAAGGAAAATTAAATTGCACTGAACAATAAATTTTATATATATATAGACACACATATACACATATACGCATATACGCACACACATACACACATATAATATAGAATGTTGGTATGTACGACGTCGATAAACTCAGACACAGTTTGACCGGATTCCTATGAAAGTTGGCACATCAAAGTATTTTTTCATGGAGAAGGTTGTTACCTTATCCATATTTTTGTAACTGACCACTAGATGGTGCTGCAGTGCATCAACTTCTGAACCGTTCAACCGATCTCCATGGGTAAACAGAAAATCATGGACATACAAACAGTAATTGTGTGCCATTTCTCTATGTCCACCACACTGTCATTAAGTGCTATCACCCTGTGTTCAGCCCGGGCAATGCAGTGTATTGCAGCTATGAATAACTACTATTCTTTTATTTGTAATCAAATTACATTTATATCAAATGCAACTAAACTATCTTTGGAGGTTTTGTATGTCAATTAGTTCTGTATGTATAGAATGTTAAGAATACTTTCACACTATCCATTTTGCTATTTTATTGATTGATTGATTACTACACTTGCGATTGGGCTTTCGCCTGGTGGCAAGTAGTCCCCCTTATACTCGCTCAAATTCTGAAGCCTCTTCCTCAAGTCCTTTCCTCTTTTCCCATCCATTATCTTTCCCTCAACTTCTATTCTGTTCAACCGATCACCATAAAAATTGGTATATACCTAGTGATTTTTATTATCCTTGATCCTCAATTACGGCAGGATCAGGCCACAGTATTTTATTGTCACGGAAGGACGGCATGATAACAATTCAGTCTAATAATTTCCTGAGTATTATAAATATTAGTTAGGAAAATGTTTGGCAAAACAATTTCAGTTGATAGGAATGTTTTGACATCAGGTTTGCTTTTTTAATTATTTAGAATTAATTTATAAAAATTATAATATGTAACGTCACGGAAGGTCAGGAAAAAGACACACTGTTCTTTCTCTGTTCACTGTGAGGTTACATTTTTTGCCTCTGAATAGAACACTAATTTAACAAGGTTCTGTATGCTTAATGTTCCAGGTATGTACATAATTTTACATACAACAACATATTTGTATAGTTTTGTTTACTTGCATATTTCAGTTATGAAAACACTTCAAGTACAATCACAGAAGGAAATTTTGTGCCATTATTGTATAAAAATCTAAGGGCTTTTATAGTTAATATTACATAGTAAAATGAACAAACACATATTAGAAGCAAATTAAGCTTCATTTATATCAGTAGGAGAGTTAAACTTGTAAATAACATTATCACTATCAATTTGACATTCCATTAATGAATCAGGGAGTAAAAACAACACATTACTTCTTGAAACTGTAAATATATCACTTTCCTCATATTCCTTTGTTGTCTATTGCCTTAAACCCCTTTACTCGAAAATCATTTGGAGACAATTATTCTTTAATTGTTCACTAGTAACAAAAAATGGAGTTCCTTTCAGAAATTACTTGGCATAGCACAATTTTTCCTTGACTTAGTTAAGAGCTTTCAACTTCCAAACTAATACTTTCTTGTGACAGTGTCTGTGGAGAGTTTTCAATGTTTCCTGGTAGTATAGTGTTAAAATTCTTAATAATTTCACAACATACACCATTACTCTCCTGTACAGAAAACACTGAATTTATTAAAAGCAAAGTACTGTTGCCGTTTTCATCTGGCACCACATAGTGATACTTACAAAGTCCGAGCACTTGGAGACAAGGTTCCCAACGATACTGTAGCTTCCATGCAAAATCTGGTATTTTAGTTTCAGGAACATACTAAATAATAATATATTTTTCTCTTTGGCAGCATAATTTTTAAAATCTTGAGCTCCATTTACTACAATTTTTTTTGAAGCTTAGATCTTAGTATCTCTCTCTTTACTTCTCCGCCACACCATCATGGGGCCCTTTTCCTTGGGACGTTTCAACATAACTGGTCAGCTGGAAAACCAGAGTATTCTTCATGGAAAAGAAGATCACATACTTTATATCTGCTTTTGAATTTGCTTGTTGCACCGTCAGAAAAATAGTTAAAAAAAATCAAATAAACAGGAGCCTTGTCTTCAAATCATTGAAATTGGTTTCATTGAATTCATGCACACTGTATTTATTATGGTTCAATGAATCTGATACTATTGCATAGCAATAACTGCAGTGAAAATTGTAACACTGGGTGAATTACATTTAGCCTGCATGTACGAGTGGTTTGCACGCTTTTGCCTGCAGCGAGTCGCCCGGAGCGAGTTGGGGGCGACGCGACTATTAGACCTGGCGCCAGCGAGTGGGAACTCGGCTCAGCACAGCAGAAACTAACCACATTTAACAAATTTTGTTTATTAAAGGTATCTTCTGAGACTTGGTATTCAACCTCCAGGTTTCAGTAGGTAATGAAAACAGAAGGAAAATATCATGTGATAAAAAATTTGGAGGGAACAGGAAACAGTTTTTTCTCTTGTATACTCAAAGTAACATAAGCCTACGATGAAATATTTGACGATAAGGAAATGGGAATTTTAAAATTATAAAAAACTGTTGTCCTTCCGTGACCAAAAATTTTATAATTTTTAAGTTTGAACATGTTTATTAAACCAACGGTTTTGCTAAGCCCTCAGTACAATTTGGCTGCAATAATTTTAAAGCCTGATATACCAATTTTTAATATTTTTCCTGATCTAATATTAAATATTAAAATATGCAACTATGTCCCACTTTATTATGGCCTGACCCAACAAAATTTTTCCAAATTTTTCTAAAATGCTTAATATATTCTAGATTACATACAAACATACAAACCATCCATTTTATATATATAGAGGTAAATAAATAAATGTTGGCAGACAAACGTATGCCGGGTTCTGTTAGTGTTTGTGCGTATGTGTGTTTAGGTGTTTATGAGGGTTTATGTGTGTGTGTGTTTATGTGTTTTGGTGGGTGCGCACATGCAGGTTGAACGCATGGGTGCTTGCGTGCGCCTGCCTTTATTGGTGTAGTTTCACAATAATTCATGTACAAAATAGATTGGCTAATAGGGAAGATAGGAAAAGAAGTTTATCGAAGGTAGAGTGACTTTGCCACAGGTTGGATGCCTACCTGCAAGCTCAAGTCCTAGTAGCATGGCTGCATTATTTTGGGAAAAAGTCCTGTAAAGGAATATCAGGAGCTTTAAATGATCCTCTCAGCGGTAATTGTTCTTTATTGTGTATCCAGTTTCCGTGAAAGCTTTGTAATGCATATCTTCAAAATAAAATAAAAATTTGTCATTGTACAGGTTTGCATCACAATCACATTGCTTACTTTATATTAATTTTTTAGATTAAAATAGAATTGGATATGTTAACAGAATAATTGCTCCTGGGCACAATGTCCCTTAAAATCTTGTACATATTTTCAAAATCAAATATATTTTTGTAATTACACAGCTTTTCATCACAAACACATCAAATTCCTTTCTTAATTTTCACGTTTTATGTTAAAATACAACTGGATATACAGTAAGGAACAATTACTTTTTATTCTTTTTTCTTTTAACTAAAATGTTGTAGCCTAATGGAGAAAATTTGCATTTGGATTTCATTGGGCCGGATGCTACGCTTAACTTGCGGTGATAAGTGATATTGTGTATTAGGATAGTTATAGGTTTTTGGAAACAAATAGTAGTTCTTTGCAGTCACTTCATTAAGAAAAACTAGCCATATCCATGTAAGTGTACAGTTCTAAGTAGCACCTTGTTATACAGGATCAGTCTTTTAAAAGAGGCCCAATTTAACCTGGAAAGGTGGAAAGGGGAAGGGGACAAAACTCTCTGGAGCCCCGGGGACCCTGGCTGAGTTTTAAGATTTTTTAAAATTCTTTGCGAGAAAATTACAACGTAGTTAATATTATTCATAGGAAGCCTTACAAGTGATTTTTTTTTTTTAACTTTGGGTTTTGAAAAGTGGTGTATTAATTAATGGGAATTGGGTCCAGACCAAATTATTTGCCCCCAGTCCCTTGGTTTCTCTCTACAGCCCTGAGAATGAGTTATTGAGTAAATACAATGCAGTTGACAAGAACTTACCCAGAGGAGATGACCTCTTCTGGGTAAGTTCTTGTCATCCTATGTATTCACTCAGTCACATTGTCGCGGGGGGGGGGGGGGGTCGATCGTTCGGCTTTAAGGTGGATTGTTAGTGGGCGCCACCACGTGGTACAGCACGTGGACCCGGTGAGACTCCTAACTCAGGGCGTGACGTCGCCCATGTGAGACGTGATATTCCCCCTTGAAAACATCTAGCACTAATTCCTGCCCGCTCTCAGCGTCGGGCACGCTTTTACCTACGCAGTGGGCTCTCAGGCGTCCCACACGCCGTCACACCCCAAGTGGTCACACAGATAGAAAATAAAAGAATAATACGTTAAATTCACACACCTGATTTATTCCGCTAATTCCGCCCACACATGTACACGGTTGAAACTGTACAAAACGCCCGCGGCACGAATCGGTTTAGGGGTAATGAGCCAACACGTGGTCACATATTAAATTACGTAGTACGAGGAAACAGACCGAGACTGGTCGTAAACTAATTAATGAAACAGTCCCCCGACCGAGAGTAGCTCCGAGGACTAAAAGAAAGTGATTGAGACGAAATTAAAGTTAACAGAATTACTTGGCAGAGAAAACAAGCGATGAGGTCCCCGGAGTGCTGATGCGTCTGCTCTCGGTCGTTGATGGCGGAAGACTGGGGCAGAGATCATGGCTCGCTCGACTAACATGGCGTCCTCCCGCCGAAACAATTGCCGTTAAAAGATATCTGCGTATTCGTGCCACGGGAAACTAAATTAACATGACAAGAATGCATTGAAAATTATGTGACAATTTATGAATAAAGAGAAAAGGTTGTACAAGTTATAATTATTTAGGTTTAAATTTAATTATTGTCTGGCTTCGGGTTTCCTCGGGAATGTCTGGAAACGCTATGATATTTTAATACATTAGTTAAAAATAAAAGTACATAAAACCCTCCCGGCCGATCTGCCGTCACGTTGCACTTAGGGAATATAAAAACAAACAACACAATTATATATACTTGTATTTTTTGGGATGCGGCGCACTGGCTCGACAGCGCCCTCTTGCCGGGCGAACACACACGCACACGTACGCACGGGTCGGCGGGAGGTTTGAATGGAGGGTGGATGGTGTTTGGGCGGTGGCATATCGGACTTGAAAGGGGTCGCAGGCCCGGACGATGTCAACATGTTCCACGGAGCCTCTTTCAAAAGAGGCTGCTGTTGCCATGGCGTGAGGTACTGGCCCGTGTACCAGGGAACCAGGGTTCAAATCCTAATCTGGCCATCTGGATTTTGATCTATCATTTTTTCAAAATCACTCGAGGCAAACCGAAATAATACCACAAAACAAATCAATACAACCCATAACATCAAAATACAAGCTTTGAAATGTAACAAAAAACATAAAATCAATCAGCAATTTGACATAACGTAACTCAACCCACAAAAATGTTATCTCTTATTATCGTAAATTCATTTAATGTAATTATTTAGCATGACTTTTGTACCAAAATGGCAACTAAATGGATTGGAAAAAAATTTATATCATGTTGCTTGATCTTTAATTTCTTTAGTTACATATTTTAACTTAATCACATTGGCACATTTTTCAAGTACTCAAAAATATGCAGATTTATTTTAATTTTTCTGATCAGTTTTTTTTCAATGCATGGTTATTACAAATAATTTAATTATATAATTGCTTTATGTGTCAATTAAAATGAGACTATTTTGACAAAACAAGTGCTAAGAATTATTGTAGTTTCATATTTGTTAATAATTGCATTATAGTTATGAATAAACACAATGTATAAAAACAAAAAGATAATTGCAGAAATCTCCTGTTTTAAAAAGGAAATTGACCTAAAAATAAACCCATAAAATCTAGTCCCTAGTTATGTGTTGTTGGCAGGAAGGAGTTTGACATTGTGCCAGTGGAAGAGAGCACCAACAAGTCGCCGGTTCTGCATGCAGAGCACTGCCTCGGGCTGGAGTCATGGTGCGTGAGGCATGTGTACTGCCACGCGTACCACCGCCTCATGGACATTCGCCAGCAGCGCATCAGAAGAGAAGGTTTGTTGTTTGCATGAAACATTACTGTGACTTATTGCCAAAATACATTTAAATAATCAGCTGCAGCTAATATCTCAGCTGTCTGCTGTGGAAATTTAGTCCGTCTCACACTTAGTTTGCAGTACAGAGTAAATGGCACCTACTGTTGCCAGATTGATACTATCCGGCTTGTTGTAATTAAATTTTTTTGCATATATTGATAATAATAAGTTTTAATATTTTTCAATTATACTTTTTTTTTCTCAGATTCTAAACACCAATTATTTTTTCTCTGGAGAAACTATTTGTAGCAATTGTTTAATGATTGTAACAAGACATTTAGTTAATTATTTAATATGGTCAAACGGATCCAAAATATTTTATATTAAATTATATAAAAACATGTTAATGAGAATAACTAGTTATAACCAAGATGGCATATTTCTGTTATTTTTTTAAAATTAAAGTAAGAATTAAATTTCTATCAAATGATGCTATGGATGAAATACAACAAAAAAATGTATATTCAAAATCTTTATTCCAAATTTTCTTTTAAAAAATTTTTTTTTGAACATTTAAAAATTTTTCTATTAGATTATAAAGCTGTCTGAAACTTTTGTGCTCTTTGGGTGTATCTGGCAACAGAGCACACCGAAACAAGGACAGCGCTAGTTGCAGGTATGATACTTTGGAAAAAGAGAGTGAATGCCCATTTAAATGCACTCTGCAATCAAAGATGAGAGGTGCTACAGGAAGAAACTATATGTTTCCTGTTGAATTTTAATTTTCACACTTGTTCTGTATTCATGATGCAGCTCCTTAATCTGACACAGTGACTACTGCCGTGCTAGACTAGTGATTTTGCAGGATTATCGAACTTCACTGTTGTGTTAGAAGGGCAAACTAAGGAAAAATTACTATACAATTCACTGATATTTAAAAAAAACTTGTACCAAGCTGCTCTGTTGTAGGAAACAATACACAGTCACTCTGGGAACTGGGAACGTGGCCAGCACAGTAGTGGTACCTGGCAATCGAGGTTGAAAAATGCCCGAAATGATCAGAATGTGAGCGGCCTGTCGATGCCGGATCACTGAATATGCCGAACAAAAGAATGCCAGGTTAAAGAAGCTCTGATTGTAGTATGTTATAAACATAGACAAGATTTTAGGGTGTTATTTGCAGTCTTATTTCGTTTTTAAAACACAGAGGATTTTTGTGTTATTATTTTTAATTTTATAAAAGCATTTGTTTAAATACTTACTCCACCAAAATAGTGGTAAAATTTATATGCTGCATTTTTATGATGAAATAATTTGTAATAAATTGGTCTAAAACAATCACATTCAGAACAATAAAAATAAATTAGCACACATTTGTGGTTTAAAAGTTATTCAATAAGAATGCACAATAAAATAAATTAATTTTTCGTATCCACGCACTATAGTACAATTTTTTTCGGTGTTATGCTATGTTTTGACATGCTTTTCGGTGTTATTTTGGTTTTATCGCAATTCACTGTATAATCTTGTCCATAGTTATAAAACCAGATGCATTTGGGAGTAGTTTTTTTCAACTTCCTCTTTCTTTGTCTGCAACTAAGACGATCATCGTAAATGCAGTTCGCTTCAAGAGCGACTGGTTTTGATACCATTCCTGGTTTAATGCTGCGCTTGCTACATATTCACAATCGCTCAGTCATTTTGTAACTGGTGACTTAAAGGAGTAGTACACCATGTTTAGTTTGTATCTCCATACTCCTACAAAAATATTAAATTTTCTGTATGTAATAGTCTACAATATTGAATACATTTTGAAAAATAACTACCTTAATCATAAATAGTTTGATTACAGCTGAAATTAAGTTTTAAAATCACATTGTTTGGTGTTCTACAGAAAAAGTAAGAATAACTGTGCAATGAAAGAAAATGGGCAGTGAGTTCAGGGATATAATGTAGTTTTAAAGATCAAGCTGATTTAGAAATTGACCTAACTGTTAAAAAAACACCTAAGTAAACCATAAAATTAATTTTAATGGTTGCAGTTCTTAAGTTACAAGTCAACTGACATTACAGGTAAAGGATCTTTTTTTTGTTGAAAATATGCACAATGCAGACCTGCCAACCCTCCCGCTTTAGGCGGGAGACTCCCGATTTTGTACCCTTTCTCCCGCCCTCCCGATTTGTCATTCAAATCTCCCGTTTTTTGGTTCTGTTTCTCTTGAAGTTTTTAATGCAATACATTTATAGAATTAATATGTTTGTACCATTATTCCGTACAATCGTATAGTAACTACGGTTTGTACCATGACGTGTAGTTATTTTAATAACCTAAATGCCCACAATTGTCGGCTAAAACGCTTGGTTAAGCGTACTTTTAAGAAAGAAACGTAGTTATTTACGATAATTATGGGAGCTGTTTTGGTACACGTTCGTCATTGGTGTTTATTAGCCAACCAGAAAAAGGTTTCATTTGTTTTCCAAGATGGCGTGTTTTGTCAACATTGTAAACTGTGTTTTCGGTGGTGTTGGTTTGAAATTAAGACGGAGTGGATTAATAATGAGTTTATGATACCACTGTTTACATTCGTGCCCAAATTCGCTTCGGTTTGTCAGCCGGCTATGTGTGAATTGTTTGTTCGTCCCCGAACAAATTCGCCTATGATTAGGATTAGGATTAGGACTGTCAATGGAGGGGGCGGAAAGAGTAGTGGGAAGGAGGTGGAGTGGAGGGATCAGGAGAGAGGAAGTGAATGAAGGAAGAAAGCGGGTGAGAGTGGCAGTGATAAACTGTAGGAGTGTCTATAGAAAGTTGGATGAGTTTTGGAGTGTCGTGGAAGCATATGGGGTGGACATTGCCATAGCAGTAGAGACGTGGCTGGACAAGGAAATAGGGGATGGGGAACTGCAGGGGGCAAACTATGAAATATTTAGAAGAGACAGGAACAGGACAGGAGGAGGGATTATGGTATGTGTGCATGAGGGACTAGTAGGATAGATTGAATGGGTAGGGGAAAGTGTGGAAATAATGGAATTGAAATTAAAAGGGAAAGGGAAAGACTTCATGCTGCTGGCAGTGTACAGACCCCCAGGGCAAGGGGAGGCGGTTATACAAGGGGTAAAGGACAGGCTGTCACTGTTGAGGGAAGATAGGTGGGTGATAGTGGCGGGGAACCTAAACATGCCAGGGGTGGTGTGGGAGCAAGGACTGGAGGAAATGGGGGTGAGGGAGCAAAGATGGGCAACCCAGTTGGTAAATAGTGGACTGGAGCAGGTGGTAGGGGAGAACACCAGGATGAGGAATGGTGAAGGACAGGGGGAATCTGGGAACCTACTAGATGTGGTGCTGGTGAGGCCTGTGGAGGTAGTAGTAGGCACTACGGTGATGGAGGGCATCAGTGACCACAAAATCCCGGTGGTGGAGATAGATATGGGATGGAGGGAGGTGAAGGAAAGTAGGAAGGAAGTGTTAAGACAGTGGAGCAGGGCGGATAGAGCAGGGGCGGAGGCATTTCTTGAATTGGAGTTCTGTAGGTGGGAAGGGATTGCAGAACTAGAAGGGAAGTGGGAGGTTTTGAGGGGCATATTGGAGCAAATGGTGGAGTGCTTCGTACCCCAAAGGAGGGTAGGGAAGTGTGGCGACCCGCCCTACTATGGACGGGAGGTAAAGGTATTAAAGCGAAAGTGCAGGAGGCTCCACGCAAGAGCCAAGAAGCGTGGAGGGGAGGGGCTAAACGCAGAAATGAAGGATCTGGCGAAGGAACTGGGAAAGAAAACTAGGGAAGCACGGGATGCGTACATGGAAAGGATGATGGAGAAAGGGGGGCGGGGAAACTGGGCGGATCTGTACCGATATGTTAGGAGAGTAAAGGGGGAGAAGGGACTGCCAGTATTAAAGGGGAGAGAAGAGCAAGAGTGTGTGAGTGACCTGGAAAAGGCTCGTTTACTGCAGGAACAATACTTATCGGTTTTTGTAAACGGGGGAGTATGGTGCGGAGCACAAGAGGAGAAGTCAGGGGGAGAGAGAGGGTTGAAAATACGGAGGGATGATGTATTAAGGGAGTTGAGGAGACTGAATGTGAGGAAGGCGGTTGGGCCAGATGGGATAGGGAACAGGCACCTCAAGCTGGGAGGGAAGGTGATCGGCAAGTACCTGCAAGTACTGTATGCGCAGTCACTGAAGGAGGGACAGCTGCCGAGGCAGTGGAAAGAGGCTGTGGTGGTGCCCATCTATAAAGGGAGTGGGAATAAGGCACACCCGGCGAACTATAGGCCGGTCAGCTTGACGTCAAACGTAGGCAAGGTGATGGAGAGGCTGGTAGTGAGTTATATAGTAGAAAGGGTGGAGGAAAGGGACTGGATGGATGAGAGGCAGCACGGCTTCCGGAGGGGTTACTCCTGTGAAACGCAGATGGCGGGGCTGCTGGAGGACTTGGTGGAGGCAGTGGATGAGGGAAAGCAGGTAGACGCTATTTTTATAGACTTTGAGAAAGCGTTTGACAGGGTGCCGCACAGGAGGGTGATGGAAAAGGTGGAGGGGTTGATAGAGGACAGGAGGGTGGTAAATTGGACAGGGGACTTCTTGAGGGACAGGATCCAGCGAGTGAGAGTGGGTAAGGAATGGTCAGAAGAGGGAAATGTGATGTCAGGGGTACCACAAGGCAGTGTCATGGGACCCCTGCTCTTCCTGATCATGATGAATGATGTAGGGGAGGGGTTGAAAAGTAGGCTGCGGTTGTTTGCGGACGATTGTGTGCTCTATGAAACTGTGGGGGAAGGGGCGCACCTGGCAGAGGATTTGCAGAAACTGGAGTGCTGGTCGAGGGAAAACGAAATGGGTATAAATGTAGGGAAAACAAAGGTGGTGAGGTTCACGAGGAAGAGAAGGGTGGAGGGAAAAGTGTACTGCTGGAAGGGACAGGTGATCCAGGAAGCTGAGGAGTATAAATACCTGGAAGTGATCCTGCAGAACGACTTGGGGTGCGGAAAGCAGGTCAAGAAGGTGGTGACGAAGGGCAGAATGGGGTTAGGGCTGCTTAGCAGGACACTGAAAGGGACAGGTAGGAATGTAAAGGAAAAGGCGTACGTGACATTGGTATGGCCAGTGTTGGAGTATGCCGCGGCGGTGTGGGACCCCTATGTGGAGAAGGAAATTGAGGAGTTGGAGAGGGTGCAGCGCAAGGCAGCGAGATGGGTAACGAATATGTGGAGGAGAAGGGAAGGCGAAGGCAGGATGGGGGAAACTCATAGACCATCAGTGATGATGAAGGAGCTGGGGTGGGACACACTGCAAGAAAGGAGGAAGGTGGAAAGGCTGGTGAGAATGAATAAGGTAATTCGTGGGGGGGAGGGGGGCTGGGGAAAGCTGGGAGCTAGGTTGCACAGAGGGCTGTATCGAGGAAGGAGGGATCATGAGTGGAAGATTCAGAGAGAATGGAGACGGACAGAGAGAGGAAGACAGGTATTCCTTGTGAGGACGGGGCGAGAGTGGAACGAACTTGAGGGGAGGACACTGGATCTGGGAGGAGGGAAGGACTTACGAAGGAGGCTCCAGAGGGGGGAGGAGTGAGGGTAGTTGGGGGTGGGAACTCCTTGCCACCGGGCGGAAGCCCAATTGCAGGTGTAAATTATTATTATTATTATGTTCGCGTCTGTGCTCACAGACAAAGTGTAGTGGTAGCATTATAGTAGTCTTAGAATTTATTCAACGGTGTATTCATAAAAATATTATTTTGTGGAAGCAGTTGCGTGATGAGTATTTTGTATGCGTTGTTTAGTTGTAGGTCTACTCCGCAATAGGGATTTAATAGAAATGGCGGTAAGTAAGCCTACAGTGAAGTATCTTGCTGTGTACCAGAAGACATTTAGTGACGAATTTCCGTGTATTTTGCAATCGAGGAAAGGTAAACATGCTGCATTTTGTTCTTTGTGTCGTTGTGATTTTTCCGTTTCGCATGCCGGAAAGGGCGACATTGTGAAGCATATAAATACGAAGAAACATGCCGTCAATGCTATGGCATCAAATCAGAAATTAGACGTTTTTCGTGACAAGTCGGAAAGAAGATAGTGTGACAAAAGCAGAGTGTTTGTTAATGTATTTTATTTTAGAAAACAATTTGCCCATTGCTTGTGCTAATCATGCTGGTTTACTCTTAAAAACTATTTTCAAAATTTACAAAATAAACAAAATTCCCCCCCCCCCCCCCCCCCTTTTCACTAAAAAACCTCCCGCTTTTTGACTGGCCAAAGTTGGCAGGTATGACAATGTTTGTAGTTTCTTCCAATAAAGTGAAACTTTGTCATAATTAAAAAATATTGTAAACTAAAGTCTCTTTAAGGATTGAAATGATTTGATTGATCAATTGATCGATCGATAGATTGATCATGATAGTGCAGTTGGGCACAAGCTCTGTGGAAAGCAGACCTCCCTACTTTTCTCTGTAACTCGCCTCATAAAGTACGTCACATTCCTTACCAATACAAACTCCTCATCCAAGATATTCCATTCCTCGATCGTTCTCTTAACCAGTGACTTTTTCTCCCTCTCTTTTCTCTTTCTCTTTCTAAATAGTTAAATACTACCTTCCTGGAGTTCTCCCTCCTGCTTCTAGATTTCCTTCTCTTTATCCTAATCCTCAGCTTTCCCCACCCTCACACCCCATTAACTTCTGGTACTTCCTCACCAACCTCTCTGCCCACCTTCTATCTTTTAAACTCTTCCACCCCGTTTCCCACATTATTCCGAATGGACTTACTACTTGCACCCCCTTTTATTTTATCATGTGTAGTGTATGGAGCTGTAGATAAGGCTACAGTTCCTGTTTGTTGCAGACACGCCGTCTATGTTGCGGCTTCTCGGCGGGGCGCTGCTCCTGAACCCAGACGTGTCGACGTTCTGGAGCATGCGGCGGGAGATAATCCGGGCGGACGTGCAGCTGGCGCACGCCGAGCTACACTTCACAGCCGTGCTGCTGTCGCGCAAGCCAAAGTGCTCGGAAGTGTTCGCTCACCGCCGCTGGTTGCTCGGCAGATTACTGCAAGGTATCTTTCATCACCTCAATCACCCATTACAGTGAATGGTTTTTAATCTAGTATTCCATGGTTTGGTGCAGTCTGTTATCCGGCGCCAATCAAACCGCTCGAGTTGTGGTGGATTCTGGCTGTTGACCTTGGCTGTCAGGTGGCACGATAGCGCTGCTGGCCTTTTTTAAATTGCATTTCAGTACAGTGTTTCGTGTTTTCTGGTGAGTTACATTGATGGATGAACTTCAGTGATCAGGCCCAGTCGTTTACGGTCCCGAAAGTGCCACATTAAAGAATAACAAATACATTTAAGGTTTGTTAAGGCAGAATTGTAGTAAGGTTACGTAGTGGTTAGACACTGAACTCACAATACAGAGAATTGGCATTCAAATCCCGGTCTGGCCAAAATACTTCAGTTTTCTGTGGTTTCTTGAAATTATGTAGGGAAATTGGTTCTTTGTGTGTTTGTATACCTCCTTAATATCCTTAACAAGTCCTTAATTTGTCTTTAATTGAATAAGGGCCCTTAAAAATCCTTGAATTTCACTAATAATTCTTAAATACTCCTTAATAAAGGCTAATAGTGTGCAAATAATAATTAAATGTAGGTATTTTAATGTTTCCTACTGGGTAGCAAACACATGCACATTCAAATTTGCGATATTTTGAGCCCGATAATTAGATTTAATATGTATAAAAAGTTTTGAATTGTTGTTTCATTATTAGCATATCACATTTCAAGTAAAAAGGTCTTACTTTAAACTTATAAATTTTAAAGTAATTATTGATCAAATTAAATGTTAGGGTTATATTTCAGATAGACACTATGTTTGGGCTAGATATGTGTTCTAGAGATAATACTGTACAATATGGGCTTATCTGTAAGAATTCAACCAACCAACCAACAAAATTACTTTTTGTCCATTAATTATCCATGTAACATTATTTTCTTGGGGTATTTAGTGATATCGCAAATGGTTTTTTACCTTTTAATAGGGTTAAAGTGGTTCTTAAAAACACCTTAATTTTTAATTTCACAAGAGGGTACGAACCGTGTCCATGGGACATAATTGATTCCTCTTCAGCAGCCCTTATTTTAGTGGTAGTACCGCCTCTAATGAGCTTGCTGTCGACCATACCAGAGCTCCTGCAGACAGGGAAAATTCAAGGAATTGTAAAATTGTCTTGAAAATCTGGAAAACACAGGGAAATTGATGATGTTTGAACACAAATCAGTAGGCTAGCTGTAATTTTTAACGCAATATAAAATCTTGATGTCTAAACCGAAATTAAATCATAAATTTATGTTACATTTTAATAATTGGTAATTTAATTTTTTGCTAACATTAATTAGATGTAAGGTATACTGATAAGTAGTAATTTGAAACACAGTCAAATAACTAGTGTAGTCTTTGGCATGATAACAATCAATACTGTATGTTTAAAGTTAGATCAAAAAAATTTACTAGGCTGTTAGTATTAATTATTTAAGTAGTGTTGAGGCACAAACTGTACATTGTGCAGAAAAATATTATTTTATGTTAAAGTTATCATTCAATACATATGTTTTGAAATGTTTGATAGTAATTTTTATTGAAGTACGTCTATTTTTCTGTCAGATAAACTGATGAGTCAGGGGAAATTATTAGCTAGGACAGGGAATGTAAGGAAAACACAAGGATATTGGCTGATGTGTGGGAAGACTGGATACGTTCTGTCAAAATAATAACAATAATAATAATAACAATAATAAAATTGTGTGTGTGTGGTCTTATGTACAGGTTTTAGAAGTTATACTCGGCGTAATAAAAAACTATATTTAATTTTGCATGCAAATAATTAATAGGAATAAAATAATAGGACTGGAGTGATGATATAAATATAGTTGGTAAAGTATAAATTCAATCATTTAAAAATTTTAATAAATACTCAGTATTAAAATAAATACATGTATAAAATTAATTACTAAATTTAATAGAATACTTGAAATAAATTTAAATTATTTATGAAATAATAATAATGTAATATATTGCAAACAAATTTTAGATACGGAAACATAACCTCACAAACACTCCCATGAAAACAACCAGCAGACTACTAAACCTTCACAGGCACTCCCTGCCAGTGACACCGGAAGCTTATAAGCAGGGGCGCAACAACAGGGGGGGGGGGGGGGGGCAAGGGTATTTTGTCCCCTCACTGAAACCTTGAAGTGGGGGCAAACGGGGGCAAAGAAAGTGCTGTGTAATCAATTTTTAGATAATAAAACTGCTTAAATAGTACCATTTTCCATCTTCAAATTCAAATTTTCCCGGGGGAGGACCCCCGGACCCCCCGCTTCAATTGGGGGGATCGATGATTCTTTATAAAAAGGTTTATTGCCCCCCCCTTTCGAAATTTAGTTGTTGCGCCCCTGCTTATAAGGAACCTGACGTTGTTATACATACGGGAACATAACCTCATTTGTATAAAAACATTTGAAAAAATTTTTAAGCACAATTTCTATCACTAATATTTGCAATAAATAAATATTTTTAATGATGTGATGGACCAGTATTCAATATCAATCACTACAGTGTAAGATTTAAAAGCCTATATTTAATTTTTATTTGTATGTAGCTTTTATTTGTAAGTAGCCCTTTTTCATACTGTGAAAATTTTGTTGTATGTTGCGTGCACATTGCAATAATTCACTCACATCATTTTTTCATAACGTGTCTTAAGAAGTATGCTTAAAAATTTTGATGGGAAAAAACTGATTGAATTTTGCGAGAACAATTGTATCTATAAAGATCACAAATTTTTTTAAGAGTCCATCCTATAGTTCAATTAAAATAATTATTTATACATATGTATTTGTAGTGTTTTACATTTCTAAACAGGGGTTGAGGAATCTGAAGTTTTCAAAAGTGTGCAGAAGTATGCAAATGTAAATTTCAATTTTGCAAGTTGACTGGTTAGGGCAGTTACTACAAGGTGTATTGTGTCCGACAGTTGGCACTGCTGCGGGTGACGTGCTGGGCGAAGAACTGCGTGTGTCTCAGTACGCGGCAGACCGCTACCCCAACAACTACTACGCTTGGAGCCACCGCATGTGGTGTATCAACCAGCTGGCGCCATCCACCGCAGAACCTCTTAAGGTATGTCTGCAGCTTTTATTCAACACTTTCGTGGGGGAGGATATAATAAGTTTATATCGTAGAACCCTGGGCAGGAGGGGTGGTTATGAGCGGAAACTTTATTTTCATGTCCTCCTTTGTTTTTGAAAAACAATTATTTATTTGGTTTGTGAACAAGTCATTCAGAAATTAAAAAATCATGTATTATTCAGGATGTCCATATTCTGGAAAATCAGGGGAAATCAGAGAAAAGTCAGGGAAGCTGGAATTGGTCAGGGAAAGTCATGGAATTCAGTGGAAATCATGGAAATATCCCAGTGGTAATAATTTGAGGGGAAAATGCCACAAGCCAGTCTGTATTCACCAAACTGTGAACGCAATTATTTTTTATCAAGTTGATGTGTTAGTGCATGGTCATATACACTCTAAAATGGTGTGTATAAACTGGTTCTTATAGAACTAGTCCAGCTATGGGTATGATGGAGACTAGGTTTTCTTTATTCACACAGTCAAAGTAGCGTTCATAAATCCTACCGTAAATGTTGACTATGCACTTATTTTGATGACAATCAGGTTGCATATGTTAGGCCCTACCAAAAATTTTTTAGCTCTTGCAGGTAGAAAGACTGCTTTTATTTTCTTTACTTTGAAAAAACCGTACATAGAAACTAAATAAATTTTTTTACTTAGTACATACAAATAATATGGTTGCTGTCGCAAAGGGGGTTCAGATTTTTGTATACGTATATGTACTTGGCTTTATATCTAAGGTGCCACCACATGTGTTACGGGCATGTGGATCTGGCGACTCTATTCTCAGGGCCGTGATGTCGCCCGTGTGCAGCGAGGCCTGTTTCCCCCAGCATAAATAAAAACACGTAACTACATCCCCTCTCAGCGGGGGACACGCTATTTATTAAAACACACAATAAGGTAGGCTCTCGAAGGCGGCCCACACGCCTCAGTCTTCTCCCCACGTGGCCACGCGCACAATTAGACACTGATATGTTAATTAAATAAAACTTAAAAATAAAACAGTCTACTGCTCGAGGTAATACCTGAAGTTAAAGAAAATGATTTATATAAATTAAATAGCCAGATGGACGCGGATCAATAATCGTGGAGAGTTGCAGACGACGGGTGTGTGTGGCAACTTCCCTCAGACAGCGACGGGGAACGACTACCTTCCGGCGCGTCCACCACTCACACTCGGCCAACGGTTGTTAACATTATTTAAATAAAGCGTGCCACCGGAAAAGGAATGAACATACATAAACCCTTAATTAAATTAGCCTACTGGCTGAAAACAATAAAATTACATAACTAATTTAATATTAAAATAAAGTCTGCCTCGGGAATGTCCATCCTCGCTCGGCATCATTCGGGAGCGAAGCACTGACGTCACACCGGTGGGCGCGGGCCGACACACGTACACTACGTCGGGTGGTTTGAAACACCAGGGTCATAGAGGGTGGTGTTGGGAGGAGGGGGCCTGCAAGGGCGAGACGTAAGGCACATTACATTGGGCTTAGGGAGAGCGTAGCCCCGGTCGACGTTAGGTTGTAGATAAAAGCCTAAATTAAAGATTTAGGAAATGTATTCTCTATTTTAATTGACAAAATGAGGTAATTTAGGTGAATTTGATGCATTTTGGTGTTATGCGTAGAGTCCCGATTATATGGTGAATCGCGATAAAACGAAATAACATCGAAAAACACATTAACGTGCGACAAAACACCGAAAAACATGTCAACACACGACAAAACACGAAAATAGGCAACATTCAGTAGCTGTTATTATTTATTTAACATAAACTTCTGGTTTCCGTAGCATCATTATGGCTGGAATCAACTCTGCATGTTTTGAATTCCATTCTAGACCACTAGAAATGAAATACAGGTTATATGTACAATGTCCGTGCTTTGTTTTGATTCTTCACTTCATAGAGTCCATAGATACATACAATGCAAAGACGTGAAACCTAGATTAGGCGGACAAAATCTCGGAGCATGTTCCAATAAGGATGGTATACTAGTACTTTGCGACACTGAAACAGTACTCTAGCGTCTAGCCATAGAGTTTTCACACATTTTAAAATACATCTTTTTGAGTTGCTGTTTTTGTATTGAGTATTGTTGTATATTGCTGTTTCTTGTAAGTTATAAAATGCTGGTTTTATTTAGTTTTGTTAATAAATGATGGTTTTTAACTTTTACTAAAAATAAAACCGATAACACCGAAATCTCATATTTTTAAAACGAAATTGATCAAAAAATAACACCATAAAATCGGGACTCTAGTTATGCGGTATAATAATTTCCATTTTACTGCTTGGCATATATTGACTTCAGTTTCACTGTTATTTTTGGTATTATTGCTATTCACTATATAATCTGGCCTCTAGCAATAAGCATGGCTTGTATGTGTGATGTGTCTTTATCGTTCAATTTAATTCACAATAAATTGTTGCCTGTAAAGAAAATTATTATTTCCATTAAATTCTTTATGAAAAATTGAATTATTTATGTTTAAAATCTTTTTTGGAGTGAATATTTACCTTCAATTTTTTTAGTGTATCTATTATTACTGTATTATTTCACACTATAAATTGATATTGTGTCCTAAACTAAAAATTGACTGGGGAAGAAACAAAATATTTTTTTAATACAGTCTAATTCAACAAAACTGATTTTGAAGACTAATTTTAAAAATTTTTTTGGTTAAAAATAAATTAAAGGAAAATTTGCTATAAAAAAAAAGAGCCACACAATGTTTATATTACTTAGGTAAGTAGGTACACTAGTAACGTTGTGGAATAAGCCAACATGACAGGAAATTGTGCGGTTCATACAGGTTCTGTGGGAGGAGTGGGCTGCTTCGAAGCACTGGGTATTGCGCCACGTGTCGGACCATTCAGGCCTGCAGTACCGCCAGTTCCTGCTGAAGAAGTTGTCCGCGTACCTGGCCGGCACCGAGAGCTCTGCGGCGCCGGGGTTCCTCCGCCTGCCGTCCCACGGCCTGGAGCGGAGCGACGAGTGTTGGGGCAGCTTCCCCGACCTCCTGGCGTCCGAGGTCGAGTGGAACACGGAGCTCATCCTCAGGTTCAGCGGCCACGAGGCCCTGTGGTGCCACCGCAGGTTCCTCCTGGCCTTGCTGTGCTCGCACGGCGGCCGCACGGCGCCGCCCGACTGCCACGTGGGCAGCGACGGCACGCCCTTGGAGAAGGATCTCAAGCTGGGGGAGCCACTGGCGGCCTGCGAACAAGCTCTCGTCAGCAAGTGTCTGCCAGCAGACGTGAACCAGTATCGTTTGTCGGGCCAGCACTGCAAGTGGCTGGCCAGGATTTTATACCTGAATGTTCATCAGTGTGACTAGCTATATGAGCAAGGCTGTGATTTGTATTGTTAAACTGAGAGATTTAGAAGCCAGACAACCATCAATCAAGATCTATTATGCAGGCTGGTGCCTATTTTCATTGAAGAAATTTTAAAACTATTTGTAACCGTTTATGATCTTGAACACAAGCAAACATATTGAATTTTTTTTTATCGTAGCTACCTTCAGTTGTATGCACTAAAGAAATGCAAGAAATAAAGATATAAACACTAGTATACTGAAAATTAAACAAGCCGTATTTTCAAAATATTGCACTAAATGTAAAAATTCCTAAATGATCAAAGATTTTCTAACAGATAGCTTAATAAATAACAATAATAATGATTTGATAGCTTAATTTCAAATGTAGTTTTGTGTATTGAATAGATGTAAAAAACCATTTACTTAAGCTAATAAAATAGTTTTAGCCTTTAATCACTATTAAAAGATCAGTAAACTCTATGTTGGTTATATGTACATGTGAAAAATTTATTTTTCCAAACTTTTCTTGGATTGAAGCTGAATGCCGTATTTACCCGAAAGTAAATGTGACTACATGTAATGCAAACCAAAACTTTTTGATTATAAGTTTTTTAAAAAAGACTTACGAATTGGAAATCTATATGTAAGTACATAGCACTTAAAAATTATTAAATTATTAGATATTCCGTAGATACTAGATCCTTTCTGGTGCCGCTTTCATCTGTAGCGTGATTTACATGGTCTCTTTAGAAACACCAAACCGCAGTTAGAAAAAAAATTGTATTTTTATGACTAGTTCAAAAAGGAAAGAATGTAGTGGGAGGGTTAAAGAGAGGGAGGGGGTGCCTTCCCCAGCAGCCACAGTGGAGAACCCAGTGATAAACTCCTTATCCTACACCTCTCATCTGTCATGCCTGGGCAGGTTCAGGAGGCAGAAATTAACAGTGAACACATTTACACGGATGTATTTGCAAGGAATTTTTGAAATAAAATGAAAAACATGTAGATTAATTAAAATAATATAATTACAATTTATGATATACAATTCATGCAAAAGTTTTGAAAAACTTATCTACAACTGTTTTAGACAAACTTTAATTCTAAAAAAATGGAAAACAGGGGTCAAAGAGGTAATACGTAACTAGTGAATAAATAGAAAGTCTTACTTTGGAAGCTTCAGAAGTGTGTAGTTTTTTTTTTGTTTTTTTTGTTTTTTTTTATTTACCCCAAGTAATTTCCTCTCCCCTTCCCATAATTTTTTGTAGAGGACCATTTAGATTATACTATTATAGTATCTTTGCTTCCAGTAAAAAACGTCAAGATTGTATGGACAATATCGTAAAAATAACACCCTCACACAGAAAGCGTGATAATTTACATAACCTGTGAGTGCCATTTAACAATAATTAGAACGTATATAAAATCGAATGTGTTGGTTATTATTCTGGTTAGAAGCTGAACATCATATATATATTTTATTTTTTTCATTTTTTCTAAAGTTTTGGAGCCATCCGTCTTCAACCTATCGCGGGGTATCAATGCCATTATGGGGTGAAACTTTCCTACCTTTTCCAGGTACAATTTTCATACTAATGTTGTGGATTCAAGGCCACTTGGTATCAACATGAGGCTTATAATTAAGTCAAAAACTTTCTTTTCCTAATCATACTTCTTGTTTGCCCTTTTCTTTATTATGTATTAATTTTGTACAACCACTACACACAATTATATCTAGAGTATTCAAAGATTCAAGTATTCAAACACATCTACTAGTTTTTGTGGTAACACCACTTGATAGTATTTGGCAAATATTGGCTGCCATCACGACTTAAGAAAGAAGTACAAAGTTTAACGTAATATTGCCTTTTGTTCACTTACCTGTCTGCTTACATGATTTTTGATTGTCTGGCTTTTGAGTGAAGTGTAGGAACTTCACACTTGCACAGAATAATTCAGTCTGCCATGCAAAGATTTTTACCTATAGTAATATTTAAGAATAATTCAGTCTGCCAAGCAAAGATTTTTATCTATAGTAATATATAACATGTACAGTATTGATAAATTATTTAAAGGCTAAATGCAGCTTATTTTTTAATGATTTCATTTTGAAATCCAACAGTATTAATAGCTAATAAAGTTTAATACTAAAGATATATTTTGTATTTTAGTCCAAAGATATAGTGTGGTTGCTGACACTAGTCAAGTAGGTACTGTAGTGATACCAAGGCCATTGGCTAGTGATAATTTAAATGTAATATAATTTTAATAAAAGTTTCTTCAATGTTAAACAAACTTCCATTTTAAGTTTGTGTGTTATGTGTTATTTGATACAAAGAATTGAGTGTTTTTGCATGGTTTTGCTGGCAAACCATAGCAATATGATGATAACGTAGATTCAGTTTTAGTTCGTAATTTGTGTTTATAATTATGCTTGAAAAAAAAATTATGTGTTAGAATTGGTTGCTGGTTGCTAAGAATATTCCACACAGTATACCATGTAATGATGTGCTGTGATTTTTTTTTATAAATGCTACATGTATTTACAGTATATAATATTGCAAATGATTAGTCAATGTCTCACAAATTATTATGATTAAAGGGACTTTATTAAATAAAATTTTAGGTTTTTCAATCTTATGTCAATATACATATGTATTTATTACTCTTAACATTTTGCTTTTAGCTTAATGTAAAATCATGTATGATTCTTAGCAATATAAACCTTATGTATAGTTCTTAGCAAAGTATTGAGGCCCACCAAGAATGCACATTATATGTCTATATACCTGACATTTACTCAGCAATGGTACTCTCTCATGTTTAGTGAGCATCGTGAGTTCTTGTTATATTATTTTGATATAATGAATAATTCTCAGTAGAGGGCTTTAAAATTGTTTATATTTACTATTCAATAAATATTTAATTAGTGACTGGTGTTTTTATTTCTCCTGACTACAAGGATTTCCTTACATTGAGCGGTTGTTTTTTTTTTTTTTAATTCAAGTTTATCATAACTGTTGGGCAAACCTTCATTCAATTCAGAGCATCTTCTCATGTTTCACTTCTGGTAAATGGTAATCACTAACAAACAGTGATGTATACGTACCAAATGGTACTTGTAAATGTGTATCAGAGTCCTTTTTATTTCATTAGTACAGACAATATTTTATGGTTTTATTTTTAGACAGAAATAATTTAAAACAAGATATTTGTGTTGTTGCTTTTATTTTTTTTATTAACTCTGTTTATTCATATATAGCACAATTTAAACAAATAAGACACATACTTGTTCAGTGATATTAACTTTATCAAAACACTGTGATTTTATTGATACTTCATGCAATTTTATTATATAATAATTTGTAATAAGCATGTCAATTTACTGGGAACAATACAAATAAATCAGCACATATGTGTGTATTTGAAAAAATGAACCAATGTCAGTATGTAACAATTAGTTACTAATAAAAGTTGCATAATAAAAAAAAAAAGGAAAATTTTTTCTAATCTTTTCAGTACATACATTTGGAACATACATTTTGGTACTAACTCCATGCTGAATAATTTAAATTCATTGAATTTAATATATTAAAAGATTACATTTTTTTTGTAATCTGATTTGAGGTTTGATTAGATATGCTAATCATTTAATTATTTTTATTGAATTTCAGTGCTTTAATGTTTACTAACTTAAACTTCGGTGTTATTTGTTGTATTTTGTTTTTCGCTGTTATTTTGGTTTTATCGCAACTCACCATTTAATCTTGTCCCCATTCAATAGATATTTATAAAGCAAAAAATAAATAAAAAATAGTTGCTACTTTCTAGGCAGAGAGAGAAACACAGTGTAAAGGCTGCATCAAGATAATACAATGTTGATACACAATGTAAAGAGGATTTAAAGTGATTCAACACAGCAAAAAAAAAGAATATATTTTGGTAAAGAAGTGCTCACGTTCTGCCAAACTTATCAGTGACTGAAAGAAACTTATGGGTACATAAATTAATATTGATAGTTGCTAACGATAGTACTTATGTTCGTCTAAGGTACCATTACTATATTCGTGCACTCCTCTTTTTTTATTCCTTAGTTTCCAGTAGGGGTGTACGAGTATTTCGAAAAATATTCTGTATTCATCAATAGTTTGATATTCAATTCATTTAAAATTTAATATTACCAATAGATAAAGCAAGTGAAACTCGTTCACAAAAAATAAAAATAAAAATATTGTGAACTTGTATAAAGTTGGTAAAGCAAATAATATTTATTCATAAATTTTGGATATGTTTTCTGCAAAACAGTAAATACATACTTTTATAGGTAAAAATCTTTAATTTATGATTTAAAATAAGTGGAATGCACTGTTGTGCGTATGAATTCACAAGTGGGCGAATATGAAACTTATCCATGTATGTAGTATACAAAATATTTCAAAGTTATGTTGACATGAACTCTGAGATTATAGTGGCCTCCGAAACACTGGGACACCAACTAAGACTAAGGCCCACCACACTTATACCAAGGCCACACAGAAAGCTACGCTATGTACGCTGCACCAGTTGGCAGACAGGATAGTCTAGTTCATGATGTCGGAGAGTGGCATGCCCTGGGATTCGTGTGATGATTCCAGTGATGATAATATTCTGCTGGCTCTCACAGTATCTATACATAAAAAGAAATGGGCTGATGAATTTAATACAAAAACAAAAGAATTTAAAGAATTTCATCTTTTGATGAAGCAGTTGCTTCTGAGGACAAAACCAAATCAATGAATTATTGCAGGATAAATACAATCAGTTTGATAGCATTCCCTTGGAATCTCATCCCAGGCATTGTCCTGCATATCCTGCCTTCTATATTCTTCCATCGATTTATTCCATAAACATGGATATTTTAATAATCTTTCAATTTACTTTTCTGTCGACCTGACTATTTAAAGCACAATACTGAGAAAAATTAAATATCATAAGCAAATGCAGAAAGTTGCACAATTCCTTGCAAAACCAGTTAGTCTGCGCATGCAAAAAGTCAGTACGTTTTATAAAAATAGCCGAGAACCAAACACCTGGTGATGTTGCCAACATAGTGAACATAGCAATCACAGCTTTGTGTGGCCAGTGACACCTGAGATGTACCTGGCTATATTGCCGCAGTTTTTTGGGATATAACTATCCAATTGCTAAATAAATAAATAATTTAATCAAAATTACACATATTCTTGCAAACGTTCAAATAGTAAATTATATTTTTTAACCATCATGGATAAGAACGATGATTTTTCTGATTAACTAATTCAAATTGGCAGGCTATATTTAAAAACTGTAGGAAAAAAGAGTTCTTCATTGGTTTTCTTGGTAATGTATTTTTTCCCTTCAAATAATTTTAAACTCTTAATAATTTGAATTAAAAGCATCATTTGCTTTCACTGTGTAATAGTTTAAAATGTTAAAATATGATGCATGGGATAAAAAAAAAACTCAGCTTTATACACATTGTGTCTGCATATTGAAAACTTTTCTAAACACTTTACTTCAAATAAAGAAGACCGAAATGCAAGAATTTGAAAGTTGACTAATGCTGGCATTGAGATTTTGCATCTTGCATAATTTATAAATGTTCAGTTGAAAATGTAGTTATTTAAATTTTTCATCTCACATTTTTTGCAAATTTTTTTAAACAAGATGTCGACATTCTGGAAAATCAGTGAAAGTTCCGGGAAGTTGTTATTGGTTAGGAAAAGGCGAAAATGATACTTCAAATAATGGGAAACTATGGGAATTCACTTGTGATAATAATTTGAGGGGAAAATGCCATCCTCTAGACTGAAATAATTTTTTTTAGATGGTGTTTTAGTGGATAGTCATGCAAACTGTAAAATGGCATATGCAAGGTTTTGTTTGTAATAAAATAAAGTGGAGGGAACTAGGCCAGCTACGGAAATAGTGGAAGCAGGGTTTTATTTTATTTAAAAAAAAATTCAAATTATGTAAATTATTTTTAAATTAGCATGGGGAATTTTAAATTTTGGCCAGGGAAAGTTAGGGAAAAGTCAGGGAAATGTTATTACTTATTTGCAGGGACACCCTGATTAACCTTGCTTAGTTATAAACTTAGTCTTTACACGGATGAGTACATGATTAAGTAATGCCACGGATATTCTATTCCATTTTTACCTCCTCCCTCTCACTCCCTAGAGATGCTAAAAATAAATGTATAAAAATCTATCATTCCCATCAACAAAAGGGAAGAAATGGAAAGCAAACAGCAAACACCAGGCAAAACGGTTCTCTCCCAGAGGCAGTCATGTGGGAGGGGCAATGGGTGATTGCCCAACCTTCCCAAAGTAAACCTATTACTAAAAAAAAAAAGTAGAGATAACCAAATAATGTACTCCAGAACACATCTGACTTTGAAGTAATTTAGATATCTTTTTTTGACGTGATAACGTCTTATAAATCGATGAACGCAGGCTGTACGCACGAAAAAGCACGACTCATTGTCACGTTCCGCCTGAGCCGAGCGTGCAAGAACCGGCGAACCACCGTGCGAGAAAATCATCTATAATATCAAACAGGTTAAGGCGGGCTTTTTAAAAGCAGCAATTTAAAAATTTTTGATTTATTTGTCCAATTTCGTCATTTCAAATTAACAATTGATTGACATTGATTTGATTTAAGTTTATTTCTATAACTAATTGTTTGTGATTATATTCAAACAAATTATTTAAATTAAATTTGCAAAAGCTGTAAATAAAATTTGAAAATTAAAAAGTATGCAATTTTTCATCAATGTTTTCTTATGACGTTATCACGTAAAGTTATCGTCAATAAACCGACTTTACAGACAACCCCCCCCCCCCCTTTTTTTTAAAAAATATTTAATTTAATTTTACATGAATTAGTGATATCTATTTTTTTTAAGGTGTTTGAAACGTGTAAAAATAAGCTTTTAAGTGGCAATTTTTTTTTAAATATTAGACTTCCAGTTTAACTGGAAGGTATTTCATACCACGCAAAACTCTCCGGCGGTCATCCGCCCCTCAACATTTGAGGCTGCGTCCGTCACTGTTCTATCCCCCATACACCCCCCCCCCCCCCCCCACACACACTTCGGCTAAGAAATGAAATTCTGCGTACGCTCCTGATTCCATGACACCATAAAATGGCTGTAGGAAATACATTTTATAGTGTCGTATAATAGCAAAAATTAACCAGAAACACATAAGAATTCTGGCAATTTTCTTCTGACTATATTATTATTTCATGACATTAAGATAATAATTCCATATTTCCTACTGCTTTCGTACTATTATCATAACCTGCTTTCCCCAGAGGCTCAGATTAAGTGCTTAATGAAGCGACCCCAAGCAGCCATTGCCGATAGTAGACCCAGGGGCAGAGTACCCGAACTTGGCATCGAATCCCGAGGCCCACGATGGAGTACCAGGTCGCTTTTTGCGACCCCTAACCTCCTGATTTGGGTCTTAAAAATATAGTTTTGGCGGATTTGTGAATAAACTGACTTTGAAAATTTTTGCTGCGAAGAATTTATGACTGTTTGTGGCCACTTAAATTTCGTGGGAGGTGAATTTATTTTTTACTGTAATCTCGAGTGTGTTCCAGCCCTCCATTTAGTTAAAAAAAAGGGGGAGGAGTTATTTAGAACTTTAGCTTTGCAGCTGGCATCTGCTCAGGTTTCTTTGTTGTTTACATATTTGCATTATTTATTATTGCTTGATGACAAAAGCTGGACTTAACTATCGTGTTAATCTAGATGTTGTCTTGTGGCGAGGTTCCTGAGACCGTGGGCCACTGACCCCTTCCTTTAACGGGAGAAAGGGCTAGGCCGGCGGAGGGGACGAGACCCCTCGACCCACGGCTGGCTCGCTGTGTACCTCAGCACTGCGCCGCGCGGGATTGGCTGCAGCTCGGTGCGGCCCCAGCCCTGGGGAGCTGCGGTCTGGAGTGTGCAGCCTCTGCTGCTAGGTGGGCGCCTCGGATGGTGATGCTGGCCTCCAGCAGGCGAGTGGCCTCCTGGACAGTGGCGAAGGCCACCCTGTAGAGGCCTTGTGGCCCGGCTGCAGACGCGCCAGCACCTGGTCGGCTTGTGGCCGGCAGAGCGCAGGGCTGCAGTCGGCACCCCGGCCCCTCTGCCGCCCCTGGGGACGACATAGAGCCAGGGCGCGCGGTGTTCTTGTGGGCGCAGTCGGGGCGGGTCTTCCGAAGGCCGCCGCGCAGTGGGGCCGCCTCCTCTCTCTTGCTGGAGGCGGTCTGTGTCGCTGCAGATGCCATCGCCGGCGGCAGCAGTGGTGAGTAGTCTGGGGTGACGAGAAGAGCTGATGTTGTGCCCTTGTCAGCTGTGGTAACAGCTGCCTGGATGCCTGTGCGCAGGCGTCTGGCTCCAGGTGAGCCGGCGCCTCGCTGTCTGGTCTGTCTGGGAGCTCCTGTGGCGCAGCTCTGGGGCAGGCTGGGCAGGTTTAGTCTGCAGCTCTGGTGTTTCTGCTGGGCAGTTAGGGCAGCGGCCGCCTCGGTCGCCAGCACCTTCTCGTTGGTGGCCCACGAGAGGTACACGGCGGGAGTAGCAGCCACGCAGACAGCCTGTTCCATGACTGACAGCGGGGGCTAGGAGGTGTCCACACGTAGACTGTCGTCCAGTTCGGTTCCGTCGAGTAGGGCCTGAGGAAGGCTCAACGCAGCTGCTCGTTTTTCGCCAGCAGCGCGTTGAAGTAACCGGGATGCCAACTGGCGAATGCAGTTTGTTGTTCGGCATTTTCTCGGAGCTGAGGGAATTCACATCCACTCGCTCTGGAAGTTAGGGCACGAATGCTTTCCCCAAAGAAAATTTATTTCAGGCCAACAACACAGTAGTTAGGAATAGCCGATCCGGGGACAGTGGTGCTTGGTGCAGGATTCAGGATTGGTGACCCTTGACCCCTGACGTCACTGTTATGACCTTTGACCGATGACATCATCACCGATTTCCTGGAAATTTCCCGATTTTCCGCCAATTTTCCTCAAAATTTCCCGTTTTTTCCCTCAAATTTTCCTCAAAATTTCCCATTTTCCTACAAAATTTCCCTACAAATTTTCCCCATTCCCCCAAAATTCTAACTACCCACCCATCTCCGGATAGCGGGTTGGTATCCCCCTTACCTACCCACCCATCTCCGGATAGCGGGTTGGTATCCCCCTTACCTACCCACCCATAGATGACATCACCGCACCCTCATCTTGGATTATGTCCTATCTGGTCACCATCATTTCCAACCGCCATTTTGGATTCAATTTTCGCATGCTCTATCATTCCATTATTATTATGCAATCATATAGTATATCATCATATTATCTGACCGTCATCTTGGATGACATCATCACCGCCATCTTGGATTACGTCATTTCCATTAACCATTTTGATTTCTAGAACTTTATACTGTCTCTATTACATCACCACTGATAAGACTTAGGGTTTCGGATTTAATATTTTCACATTAATATTATACAATCACTAATTTGTTTTATAGAAACACCCGCCATTTTTAATCATGAAATCACATCTACCACCACTGAATTGAGTGCCCCGCTCCTATGTTGTACTTTTCGTTACGACGACATCATACCATTTACATGCATTACACTTTTCTTTACGGTCACATAACCATCGCCATATTGTATGACCTTGGCCCCAACTGACATTTAGAATTCTACAATCTTAGATTCAACCATTTTGAATTATGTAATCACACCTAACACCACACAATCGAGCACCCTACTCCTATGTGTTGATATTTTCATTATAGTCATAGTAATTTTATCTTCTGAAGGCAGCCATATTGGATTTTTTAATCCTCACCTTTAACCTATGACATCATGAACATCATATTGGACTATGTCGTCATCACCAGCTCCAAAGCCATCTTGGACTATAGAACTTTCGATCATTTTGAATTATGACATCACGCCTATCTCGTAATCTAGTGCCCCACTCCTACATGTTGCAGTTGTCGTTAAGACACCAAGCACCCATACTTATCATTATGATTATATCATTATATATATATATATATATATATATATATATATGTCATCTTCTGTAGGCAGACATATTGTATTGTCATCACTGTAGCTCCTTTCGAACGACATCTTGGACTATATTGTCTTCACTTGACCTATAACATCTTAAGTATGTCCCTCACCTTGAACTTTCCACTATATTGGATTATAGCATTTATATATGCCATCTTATCGCCAACACTATCTTGGCATCATCATATTACTGTCGACACCCTGAAATTCCCGCCATCTTAGACTATATCATCACATTTGACTTATAACATATCCACACCGCCGCCATCTTAGATTTTGTTATCACCAACTTTAATCTTGACCACCAACATATTGTATTATCATCTCATGTATGCACCCCCATACTTGATTATATAATCATACTATCTTTCATCCACTGCTAGAGTATGTAGATTAATTATTCGTAATGAGCATCACGTGATCATCCCAAACACTAAGATAAAATATATATATTCCTAGTATTACCATTAAACTTATCACGGTCCTTATACCAAAGTCATACTGCAGGACTTGTGCACTGTAGCACTCTACTCAAACTGACTTACACAGCTTACATTTTCTTAACATGATTTCAATTGCGACTACAATTTCTTTGAGGGCTTTCATTTGCGCTTACATTTTCTTTGTGGGCTTTCATTTGCGCTTACAATTTCTTTGGGGGCTTTCATTTGCGACTACAATTTCTTTGAGGGCTTTCATTTGCGCTTACATTTTCTTAACACGCATTTCATTTGCGACTACAATTTCTTTGAGGACTTTCCTTTACACTTATGTTTTCTTTGAGTGTTTTAAGTTTCGCTTATTTTTTCTTTACATGCATTCCTTTGCGATTACATTTTCTTTATATTGTAACTCAGTATCTCATGTAAACAATATTTAAGTATCCATATATATCATTAATCTTAATAGCAAATGTTATGGTCATGCATGCATCCTTATTTTTATAGTTGTCACCATAAATTAAGCAGGATAAATTAAGGGAAATAAAAAAAAACATAGTATGAATGAAAAATTTATTTAATTTACAACGTTTATTTTATACACAGTTCTACACAAAGATATATACATCTATTTATCTAGTGGGTCGAAATGACTAATTCTCAGCTCCAGACGGTTCACCGAAGTCAGCGTCCAACCAGATCCTTTACCCATATATTCTTCTTCTTCCTTGCAGAGTTTTTCAATACTCTGTTTAACTGACTGCTTCACGTCGTTTGAAGTATAAATTACAGCAGCCGATGTCTTGAAAGCACGCTTGCTCACTCGATTCTCGTGCGGCTCCGGTTTACCATATAGACAATCCAACCATAAGTTATATTTTAAAGGCCCATGCGATGCTGTATCATCCATAATCTGTTGTATTATATTCTGCTCAATATCACCCAGAAAAGTGCAAATATCTTTGGCCTCAATAAAAGTATTTAGATAATAATAGTCTTTCAGAACTCCTCCAAATGCAGATTGTGCCAAGTAAAATCCATTATCATTTGTCTGTAACTGACCAAGCATAGTGTTATATTTATGTCCAGATGACGATGCGGGTGGTTGTTGCTGCTGATCTTCTTTAATGCTGGAGCCTGTGCACATGGGTACCTCTAGTTTAAATTGAGGAATCGTAACGTTCACATTCTGTTCTACAGGCAAGCGAACTACACCTTTACAAATCTTCATATGTCTTTTCAAATTATCTCTGCGAGTAAACCATTGATTGCACCTGTCGCATTGAAACTTCACATGTGAGGGACTCTTCATACATTTACTTCTCTCGTGCTTTCGCGCATGATGAGCTAATGCAAACATCATGTCGCAGTAGTTGCAACGATGTATATTTGATGTGCCTTCCAAGACTTGAGCAGATGTGTTCGACGACGCAACACTTAAACTATTTGACACATCAATGCAACGCGGTTGCGGAGATATCATCACTAGTGACCACATAACTCTTCCTTTACATATTTCTTCATGTGTTTTTTTTCAATTCTTCGCAGTGAGTAAATGTCTTCTGACATTCATTACAGAAAACAATAGTGCGAGATGGATTCTTCGCACAATTACTCTTCTCATGACGTCTCATATTAATACTTGTTGAGAACATCATATTGCAGTGCGGACACCGATGCTTTATTGGTGGTGATGGCTCCATGCAGGATTTCGAAGAACTCGCGGTAGGATCCATACTCTCCCCAAATGCCTTTGTAGTTAAACAAGAAAGAGAGCTCCCAAGCGATGTTCACTCTTCGGAGTCAGGATGACAACTAAGCTACTAATTCCATCCACATCCCTACATATAAAGCCAACCCCTACCCCCACTACGACACTCTTCACATCATCAACATGTTTACTTAGGACTCAGCTTACATAGGGTCTCTCTCTCTCTTCTACTCCATATCATTCAACTATCCTAGAATTCTTGAAACAATCTAGAAAAAGCAGATTCATAACCTAACCAATGTAATCACGAGATTATTTCTTTGTATGGTAAACACAACTAAAATACATCTCCTCCAGCTGCCATGATCTATTATTAATAACATGCATCATATCCTCTTAAATATTAACATCTGTATAGGACTTTGCACGCCTCATTTAATTTCAAAACTCCCAGCCACTATATCTACGCAGAACCATAAATCATTAATACTATTCCAAATCACAGTCTTACACCAGAGTAGGTAATTATAGTATGTATGGGGACACCGGTGGGTGGTGGGGGAGCCGGGGAGCCACGGCGGCCATCTTGGTTTACGTCACTTCCGGCGACCATCTTGGATTACGTCATTTCCGGCGGCCATCTTGGATTACGTCATTTCCGGCGGCCATCTTGGATTACATCACTTCCTGCAACCATCTTGGATTTGACCTTGACCTTTGAACCCGGAGGCCATTTTGTTTTTCTAGAACTTTCCTCCATTTTGTTTTCTAGATCATTCCGCCATTTTGAGTTTCGTCCGCCATCTTGAAAATCTTTATTTATTATCCGATTTTAATGAAAAAAATTTAAAATTTAAAAAAATTAAATAATCAAAATTTTAAAATAAAATTAAAAATATTATTTAATAAAATTTTAATTAAAAACCTACGCATCGAACACCCCACTCCTCTAAATTACAAATACATCATCTAGCACCCCCACCCCTCTGTTACAATGACATCGTCATCGAACACCCCACTCATTCCTGTTACAATTTTTCGTTACATCCACCATCTTGGAAAATCATAATTATTAACTTAGAAAATCAGGAAAAAAAATATACCATCGTTGTCTGCTGGAGGCAGCCATCTTATTTAGTGGAGACTACCATCTTGATTTCATCTGGTGGGTGTCGTCATCGGTTGTAGGTTTCTAAAGTATGTTAGTGTATGTAAGGTCGAGTTACAATTCTCTACCAACATTGTTATGAACCTTATAGACCAAAATCCACAGAATCCACAAGATCCACAAAATCCACAGTCACTTTGTTGTTGTAACCGACATTTTTTCTTAAAGTCTTATCACTTATAGGTTTTAACTAAAATATATGTTATCAATACTGTCGTTGTGGATGCGTTAGTTAAAGTAATGATAATTTAAAAAACATTTATTACTCCATCTTAGCTGACCAGAAATTTTTCATAGTCCTATCATACATGTAAACATACTAAATAAATTAATGTTTGTGTATTCGTGTTTAAAACTGCATGGAAGCAGATATTTAGGTGTTTGTGTATAATATCATTTCTTAGTGTTCGTGTTTGCGTTCCTGTGTTTAAAAGCTGCATGGAAGCAGATATTTTAGGTGTTTGTGTCTAATTACATGATCATTTTACGATATCAAATTAAGTATAAGTACCTTGAGGAATATAGGGCATTAATTAAAAAAAATAATAAGCGATATGTAGGTAAAATTATATTTACTGAATCAAAGAAATATATTGTACAAAACAAAACCCTCAAGAAGAGAAAAATATACTTGTCAAACGAAGCTATAAAAAAAACAGAAACTATATACAAAAACGAAAACTGTTTACAACAAAAAGACTGGAACTATACAACAGATAATTCATCTCCAACATAGCCGTGGGGAACCGTATGGATGCCATCCTCACATATTTGGCGCTTATCATCCTCCCATGTTATGGCCAGCTTATTTGTGCTCTCGCTATAGAGCACCTGCTGCCTCGAGCGTATGGCCCTAACTGCTACTCGTCGTGTGTGGTGATCGTGCAGGGCATCCAGGTAGTCACTGAATGTTATGCGGTTTTTGACCACACACCGCTGGATACCCTTGGCCTTCTTCTCAACTTTGTCACCACACTTGTATGCATACAGTTTGGCCCGCAGACCGACAAACTCACTCATCACTTTCCCCCCACACTCATCCTTAAACTTTCCGACAACCTTTTTGTTGATGGGGGAGAAGCAAGGGTGGTCGGAAGGGTAGCAGCTGGTGTCGAACTTCTCCATGAGTGTAGGATCGGCTTTGAGGTCATGGTAGAAATCATCGGTTTGTATCTCGTATACGAAACTATCGGTGTCCATGTATGCCAGATGAATGTTTTCTGCATATCTGGGTTTCATTGTGCTGTAATGGAAGTCGTACATGAGTGTTTTTGAGAGATCAAGTACTGCGAGTCCGGCATAGATTGGCTTATCGAAAATTATGGTCTCATGGTTCAGGTGGACTAGAGTCAAGTTCGGTTCATACATTGTGCGGTCCTTGAAGGATGGACGACACACCAGTTTCTTGAACCGCTTCTCGGAACATACCAACTCCATTTTGAGCCTCCGCCTCTTGTTCTCCATCAGTTTCCCGAAAGTACTGTTTACAGCGAGCTTAAAGAACTCCTTCTCGAATTCGTTGGCTGCAGCCTTGCGCTTATTGGTGTTGAGCTTAATGTATGGCTCCAACCACGCCGACTGCTCAAACTGGAGGACTCTGTGTACCTTAGTAACTATCAACCCATGTGATACTGCTTGCTGGAGGTTTCTGTAGTGTACAATGTAATGTTCCTTAATTTCTAGTGTTGTCATGAGCTTTGATTGTTTGGAGCCGGGCGGACATTGATTGATGGGGAGAAACGGAAGGTCTTTGTGACTTTCGTGGAGTTCAGTAGGGTACTCCACGTCACATTCGATAATGTACCCGATAGGAGAATTTTCTGGAATAGTCATGACATCAATAGATGTGTCTGACCATTTGAAATGTCGAATCGGAAGCGACAGCGACATCGCCCACCCGTACAAATTATTTGCATCAATGTACTGTAGATATGTGGATGGCTTGGACACATCATGTGTCTCAGGAACGTATTTGTTGTTACCCACACAATGACGTTTGATGCTTTGCGCTACACCCCCACGAATACCTGCTTCCACAAACATATACATATCGTAATCTGTCAGAAGCTCGAGTTGTACTCCTGTGGTGCGAAGCATCGCATCGAAAGCGAACCCAGGACAGGAAATGTAGTGTGACGGGTCTAGACTGTACGTCTCCAAGCAAAGACTGCGAAAATTCTCGAATACGTCCGCCAAAATCAGGACATCCGTCTTTAGGTACAAGTCAGCGTACTCCCCCAAAGTAGCACACTGAAACTTGTCCCAGACATTTTGTGCGTGAGCGTAATCCGCCTCGGAAATACCAGAATCAGTCAGAATATTAAAGAACTCATCGATAGATGGAAGACTAGTATCGTCTAGTCGAGCAAAAGAATCAACGAAGTCGTAGGGGAAGACTCCCTTGCGAGTAACCAACTCCAACTCATCAGGAGCGAAAAACTCAGCAGTACTGACAAACTTGTCTGCAGGCAAGAACTCTGCGAGCGAAGCAAGACCCCGACTCATGAAACGGAACGTATCGACAAACTGAATGCTGAACTTATCATGCAACTTCTTGGAAAAAGTTATCAACTTCTCTTCCGAATTAGGAATGATGAAGATGTCTTTAGTGTCGTACCCCAACTTCCTGATAATGAAGTTCTGGTCGTACGCCAGGTTGTGGAAGAACACAATCATCTTTTTCGGTCTGCGCCTGAGAAGGTTGCAGTCATTACATGCAGGTCCAATAAATTCGCCGGTGAAGTGATTATGATCACGAACTTTCTTTACGACCCCTCCAAACTTTCCTCCACAGTAGCAACAACACCTTGCTTGCAGAAAAGCAGTGTTTTGTGCATGTGTGAACGGAGTCATAGGAACAGACATAGAAAATATTTTCTGCACGTCATGTCCAATCTCCACAATGCGGGATATGAATTTATCTTCTGCGTCACAACCGCGATACACTTCAGGCTGTGAAGGAAGTGAAGAAGTGAGGTGTACTGGAATCACGGAGTTATCTGCTTTCACGTAAATGCAGTAGCTGTACGCTTTATGCTTTTGATACTGCAGTGTGTATGCTTCATCAGGATTCGGGTGACATGTATGGATTTTCTCCAGAATAGCTTCAAAGTCGCAATATACCACGATGGGCATTTTATCACTGTGATGGAAGTTTTTGAACTTCAAAACAGGAGGCAAACCATTTTCATCAACCTGGGGCATTTCCATCCTAACAGCAGCATGCTGTTTACAGAGCTCACTGTGTTTTTCCAAACACTGAAGACCAGTAAGCCCGCTAACCCTATCCTGATCATCATAATGCTTGAAGCATCTTTTGCAAACATGAATAGCCTCAGTGTGTGTAGTGATTTGGGACCGAACCAGAGCAGAAAAATTATTGATGTAGGCGAAATGGGACGAATTGTCATTGACCAAGAGCAGAAGATCGAAATGATGTTCTTTTTCTTCAGGAGCGACTCGTGCAGGAACAACATTCAGATTCTCGTCGATACTGTAAATGTTGATGGAGACTCCGGGGTTCTGTTTTTCAAACAGCGGTATTTGCTTGATTGGAGTAGGGGAGTCAATGTTGTTGAAGTTGAACTTCCCCTCCAAGTCATGGTAGCGCTGGTTGACACGTTCAGGATGCTCACCTTCCACGTACTTAACAAGAATTGACCACTTGAAGCACATGTGGTCTTCGAGGTTTTGCGGATTGATCACAGCGTATTTGTCTTTGATGGAAGTAGGTAATTCAATGTAGGAGCTGGCACGGAGTGGATCAAGCTTGTTTATTCGGAGTTGAAGTCGCTTAACGGCCGACAAAGTCCATCCGGACCCCTTACCCATGTAATCTTCCTCCTCCTTGCAGATCTTGGAGATGGACTCGGTAACTGCCTCCTCCACCTCATGAACTGCGTAGAGGGGAACATTCATGGTTTTGAAGGCCCTCTTGTCTTCACAGGCATCTACTGGTTTTTCGTAGTCGCACTCAAGAACGACATTAAACTTCAGCGGTCCATTCTCTTCAATCTCCTCCTCAAGTTGGCTTATTATTTTTGCCTTGATGGAGTCCAGGTACGTACAAATGTCCTTGGCAGAACTTGACGTATTTACAGCAACATAAGTCTTCAAGTTGCCCTTGAATCCCACTTCGGCGGTGATGAAGCCATGGGTATTGGCCAAACCCGCGCCGGTCACCACCTTTGTTCGGCTGGTCGATGGTTTAGGCAGTACTGCTGGCTTAACTGCTGCCATTCTCTGCTTCTTTGTTGGAGGCGGAGCAGGCCCCTTGCACACCTTAATGTGGTTGCGAAGAGTGTCAGCCCTGACGAACTCTTTAGCACAGTTCGTGCAGGAATGTGCTATGCGGTTAGGGTTAAGACCGCAAGCCGACTTCTCATGTAGTCTGGCGACATCAGCACGGGCGAAGGCCTTATAGCAGAAGCTACACCGGGTGCATGATGTCGTGGCGACAGCACCAGTACATGTTGACAGGTGCTGCTGCATCTTGTCGCTGCGTGCGACCATCTTGCCACATAGGTGGCACTGCTGGTAGTCACGATGCTGGTTCTCGGCACACTGTCGCTCGTGCCGGTAGCGGTTCTTAGCTGCCGTGAAGGTAGCAGAGCAGAAACGGCATTTCTGCGCGGTAAATGCCATCTCGACAATCGGTAGACTGGTCTCAACGTACGGAACACGCGAAGGAAGCTCGACGTACGGAGAACTATAACATAAGAATAAAGAAAACAATGTAGCTAGATGTTACATGAAAACAAACATATCCTCAAAACTCTAGCCTCAAGCTTTCTAACCTAAACTACTAGCAATGTTACTAAATAAAAAAGTTGCAAACATAACCTCAAAACTCTAGCCCTCAAGCTTTCTAACCTAACTTGATAGCAATGTAATAAATAAAAAAGTTACAAACATAACCTCAAAACTCTAGCCATCAAGCTTAATAACCTAACTTGATAGCAATGTTACTAAATAAAAAAGTTGCAAACATAACCTCAAAACTCTAGCCATCAAGCTTAATAACCTAACTTGATAGCAATGTTACTAAATAAAAAAAGTTGCAAACATAACCTCAAAACTCTAGCCCTCAAGCTTACTAACCTAAACTGTTAGCAATGTTACTAAATAAAACAAAGTTACAAACATAACCTCAAAGCTACTCCTTCATTCATGTACAATCCTAAAAATGGTAGAATATTTAAAGTACTGATAAAAGTCAAAGCTGAAAAATATTCAATGTTAACTAAAAATGATTGATTACATAACCTCAAAACTACTCTAATGCACAACCCAAAAATGCTAGAATTTTAAAGTACTGTTAAAAGTTTAAGCTAAACAATTCCTGGTTACCCACACATAAGTGTACAGAGAAAAAACTAGTTAGCTGATAACCTACGAAAAAGCTGAGAAACATTCAATGTTAACGAAACATGTAGCATACCTCAGAAAAAGATGAAGTGGAGCTGTAGAACACAAAGTAGCGTTGGCGGTAGAAATCGTGGTAGCAGCTAAACTCACACACGAACTAGCTCACTCAAACTCCAAGAACACAATGAAGCTCCGACAGCTAATCCCGGCCTTTTATAGCCGCGGACCTGCTTGTTCTTGGAAAAACCATTAGGAACATAGTATTTTTACCGAACCTACCAATAGGAATATAGTATGTGGAGGGGAAGTACCATTGTCTTCGGAAAAACCCAGCATGACTCATGCGCAGGTCGTAGCAGGTCTGTGAGGGGTGGGAGGTAGAAATGTAGGTAATAACTTAACATAGGAAACCACTCTCGGGTAAAACCACTAATGACCTAGGTGATGAGAGATTAGGTCGCGAGGCACTTCATGCATCGTGACTCATCACTCAGAAATGTCGTCTCGCAGTGCCGAGGGGACCCGAACAATAGACTTGACCGTGCATGTCACAACAGATCCATTAGTCGCCCGACTTTGTGGCGCCATGAGGCGCTCAGGTAGCAGTCATGGTCTACGGCAACAGACTCGTTAAAGTGTCATTACGAAGCACTCAAGCTGAGTTCGAGGAAAATACAGCTAAATATTCATTATAGATATGTAAGGAAATAAATAAAAAATAAATCGGGTAAGTTTAATACATTTGTTAAAAGTAAGAACACATTACAAAACTACAACATTAAAAATTTAACCTACACTTATTATGACCAACATTCGTTTAAAATTTTTTAGCATTTCATTGCGAACAATCAGTTGAACATCCACAGAATGACACATTTTGCTGATGTTCCAGGAACAAACCCTTTTCACAACCATTTAAGGAGACTTTCCTTAAGCTCTCTTTTCATTGGTCAAATAAAACATCTCCCTCTCTTCCCCTCATACAATGATGCTGCTTCACCATCACGCTAAAATTCTGTAAGACCAAACAAAATATACTTCCCTTAAACCTTATGGTAGAAATTTCATCCTAGGATGCTGTTACTGCATCTAGAAATTAAAAATTATATTATCTCATACAGGTTTTATTTACATGTTAGACTTAACCATCCTACCACACACTGGCTCACACTTACACACACACGCGTGCGCATGCGTGCACTGAGATTAAATACATACTTGCCCACATAATGTACTTTTATTTACAAAGGCAACATATTAAAACACATAATATTTAAATTTTGTGTAGATTGGATGGTACCAGGAAACCATACTGCAAAACGAGCGGACAACACTTGAGTCTTTACTATGATTGGGCTGACGGATTGCCTCTGAACGCCCTTACCTTCAACGACTTAGAATTAATACTTTTATCCATCAAAAAACAAAACAGTTTTACTAAGCAAACATACACCCCACACCCCTCAAAAAATTGTTATTACACAGGGCATTATTTACATGGCAGGAGACCGCACATACGAAGTGCGCAGCTTCAGGTTAGAAATATTGATTAAAATAACTGCTAAAGATGATAATTTGTTTATGAAAAAACTGCACATGAAATACAGACACTTGGTTATTTACACACACATACATACATACATACATACATACATACATACACCCTGCATCGCTTCAGATGGAAGTACGATATTTTGAAAACCACTCAAGACTTACATCTGTTTATGAAAAGGAGCTAAAAATTAAAAATTTTCAAAGTTAATTTTAGAGATGAAACATCATGTGCAAGTCCTTGCATGCGAGAACATTTTATTACGCAATTATCTTCATTTTTCCCAAACCATAGGTCTGATGTCTGGATACCACACAAATCTCATACTTAACATATGCACTACGAGATGACTGCGCGCCAGTCCAAGCCCCCTGCGCTTAGAGACGAAACTGCACTAGAAGCGTTAGCAAGCATTGCAATTATCTCGCTTCAGTAATGCAGATTCACCTCTGACTAGGTGGACCTCCTGAAACACTAAACATAGGACAGTGAAACACATTAAAATAATGCATTTCAAAATAATTGAATAATATAAAACACTGCATATTTCTCTAGAATCACCACGCAACTGACAGCCCTTTCAATCACAATTCTGCGAATGCTATCACAGAATGCTATATTAAGAAAGAAAGGATCATTCATTCCTTCATTATGGAACACAGTAATACATCACATGAAGAGAAACAAAAAAGGAACACACTTCGTTCTTAGACTCGTGCCGCCTCCTTGACAGAGAGAAAAGTTTTTACACATAAAATAGTATATATTTCTTTTCCAGCGATGAAGCTGTACTAATATCACCTTGACAAGCTTAGATGATCTAGGGAGAGACAAAGTAAATTAATTAACAATAAAAAAGTCGACTAAAATCATTTACAAACAATATACTTAATATTTCTTCGATTACATATTTTTCTCAATTTAATAAATGTGTGAACACAAAAATTTCCTTAAATCACTATTTATCAATTTTAAACTCTCATGTACATCAGGAAAAAATATATAGTTTCAGGCATTATTAGTTGTAATGTAAAAAATTCAAAACAGTTTCTTTGTGGGATGTGGAATGCTCACTCACGATCGAAAAAAGGAGGTGCTTCGCTGTAACACAAGGGGAGGGGGAAACCATCTTTAAAGTTGTCGTTGCTCATATATTTGGATATATAGTAATCAAGCAAGTAATAACATTTGGTGGTATAATCTCCGGCTGATTAAAGTTTATTTGCTAACATGAATTCACAAATTAAACGAATCTCTAAGTACATTTGCTTATCTTTTATAGAAAAAAAATGCACAGATTGATTTTTTATCATGAATAACCAGGAGCACACTAAAAAAACCAACGAAATTCTCGCCAATAATAACCAACAGCACACGAACAATAGGAAAAAAAAAACATTTTCTCAGTAATCACATACAGCATGCGGAGAAAATCACCAAAATATTGTCAAGAATATCCATTAATACATGTAGAATACCAATAAAGTCTTGACATAAAAAAGGCTGAAGTGCACGGACAAAAATCTTAAAATTCTTGTCAGGTAAAAAAGCAGAAGCACATGAAAAAAAAAAAAAACCAACAAAATTCTAACACAGTAAAGTTGAAGCACACGTAGAAATCTATCGAAATTTCATGTGAAAAAATAGGAGCACTCAGAGAAAACCATCAGGGAGAAGATGTTTAAAAACATCATAAATTATCAATTGTTTAAGAAAAAGTTCAAATTAAATCCTGCCAGATCTCTTTGCTTAAGCAACATGAGAGTTCTAGCACAAGTCAGCTTGTGAACTCTTTGCTTAAGCAACATGAGAGTTCTAGCACAAGTCAGCTTGTGAACTCTTTGCTTAAGCAACATGAGAGTTCTAGCACAAGTCAGCTTGTGAACTCTTTGCTTAAGTAACATGAGAGTTCTAGCACAAGTCAGCTTGTGAACTCTTTGCTTAAGTAACATGAGAGTTCTAGCACAAGTCAGCTTGTGAACTCTTTGCTTAAGTAACATGAGAGTTCTAGCACAAGTCAGCTTGTGAACTCTTTGCTTAAGTAACATGAGAGTTCTAGCACAAGTCAGCTTGTGAACTCTTTGCTTAAACAATTGATAATTTATGATGTTTTTAAACATCTTCTCCCTGATGGTTTTCTCTGAGTGCTCCTATTTTTTCACATGAAATTTCGATAGATTTCTACGTGTGCTTCAACTTTACTGTGTTAGAATTTTGTTGGTTTTTTTTTTTCATGTGCTTCTGCTTTTTTTACCTGACAAGAATTTGATGATTTTTGTCCGTGCACTTCAGCCTTTTTTATGTCAAGACTTTATTGGTATTCTACATGTATTAATGGATATTCTTGACAATATTTTGGTGATTTTCTCCGCATGCTGTATGTGATTACTGAGAAAATGTTTTTTTTTTCCTATTGTTCGTGTGCTGTTGGTTATTATTGGCGAGAATTTCGTTGGTTTTTTTAGTGTGCTCCTGGTTATTCATGATAAAAAATCAATCTGTGCATTTTTTTTCTATAAAAGATAAGCAAATGTACTTAGAGATTCGTTTAATTTGTGAATTCATGTTAGCAAATAAACTTTAATCAGCCGGAGATTATACCACCAAATGTTATTACTTGCTTGATTACTATATATCCAAATATATGAGCAACGACAACTTTAAAGATGGTTTCCCCCTCCCCTTGTGTTACAGCGAAGCACCTCCTTTTTTCGATCGTGAGTGAGCATTCCACATCCCACAAAGAAACTGTTTTGAATTTTTTACATTACAACTAATAATGCCTGAAACTATATATTTTTTCCTGATGTACATGAGAGTTTAAAATTGATAAATAGTGATTTAAGGAAATTTTTGTGTTCACACATTTATTAAATTGAGAAAAATATGTAATCGAAGAAATATTAAGTATATTGTTTGTAAATGATTTTAGTCGACTTTTTTTATTGTTAATTAATTTACTTTGTCTCTCCCTAGATCATCTAAGCTTGTCAAGGTGATATTAGTACAGCTTCATCGCTGGAAAAGAAATATATACTATTTTATGTGTAAAAACTTTTCTCTCTGTCAAGGAGGCGGCACGAGTCTAAGAACGAAGTGTGTTCCTTTTTTGTTTCTCTTCATGTGATGTATTACTGTGTTCCATAATGAAGGAATGAATGATCCTTTCTTTCTTAATATAGCATTCTGTGATAGCATTCGCAGAATTGTGATTGAAAGGGCTGTCAGTTGCGTGGTGATTCTAGAGAAATATGCAGTGTTTTATATTATTCAATTATTTTGAAATGCATTATTTTAATGTGTTTCACTGTCCTATGTTTAGTGTTTCAGGAGGTCCACCTAGTCAGAGGTGAATCTGCATTACTGAAGCGAGATAATTGCAATGCTTGCTAACGCTTCTAGTGCAGTTTCGTCTCTAAGCGCAGGGGGCTTGGACTGGCGCGCAGTCATCTCGTAGTGCATATGTTAAGTATGAGATTTGTGTGGTATCCAGACATCAGACCTATGGTTTGGGAAAAATGAAGATAATTGCGTAATAAAATGTTCTCGCATGCAAGGACTTGCACATGATGTTTCATCTCTAAAATTAACTTTGAAAATTTTTAATTTTTAGCTCCTTTTCATAAACAGATGTAAGTCTTGAGTGGTTTTCAAAATATCGTACTTCCATCTGAAGCGATGCAGGGTGTATGTATGTATGTATGTATGTATGTATGTATGTGTGTGTAAATAACCAAGTGTCTGTATTTCATGTGCAGTTTTTTCATAAACAAATTATCATCTTTAGCAGTTATTTTAATCAATATTTCTAACCTGAAGCTGCGCACTTCGTATGTGCGGTCTCCTGCCATGTAAATAATGCCCTGTGTAATAACAATTTTTTGAGGGGTGTGGGGTGTATGTTTGCTTAGTAAAACTGTTTTGTTTTTTGATGGATAAAAGTATTAATTCTAAGTCGTTGAAGGTAAGGGCGTTCAGAGGCAATCCGTCAGCCCAATCATAGTAAAGACTCAAGTGTTGTCCGCTCGTTTTGCAGTATGGTTTCCTGGTACCATCCAATCTACACAAAATTTAAATATTATGTGTTTTAATATGTTGCCTTTGTAAATAAAAGTACATTATGTGGGCAAGCATGTATTTAATCTCAGTGCATGCATGCGCACGCGTGTGTGTGTAAGTGTGAGCCAGTGTGTGGTAGGATGGTTAAGTCTAACATGTAAATAAAACCTGTATGAGATAATATAATTTTTAATTTCTAGATGCAGTAACAGCATCCTAGGATGAAATTTCTACCATAAGGTTTAAGGGAAGTATATTTTGTTTGGTCTTACAGAATTTTAGCGTGATGGTGAAGCAGCATCATTGTATGAGGGGAAGAGAGGGAGATGTTTTATTTGACCAATGAAAAGAGAGCTTAAGGAAAGTCTCCTTAAATGGTTGTGAAAAGGGTTTGTTCCTGGAACATCAGCAAAATGTGTCATTCTGTGGATGTTCAACTGATTGTTCGCAATGAAATGCTAAAAAATTTTAAACGAATGTTGGTCATAATAAGTGTAGGTTAAATTTTTAATGTTGTAGTTTTGTAATGTGTTCTTACTTTTAACAAATGTATTAAACTTACCCGATTTATTTTTTATTTATTTCCTTACATATCTATAATGAATATTTAGCTGTATTTTCCTCGAACTCAGCTTGAGTGCTTCGTAATGACACTTTAACGAGTCTGTTGCCGTAGACCATGACTGCTACCTGAGCGCCTCATGGCGCCACAAAGTCGGGCGACTAATGGATCTGTTGTGACATGCACGGTCAAGTCTATTGTTCGGGTCCCCTCGGCACTGCGAGACGACATTTCTGAGTGATGAGTCACGATGCATGAAGTGCCTCGCGACCTAATCTCTCATCACCTAGGTCATTAGTGGTTTTACCCGAGAGTGTGTTTCCTATGTTAAGTTATTACCTACATTTCTACCTCCCACCCCTCACAGACCTGCTACGACCTGCGCATGAGTCATGCTGGGTTTTTCCGAAGACAATGGTACTTCCCCTCCACATACTATATTCCTATTGGTAGGTTCGGTAAAAATACTATGTTCCTAATGGTTTTTCCAAGAACAAGCAGGTCCGCGGCTATAAAAGGCCGGGATTAGCTGTCGGAGCTTCATTGTGTTCTTGGAGTTTGAGTGAGCTAGTTCGTGTGTGAGTTTAGCTGCTACCACGATTTCTACCGCCAACGCTACTTTGTGTTCTACAGCTCCACTTCATCTTTTTCTGAGGTATGCTACATGTTTCGTTAACATTGAATGTTTCTCAGCTTTTTCGTAGGTTATCAGCTAACTAGTTTTTTCTCTGTACACTTATGTGTGGGTAACCAGGAATTGTTTAGCTTAAACTTTTAACAGTACTTTAAAATTCTAGCATTTTTGGGTTGTGCATTAGAGTAGTTTTGAGGTTATGTAATCAATCATTTTTAGTTAACATTGAATATTTTTCAGCTTTGACTTTTATCAGTACTTTAAATATTCTACCATTTTTAGGATTGTACATGAATGAAGGAGTAGCTTTGAGGTTATGTTTGTAACTTTTTTTTATTTAGTAACATTGCTAACAGTTTAGGTTAGTAAGCTTGAGGGCTAGAGTTTTGAGGTTATGTTTGCAACTTTTTTTATTTAGTAACATTGCTATCAAGTTAGGTTATTAAGCTTGATGGCTAGAGTTTTGAGGTTATGTTTGTAACTTTTTTATTTATTACATTGCTATCAAGTTAGGTTAGAAAGCTTGAGGGCTAGAGTTTTGAGGTTATGTTTGCAACTTTTTTATTTAGTAACATTGCTAGTAGTTTAGGTTAGAAAGCTTGAGGCTAGAGTTTTGAGGTTATGTTTGCAACTTTTTTATTTAGTAACATTGCTAGTAGTTTAGGTTAGAAAGCTTGAGGCTAGAGTTTTGAGGATATGTTTGTTTTCATGTAACATCTAGCTACATTGTTTTCTTTATTCTTATGTTATAGTTCTCCGTACGTCGAGCTTCCTTCGCGTGTTCCGTACGTTGAGACCAGTCTACCGATTGTCGAGATGGCATTTACCGCGCAGAAATGCCGTTTCTGCTCTGCTACCTTCACGGCAGCTAAGAACCGCTACCGGCACGAGCGACAGTGTGCCGAGAACCAGCATCGTGACTACCAGCAGTGCCACCTATGTGGCAAGATGGTCGCACGCAGCGACAAGATGCAGCAGCACCTGTCAACATGTACTGGTGCTGTCGCCACGACATCATGCACCCGGTGTAGCTTCTGCTATAAGGCCTTCGCCCGTGCTGATGTCGCCAGACTACATGAGAAGTCGGCTTGCGGTCTTAACCCTAACCGCATAGCACATTCCTGCACGAACTGTGCTAAAGAGTTCGTCAGGGCTGACACTCTTCGCAACCACATTAAGGTGTGCAAGGGGCCTGCTCCGCCTCCAACAAAGAAGCAGAGAATGGCAGCAGTTAAGCCAGCAGTACTGCCTAAACCATCGACCAGCCGAACAAAGGTGGTGACCGGCGCGGGTTTGGCCAATACCCATGGCTTCATCACCGCCGAAGTGGGATTCAAGGGCAACTTGAAGACTTATGTTGCTGTAAATACGTCAAGTTCTGCCAAGGACATTTGTACGTACCTGGACTCCATCAAGGCAAAAATAATAAGCCAACTTGAGGAGGAGATTGAAGAGAATGGACCGCTGAAGTTTAATGTCGTTCTTGAGTGCGACTACGAAAAACCAGTAGATGCCTGTGAAGACAAGAGGGCCTTCAAAACCATGAATGTTCCCCTCTACGCAGTTCATGAGGTGGAGGAGGCAGTTACCGAGTCCATCTCCAAGATCTGCAAGGAGGAGGAAGATTACATGGGTAAGGGGTCCGGATGGACTTTGTCGGCCGTTAAGCGACTTCAACTCCGAATAAACAAGCTTGATCCACTCCGTGCCAGCTCCTACATTGAATTACCTACTTCCATCAAAGACAAATACGCTGTGATCAATCCGCAAAACCTCGAAGACCACATGTGCTTCAAGTGGTCAATTCTTGTTAAGTACGTGGAAGGTGAGCATCCTGAACGTGTCAACCAGCGCTACCATGACTTGGAGGGGAAGTTCAACTTCAACAACATTGACTCCCCTACTCCAATCAAGCAAATACCGCTGTTTGAAAAACAGAACCCCGGAGTCTCCATCAACATTTACAGTATCGACGAGAATCTGAATGTTGTTCCTGCACGAGTCGCTCCTGAAGAAAAAGATCATCATTTCGATCTTCTGCTCTTGGTCAATGACAATTCGTCCCATTTCGCCTACATCAATAATTTTTCTGCTCTGGTTCGGTCCCAAATCACTACACACACTGAGGCTATTCATGTTTGCAAAAGATGCTTCAAGCATTATGATGATCAGGATAGGGTTAGCGGGCTTACTGGTCTTCAGTGTTTGGAAAAAACGCAGTGAGCTCTGTAAACAGCATGCTGCTGTTAGGATGGAAATGCCCCAGGTTGATGAAAATGGTTTGCCTCCTGTTTTGAAGTTCAAAAACTTCCATCACAGTGATAAAATGCCCATCGTGGTATATTGCGACTTTGAAGCTATTCTGGAGAAAATCCATACATGTCACCCGAATCCTGATGAAGCATACACACTGCAGTATCAAAAGCATAAAGCGTACAGCTACTGCATTTACGTGAAAGCAGATAACTCCGTGATTCCAGTACACCTCACTTCTTCACTTCCTTCACAGCCTGAAGTGTATCGCGGTTGTGACGCAGAAGATAAATTCATATCCCGCATTGTGGAGATTGGACATGACGTGCAGAAAATATTTTCTATGTCTGTTCCTATGACTCCGTTCACACATGCACAAAACACTGCTTTTCTGCAAGCAAGGTGTTGTTGCTACTGTGGAGGAAAGTTTGGAGGGGTCGTAAAGAAAGTTCGTGATCATAATCACTTCACCGGCGAATTTATTGGACCTGCATGTAATGACTGCAACCTTCTCAGGCGCAGACCGAAAAAGATGATTGTGTTCTTCCACAACCTGGCGTACGACCAGAACTTCATTATCAGGAAGTTGGGGTACGACACTAAAGACATCTTCATCATTCCTAATTCGGAAGAGAAGTTGATAACTTTTTCCAAGAAGTTGCATGATAAGTTCAGCATTCAGTTTGTCGATACGTTCCGTTTCATGAGTCGGGGTCTTGCTTCGCTCGCAGAGTTCTTGCCTGCAGACAAGTTTGTCAGTACTGCTGAGTTTTTCGCTCCTGATGAGTTGGAGTTGGTTACTCGCAAGGGAGTCTTCCCCTACGACTTCGTTGATTCTTTTGCTCGACTAGACGATACTAGTCTTCCATCTATCGATGAGTTCTTTAATATTCTGACTGATTCTGGTATTTCCGAGGCGGATTACGCTCACGCACAAAATGTCTGGGACAAGTTTCAGTGTGCTACTTTGGGGGAGTACGCTGACTTGTACCTAAAGACGGATGTCCTGATTTTGGCGGACGTATTCGAGAATTTTCGCAGTCTTTGCTTGGAGACGTACAGTCTAGACCCGTCACACTACATTTCCTGTCCTGGGTTCGCTTTCGATGCGATGCTTCGCACCACAGGAGTACAACTCGAGCTTCTGACAGATTACGATATGTATATGTTTGTGGAAGCAGGTATTCGTGGGGGTGTAGCGCAAAGCATCAAACGTCATTGTGTGGGTAACAACAAATACGTTCCTGAGACACATGATGTGTCCAAGCCATCCACATATCTACAGTACATTGATGCAAATAATTTGTACGGGTGGGCGATGTCGCTGTCGCTTCCGATTCGACATTTCAAATGGTCAGACACATCTATTGATGTCATGACTATTCCAGAAAATTCTCCTATCGGGTACATTATCGAATGTGACGTGGAGTACCCTACTGAACTCCACGAAAGTCACAAAGACCTTCCGTTTCTCCCCATCAATCAATGTCCGCCCGGCTCCAAACAATCAAAGCTCATGACAACACTAGAAATTAAGGAACATTACATTGTACACTACAGAAACCTCCAGCAAGCAGTATCACATGGGTTGATAGTTACTAAGGTACACAGAGTCCTCCAGTTTGAGCAGTCGGCGTGGTTGGAGCCATACATTAAGCTCAACACCAATAAGCGCAAGGCTGCAGCCAACGAATTCGAGAAGGAGTTCTTTAAGCTCGCTGTAAACAGTACTTTCGGGAAACTGATGGAGAACAAGAGGCGGAGGCTCAAAATGGAGTTGGTATGTTCCGAGAAGCGGTTCAAGAAACTGGTGTGTCGTCCATCCTTCAAGGACCGCACAATGTATGAACCGAACTTGACTCTAGTCCACCTGAACCATGAGACCATAATTTTCGATAAGCCAATCTATGCCGGACTCGCAGTACTTGATCTCTCAAAAACACTCATGTACGACTTCCATTACAGCACAATGAAACCCAGATATGCAGAAAACATTCATCTGGCATACATGGACACCGATAGTTTCGTATACGAGATACAAACCGATGATTTCTACCATGACCTCAAAGCCGATCCTACACTCATGGAGAAGTTCGACACCAGCTGCTACCCTTCCGACCACCCTTGCTTCTCCCCCATCAACAAAAAGGTTGTCGGAAAGTTTAAGGATGAGTGTGGGGGGAAAGTGATGAGTGAGTTTGTCGGTCTGCGGGCCAAACTGTATGCATACAAGTGTGGTGACAAAGTTGAGAAGAAGGCCAAGGGTATCCAGCGGTGTGTGGTCAAAAACCGCATAACATTCAGTGACTACCTGGATGCCCTGCACGATCACCACACACGACGAGTAGCAGTTAGGGCCATACGCTCGAGGCAGCAGGTGCTCTATAGCGAGAGCACAAATAAGCTGGCCATAACATGGGAGGATGATAAGCGCCAAATATGTGAGGATGGCATCCATACGGTTCCCCACGGCTATGTTGGAGATGAATTATCTGTTGTATAGTTCCAGTCTTTTTGTTGTAAACAGTTTTCGTTTTTGTATATAGTTTCTGTTTTTTTTATAGCTTCGTTTGACAAGTATATTTTTCTCTTCTTGAGGGTTTTGTTTTGTACAATATATTTCTTTGATTCAGTAAATATAATTTTACCTACATATCGCTTATTATTTTTTTTAATTAATGCCCTATATTCCTCAAGGTACTTATACTTAATTTGATATCGTAAAATGATCATGTAATTAGACACAAACACCTAAAATATCTGCTTCCATGCAGCTTTTAAACACAGGAACGCAAACACGAACACTAAGAAATGATATTATACACAAACACCTAAATATCTGCTTCCATGCAGTTTTAAACACGAATACACAAACATTAATTTATTTAGTATGTTTACATGTATGATATGACTATGAAAAATTTCTGGTCAGCTAAGATGGAGTAATAAATGTTTTTTAAATTATCATTACTTTAACTAACGCATCCACAACGACAGTATTGATAACATATATTTTAGTTAAAACCTATAAGTGATAAGACTTTAAGAAAAAATGTCGGTTACAACAACAAAGTGACTGTGGATTTTGTGGATCTTGTGGATTCTGTGGATTTTGGTCTATAAGGTTCATAACAATGTTGGTAGAGAATTGTAACTCGACCTTACATACACTAACATACTTTAGAAACCTACAACCGATGACGACACCCACCAGATGAAATCAAGATGGTAGTCTCCACTAAATAAGATGGCTGCCTCCAGCAGACAACGATGGTATATTTTTTTTCCTGATTTTCTAAGTTAATAATTATGATTTTCCAAGATGGTGGATGTAACGAAAAATTGTAACAGGAATGAGTGGGGTGTTCGATGACGATGTCATTGTAACAGAGGGGTGGGGGTGCTAGATGATGTATTTGTAATTTAGAGGAGTGGGGTGTTCGATGCGTAGGTTTCTAATTAAAATTTTATTAAATAATATTTTTAATTTTATTTTAAAATTTTGATTATTTAATTTTTTTAAATTTTAAATTTTTTTCATTAAAATCGGATAATAAATAAAGATTTTCAAGATGGCGGACGAAACTCAAAATGGCGGAATGATCTAGAAAACAAAATGGAGGAAAGTTCTAGAAAAACAAAATGGCCTCCGGGTTCAAAGGTCAAGGTCAAATCCAAGATGGTTGCAGGAAGTGATGTAATCCAAGATGGCCGCCGGAAATGACGTAATCCAAGATGGCCGCCGGAAATGACGTAATCCAAGATGGTCGCCGGAAGTGACGTAAACCAAGATGGCCGCCGTGGCTCCCCGGCTCCCCCACCACCCACCGGTGTCCCCATACATACTATAATTACCTACTCACCAGCATGTTTGTGTAATATTATCCACTGTATTTTTTTTCGTAAAGTTACCATTCCAACATAACCTACTAACATAATACTTTGATAATGTTATGTAGCATTCCATACCATTTTATCAGTCAGTCGTAATCATGCATAACTATACTCTAGCCATTGTTCCAAAGCAGCCAAATTTAATACTATCAGTCCATCATTATCATACTACTTATTATAATTCCATAAATATTTACCATAAATAAACATTTACTACACCATATTAAATATGTACTTGGTCCGCTCAACAATCCAAAATGAATATCGGTCAAAAGACAGTTTTTTAAATCTACAAACCATAACATACATTCCTATTCCTCAGCCTCGCAGTACCCAACTTTCATCAGCTTACAAACTCTTTAAATTAAACATTTAATTATGTATTTTTTCTTTCATTCTTTGAATGATTCTTGCAGTAAAGAATTTTGAGTCAAATACCACTTACAGACAATGCAATTCACATCATGCCATACAAAAAATCACAGCATATCTCGACTTAACCACAGGATAAATCCATACAAGATCTTAAAAACCAACTAAATATAATACTTAAGATATGTACAAAGTCCTATCTGACATTCTGGTCGAGTCATTGCATATGAATACAAATATGAGGAGGGTACACACAAGCTAAGTCATTACATACGAATACAAATATGAGTAGGAGGAGGAGGGATCGTAGCTTATGGATACAAATATGAGGAGGGATCGTAGCATACATACATAAATCACACCAAACTTTACTCAAATACCAACTATATCAACCAGAAAGTAAATTATAAGAGGTATGTTTCCAATTTTAATTACTTTCCGATCGATCATTCAGAAACCCAGGCATAAAACACATAAATATCGTCTAAGATCAAAAGAACTGCAAAGTCAACATATAATATCACAGTCTAAGCCATAAGATCTATGTCCATCGCATTTATATCAACCATTTCCCTTATACACCTTAAGTGTATGAAATGTAAGGCCAGCAAAAAGAAATACCTGATACATATCACCCATTTTAATTGTCCTTTTTCACAATGAAAAATACTTGTAATGATTATGCGTAGAGATTCCAAACTTGTATTCATACTATTAATTCTCCATACCCACATACTCTAAACTTCATAAAAATTTATCAAGCAACATTTCTATTACACATTACACAAATTACATAGTTCAATATCTATGAACCCCCTCCACATAAAGCAATATATAAAAAAAACATTAGTATAAGTACCTACTTATAAAATATCTGCAATAGGTGAACTTAACAGAAGCTATGTTTTACCAAACATTACTTTAAGTCTCTTAAAGGCATTTACCAAAATAAATATATATATATATTATTTCATACACACACAAACAACACAGTTAAGCCCCTCACGATTAATTTTACTATTAGAACACTTTCGATTATTATTGAAACCATTAAGCGTTAGATATGTCTTAATTCATTTTTTTTATTAAAAGTGTTTAAATAAAAAATTATCCAAATAATTCATCCTATGTAAAACTCATAATAATAAAAGCCACACTACCTCCTATTCAGAATCTCATCATGGGTATTATTATCATTATGAGAAAACACTACATTACCGACTACAGTAAATGATTCCAACCAATTATTTGTCAACGAAATAGTGCTGCTAAAATTAAACCCTTTTCACTAAGCCAAGTTACAAGCCCCAAAAAATTTAATACAAAATCACTGGCACAGCACCACTTTTGTTTACGTATAATTTTAAAAAGGAAAGAAAATGTATAGATACATACTTCCATTAACACTTCCTGTTTTAAAGCATATAAATAAAACTCTTTAAAGTCGAGTTTAATATCCTCCATCAATTAACTATAAGCTCTTAGGTTTACTTAGTAGTATAAATAAAACGCACTTAGATTTATAAGTTTTTATTCACTTAACTCACACTAAACAAATAACTAACGATGCAATATTGCATAAATACGCCCCAATTCCTCGAGTACAAATTGCATACGATGCAATAATGTCGTTAAAACAGTATCAAGTGATTCGGATAGATTCCTCACAGCCTGCAGCACTTCATCTTCTCCAACTTCATTATCTTCACCATCGTCATCACCATCATCATCATTTACGATAACCACATCAATATCCCGAGCAGCTGGAGCAGGAGCAGGCGCAGCCGGAGGATGCACAACCAAAGGTTGTATCACAGCCACTAAAGGACGCAACATAGGGCGCACATCCCTCACCTCTTCATTCGTCACCCCGTGATGGTCTTCCAGACGCACTAGAGGCGATCTATCCCGAAACTCAACAGGTGATGATCTCAACTCCCGGCGGGATCTACGCCCCCGACGAGCCACGTTTCGCGAAGCCATCACTATATTGCTGACAGACGAAGCAAATGAAGCTAAGTTGATTCGTTCGAAACTTATATACTAAACAGTAGGTACACACAGTTCCCCATGTAAACACATTATTAGTAACAGACAAACTATTCACATTGGATACCGAAAAGTTTTCTGATCAGTTCAGTGGCGCCACATCCATCAGACAGTATTTCTAAACTTTCCACAAATAACATTTCGAAGAGGGAGAAAATATGATACGAGAAAATACCACGAGATAATCATTTAGAGTAAACTCCAACAGAATTCTATGAAATGACAAGCTAAAATGTTTGCAAGTAATTTAATTTTTAGGAATATCCCTTCAGGTGAGCTTGGAGATACGAAACTTTTTGTAATCAGTACAATGGCGCCACATCCATCAGACAGTATTTCTAAACTTTCCACAAATAACATTTCGAAGAGGGAGAAAATATGATACGAGAAAATACCACGAGATAATCATTTAGAGTAAACTCCAACAGAATTCTGTGAAGTGACAAGCTAAAATGTTTGCAAGTAATTTAATTTTAGGAATACCCCTTCAGGGGAGCTTCCCTCCAACATGATATAGGACACACTGATGAGGACTCAGCTGTTACAAGGACTGCTACCACTCAATTACCAACAAATAAACATTCTTTCTACGAAAATAATAAATTTCTATAATTTCAGCATATAATAATTTACTAATAAAAGTATGAAAGAATTATTTATATAAACAAAATTTATATACATCCCCTTATAAAATATATTCAAATGATAAATTGTTTTTTATTCCTCAAAAAACACATTTAGAATCTAAATTTATATTTATTATGTAAATGCTTTTTGAATGATGCTTTATTCCAAATATAACAATTACATATATAAAATAAATTGATTATTAATATTTTTTTAATTAATTTTGTTAATAGGCACCACTCTTTCATTCCCAGTTATAAATTTATCTCATTATAAAACAATTCAAAGTCTGTTACGTATTAAAATTTTCCTTCACAGCATAAACTTCTTGTTTATCAACTTATATTAAGAAAATATCTAAAAAATTTCCAATGATTAATTTTAGTATGTAGTAAAAGATAATGTCTTCAACCTAATTCCTTAGAGTTAGAGAAAATCTCGCTTGTCTCAAGTATACCGTTAACAAATTAAGTTCCTAAACAAAGCACAATTGTGATCTAGTCAGCTTTAAGTGCTTCACCGATATCTTAGAATTTGTCAGTTTCAGCCTATTCTATTTTGTTCATAAATTGACGAAGACAACTTAATTTTTGTGTGAATTATTTCTATTAATTTCCAATAAAAACACTACTTTCTTCATTAGATTTCAATTCTATTTCATTAGTGATATCTAGGTTAGAGTCTGTAGAACCAGTATTTTCACCTTCTCCGAGGTCATAATAATGTTCTTATAATTTATATTCTTTCCTCTTCTTTGCTGTTGTAGACTTGATCTCGTTATCATTAGATAACCTGGTTGCACAGATCTTGTGATGTTTATTCAACAAATATCTTCGACCAAAGTATTTCTGACACAAGATTGCAACTAAATGGATTTTGGTAAGGACTTAATGTACACTCTGCTCTCTCATGTCGCTTCGCATTTTTCTCAAGGTGAATTCCTTGTCGCAATATACACACACCCGTGTCATTTCTATAACATTGCTGACATCGACTCAGAATACATATCAGCTTCTACGACTAATACCAGATGCATATTGGGAGTTTTAATTTGTAACAATTACTTAAATATTATTTTTTAAACATGCCATCAGCGGTAACTAATTTTTTCTTTTAAATTATGTAAGTTGCAAGTAGTTTCGCTTCATGCTAACATATATCACCACATGCTGTGTCAAAGTAAAGTTTGTGTATAATTAGGTAGAATGCTCTCTCACAATCACAAGAGATGGAGAGATTCGCTAGACCTCTAGGGGGGAAGAATTCTTTCTCAAGGAAAAGATCAGGTAACATACCGGTACTGATGCTGGTAGCGATAAATAATACATGTTAGCTTCTGCATCCAATACAACTTATATGTTATTTTAATAGTAGACTTATAAAATTCCAACACCTAGATTAAATGTTACTACTTAGATAAATAAAATCATAAATTGGAGAAGAAGATGTATCAATGTATTTGAGTATTAGAATATGTCGTTGCGGATGAATGTGTGTTGACAGCTTTTAACATTTTTAATTTTTTTTTAACACAACTGCCTGCAGTCAGGTAAAGAAAAATCAAGCTTTAATAAAATAAATTATCTCCCACGACGGACAATTTCTTTTCTGATGTAGGTGGGCACCATATATTTTATGCTTGCATATTTGTATTAGATATATTTAAAACATATGCTGAAGCATATATATGTTAACATATCTAAAATTAAAATTTATTTATGGTTAAGCATATTATATGCTTTAGCATAAGTTATATACTATATATATATATATATATATATATATATATATGGTGCCCACCTACATCAGAAAATAAATTGTCCGTCGTGGGAGATAATTTATTTTATTAAAGCTTGATTTTTCTTTACCTGACTGCAGGCAGTTATGTTAAAAAAAAATTAAAAATGTTAAAAGCTGTCAACACACATTCATCCGCAACGACATATTCTAATACTCAAATACATTGATACATCTTCTTCTCCAATTTATGATTTTATTTATCTAAGTAGTAACATTTAATCTAGGTGTTGGAATTTTATAAGTCTACTATTAAAATAACATATAAGTTGTATTGGATGCAGAAGCTAACATGTATTATTTATCGCTACCAGCATCAGTACCGGTATGTTACCTGATCTTTTCCTTGAGAAAGAATTCTTCCCCCCTAGAGGTCTAGCGAATCTCTCCATCTCTTGTGATTGTGAGAGAGCATCCTACCTAATTATACACAAACTTTACTTTGACACAGCATGTGGTGATATATGTTAGCATGAAGCGAAACTACTTGCAACTTACATAATTTAAAAGAAAAAATTAGTTACCGATGATGGCATGTTTAAAAAATAATATTTAAGTAATTGTTACAAATTAAAACTCCCAATATGCATCTGGTATTAGTCGTAGAAGCTGATATGTATTCTGAGTCGATGTCAGCAATGTTATAGAAATGACACGGGTGTGTGTATATTGCGACAAGGAATTCACCTTGAGAAAAATGCGAAGCGACATGAGAGAGCAGAGTGTACATTAAGTCCTTACCAAAATCCATTTAGTTGCAATCTTGTGTCAGAAATACTTTGGTCGAAGATATTTGTTGAATAAACATCACAAGATCTGTGCAACCAGGTTATCTAATGATAACGAGATCAAGTCTACAACAGCAAAGAAGAGGAAAGAATATAAATTATAAGAACATTATTATGACCTCGGAGAAGGTGAAAATGCTGGTTTTACAGACTCTAACCTAGATATCACTAATGAAATAGAATTGAAATCTAATGAAGAAAGTAGTGTTTTTATTGGAAATTAATAGAAATAATTCACACAAAAATTAAGTTGTCTTCGTCAATTTATGAACAAAATAGAATAGGCTGAAACTGACAAATTCTAAGATATCGGTGAAGCACTTAAAGCTGACTAGATCACAATTGTGCTTTGTTTAGGAACTTAATTTGTTAACGGTATACTTGAGACAAGCGAGATTTTCTCTAACTCTAAGGAATTAGGTTGTAGACATTATCTTTTACTACATACTAAAATTAATCATTGGAAATTTTTTAGATATTTTCTTAATATAAGTTGATAAACAAGAAGTTTATGCTGTGAAGGAAAATTTTAATACGTAACAGACTTTGAATTGTTTTATAATGAGATAAATTTATAACTGGGAATGAAAGAGTGGTGCCTATTAACAAAATTAATTTAAAAAAATATTAATAATCAATTTATTTTATATATGTAATTGTTATATTTGGAATAAAGCATCATTCAAAAAGCATTTACATAATAAATATAAATTTAGATTCTAAATGTGTTTTTTGAGGAATAAAAAACAATTTATCATTTGAATATATTTTATAAGGGGATGTATATAAATTTTGTTTATATAAATAATTCTTTCATACTTTTATTAGTAAATTATTATATGCTGAAATTATAGAAATTTATTATTTTCGTAGAAAGAATGTTTATTTGTTGGTAATTGAGTGGTAGCAGTCCTTGTAACAGCTGAGTCCTCATCAGTGTGTCCTATATCATGTTGGAGGGAAGCTCCCCTGAAGGGGTATTCCTAAAATTAAATTACTTGCAAACATTTTAGCTTGTCACTTCACAGAATTCTGTTGGAGTTTACTCTAAATGATTATCTCGTGGTATTTTCTCGTATCATATTTTCTCCCTCTTCGAAATGTTATTTGTGGAAAGTTTAGAAATACTGTCTGATGGATGTGGCGCCATTGTACTGATTACAAAAAGTTTCGTATCTCCAAGCTCACCTGAAGGGATATTCCTAAAAATTAAATTACTTGCAAACATTTTAGCTTGTCATTTCATAGAATTCTGTTGGAGTTTACTCTAAATGATTATCTCGTGGTATTTTCTCGTATCATATTTTCTCCCTCTTCGAAATGTTATTTGTGGAAAGTTTAGAAATACTGTCTGATGGATGTGGCGCCACTGAACTGATCAGAAAACTTTTCGGTATCCAATGTGAATAGTTTGTCTGTTACTAATAATGTGTTTACATGGGGAACTGTGTGTACCTACTGTTTAGTATATAAGTTTCGAACGAATCAACTTAGCTTCATTTGCTTCGTCTGTCAGCAATATAGTGATGGCTTCGCGAAACGTGGCTCGTCGGGGGCGTAGATCCCGCCGGGAGTTGAGATCATCACCTGTTGAGTTTCGGGATAGATCGCCTCTAGTGCGTCTGGAAGACCATCACGGGGTGACGAATGAAGAGGTGAGGGATGTGCGCCCTATGTTGCGTCCTTTAGTGGCTGTGATACAACCTTTGGTTGTGCATCCTCCGGCTGCGCCTGCTCCTGCTCCAGCTGCTCGGGATATTGATGTGGTTATCGTAAATGATGATGATGGTGATGACGATGGTGAAGATAATGAAGTTGGAGAAGATGAAGTGCTGCAGGCTGTGAGGAATCTATCCGAATCACTTGATACTGTTTTAACGACATTATTGCATCGTATGCAATTTGTACTCGAGGAATTGGGGCGTATTTATGCAATATTGCATCGTTAGTTATTTGTTTAGTGTGAGTTAAGTGAATAAAAACTTATAAATCTAAGTGCGTTTTATTTATACTACTAAGTAAACCTAAGAGCTTATAGTTAATTGATGGAGGATATTAAACTCGACTTTAAAGAGTTTTATTTATATGCTTTAAAACAGGAAGTGTTAATGGAAGTATGTATCTATACATTTTCTTTCCTTTTTAAAATTATACGTAAACAAAAGTGGTGCTGTGCCAGTGATTTTGTATTAAATTTTTTGGGGCTTGTAACTTGGCTTAGTGAAAAGGGTTTAATTTTAGCAGCACTATTTCGTTGACAAATAATTGGTTGGAATCATTTACTGTAGTCGGTAATGTAGTGTTTTCTCATAATGATAATAATACCCATGATGAGATTCTGAATAGGAGGTAGTGTGGCTTTTATTATTATGAGTTTTACATAGGATGAATTATTTGGATAATTTTTTATTTAAACACTTTTAATAAAAAAAATGAATTAAGACATATCTAACGCTTAATGGTTTCAATAATAATCGAAAGTGTTCTAATAGTAAAATTAATCGTGAGGGGCTTAACTGTGTTGTTTGTGTGTGTATGAAATAATATATATATATATTTATTTTGGTAAATGCCTTTAAGAGACTTAAAGTAATGTTTGGTAAAACATAGCTTCTGTTAAGTTCACCTATTGCAGATATTTTATAAGTAGGTACTTATACTAATGTTTTTTTTATATATTGCTTTATGTGGAGGGGGTTCATAGATATTGAACTATGTAATTTGTGTAATGTGTAATAGAAATGTTGCTTGATAAATTTTTATGAAGTTTAGAGTATGTGGGTATGGAGAATTAATAGTATGAATACAAGTTTGGAATCTCTACGCATAATCATTACAAGTATTTTTCATTGTGAAAAAGGACAATTAAAATGGGTGATATGTATCAGGTATTTCTTTTTGCTGGCCTTACATTTCATACACTTAAGGTGTATAAGGGAAATGGTTGATATAAATGCGATGGACATAGATCTTATGGCTTAGACTGTGATATTATATGTTGACTTTGCAGTTCTTTTGATCTTAGACGATATTTATGTGTTTTATGCCTGGGTTTCTGAATGATCGATCGGAAAGTAATTAAAATTGGAAACATACCTCTTATAATTTACTTTCTGGTTGATATAGTTGGTATTTGAGTAAAGTTTGGTGTGATTTATGTATGTATGCTACGATCCCTCCTCATATTTGTATCCATAAGCTACGATCCCTCCTCCTCCTACTCATATTTGTATTCGTATGTAATGACTTAGCTTGTGTGTACCCTCCTCATATTTGTATTCATATGCAATGACTCGACCAGAATGTCAGATAGGACTTTGTACATATCTTAAGTATTATATTTAGTTGGTTTTTAAGATCTTGTATGGATTTATCCTGTGGTTAAGTCGAGATATGCTGTGATTTTTTGTATGGCATGATGTGAATTGCATTGTCTGTAAGTGGTATTTGACTCAAAATTCTTTACTGCAAGAATCATTCAAAGAATGAAAGAAAAAATACATAATTAAATGTTTAATTTAAAGAGTTTGTAAGCTGATGAAAGTTGGGTACTGCGAGGCTGAGGAATAGGAATGTATGTTATGGTTTGTAGATTTAAAAAACTGTCTTTTGACCGATATTCATTTTGGATTGTTGAGCGGACCAAGTACATATTTAATATGGTGTAGTAAATGTTTATTTATGGTAAATATTTATGGAATTATAATAAGTAGTATGATAATGATGGACTGATAGTATTAAATTTGGCTGCTTTGGAACAATGGCTAGAGTATAGTTATGCATGATTACGACTGACTGATAAAATGGTATGGAATGCTACATAACATTATCAAAGTATTATGTTAGTAGGTTATGTTGGAATGGTAACTTTACGAAAAAAAATACAGTGGATAATATTACACAAACATGCTGATGTAAGACTGTGATTTGGAATAGTATTAATGATTTATGGTTCTGCGTAGATATAGTGGCTGGGAGTTTTGATATTAAATGAGGCGTGCAAAGTCCTATACAGATGTTAATATTTAAGAGGATATGATGCATGTTATTAATAATAGATCATGGCAGCTGGAGGAGATGTATTTTAGTTGTGTTTACCATACAAAGAAATAATCTCGTGATTACATTGGTTAGGTTATGAATCTGCTTTTTCTAGATTGTTTCAAGAATTCTAGGATAGTTGAATGATATGGAGTAGAAGAGAGAGAGAGACCCTATGTAAGCTGAGTCCTAAGTAAACATGTTGATGATGTGAAGAGTGTCGTAGTGGGGGTAGGGGTTGGCTTTATATGTAGGGATGTGGATGGAATTAGTAGCTTAGTTGTCATCCTGACTCCGAAGAGTGAACATCGCTTGGGAGCTCTCTTTCTTGTTTAACTACAAAGGCATTTGGGGAGAGTATGGATCCTACCGCGAGTTCTTCGAAATCCTGCATGGAGCCATCACCACCAATAAAGCATCGGTGTCCGCACTGCCATATGATGTTCTCAACAAGTTTTAATATGAGACGTCATGAGAAGAGTAATTGTGCGAAGAATCCATCTCGCACTATTGTTTTCTGTAATGAATGTCAGAAGACATTTACTCACTGCGAAGAATTGAAAAAAACACATGAAGAAATATGTAAAGGAAGAGTTATGTGGTCACTAGTGATGATATCTCCGCAACCGCGTTGCATTGATATGTCAAATAGTTTAAGTGTTGCGTCGTCGAACACATCTGCTCAAGTCTTGGAAGGCACATCAAATATACATCGTTGCAACTACTGCGACATGATGTTTGCATTAGCTCATCATGCGCGAAAGCACGAGAGAAGTAAATGCATGAAGAGTCCCTCACATGTGAAGTTTCAATGCGACAGGTGCAATCAATGGTTTACTCGCAGAGATAATTTGAAAAGACATATGAAGATTTGTAAAGGTGTAGTTCGCTTGCCTGTAGAACAGAATGTGAACGTTACGATTCCTCAATTTAAACTAGAGGTACCCATGTGCACAGGCTCCAGCATTAAAGAAGATCAGCAGCAACAACCACCCGCATCGTCATCTGGACATAAATATAACACTATGCTTGGTCAGTTACAGACAAATGATAATGGATTTTACTTGGCACAATCTGCATTTGGAGGAGTTCTGAAAGACTATTATTATCTAAATACTTTTATTGAGGCCAAAGATATTTGCACTTTTCTGAGTGATATTGAGCAGAATATAATACAACAGATTATGGATGATACAGCATCGCATGGGCCTTTAAAATATAACTTATGGTTAGATTGTCTATATGGTAAACCGCCACCGCATGAGAATCAAGTGAGCAAGCGTGCTTTCAAGACATCGGCTGCTACAATTTACGATTCTTACGAAGTAGATCGGTCAGTTAAACAGAGTATAGAAGAACTCTGCATGGAAGAAGAAGAATATATGGGTAAAGGATCTGGTTGGACGCTGACTTCGGTGAACCGTCTGGAGCTGAGAATTAGTCATTTCGACCCACTAGATAAATAGATGTATATATCTTTGTGTAGAACTGTGTATAAAATAAACGTTGTAAATTAAATAAATTTTTTATTCATACTATGTTTTTTTTTATTTCCCTTAATTTATCCTGCTTAATTTATGGTGACAACTATAAAAATAAGGATGCATGCATGACCATAACATTTGCTATTAAGATTAATGATATATATGGATACTTAAATATTGTTTACATGAGATACTGAGTTACAATATAAAGTAAATGTAATCGCAAAGGAATGCATGTAAAGAAAAAATAAGCGAAACTTAAAACACTCAAAGAAAACATAAGTGTAAAGGAAAGTCCTCAAAGAAATTGTAGTCGCAAATGAAAGCATGTTAAGAAAATGTAAGCGCAAATGAAAGCCCTCAAAGAAATTGTAGTCGCAAATGAAAGCCCTCAAAGAAATTGTAAGCGCAAATGAAAGCCCACAAAGAAAATGTAAGCGCAAATGAAAGCCCTCAAAGAAATTGTAGTCGCAATTGAAATCATGTTAAGAAAATGTAAGCTGTGTAAGTCAGTTTGAGTAGAGTGCTACAGTGCACAAGTCCTGCAGTATGACTTTGGTATAAGGACCGTGATAAGTTTAATGGTAATACTAGGAATATATATATTTTATCTTAGTGTTTGGGATGATCACGTGATGCTCATTACGAATAATTAATCTACATACTCTAGCAGTGGATGAAAGATAGTATGATTATATAATCAAGTATGGGGGTGCATACATGAGATGATAATACAATATGTTGGTGGTCAAGATTAAAGTTGGTGATAACAAAATCTAAGATGGCGGCGGTGTGGATATGTTATAAGTCAAATGTGATGATATAGTCTAAGATGGCGGGAATTTCAGGGTGTCGACAGTAATATGATGATGCCAAGATAGTGTTGGCGATAAGATGGCATATATAAATGCTATAATCCAATATAGTGGAAAGTTCAAGGTGAGGGACATACTTAAGATGTTATAGGTCAAGTGAAGACAATATAGTCCAAGATGTCGTTCGAAAGGAGCTACAGTGATGACAATACAATATGTCTGCCTACAGAAGATGACATATATATATATATATATATATATAATGATATAATCATAATGATAAGTATGGGTGCTTGGTGTCTTAACGACAACTGCAACATGTAGGAGTGGGGCACTAGATTACGAGATAGGCGTGATGTCATAATTCAAAATGATCGAAAGTTCTATAGTCCAAGATGGCTTTGGAGCTGGTGATGACGACATAGTCCAATATGATGTTCATGATGTCATAGGTTAAAGGTGAGGATTAAAAAATCCAATATGGCTGCCTTCAGAAGATAAAATTACTATGACTATAATGAAAATATCAACACATAGGAGTAGGGTGCTCGATTGTGTGGTGTTAGGTGTGATTACATAATTCAAAATGGTTGAATCTAAGATTGTAGAATTCTAAATGTCAGTTGGGGCCAAGGTCATACAATATGGCGATGGTTATGTGACCGTAAAGAAAAGTGTAATGCATGTAAATGGTATGATGTCGTCGTAACGAAAAGTACAACATAGGAGCGGGGCACTCAATTCAGTGGTGGTAGATGTGATTTCATGATTAAAAATGGCGGGTGTTTCTATAAAACAAATTAGTGATTGTATAATATTAATGTGAAAATATTAAATCCGAAACCCTAAGTCTTATCAGTGGTGATGTAATAGAGACAGTATAAAGTTCTAGAAATCAAAATGGTTAATGGAAATGACGTAATCCAAGATGGCGGTGATGATGTCATCCAAGATGACGGTCAGATAATATGATGATATACTATATGATTGCATAATAATAATGGAATGATAGAGCATGCGAAAATTGAATCCAAAATGGCGGTTGGAAATGATGGTGACCAGATAGGACATAATCCAAGATGAGGGTGCGGTGATGTCATCTATGGGTGGGTAGGTAAGGGGGATACCAACCCGCTATCCGGAGATGGGTGGGTAGGTAAGGGGGATACCAACCCGCTATCCGGAGATGGTTGGGTAGGTAAGGGGGATACCAACCCGCTATCCGGAGATGGGTGGGTAGTTAGAATTTTGGGGGAATGGGGAAAATTTGTAGGGAAATTTTGTAGGAAAATGGGAAATTTTGAGGAAAATTTGAGGGAAAAACGGGAAATTTTGAGGAAAATTGGCGGAAAATCGGGAAATTTCCAGGAAATCGGTGATGATGTCATCGGTCAAAGGTCATAACAGTGACGTCAGGGGTCAAGGGTCACCAATCCTGAATCCTGCACCAAGCACCACTGTCCCCGGATCGGCTATTCCTAACTACTCAACGCATTCTATTGTGTTCAGATTGGTGCTTTCCATAATTATTAAGGAAAAATAAATTTTAACCATCTCTGTTAATTCTTGATGATTCGCACATGACCCGCCAAAACTCCTACACGACAATCATAAACAATCACACTAGTTTACACAGAGTCATATCTTACGTACACAACTGATTCTTAATAGTTAATTTTCAATCTCAAATCCACTTTAAGACTCCTTTCACGCGAGCGACCAGATACCCAGTGTCTGGAGAAGAACGCAAATAACCCCGAGACTAGTTCTGTAAGCTTAAGACCTACCTCTGATGTCACAAAAAATCCACGTTCTTCTTGCTCATCTTCATACACACACAAAAAAAAAGTTAAAGGGCTGATGAACTGAATTATTTGTACTGAAAGATACACACATGCACGTAAATGATAAAATATTTAAAAACTGACATTTTTCGCGTACTAGCCAACTCGCGTTGTATTCAAAAGAAATGACTGCAAATAAATTTATTTATTTATCATCTAAGTTGAATCATAAATATTGGGAATAGAGCAATTAATATGTGGTGGTGATATGAGGTGTTGTCGTGAAAATTTTAGATTGGTTAGTTTGAATAAAAAAGGAGGCGCTAAGAAGTTCTTGCCCCTGGTGACACTTCAGATGCGTCCTCTCTTCTACGTTTCCGTTGCCATTCTCTTCCCTTGGCCATCTCAATGGGCACTGTTTATTCAAAAGTTTGGATTTCCTCAGGAGTGTCGAAATTCGATTCAGTACTGAAATAATATGACAAAACGAAAAATTGTAAACACGTATATGCAAACATATTGTATTAAGTAACACGGTGCCCATGCTGATTTTTTTTCAGTACAACGATGTCTTTTACACGTGCCTGCCTGCTAGGTGTTGTACAGTTAAAGTATTTAAATGGATAGAAAGTAAACCGACTAAATTAAAATAACATGTATTTTGTTCATTAAGTTAAAAATTTAGTCTTAGGTAACTAGCACTATCATGCCACAATATTCTTTGAGGTGTTTTCTGTGTAGCTGCTCACATGCTGTGCACATCCGGAGCAAGAAATGAAAGGTAATCAAAGTACACATAAATTTTCTCGTTTGCGTAGACTTTTCTTTTTTCACTTCTCTCGAGTAGCATGAAATTAAATTCTTCCATTTCATCATTAACGTCTTTCATCAATCACACATTCAAAATGTTGCAGTTTATGTGTAACAACTATTGAAAATAGCACTTAATATATTTTTTTTCAAGATACTTTGCTTTTAGCTGCAATTAATCTGACCTACATTACACATAAATACCTGGTATTTCAACACTAAGTAGAATTATTCAATATGTTTGCTGAACTGAATGCCACTTCCTTCAGAAGAAGACTGGTTACGCATTGCGAAAGAGTTTGAGTATCGTTCCAATTATTTTATGCTTTGCAATGGCTGCATCGATGTCAAGCACATTCGGTTGAATATACTGAATGGAAATAGGTAAATTTATTATAACTAAAACATTTTTATCTCTATAATGCTTCAAGCCGTACAATTTTACATTTGTTGACATTGGATCATGCATTCAATTTTTAGTTTTAATTTTGTTTTGAAGAATCATTTCGTTTTGAAGGTTTGGACAATTTTTCAGTGCAGCGAGTAGGACATGCTGGACAAATCCCTATTAAATTCAGGGATAAGTTCGACAAATGTTTTACTGGGGCTGGAAATCTGCCAAGACCAAAATGATCATATTTACAATTGATGGAAACGTATTAATTGCATGAAAATAAATGCGTAATAAATAAATAATGATCAGTTAAAAATATGTGAACATTAATGGAATAAAAAAGGGGGGAATGTCACTATCATTTAATTAAAAATGATTTTTAACTCATGATTTAGTGTTAGACAAACTTTCAGTGATTTTATTGCCTCATATAATTGACGCGATTTCACCGATATTTTACTGTACCCGAATATTTATAAGATTAACTAGGGGATGGAGTTGCTTGGCTTCTGGGGTGTAGCCACGTCAAAGGCAAAGATATCACCGAATACGACAAAACCTCGATAATATCTTAGCCTTAGACACGGCTACAATCCAGAAGCCAAGCCACTCCAAACAATGGTTGCGAAAGACTGAGATATTTAATAACCGGAGGATGATTCATTACGAAAGAATAACAAAACAAGTCGAGATGAATTAGCAAAACCATCGTCGAAATATAATTCCAGAATAGCTTAATATATATATATATTTAAGAATAGGTAAAAAGTTAATGAACCAAATGCTAAACGGCGCTAACTGGACTGAGCGCTCATGAGTGTAACCAAGCTGAACAGGGCCAGCGTTTCCAGGACTAGACACTCAGGAGTATAGCAGAGCTGGACGGAGCCAGCGCTGCCTGCCCTAGGCGCTCAGGAGTGTAGCCATGCCGGACTGGGCCTACTATGCATGTACTAGAAGATCCAGAGTGTAGCCATGCCGGACAAGGACCACTCTGCCTGGAATAGAAGTTAAGTATCGTAGCCATGCTGGTAATGGCACACTTTGCCTGGAATAGTCGCTCAGGAGTGTAGCCAGCCGGATAGGGCCCACTCTGCCTGACCTAGGCTCTCAGGTGTGTAGCCATGCCGGGTAAGGCATATGCTAGGGGTAGGTCCGAGTTACCGGACCCTCTTCCAGCATTAAAAAAAAGCGAAGACAAATACGATATTTACAGCAACGTATTTACATAATGTTTCAGAGAATTGTTTTTAAGGTTCTTTGTAATCTTTAGTGGTCTACTTTATTTACAAGGTGTTGATAATAGTATGTTCCAGTTACAATGGTATATTATAACAGTTTTAATTTATACTATTTACAACAATAAATATATCAAATTGAAGGTAAACTAATTTAGTCCATTTTTTGCACCTTTAGTTATACGGCTTACATCTAACCTAAATTCCAATTCGTCTCACCGTTTGGTAACATGCTTGGAGTTTTCAAAGCAATAGCATCTCCAGTTCTGTGTCTCAACTCTGGCAAATCACCAGGTAGCGGCGGAATATAGACATGATATTTTATATAGCCTCATAAAAAAAATCGCATGGCGTTGTGTCAGGTGAATGTGAAGGTCAGCGAAAGAGAGCACGGTTGTCTTTACAATTACTACCTATTCACCGGTCAGGGACGTAGACGTTCAACCACTCTCGTACAAACAGATTCTAATGAGACTCTTACGTTGAACAAAAATTACAGATTCACTCTTAGCAAATTGCTGATCACAAAACACTTTACGCTCAGGATCCACCATTCTGCGTAGGTTACGCTGCAAGCGAAGAAACCACAAAGCAGTACTCGCTAATGCGCTTACCTTTAAATGTTTTGAGTTACTCTTTAACTGTGACCTTGAACAAATACACTACAACGCTTACAGTTGATACTATTAAACATTATAACTGGGACATTATTTTATGGACATACTGATTATTTCTCCCCAATATAGCCGGATATGCCTCATACACAAAAGCGGTAGGAATTATTTTTCCAACGAAAGTAGTCTATATTTAATGCTAGTTTGTATACCTGTTACTTTAAGTATGTCTTTCATACAAACTTCATATGCGTGTTTAATTTCTTTAATAACTTATAATAGTTATAATTTATTTAATATATAACTTATTTATTAACTTATAATACTTATATTTATGTATTTATGACTTATTTTAATGAAATCATCAAACATTTCATTTATAAACAGTGTATTAAAAACAATTAAATAAAAATAAAAATAATATAACATGTTCAGTTTTCTTCTCTCAAGCAAAATCATTACTTTAAATTTCTATGTGTGAACGTTTAGTTCTAAAAGTCTACTGTTCAATGGGATTTTAGTATGGCAATCAATTTTTTTTTGTATTTCAGTCATAGAAAAAAGACTTACAAAAAGATGTAGTGGTTGTACGAAATCTTGGCTACGGCCTTGTGCTGGGGTGCTGGTATCGAACCCGGCACCCTAGCGTCGTGAGCACGACGTAACGCGGCCATCGTCGGTCGAGGGAGGGGCGGAGGAGGGGAAAAGAACGGGTAGAGGGGGAGAGAATATCTTTGGCGGAAGTGCTTCCGTTTGATACGTGCCGCCGTGGCACTGATTCGTGTTTTATTTTAAACCTTCTTGCGTTTAATATTAACCGGCGCGCCCCGGTTGTGTTTTTCGGCCGTCGAACGCTGGCGCGTCTTCAAGTACGCCGTCGCGTCGTCCGCACCTGGAGTTGCGCAGCCGGCGGCCGCGTTCCGTTACCGCGCGCTCGTGCACCGTGCGCGCGGGCACGCTCCCAGCGAGCACGTGAGTACTGGACCACTGGCTCAAGCCGACGACACATGTGGACTCATATGCTTTTGCCGTATTACCTAAGGCGCGTGGATTGTGTTGGCGAAGTCTTGGTTTCATCCGGCATGATGACATTTTTTTCGGTATCCTTGCTAATCAAATATTTTTATGAATCTATATTTAAAAAAAAGGAGACATCAGAAGATATTCACCATGTGTTACGGAATGTGTTGTGGAATAACAGAAAATTAACAATTTGCAAAATGATACAATACGTCAAAAAAGTTATAAAATGGCCTTTGAAAAATAGCGATTAGATCGTAATCTTTATCCGGTGACAATATTTAAAAAAAAAAAGATAATTTACAATGAAACATTTAAAAATTCGCCCTAAATGTTTTTGAGAAATTGTAAAAACTCGACATGACAGTTGTCAAGGCCATGTCTGAATTCGTCTGAAGTATATACTTATACGTACTTAACCACGGAAGTGACATTACTAGAGCTGTCCGAGCTGCAAGTATGCAAATATGCAAGTAAACGAATCTGTGAACTTCTCGCATATTTTGAGCTGAAGAAACGTCGTCATTAAAAAAGGTTTGTTAGTATATATAATTGATATAATATTTAGTAGTTTAAAGACTTAATCATTTTCACTTTTATTTTACTGTTATTAATATTTCGAATAAAAATAATATTTCAACATACTTCGTGCAAACTCATACATATTGATCGTAACCACGAAGGACCAGGTACGTTCACAAAGTAAATTGCTGTAAATCCATGTAACCAGAATGAAGTGTTAAAAATTACTAATTTCAGCTAAGCTTTGTTTATCCGATAAAATTTATTTGTTGAAAAAAAAATGTAAACAACATATTCGGCTGGCTAGTGGCGTTTGAAGAGAACAAACATTGAACCCGTACGAGTTCATCAAACATGTCACAGGGGAAGGTGAAGTACGCAAGGTCACAAGTATACAACTTCGAAATTGAATTCGGTCACGGCCTTTTAGCTAGTCAATACGGGCAAAGTCGGATGCAGAATGATTGTCAGGGGAGGGTCAAAATACATTTTCTAATACCATTTTAGTACGTTTAAAATTAAAATATTTAGTAATTTTTTTTTTTGGTTCAAAAACGCCCTTTTATCAATAGCACTAAAGTAAAATAATACTTTCGTAAGTTTAGAAAACTAAATCCGGCAGTGGATACGGGAGATGAGACCTCTGTCTTGTAAGCGAGGTCATGAGTAACAGAACGTAAAAGTGGCAGATACATGAATTTTTTACCGTGTTAGGGGAGGGGATGTTTTAAGAAAAATGGGAGTCTTTGTATTCATAAACCCTTACGTCAACAACAAGGGGTTTGAATTGTTAGGTTCAGTATCAGTCTCAACATGAGTCACTTCCTGTGTAGCTTGTTGTTCCAGGCTTTGTGGCAGCTCTCACTGCATCGACAGAAATATCACAAATTTGTTTCGTAACTTCATGCGGATAAAGAGAGAGAGAGAAAGAAAGGTCTATCCGTCACTGAGGACGTAACATTCAACAACACAACAGAGATGTTAGGCAGGGGTGCCAAATACCCCACTTCCCAACCGCGTAACCCAAAAATAGATACTTAGGACACGGAATTTGATAGTGTTCAACAAGGTGTTCCGGATGTCGTAACCCAGGAAACCTTTGAAAATAAGTTTATCAAAGTCGTGATTTAACGCAAATATAACCCTAAAATTCTAAACGAAATATTGCACATTCATGGCAGTTGATGTCACTGATAACAATTTTTAGATTTTGTGTTTATTTTTTTATCTTCCTTTAAAAAAAATATCTCAAGGACGCAAGTTGCACCACTGGGCGGCCCTGATGCCGGGCGAGTGGTCGCGAGGAAACAACGAAGAGCAGGAGTCAAGATGGCCGCGCGACAGCGCACCCCGGGTCCTCTGGGAAACGAGCCCAGAGTCTCGCCGCAGCACCGGGAGTGTGGATGTCTGCACCGACGTCGAGTGTTGTCGGGCCGGGGTCCCGCCCCCAGCAGAGACCCCGCGCCAGCTGTTCCACTTCACCGACGCACTTGTGAAGTAAAATGCGTATCATTAAATTGTACAACCATACCCATTACTTTATGTAAACATAATTTACACGGTTCTTTTTAACGTTAAATTCATCTTTACTGTGATTAATATTTTCAGATATACCTACCTAAATAATTTAACAAAACCATCGTATTTAAAATTCCTGGTTGGTTTGAAAATGTTTATTTAAAGAGTTTATTTTGCACATTTTCCTAGGAGCCCCATCCATTTTTTTCCTCTGGGAGCTGTTCTAACCCAAAAGGCTCCCTCGGTAAAGCACTCTTAAAGCTATTAGGGCCTCGAGAAAGTACATGGCCCGGGGCACAGCGAAGTCTAATACCGCCATTGAATACCAAACTATATTTGCTGTAAAATTGCACGATGTTATGGTAATTTTGCACAAGGAATGTTTTGCCTGATTTGCACAAAAAAGGATAAAATTGAGTAAACATTTAGATGCCAATTATGTTTTAAAATGCATAGCCTAATTACTGATTGTCCAAAATTGAACACACCCTTGTACTTTTGCACAAGCAATGTATAAAAATACAAAAAATGTATTTTTTCTTCAAAATACATGACACAACTGTAAAAATGAACTGACACCGAATTTGTGAATTTACACAAAATATTTTGACTTGATGTAAGCTTTTGGACATACGCCATTGCTAAGCACATGTATGTCTGTAGAAGAAAACTACAAAAAACCAATGGACAAAAAAACACAAATTAAGCAAAAATTGCTGTTGTCAACAGGATATATACACCACATAATATTCCATAACAGGAATATGGTCAACAAAAAAGAAAAAGAGCCAAATAATTAATTAGTGTTTTTTGTCTTTTGGTTTTTTGTAGTTTTATTCTACAGACATACATGTGCTTAGCAATGGCGTATGTCCAAAAGCTTACATCAAGTCATGCACTCCCATTGCACAAATCTTTCAAAGATAATACAAAATATTTTACAGTGTATATGTAGGTACAACGTGAGTCAATAGTTCGACCAACATACTTGGCTGCAGGTTCATCAGTACAAAAAAAAATCTAACATACACACCACCTATGATTCCCAAGGCTGAAACAAACGTTTGAAGTTGCAGCTGAACAAATATTTTTTTTTGCAAATAACAGAGAAAATATTTCAGATGGAACACTGGGTGTCGTAAAATGAATTCATAGAAATGACTGGGAACAACCAACTCGTCAGGGAAAACGTATGAAATTTCACAATTATTTCACTGGTCGTCCAATTTTGATAGCATAATCTCAAAGAGCGATTTTTCCACGGAGTTAGAAAATGTCAGGAGAGGGCACGCTGTCACGTGATTGAAGACTTTCTTTACCTCACCGTCGCTGCACTGACAAAGTTCCCGAAATTGCGCCTCGTGATGGTTAGCAATTACGAAGTAGAATCTTTGTTGTTAAACATAGTATTTTCCATGATACACAGTCATTAAAAATCTTTCCCACGATTGAAGCAACGTACTTCATTCAATGCTGTGATGTCCCGCAAACATGTCGCAGACCATCAGTGGCTTCACGCGGTGTCTAATGTAGCAGGAGCATACGCAAGAGGGTGGGGGGTGGGGTTTATCCACCTACCCCAGAAATCCTATAAAAATGTGAGCGAGTCTTTCAGTACTCGCCAGAGACGTGTAACATCTAACCTCGGTAACGAGCAAATACATTTGTAATACAAAACTCGGACACGAGATTCAACGTAGAATACTTACTTTATAATAAAATATAAACCTGAATAGTTTTAAAACACGTACTATAAACACTGAAGGTATTTGTTTTTGCTTAAACGACTGCAATCAGTCATTAAATACTTCCTGCAAACAAACTTTTTATCTTATTAAGTTGATTCAACATAAAAAATTTAACAGCAAAAGTTTCGTCCCGAAATTCTATTATATTTCATGGCGTCGAATATATGTAGGTTAACAGTTTGTTGTGTCTCTACAGTATGATGAACGCTACGCTATCTTTACATATCAACGTTAACCATGGGTTGTAATGCCAGGATACCAATGTATAATTTGCTGTTTTTTTCTTTTTATGTCTTTAAATTATAACATAGAGTATTAAAGAGTATTCGTACTATTGTAAAGTTTTATTTTTTAACACCTATGTGTGGTGTAAATTCTGTGATGTTCACGAAAACAATATATAAAGATGAATAACGCGGGTCCGCCCATATTTTCGATATTTCTGAGACTTCCACACTTTGCCGTTCATTCGACTTCCGTTCCATTCACGAAATTATTCCTACCGAATGCCTTATACCGAGAGATTACATGGTACATATACAAAAAAAAATTCACACCAGCAAATGGAACGAATTTAAAATCAATTCCCCCCACTCCCTAGGGAGTTGCGGGTTCTCTGACGGGCACGCAGTCTCGTGCTGCCGTGCGAGTAACGGAACGCGGCCCGTGCCCCCTCCCTGCTCCGCGCTCAGTCGTCTGCCACCCGGGGCTCGGGCGGTTGGGGGGACAGAGGGAGTTGTCCCATGCGCCGAGGCGATGGTGTATTTGACGCGGCCCGTGCCAGCTCGCCACACGGCGACGACGACGCCATCTGCGCGGCTGCCCGCCAAGCAGCGCGAGGGCGTAAACAAACGGGGCGTGCGTTTCGCGAGCCGCGAGTCGCGTCCGGTTCGCCTGCCGCCGAAGGTTTCGAGCGCTCACGTGGACGGACTGCCTCGCATCAGGTAACATCGGCGCGCTTTCACTGGGAGACTCGTGATGCGGAAACTTGCCGGGATGAATGAGTCTTCAATGAATGAATGAATGAGCTCGAGTTTCGGTCTCGCATGCCGAGTTGGTGATTTCATTTCCGTGTAATTTACTCTTACGTAAGTGGTTTTTACCTTTAAAATTTATACGATAATTTTCTTGCATCTGTGTTTGGCTCGCAAATTGTCTCACAAGATATTTACTTTCGGTTCGGTTTGTAAAAGGTCACTGAAGTGATTATAATTACTGTGAACACTTTCGTGAAGTTTTACCGCCAATAGAAGATATTTAGTAAAAGGATTGCATGATAACGGTAAATTAATCCTGTGGTTATGATGATTGCTGTTTTAATTTAGTTTGTCGAAGTCCTGGCATAAGAAAGAAAAACTTGCATTACAATGCATAAATTCATAATTAAAACAATGCATTACGATCGTAAAATGTAGGCTATACTAAAGGAAAAAATTCACAAGATCTGACATAATTTGTTTGTATTGTGATATTTGAGTTTTGGTTATGTAGGTACATGATATTTCAACGTGCTAATGTAAAACAGCGAGCATCATGTATTACAAGATCTTTATATACAGGATCATGCCATCAGGATCAAGGGATAAACTTTGATACGTGATACGGAATAGTTAACCAAAATATCTATTGAGAGAAAACTTGTGACGAAACAAAACATTTTAGAGTAGAACTAATGCAGCAGCCATCGATTATGATGATGTTTTTTGAGCTGGTGTAGTCAGTGAGGAACCGAACATAGTGATCCGGATTTTAACAAGGAAAGTACGTTGTTTAAATCTATATTGTGAAGTAAAGATTATATTATACATTTTAATATATTCTTTGGTAATATATAATCTATAGTAATATATATTATGTTAACTATAATTACATTTTATTGAATATGATTTATTAGATGTGAAATGCTATTCATATTACCGATAAGGTAAATATGTAGTTGAGCGGTATTTGCGAAAAAAAATGTTAAAAATCTGAAAATACTTTTATTATATGCTCTTTAAATTCCTATTTTCATTTGGAATTTCTTATCTCCGCCGGCTTTAATGAAAAGAAGAATTTAAAGAGCATATAATAAAAGTATTTTCAGATTTTTAACATTTTTTTTTGCAAATACCGCTCAACTACATATTTACCTAACGTATTATATACACATATTTTTTAATTAAATTAAATTCAGTATTTTTTAATTTGTTAATATTTATATTTATTTAATGTCTTGAAGGTAAAACTTCCGTGTCCAAACCTGTCCGGATTCAAAACCCGGATCGCCTTCTGCTCAACCTCCGTGGTCTCCGATACCTGGTGGAACCATTTACAATTTCTTTACTAATCATTCATAGTAACAACATTTTTATTTCCGTCACCTGACAGTACGGCAAGATTTGCAATCTATTCATGGCAACAAAATTCCTTGGTATTCATGTACATACTGAAACAAAGAACTAGATTATGACTTCTTAATAAATAAACTTTAGTGTGAACTCCTTGATATAAAGTTAAGTTAAAAACCTCAATTCAATTAGATATAGATGCTTATCGTTTAGCCAGGCTTAGTGTTTTTAATGTGTCTAGTAGACCATTATGTATTTATTAATAAAGGAAGGGGGGTTAATTCTAAATATATATATATATATATATATATATATATATATATATATATGCCATTTAATAAGGTTTACTGTTGGAAATTGACACATGTACACTACTCAAGTTCTCTTTCAAGCACTATAAATAAGATTCCCAGATTTCTGGCTTGGTTTTGGTTCAGTTAGTAAGGTAATGTGAATGTTTTGGTGTAATGTGTGCACTTTCATTCGCTATTTGTAGGCTAGTAGTAGGCCAGGTAGTTGAAAAAAATTTTTAAGTGGTGTATTTTGTTGGAAAAGTGTTTTAGATTTAATACAAAACACGTGGTTTAATGAATTCAGTGAACGGCGTTCTCGTCTAAAGCTGGGCCTCGCAAGTTTCTCTCGTCATTACTTTTGTTTGAGGGCTATTTCTAAAATGTTTACTCGATACCTCCCTCGCATCTGTTCTGTTCTGCCATAACTATTTTCAATAGGTTTTCACTTGGTGTAATATTATGGGTGTTAAAAAAGGCGCGCAAGCTGTAATAATTATAAATAATTGCGCGCCCATTTTTACACCCATGATATTACACTAAGTGATTATTTGTTGAAAATATTAGTGACAAGGCAGCAAATGCGAGAGAGGTATCGAGTTCAAATTTAAGAAATAGCCATTGAAAAATAATTAATAACGAAAAATTAAAAGAAAAGAAAAGGACATGGCTTTTCAGACCGAGGCTTAATCATTCGATTTTGCTTCGATGTTGTTTCAAGGGGAAGCAATTCCTATGGCTGGAGGTGTTTTTTTTTAAATGAATGAATTGGGCGTAACGCATTCTTTACATAGGAGTGGTCAGGCCGAGGGGCACTGAATTAAGAATGCCGCATTGACGGAATGCATTGGTGGCGGACGGGAGCACACCGAGAAAACACATGAGCCCGCTGCAACGTCCGCCACGTTTCCCACTTGCGAAAAAGAAATTCCGGGAGTAGGTATATATAGTATGTCCTGGTGCAGGGGGGTTGGGGGTCGGGAGCCGGGGAGCCATGGCCACCATCTTGGATTACGTCACTTCCGGCGGCCATCTTGGATTCGACCTTGACCTTTTACCCCGGCGGCCATCTTGGATTACATCACTTACGGCGGCCATTTTGTTTTTATCCGCCATTTTGTTTTTATCCGCCATTTTGTTTACTAGAACATTCCGCCAATTTGAGTTTCGTCCGCCATTTTGAAAATCTTTATTTATTATACGATTTTAATGAAATCAATTTTAAAATTTATAAAAAAAATTAAATAAAAATTAAAAATATATTACTTAATAAAATTTTAATTAAAAACCTGCGCATCGAACACCCCACTCCTATACATTACGAGTACACCAACTAGCCCCCCACTCCTCTGTTACAATGACATCGTCATCGAACACCCCACTAACCCCTGTTACAATTTTTCGTTACACCACATTCTTTAAAATAAATTTATTATCAAAATAAAAATATATATACCATCGTTGTCTGCTGGAGGCAGCCATCTTATTTAGTGGAGACCGCCATCTTGATTTCATCTGATGGATGTCGTCATCGGGTTTAGGTTTCTAAAGTATGTTAGTGTATATAAGGTCGAGTTTCAATTCTCTACCAACCTTATTATGAACCTTATAGACCAAAATTTACAAAATCCACAGTCATTTTGTTGTTGTAACCATAATTTTTTCTTAAAGTCTTATCATTTATAGGTTTTAACTAAAATATATGCTATCAATACTATCGTTGTGGATGCGTTAGTTAAAGTAATGATAATTAAAAAAAAAATTATCACTCCATCTTAGCGGACCAGAAATTTTTCAGAGTCCTAACTTACAAGTAATATTCTCTTCTCATGTTTGCGTACACATGTTTAAAAGCTGCATGGAAGCAGATATTTTTTAATGTTTGCGTATAATATCATTTCACTTTTCCGAAACAAATTTTAAATAAAATAATAGGAGAATTCATGTTTTATATTAAAATAGTAAAACAATATATGGGTAAAATTGTATTTATTAAAAATAAAATCTCATGAAGAGAAAAACGTACAAGAAAAACAGAACTATACAGCAAAGGGAAACCATGCAACAAATGGAAAACTATACAACAAATGGAAAATTTACAACAAAATAGATATAACAGCAAAAACAGAAAACTATACTGCTAAACTGTAACTATACACCAAAATGGAAAATATATACAAAAAAATAAAACGACAAAACAGAAAATAAATACAGCAGAAAAACTATACAACAGATTGTTTTACAGGTCATTGCCAACATATCCGTGGGGGACCGTGCGGATACCATCTTCGCAGATCAGCCGTTTGTCGTCCTCCCACGTGATGGCCAGCTTATTGCTATATTCGCTGTATAGTATGTGCTGCCGGGAGCGAATGGCTCTTACACCCGCCCTCCTTGTGCGGTGTTCTTGCAGTGCATCCAGGTAGTCGCTGAATGTGATGCGGTTTTTGACCACGCACCGCTGGATGCCCTTGGCCTTTTTCTCGCTCTTACCACCACACCTGTAGGCGTAGAGTTTGGCTCGTAAGCTTACAAACTCCTCCATAACTTCTCCCCCACATCCATCTTTGAATTTGCCAACAACTTTCTTGTTGGTGGGGGAGAAGCAAGGGTGGCCGGAAGGGTAGCAGCTGGTGTCGAACTTCTCCATCAGTATAGGGTCGGCTTGGAGGTCATGGTAGAAGTCCTGTGTCTGGATCTCATACACGAAACTGTCTGTATCCATGTACGCCAGATGAATGTTTTCAGAGTATTTAGGCTTCATGGTATTGTAGTGGAAGTCATACATTAGAGTCTTTGATAGGTCGAGTACGGCCAGTCCGGCATAGATCGGCTTGTCAAATATTATCGTTTCATGGTTCAGGTGGACTAGAGACAAATTCGGCTCGTACATTGTGCGATCCTTGAAGGATGGGCGGCACACCAACTTCTTGAACCTCTTCTCAGAACACACCAACTCCATTTTGAGCCTCCGTCTCTTGTTCTCCATCAATTTTCCGAAGGTGGAGTTCACAGCCAACTTGAAGAACTCCTTCTCGAATTCGTTTGCTGCTGCTTTACGCTTGTTGGAGTTCAGTCGAATATAGGGCTCCAACCATGCCGACTGCTCAAACTGAAGAACTTTATGTATTCTTATGATTTTTAGTCCATGCGATATGGCTTGCTGGAGGTTTTTATAGTGGACGATGTAGTGCTCTTTATTTTCCAGCGTTGTCATCAGCTTTGATTGTTTTGAGCCGGGAGGACACTGATTCACGGGGAGAAATGGCAGGTCTTTGTGACTTTCGTAGAGCTCGGGAGGGTACTCCACGTCACACTCAATTATGTATCCAGTAGGTGAATTTTCCGGAATAGACATAACATCAACGGATGTATCCGACCATTTGAAATGACGAATTGGAAGCGGTAGAGACATCGCCCACCCCTACAAATTATTTGCATCAATATACTCTAGGAATATGGATGGCTTGGAAGCATCATATGTCTCAGGCACATATGAATTATTCGCAACACAATGACGTTTGATGCTTTGCGCTACACCACCACGAATACCAGCCTCCACAAACATATACATGTCATAATCTGTGAGTAGCTCTAGCTGTACACCTGTGGTTCGAAGCATCGCGTCGAAAGCGAACCCAGGACAAGAAATGTAGTGAGATGGATCTAAACTATATGTCTCCAAACATATGGAACGGAAATTCTCGAATACATCTGCTAGGATCAGAACATCCGTCTTCAGGTACAAGTCAGCATACTCCCCCAAAGTAGCACACTGAAACTTGTCCCAGACTTTCACTGCATGAGCATACTCCGTCTCTGAAATCCCAGAATCAGTCAGAATATTAAAGAAATCATCGATAGGTGGAAGACTCGTATCGTCTAGTCGAGCAAAAGAATCAACGAAGTCGTAGGGGAAGACTCCCTTGCGAGTAACCAACTCCAACTCATCAGGAGCGAAAAACTCAGCAGTACTGACAAACTTCTTTGCAGGCAAGAACTCAGCGAGCGAAGCAAGACCCCGACTCATGAAACGGAACGTATCAACAAACTGAATGCTGAACTTATCATGTAACTTTTTGGAAAAAGTTATCAGCTTCTCTTCCGAATTAGGAATGATGAAGATGTCTTTAGTGTCGTACCCTAACTTCCTGATAATGAAGTTCTGATCGTACGCCAGGTTGTGGAAGAACACAATCATCTTTTTCGGTCTGCGCCTGAGAAGGTTGCAGTCATTACATGCAGGTCCAATAAATTCACCGGTGAAGTGATTATGATCACGAACTTTCTTTGCGACCCCTCCGAACTTTCCTCCACAGTAGCAACAACACCTTGCTTGCAGAAAAGCAGTGTTCTGCGAATGTGTGAGCGGAGTCATAGGAACAGACGTAGAAAATATTTTCTGTACGTCATGTCCAATCTCCACAATGCGGGATATGAATTTGTCTTCTGCGTCACAACCACGATACACTTCAGGCTGTGAAGGAAGTGAAGAAGTGAGGTGTGCTGGAATGACGGAGTTATCTGCTTTCACATAAATGCAGTAGCTGTATGCTTTATGCTTTTGGTACTGCAGCGTGTATGGCTCATCAGGATTCGGGTGACACGTATGGATTTTCTCCAGAATAGCTTCAAAGTCGCAATATACCACGATGGGCATCTTATCACTGTGATGGAAGTTTTTGAACTTCAGAACAGGTGGCTGGCCATTTTCATCAAGCTGTGGCATCTCAATCCTAACAGCAGCATGCTGTTTGCAGAGCTCACTGTGTTTTTCCAAACACTGAAGACCAGTGAGCCCGCTAACCCTATCCTGATCATCATAATGCTTGAAGCATCTTTTGCAAACATGAATAGCCTCAGTGTGTGTAGTGAGTTGGGACCGAACCAGGGCAGAAAATTTTTTAATGTATGTGAAATGGGACGAATCGTCATTGACCAAGAGCAGCAGATCGAAATGATGTTCTTTCTCTTCAGGAGCGACTCGTGCAGGAACAACATTCAGATTTTCGTCGATACTGTAGATGTTGATTGAGACTCCGGGGTTCTGTTTTTCAAACAGCGGTATTTGCTTGATTGGAGTAGGAAACTCGATGTTCGTGAAGTTGAATTTCTCTTCCAAGTCATGGTACCGCTGGTTGACACGTTCAGGATTCCGCCCTTCCACATACTTTACCAGGATCGCCCACTTGAAGCACATGTGATCATCCAGGTTTTGTGGATTGATCACTGCATGTTTTGTTTCGATGGAAGTAGGTAGGTCGATGTAGGAGCTGGCACGGAGTGGATCAAGCTTGTTGATTCTCAACTGTAGTCGCTTAACGGCCGATAAAGTCCATCCGGACCCCTTACCCATGTAATCTTCCTCCTCCTTGCAGATCTTGGAGATGGACTCGGCAACTGCTTCCTCCACCTCGTGAACTGCGTAGAGGGGGACATTCATGGTTTTGAAGGCCCTCTTGTCTTCGCTGGTATCCACAGGTTTCTCGTAGTCACACTCCAGCATTATGTTAAATTTCAGCGGTCCATTCTCTTCAATCTCCTCCATGAGCTGGCTTATTATTTTTGCCTTGATGGAGTTGAGATATGCGCATATGTCCTTGGCAGTACTTGTTGTGTTTTCTGCCACGTACGTTTTCAAGTTGCCCTTGAAACCTACTTCGGCGGTGATGAAGCCGTGGGTATTGGCCAGACCCATGCCGGTCACCACCTTTGTACGACTTGGCTTGGACATAACTGCAGGCTTAACTACTGCCATCCTCTGCTTTTTGGTCGGAGGTGGAGCAGGCCTCTTGCATACCTTAATGTGGGCTTTCAATTTGTCAGCCCTGGCGAACTCCTTAGCACAGTTCTCGCAGGAATGCACTATGCGGTTTGGGTTTAGTCCACAAGCAGACTTCTCATGTCGTCTGGCATGGCTGGAGTTCTTGAAGGCCTTATAGCAGAAACTGCACCGCATGCTTGATGTCGTGGTGACAGCACCGGTACATGATGCAAGGTGCTGCTGCATCTTGTCACTGCGAGCGACAGTCTTGCCACATAGGTGGCACTGCTGGTAGTCACGATGCAGGTTCTCGGCACACTGTCTCTCGTGTCGGTAGCAATTCTTAGATGCCGTGAAGGAGGCAGAGCAGAAACGACATTTCTGAACGGTAGATGTCATCTCGACAATCGGTAGTCCGGTCTCAACGTACGGAACACGCGAAGGAAGCTCGACGTACGGAGAACTGCAACAAAAGAATTAAGAATACAATGTAGCTAGATGTTACATGAAAACAAACATAACCTCAAAACTCTAGCCCTCAAGCTTACTAACCTAAACTGCTAGCAATGTAACTAAATAAAAAAAGTTGCAAACATATCCTCAAAACTCTAGCCCTCAAGCTTACTAACCTAAACTGCTAGCAATGTTACTAAATAAAAAGGTTGCAAACATAACCTCAAAGCTACTCCTTCATGTACAATCCTAAAAATGGTAGAATATTTAAAGTACTGATAAAAGTTAAAGCTGAAAAAGTATTCAATGTTAACTCAAAATGATTGATTACATAACCTCAAAACTACACTAATGCACAACTCAAAAATGCTAGAATATTTAAAGTACTGTTAAAAGTTTAAGCTAAACAATTACTGGTTACCCACACATAAGTGTACAGAGAAAAAACTAGCTAGCAGATAACCTACGAAAAAGCTGAGAAACATAAAAATATTAACGAAACATGTAGCATACCTCAGAAAACGATGAAGTGGAGCTGCAGAAGATGATGTATCGTTGGCGGTAGGAATCGTGGTAGCAGCGAAACTCACACACGAACTAGCTCACTCAAACTCCAATAACACAATGAAGCTCCGACAGCTAATCCTGGCCTTTTATAGCCTCGGACCTGCCTGTTCTTGGAAAAACCATTAGGAACAGAGTATTTCTGTTGTATCCGCCAATAGGAATGTAGTACATGGAAGTACCATTGTCTTCGGAAAAACCCAGCATGACTTATGTGCATGTCGTAGCAGGTCTGTGAGGGGTGGGGGTAGAAATGTAACCTGACAGCCAAACAGAGGAAACCTCTCTCGGGTAAAACCACTAATTACCTAGGTGATTAGAGATTAGGGCGCGAGGCACTGCCTGCATCGTGACTCATCACTCAGGAATGTCGTCTCGCAGCGCCGAGGGGACCCAAACAATAGACTTGACCGTGCATGTCACAACAGGTACATTAGTCCGCGACTTTGTGGCGCCATGAGGCGCTCAGGAATGTCTGAGCCTGCCACAAACAGCTCATCAAAGTGTCATCACGAAGCACTCGAGCTGCAGTCATGACGCGCATGCTACAACAGGCCCGTTAGTCACCGACTTCGTGGCGCCAAGCTGACACTCGGGTAGACAGGTAGCTAAATGATAATACTAATAATGCAAGGAAATAAAAAAATCGGGTATGTTTAATACATTTTTTTAAAAGTAAGAACACATTAAAAAACTAAAACATTAAAAATTTATTCTACATTTATTATGACCAACATTCGTTTAAAATTTTTTAGCATTTCATTGCGAACAATCAGTTGAACATCCACAGAATGACACATTTTGCTGATGTTCCAGGAACAAACCCTTTTCACAACCATTTAAGGAGACTTTCCTTAGGCTCTCTTTTCATTGGTCAAATAAAACATCTCCCTCTCTTCCCCTTTTACAATGATGCTGCTTCACCATCACGCTAAAATTCTGTAAGACCAAAAAAAATATACTTCCCTTAAACCTTACGGTAGAAATTTCATCCTAGGATGCTGTTACTGCATCTAGAAATTAAAAATTATATTATCTCATACAGGTTTTATTTACATGTTAGACTTAACCATCCTACCACACACACGCACAGACATGCACACACTTACACACACATGCGTGCGCATGCGTGCACTGAGATGAAATACATACTTGCCCACATAATGTACTTTTATTTACAAAGGCAACATATTAAAACACATAATATTTAAATTTTGTGTAGATTGGATGGTACCAGAAACCATACTGCAAAACGAGCGGACAACACTTGAGTCTTTACTATGATTGGGCTGACGGATTGCCTCTGGAACGCCCTTGTTACCTTCAACGACTCAGAATTAAAACTTTTATCCATCAAAAAACAACAACTGTTTAACTAAGCAAACATACACCCCACACCCTTCAAAAAATTTTTATTACACAAGGCATTATTTACATGGCAGGAGACTGCACACACGAAGTGCGCAGCTTCAGGTTAGAAATATTGATTAAAATAACTGATAAAGATGCTAATTTGTTTATGAAAAAATTGCACATGAAATACAGACACTTAGTTATTTACACACACGTACATACATACATACATACACCCTGCATGGCTTCAGAAGGAAGTACGATATTAACCACTCAAGACTTACATCTGTTTATGAAAAGGAGCTAAATATTAAAACATTTTCAAAGTTAATTTTAGAGATGAAATATCACGTACAAGTCCTTGCATGCGAGAACATTTTATTACGTAATTATCTTCATTTTTCCCAAACCATAGGTCTGATGTCTGGATACCACACAAATCACATACTTAAGATATGCACTACGAGATGACTGCACGACAGTCCAAGCCCATGCGCTTAGAGACGAAACTGCACTAGAAGCGTTAGCAAGCATTGCAATTATCTCGCTTCAGTAATGCAGATTCACCTCTGACTAGGTGGACCTCCTGAAACACTAAACATAGGACAGTGAAACACATTAAAATAATGCATTTCAAAATAATTGAATAATATAAAACACTGCATATTTCTCTAGAATCACCACGCAACTGACAGCCCTTTCAATCACAATTCTGCGAATGCTATCACAGAATGCTAGATTTAGAAAGAAAGGATCATTCATTCCTTCATTATGGAACAAAGTGATACATCACATGAAGAGAAACAAAAAAGGCACACACTTCGTTCTTAGACTCGTGCCGCCTCCTTGACAGAGAGAAAAGATTTAACACATAAAATAGTATATATTTCATTTCCAGCGATGAAGCTGTACTAATATCACCTTGACAAGCTTAGATGATCTAGGGAGATACAAAGTAAATATATTAACAAAAAAAACGACTAAAAATCATTTACAAACAAAATACTTAACATTCCTTCACTTACATATTTTTCTCAATTTAATAAATGAGAGAACACAAACATTTGCTTAAATCACTATTTATCAATTTTAAACTCTCGTGTACATCAGGATAAAATATATTGTAACATTCATTATTAGTTGTAATGTAAAAAATGCAAAACAGTTTCTCTGTGGGATGTGGAATGCTCACTCACGATCGAAAAAAAAGAGGGCTTCGCTGTAACGCAAGGGGAGGGGGAAACCATCTTGAAAGTTGATGTTACTCATATATTTGGATGTATAGTAATCAAGCAAGTAATAACATTTTGTGGTATAATCTCCGTCTGATTAAAGTTTATTTGCTAACATGAATTCACAAATTAAACGAATCTCTGAGTACATTTGCTTATCTTTTATAGAAAAAAATGCACAGATTGATTGTTTTATCATGAATAACCAGGAGCACACTAAAAAAACAAAAAAATTCTCGCCAATAATAACCAACAGCACACAAACAATAGAAAAAAACGATGTGTCAGTAATAACATGCAGCATGCGAAGAAAATCACCAAAATATTGTCAAGAATAACCATCAGTACATGTATAATACCAATAAAGTCTTAACTTGAAAAATGCTGAAGTGCACGGAGAAAATTATCAAATTCTTGTCAGGTAAAAAAAGCAGAAGCAAATGAAAAAAAAAACTCAACAAAATTATAACACAGTAAAGTTGGAGCACACGTAGAAATCTATCGAAATTTCATGTGAAAAAATAGGAGCACTCAGAGAAAACTATCAGTGAGAAGATTAAAAACATCATACATTATCAATTTTTTTAAAAAAGTTCAAATAAAATCCTGTCAGATCTCTTTGCTTAAGCAACATGGGAGTTCTGGCACAAGTCAGCTTGTGAACTCTTTGCTTAAGCAACATGAGAGTTCTGGCACAAGTCAGCTTGTGAACTCTTTGTTTAAGCAACAAGAGAGTTCTAGCACAAGTTAACTTGTGAACTCTTTGCTTAAGCGACATGAGAGTTCTAGCACAAGTCAGCTTGTGAACTCTTTGCTTAAGCAACATGAGAGTTCACAAGCTGACTTGTGCCAGAACTCCCATGTTGCTTAAGCAAAGAGATCTGACAGGATTTTATTTGAACTTTTTTAAAAAAATTGATAATGTATGATGTTTTTAATCTTCTCACTGATAGTTTTCTCTGAGTGCTCCTATTTTTTCATATGAAATTTCGATAGATTTCTACGTGTGCTCCAACTTTACTGTGTTATAATTTTGTTGAGTTTTTTTTTTTCATTTGCTTCTGCTTTTTTTACCTGACAAGAATTTGATAATTTTCTCCGTGCACTTCAGCATTTTTCAAGTTAAGACTTTATTGGTATTATACATGTACTGATGGTTATTCTTGACAATATTTTGGTGATTTTCTTCGCATGCTGCATGTTATTACTGACACATCGTTTTTTTCTATTGTTTGTGTGCTGTTGGTTATTATTGGCGAGAATTTTTTTGTTTTTTTTTAGTGTGCTCCTGGTTATTCATGATAAAACAATCAATCTGTGCATTTTTTTCTATAAAAGATAAGCAAATGTACTCAGAGATTCGTTTAATTTGTGAATTCATGTTAGCAAATAAACTTTAATCAGACGGAGATTATACCACAAAATGTTATTACTTGCTTGATTACTATACATCCAAATATATGAGTAACATCAACTTTCAAGATGGTTTCCCCCTCCCCTTGCGTTACAGCGAAGCCCTCTTTTTTTTCGATCGTGAGTGAGCATTCCACATCCCACAGAGAAACTGTTTTGCATTTTTTACATTACAACTAATAATGAATGTTACAATATATTTTATCCTGATGTACACGAGAGTTTAAAATTGATAAATAGTGATTTAAGCAAATGTTTGTGTTCTCTCATTTATTAAATTGAGAAAAATATGTAAGTGAAGGAATGTTAAGTATTTTGTTTGTAAATGATTTTTAGTCGTTTTTTTTTGTTAATATATTTACTTTGTATCTCCCTAGATCATCTAAGCTTGTCAAGGTGATATTAGTACAGCTTCATCGCTGGAAATGAAATATATACTATTTTATGTGTTAAATCTTTTCTCTCTGTCAAGGAGGCGGCACGAGTCTAAGAACGAAGTGTGTGCCTTTTTTGTTTCTCTTCATGTGATGTATCACTTTGTTCCATAATGAAGGAATGAATGATCCTTTCTTTCTAAATCTAGCATTCTGTGATAGCATTCGCAGAATTGTGACTGAAAGGGCTGTCAGTTGCGTGGTGATTTTCGTGAAATATGCAGTGTTTTATATTATTGAAATGTATTGAAATGTATTATTTTAATGTGTTTCGCTGTCCTATGTTTACTGTTTCAGGAGGTCCACCTAGTCAGAGGTGAATCTGCATTAGTGAAGCGAGATAATTGCAATGCTTGCTAACGCTTCTAGTGCAGTTTCGTCTCTAAGCGCATGGGCTTGGACTGTCGTGCAGTCATCTCGTAGTGCATATCTTAAGTATGTGATTTGTGTGGTATCCAGACATCAGACCTATGGTTTGGGAAAAATGAAGATAATTACGTAATAAAATGTTCTCGCATGCAAGGACTTGTACATGATATTTCATCTCTAAAATTAACTTTGAAAATGTTTTAATATTTAGCTCCTTTTCATAAACAGATGTAAGTCTTGAGTGGTTAATATCGTACTTCCTTCTGAAGCCATGCAGGGTGTATGTATGTATGTATGTACGTGTGTGTAAATAACTAAGTGTCTGTATTTCATGTGCAATTTTTTCATAAACAAATTAGCATCTTTAGCAGTTATTTTAATCAATATTTCTAACCTGAAGCTGCGCACTTCGTGTGTGCAGTCTCCTGCCATGTAAATAATGCCTTGTGTAATAAAAATTTTTTGAAGGGTGTGGGGTGTATGTTTGCTTAGTTAAACAGTTGTTGTTTTTTGATGGATAAAAGTTTTAATTCTGAGTCGTTGAAGGTAACAAGGGCGTTCCAGAGGCAATCCGTCAGCCCAATCATAGTAAAGACTCAAGTGTTGTCCGCTCGTTTTGCAGTATGGTTTCTGGTACCATCCAATCTACACAAAATTTAAATATTATGTGTTTTAATATGTTGCCTTTGTAAATAAAAGTACATTATGTGGGCAAGTATGTATTTCATCTCAGTGCACGCATGCGCACGCATGTGTGTGTAAGTGTGTGCATGTCTGTGCGTGTGTGTGGTAGGATGGTTAAGTCTAACATGTAAATAAAACCTGTATGAGATAATATAATTTTTAATTTCTAGATGCAGTAACAGCATCCTAGGATGAAATTTCTACCATAAGGTTTAAGGGAAGTATATTTTTTTTGGTCTTACAGAATTTTAGCGTGATGGTGAAGCAGCATCATTGTAAAAGGGGAAGAGAGGGAGATGTTTTATTTGACCAATGAAAAGAGAGCCTAAGGAAAGTCTCCTTAAATGGTTGTGAAAAGGGTTTGTTCCTGGAACATCAGCAAAATGTGTCATTCTGTGGATGTTCAACTGATTGTTCGCAATGAAATGCTAAAAAATTTTAAACGAATGTTGGTCATAATAAATGTAGAATAAATTTTTAATGTTTTAGTTTTTTAATGTGTTCTTACTTTTAAAAAAATGTATTAAACATACCCGATTTTTTTATTTCCTTGCATTATTAGTATTATCATTTAGCTACCTGTCTACCCGAGTGTCAGCTTGGCGCCACGAAGTCGGTGACTAACGGGCCTGTTGTAGCATGCGCGTCATGACTGCAGCTCGAGTGCTTCGTGATGACACTTTGATGAGCTGTTTGTGGCAGGCTCAGACATTCCTGAGCGCCTCATGGCGCCACAAAGTCGCGGACTAATGTACCTGTTGTGACATGCACGGTCAAGTCTATTGTTTGGGTCCCCTCGGCGCTGCGAGACGACATTCCTGAGTGATGAGTCACGATGCAGGCAGTGCCTCGCGCCCTAATCTCTAATCACCTAGGTAATTAGTGGTTTTACCCGAGAGAGGTTTCCTCTGTTTGGCTGTCAGGTTACATTTCTACCCCCACCCCTCACAGACCTGCTACGACATGCACATAAGTCATGCTGGGTTTTTCCGAAGACAATGGTACTTCCATGTACTACATTCCTATTGGCGGATACAACAGAAATACTCTGTTCCTAATGGTTTTTCCAAGAACAGGCAGGTCCGAGGCTATAAAAGGCCAGGATTAGCTGTCGGAGCTTCATTGTGTTATTGGAGTTTGAGTGAGCTAGTTCGTGTGTGAGTTTCGCTGCTACCACGATTCCTACCGCCAACGATACATCATCTTCTGCAGCTCCACTTCATCGTTTTCTGAGGTATGCTACATGTTTCGTTAATATTTTTATGTTTCTCAGCTTTTTCGTAGGTTATCTGCTAGCTAGTTTTTTCTCTGTACACTTATGTGTGGGTAACCAGTAATTGTTTAGCTTAAACTTTTAACAGTACTTTAAATATTCTAGCATTTTTGAGTTGTGCATTAGTGTAGTTTTGAGGTTATGTAATCAATCATTTTGAGTTAACATTGAATACTTTTTCAGCTTTAACTTTTATCAGTACTTTAAATATTCTACCATTTTTAGGATTGTACATGAAGGAGTAGCTTTGAGGTTATGTTTGCAACCTTTTTATTTAGTAACATTGCTAGCAGTTTAGGTTAGTAAGCTTGAGGGCTAGCGTTTTGAGGATATGTTTGCAACTTTTTTTATTTAGTTACATTGCTAGCAGTTTAGGTTAGTAAGCTTGAGGGCTAGAGTTTTGAGGTTAAGTTTGTTTTCATGTAACATCTAGCTACATTGTATTCTTAATTCTTTTGTTGCAGTTCTCCGTACGTCGAGCTTCCTTCGCGTGTTCCGTACGTTGAGACCGGACTACCGATTGTCGAGATGACATCTACCGTTCAGAAATGTCGTTTCTGCTCTGCCTCCTTCACGGCATCTAAGAATTGCTACCGACACGAGAGACAGTGTGCCGAGAACCTGCATCGTGACTACCAGCAGTGCCACCTATGTGGCAAGACTGTCGCTCGCAGTGACAAGATGCAGCAGCACCTTGCATCATGTACCGGTGCTGTCACCACGACATCAAGCATGCGGTGCAGTTTCTGCTATAAGGCCTTCAAGAACTCCAGCCATGCCAGACGACATGAGAAGTCTGCTTGTGGACTAAACCCAAACCGCATAGTGCATTCCTGCGAGAACTGTGCTAAGGAGTTCGCCAGGGCTGACAAATTGAAAGCCCACATTAAGGTATGCAAGAGGCCTGCTCCACCTCCGACCAAAAAGCAGAGGATGGCAGTAGTTAAGCCTGCAGTTATGTCCAAGCCAAGTCGTACAAAGGTGGTGACCGGCATGGGTCTGGCCAATACCCACGGCTTCATCACCGCCGAAGTAGGTTTCAAGGGCAACTTGAAAACGTACGTGGCAGAAAACACAACAAGTACTGCCAAGGACATATGCGCATATCTCAACTCCATCAAGGCAAAAATAATAAGCCAGCTCATGGAGGAGATTGAAGAGAATGGACCGCTGAAATTTAACATAATGCTGGAGTGTGACTACGAGAAACCTGTGGATACCAGCGAAGACAAGAGGGCCTTCAAAACCATGAATGTCCCCCTCTACGCAGTTCACGAGGTGGAGGAAGCAGTTGCCGAGTCCATCTCCAAGATCTGCAAGGAGGAGGAAGATTACATGGGTAAGGGGTCCGGATGGACTTTATCGGCCGTTAAGCGACTACAGTTGAGAATCAACAAGCTTGATCCACTCCGTGCCAGCTCCTACATCGACCTACCTACTTCCATCGAAACAAAACATGCAGTGATCAATCCACAAAACCTGGATGATCACATGTGCTTCAAGTGGGCGATCCTGGTAAAGTATGTGGAAGGGCGGAATCCTGAACGTGTCAACCAGCGGTACCATGACTTGGAAGAGAAATTCAACTTCACGAACATCGAGTTTCCTACTCCAATCAAGCAAATACCGCTGTTTGAAAAACAGAACCCCGGAGTCTCTATCAACACCTACAGTATCGACGAAAATCTGAATGTTGTTCCTGCACGAGTCGCTCCTGAAGAGAAAGAACATCATTTCGATCTGCTGCTCTTGGTCAATGACGATTCGTCCCATTTCACATACATTAAAAAATTTTCTGCCCTGGTTCGGTCCCAACTCACTACACACACTGAGGCTATTCATGTTTGCAAAAGATGCTTAAAGCATTATGATGATCAGGATAGGGTTAGCGGGCTCACTGGTCTTCAGTGTTTGGAAAAACACAGTGAGCTCTGCAAACAGCATGCTGCTGTTAGGATTGAGATGCCACAGCTTGATGAAAATGGCCAGCCACCTGTTCTGAAGTTCAAAAACTTCCATCACAGTGATAAGATGCCCATCGTGGTATATTGCAACTTTGAAGCTATTCTGGAGAAAATCCATAAGTGTCACCCGAATCCTGATGAGCCATACACGCTGCAGTACCAAAAGCATAAAGCATATAGCTACTGCATTTATGTGAAAGCAGATAACTCCGTCATTCCAGCACACCTCACTTCTTCACTTCCTTCACAGCCTGAAGTGTATCGTGGTTGTGACGCAGAAGACAAATTCATATCCCGCATTGTGGAGATTGGACATGACGTACAGAAAATATTTTCTACGTCTGTTCCTATGACTCCGCTCACACATTCGCAGAACACTGCTTTTCTGCAAGCAAGGTGTTGTTGCTACTGTGGAGGAAAGTTCGGAGGGGTCGCAAAGAAAGTTCGTGATCATAATCACTTCACCGGTGAATTTATTGGACCTGCATGTAATGACTGCAACCTTCTCAGGCGCAGACCGAAAAAGATGATTGTGTTCTTCCACAACCTGGCGTACGATCAGAACTTCATTATCAGGAAGTTAGGGTACGACACTAAAGACATCTTCATCATTCCTAATTCGGAAGAGAAGCTGATAACTTTTTCCAAAAAGTTACATGATAAGTTCAGCATTCAGTTTGTTGATACGTTCCGTTTCATGAGTCGGGGTCTTGCTTCGCTCGCTGAGTTCTTGCCTGCAAAGAAGTTTGTCAGTACTGCTGAGTTTTTCGCTCCTGATGAGTTGGAGTTGGTTACTCGCAAGGGAGTCTTCCCCTACGACTTCGTTGATTCTTTTGCTCGACTAGACGATACGAGTCTTCCACCTATCGATGATTTCTTTAATATTCTGACTGATTCTGGGATTTCAGAGACGGAGTATGCTCATGCAGTGAATGTCTGGGACAAGTTTCAGTGTGCTACTTTGGGGGAGTATGCTGACTTGTACCTGAAGACGGATGTTCTGATCCTAGCAGATGTATTCGAGAATTTCCGTTCCATATGTTTGGAGACATATAGTTTAGATCCATCTCACTACATTTCTTGTCCTGGGTTCGCTTTCGACGCGATGCTTCGAACCACAGGTGTACAGCTAGAGCTACTCACAGATTATGACATGTATATGTTTGTGGAGGCTGGTATTCGTGGTGGTGTAGCGCAAAGCATCAAACGTCATTGTGTTGCGAATAATTCATATGTGCCTGAGACATATGATGCTTCCAAGCCATCCATATTCCTAGAGTATATTGATGTAAATAATTTGTACGGGTGGGCGATGTCTCTACCGCTTCCAATTCGTCATTTCAAATGGTCGGATACATCCGTTGATGTTATGTCTATTCCGGAAAATTCACCTACTGGATACATAATTGAGTGTGACGTGGAGTACCCTCCCGAGCTCTACGAAAGTCACAAAGACCTGCCATTTCTCCCCGTGAATCAATGTCCTCCCGGCTCAAAACAATCAAAGCTGATGACAACGCTGGAAAATAAAGAGCACTACATCGTCCACTATAAAAACCTCCAGCAAGCCATATCGCATGGACTAAAAATCATAAGAATACATAAAGTTCTTCAATTTGAGCAGTCGGCATGGTTGGAGCCGTATATTCGACTGAACTCCAACAAGCGTAAAGCAGCAGCAAACGAATTCGAGAAGGAGTTCTTCAAGTTGGCTGTGAACTCCACCTTCGGAAAATTGATGGAGAACAAGAGACGGAGGCCCAAAATGGAGTTGGTGTGTTCTGAGAAGAGGTTCAAGAAGTTGGTGTGCCGCCCATCCTTCAAGGATCGCACAATGTACGAGCCGAATTTGTCTCTAGTCCACCTGAACCATGAAACGATAATATTTGACAAGCCGATCTATGCCGGACTGGCCGTACTCGACCTATCAAAGACTCTAATGTATGACTTCCACTACAATACCATGAAGCCTAAATACTCTGAAAACATTCATCTGGCGTACATGGATACAGACAGTTTCGTGTATGAGATCCAGACACAGGACTTCTACCATGACCTCCAAGCCGACCCTATACTGATGGAGAAGTTCGACACCAGCTGCTACCCTTCCGGCCACCCTTGCTTCTCCCCCACCAACAAGAAAGTTGTTGGCAAATTCAAAGATGGATGTGGGGGAGAAGTTATGGAGGAGTTTGTAAGCTTACGAGCCAAACTCTACGCCTACAGGTGTGGTGGTAAGAGCGAGAAAAAGGCCAAGGGCATCCAGCAGTGCGTGGTCAAAAACCGCATCACATTCAGCGACTACCTGGATGCACTGCAAGAACACCGCACAAGGAGGGCGGGTGTAAGAGCCATTCGCTCCCGGCAGCACATACTATACAGCGAATATAGCAATAAGCTGGCCATCACGTGGGAGGACGACAAACGGCTGATCTGCGAAGATGGTATCCGCACGGTCCCCCACGGATATGTTGGCAATGACCTGTAAAATAATCTGTTGTATAGTTTTTCTGCTGTTTTTATTTTCTGTTTTGTCGTTTTATTTTTTTGTATATATTTTCCATTTTGGTGTATAGTTACAGTTTAGCAGTATAGTTTTATGTTTTTGCTGTTATATCTATTTTGTTGTAAATTTTCCATTTGTTGTATAGTTTTCCATTTGTTGCATGGTTTCCCTTTGCTGTATAGTTCTGTTTTTCTTGTACGTTTTTCTCTTCATGAGATTTTATTTTTAATAAATACAATTTTACCCATATATTGTTTTACTATTTTAATATAAAACATGAATTCTCCTATTATTTTATTTAAAATTTGTTTCGGAAAAGTGAAATGATATTATACGCAAACATTAAAAAATATCTGCTTCCATGCAGCTTTTAAACATGTGTACGCAAACATGAGAAGAGAATATTACTTGTAAGTTAGGACTCTGAAAAATTTCTGGTCCGCTAAGATGGAGTGATAATTTTTTTTTTAATTATCATTACTTTAACTAACGCATCCACAACGATAGTATTGATAGCATATATTTTAGTTAAAACCTATAAATGATAAGACTTTAAGAAAAAATTATGGTTACAACAACAAAATGACTGTGGATTTTGTAAATTTTGGTCTATAAGGTTCATAATAAGGTTGGTAGAGAATTGAAACTCGACCTTATATACACTAACATACTTTAGAAACCTAAACCCGATGACGACATCCATCAGATGAAATCAAGATGGCGGTCTCCACTAAATAAGATGGCTGCCTCCAGCAGACAACGATGGTATATATATTTTTATTTTGATAATAAATTTATTTTAAAGAATGTGGTGTAACGAAAAATTGTAACAGGGGTTAGTGGGGTGTTCGATGACGATGTCATTGTAACAGAGGAGTGGGGGGCTAGTTGGTGTACTCGTAATGTATAGGAGTGGGGTGTTCGATGCGCAGGTTTTTAATTAAAATTTTATTAAGTAATATATTTTTAATTTTTATTTAATTTTTTTTATAAATTTTAAAATTGATTTCATTAAAATCGTATAATAAATAAAGATTTTCAAAATGGCGGACGAAACTCAAATGGGCGGAATGTTCTAGTAAACAAAATGGCGGATAAAAACAAAATGGCGGATAAAAACAAAATGGCCGCCGTAAGTGATGTAATCCAAGATGGCCGCCGGGGTAAAAGGTCAAGGTCGAATCCAAGATGGCCGCCGGAAGTGACGTAATCCAAGATGGTGGCCATGGCTCCCCGGCTCCCGACCCCAACCCCCCTGCACCAGGACATACTATATATACCTACTTCCGGGTTTGAGCCCGTCCGGATTTTGATATCCACAAACGACGACACAACTATGTACCAGACTAATGACTGTCTTCTTTACCCAGACTCAAATTGATTTGTTCTTCACAATATATTCTTTAACTATACTAATTTTTATAACCACTTCATTCCGTAGTCTTTTATTATGTTTGAGACCGTAAGGGTATAGAACAAGTCAATTTTACATAGATTCATTTTAGTATTTACAAATTATGTTGCTCACTTACATACCAGAGGATGCTAGTACAATACGCGAGTCAAAACAACATAAAAAACCATTAAAATCGGAAGCACAATCAACGAAAATGAAGCAAAATAGTAAGCACAATAAACTAAAAGAAAACAAAATCGGAAACACAATCAACGAAAAGGAAGCACAAATTAAAACCCAATCGACAAAAGAATAGGACACACAGGACACGTAATGGACACGCAATACACACACTGGACATGCAATGAACACGCAAAGAACATACAATACACACTCATTAGACAAAATGAACACACAGGACACACTGGACACACAGTACACACTGGACATGCAATGGACACACAGTACACGCAATTGACACACAAAACACACGTGACACACACTGGACACGTAATACACATACTGGATACTGGACTGAAAGCATCACCATTTGGACATCAAATAAATACAGGTGGCTGTTGGTAGGTATACTACACGAGACAAAAATATGTTTTTAATTTTTTAATAGGTTCAAAAGCAGGAACCTTAAAACTCTAGAAATATGAACACACAAAATTAAAATTTACAAATTTATTTTTTTAAAAATACGCAAATATATTAGGTTAAGGCATTAAGCATTTTAGAAAGTAAAGTATTTAAAGCTCCACTGACAACTCTGGGTACTGTCTCATTGATTCCGGTTCCAACTGGGTCGCTGGTCTCGGGCTCAGGAACACAGGTATCCGACTGGTCATCTTCGGTGATGACTGCTTCGGTGAGACATGGGCGACCACGACTGCTACTTGGCTTTTCCTCGGTGCTTGTTGGGACAGGATCACTGCACTGAATTACGACGAGACGCACGTCGTTAGAGCGCCTGCGTAGAAGCATTGCAGGTCGCAACAGGTTGCAACACGTCCAAGTATGGCGTTGCACGTTGTACAAATTAATATATGTACGATGAAATTTTAATCTAGTAAGTAATAGTTTTTATACATTACTGGTATCGCGGATATCAAGCAACTAAATTTCAGAAATATAATTAATATTGATTTGCCTTTAAATCGACTATTTGGAAAATGTTTGAAATAAAATAAAGTACATATTCATTTAAAATTTCAGTAATTTTACAATTGAACAACTAACATAAACTTTCTTTAAACCAAAGAACAAAACCACGAAAGTTTAATGGAATATTGAACTAATCAAAATATTTGCCGGGGCAAAATACAAGACAGATAAATTACATCTGTCATGTAACCTAGTTCAACAAGAATTCGATACTTTACCACAAATACTCTTTTACATGTTAGTATTCAATTGGTTGTAAACATAAAATAGTTTAGGTTTCATCAAGCTAATGTAATAAAAATTATTTATTCACAAAGAAATCAACTAAAACATAAATCAGTTATAAACTATTAGCTTGAAGTATGATATTAATTTAACAATTAAATATATTCTTAACTCTCAAAAATCTAATAGCTTAACTCAGTCTGGGCATTCATAAGATAATCAAAACTACAATAAACATTGGGTAAGTATTTAATCAAGCAACATAAAAGTCCGGATAAAGCAGATTTAAAATGTAGCTTTTTATTTTTTTTTAGAAAATATATCTGTAGTGTTGTTTGGCCAGCTTTCCACCTCAACATACAAGTTATCGCTCATGAGTTCGTGTTATCGCAGATACGGGTAGTACCCACCCGTGACGGACGTACCCAGCACGACTTGGTCGCCCGCCTGGTCGGGTGTGCGTCAGTGAGGCGGGATGATAAGTGCGACGCGACGTTCGCTCAGGGCCACAACTAGGGAGGGGGGGGGGGGCAAGCGGGGCATACGCCCCAGGCGCAAAGCTGTGGGGGCGCCGAAATAGCTTGCATTGTAATTCCTACTAGTGGGTTCATGCATGGAAGTTACAGTAGCACAGAAACTGTTATATGTAGGTACCGAAAATGCTTAAATAGCACCATTTTTCCGTGGGAGGGCCCCCAGACCCCCCGCTTTATTGGTGTGGTATGTGCAAAAAAAGAGGGGGGGGGCGCACGAATCCATTCATGCCCCGGGTGCCAGAGACTCTAGTTGCTGCCCTGCGTTCGCTGGTGCTTCTAGCGAAGTATCGCCTCTGAACGTTAGGCTCTGAACTGGCGCGCAGTCTTTTCGTCGTGCATAGGACAACTCTTGAGATTGAGCGTTAACCATAACATTTTATGACAGAGAAGAGAAGATAAATTAGTAAAGCCGAATCGACACAAAAATCTTCGCTATGTTCGCATGTTCGCTGCGCCAGGTGACCAGACAGGATAGTCTAGTTCGCGATGTCGGAGAGACGCATGCCGTGGAATTCGAATGATGACTCCGATGATGATAACATTCTGCTGGCTCTCATAGTAGGTAAATGTAAAAAGAATTGGGTTCATGAATTTAATATAAAAACAAAATAATTTGAATAATTTCATCATTTGATGAAGCAGTTGCTTGTGAGTACGAAACCAAATTTATTGATTATTTCAGGATAAATTCAAATCAGTTTTATAGCATTCCCTTGGAATCAAATCCCAGGAATTCTTCCATCGATTTATTCCATAAACATTGATATTTTCGTAATCTTTTAATTAACTTTTCCGTCGACTTTACAATTTAAAGCACAATACTGAGAGAAATTAAACTTCATAAAAAGCAAAAGCTGAAGTACAGCACAATTCCGCGCAAAAATTATGTTTTTGTTTATCTGCGCATGCTACGTTTTAGAAAAATAGCTGAGAATCAAACTAGGTGTTTGACGTGACGTGACGTCGCCAACACAGCTTGGTGTGGTCAGTGGCACCTGAGATGCACCTGGCTATATTTTACTCGCGTAGCGAACATCGCGAACATAGCGCGCTGTGTGGGCGTAGCTTTACACAAGTCCCTTGGGTGCTTTCAAGAATCTGTACCGGTTATTTCATGTCTAAATATTATTCTGAAAGAAAAAAGAAACGCGTTTTAACCATTTTCACTGTTCTAAAAACGCAATTTAAAAACAAAATACGAAAACAGATATTCTCATACACCGTCAGCTTATTCTTAAATGTTTTTCTTAAACAAACACCACTCTGATATTTAGAGCAGTTTTCAAATCGCGTAGTTTCCGCTGAAGCTCTGCACATCGTACCTGTGTGTGCCGAGGTAGGCGGGGTATTTGAAGTACGTGAGTCATTAACTTTCAAATAGGTATTTCCAAGCTCACGTTACCTGACACATAAAGGTACTTTTTCATAGTACTTTGGGAAGAAACATAATAATTTATATCGAATTTTTCCAATTAAAGTAGTCAAATATCTTTCCGTTAGACGGAGAAGTGGACATTAGGACAAATTGTATACACCCGTAGCCTAAAAAATTTGTTAAGCATCAAAAAATTCTTCCAGAAATTGAGCTTTGAAAAAGTAATGCACAGGATATAATTTAATTAGTAAACCAAATACACAATTGGGATTTCAAATTCACGGATATTTGTTAGTCTAAGTATGTTAGGTTTCACAAATTATTTATATTATATAATCGCTTATTTGAGCGTTATGATCGTTACGGCTTATAAGAAGGCTGGTAGCACCATGGATGTAAGATGGTGGTACTTTCAATAGGTAAGTCACCGATTGAATTTCGGCCACCTGCCGGAAGTTCCTTTAGATTTTAGATTCCAATACGCGTTGGTACTGAGTGTGGTAAGACACTGAATCCTGTTCTGAAGATTGGTTTGGGAAGGGGAGGGGGGCTTGTTTCAGGCCATGTAAATTCGCCTTAAACTGGAAGTGAATAATTCAGGTATGCAATTAAACGACTCTGTGTACGTCTCGCATACTTACAGGTAAATGAACATCGCCATTTTGAAAAGCGTTTTGTAGGTGAAGTTTGCTTGAAATATTAGTAACTTAGGCCAAGTCAAATAATTTTCGCTTCAAGTCTCACCAGGACTAACATACTTTTTGAAAAATAAATATTTTAGATGATTTACGACTTTAACAAATACATGGACAAATACCAACCTTAAATACGTAAAAACGTGGAAACTTAAGAAGATAGCCATTAATTAGTATATTTATAATTGAGCTTAAAAATCTGCTATTATCAGATTAAATTACCTTGCTGGAATAAAGATTAGTTATTGAAATAATAAATGTGAACAACATGTTTAGCTGGTAAAATATCATTTTTGGAGGCTAAAAATTTCATCCGACCGAAATGTTGTAATATATTGCAGTGACAAGTCATAAGTACATAGCTGTGTACTTGAAATCGGATGTGGCCTTAATCTCGGTTTTTTAAAATCTTTATTTCAATTTGCCACGACTTCCCTAAATAGCTCCAGGTAAACGATTATATGATTTATTACAGTAGAACGTAGCAGATTCCTTCACCTCTATGTTACTGATCTGTGTTGCGTGTTGCCATCACAAAAGATCCCATGGTCAATGAACTGTAAAACCCTAAAATAATAATAAATAAATAATAGTTTAAAAAACTAAAAAACACGCTTTATATAGAAAACCAAACTAAAAAATAGAAGATAAATTTTAATAAATTTGAATTAAGAATAGTGTAAAAAAATTTAATAAATATAAATTAATAATAGTGTATACAAGAAAAAAATGTATTTTATTTAAAAAAAGCGTGGGGTGCTTTTTAAGATATTATCGAAAATATAATCCTTCTACTCATAGGCTATATGTCAATGAAATATTTATAACTATTGACACCATGCACACCACGCTTTTTTTTTTTAAAAATAAAATACATTTTTTCTTATATACACTATTATTAATTTATATTTATTAAAAAATTTTTACAATATTCTTAATTCAAATTTATTAAAATTTATTTTCTATTTTTTAGTTTGGTTTTCTATAAAAAGCGTGTTTTTTAGTTTTTTAAACTAGTATTTATTTTCTACTTTTTAGTTTGGTTTATTTATAATTTAAAGTGATACTTCTTTATCGACGTATGCAAGATATTTTACAACAATGTAAAAAGACTTGATAGTTATTACATCAATTTACTATTAAAGTAGGTTTTGAATAGATATTGGCTGCAGTTAAAATAAAATCGATAAATATTGTTTTATCTCAGAAGTGTCTCTAGATGTGGCTCAATTTTTTGTTTATTACATGACTTTGCTATAAAAGTGAATTTGAGTAGATATTGGCTGCTTCTAAAATATATATCCAATATAGCGTGTTGAAGAACTATAGTACTCAATAATTTCAATATCCTGCTATGAAAATCAATATATTCGGGAAGTCGTTGATGTTTATTATAATTCAGCATATCTGATAGGTGACCATCCTTTGTTAGCAAATGTCTCACTAAAATGTTTCTCCCATTTGTTCCAGTCCGATTCCACTGTAAGTTTCATTTGCATGCAGTTGTACCAAACTACACTGGAGTATTCTTAGAAATGGTTTAAAATTTCTATTTTCTTTTTGACCTCTTTTATTAGGAAACGTTCGCATTCTTTGTTGAAATCTTTAATCCACTGGCAAGCATTTGAGTTTCTCACCGTGAATTTCTCAATCATGAAATCTTTTGCAATTTTCCCTAAATTTTGAGTTTCAGATATAGTTTTTTTTCTTCAAGAAATTTTTCTAACAGTTTTTCCAATTTTTTATTTGATCCACTAGCTATAGATTCAGCACTTTTATTCCCTCAATTTCTTCCAGGTAAAAATCCTTAAACTGTAAGTTTTGCTCTCTATCCAAATATTTTTTTGATATATCATCTGTCAAACTTAGCCATATTTTCCGTGTTTTATGTATTTTATTTAATGATTTACTGACCTTGGCATAGTTTGGAGTATTTGTAACTGCTTTGTGTAGATTTGCAGGTTGGTGTTCGAGTGGAATTTGAAAAATCTGCCCATCAGGTGTATAGCTAATGATGTTATGCATATGGTGTTTGATTTCCCATCTGCTGTTGGCTTCACAGCAAAATCAAACCTCAATTTTTCCATGTTTCGTGAAATATTTGCAGAAAATGTTGTTTTATAATAATGTTTCACTCTTGTTTAATTGGTAAAATGAAACAAAGACGTAATTGTGTTTCTCTATTTAACGAAAGAAAAAACATTTAAAGCCCTTATTTCAGGTTTTTTCTTCATATTTTTACAAATATAGATAATATTCTCTTCAAGAAAATATATTGTTCACAATAATCATAACTCATTCTCACTTTTCATTTAATTAAATGTCACAATATTTAGTAGGCTTTGTTTATATCGCGCCAAAGCCAAACTGAAAGAAAAGAGTTGTAATGAAAACCATTTTGCTCATGTGCGAACTCTTTCTTGTGAAATTATATAAATTGACAAAAATCTTATTTTGCAAATTGAATAATGGAATAATCTTATCAAATTAGTGTATTGTCATCGGTCCTCGATAAATCTACAAAGTTTGAATGAAATCTGGCCATTTAAAGTGTGTCAAAATCGCACCCAAAGGAGTCGGTTACAAACATACAAACAAACATACAGGTGAAGCTAATATAAAGCGTGTAAAAAGACTCATTACACACTTAAAAGAAACTAAAAACAAATATATTTTTTCTTGGCTATTTTTTTAAGTCTAAAAACATTAACAATTTAAGTCACTTAAAATGACCATTAAGTTCTCGACCAATTTTTTTATAGAAACAAATTACATAAATGTCTCAGAAATATCATACAGCTTGGATTTTCCCAAATGATTATTTTTTTAAAATTGTGTACAGTGAAGTGCGTCGACAACTGCAGTGTGTTTTATTGTGATTGATAATCGTTTTGAAATACATTTATTGATAAATACATTTCCAGCATTTGCGCGTAGTGTCTATGCAGTAAATTTCAACAAATTAACCATTTTTGAATAGTTGTAAAAATATAAAATTTAAAAATAAAAAGCTTCTATTACATCCGTTTCAAGTAAAAGCATTAACAAGTAGGTTTATATTGTTACGAACGCAGGAGACCAGACCGCGATGCCAGGTTGGGAGCTGGCTGGCGGCCCTGCACGGCCACTGACGTCCCGCAAGGCATGCCACGCGCGCCTGGCCGGATTACAACCTACCCCCCACCGATCCCAACGCATCGTCATGCCTTGGCGCTGTTGTCTATCGCTGAGCGGCCTTGGGAATTCAGCGGGTCGCCGCGTGGAGAAGCGAGAATAAACGACGCCTTTATCGATGTTTCGAGCGTTGGGTCGACCCGGGATGACTGACTCTTCACAGGCGATCTCGTCGGTTCGATAAGGGCGCCACAGTACTTAAGCAACGACGCTGGCCTCCGCGCGACACGGTGAGTGCCGCGTGAGTGCCGCGTGAGTGCCGCGTGAGTGCGGCGAGTGCGAGTTCCGAGAGTTCCGCGAGCGAAGGGAAGTGCATCGGCGAAGAGGATGCGATACCCCACCCCCCTTTTTCCTGAGAAAGGCGCGTCGCGGAGTTCAACTGAATCGTGAGAGTGCGGCGACTGAGTGGTGCGAGACTGTGTGTGTGGTCAGGCACATGGTAGAAGGTGAACCACTGTTTAGCCTAGCTCCATGGAGGAGTGCGAACTGTGGAACTAGACAGACATTGAGTGACTTGCGAATAAAAATTCTTAAGTGCGAGTGATTGGTGATAAGACATTTTTAAGTACAATAGTTTATCAGTAATGCACATATTAGTAGTTAATAAAACTGTAATAAAACTTAATTGGGCTATTGCGTACGAACCTAGTTTTTCCTCACATTAAATCGTAAGAATATTTTATCTCTTTATTGACTGAAAGAAACGCTTGGCAAGAATTTGAACGTTTATCTTATTTGTAATTGGTCTGTATAGGTGAATTTATTTGCTCAGACCAGTTACTCTATCAGGCATGCGCAGCGCACGTATATATTTGTCTATACGGGATGTATCTAAAATAACTCATGAAACCTGTGGGTGCATATGAACGTAGGTGGGCACCGAGCGTAAGAATCCGAAAATGCTTCTGTTTATCTCTAGAGTCATTAATCGTCTACTAGTTTTGGGCATCATCGACTAATTTATTCTATCAAATAATCTCTATTCGTAACGCACTATGGAATAATTGTTTGATAGTTTTAGTCGGATAACTTTTCATTCGCCTCAAGCTGCAATGGTGTTATTGATGATTGAATAGGTCCTAACGACTAAAAACTGTTACAATTACTATTCACTCTGAAAAGATATAATTTTTTTGTTGAATACAAATTATTAAACTGTTAATACAGGCTCAGAGTAAACATGACGATATGGGTGTAGACTATAATACATTAATATTGTTTAATATAAGTCTAAGGAAAACATTTAAATAAATTTTATGTATAAAATACTGAAAGCAAAAAGTAATGACAAATAAATTATTTATAATTAACTGTAACCATAATTTCCATAATTAATAACATACAACATGAATCATGCAATTTATAATATCCTTTAGCATGCCTTGTTAAGTATTGCAATTTTAAATTAGCTGCAAATGATGATAAAAATATTAAACTTGGCTAGCAGGTAAATTCAAAACAGTGCAATAGGAAATGTGATTATAATAAATTATTTATTAGAAATTTAAGTTCATTTCGTGAAACTATTCGTTCTTGTGTGAGTATACAAATCTTTTAATACAAACTTTAACCCAACCTACCATTTTTCATTCACTTTCAGTGAATAAGTTTGTTAAAAGTTTCATTAAGTTTTAAGGTGGCGATTCGATCCAAAATAATTTCAGGTTTTAAAAATACATATTTTTATTGGCATTCATCCATGATTTTTTAATGATTTTGTTAAGAAGCGCATGTACTGGGTTACAAACATAACGCGAGGTGAGTCATGCTAACATTATTTTTATTGCACCAGATTAATAAACAAACAACAATTTTTTGCTTCAATTTCTCTGCTACTACATTGCACGCAAGGAACCCGGCACTCACTGTTGACAGTTGACCGCGGTAGAGAGCAGACGTGTCGGCCGGTGCTCCGTTCAAACGCGAAGTATCGTGCCTAGTGAAAGTGTTTAAAAAAAGTATTTAAACTGTTTATTCTTAATTTTTCGTCAGTTAAATAATTCTTAACAATGTCAAATGATTCAGAAGTGTGTGGTAAATGTCTCATGTGTCTGGAGGCGGCGAATGTGAAAGACATTATTAAATGCTCAGGGATTTGTGAAAATTACTTTCATGTTCAGTGCACATCTTTGAAAACGGCAGAAAACTTAAGAAAACTTGGTTTGAAGAAAGACACCTGGAAATGTGAGAAGTGTAAAGCTCTTAAGGTGAGTAATATTGATCCGGTTGTTGATATAAAGCTTTTAATGGAACAAGTGGCTGAAATCCACCGCCAGTTACCGGCTCTCCAAAAAGTTGTTCAAAAAATTGAATCCGTGGAAAACAGTGTCAAATTTATATCTGAACAGTTCGAGGAATTTCGTGCCACTACAAAAATAATTCAAGAAAAAAATGATAGTCTAGAGAAAGAAAATGGGGTTTTAAAAAAATCCGTCAACGAGCTAGAAGAAAGAGTTAACGAACTTGAACAATACAGTAGAAACATGAGCATTGAAATTGTTGGAATGACTGAGACGAGAGGCGAAAACTGTATTGCGGTAGTAGGCGAAATCGCTAAGGCTGTTGGCATTGACGTGGGCGACAAGGATGTCCAAGTTGCTCACAGATTACCCAGCAGCAGAAGCGACCAGCCTAGGCCAATACTTGCTCAATTGCTCTCCCGACAAACAAGAGATCAATGGTTACAGAAATTCAAAGAAAACAAGACGCTGTTGGCTTCAGAAGTGAATTCTAGATTTCCTGCAAGTAGGATTTTTATAAATGAACATCTCACGCACTACAATAAATCTCTTCTCTGGGAAACAAAGAAAGAAGCAAGAGAGAACAATTTCAAGTTTGTGTGGGTACGCGACGCGAAAATATTCGTAAGAAAAGAGGAAGGGAAACCTGCCACAAGAATCAGACGTCCGTCAGATCTTGAAAAATTAGTGCCTACAAGAATTTCTAGTTAATCCGTAAGTTTCCAAAAATCTTTTATGAATGAATTTTTACAATCATTAGATGCAGATATTTTCACATGGGACTGTCTTGACTGTTCTGAATTAGATAAAACTTTTGTAGATAATGGTTTTAGTGTCTTGCATTTAAATATTAGTAGTATAAGCAAAAACTTTGAACAGTTCTTGGTCTTATTATCAGATATTAGAGTAAAATTTGATATTATAGTTCTTACTGAAACCTGGCTAAGCGGGCAGAGTTCATTGTACTCCATTGCGAACTACAGCGCCTACTTTAGCAAAACAACGCTTCATAAAAGTGATGGAGTAGCAGTGTTTGTCAGAAGCGAGCTGGCTGGTGACGTAGAGGAGATTGTCCTCGCGGGAGCAGTCTGCTTGCGTGTCACTGTCGCGCTCTGTTGCAGCGACGCCGCTGTTCAAGTCAAGCTTCGCTTTTAGCAGTTTACAGATCTCCTTCTGGGTGTCTTGACGACTTCCGTAATTCATTAGACAATGCGTTTACTATTTACAATACTTCAAAATTAATGCTTGTTGGTGACATTAATATAAATATATGTACGACTGTTTATGATAAATACACAGAAAAATATTTAAACATTCTTGCTAAGCATGGCTTAACATCTTGTATTAACAAATATACACGCAAAACACTTTTCACACAAACCTGTATAGACCATGCGTTTGCAAAAATCAAAAATCAAAATGATGTTTATGCTGCTGTGTTACACACTAATATTACAGACCATTTTGCTACTGTTGTTAGCTACAATATTGTGTGTCAAAGGTCTCTTAGGAAAAACAATATACAAACAAATTTTTATGGAAAATTTTTATCTGATTTTCTTGAATTAGAGTCTTGGAATTGTGTATTAAATGAACAAAATGTTGATATTGCAACAGATAATTTTGTAAATTTGATAGAAAATTACATAAACAAAGCTAGTTCGCTTACTGTTAATACACGTAAGTCAGTAAAAATGTTAAAACCATGGATTACAATCGGGTTGATTAAATATATTAGAACACGAGACAAAATTAAACAAACAACCATTTAATACGCAGCTAAGACAAACATTTTGTAACTACAGAAATAGGCTTACGTCTCTTATACGAATAACTAAAGACAATTATTATAAAAGAAAAATTGCTGAAGCAAAAAATGATTCTAAAAAAGTTTGGAATATTATTAAAGAGGTTACTGGCTCAAAAAATGAAAAAGTAGATATTAAAACTGTATTAAATGATAATAACATAATAAATGGCATGTCAAATCCTGAGCAAGCTGCAAACACACTAAATAGATATTTTACAAATGTTGTAAATGCTATGGCTTCAGAAATCATTAAAAATAATTCTAGTAAAAAGTCCAAACAGTATTCAGTTGCTACAAAAATTGTTCAAGGGTCTTTATTCTTAGCTCCTGTGTCAGAGTATGATATACAATCAATTATTTCTGAAATTAAAAACTCCAATGCATTGGGTTCTGATAAGATAAGTGTAAACATATTAAAAGAACACAGATATAAATTGTGTAAACCTCTAGCTCATATAGCAAATTTAAGCTTAAGTTTAGGGAAATTTCCTAGACGGCTCAAGGAAGCGATTGTCATACCATTGCATAAAGGGGGTAGCTTTGCACCCTCAAATTTTAGACCAATCTCTACATTAAGCTCAAAAATTATAGAAAAATGTGTTAAAAAACAATTAATGTCATTTTTGGATAACAACAAAATACTGTCTGTAAACCAATTTGGGTTTAGAAAAGGCTTAAGTACAAATTATGCTCTAATTAAAGTAACTAACTTTGTGCACAAAGCCATAGAACAAGATAAAAAATGTATTGTTGTAATGTTGGATCTTGCTAAGGCTTTTGACACAGTCTCACATGAAATACTTTTAGATAAACTGGATAAAGTAGGAATAAGAGGTTTGGCAAATACTTGGTTTAAAAGTTATTTGGAGGGTAGATCTCAGAGAGTCAAAGTAAATAATAAATTAGGAGACATCCTATATATAAATATAGGCGTCCCACAAGGCAGTGTTCTTGGACCAATTTTGTTTCTGATATATATAAATGATCTATGTAACTTAGACATAACGGGGCAGATAGTTTCATTTGCAGATGATACTGCAATTTTATATACATCTGACAATTGGCCTTCGGTTTTTGAAACGGTAAATAACGAACTTAAAAAAGTCAAAGAAATATTAGATGATAGTTTTCTTTCTCTAAACATAAATAAAACCAAATATATTACTTTCTCTGCAAACATTTCGGGTCAACCTATAGAACATGAACTAAAAATTCACGTATGTAACGAAATAAACGTTAACTGTAAAAAATGTAGTGTCATAGAAAGAGTACAGGATATAAAATACTTAGGTATAGTGCTCGACTCTTTTCTAAAATGGGATAAACATGTTTCTTATCTTACGAACAAGATTCGAAAAATGGTGTATAAATTCGTTGAACTAAGAACAATATTATCTATTGAAGGTATTAGAATGGTTTACTTTGCTATTTTTCAGTCTGTTATGCAGTATGGCATTCTGGCTTGGGGAGGGATGAGTAAAACGTCAATTAAGCCACTTATAACAATTCAAAAACTTATTTTACGAGTTATTTAAAAAAAAAAACTACATGTACCCATCCAAGGACCTTTTTAAACTATTAAATGTATTTGATATTAAAAGATTGTTTATTAGAGCTGCAATAATTAATATGTATCAAATAAGGGATAATCAGTTAAATTATATAGATCATAACTATCCTACACGGCATAGACAGAATATAAATTTACAAATCCCTCAATTTCATAAAACAGTATCTCAGAGATCATTAGAATTTTTGCTTCCAAAAATTGTTGTTATTCTTCCTGCAAAACTAAAAACAAAAAATTATTTAAAATAAAAAAATACGTTAATATTTGGTTACATAATTTAACTGATGAAGAGATGGCTTTAGTATTTAAGTAAGTTTTATATATTGTTATAACTTTGTACCTGTACTTTATTTAAATACTAATTTTTATTTAATTATATTTTCATTTATTCATGTAACAATGATATAATTTATACTTTTTTGTTTATACATAATATTGAATTTTAATAATTTGCTCTTTTTAACTTTCATTTTTATATAACTAATGTAAAGTTTCTTAGGTTATATTATATATATTTATTTCTCAGCTATTATACATTTACAAATGTTTACAATCGTCAAAATACCGCATGTAATTTGAAGTGACTAGATGCACTCACATACAAGCTTGCTTTCGTGAGTGCTAAATTTCCTGGTTAATTAAGTGAATATTGTTAACAAAGTGTAAAAAAAGGGAAATAAATTATTATTATATTATTATTATTATAATACAATAATTCATTAACACCAATTCTTTTTCCTATCAAAACGTATTTCAGCCCCGATGTAAGACTGAAAAACAATATCTTATAAAAACAACTGAACAAGAAATAGTTGCCTTTAAATGTCGTGAACATTAATATACATAAAAAAAAAAATCAAAGAAAGTGCTATTAAAATTCTTGAATGATGAAAAACACACAAATTAGCAAAACTGATGGCAAATAATTAAAATCTAATGTAAATGAAATAAACATTATAAAACAATAACTTGATATTCAATTACAAAGTAAAGCTTTCAAGTTACACAGTAAAGAGAAAACAACCCTAATTACGAAAATCTCCACTCTTTTGACTAACTGTACTGGTCTGTACCATCACTGTCTTGACACCATGGATACGATACAAAAGTTTCCGCACCTGAAATTCGTTGCTTTAAGGTTAATAAAACAGTCGCCTCACGAGTCCTCAACATTCTGTGCGGCTCCTCGGCGACTCCCAAGTCCTCGGAGGGACATCGTCATGGCGCCAGCTCTTCATGTGTTGGCAGCCTCTCGCAGCTGACTGCCTTGTTCACCTTGTTCCCGCTCGTGCACACCTTCGAGCAAATCTAGGAACTCTTCTCAACTTCAACGACCAGGACCAATGTGGATTACACTAGGCTTCCCTCCCCACAGACACTCGTACAGTCCACACCAGTCGCTCGTGCAGTCCTCAAACTTCTTTGAGTCAATACGGCGATTACGTAAGGCATTGTGAACGCAAAAGTAAAACTTCTCCAATGGCGCTGAAACTTATGAATGTTATGTAGCGGTCAACCGATCACATTTCCGCATAGCACTTACGTTTACGTAACGTACTCTGATACTTATATTACGTAAGTATCTGTTCATAACATGTTACGTTGAAAAGCCGATCGGGTGCTAGTTACAATGCACAAGATGGCCGCGTCAACAGTGTCGCACCCCTGTAGAGGTCAGTAACATCTTGTAAAGACGAAGTCCTTGGGTGATATTATCAAAAACTAAGTCCAAACTGCAGGCGAAAATTACTACGTCCTCTGGCCGTACGAAAATAATCAAAAGTCCTACCGAGCAGGAAATATTCTATCACCAAATTAACTTACCTCAGAAATATGGCTAAGTTCCACATATTCTTCGTTAAACTCGTATCACCTAAGTAACAATACTAAACGTCAGCTTACAGGCGGGCTGATATACCCAGATCGCTGTGACTGCCGCGAGGAAGAAGCTTCTCTGACCAACCAGAACAGGAAGTGTCATGGCGGCTTGTTGACACTAGGAACACACTTTGTACAGAGGAGCATTTTTATACAGACAGCAAGACTGGTAGCCTGCCTATCAGGGGCAATACTTAGTCACATCGGGGAGCATTAACAATAGCCTAGCTACAGACATCAGAAAAAACACTTTAAAGTTACGAAGAAACAAAAATAGGGAAAGAAGAGAATGTTGCGCTATCAGGCGCAACAATGTTTCAAGTAAAGATTTTACAACCATTAAAAATTTCATGTGTTCATATTCAAGAAAGAATCACAGCTACCAATTAAACTGTAATTCTGAACAAGTGACACTTTTACGAAAACATTTTAATACAAATTATAGAATTATTTTTTTACTTCATGGCATGTTTAGGAAACAGTATCTATGAGGGCGTTGCGGTACTTCAATATATTTACCTATAGTTTACTTTTTAATGAGTGGCAAGGTTAGGTTAGGTTAGGTTGGATACATTAAAAATACTTTAAGATAGTGTGGCTGGTTAGTTAAGTTAGCGACATTTAAAAACATTGTGGATGGTTTGTTAGGTTAGCTATGGTAAAAATACTGCAAAATCATTTGAAATTGAGTTAGGAACTACCTACCTAAAATGTAGCTAACCAGTTGTTTACTAAGTTTTACAGTATTTTGATGTATCTAACTTAACCGACGGTTCATACATTTTCACAGTATTTTTAATGTTATCTAAGAACCATTGTCATGTTATGCAATTTTTAACAATCCTAACCGAACTATTCGTTAAAATGGTAAAATATTGGTAAACTACTCGAAGTATCGCAATACCATTTTAGATATTGATTAAAAACATACCAGGAAGTAGAAAAAATAAATTTTTGAATTTTTATTCCAGTTTTTTCAGAAAATAAATCTTTGCGATAGCTAATCCGCAGCTTAAAAAACTGTGATTCTCCTACCGCGAACGCAAACTTGCGGTTTATGTTTTTTTAAACATTATTCAACCAACAATTATATTTTCAAAAATTTCCAGCGATGTTATATTTTCAAAAATTTCCAGCGATGTTATACAGATTTGGGAAATAGCATCATCAAAAAGTATAATCAGTTAAATGTACCTAGCTCGAAGCGAATTATTAACTTGTTTAGTTAATAATAAACACCAACAAACACAAAACACCGATTCGCCGGAAACAAGGGAATGAATATTGACTAAATTAAATCAACTGATTTTTATGTTATTCGCAAATATCGATAGTTTGGTACTATCTATTTAGTTCATAGTTGTTATTCGATGAAGCACATCACTATCAAGTACAATGGCTCCCTGTTACGTGAAATGATATATCGTGATATGACATTCCACATAACAGGGTCCGAATGTATACCTACGTTTGTACACGGCAATGACGTACACGAAAAAAAAAGCCATGTTGTCGCCAAATATATTTTGTCAGTATAGATCCTACCATATATTTTATGATTAAAACGAAATAATTTTTGTTTTATCTTCAAAATTGTTCATTTGTGACGATAAAATGTTGCTGGCAATAATAAACCACTTTGCGGGCACTAAAAAATGATTTTGCTAACGCAAAATATTTGGTAGTGTCTATAGTGACACAAATAAACTGGTCAGTATAATTAGAGAATCAGACACAAATTATTGGGGGATCAGACAAAAACAGAGGATTACTACCATATCACTGCTACGTTGTTTCCTGAAGATGAGAATACGTCGCTCATCAGCTTCCACGCTGAATCGAAACTGATCGGAGAACAGACCGGATCCCCATTTGGCGTTTTTTTTCGCATAAACGATGTTCCTTCGCCCAGTATCTATGGGCTGTGCGATGCTCTTTTGTTACTGGGACACAGCATGGGCCTACGTGCATAGAAACCACCACCTGCTTGAAGACAATTACGGACAGTTTGAGATGAACCCTGCGGCCTGTTGATGTCTGCAAGGGACGTCACAATAGCGCTTCATTCTGCCCCCCTGTTACGACTGCTTATAGTTCATGCTGCTGCTAAAAACACATCTTGCCTAATTATGTGTCGGATCCCCTAATAATTTTTACCAGAGTATTTTTATGTAGCGGGCACAAACCAGTTTAGTTTTCAGCGTATAGATAAACGGAAGCATTCGCGGATCTACGTATGTTGATCGACATTTCTGCGTACTCTACGTGTTCTGCATTAGTACCCACTAGTTCTGTCTTGTGCTGCACGCCCGCGTCAGGCGAGTTTGAACAGTTGTCGCGACGCGCAGCTGATGTTTGCCGCTCGCTTGTCTCTACGTGACGCCGAAACAGCGCCGCGTCTCTCGGGAGATGCTAGCTACTCAACCCGTCCAATGTTTGTGTTTGTTTCAGGTATTGCCGGTCACAACGACTCAGTCAACTCACTTTTCCTTTCGCATACACCAAGAGACATATTTTGAAATACTAGAATCAATATCAGGGTTAAATCATAAATTTATTTGCTGAAACAGGTTAAAAAAACAGGAATGATTAAAGAAATACATATTATTGAGAAAAACCCCACACTCATCTTCAAATTATCTACACGAATATATTTACCTTATTTAATGGCAATTTTATAAGCAATCTCAACTGTGCGTGACAGAAAAAAAAAGTGTATTTCGAAACAATGACAACACATTTTTTTTTTTTTTTAGCGATTTTTGAGTTAAAATTAGGCTACCCAGCTCTGCGTCAGAACCGTCTGTAATTTACTACCCATGAGTTTTGATGTATTTCGGAACATTCATCTGTAAGGGATCAAATTACATATAATTCCTATCCGTTCTTTCGCCGAACTCTGTCCATAGGTGACGTACAAAGCAGCCATTAATCAATCGTCTTGGACGAAGTGTGAGAGAGAGAGAGAGAGAGAGAGAGAGCGCAAGGAAATAAACTCTAGTGATAGCGTAGGTTATGTCGATTTATTATGTAAGCATCCTTCTGTACATCGAATAACACTTTTTTAGAACAATGGGAATTTATAATGTATGCACGGTGACCTAACCAGTGACTATTTTCACACACATTGATGACCGAGATGTGTTTTACCACCTCTTATTTTTTCTGACTACTACATTAGACATTGTTTACTTCACCCTAGGTACATCACTCACTGCACCGTTTCGTAATCGATAAACCATTACTGGCCCACTAACAATCCAAAATTGATCCGCATGAGTTAAAATACCCACTTAAGTCTATTTTCGTATGTTGGAATGACCTTTCCTAGTACAGTTAACATTTTTTATAAACTAAAAAAAAGTATTTTAAAACCACCAAAGTGAATATAAAGTTATCGGTTTACCTCTTAACGACTTTTCACACGCTTGTTGGGAGACTGCTTGTAAGCTCCAGCCAGCTTGAATAACAACCATACCTTCTGTATGTGGGATCAAAACCCATGACACTAGGGTTAGAAATGAGGCACGTTGACCACTACGTCATCTCGTTGCATCTATCATAACGTATTTAATTTATAATTAGGGCATAACGTTAGGGTGCGAATTCCTCATCATTCGATATATTGACAGATTCTTCCAATATAGGCCTACTGATGAAGGCCTAAACGAAGACGATGTGGCGAGGCCATGTCGATTTTTTTTTTCCTTTTTCCGTCGTTAATTTTATTTAATGCCTGTTTCTAAAATGTTAACTCCATACCTCCCTAACATTTGATTTTCTGCCACAAATGTTTTCAACAGATATTCACTTAGAGCGGTATTACAAGACATTCGGATAAGGTAACGAATGAGTACAACCTCGTTGAGATACAAAAGTAACCAAATTCGCAGACCGTATTCCAGAACGTGTTCAAACTCAATCCCTGTGAGGTAACAAAAAAACAACCGTTTTAATAAACTGTGCCCTGCACGAGACTAGAAACTGATTTCAATGCATTCTAGCGGACTTTTGGCAACCATCGATACATACATATGCTACGCTAAATATCCTAAAGATAGGACCATTATCGCGCGAATTATATGGTATGATTATTATTAGGCCTATAATAATTTTCTCAGGTACTTTAGAAGTTGCGATTATTTATTTTTATGACCATTAAAGTGTACAATATGTATTCCAGAACAGTTTTGCTATCATACAGTTTCATTTGGCACACCAACATGCTTGGTACATCCCCCGATGATCATAAAAATGACTATATACCAGTTAATGGTGCCAGATGCGATTCAGCAATCTGGACGAAATCAACAAAAACGTGATCTTTACGAATGCGCGTAATTTTGGCAACAGAACGGCAACGGATAGGACACCAAGATTGGTTGCCTAAAAACATTCAGTTAGGACTAAAAATAAGGGAATCACCGTGTTCTATCGTGCACTAGGAATATAATTATGGCACAGGTGTAGCATATTAAATACCTAAACTCTTAATGTTGTGTCTAGAAATACCGGCCTTAGTGTAAGAAAGTTTCCGTGACATAGTGGAAGCGTCATGCGTGGTGCTGGTACGTTTATATTAGGATCTGTGATCCGCTTACATTTTTTACGTTTCCTCGTCATTGCGGAAGAGGCCTAACGAGCCAAACGTTAGAAGAAATGAGAGATTAGATCTTCTCGCTGGTGAGCCAAAGGTCCTTGGTTCAATTCTCGACCGGGTCAGGGGAATTTTTTCACTTGCTGAAAGTTTTTTTCCTAGCTCAGGATTAGGTGATGTATTGTCACGTTACCTCCATACTGCGGAAGATAATGGCGAACCACTGCACAATCCCCTCTGCCGTGCGGCAGCCTAATGTGCGTCGCTGCTTCCTCGCCAGTGGCGTGGCGAGAGGGGAGGGGAGGACTCTCGAATACTTCCCGAGGGTTAAAAAAAAACTAATAGAAAATTGAGATCCTACCCGCCACCGCATACGACACCATTATTGTGTCTCTAATACACTTAACAACTGGTGGCAGAATGTGAAACTATGCTATTTATTCCCTCGAGGTCCGTGATTTGGCCAAAATTGTACTAGAAATATTCCTTGTATATACTGGGCGGTACCCACTAATGTTTCAGACGGAAATTATGGATTATTGATTGTATATTTCCTAACATCTGTGGTGTCCGGCCCAGAATGAATGAATTGAATAATGTAAATTAACCTTACTCGAATTCAAACTGAAAATACTCCTTAGTGTAACTATTTATCCGTGGTAAATAAAAGTATGTGGTATCGGTGACAAATGGCAGTGTATTATTTAAGTGTCTCTGTATCGTTGACATAACATTCATATCACATATTTGATACACAGAATTAGTAAAATTACACTATGGTATAATTAAAATTATTTTCTAATCTCAGATGATTGGAATTCTTACAGGGGTTTTGTTCCTCATCAATCTAAGTGCAAAGTCGTAATCATGTTGCAAACTTAATATTTATGCAAAGATGTAAATCAATTACTTCAGGTTAACATAAATTAATATTGTCTCTACTTTAAAGTTCAACTCCTGTTGAAAGTTACAACGAACCAAAATAAATTATGTATGTATTATGAGTGTGTGCCGTCTAGTGATCAGTCGGTGAGCGAACCTCTGGGTTTCAGTGAAAGCCATACTACACCAAAGTAAGCGTCTTAATCAATAGTTTCTGACTCCAAAATGAATTCCAATCATGTACTACGTCTAAAACTATGTAATACTGGGATCCCGGTAAAATATCTGATAATTAAATTAACCAAGTTAACATGTATGAAGAATAGTTGTTACAATTTTTGTTTAAACTTTCAATGCTTTAAGTATCTTTGAAGAAATGTTTTTTTTTTTTTTTTTTTTTAATGTGGATAGAACTCTTGAACGTAAACGACGAAAGTTTCTACAGCGACGGGACGGGACTGGTACGAACCAACCTCGGATTCAGCAAACCACATCAAGGAAAAGAGGCCATCCTCGGTGATCACCGCACAGCGCGATCAGCGGACAAGGACATCCATCACTCTAGGACCTGGTAGAAGTAGTCCTCTGGGCACTCCTCTCGAACGGTCTCCTGGGCTGGTATTCGGATTGGCTCACGGATCGTCCTTCTCTGGAATCTTCATCGTCGATTGGAAATGTTCCTCCACCTTCCTTCAGTCAGTCATGGTTTAGCAGGACAGTAGTACAGAAGTAGACTCGAGCTTCAACTCTTCATTGAATTTTTAGATTAGTCTTTAGCAGGTCAATTTGCGATTATCCTTCAACATTACTTATTCATGGTACGGTCTTTTATACACGTCGATAATGGATCAGCTCTCGTTGAAAGTATATGGTAATTCTTTGTAAATTATTTTATCTAAATCCAATTAATTCCTTACAAATATCTATAAATCTTCTTCAATTTTCAGTAATTCAGCTTGACTTATTTTAAATGGTCATATTTCTCGTAGTAGCTATTCGTAGAATTCAACTTAAAACGTGATTACGGCCGAACATTCTAAAGAACCTTTTTTCTTTTGTCTTGTTAATAACCACCGCGATTCTCTCAATTTTGACAAAATGCAGAGAAAATAAAAAAAACAAATAATTTTAAATTTATGACCAAAGATAAAATTATAATCATAGACAAAGCAAAATTCTATTAAAATCACACACAATTGCATAGAATAAACGAACCATAATTAAACCGATGAAAATGTTAAACGTGAATAAAATAAATAAACTGATTTCTATAAAGTATAGAAATTACCTTTATAGAATTGCCCCTTCCTAGAAATGTTCATTGTGGGCAGTTTGTTTTTTAATAACCAGCAGAATGACATTTCTAATATAACACTAAATAAATGTTCATTCACTCAAAGTTCTCCGTGTCCTTTCACTTGGTTATTCTATTCTGGCATTTGATCATTAACTACAAACAACTAACCATATGTTTACAATAATAAATTAAACACCTGTTAGAGTACAACAAAAAAAAATATAATGAATGCTGTGTCAACGTGACGTATGATTAAACTCATAGGTGTGAAACTGTCAAGATAATCATGTTAAAATGGGCTGGTGATATTCCCTAAGCTGGGTAATGTTGTAGTGTCCTACAATCTGCCTGGTGTTAATGTCGGACAGTTCATAACAGTTGTTTCTAATAACTTTTGTCACCACATATGGTCCATCAAACAATAAAAATAATTTTCGGGTTACATATTTCCAGAATTGGCTGATTGGGTTAGTCCTTTTTAGTACGAAGTCTCCGCAAACGAACGTATTTTTTTCTGAAAGCTTCTGATGCCTTCTCCTGAGATCTGCAGCGGATGTCAGCTTAGCCTTAACTAACTCCTCAGTTTCCCTTCTTATTTCTTCCAGCTCTTGCTGTTCCTCTTCCGCAATATCAAGTTTTAGCTTAGGTATCAAAGTATCTGGTATCGGGTAAGATTTTCTATGAAACGGCTCGCCTGGTTTCACACATATGCTAGCCTGGTACAAGTTGTTTAGGCCGGGTTTATCCGAAAATACTTTCTGAAAATTCTTTAAAACTTGAAACAGTCCAATTTTCTCGTTATTATTAATTAAAGTGACTCCACTCACTGCATTACGCAAGTCTTCCTCGGTAGCATCAAGATTGGTCAGAGTAGTATTGCATATCGTTGTATAAGGATTTACTTCTCTAATAAGGGAAACGCATTTGTCTGTAACTTCCCATTTTTCTGGAGTAGTCGGGTTTTCCAAATTATTCATAGCCGTAATCATCCATCCTCCGAAATCCAATATAACTTTATATGTAGTAAGAAAATCGATTCCTAGTATAATCGGTTTTGCCAAACCTTTTACTATTAAGATAGGCACGCGTTTTACGTTACCTAATCCTTCGATCTCTAATAAGGTTTGTCGATTGATTATGGGACTAGCCCTGGACGTTACTCCTAAAATCTTAATACTCGGAACGGGCATACGAGGTAGTTTAATTCCTGTGCTTTCAATCATGGAGACACAATCTTCACTAATACATGAAATTTCTGCTCCGCTGTCCAACAAAACAGGTGACTTGACTCCATTTATGATAAGTGTGATTTCAGGACACAATGCCTCTTTAGCGTAACCGGTTTCTACGCAGGGTTCGCTGAGTAGAAAATCTCGTTCGTTTTCTTTGAAAATCACAGCATTGATCCGTTTTGTGACTAAAGTGTTCGTTGGAATTTCCGATGAATATTCGTTGTGGTTATTAGCCCCTTCCACATTCTCATTAGGGAGCGGTGATAGGAGCTGTGGTACACCCTCCCTGACTAGTTTCCCGTTTGATTAGTGAATCCTTTTATTTTGTCAGGTAACCATGTGGTTGTTATCTGACCAGAACTCTTGGCCGTGTTTTGCGCCTGATTTCCTCCTAGGCTAAAGCTCGCACAATCATTCGTTTGGTTAGACGACCATTTCCTATTTCCATTTTCGTTGCTTGGAGAAATAAGGTTGGCATTCTCCCCTCGCGAAACCTCGTGTTCGGTGTTCCTCATGCTCGTTATTACTTTTCCCGATGGACAAAAGGTTTGGGCTTCTACGCGATATTGACCGCGTGACGTGTTTCGATCACACGCGCAGTGTTCAACTACCTGGTCTGTATTTACTTTCTGATTCGAGATCTAAACGGCCCCTTCCTGTGGTCGGCTAAAGTGTTGTCCTTGGTCGTAATTATCTCGTTGTCTTTGATTACCGTTTGAATAGTTCGGTCTATTCCAGTAATTGTAATTACGGCGTCGACCCCGGTATCCTTTATAATACCACTGATTTCTGGATGGTTCTACGTTCAATGTATTCACGCGCGATGGTTTTTGTACATTCTCCTGCTCACCACTTTTATTTCGCCAATTTTGATACAATGGCGGAGATTGATTAGTGTGTTTACGTTCGAACACCTCCTTGTTTGAGTTCGCCCTATCAAGCTTTTCGAGTCGGTCATAGTTAAGTAGTTGTTCTTTGAAATCAACTATTCCGTTGTAATTACGTCCAGTTAACTGTAACTGATACCTAACAGGTAACTGAGATAGTATCATCGCTATAAATTCTTCATCTTCCATGTTACAGTCTAGATAACGTGTTCTCTCATACATGTTGCTTATGTGGGCTTCTAGGTTTTGAAATCTCCTAGGTTCAAACTTTTCAGAATGTAACTGAATACGCAAATTACTTTGTATTCTGGTACTCCAGAATTGTTGTAGAAATGACTTGCGGAAAGAACTATAATCAGTGACCGAATCTTTGAGTAGTTCCCACCAATAGTATGCGGTGTCTTTCAAACAATGACTAATGTTTTTCAGCCTATCCGTTTCCGATAACCTGAATATATTACAGTACTCCTCGTATTGGTTGAGAAATTTCCTGGGGTTCTCTGTACTCTTTCCGGCATACATAGGAATGTTGTCCAACCATTTCCTAGCGGAATGGTGTAGTGTTAACATGGGATCAGTAACTAATGGAAAATCGTTACTAATATTCGTGGTCGGTTCTGCGCTTATTCCAGTGGAACTAGCTACACTAATATTTTCCCTTGTGTTGTTATTCTTCTCATTTGTGACTGCTTGTTTCGTTGTGCACAACGCAGTGTGTTGTCTGACCTCTCTCTCTATTTCCTCCACGCGTATGTCTACTCGGTTTACTTTCCCTTCTAAATCCTTTTGTAATTGATTAATATTTTCCTTCAAAACCGGTACTGTGTTTTCTAATGACTCAATACGTTCATGAACAACAGTAAAATTTTGCTCCATTGTTTGTTGTGTTTGTGTAATATCTGTTCGAAGTTGTTCTGTTTCGGCAGCCAAACTGTTTAACGCCTTATTCAGAATTCGTGCAATATTATCTAGTCTCTCAGTATTCTCCTGTTTCTCGCGTTCGCGCTCCCGTTTCTCCTCCTGTTCCTTGCGTTCGCGCTCCCGTTTCTCCTCCTGTTCCTTGCGTTCGCGCGCCTGTTTCTCCTCCTGTTCCTTGCGTTCGCGCTCCTGTTTCTCCTCCTGTATAAATCTGAACATCTGTTCTAGCGTAACAGTTTGATGTTCCTTTACTGTTCGAGTCGCTTCCTCATCCTGTTGCAATTGACGATTGATCGGGGAATTCGCATCGTGACGAAGTTCTGGGACTGTCTCTGCTTCCATTTCTCCTACCTCTGACATTCTCTCAGAAACTATTTCCTACTGTATATTACTACTATCTCCGTGTGTACTTCCTCTGAGGAAATATGGATCTCGATTTCCCTCAACTGACATGACCTAGGATTCAAAATTTCCTTCTCCCCTACTATTTATGTTTTCAATGTCTCTGTGTAGTATTCGGTTGCTTCCACCGAAATACGGCCCCACGTTGGGCGCCATAATCTGGGCGGTACCCACTAATGTTTCAGACGGAAATTATGGATTATTGATTGTATATTTCCTAACATCTGTGGTGTCCGGCCCAGAATGAATGAATTGAATAATGTAAATTAACCTTACTCGAATTCAAACTGAAAATACTCCTTAGTGTAACTATTTATCCGTGGTAAATAAAAGTATGTGGTATCGGTGACAAATGGCAGTGTATTATTTAAGTGTCTCTGTATCGTTGACATAACATTCATATCACATATTTGATACACAGAATTAGTAAAATTACACTATGGTATAATTAAAATTATTTTCTAATCTCAGATGATTGGAATTCTTACAGGGGTTTTGTTCCTCATCAATCTAAGTGCAAAGTCGTAATCATGTTGCAAACTTAATATTTATGCAAAGATGTAAATCAATTACTTCAGGTTAACATAAATTAATATTGTCTCTACTTTAAAGTTCAACTCCTGTTGAAAGTTACAACGAACCAAAATAAATTATGTATGTATTATGAGTGTGTGCCGTCTAGTGATCAGTCGGTGAGCGAACCTCTGGGTTTCAGTGAAAGCCATACTACACCAGAGTAAGCGTCTTAATCAATAGTTTCTGACTCCAAAATGAATTCCAATCATGTACTACGTCTAAAACTATGTAATACTGGGATCCCGGTAAAATATCTGATAATTAAATTAACCAAGTTAACATGTATGAAGAATAGTTGTTACAATTTTTGTTTAAACTTTCAATGCTTTAAGTATCTTTGAAGAAATAATGTTTTTTTTTTTTTTTTTTTTTTTAATGTGGATAGAACTCTTGAACGTAAACGACGAAAGTTTCTACAGCGACGGGACGGGACTGGTACGAACCAACCTCGGATTCAGCAAACCACATCAAGGAAAAGAGGCCATCCTCGGTGATCACCGCACAGCGCGATCAGCGGACAAGGACATCCATCACTCTAGGACCTGGTAGAAGTAGTCCTCTGGGCACTCCTCTCGAACGGTCTCCTGGGCTGGTATTCGGATTGGCTCACGGATCGTCCTTCTCTGGAATCTTCATCGTCGATTGGAAATGTTCCTCCACCTTCCTTCAGTCAGTCATGGTTTAGCAGGACAGTAGTACAGAAGTAGACTCGAGCTTCAACTCTTCATTGAATTTTTAGATTAGTCTTTAGCAGGTCAATTTGCGATTATCCTTCAACATTACTTATTCATGGTACGGTCTTTTATACACGTCGATAATGGATCAGCTCTCGTTGAAAGTATATGGTAATTCTTTGTAAATTATTTTATCTAAATCCAATTAATTCCTTACAAATATCTATAAATCTTCTTCAATTTTCAGTAATTCAGCTTGACTTATTTTAAATGGTCATATTTCTCGTAGTAGCTATTCGTAGAATCCAACTTAAAACGTGATTACGGCCGAACATTCTAAAGAACCTTTTTTATTTTGTCTTGTTAATAACCACCGCGATTCTCTCAATTTTGACAAAATGCAGAGAAAATAAAAAAACAAATAATTTTAAATTTATGACCAAAGATAAAATCATAATCATAGACAAAGCAAAATACTATTCAAATCACACACAATTGCATAGATTAAACGAACCATAATTAAACTGATGAAAATGTTAAACGTGAATAAAATAAATAAACTGATTTCTATAAAGTATAGAAATTACCTTTATAATACTATGACCATTCAAGGACAATAAATTTTAATATTGTTGTAGTTACGACTTTTATAATGCTTCACAGTAGTTGGACCCCTCCTAAATTACTTTATAAAATAACTCCCTTTACCACAACATAAATTCGTTTCGAATACGAACCACTGAAATATTTTGCTACAAAAATATTTGTTTGTCGCTTATATTTGAATAAAAAAAAGCTTGCTTTTTCATTAAAAATCTTGCAACAATTTTAAATGCTGAAGTTAGCTATTGTTATTTTAAAGTAACGTTTTGTGTTGCAAGCAAAATTATTGTAATTACAAAAATCATTAATGTTCAAATAATCTAAACATTTCAAAGAAAAAATTAATAGGAATTATCATATCACCATTGATTTAATATTAGACATATATGATCTGAAACCAAATATTTGTTTGGATTTGTTTTTGTTAGAAGAGGGCCCAGCCGGCCAAATTAGGGCACATCCGGGCAAAAGAGGGCACGTCGGGGAAAAAGATTGAACGTCCGGGTAAAAAAGGACACGTCCGGGAAAAAGGAGCAGGTACGGGAAAAAGGGGCAGGTCCGGTAAAAAGAGGGCAGTTCCGGGCAAGAGAGGTCCAAGCTGGGCCAAAGTGGGTGTATCCAGTTAAGTGGGTGTATCCAGTTAGGTGTGTGTATCCAGTTAAGTGTGTGTATCCAGTTAAGTGTGTGTATCCAGTTAAGTGTGTATCCCGTTAAAGTGGGTCTAACCAGTTAAAGTGGGTCTAACCAGTTAAAGTGGGTATATATATTTAAAGTGGGTCTATCCATTTATAAGTGGGTCTATCTGGGTAAAATAGGACAAAGGACATCTGGTAACACTTATCATAAAAGCGATGCGTTGTGTGTTGCAGGCTGGATCCCAGCGGCACGGAGAGGGGCCCCGGGGGGCGGGATGCCGGGTCGTCCCAGCAGCGCCCGCGCCTTCAGCCGCCCCCCGGCTTGCAGCGCTGCAGGTCCGACATCGACCTGCACGAGATGGCCGGCCTCCGAGGTGAGGCCACACACTGCTCAACACAGGGCGAGGCTCTCTTAGACACACATGAACACCATTAATACATTAACAAAATAACTACCGCCAGATGATTAGCTAGAAAATATCTTGTCCAATCGTATATTGTGGTTGGTGGTTCAAGAATTGTTAATGGTCGGAGAACCAGTACCCTTTAGCCATTACTCGGATTATTCTGCTGTGATTCATGAGCACATCGAGAAAATCCACCGGCCCGCGGCAACCCCCACAATGTTTCCCACTCGTGGAATAATTTCGGATTCGTGCCCGCCGAGAACCGAGTCTGGATCACCTTGGTGGAAACCAGTGATCCGACAAATCAACCACCTTAAGCTCGGTCTCGCATGGAAAGTTTATCATTTCATTTTTATGGCATTACTTTGTTTAAGGGCGGTTTTTTCTATAACAAATAAATTTTTGATTATAGATATTCACTTAAATGCCTGTATAATGAGTGTAGAAAGTCACGCAAGTGTTAGTAATTAATACATTATACAGTAATAGCCCTTATATAATAGTAATGACGATACAATGAAAACATCAACATGGCGTGGTTCACACTAAGTCAGTAGTTTAGTGTAATGGTGAGTAATAAAGTTTACTCACAGTGTGTGAACACAACTGCTTGGTCGAATGGTTTAGTAAAATGTTGAGTGAGGAAAGGGAATGAACGACGACATTTTAACAGAGTTCATTAGCGAATAGCATCATTCATTGAGACATCTTTCTCTTCGGCATTATTGTTCGTAAGAGTGACGAAACAATGCTCACATTGACCACCTTATACATAGAAAAAAAAGTATGGAATATGAAATCTGCTATTTATAACAAGTTAGTAAGGGCAACTGCAATTGCAGAAATTTAATCGGCTATGGGAATATCAGGGATTGTTGAAAAAGAGATTAAATTATATATATATATATATATTCATTTTGGTAAAGGAAAATTAGTCCCAAATCGACCAAAAAACAAAATTTGTACATTCATGAAACTTTGATCATATCTTCGTTTTCGTAACTAAAATCGAGATCTGGGGCGTTCGCCCAAATTTACGGGGGACAACTGTCCCCCAGGGGTTTTGAACTTGGCGTGGAAGATGTGCAAAATAGTTTGCACAAAGCAGTTCGAGCGAGGTATCGTTTATTATAAGTTTGCTTGTTTCTAAAGCGAATGAGACCACTCCCATTATATGATTTATGATTGATATTAGGCAAATAATAAAGATTTGCCACTGAACAATATTATTTTGGCATAAATAAATAATTGGTAGCACCTACATATATTGCGAAATGGAAGTTGTGTTTTACAGAGAATTTTGGTGAAATTTTAAGTTGGGAAAGGAATTATATCGAAACCCTCTAAAGTAGGGTCTTTCGAGTAGGTAGGAACGTCCTTGGGACGTTGGGATTCCCCTCTGTTCTTTTGCTTTCCCTCTCCCATTTAGTCCAGTCACTCACGACATAAAAGGGGCCTTTCGCTACAAAAGGTCAAGGAAAGTTATAATTTGGTAGGTATGTGCAGTTTGGTTTCCTAATTAATATTCTGAGTTTGTGACCGCCACTCGCGCCGCCATATTAAAAAAAGTGGTACCGAAAACCAGTTTCTCGAGAATATATTCTCTCCAGCATCACCTATGTCAAAAATAGCTACTACAGAAATTTTTTCTATCAGACGAATAGTTTGAGCGAGTCACAGCGGAGTCAAGCTCAGAAAATTTCTGTAAGCATTGGCGACGCCGGAGATGAAAGAATTAACTGTTACGATTCTCGTGAAATTGGTATTCTGGCGATTTCCAAAATAATTGGTAACAACTTCGGCGCCGTGAAGTTCAAGCGTTCAGATTAAGTGGTTCCTGTTACAGTTATCATCAGCAATATCAAAATTAAAGACGTAATTTCCATTGATCCGCTATTGTTGTATCAAAGAATGTGTGTTGCTAAGCATTCAGACGAAGAGCTGCAGGAATACCTTCAGTTATAACTGGCCAATTCTCTTTAGCTCTGTTTAGCAAAAAGAGAATGCGCAATAGCAAAATCTTCATTCTAAGAAGCTTTTACGCCTGTTCCAGGCGATATTGAATTTGGAAATAGCATTTATGTCATAGATGGTGGATATCGGCTACATAGTCACATGGCAGTGTTGCGAATCGTTTGCACCGATCTGCACAAAATACGTACAGTACGTGCAAAGGCATTATTATTCTAATGCAGTCGTTTTTGACGGGTATTCAATTGACGCAGCTACCACAAGTATAACGAGTGCAGAAATACTTTGCCATTCAAATAAACAAACTTCCACTGACGTACATTTCGACGAGTTGATGGTTCCAACTGGTGAAATTGTCCTGGTTCTTTGGTTACTTTGGGTGGTGTTAACAGTTTGGTTACGTATTTGGCCGCAATAAGCATGGGATTGTTATAGCGTGAATGTATGCGAATGGTTAGGGGAAAAGTACATGTTTCTTAAAGGGAGATTTCGGCGAAAGACTGCCCATTGCACTATTACTATGGTGCAAGTTTCGGAAAATTTTTATATACTTTTTTGTTTCATGGTCCATAAATAGACCCGAAAACCCTCGTTAACTAATATATATATATAAAGTTTTTTTTATGGCTATGATAACTGCCGTGATTTTGCACAAATCGCTTCCAAACTTATACATAAAATATGGTATTGGAAAATTTCGGTCGAATTCGTCAATTGGCTCAATCCCACAAAAGGGGTACAAATGGTGGGTTTAAAAATAGAAAAATCGCTAGAAATCCTATATAAGATAAATATCGCATCTGTTTAAACGTATTATATCTCGTAGGAGTAATGCCAAAAACTTATGCCTAAATACATTTTTTATACGACCAAACATAATTAATTACAAGGGGTGGGAAAAACAGGAATTGGACAAATATTCCACAATTCCCTTAGTAGGCACACTATCAAATCAGTTGGAATTGTTCTTAAAATGTCCAATTTTTATTAAATCCTTTTTAAAACAATTTTTGTTAGTCAAACCAATGCTGCAGGGTTAAAAAAAGGCGTACAATAAAAAATATCTTTCCATACCATAATTACTATTATTAAATCAGTTCTTATTAATTATAAAATCTTAAAATATTATCTACAACTTTCGTTGAAATATTTTTATAAGACTAAACATTACCGCAAGGGATGTAAAAACCAGGGTTGAAAGACCAATAATTACATAACTCTTTTAGTAAGCACAATGTTAAATCCGTTCAAATAGTTTGTAAACCTCATAGTATATAAAACTTTTGTCTGAAATAAGTTTTGATACAACCAAAGATTGCTGCAAAAGGGTGGAAAAAATATAGTTTAAGGACAAAACTCCCTTGTTAGGTAATATATAAAATCTCTAACAATTAACTGCAAAATTTTTTAAAAATATCAAAAACTATGGGTAGAAACATATTTAAGAGGATCCTTTACTGCCAGGGGTTAAAAAGAAACGAGGATTGAAATAAAAATATTAATAAAACTTCCGAACCGTGTACACTATTGAATCCGTTCTAAAAATTTAAATTTTTTTATCAATATTGTCTACATTTTTGTTTAAAGTAAATTTGTATGTAACTAATTATACATGCAAGGGGGTAAATATAACAAGGATGAAAGTCAAAAAACAATTAAAAATTTTGAAAAAACCCACGATGAATGTAAATATAATCGTAAAAGGATTAAATAAAATTTCTAAAAAACTCCCAACTAAAAGGAAGTAAGTAATAAAATATATAATTAAAAAAAATTTAAATGGTTGATTTGTCGAGAAGTCTGTCATAACTAATTATGACTTTTCTTAGTGCTTCCTACCTTTATGTACCTTTTGTTTTGTCGTAGAGATAGGCACAGCAATGATATCAAGTATAGGTACTACACATATTCACCTACCTATTAATATAATGACAAACAAACCCAAGAAAATACGCCGGAACTGCCCCGGAATGACCTAAAATTTTGCAGTTTTATGAGTTTGTGACTGATTGAAATTGTGTCTCTACAAGACATCTAAATTATTGCTTTAATGAATGGTAGATTATAAATAAATATTTTTTAGAAATTTTACATGTGAACGGTTAATCCAAAACACAATTTGATGTCTATAGTACATGCCAAAAATTAGCCTTTAAGATTGTAGAAACAATTAAAAAAAAAGGGGGTTGTCTGTAAAGTCGGTTTACGGACGATAATTTTACGTGATAACGTCATAAGAAAACATTGATGAAAAATTGCATACTTTTTAATTTTCAAATATTATTTACAGTTTTTGCAACTTTTATTTAACTAATTTGTTTAAATATAATGACAAACAGTTAGTTATAGAAATAAACTTAAATCAAATCAATGTCAATCAATTGTTAATTTGAAATGACGAAATTGGACAAATAAATCAATTTTTTTAAATTGCTGCTTTAAAAAAGCCCGCCTTAACCTGTTTGATATTATAGAATATTTTCTCGCACGGTGGTTGGCCGGTTCTTGCACGCTCGGCTCAGGCGGAACGTGAGAATGAGTCATGCTTTTTCGTGAGTGCAGCCGGCGTTCATCGATTTATAAGACGTTATCACGTCAAAAATACTTGTTTGGCAGAAAACAACTTTTAATAAACTATTAGATATGGTTATATTATGTATTTATTTAAAATCATGATCATATAACGAAATAACAGAAGCAAAATAATTTAGGCTACTACCTCCTAAATTCAGCGAGGAAGGTTATTTTTTAAAATGAAGTGTAGTGTTTGGCTATTTGCATCGGGGGGACGCGAGAACAGACACTTCCAATTCGATGGGGCGAGTGTTATTTGCGCTGCGGCCGCCGACGAGAATAGCTGGGCCGGGCGTCGCGCCATGGCGGCGCAGCTGAGCGTGGATCGACGGCCGACGTTAGTCGTTCCCCTCTGCGCGCGTCGACGCAGACACAAACCCACGTGTTCTCGAGTCGTCCGTGTTGCAAATATACTTACCATACGAAACTCAGGCACGAAAAAAATCAACGTGAGGATTCTTTTGAGATAATGCCGAGCGTGATAAATAAGCTGACACACAAAACAGTCACTATTTGAATACAAACACATCTGGATGCAAATCACACACGTACTTCCTGCGCCCGCCACTGGAAGTCGCTGCCTGAATCGTAAAAGTTGCTGCCATCATCAAGCTCGGATAGCAATTAGCAGCACGAAACAACACGAAATGTTAAACTATTAGAAACGGCTCCGATAAAAGCCCCGCCTTGGACCTGATTTTCCACGATGAATTTTATTAAAATACTGCCCATCCTGTTCAAATTCACTAAAAAGAAGAAGTTGTTATTTTAAGTACGTATTATTTTAATTACTTGTGTAAATCAGTATTGTTAAAAAATGTTATATGAGTACTGTTTTAGCTGTGTAACTATTTTTTTTTTTTTGCTGGTGTAATGCTTTTCACGATTCAGTTTGGCAGGGTAATTTTTGTCACGTATTATTTGATTAACTATATCACACAACGTATTATAATTATGAGCCTACGAGCGTGTAGTAATTGTTGAGTCCAGCAAAGAATAAACTAGTTTTAAAAAAATTAACAAATCCCGTGCGTAGAATAATAATTGTTTTTTATTTTCACTTTGTGGCAATATGGTTATAATATACAGAATTACTGTGAGGAAGATCCGTGCCGTTTAGTTTTCGTGTCGCGGAGCAGCGGACATGTTACTTATTTTTCATTCATTCGACGGCAGAACATTATCAATGCCTATGAATGCATTGCAGTATGTCTATGTAGCCTGTTGGCAAAAACTGTTGCACTATAACTCAATGATAAGGTGATATTTGCAGAACTACAAAATTTGACTAGAAAAATTCTCTATCACATCTAATCTATACCTAGTAGCTATACAATTCAATTAAAAACTGATTTATTATAATCAATCCTAGCTTTAATATTTACTGAAAATTTTCTAATTGGTTTAAGTATTTCAACATTAAGTAATATGTATAGTAAATTAATCAATATTGATTGATCAATAATGATTGATATCCTGACCTGTTTGAAATAAATTAAATAATTCTATTTGAAACAAAGTCATAATAATTACAAAAACGTTAGGATTCTTAAATACTTTAAAAAGAAATGAAAGTCAAAATTCCCGAGCTGTGTTATCTTGTTATTAAATAGTATAAATGGTTTTCTGAATAATACTGAGTAATATTATAAATATGGTTTAGAATAAAATTCATCAAATTTGAACTACTTTTTAAATTTTGTATAAATTGTAGTTAGAATATTTTTCGTGCCATAGTTGGAATCCTGAAAAATTTAATATAACATTTTATGGTGTGATTATTTGAACAGTGAGTAATATTTATTGTTAACTAATCATTATTGATTGATCAATAATTTTTTATATCCTGAGCAGTTATTTTGAAATGAGTAATAATTTTGTTAATTCATGTTTATTTATAAAATGGTCTTCTTTCTCTCTTTTTCTCTCGCTGCCGTTTTACCCCTTACGATATACTTACGAGTCGAGGTTTGAATGGCCAAATAATTTTTATTTCTATCACATGTACTGGGTTACACGTGCTCTTTTTTTTTTGTTTCAAATATTGAACGGACGTTTTCAAAATCTAGTATAATGGCTGACGCATCTTACAGCTTTGCTTGGCAGAGTTTCCATGCAGTCAGCTATTTTTATGTTAAATTACATGAGTATTTTTGGTCTTTGCTTGGTCCGTTTTTCAATTGCGATGCGGTTGCCTCGAGTCAAGGTGACGTAATTCTGCGCATCCAATTTTTCTTGTATCTAGGACCCCAGTCTTGAAGGACCGAGAAACGCAGCACTTTGCAGACTGTCCCTGGTTCAAAAAGGTTTCTGCCACATTTTCTACGTCAAATTGCAACATTCAAGGTGGTATTCCAAGATGTTCGGGTAAGGTAGCGAATAAGCACTGGCTTTTGGGACACAACCGTAACCTAACTGGCGGGCCTTGTTCCAGAACGTTTTCAAACCGAATCCCAGTAAGGGAACAAACCGGCAAACGTTTTAATAAACCGCGAGGCTGGAAAATGGTTCCAGCTCTTTTTAGCGGGCATTTTGCATCCATAGATCCTAGTGATAGCAGCACCATCCTACAAAAATTGAACCATGCTTATAATTTTCTAAAGTACATTTAAGTTGCGATCACTTTTTTTTATGGCCGTTAAAGGGTACAAAATGCATTCCATGATAGTTTCGCTACCATAAAGTTTCATTTGGCACACCAATACGTTTGGTACATTCCCCATTGTTCACGAAATTGAATAGGGTATTTATATATATATATATATATATATATATATATATACACACACACACACACACACACACACACACACACACACACACACACACTTTAATGACGAAATACGCATGTCCGCCATCTGGACGGATAGGACACGAATATGACACCTAAATTCGTTCTCTAAAAATATGGTACTGGCTGTGTCCTATGGTGCACTAGAAATACGGTTAGGGTGAATTTTTAGCATATTCAACACCTAAACCCTCATTTAGGTGGTTTGGAACGCCGGTGTCAATAACTTTAAACAAAATGAAGTGTAATTTTAGCATGGATGTGTGGAACAGACGTTCCTGACAGTTCCGATGGCAGCTCGGTAGCCAGTGACAGCCTCGTGCGCGTGTCGCCTCCAGTGCGTGGTCGGCGGCGCCTGAGGGTCGTGTCCCTGGCGCGGGCTCCAGATGGTAGCCGTTGCACGTGACGCGCGAGGCGTCCAGCCTTTCGAGAGCAGGCGCCGACCTGCGCCAGTTACAAACAGCTGCAGCGCAAACATCAGTTGCGATAGTTTACATCTTAACCGCGAATAGTTAGCTAGTTAGCTTGTTTCCGGGAGTTTTCTTCATAAGAAGATAAATTACTCCCAATCCAAACTTTGGAAATAATGTTGTTTAACCTGAATGTATTTCGTTTAAATTCTCCCTGCCTAAATACGTAAGCCGACACAAAACTCTCTCTCTCTCTCTCTCTCTCTCTCTCTCTCTCTCTATATATATATATATATATATATATATATATATATAAGGTACCTTGACCAAATAAGGCCCGGGTCCAAATAAGGCCCGTCATTGAGTTTACTAGGATAGCAAAGAGGTTTTCACCGGACGAGACATGCAGCGGACAGCCTCTGGTATCTAGCGGTCAGCGCAGGTACTACTTGTTGGGACGCGAACTGTTCGCCATTTTACACGCATTAAGCTGGGTTTACGATTGATTTCCTTAAAGGTGGGTTTACGATTGAAAATTATGAATTAAGACTTAGTCGTGTACTTACCATATGACTCTATGTAAACTAGTGGAATGGTTTATGATTGTCGTGTGTGAATTTTGACGGGTCGTGTGCGAACCATATGCTGACTTAAGACTTAACAGAAATGGTTATATTTTATATTTTTCGTTAAGACTTAAGGGAAGCGACCAATCACAACAAACCGGAACCTTTCAAAGGAAGTTGTCTTATTATTGGACCGAGCGAGGCAGTATTTTTGGTTAGAATTCGTATATTTGTCATTTGTAATCATCATCCATTTAGAAAAATAGATATCCCATTTGTCATTTGTAATCATCATCCATTTCGAAAAATAGATATCCCATTTGTTAATAACCTATTTCAAACCTGCTTCTCCGTTTCGAACAATTGCCGAAAATGTGTTTTGTGCTGTGATTGGTTAGAATTAACGACTTCTATGTCAATCATAAACTGGAAAATGTAGTTTTGACTTAATCGTGTGCTCGATGTTAAGTTATAATTCTTAAGGAAATCAATCGTAAACCCAGCTTAAGAATTATAACTTAACATCGAGCACACGATTAAGTCAAAACTACATTTTCCAGTTTATGATTGACATAGAAGTCGTTAATTCTAACCAATCACAGCACAAAACACATGTTCGGCAATTGTTCGAAACGGAGAAGCAGGTTTGAAATAGGTTATTGACAAATGGGATATCTATTTTTCGAAATGGATGATGATTACAAATGACAAATATACGAATTCTAACCAAAAATACTGCCTCGCTCGGTCCAATAATAAGACATAACTTCCGGTTGAAAGGTTCCGGGTTGTTGTGATTGGTCGCTTCCCTTAAGTCTTAACGAAAAATATAAAATATAACCATTTCTGTTAAGTCTTAAGTCATCATATGGTTCGCACACGACCCGTCAAAATTCACACACGACAATCATAAACCATTCCACTAGTTTACATAGAGTCATATGGTAAGTACACGACTAAGTCTTAAGTCTTAATTCATAATTTTCAATCGTAAACCCACCTTTAGAGACCAGCAAGGCATTCGTAGTGGCTGTGGTTACTAATTTCGACGAATCGTGAAAAACGACTTCACATTAAGGTAATGTAACTGACACAAAGTATCTGAATACCATTTTAAAGCCCGTAGTTTACAGAATATGTTAGTATGGTTATATATTATGAACTCTTGTTGTGTATTAAACTGTGAGTAAAACACTTAAAGAAAGTGTGTGTTTGCGACAAACTCCAAATAAGGCCCACACTGGAGAACCAAATAAGGCCCGCGGGCCTTATTTGGAACATCTGTTTTCTGAAATTTTTATCTCATTGTTGCAGCACTAAAGCTTTAGGTAAAACACTAAAACAATTATTTATTGTAGAATAAATATTTTAAAAACCTTCTTAAAAGGTTAAATTAAAAACTATTTTGTAAAAAATATTTTCAAAAAAAAATATTTTCAAAAAAAATTTGCGAAATTCAAACCACAAGGTAACAGTTTGCTTATCTTTGATGGTGCATCATCACACTTGGACATAGGCATTGTGGAAGCTGCTGAAGCCTACGGAATCACACTATTCTGCTTACCAAGCAACACAACACATGAGCTGCAGCATTTTGATAAATCTGTTTTCGGTCCTTATGAAACATTTTGGGATGATGAAGTGTTACTACATTGATCAAAGCAGACAAATTTTCAAGACCGCACAATAACCGAAAGGATTTTTGGGAAAATATTTAGTAAGGTTTGGACCAAAGCTGCTACGCCCAGTAATGTAACAAGTGGGTTTTCTGCAACTGTCATTTACCCATTTGACCCTACTGTTATCCACGAGAGTGCTTTCGCTCCTTCAGAACTTACCAGAATAGAAAACCCAGATGAAACAGCACAAGGATCAGTCTGCAGCCCCAGTTCACCCACAAGAGAGCAAGCATGGGCAGGTAAAAGAGAAAACTCGAAAAATAGCTGACAAACTAAGGTATGTAGAAGACTCATCGTCGGGAACAAGTGATTCAAGTGACTCTTCTCTTGTATCCTGTGATGGCACAGAACTTAGTCTAAACATTTCATTCAAAGATATCCTACGGACACCTTAGGTGATGAAAAAGAATGACGTAAATCGAAAAAAATCGCTTAACTACAAATCTGTTGAGGTAACGAAGACATTATTTCAAGACAAAATGAAGACTCAGAATGATCAAAATCAAGGCAACAAGCCAGGCAATGCTGCACCAGGAAGTTCCAATGTTAAAAGCAGTAAAAAAAAACACTCTGAACCTGCCAAACAAAAACATCTTGCTATTGGATCGAGTGATACGTAGAAGAAAGGAAAAGAAGCCTGGTATTGTTTCATTTGGACAGAGGACAGGATTGCTGACACGAGACTGTGTGTAAAAGTGTAGCCACTATGTTCATGAAGAATGTGTGGGGCTTATTGCTAATGACAAAATACCAAATTGCATTTGCCCAGTTTGTGCTTGTAAGGCTACTTAGTTTCACAGACATATTGTGTACCTACATGTTCATTTTCAGCTGTGACTTTTCTTTAAAATTTCTGGTTTGTGATTCGAGTGCGAACTATTAGTATTTACATGTTCAGCTGTAGGAATTTTAATATTAATCAATAGAGGTTATAAAATGTTAGAATGTAATTAAAATTATCTGAATGTGGACTACCATCATTGCACCTTGTAATGTATAGATAATTTCATTACACTTTATTGTTATTTGACTTCAATTGGCAGTTATTTAAACATGGGCCTTATTTGGTACTGCTGCTGGGCCTTATTCGGAACAGGTGTTCCTAATATGGCCCTTTGCATCATTTTTGGATAATGCCATTTGGTACTTACAACTAGCTTACTTTTGGTACTTCTGATCATATATTATCGAAGTATACATGTTTAAGAAGGCTGCTGTCCAACTTTCATAATTTTTGCTATCTTCATACTATTTTTTTTTAATTTTATAATTAAGGGGGGCCTTATTTGGCTAACTTACCTTATATATATGTATATATATATATATATATATATATATATATAGGGTAGTTCCGGGAGAGATGGATCATGTTTTTTTTCATATATTATTCTGAATATTTGTGTTCAACGACATATATTATTAGTCCAAATGAAGCGCAGTGAAGTTTCCTTTACGTTTTGGGACATAAATTTGTTGAATCTGAATATTTTGTATAACTTTAACCCTTTAAAAAAAAGGTTGCATGGTCCATCTATCCCACAGTCCTATGGGTGAGATGGTCCACATGGTATGGGATAGATGGACCAGGAATTATAAAATTTTATTAGAAAATCATAGTTTGCTAAATACAAAATTTAACTTTTTAAACTTTTTTAATACAATAAAGGCATTGCTAGGGACAGTAACAAAATATTAAATATGATTTTAAAACAATAGTAAAAATATTATTTTAGTAACAAATTTCAGCTGAAAAGAAAAACTGCATTAAAAATTACAGTTTACTATCAATCAAACTAAAATCTAAATATTAAAATATTATGTTTCCAAATGAAATATTCACTCTGCCCTAAGCCTTCCTTTTAGTAATTTTTTCCCACATTCGTGACACACATTTTCATATTGACTGCAGCCTTCATGAAGCCAATAATGACACATTACACACTGAAACCACTCGTCGCACTTTTGTGTTTCGTTATAATCTTCTCCGCAACCAACACATTCATTTTCATTCCACTCTTCTGGTAGACCATCCTCACTTTCATCATTTAGAACTGGAGGGTCTTCACTTTCCGATGAATGAGACAGACTTGAATTTCCTTTATTTCTTCTTCCTCTTCTCGTAGAAAAATTGATTTTCCTCTTCTTTTGCATGATGTGTCCTCCTGATGTGAAATTTGGCCTGTTTTTGTTCTCTTTTTGTTTTTGTTCTTTTACTTTTTTGCATTTTTCTCGTTCCACTCTTTTGTTCAATTTCTTTTCTTGCTCTTCTTTTCGTGTTTTTTTCTTCTCCTTTAACACTGCTAGGTTTTCAGGAGAGTTGAGAATTTTGGCTAGATGTGCTGGTTTACCACTTCGTCGTACTAATTTAGCTTTCGTTACCAAGGGCACTGGAGAAATATCACATAACATTTTACTGGGTGTTAAGTCTTTCGACGAAATGTTTTGTGGTATCTTTTCACGTGTAGCAACATTGAATCTTTTTACGTAAGCTGTCTCACTATCGGAAATCCCAAGGGACGGTGAAATGTTCTCTGTTGAGGTCCCTGGAAGAGAAGTTTGAGAAGTCACAGGCAAATAGGAGAGGTTCTCTGTCAAAGATCCTGGAAGAGAACTTTGAGAAGTTGGAACTTGGAAAGACGAAAAATTCTCTCCTGAATTTACTACAAAACATGTTCTAGAACTAATGACACTTTGTTCAGTCGGCGTATCAACATGTTCAGTCCCATCTGAAGTTAGGTTCTGCCCATTGGTGTTTGTAAGAAAAGCATATTCTGGGATTACATTAGGGTTGAAAGGCATAATTCCAGTAGCTCTAAATGCAGAGATGCCATTTTCAACTGATGCTGACTTGTTCCAGGCAGCACTCAGCATTTCTCCGAACTGTAGCCTTGTTAGTTTTCTTGAAGGATTGTTTGCCATGAAGTTGTTGCATGCCTTAAAGTAGTATGACTTCAGAGACTTAAAAAATACCCGGTCTAATGGTTGGAGCCAATGTGTTGTGTGGCTTGGGAGACTCAACAAAATTATTCCGTTGCTCTCTGCAAATTCAAGCATTTCTGTGTTGCTAGTGTGTGATGTATTGCCATCCACTATTAGTAGAACATGTCCTTGTGGTTTTCTTGGGGTGAAATGGTTTCGAAGCCAATCAAAAAAAAATTCAGAATTTACATAGGCTGATTTTTGTGACATCTTAACCACAGATCCCGGAGGCATTCCATCTGTGTACTCGTCTTTAGAGTTCTTGCCCTTGAAAATACAATATGACGGAATAAATGAACCTTCTCCATTCACACATGCCAGAATTGATATGGTTTCACCCTTTTCACCTGATGTGATCAAAGATATATTTCGAGAACCTTTTTCTGCGATAACTTCTCCAGGCTTATTGTTTAGTGGCAGACCTGTTTCGTCCATATTGAATATATGCCCGGGCTTACCAATCAAGTGGTATTCTGACATTAACTCTTGAAGCAAATCAAAATACTCCATCACAGAAACTTTATTCATTCCCAAAGCTCTAGCTACTGACACTCCTTCAGCTTTTCTGACAGTGAGATCTGAATGCCGAGATAAAAATGATTTTAGCCAGTCGTATCCTGCCATTTGTTTTTCTCTGTCAAATTTGTGGCTAAGATCCAAGCGTTCTGCCAAGTGAAAGACCATTGATCGAACACTGTTTCTTGTTGTTGCAAATCCATGCTTTTGAAGTTTTTTAATGTGCTCAGCCATTTTTCTTTCATTTTCTTCACCTAATATAGATGAGGGACCAAGACTTCTCTTCGTGACATTATTGGATCGCAGTCTTCGTTTTAGCATTGTTTTGGGTATACCAAAATTTCTGGCAGCCTCATTTACACCCATCAGCTTTTTACCAACAGCATCAACCGCTCTATGTAGACTCTCCTCTGTCCATAGGCCTCGAGTTGAAATGCCTTTACGCTGGTAAAAAGTTGGCATTTTCCTGGGGGGAAAACGACCCAATAAATTAATTACTATAGTCTACTGATAAAATTAGTAAAAACAGCATGTCTCATGGTTTTAAGAACACTTAGTTAAAAAAAATACATTATTTAAATTATCACATAAGGGTTTATTAGTGTACAATTTCCGAAGCAATGCGCCTAGCTGCTGTAACAATATTAAGGAAAACAAACCACGGTATCCTAAGTATCACAAGTATCTATATCTGTGTGTATAATTTTCTGACAAACGTGTTAAATTACTGTATTCATTGTTATTATAATTAAAAGAGTAAAATGTTTGCCGGAGAATCAAAAGTGTATTTTTTTTTTCAAAATAAGTTATGAATTATTAAAATAGCATATATTTAATTGTTATTTTGATTTTATGTATATAGGCCAGTTATTTTATATACAAAAATTTTCTGCCGCAACAGGCTTCAACAATAATTTTAATATCTTTATCTACCGATTATTTGATTTAGGCTACTCTTCCTTCAAAATACCCTGTTCACACTACACGTATACGAGTATACCATGTACACAACTAAAATAAGTGGTCCGTCTATCCCTAAATGTGTCTGGTCCATCTATCCCAAAACTATGGGAGAGATGGACCAGTCAAAAACTACGATATTCTTTGGAAAACAAAGCTCCACGTAAGCTTACAGTAAAGCAGAAAGTTAAAATATACCCTTAACAATGTGAATATAATAAAATCATGCATTAAAATAGTCAACACATTAAAAGAACTAAATGCATTAAAAAGTTTTTCACCTACCTCGTTACAATAGGCACGTTTTACTTGTAAACTGGGTTACAAAACATTCTAAAAACTTAATTACAACAATTACGCGTCCACCATCATCGAACAAACTGGGTACAGCTGCATTCTAGCGGCTGGTTTATGAACTATTAGCAGTGGTCCGTCTCTCCCGGTGGTCCATCTCTTCCGGAACTACCCTATATATATATATATATATATATATATATATATATATATATATATATATATATATATATATATATATATATATAACAATGTTTTGTCGTAGACGTAATGATGAAGTTTGACCGTACTCCCAAAATGAATCATTGAAAGGATGGAACAAACAGTGTGTGAAAAGCAACTTCAAGGATAATACTATTTCCATTGCAGTTAAAATTACTTATTTTTTAAATATATGTTATGGTTGATTGATACACGTCACGCACACCTTACACAATCTCTACAACTCCTTGCTGAAAGTTGTTCTGTAAAAATAAATTATCTTGTTTTACATTGAGTTTACTTAAGTTAGAGTTATTTCACACCTACATATTAGTTAATTTGTAACATGTTTTAACTACGCAACATATAACTGAGCCTTAATATAATTTGGGTTGTTGGAGAGAGATATACCTTGTATTAGGGATTTAGGCACGTTTTATTTAAAATTTTGTTATCTTAAATATTTTTGAAAATATATTTTTTTTCTTTTCTTTTTCTCTCATCTTATTTTCTTTACGGCCAGGCCCTCAGCCTCTGTTCTCAGAGGCGAGCTGATTCTCTTTCCCAGCCTCATGCTAGGCTAGCATTCTGGCTAATATTTCTCCCGCCTTCAGGCACGTCGGGGCCGGTAACTTTATTTCTTCGCGTGACTACCTTTTGCCTACAGCAGCTTGTGAAGCAGTGCTGAGCCCTGCTAACTCTGTCACGAATCGGTTTAAAGTTCACTAGCAGCAAGACACGACAGGAGGATCCCGTGGGCCTTGTGTCCCACAGACCATGCATTTTTTGAAGCCATCCTCCTCCTGCTCACCCACCACTTTCTTCTCAGAAGTGTGGCTAGGAGCGACGACCGCACGGGTACGTTAACCGAAGTCAAGGCCATCTCAGGCTTGACAGCCGCAGTTATGATCCTGGACTTTAGCGACACCTAGCGACGGCTGTGGTAACTAATGCCACTTGTGAGGCGTCGGCAGCGCCGACACTACCGCGCTCGCGCGGAGGTAACGACAACCTCTCTCCCCTCCTTATGTCTCAGGCCGCTAGGTGGCACCACTGGTTACTCCATGACCCCCTAGCTTGACACACTCGTCGGTCACTAGTCGATTTATTAGTACTTCTTCTCGCCACCAAAAGATAGCGCCTCAGTCGCGCAGTCACTCCAGTAAGATCTAATATTTTTATGCCGGACACCTTCGGGTGGACTCGGTAATTTTCGGCTCAGAGCCTACCCCCCTCCCATTCTCTAGAGACCCCGCGCTTATGATATTCTGGTGATATCCCGCTCTGGACTTACTTCGGTGCGCGCCTCCTGACTGACTGGTACCGTTTGTATCTGCGATCTTCGGCGAATCATCGACATCGTATATTATGTAGTCTTTTCAGACTAGAGGGATGGAGTCCCTAGCTAAAATTATTAACCGGTCAGTAGTTTAGTTAATAGTTGAGAAACTTAGTATTTTTATATAAATTATTTTCTAATTAATCATGATGACTTCCGTGGCTACCGCGAAACGTGGTTCGAGTCTTCGGAGACGAGACACCCTCTCCTGAGCGCCAGGACCAACACCCTGTTTTGGTAAGTCTTGACGTCATTCCCCCCCTTTAATTTCCCTCTATTGGCCTTTTGAGCCATTTAAGTATACTGTCTGGAAACAGGTCTAATTCTTTGGAATTTGGACTTCTGTTTCAGACAGGGTTCCAAGTTTGGGGCAACCAAAATCCTCTGCCAGAACCTCTGGAGTCGGTTCCTGCGCAGAATCCACCATCTTTAGGCCTACTACCTCGATCACCGTCTACCTACAGCCCCGGGTGATACCCGCATAATTCTATCTTTTTATTCACGAACTCAAAAATAGTGTAACCCCAGTTAAGACAGCGGACAGTAAAAAGCAGTTTCAGGAGAAGAAATTTATATTGTGTTTTGCAAGGAATATATGTACAACCTTTAAAGTTACCAATTTTAATTTCATTCTTGTTTTTAAATATTTTAATTTTTGTTATACATTCAGGGCCGGCCCTATCGTATATAACATTAAGGAATATCATATAATAAGTGTAATTGTGAGTTATGTAAATAAGATCACTTATCAATGAAAAACAGACTTTACTAAGGAAAATTTAATCTATAAAAAAGAAAGAACAATGATTAATAAAATAAGGAAGTCTATAGACGTAACAGTTGTTTTTATTTATTTAATATATAATAACGATCCTTGTACTCCCAAGTATTTGTAGGGAGTCCCTAAATTTTCTTTGTTTACTCCTAGTGTCGCCTCTGTTGTTGACTTTTATAGTTATTAATTGAGGGCCCCAGTAATCAAAGCTTCCAAATCTTTTTACCTTATTATTTAATTATTCTTTAAGACACTTGGGGTATTACAACCTAGAACATCAGCTTCGCAAACAAGACTAATTTGCTTAGGTATGACCTGCTATAGAGCATCCCACTCTTAGATTGCAGTATGAAAGTAAATGGGCGCATTCTCTCTCTCTCTAACACACGCCGATTGCCGTTAGCACTGTCCTTGTTTCTTCGTGCGTTGTTGCCAAATATCAAACGAAATTTAAAATTTTAATTTTTGGACCAAGCTTTTTTTCATATTGTATAGAATCAAAATACGCATCAGGCAATGCTTATTTTGAATACTTAACAATATTTTAAGTGTCCGAAAAAATTAAAAAACATAACTTATTCGCTGCGAACTGTTTTGAAGTATTCCGATATGTTTCACATTAAAAAAAAAACAACCTACATGTGTATTTCATTCGGATATTTTTTTTATTAGTAAATTAATGCCTTAGGACGCCACCGAACAAATGTTAAGACAAAAACTGTACAGGTTTCACTTAAATAATTTTTTTAATATATTGAAATGCATTTTCTCACAAACTGACACATCAAAAAGTTGACCCGCGGAAAATTTTTTTTCTATTAAAGATAGATGGGGGACGAAAGCGAGAAAAATGTGTTCACAATGAATTGAATTAGTTTTTAAAAGCAGCGCCATCTCAATTGCTTCTACAGTTTCCGTTGAAATAGCTGTTAAAGATGTGTCTTATCAGTAGAAGAGCGCGCGCTGCCGTCGTAAGAGGAAACAGGGCCGTGTGTTTAGATAAGTGGGGTTCTGTCCTACAAGCAATTTCAAATACATGGCTTCCTTAGTCAACAAAAAATATTATAATCGATTCTTGAACATAATATTTAAAATGTATGAAATAAATACGAAGGAATTTAATAGCGATCATGGTACAAAATTTTGAATTATTTTTCTATCCTTCTCACCAAGCATCTTATCAAACATTGTTTTAGACAAAGTTTTGGAAAATAATTATGATATTATTACAAACAATTTAAACAGATTTGATAATGTGTCTACTAAGGCAGTTACGTTTTTTTGTCCGGTGAAAATTTTTTTCGAACCCATGCAGTTATGGCTGGTCGTATCAAAAATGTATTTAGAAAACATTTTTCGGCATTAGGTAATCCGAGTTATTATACGTTAAAACGGATTCGATATTATTCATATTATGGGAGTTGTTGCGATTTTTCTGTTTTTCAAAAAATCTTCCCCATTTCGAACCAATTGTTCGGATTTTTCCCATAACTTACTCGACCGAGAATTTCCATTACTGTATTTTATTTATCATTTTGGACATGACTTGTCCAAAAATACGGCATTTATCGGGCCCATGAAAATGTGATATATATATATATATAATTATATAGGTATATATATGGGATTTTTAGAACAGAAAAGAAAACTATAAGAAAATTTCGTCTACAATAGGTAATTTTTATTTGAAATTTACATAAAAGTGGCATTATTACAAATTTATATGTGTAATAGTATAAAATATTATAAATTACGATATGATTTCTTAAAATGCTTCTTGTTCTATCCAAATTACAAAGACACGCATCTCCTGAAATTCGTAATGTGTTAGAGATTTGGCAACAGCGCGCGCCATAAGCCGTGTACTGCAATCTAAGAGTGGGACGGGCTATAGGCATGCAACCATTTGAACTCTTATAACAAAAATAAAACTATAGTGTTAGTCGGTATGTTTTACATTGAAATTTAGTTATATGTTGAAAATTTATATTTAATATAATTAAGACCTCGTAAGTTGCAGTGAAGGTTCCAGATTTTGTGCCAGAGTTTAGCAAAACCCTCAAAACGTCTAAGTAATTTCTTACAGAACTGGTAAGCCGTATTTTTGACGTGACAACGTCTAATAAATCGATGAACGCTGGCTGTACGCACGGAAAAGTGTCCCGTTACGCACATTGTCCCGTTTTGCTCATTGTACACTTGCGCCGCATCTATCTCTCTTCCACTCGATTGGAACAACCATCGATTTGACTTTTTCGAGGCACATTAAACTTGAAACACTCCCATTAGTTTCCTACTTTTCCTATCATCGTCCTATCCTTAACAGAATAACACATATTGGAAGAAGTTAAATAGCAAACATGTATAAAAGTTATAGTTAACATAATCTCTTCGTTAAAGTAATAAACATATTTGAATTAATGAGTGCAAATAAAAGTAAATTTATCAATTAAATTGTAGATTTCATTTCACTCCTTCTTTGTATCCATACAAAAAAATGATAATTCAATAAAAATAATTCAATTTTATTAATAAAAATATGCAATCATTTCATCAATGTTTTGTTATGACGTCACGTTAAACTATCGTCCGTAAATCGACTTTACAGACAACAATTTTTTTATGTGCTTCTGTGTTTTTTTGCAATAATTATTTAAATAACAGTATTTTATTGTATTATGCATGGATTATGTGCCATATAAATGAATTTTTTAAGATATTAAGTTAGCTCATGTTTTTCACTGATCTAAGCCCAACATTGAATGGCTTTTTTGTCAGTGGAACGCTCAAAACAATGCTGCATGGCGGAAAAATTTGACGTATTATTGAGGTTATAATAACTCATGAAACTTGATATTTCAAAATTAGTGTATTTGGATAAGTTCCGTGTCAAATTAATACTTCACGTGTGTCTGTTTGCGTACCATTAGAAATAACATCCACACATGTTTGTTTAAATTAGCTGACTCTACTGGAAAATCGCAAGCCAATGTGTTTGGAAACCGTTCCCAGTATGGGAAGCCTATGATGTACATTCTATATTGCACAGACCCGAATACTCACGTTGGCAAGCCTTCTTTTTACAGACGAGAGAGCCAAACGTCCGATCGTGCATCTTCGGTTTTTTTTGTTCATTGTAAATAAATATACAACTCATGATAACTAATGGTCAATTAGGTTAGGTTAGCTACACTATAAATACTTTAAAACATTGTGGACGGTTGATTTGGTTAGGATAGCTACATTAAAAATACTGTGAAATCATGTAAACAGTTTCCTAGCCCTATAGCTACACATTAAAAAGTTATTTGCTAAGCAACCCTAAAATGATTCTACAGTATTTTTAATGTAGCTATACTTACCTAATATAACCGACCTTCCACAATGTTTTAAAGTATTTATAATGTAGCTAACCTATCCTAATCGATCGCAAAATTTAATTTCACACCGGTTTATACAATGAGCTAGAACGGGGGGAAAAAAAGCGAGCATGAACTTCGGGGAACTTCGGGTTTGGCACTCTCATCTGTGAAAAGGCTTGCCAACGTGAGTATTCGGGTCTGTGCAATATAGAATGTACATCATAGGCTTCCCTTCCCAGTATACGAGAATCTGTTTACATTTGTTATTATTCTATGGCTAAGTATGCGGGGAAAAAAAAAAAACAATTGCTGTTGGATATACACGAGCTAGTCTGTAAAGACTTCAAACTCTGTGGATTCGGGTTTTCGGCGCTGTCGGAACAAGACTTTGGAAATGGGGTCTACAAATACCTAGTGAACCCTTTTTTCTGGACCTTAGCACGATATATGCACGTCTTTAAGTGTATTTTCAATTTATCGCTGTGAGTAAATTTGTTCCGACATTTATCACAGCAAAACATTTTGCGGGATGGAATGTTTCGCACAATTGTTCTTCTCATGACGTCGCATTTTAAAGCTTGTTGAAAATATGTTGCAATGTCGGCACTGATGCTTCACTGGAAAAAATTGTATCCGTAAAGGAATCCGAAGATCTCATGGCATTTTCCACATCAATACTCTCTTCAGATGTTTTCATAAGTAGTTAAAACCAGGAAAGAGAGAGATTCAAAGTGATGTTCACTCCCTCGATACAAAATGTCAACTAAAATCATAATAAAATGTTTTTAGAGCTTCTTTTGTATCACATGGTGATTTTTACATACCAACTGAGCGAAACTATAACTAGGTACTAAATGCAGGAACATGCCGATATTTATATTAAATATAATGAAGTGAGGTGTTAAATAAAAATGCAATTTATAAAAGGCTGCAAGCGCATTCCATTTTTGGTTACATTCCTGACCAGACCTTCAGATTCCTTTCTTTTTCGTGACTTTGTTGACCTGTAGACACCCTGTTAGAACAAGTCTCCCTTGTTGCAGACGGCGAACACGGGGGTGGTTCGACGCCGGTAGCCCAGAGGTCCCTGACGCCGCCATTGCCGCGCGGCGCCAGGCGTCGGGACGTGAAGGAGATGCTGGCTTGGCAGCTGCTGCAACTCAGCGTGCCCGTCGTGACGTGAGTACCTGCTGCTTCCCTTGGCCGGCGCCTCATGGAGCGTCTTGTCTTTCTTTGAATATGTCCTTCTGTCTCACTCTCTGCCTGTCTATCCGTGTCTCAGTCTATCTCTGTTTTGTTTCTGTCTCTCTGATAGCTTCTCTCTAGCTGTTTCTATCTAGCTGTTTCTATCTGCCTGTCTTTCTCTGTCTCTCACTATCTGTCCCTCTATCTGTCTTTAGCTGTCGTTCTCTATCTGTCGTTCTCTTTCTGTCTGTCTCTTTCTGTCGTTCTCTTTCTGTCGTTCTCTTTCTGTCTTTCTCTTTCTGTCTTTCTCTTTCTGTCTTTCTCTTTCTTCCTTTCTCTTTCTTCCTGTCTCTCTCTCTTCCTGTCTCTGCCTGTCTCTCTACGCCTGACTTTCTGTCTTTCTGCCTCTCTGCCTCTCTGCCTGTCTCTTTCTCTGTCTGTTTCTCTGTCTGTTTCTCTCTCTACCTGTTTCTCTCTCTGCCTGATGCACTCTCTGCCTGTTGCACTCTCTACCCGTCTCTCTGCTTATCTCACTCTCTCTCTCTTGTAAGCCTCTCTCTCTTTAAGCCTCTCTCTCTTCGTCAGCCTCTCTCTCTTCGTCAGCCACTCTCTCTGTCACCCTCTCTCTCTCTGTATCTCTCTTTGACTCTCTGTCTGTTTCACTGTCTGTCTTTCTGTCCTCTCTAAATATTCCTGTCTCTCTCTGTATCTTCTTGTCGCTGTCTCTCTGCCATTTTGTGTAAGGGGTGTCATTGGCCTGTGTGACAGGTGTCGGTTTTCTGTGTGACAGGTGTCACTTATCTGAGTGACGGGTGTCGCCAGTCTGCGTGACGGGTGTCGCTGGGCTGCATGATGGGTGTATCTGGTTTGCTGTTTTGTTTCAATAATTCATAATTGTAGTGTAAGAGAATATAAGATTGGATGATGTTTTAATTTAGAAACCTTTGGAAAGTGGCCAGCATTGTGCAGTTGTCGCGTCAGCAGCTAAGTTCGCATTCGAGGGCCGCTACCCCAACCATTAACCGTTTTATTTTTACGCATTGTCCGCTAGAATCCTGACACGTCGCTCTGCGGCGCTATTGGGTTCACGAGAGTTCAGTTGGGGTATATGTTCAGCTATAGCCCGTCCCACTCTTAGATTGCAGTACACGGCTTATGGCGCGCGCTGTTGCCAAAACTCTAACACATTACGAATTTCAGGAGATGAGTGTCTTTGTAATTTGGATAGAACAAGAAGCATTTTAAGAAATCATATCGTAATTTATAATATTTTATACTATTACACATATAAATTTGTAATAATGCCACTTTTATGTAAATTTCAAATAAAAACTACCTATTGTAGACGAAATTTTCTTATAGTTTTCTTTTCTGTTCTAATAATCCCATATATATATATACCTATATAATTATATATATATATATCACATTTTCATGGGCCCGATAAATGCCGTATTTTTGGACAAGTCATGTCCAAATTAATAAATAAAATACGGTAATGGAAATTCTCGGTCGAGTAAGTTATGGGAAAAATCCGAACAATTGGTTCGAAATGGGGAAGATTTTTTGAAAAACAGAAAAATCGCAACAACTCCCATAATATTAATAATATCGAATCCGTTTTAACGTATGATAACTCGGATTACCTAATGCCGAAAAATGTTTTCTAAATACATTTTTGATACGACCAGCCATAACTGCATGGGTTCGAAAAAAATTTTCACCGGACAAAAAAACGTAACTGCCTTAGTAGACACATTATCAAATCTGTTTAAATTGTTTGTAATAATATCATAATTATTTTCCAAAACTTTGTCTAAAACAATGTTTGATATGATGCTTGGTGAGAAGGATAGAAAAATAATTCAAAATTTTGTACCATGATCGCTATTAAATTCCTTCGTATTTATTTCATACATTTTAAATATTATGTTCAAGAATCGATTATAATATTTTTTGTTGACTAAGGAAGCCATGTATTTGAAATTGCTTGTAGGACAGAACCCCACTTATCAAAACACACGGCCCTGTTTCCTCTTACGACGGCAGCGCGCGCTCTTCTACTGATAAGACACATCTTTAACAGCTATTTCAACGGAAACTGTAGAAGCAATTGAGATGGCGCTGCTTTTAAAAACTAATTCAATTCATTGTGAACACATTTTTCTCGCTTTCGTCCCCCATCTATCTTTAATAGAAAAAAAAATTTTCCGCGGGTCAACTTTTTGATGTGTCAGTTTGTGAGAAAATGCATTTCAATATATTAAAAAAATTATTTAAGTGAAACCTGTACAGTTTTTGTCTTAACATTTGTTCGGTGGCGTCGTTGTGATAATACTAATTATCTCAGAACACTGAAACTTTAGTTTAAATATTTTTCAGTGTTTGTTTATATGTCTTTCAATTGTAATAATCTCTAGAGTTTATTGCTCAGAGCAGTAGCTATTTCTCTATGTTTTAATGTTGGGCAAAGATATCTGATTAAGAGAAGGTGATTTGTCTATGGATCGGCGGACCTTTTAAAAATGGAAAATTAAGGCATTGTTAAAAAAATTTGACGATATAATTTTGGAGAGAACAATGAAGAAGGAAGTTTTGTTTGGTGCCATTTTTGTGGCTGGTGTGTGTGGCCGCGTTGGACATTTCCGACGCGGAATTCAGCTATATTTTCAGCTGATATTTCACTGAATAAGTGAACTGTTGCGCCCCTGAGCCAGGGCGAATGTTACGGTAATGTTTAATTACCGGGGCTACCTTTATCTACGGAAATATAAGGTACTAAAGTTTAATGTATTTAGGCCTGAAGTTTTGTGTTCAGTGAGCCCCTCCTATTAACTGTTTCGGCCTAGTAACTTATTGTTCCTGTTAATGCCTCTGGTTTTCATTATGGCACAACATAATTAGCTTAACTTTCGCCTAGTAGTCTCGATTTAAAGATTCTTGTGTGATCCGAGGTAACTGAGTTAGTTGATTTTTAATTCACTTTAAGTATTATTATTTATCATAAATGAACTTTTGATTTCGTTTGTGCCCAACCTAACTATATAGATAACTTATATTTTATGTGATTTCATATGAGTTTTGGGTAAGCAACCTAGTTTCTCAGTGTATTAATATTGGAAATGGGTAACTTGGGGCATAAGCCGCAATTGAAAACCACTTATAGCAGTGGAAATATTTATGATTAATATAGTAATGTTAAAGTGTGGCGCCCATATAAACATAATAATAATAGTTGTACTATTACCTATAGTAACTATAATTCATTCATGAGGTAATAGTTCAGAGTGTCGACCGTACGTGGGGCCCGATATTTTGTCAAGTAATTTTTGTTGAGTATAATCATGAATACCAGAGGGAGGTGTCATAACCGAGGCAATACCGGATCTAGGGACAGCAGCAGGTCCGAGGACAGAGAGACAATTCCTATTCTGGTAACACAAGAGATAGAGGGAAACGAATCTGATCAGCCCACGGAACACTTGGAAACTATCTCAGTTTTAGTTCCTACTCCTAGTGGCAATATTGACTTAAATAACTTGCTCCAGGGACTCATGGCCAGGTTAGATGCCAACGCTGCTGAAATGAATGCCAAATTAGACTCTAACACTGCCAAATTAGAATCTCATACTGCCAGGTTAGATGTCAACGCTGCTGAAACCAGTGCCAGGCTAGACTCCTATACTGCACAACTGACTGGCATACAGCAAAGTTTCCTCAGCTTCGAGAGTAACCTCAAGTTAGAGCTGCAGGAAGTTAGGGAGTCAGTATCAGTTGTAACCAACCGGATAACAACACTAGAGTTTAACACTGATCAGAAATTAGCCCAGCTTCAGAATCAATGCCAAGACACCACACAGAAGTTACAGGAGGAGTTAGGCAGTGTGTCAGAATGCTTAGTACAAGTGGCCCAACAGGCTGCACAAAACCACTGCAGCTTGGACCACACTAGTCAACAGGTGCACGAACAAATGGCACAAATTTCACACAAAACGGACGAGCTAGGACACCAACTAGAAAAGCGAGTAGGTAATCTGGAAAATCGCATGCTTACCCTCAGGTTGGACAACCTGATGGATAGACCCATCACTACCGCAGTTACGCCCATAGCTATCCCTAGTAACATGCCAGAGACTGCTTCACCAGTTACTACACCACATGCAGCACATTCTAGCCTTTCTCCTGCACTTGACCAAGTGGCCATTATGCACCACCCGGCCAGACAGTGGTCAGAGGCCATGCCTCGTTTCGCAGGTGGGGAAAATGAAAACCCCATGCGGTTTTTAAAAAAATTTGAGGAGTATTCAGCCATGTTTAAGCTGAATGACGAGGAGAAATTAAAATGCCTGAATACTGCCCTCCGCGAACATGCGTATTACTGGTGGGAAGTAATACAAACTTCGACCCACACATACGCAGACTTCCAAACCCAATTCAAGCAGCAGTTCTGGAGTGTGCGAATACAGGGCCACTTAAGAGCCAGGCTGCATGGGGAAAAATTTGACTATAAAAAACATAAGTCTCTGGAAGCCTATCTCTCGAGCATGTTTGAATGTACCCGGTACTTAGACCTACCAATGAATGACGAGGAATTTATTTCCATGTTTCTTGGACAACTACCCCACAAGTACCAGTTACAGTTAACTGGTAGGAATTTTTCGAATATTACCGAGTTTAGAGAACAGTTACTGGCATTCGCCAGGCTAGAGCAGCAGGGGCGGATTAATACCACTGAACCAGAAAAGGCACAAGCTCAGAAATCACCTCCGCTTTATCAACAGTGGCAGCGCGGCAGGGAACAGCCCAAAATACGAGTCAACACCGCCAAATGGAAGTTTCACCGCACCGGGAAATGGAACAACCGGCAGAATCGAATACATAACTCGAACTTCTGGGGCGGGAGTCGTCCCGGTAGTGACGAGTACGAGCCGAGCCACCATGAACAACACCGTAACAAGAGATCGCAACACGAAGAACAACGGCTTCCCAGGTACGAGTACCAAGCCGAGCGACCAGAGTCACCACGTCAAGGGTACCACGACCGATTGCCAAGATCAGCGGAGCAGCAGCAACAGCTAGTGTTCCCTCCCAGTGGAGCTGAAACCGTCCAGTCAGCGAACACCACGACGAGTTTCCCCACTCACAACTTCCCCTCGTCCACGTCAAAGTACCAACAAGGATACTTTGCGCGGCAATCACCAATCCCTCCCAACAGCAGCCAGATGCAGCAGCTGCGGCAACAGCAGCAGGCCAGCTCATCATCAAACGCCGCCTTGGCTAGCACAGCCAATGTGACGGAGTTAAACTAGCAAGGATTGATGGTGGTACGCCCCGACCATTGATCCACGAACTAGGCATGGGGGTGAACTATTGTGTGCCCAGTTATAATTGCATCACATATCAAATTTTGCTCGCCACAGTTTTGCTAAAAGAAACGTGAATTTCTTTATAGCGAGGACCACAAAGCAACCCTGTGGAGCGGCAGATGCGTTCGCTAGGTAATCTGCTAAGGGCATACTGTCACGATGCACAGCAAAGCTGGCGTGATTATTTACCGTTTGTAGAGTGTGTACTAAACCACACCATACACACATCCACCGGCGTTACCCCCCATGAGGCCATATGCCTGGTTCGGTCGGAGGCGATACCAAACCAATATTTACCCATCTGCGACGAGAATCCGGATCAGGATGAACTTCCTAGCAGGGAAAAAATTGAGGATTTAATTAGAGCAAAGCTACACCTAGAAGCCAGGAATAGGCAGAAGCGGAAAACCAGGCGCAAGCTACACCGTTTTAAGGTCGGTGACCTTGTGCTGTTAAGGACTGCGCCAACAAGCAACAAGTGGGCGAATGTAACGAAGAAGTTATTCCTACTCTACAGTGGACCCTACGAGATTCTCCAGGTACATCGGGAGAACATTTACACCTTAAAGGAAGTGTCAACAGGTATCAATGTGGGAAACTACAACATTAATCATTTAAGGGCCTACCACGCACCAGTGGGGCAAAATATGTAAGATCAGAGTATACAAAATAGTTAGCTATATGTATACTGTACTGTTATTGTGCCTAGAATTATTAATAGGATTTGTGTGTAACTGTGAATTTATACCGGAAGGTTATGGTGTTATTCAGCTGAGTTATTTTTTTTTGTGTGAACTCAGTTGATTTCGGCTAGGTGAAGCATAGTCTTCAGTGGCGTAGCGTGGGTGGGGCGGAGGGGGCGGCCCGCCCCGGGCGGCAGCCCGCGGGGGCGGGTCGCCGGTGAAGCGGGTTGAGATCTGATCTATGATTCATTCATTACATGTGTCAGACACACTATAATGTTCCATTTTTATCTAAAATTTTGCGCACCAACTATTTTTTAATATTTATTTAAAAGAAAAACTGCGAAATTACTGACAGAGCTCTTTATAACGTTTGTTTGTTTACATAGGAACGGCAAGATCGCATCACGCCGCGCCGCCCGACGCGCGCGAGCCGAGTTGAGCGGCACTCCTTATTATGTTCATTACTCATACAAAATCTTTTGTTTCACGCGTCGGCCCGTGTCGATGCCTCTGTTTCGCACTCATTGAATTTAGTACTACGCATTGTACTGTAAAGTTTGACCTTAACCCAGGGCAAACCAAACAACTTCCGCAAACCGGGACACAGTAAAACTCCTATATTGCCCCGTACCGCGAGCGCAGGTAAACCCAAAAAAATATTAAAACCCAAACTAATAGCAGGCTTAAAAAATACTAATAAGGTTGCGAACAGTGAGAGGAGGCAGCAAGTTAAAAAGACGCAAAATTTATATGACAACATTTAATATATATATATATATATATATATATATATATATATATCATAAAATCGTTTCATCACAAATCGGCGCATCCACCATAAAATACATACCCTATTACTACTTATAAAAAAATATCTATACAATAATACTAAAAAAATACTTTAACAATTCCCCCAAAAAATTATAATTTGATCATATACTTCGGAGCTCCGAGAATTAAATATTATTACCAAAAAGGCATTAAAAATATATAAGAACATATTAATACAAATACAAATATAGATACGCACCGGGCGTATCACCGCTGTAAATACTTATTAACATAGGCGAAATCTAGCAAAAAATTGACACACCTTAACATGCAAATAAATATAACAAAAATTTAGCAAATTACAAATTATGGGTTTACAAGCCCTTCTCAGTTAAGTCATTTTCTAACGGTCGACGCCTTTTTTATTCTAGGTAGGTCTGGCAGGGATTGGGTGAAACACGCTGAACGTAAAATCCCAGTTTCAGTTTTATTAGTCCGTTAATTTAAATCCCAAAAATCTACAAATTATAGTTTCGCACCAGGGGTCAAAGGGGTCAACGGGGCAGGGGCACGGCTGGCACTTACTTGCTTTTTGACGTCGTGATGTCCGGTCACCAAATACACTCGTTTGCTCACGAGTGTTTTTAATGGCAAACCCTTGCCATTATACGTTACCGTAGCTGCAGGAAATTGTACGGATATGACGAATCCTTCGCAATACCGTCTTGGAGTTTATTTCGGCGCACATAATTAATCCTTGGAAAATCCTCGTGATATTCACACACGCCTCACCAAACAACGCGTTCATCGTACCAAAGCGTTCTAAATTATATAAATGAACCCCGTTCATATTCAAAAAGGAACACTCGTATACAGTTACTTCGATGTGGAACCATCACCATGGCCAACCCGCGTTTTACTTCACGTGCGCGCCCGCCTGGGCCTACCAGGCGACTCCGCTCGCCCGTCTCACCTGACGTCACACAATCAGCTGTTCTGCTCGCGCGCCGTCTAGCGCAGCGATTACCAACATATTCGGTAGTGTCCTCGAACTTTCCAGACCAATTTAATAACTTAAAATCTTAAACTTAAAAATAATAAGACTAAACAAGAATTACAAATTTATTTTTTAAAACAACATATAACAAACTTAAATCCAAAATAACTCGTATTACCAGGGCATCCGAAAGATTAATAAAATACGTTAACCGTTTCTGCCAAAATAAACATTATCAAAGGTAGCAGCTGTAGCACACATGCTACAGTACTGATCTTTGTTTGTTTTAGTGCATCGTGAAGTACTGTTACGCAATCACGCTTTACTCGTATGTTTGTTTCGCGAGAGTTTCGGATACGAAACGAAAGTCATTTTGATTGTGTTTCGATCTTTTAAATACTGTTGAATCTTCTAAAACTAAACATTTAGAACTTTACCCAATCTTTGAACTAGTTTTTTGAAAATGAAAAGAGTCAAAGAAAGCGGTGCGGAATTCCGCAAAAAATAGGCTAAGAAAGAAGCAGATGCGAAGAAGTCTCAAGGTGCATTACTGAAAAATTTTAGTTCTAGTTCTGGTTTGAAAGCCACATTAACGACTTCGGTGGCATCCTGCAGCAGCGGAAGTGATTCCAGTGTAAGTAGGTATATAATTCCTCCATCTAGAATCATGCATGGCCTAGAATTACTCCAGTTATTTATTATTATTATTTATTTATTTATTGTTTACAAAAGTTACAATATTTCTTACATTAGTCTCGCAAAACCTATTCACCTAGGTTTGTCTGCGAGTACGGAGTCACACTCGTTCATTCAATCTTATTTTATAATACACTTAAAATTGCTCTAATAGCTGTTTGAACATTTATTATTGTTTAAAAAGTATGGAGTATATTAACATATATTACATTGAGTTAAGGTACATCTTTTTAAGTTTACGACTGAATTTTGTCCTGCTACTTGAATTTAAAACTTCAATAGGGGATGTTTTGTAAATCTAGTAGTAGTCTAGGAATATATATTTTTTTTTGTTTTTGGATAACTTTATTATTTATGGTACCTGTCATACAAAGATAACATAATTTTTCATTTAGCTCAAAAATGGCGGCAACGATTTTTCTCCAATTTCTCGTCATTTTATCTTTTAATAACATCTATAACATGGCTTACTCAGTCAGTTTTTACCGGGAAACTCTAAAAAAGGTAGCTGCCAAACAAAATCAATTTTGTTTGTAAATTTTCCTATAAGCCCGGCAAACCGCGCCGTCACCAAAACCACTTTTGTTTTGTGATAGATAAAATACTTATTTGAAATTCGAACGTGTCCTCCGGCCAATATTCATGGGAATACATAACTTATTTTACAGGTACAAGAAGAAGACGTACCTGCCGTCGCAGTTGGAAGTAGTTCTGGTCCCACCACAGAGCAGGGTCAAGACGAAGTCGACTCATCAAAAGTACCTCAAGCATCTAGTCATAAGCCTGCAGAAAAAGTGAATGTTGCCAAAGAAGACATAATTGAAATCGTGCCTTCTGCTCCTGCCGAAATCAGAGATGTGAATCTCGACGATGTAGGTTGCTGGCCTTCTCCTATGACCGACGAAGTAAGAACGCTTCTAGTACGTCGCGGATCTGACTCAGTACAGCACATCGATTCCAAATTTGCTGATGTTGTTCGCTCAGGGACTTCAACGAAAGGCGGTACCCGAAAACTAACCAAAGAGTGGTTCTAAAAACCATTATCTAACGGCGAAAAGGTTCTCCGAACATGGATGGTGTACTCGCCTTTGAAGCAATCCTTGTATTGTTTTACTTGCAAGCTGTTTGGCAATTCCTGCTCTAACTTTGCATCTGAAGAAGGATTCAACAAATGGTGGAAGCTAAATCCAATAATAGGAGACCATGAAAATAGCCTGGGCCATGAACAGAGCTTCTTGAAATGGAAGGAGTTGGAAGTTCGCCTGAACTGTAAAGCAACCATCGACCAGAAACAACAAGAAGTTTTCGAAAGTGAGGAGAAGTGTAGGGATGTACTGTACAGGATGCTGAATATTATCCAGTTCTTAGCCAAACAGAATCTGGCCTTCAGAGGACATCTAGAAGACATTCTAGGAGATGATAGTGGCAATCGCGGGAACGTTTTGGAGTTAGTGCACCTCCTAGCTAAATATGACCCTCTTCTAATGGAACACCTGACAAAGATAAAGCTGGGAGCAAGAGTCTCAGTTTCGTATCTATCTCCAGAAACCCAGAATGAATTTATAAACTTACTGGGACAGCAAGTTCGATCCACCATTATACATCGTATTCAAGAAGCTAAATATTATTGCGTAATCTTTGACAGTACACCAGACATCTCCCACAATGACCAAATGAGCCAAGTTCTGCGATACGTACATATCGAAGGAGAAAAAGTCGCCGTGGTAGAATCTTTCATTGACTTCTTCGAACCAAAAGGAAAAAATGCAGAAGATCTCAGCAACGATATAATCGCGAAGATAACATCAGACGGACTGGACATACAGAATCTGAGAGGACAGGCTTATGACAATGCTGCCACAATGTCAGGGATCCACAATGGGGTTCAAGCCCGGATTAAAGCACTGAATCCGAAAGCTATATTCGTTGCATGCACAATCCACTCACTAAACTTGGCTGGGGTACACGCTGCTTCTGAATCAGTGGATTCCGTGACGTTTTTTGTAACTCTGGAGAAGCTGTTTGCCTTCTTTTCCGCATCAACTGTTCGATGGAACGCTTTGGTTGCCGTCACAGGTCAAGCAGTAAAACGAGTCACTGAAACGCGCTGGAGCGCTAGACATGGAGCTGTCAAGATGCTTAAAAATAAGTTTGAGGTAGTTCTTGAGGTACTGGAAAAATTAACAGATTCATCTCAAACTTCCGAAACAAGATCGGGAGCCAGTCTTCTCCTGACAGCCATGCAGTCATTTAACTTCCTAACTTTTCTTGGCTTTTGGGCTGCAGTGCTACCTGAAGTAGATGACGCATAGATTTACCTGCAGCAACGAGGACTAAGTGTGGATAAGTGTGCTCAGAAACTCTGCGCTTTGAAAACCCTTTTAGTGGAAAGTAGAGACCGTTTCGTGCAAGAAGCAATCGACTTTGCTAAGACTCTCTGCGAAAAACTCGGAATCGAACTGAAAACGAGAAGAATTCGCAGGAAAAAACGCATGCATGGCGATGAATCTTCTGAAGATGCAGCTTTGTCTCACGAACAGGAAATCCGTCGAGAGATTATCGCATCATTCGACAAGATCATTCAAGAAATGACGACTCGATTCCAGCAAATTCAAGAAATATCGGACAAGTTCGGATTTTTGATGCCAGCGAAACTTTTGGGCAGCAAGTTCGAGTGTGATCTTTCCCATGTATTAGAAGACATCGACAAGGACGAGTTTCAGATGGAGCGGAAGCGTCTTCAGCAGTTTGTTGTTGTTGCCTGTTCTGAATCAGAGGAAGATATAAGTGGTAAAGGACCACTGGAGCTCCTCCAGTTCATTCAAAAACTGAATCTCGGAATTTCGGTTCCAAATATAGTCATCTTGATTCATATATATTTGACTTTGGCGATTAGTGTTGCAAGTTGTGAGAGAAGTTTTTCGAAGTTGAAGCTAATAAAAAATTACCTCAGATCTACTATGAGCTCCGCTAGACTATCAAACTTGGCTATATTGTCGATTGAACAAGAATTGGCTGCTAATATTGATTTTGACAAAGTTATTTCTGACTTCGCTGCTCATAAGGCCCGTAGAATCCGCTTGTAAAACCGCTCATCCTATTTTAACTTCAATAAAAGGTACCTCATTGCATGTGAAATTTAATTTTAAGTAAGCACCTATAGAATGGGGGCGGCAAAATGGGTCTACCGCCCCAGGCGCCGAGATGGCACGCTACGCCACTGATAGTCTTCCTAGCATTTATGTGGTTCAGTACGAGAGTAAATGCTCTTGTCCTTAGGCAGAGACCTAGAGGATGTACTGTGAACCTGGTGTACTGTATGTACATGTTTATTGGCAGCACCTAATAGTTCGGTTCACACACACAAATTGAGTAATTTTAATGTACACTGTCAGTACAGGCTGTATATTGGTGCTAATGTATACCTAGGCAATGTTCTGTTGTAGACACGGACACCCTGACACACTGTGTGTAAACAAACAAGAAGGCACTGTAGAAATTGAAAATAATGGCTTACCTTGTTATGATCCAGGCTACAGCCTTTTTACCTACCTATTTCCTAGGCATTCCTCATTTCTAACACTTTTCAATCAGTAGTAAATAATGCTGACTAGGATTGTAATCCCACAGGATTACCCTATCTAAGTGGATATTTACTTCATCCACAACTTCCTAGATATCACACCTGAAGAAATAATTAGCTATATAGCTGGCTAGAGAGACCACCTTCAATTCTCTTTAGATTAATTTTGAAAAGAACGAAAAATGCACATTAATCGTTGAATTTCACTTGTTTACATCATACAGATAGCACTCAGGTTGAAATCACTGTAATTCACTGTCTATTTCTTGATGTGAAAAGATTCTTCAGTGATGAGTGTAGAATGTTATTATTTGTTAATTGACAAAATATTATTAAATATCTTTGCTGTAATTAATAGAAATGCTAAAAAACTAGTGATGTGAAAATGTGATTTAATGTTGTTTTATGGGAGACCAAATGAAACAATTATGATTACTAAGTATAATCAGAAATAACTGTAAAATATTAGAATATGTGCATATCAATGTTATGTCAGTGCAAATATCTATAAAATGTTTGTATTTGTTTGTAATGACCAGGAATGTGCTATTCCTATATACCAGCAAGGCATTTATGAAGTTCTAGTAATCACTGTAAATATTTATTTAATATGTGCATATCAATGTTATTGTGTTTGAAGTTTAATTATGTGTTCCTGCACTGAAGTTTAGTTAATGTTTCTAAGAACAAGTTGCTTGTAAACATAATATATATATCATAATGAAACAAATGTTTATTGTTATAGGCAGAATCCCAGGAAATGTTATTATTTCTGCCATAAAACTAATGTACTAAAATAATAATGTTTATAATGAAGTTTAACAAACAAATATTTCAATTGATGGTATGATACCAATTGTAGTAAAACAAAGTTTTTCTTTGGCTTGGTTAAAAATAGTTCTTTTCAGCCAAAATAACTAAATGGCCTTTGTGTAAATAGTTATCTATTGTTGTAGACAAGTAAAAATTATCACATTTATGTACACAGCATTTTATCATGAACATGGAAAAAATACCCAGTCTCAACAATAGTCCACATCTGATTTCCACTATATTATGTAGTTGTGTTATTATGTTAATGAATTATGCTTATTTTATTTAATATTTTTGGTTAATATGAGTTGTGTCAAATTATGTGTGTTTAATTTAAGATTTTAAATTTTTATTAAGTAGGCCTATGTTATTTTATTTTAGAGTTATATTGTTTATTTTAAACCAAGGTTGCTTACCCATTATTTAAGGTTAGTTAGGGTAGCAAGTAAAGAAGAATTTTTACGTTCCGGTGTCTGCAGCGAATGGAGAATAAACTGTACGAGGTAGTTCACTTGGACGCTTAAAGTTAAAAAGCGCGGGTGCATTCAGAGGCTAATATATAACAGTTTAATGAGTGTTTATAGTGTACACGAGTGCGCGGACGAACTACGGACCGAGATGAATTCTTCTTGATCCTCATCTACTGCATGGGGTAGTAGCATCAGCAGTGACAGCGTCCACCATGTCTGTCAGGCTTTGGGCATGACGTCCCACCGCAGGCCTGGGGTGGAGCGGCCGAGAGGTTTATCCAGGCATGGGTTGTCTGGAATGGCTGCCACAGTCCTCTCTAGCCTGGATCACGATGTCAATGTGGTGACATCAGTGGTTGTCATTGGCTTGGACGGCGTCCCGGCCAACAGCGTCCAGCGACGGCGTGTATCTGCACATTGAACGGTATTGTTTAGTACCCGCCACACAACACTTGTTGATAGCAGCCTCGTAATTCCCTGCAGAATCAACTCCTACCTTGTAACCAGCGGCAGAACGAGTTTTCTTCTGTGCTCCCGAGACCTTCAGCGAGGTAATAGACACCTCGATCCACGACGCCGGGTGTTTGTTTACCAGACACTTGTTGATAGCAGCTGCCTGCTCCCAGGATGAAGAAATATGGTTTGAGCCGTTACGATTCTCAACCGTCACGAAACGCAGTGTTACCAACTTTTGGCAAATGTCAAGTTTCAGTGTTTGAATTTGAAATTATGGTACGACCTAAATTAAACCAAATTTAAGGTAATTTTGGTGTGAATTAAGGCCGAGAGCGGCATCTGTGATAATACTAATTATCTCAGAACACTGAAACTTTAGTTTAAATATTTTTCAGTGTTTGTTTATATGTCTTTCAATTGTAATAATCTCTAGAGTTTATTGCTCAGAGCAGTAGCTATTTATCTATGTTTTAATGTTGGGCAAAGATATCTGATTAAGAGAAGGTGATTTGTCTATGGATCGGCGGACCTTTTAAAAATGGAAAATTAAGGCATTGTTAAAAAAATTTGACGATATAATTTTGGAGAGAACAATGAAGAAGGAAGTTTTGTTTGGTGCCATTTTTGTGGCTGGTGTGTGTGGCCGCGTTGGACATTTCCGACGTGGAATTCAGCTATATTTTCAGCTGATATTTCACTGAATAAGTGAACTGTTGCGCCCCTGAGCCAGGGCGAATGTTACGGTAATGTTTAATTACCGGGGCTACCTTTATCTACGGAAATATAAGGTACTAAAGTTTAATGTATTTAGGCCTGAAGTTTTGTGTTCAGTGAGCCCCTCCTATTAACTGTTTCGGCCTAGTAACTTATTGTTCCTGTTAATGCCTCTGGTTTTCATTATGGCACAACATAATTAGCTTAACTTTCGCCTAGTAGTCTCGATTTAAAGATTCTTGTGTGATCCGAGGTAACTGAGTTAGTTGATTTTTAATTCACTTTAAGTATTATTATTTATCATAAATGAACTTTTGATTTCGTTTGTGCCCAACCTAACTATATAGATAACTTATATTTTATGTGATTTCATATGAGTTTTGGGTAAGCAACCTAGTTTCTCAGTGTATTAATATTGGAAATGGGTAACTTGGGGCATAAGCCGCAATTGAAAACCACTTATAGCAGTGGAAATATTTATGATTAATATAGTAATGTTAAAGTGTGGCGCCCATATAAACATAATAATAATAGTTGTACTATTACCTATAGTAACTATAATTCATTCATGAGGTAATTGTTCATCGTAAGGCATTAATTTACTAATAAAAAAAATCTGTATGAAATACACATGTAGGTTTTTTTTTATGTGTAACATTTCGGAATACTTCAAAACAGTTCGCAGCGAATAAGTTATGTTTTTTAATTTTTTCGGACACTTAAAATATTGTTAAGTATTCAAAATAAGCATTGCGTGATGCGTATTTTGATTCTATACAATATGAAAAAAAGCTTGGTCCAAAAATTAAAATTTTAAATTTCGTTTGATATTTGGCAACAACGCACGAAGAAACAAGGACAGTGCTAACGGCAATCGGCGTGTGTTAGAGAGAGAGAGAATGCGCCCATTTACTTCCATACTGCAATCTAAGAGTGGGATGCTCTTTAGGAAGCGAGATTATTGGCTCGGCTGATGTTAGGCCAGTGATAGCGGTTGCTGTCTTCACGATGAGTATAGGAAATAAGTAAAGCAAACATGGCGTAATGTCTGTAAGGTCTTTAGCTGTACTGCCTGCGCTCTGAGGCGGTTGCTCGCGTGCGAGGTCTTAGGGTCGAACTTCGGGTAGATTATATCCTACAGCGACTAGACTTCTTGTACATGGCTGACTATGCACAAGTGAAGGGAATTAAATCGTTAGGTCCCGTGGATAGTTTCGTGGCATTAATAGAAGTACGCCATGATTAGCTCCCAATAAAACTGTCAGGCAGGCGACAAGTTGCAAAAATTACGAACCCAGATAGAGCCCTTCTCCCTTAAGTCCTGCCCAGCCTCCCTTATCCCACCTCCCCCTTCGGTTCTGTTTAATGGTGGTGTCTTAACATTAGTAAACCCGGACCCTTACAGCAGTGTATATTCCCTTGAGACGGTTGTAGTGCGGTAGCATCAGGGTTCAGTGTGTGTGAGCGCGCGTGTGCGTGGGAATCTCTCGGAGCAGCCCCGGCCCAAGCTGATCAATAGACCCGGCTCCACCTGCGCATGCGCGACACTCCCCCCTCCCCTCCTCATTTTTTATTGTAATTTTATTTTTTTTCCGTCCGGCATCGCAGGCCCGACGGGGCGATGCTCGCTGGAGTCGGGAGGCTGCCTGCCCACGACGTCTTCGTCGCCGTCGCCTCCGTGTCCGCGTGCGGCGCCACCGGCGGCCTCTAGGGCCCCCCGAGGCCCCCCGAGGCCCCTCAAGGCCCCTGCGTCAGGCACCCGCGGCGCCTTTGTTTACTATCCCCCTCTCTCGCCACCCCTCCCTCGCGCGCCGGACAACACCACCCGCCTTTTTTTTGTCCGCCCCGTCGAACGGCTGGGGATATCCAACGCATCGGACCTCCGCGCACGACGCGACATGAGCTGAGAAGTAATTAATAGAGCGCGCACGTTTGGCGACGGGATTGTTCAAGGTGAGTTGCGTTAGCTTTTTTATAAGTAATTTCGTTTGCGGACACAAGAGTATTTATTTTTCCAGCTTAAAATTTACTAAGGACAATTTTTTTTGTCCTGCTACAAGCTGAGTTTGTTTTGTTTTTGTGTATTAAGTTTTTTCAGCTTTATTGGATATGTTAGTTAAATTTCCCTATTTCTTCTCCTTAATACCGTTAAAATATAAAACCCATAATCCTAAATTTTACATCATCATCTACATAAAAAAAGGTTTCAAGCAAAAAAAAACTTTATGTCTACTATAGAAAAAAAATAATCTTGCCCATGCTCTAAATAATTGGAATGAGTTCGAACATTGTGGGATTATTTGGGTTAGAATAATCTTCCTTCGAAGGTTGGTTCCATCTGGGTGGCTGAGCGGGTTGAGGTGTTTCGTTAAATGACTTTGGAAGGCGGTGGGTTCTCAATCCTGCTGGGGGCAACCTTATTCGTGACTCGCTCAGGTTAGGTTCAAGTCGAGTGCTTGAGCTATTGTGGTCGTATCAAAGTTCTACAACACAGTTATGTAGGGCGATAATGATTTTGGCCTCCAAAAATTACGCTAGCCAGATAAACAGGTTCTTAACATTTATTAGTTTTCAATAAATAAATGTTTCTATTCAAATTTTTTGGCACGAAAATACAACACACTACATTTAAGTTTCTAACTTTGTTACGTACGGTATAATCTACACATGAGCGTGTATTTTTGGAAACGTTCTTATACAACTGTTAAAATATAATTTTGTTGGTTAAATATATCAACCCAAATAAAAAAAATTAAAATAAGTTTGAAATGTTTTTAAATCACATAAGTACTAAATAAAATACAATTTATAAAACGTATTTTTCAAAATGGAGATATGTTTTCACTGAAAGTACACGATAAGTATCCCGATTTGTTTCCTTTAATACCTGCAAGCGTACTTCACTTCCAATTCGGACAGGCCTCGTGTTATAACTTCCGGGAACAAATACACATAAGTATATTACTTAAGGTGAATTCACTACGTCACAGCATATCATCATCTGAGAATTACTAAGTCCATGTCTGTATGTGACACATCAATAATAGTGCCTACAGATAATACGAATATTTTTTAGTGATAAGCAGACATTCATAGCTTTAATAATTCCAACAATATTGCGTGCATTGTACAAATGTTCTACAGGCCGGCTAGACACACAGGGTTGTCAGATTTAGCGCGAGTTTATCTAAAGTGAGCTCTGCAGGAAATAGTGTGTTTTTTAAATGATTCTCGCAGGGGAGATAGTGATTGAAAAAAACATTTTAGCTATTTTCAATTGCAGCAGAAAATTCAGGGTTTTATCACTATGCATGCAGAGGAAAAGAGCAACGACAACTTTTATAGCTATATACTATTACGGAGAAAGAATTAAGCCCGTAATTTAAAAACAATGAGGCTACGTAGAACATAATAGAAAAGTAAGCTAAAACAAGTCCGGACGACAAGACGAAAACACATTAGATAAACTCTGAGCACATATGAACAAAATAATATTGACAAAACTAAAAACAAATCTGAACGAAGAATGCTTCCTACAATGAGGAAATAATTTAAATAGTGACTGAAGATGGGGACAGCTACCAGTTACCGAAACTTCGCTAGACGGTTTCGTCGAATGAAACTCCAAGTGTTTCTCTGTTTTGTATTCATTAAGCAATCAATTGTTCGTATGTATGCGTTTTTTCCCCCGCCGTATTCGGATTAATGTCCTTGCGTTATCCCGAGATGATTTCAATTTCAATATTCATTTACCTCCTCTTTCGTCTGGTCTTGTGGGTTTATGTCCATTTCCTGTGAGACTGTCGGCTTTATCTTACTGTATAGCTGCCTTTTAATTATTCACGTATGCTTAGACAACAGCATGCTGATAGATGAAATTTCAGTAGTAAAATTCGGTGCAGGCACCCAACGATTAGCAGCGATGGTTGATCTGAGAGTTTTGGTTCTATAATTCATTTCGTTTTCCTTATAAGTATGTTCCCAAATCGTAAAAAAACTATAAAAAAATACGTCGGTCCCTAATTAAGAAAAAAAGGGTTTGTTTTTAACTAATACAACTGTCACTTAGTCTAAAAATGAATATTCGGTAAAATGTTTGAGCCGAACAGTACAATCAGGCTTTGAGGCAACTAGTGAGTGTGTGTCGGTATGTTCCCAGATATAATTGGTGATACAGACCGATACTCATGCCTGCTGTTCATGGCTACAACGTTGGCTTATGATTTTACCATTGGAACCGACAAAATCAGCCGAAGTAAACGACAGGTGCGTTTGTTAACGAGAGTAGACACACTCTCTTGTTTGGATAAGGTCAGCGCCACGAGGGGGAGGGGTTGAGCTTCGAGATTCTGTTATTACTTGGGTTTACACTGATAGGGCGAAATTACAAGTGTGTTACAGTGGCATATAAATGTTCCTACGGCGGCTGGTGCCTGTGCGGGGTATCGGTGTCCGCCATATTGGATTGTGATGTCACGGTGGCTAACTTGGATGATCTTGACCTTGACCTCATGCCATATTGAATTTCGCCATCTTGAAATCTTACGTTGCACTTTTCGTTGCGGTTACCATATTGAATTCCGACATCTGGAAATCGAACATCCCATTCCCCGAACGTTGCAATTTTCGTTATATTCGTCGCCATATTTGATTCTAGAAACGTACTTTTCGTTACGGCCATTATATTTAAAATTCGTAATATTGACAGGAATAATCAGAAGCACACGGATAAAACCTACCAAATATCGACAGAAATAATCAGAAGCACACACAGTAAACCAACAAAACATTAACAGATATAGTCAGGAGCACATGGAGAAAACTAGTGCATGTTTTCCTAAATAAAAATCGGCGAATAACAAAATATTAAAAAAAATTACAAAACAACTTCCGTCAGCTTGTGAACGTCTCCTCTTTTCAGCAAGGATAGAGCCTGAATGTTTTTTTATTTTTTATTTTTTTATTTAATTATATTAAGCAATTTTATTCAGATATTAATATAAATTGCTGAATTCCTGTTACTAAATCAGCACTTGAAACTGTATTTTCATCATTACTTAGTCGATTACTATGCCTGAGAAAACTAAGAAACACTATCATGCAATACGAGTATCCTTCTCCTTGATGTCTAGTGAAGCCCTCCTTCTCTTGCGATCTTGAGTGAGCATCCAGCATCTCACCTGAAACATAAATATTTACCTTCATGCAACATTTGGTGACACGTTTTTGAAAAGAATAACTATTTGGCTTTGAATTTTTCAAAATTGAAAATTATCTCTCGCTGATGGATTATTCAAATTATATTTAAGTATTTGTTTCTAATTAAAAATCTCAGTTTGCATCTGGCATTAGTCACAGAAGCTAACATGGATCCTGGTTCTTCGACTGCAGCTGTATCGGAAGGACTGCTGTAGATAATGCAACAAGGAATTTGTCCCGAGAAGGAATGCTAGATGTCACGAGCAGAATGATCGTGTTAAAAACCCACTACGTAAAAGTTAAGCTGTGTAAGGTGTAAATGGTTGTTTACACGAATTAATAGCTTGAAAAGACATGGCAGAACTTGTAAAGCCATGTCCACTTACGAGATAGAGGACGACGATAAAGCCACTACACTAAGGCATTGTGTGCTGCATGATGTAAATAATTTCCCTTGTCTAGAATGTGGTTATGTTCATAGTTCTCCTGATATCAATAAAGAACTTAAATAAAATGATTTAGTTTTAAGATAGACTAAAACCAATGGAAGTATCATCACCGTGAAAAGTAAGAATACATTCATACTTTGGATTAATGATGGAAACTTAAAAAGGAAGATTTTAGACGAAGAAGCTTCGATGTCAACGATTTAGTATTTATACAGTAATCTAGGTGAAGACGCTGTCTCTACGATGATGGTAACAGTGACTCAGAAGCTGGTGACAAGACCACACACTGTGATGAAGCACCTGAAGCTGATAGGATCGAATATTGCGATGAAGCCCTGAGACCAAAACGATGGAAACGACATAATAAAATAAATTATTCTGATCAAGCTTACGATGATCATTGGGACGATAGTGACCTTAAAAATATTAATAACAAACATTCCAGGAAGATGACGATAGAAGAATAGAGTGATTATATGTCATGGGAAGATACTAACATATTGGTCGATCGCCTGAGACTATGTACTGTTGGAATCGATTAGTGAAGGAAACTACTCGTACCTTAATGAAGTAGCATTCATACTAAAAGAACTGAGTAAAGATGGCTAATTACAGTAATGACTTGTTTTACCCGATTTGTATAAAATTTATATATATAATTTAAATAATGACTTTCATTCCTCGATTTCTGGTATCTAACTAAAACTTAGTTCTCGCGACTGTGTTTTCAATGTGTGAATTGCATGTTCATTGAATGTCCAGTGTATTAATTGTGTGTCCATTGCATGTCCAGTGTGTGTATTGTGTTCATTGTATGTTCAGTTTGTATTGTGTCCATTGTGTGTCCTTTGTGTGTGTTACATGTTCATTGCGTGTACTGTGTATATTACATGTTCATTGCAGTTTCGGTATGTGCATTGCTTGTCCAGTTTGAACTGTGTGTCCTTTTCGTGTCCCGTGTGTGTATTGCATGTCCATTACATGTTCAGTGTGTGTATTGCTGTCTATTGTGTGTCCAGTGTGTGTATTGCTGTCTATTGTGTGTCCAGTGTGTGTATTGCTGTCTATTGTGTGTCCAGTGTGTGTATTGCGTGTCCATTGTATGTATTGATTGTTCATTGCGTGTCGTGTATGTAATGCGTGTCAGTGTGTTCTGTGTGTCCATTGCGTGTGTAGTGTGTGTATTGCATGTCCATTGCGTGTCCATTGTGTATAATGCGTGTCAGTGTGTATTGTGTGTCCATTGCGTGTGCAGTGTGTGTATTGCATGCCCATTGCGTGTCCATTGTGTGTATTGCATGTCCAGTGTGTGTATTGCATGTCCAGTGTGTGTATTGCATGTCCAGTGTGTGTATTGCATGTCCAGTGTGTGTATTGCATGTCCATTGTGTGTATTGCTTGTTATTTTCTTTATTTAATATGTCTGTCGTTAAATGTGCGTAGTCAGGATCTGTACTCAGGCCTCGTGGTCGGAGATGCCAGGTCTGTACGCCTGACATGGAACATGACCTTTTTTAAATGTTCGCCGAACACCGTCGAAAATACCTGTTGGTTCGGAGATGCATGGCCTGTATGTAGATTTGTTGTTTCTTATTATTCGTGGCGATGTCTTTTTTGTGGCATTGCTGCGTGCTTGAATCAGGGTTCGAACACGCCACAATCTCTCACACGGTGAGGGGGGGGGGGGGACCTAACGCGTGAGAGGATAACATAGAAAGACAATACCTTCCGGTAGGGATCAGGTGGAAATTGAGAGGGAAATCTAGCTGTAGAGGCGGCAGAGGGAGCTACGAAAAAAGCAGCAGCTTCAACATATAGCCTGAGTTTGACTCTGGTCATTGCACTACAAAAGTTTTTGGGGCGCAAGTGTTACATATGAGGCTAGTTTTATACTCGCGTTCCGTTTTTCGCACTTTGAAGCCATCCCAACAAGTACTTTACATGTACCGGGCTATGATTTAAACCATGTTTTTACATATCTCCGTGATGGCAGGGAAGCGAGGCCTCGAGCGAGCGGCCTGGAGGACGGGACCCTGACACCTCTGCTAGCTTGCAAGTCTCTGCCAGCGCGCGGCACGCAGCGACAATCGGGTCTCGTTCGGGCAGCCTCTGCCTCTAGCCTTGAGAATTATTTAAACCTTTGTGGTTAAAGAGCTGGAATATACCTGTAGGTTCGTTGACTAGTCGTACGTGAATACTTTTAACTTTAAATGTATTGGAAGTTGTTTTATACGCCAGGCAAGAAAAAAAATACAAAGTTGGCGGGTGGGTATCGATCACATGGTCCTTACCACATGAGCGACTGGCACTTGGTGTGCGCGCTAACTTCTCTGTACTTCTTTTTCGTGTGATATTGATGTTATTTTAGTTATTGTATCACGGACCTAAGACTGTTTAATTAACTCTGTACTGCCTGGTATCAAAACATGGGCGTGAACCAATAGGTGAATTAATTGCTGATTTTTTAAAATCAATTTTGGGATTTTTTCCCGAATTTTTGGATAAAAAATTACATATTTTTAAAATGGCGGCCATGACGGCCGACAATATGGTGGATATCGTGACAGTTGCCAACTTGTTAATAAATAATACTGCACAATAGTGTGTAACAATTATACTAACATAGCGGCAGTGCCATTTAGCAGACGAAAACAAGATGATAAATCCAAGATGGCTGCCATGACGCCGTACTGGCTGAGACAATATATTCCTTGGCATTTGTGGTTGGAGGTCAGTCTGCGGGTGGCATCCATGGAGGACAGATCTGTCGCCATTTTTAATCGAATGACCTTTCTGATTTTGAACTAAGTACTATGAAACACAACTGCGTTTTTTAATTAAAATTATATTATTTGATTTTTTATAAATTTTAAAATCATTCCCGATTATCTAACTTAAAAATTACGAAATTTCATTATGGCGACCGTAACGAAAATATCAACGTTCTGGGAGTGGGATGTTTGATTTCAAGATGGTGGGATTCAAGATTGCGACTGATATCAAAGGTCAAGGTCATCCAATATGGCGGACACCGACACCACGCCCCGGCACCATTTGCCGGAGGAACATTTAGATACTTCTTATTACTACCATTGAATATGTATATACATATTCAATGTTACTACTAATACAATTAATTGTGGACCTTAAAATGTAATGTTATACAAGCATATGACGTTGACACTTAAGTCTACATTAACGTATAAAGTATTTTAATTTTTTGATGTGTAACATCTTAGCTCTCGGTATAAGACAATTGGTAGGAGTAATTTCGTGAATGGAATGGAAGTCACACGAAACGGAAATGTCTAACCAAGGTGCTGCCATCTGTGGCGGATGGCGTGAACAGAAGTTCACATACCCAAAGAGAAACTTCATAGAATTAATTGTTTAATGTATTTTAACAAGAAGGAAGAGTACTTTAAGAAAATTCCTTGTTGATAATCAGGTCCAAATTCGGGGTTTAGTATTTGTTCAAGGGTATTTTTTTTCTTTTTTAGTTTTATCGGAGTAGTTTCATTATATAATTTAAAATTTCGGTCTGCAAATAAAACGATTCAATAACTTTTTACGTTCCACATTAGGTACTTCCGAAGAGCATTGTTACCAAAATCTGGAACAGTGATAAAAATTTGTTGTCTGTAAAGTCGGTTTACGGACGATAGTTTAACGTGACAACGTCATAACAAAACATTGATGAAATGATTGCATACTTTTATGAATAAAATTGAATCATTTTTATTTTAATAATAAAAGAATAAATACTTGAAATTATAGGAACTAGTAATCAGATTTTTAAAATGCAAGAATAATTAACCTTTATTGCCGAAATTGTTGTTGTAATAAGTAATGAAAACCACATTAACTTTTCACTTCACTTTATAAACAGTCGACGAAACAGTTCACGTTTCGATGACTTGTAATTAATTTTAAAAACTGGCGTTTAGATATAATGTTTAAATATAATTATGAACAAGTTTTCATATAAATAAACTGTAATCAAATATCAATCATCAATTATATGAATCACCGTAATTTTTTAGTCAGTTGTAACATAACCTATTATTACTGCACTCGCCGACAGCGTAACGGAACAATGAGCATAACGGGACACAGCGTAACGGAACAATGTGCGTAACGGGACACTTTTTCGTGCGTGTAGCCGGCGTTCATCGATTTATTACACGTTGTCACGTCACAATAAAGACTGGAGGTATTTATAAATTTAATACCTCATATAATATAAACTAGAGATGAAAACTGCACAAAATATGCTGGACACTAAAATTCATACTAGTAATATTTTTATGTGTAAAATATGCAGTGAGCAATTCATGCAGACACTAATTATCCTTTGACAAGATACTTAAAATAAACACAAGATAAACACTAAATGCAATTTTCAATAACTATGAGTTTCAACAGATTACACTTTTGCAATAGTACAAAGATTTTTTAATTTACCATTTCAGTATTACAAAATTTATCAAAACATAATTATGCAGTATGATTATGTTTATATGTATTGAGTTCATAGTTTGGGCTCTATCAAAAGTTTACAAAAATAAATGTTTTAACTTCACTAGAAAATATAACTCATTTCAATAACAGAATCTCTATTGGCAGTTCTCGATAGCTGAGCTTATTCTAACGATATGACATTAGAGATTCTCACTAAACACCTCAGGTCAAGACTTCCAGAGACAGTCAAATTCCAAAGTCATGCAAAATTTGAATTATTAAAATAAAATTTAAAATTTTTTCTTCTATTTTTGTAGTTCAAATACATAGATTTATGATAAACGTAATTTTAATAACATTACAATCCATCGGTAACACTTTTACTTAAGTAGGTTTAACACTTTCCCATAATGAAACTGGTACAAACTACACAGACAAAAATTTCATTGAATTTAAAACTCTCGCTATCCTGTTGTCATTATCGTGGATATTGATTGCCTACACTAGTTGCATTACTATTCCGGCAGCTGATTATTCTAGAGATATTCGCCGATGTCTTGATTAACTCGGTTCAATAAGCTATGCTAAAAAAATTTTCACTCAAACTCCCACTGAGCTAGGAAGAGTTCTCTTCATTCAAAATTTTTTAAGGAGAAATTTTAAATATTAAATAAGCAAAATTCTAAATTTACGCCATCTCCATGTAAAAATGAACAACATATGTTTCATTTACTGAAAAAGAAATTTTGAGTCCAAAAATAACTGAAAAAAAAATATATAAAAATGTTTTAAAATATTCTTAAAATTTCCAAGCTACTTTATTGAAACAAGTAAATTTTTCTTCTAATAATGGTTTACTGGTGCATTAAAAATAAAATTTCATTCCGTTCATTTTTAATGATTATTTACTAAATTAGATTTGAAATTTTTTTTAAGTACGTTCTTGTAAAATTCTTTACCATAATAAACATTACATTTTGACTACAATTTTTTTTCTCAATTTTGTTACTTAAGGGGATTGGTGCACCAGCATCGTATTAAAAAAAACAATATATTTGTTAATGATTCAGCTGCTAGAGAACATTTGAACCATTCTGGTGTAAAATTTATTTTTTAATTTTTTTATTTTAATTAAGTTATTGCTGATTTTCGGGAATTTTTTAAATTCAAGCTTTATTAATAAACTATAAAGAATTCAGTGGTAAAACTTTCGCAGATAAATTTTCAGACACGGGAGATATGACTGTGACCATTATTTTATCTGTAATCATTATTAATTTAACGTATTTACAATTTGAATTTTAATAAATGAGATGTTACGAAATTGCGTGATATTCATTTGCGAATTTAATAACATTCGCGTTTTCATTTGTAATTCAAACGCCAACATATCTGTCGGCTGAATGATTGACTTAATTTACTCTTTAGCTTATTGCAGTCGGACCTAAAGTAAAAACGTAGCTGTAGAAGTTTGAGCAGCGTGCAAGCTCGGATACGAGAAATTATGGAGCGCGCTGGACAGTAGTGACACCTTGCGACAGTTTCCCCAACTGTTTGCAGCCAGTGTTTTCTCTCGTTCCCACCCAGCCACAGCTGTCTGCTGTTTACGAAGGAGAGACGGGATTTCGCGCGAAACTGATATGAAGGTCAACGTACTCATTTTCATTAGATAAGATAACGTGTTTGGTCTAGCTCGGCGTATAATTGAATGGTTATTCTCTGTTATTATTTAGCACAGTGATTTAGCTAGATGTTTTTTGTTGTAAGCGTGAGATTTATTCAGGAATAAAATGCCGAAGAAACCTCCACCAAGCAGAGTACACAAAAGAACAAAACTATCGAAAGCCATTAGAGCGCTTAGAAAAAAGAATAAAGAAAGATAAGAGATTATTTTACTATAGATTTTTTTAGCATACATTTATTTTTCAGAGTTGCGTATGTACAACGCGATGGACGCGATGCGACAACAAAAAGATGTGTAAAATTGTAAACATGCTTTTTTTCAGCAATGCGTGAACCATTCATAAACTATACTCAACATGTATCCGTATAATTACGTTTGAATTATTTTTTTTATGGCAGGCATCAATGTTAACAAGTTTATTAAGCCACAATAGACTTATTTTCAGAAAATTAAGTGTAGCAGAAGCAGAAAACACTCAACATAGTCTCACACAAAATCAGTTTACATGAATGCAGTTTTAAGAAGTAAGCTACGTAAATAATAGTTAAACATTATTTAATATCTGCTGGTAACGTTTCCAAAGTATCAGCTTCGCCTTCATTCACGAACAATATACGTGGCCTTATTTATTTATTTTGCTGGCATTTCGTTGGTGACTGTTAGGACTGCAAAATTAGTAAACATTTTCCACCCTATCCTGAGTTAAATCTAAGTGTGCGCGGTTAGATGAGGACCTAGATGTGTCTCAGGCTTACGCCTTTACACTCTACTCATGCGGGGTATTAACCATGCGCGTAAGGGCGCGTTGCCATTGACCTGTAGGATAGTCTCAACAATCCTCTACGGACTCGAAAAATGTCACCTGCTCATTGGCTACTTGACTTGTGACAACTGTTTGTTGTAATGCCTGTGATTCATCGTTGATTTTGTTGAGGAGTTTTCAGTGATTCAGAGCCTCCCATTTAACTGTGGCCGTATTGAAGAAGCAGTACACATGTTACATGCTTGAATTCATAGCGAATGGAAACCACAAATATTTACTGATGTAGTGGTTGGTAAAAAAAATATTATTCGTATCGCGTCCATCGCTTCGCGCCATGTTGGCTCCTATATTATATGGATTTACAAAATATAACGATTCATTTACGACACTTAAGATAAGGTGTGTAGGATTTTAAGAATTCACTTGAATTAATATTTAAGAACATATTTCAGGATAACTTGTGAAGACGCTCGTACAGGCGGCACCGGTTGTGATGACTCATTGTTACCAGAGCAGGTGTACACGAAGTGGCCTGTTAAACCTCAACACAACTCGAAAATCAGTATGTGTTACATTGAAATGTGTCCGCTACAAATGTTCAGGAATTATAATTTTGAAATCGAGTAGAAATATTCCTGCAATTAGCAATAGGTATATTTTAATAGACATTGAAAGCGAATCATTAAGTAGCTTCAAAATCCAAATACCAGAATACAGATAGTCTGTAACAATACAGACCTCACCGACTAGATATGGTCCAGATTGTTAATACTAACACACATGAAAAAATTGACTAGTTACTGAATATGTTGAAATTTTGTAAACCTGTTACTTTAGATGATTGGTGATGTAATAATGTCTCTTGGAAACTACATAAGATTTTAACTGCTGTTATTTCTCCATAAATCGCAAATCACCATGGCGGCCATTTTACGATCACGATTTTGTTCTTAAATTTTAAATTAGTTTATTTGTTGAGAGCCTGGTACAATGTGTCTGACCACTAAAGCGATCCGAGCCGCGTAGTGTATACTACTGCGAGGTTGCCGAAGTAGGCTCGGGTCGGGACGAATTTCGCTGTGAAGAAACAAAGGTTTTTAATACATGGAAAATTATCCCAAAGCCGAAAATTTGTACAGTAGTAGAATGAACATTTCTTAGTAATACGTCAAAAGTTTAAGTGCTGCCGCAAACCTTGTGCGTCACACCAAAAACGAGCAGTAAAAACGAGCAGTTAAGTCCAAAATGACAATTTTTTGCAACGATCCACAATAATGGATATTGCAAATGCAGTTTATGGAGTAGACCGTCAGTATGGAACCCAAAATAATCTAGAAACATTGCCCTATCTGAGGATAGTGATAAAAAGCACAAAGTTTAAACATGTTTCTATAAAATAGACCATTAAAATCATTAAAGTTAACGAATTCACTTTCATTCAATTTTAAGGAAATATAAATACATCTTACATAAACTTAAAGAGCCCAACGTGGAAATCGCTTAAAGTAAACGTTGTTGCATATTTATTCATCTTCGAATTGGTATATTTTTTAAGTGTCTCATACAATTAGTCTGACCACTAAATCGATACGAGCCGCGTAGTGTATACTACTGCGAGGTTGTGGAAGTAGGCTCAGGTTGGGACGAATTTTGCTGTTAAGAAACAAAAATTTTTAATACATGGAAAATTATCGCAAAGCAAAAATTTTGTACACTAGTAGAATGAACATTTCTTAGTAACACGTCATAAGTTTACCGATGAAACCTAGTAATCACACCAATAATGAGAAGTTGAGTCCTTAATGATAATTTCTACAATGATCCACAAAAATGTTTCGTAAATTTAATAACTTTAATACTTTTTTAAGTCGGTTCTCATTATGGTACCAAAGTTATATAAAAGAATGTCTTACATGGTAATTGTGATAAACACCTCAAAGTTTAAACGTCCTATTATTAAATTGGTAATTTTAATCATAAAAGGTAAGAAAAAAATATTTTTATAGAAATTTCACTACATGTTACATAAATATGTTGAGCGTAGCGTCAAAATCACTTCATAAATATTGTCTGTTTTTTTTTTTTCAAGGTTTAAATGTGTATATTTTGAGTGTCTGGTACAATAGTCTGACCACTGATGTATTTCAAGCTGCGTAGTGTGTGTGCAGCAGTGTTAAAGTCGCTCGTGCTGGGACGTTTTTTGCTCCAGAAAACTAAGGTTTTTAATGTATGGTAATTCCACACTGAATTTTACTCTGAAAGAATAAAAGTTTCCTAACTACAAGTGATTTTTTCTGCAAACGTAGATAAAAATCTTCCAGGATGCGATTTGCTTAGGTAAAAATGATAGTATGGTCAACTCTTTAATTTCTAAATTATAAATAAATAACAACAATAGAACTTCCCAGAAAGTTGTGATAAACTGACGATATTGCGCGAGTAGCAGACCCGTACGTGACTACAGAGAAAGGCTATTTTCCTTGACCGTTAGGATTTCTGGGACGAACACCCTCTCACAGCTAGGGTCATAAAATACGGTCAAACTCTTGCAAAATATCCACCACCGCTCTTTGCCACTAGCAATTCAACGAAGTCAGCTAGGCGCAGCACTCAAATAAATTAACTTAGAAAAAAAAATACTTAATATGTAATTCTATCAATACATTTTTCAACACAACTTATGTTTTATTTATTTTCTGGAAAAAATAATATTATCATACGAATTATGTTACAAAAGTGACAAAACTCAATAAGTAATTTACGGTGTATCGTTTTCTTCAATTGTTATGTAGTAAACTAATTTTATACAATTAAATATATATTTTTTATAATATAGGCTACATTAAAATTTTGCATAGTTCTGATTGAAGATAATATAATGTATTAGAAATAAAAAATAATTATATATTTTGTATTAAAATAATTTTTAATAATAAAATTTCTTGTAACAAAATACGAACACACATATATAAAACCAGAGGTCCTCTAGAATTTTTATTTACAAGTTCCAAGCAGAAATTGTTTATTGTTAATTTTATTGTATCAAATATCATTCACATAAGAAAAAAAAATATGTATATCTCAATAGATGTAACATGAATACACCCTATCATATGCATTAAATATATTTTAAGTAATCCTTAAATAAGACCAAGTTTATTGAGTGTCGCAGTACGCAGCGTGTTTCAAAGCACGCCGGCCGTGAAAGATCAGTACGGCCGCAGTACACTGCAACACTCGGGCAGCTTTAATGAGGCAACTAATTATGCTAGACTCTTTATAAATATACTAACTTAAAGCTTAAAGTATAATTATAAACATTTATTTAGACATTTTTTCGCATTGGGCTCTTCAAATCGGTGTAAATCGTATTTTTATCTGGGTGGCAAAGATAAAAAAATATATATATGTCATGAATTAATCTCTTTATATCATATCTTAAATATTAAAAATTTAATTTTTTCTTACATTAATGGGTGAATTACAGTTTCTCGATTATTTTGGTAAGTTTACGGACAGTCAAAATTAAAAACTGTATAAATGGGTAGCATTTTAATGTTTTTAATTTGCTGTCACCTAGGACTTAAATGCAAATTTTCGGTTATAACGCACAAGGTCTACAGCGGTAAACTTTCGGTATGTTATTAAGCACAGTCAACTCTACCAGAGTACAAAAATCTGGAGTAACACGAAAGTCTACGCGGGGAAGGGCGGCTACCTGATCCGAGAATGAAGGATAGGGCGAGATGGGAAGCGAAGATAGGAGCTGGTTATCGCGGTTCTCTTTCCGACCGTGTTGGAGAGAGAGAGAGAGAGAGAGAGAGAGAGAGAGAGAGAGAGAGAGAGAGAGAGAGAGAGAGAAAGGCGATATTGTGGAAGACCTTCGAAAGATTACCGCTAGATGGCAGGCCTCAGAGCTGCAATCTTCGACAACCTCCCCTCACAGAAGCTCTCTCGCCACTAACTCGCCAAATCTAACCCGCTAGCTTATATACGTGCTGGCTGGCCTTACAGTAGTAATAAACAAGCATTTATGAAACACTTAAGCTCATTTCCAACCAATTCTGACGTATGACTGTTTTTTGTCCTGCACCAATCCCCTTAAAACAAACTTGTAAACATTGATGGCGGTCGTATATGAAGTGCGTAAGTAATAGCAAGATAAAAAATGTATCGAGATAAACTATCTTCTTGTCTTACATACAAAGTGGAGCCGCTTCGGAGTGGTGTATCGTACTGGTTTCTTGACCCTGAAGATTCCTGCTGCAGTGCAGAGTGAAAGCAAAATATAGTTTACCAGACAGAGGCCGTGAAAGCCCGTGGTCTACGTCATGTCTAGCTGTTTGTTTTGGTTGGTCACGCGGCCAAAACGCACGTTAGCAACGCGATATTTTGCTGTCGCATCGCAACTCTGTCGCAATATTGTGTTTCCAGCATTGTGCAGGAATCACAAAAAAGCGACGGCGCCGTGCGAAGATGGCGATGCGCCACAGAAAAATATCACGTCTTTGTGAACAAACTGTTTCTGCCCGCGCGCAACCAAAAAGAAACGACTGTATGTAAAGTGTTTATTGCTGTTACATATGCAACAAACATGCGATGGCCATCAATTCTTGCAGGAATTTTTAATCGACATGTTTGGGACGAGTAATTTATTTAGTTCAAATTTAACATTTAATTGTAAAAAATCACTGCGCATGAACACATTTCAGAGATGTCAGATAAATTTTAGTAAAACAAATCTTAAAAATTACAAGAATAACCATCGTTTTAAAACAAAATTCTGACACACATTTCAGTAATGCCACGCCCGCGACGTAATCGGAATTTATGCAGCGTCTCTCATTTTTGTCGAACTTCATGTATGCGTTGAAAGTGGATTGGTTAGAAATCTTGGCGTCACCGCCGTTGCTCTATTCATTGTGTTTCCACCATTATGGGCGTATGTCCCATTCCATGCGGTTAAACGTGCCGATTTTTAAATGGCTGAACTTTCACAAAATTGTATATGTATTGTTACGATCGCGCTTGGCTGCAGTGCTGGCGTCGCCGCGCTCGTTCGGCCTGTCTGCGCCCCCTTCCACCTGCATCCTCTCCCTGGTATCTCGTGTCATACTATCGCGCGACATCCTGACCGTCGCAGCGCGCACCTGCCTCAGATCGGGTTACTTAAAAGAGGCCGCACTGCGGAATAAAATGACTCAGACGCCTTTATCGGCATTCTTAGAGCAGCCACCGCGTCCTTCGAGGACTCACGACGCGTTTCTGGGCATTTCGACGGCGAAGGTCGCGAGATATCTCGGAGACATGCCCGATTGTTCTGGATGGGAACCTAAGGGCTATTTAAGGAGGTTGGGCCGACCTTCGAGTCAGTCAGTCAGTCAGTCGGTGACTGAGTGAGTTCTCCCGCGGCGGAGTTTCCGGGCGATAGTGCCGCAGGTGCGGCAGAGTGGCGAAGTCCTTGGACGAAGGTTCCAGGGCAGGGAGTGAGTGAGTTCAGTGGAGTCGGGAGTTTCCGGGCGATAGAGTCGCGGGCGCGGCGGAGTCCCGAGTGAAGTGGCGAGCGAGTCGTCGAGTGGGATCTCGGCGAAGGGTGTGACGGCGGTGGCGGAGTGCGGCGACGGAGTCCCGCGGCGGAGACCCACGAGGGGTGCTGCGACGAGAGTTGCGCCGGAAGTGCGGCCCAGCGAGGTGTGTGAAACGAGTGACTGGGGAATTGACATTTCTTTACGTGTAATTAATTATCTGCCAATTTAGAAGATTATTTGTAAGTGACAAGTAGTAGTAATAAATAAAACTGTGTGTGAAATAAAATCTATTAATTGGGCTATCCTTTACGAACCCTGCAGGTAAATCGTAACATTTTGGTGTCAGAAGTGGGATAGCCCTAATTAATAGATTTAGGATTCAGTTACAGTATTAGATTAAAAGTTAAGGATAGAATTTAGTTTACGAGAATATAGTTAGTGTTTAGAACTTCAGTGAATTTGAAATTTTCTACAGTTAGTTTGAGTATACTGTAGTCAGTGTTAGTTTTGAATGTAATAGAGTTATTGCTAGTTAAATTAGAAGGTTCGGCTAGGTCATTTAAAATTAATAACAGTATTAGAAAAAAAAAATATTTAGGCTTGTAGACAAGAAAGATGGCTGCCGATGAGCTTAAGAATGTCCTGGCATTCTTGGCCGAACTGAAGAGTGGCCAGGAAGAAATGAAGAATGAAATGAAGAGTAACAGGGAAGAAATGAAGAATGAAATGAAGAGTAACAGGGAAGAAATGAAGAATGGCCAGGAGAAAATGGAGAATAGGCTGGACGAGATGAAGAGTAGCCAGGAGAAAATGGAGAATAGGCTGGACGAGATGAAGAAGGGTCAGGAAGAAATGTTAGCCAGTATGAAGAAGGGTCAGGAAGAAATGTTAGCCAGTATGAAGAACTTTAAGGAAGAAATGGTATCTAGTACAAAGAACTTTAAGGAAGAAATGGTAACCAGTATAAAGAAATTTACGGAAGAAATGAAGAGTGGAAGGAAGGAGAGTAAGAACCACCATGAAGAAAAGAAGAGCGGGTCAAATAATAGCCTAGAGGAAATGAAGAAGGATCAGGATGAAATGAAGAGTGGCCAGGAAGAAATTAAGAATGAAATGAAGACCGAAGTGAAGATAAGCCTAGAAGAGAAGAACAGCCAAGAGAATAATAGCCATGATAAAAACAGTAAAGAGAAGACCAGCCAAGAGAAGACCAGCGAAGAGAAGACCAGCGAAGAGAAGACCAGCGAAGAGAAGACCAGCGAAGAGAAGACCAGCGAAGAGGATACCAGCCTAGAGGGGAACAGCGAAGTGGAAATTAGCCAGGACATGAAGATGAAAGAAGAACTGAAGAAAAGAACAGAAGCAGTGAAGATGAGTTACAAAGTAAGGAACATTGAAAAAGAAGAAATGAAGAAAAACGAAAGAGAGAGGGGAAAATTCACAAAAGAGCTGAAGAAAAGCCGAGAAGAGATGTACACGAGTCAAGAAGAGATAGAGAAGTGCAAAGAAGAAACGAAGGAAGACCAAGAAGAAACACAGGAAGACCAAGAAGAGGTGAAGAAGGACCAAGAACAGGGGAATAAAGACCGAGAAGAGAAAATGAGAACACAAAGAGTGAAGAAGATGGTGCAAGGAGTAACTGAAAGCAGTCCAGACGATATTCATAAGAACAAAGAGGGAATGAGGAACCAAGAAGAGACGAAGAAGAGCTGGGAAGAAATGCTTTGTGAACAAGTAGCTACGAGAGAACAAACAGAGAGAAAAAGGGAAGAAACAAGCGAACCATTGGGAGGCAACGAGCAATGCTCTCAAGAGAATCGGGTCCGTCCAAGGCAATGGTCGGTCCGTCTCGGGCAGCTGGCTGAACGACATGGGGAATCTGCGACCCAGAAGTGTCGCCGGGTGACAAGAGAAGCTACATCTAATGAGAGAGAGGGTTATCTGGTGAGACTGTACAGCCCGCGATGGAGGAAAGGCAGGAGGCCTAAACTTCGAGTAGCATGGGGACCTCCAGGAGGAGATGGTTTACCTGTTCGGGACGAACAGGTTTAAGGAGGGGGCAATGTTACGATCGCGCTTGGCTGCAGTGCTGGCGTCGCCGCGCTCGTTCGGCCTGTCTGCGCCCCCTTCCACCTGCATCCTCTCCCTGGTATCTCGTGTCATACTATCGCGCGACATCCTGACCATCGCAGCGCGCACCTGCCTCAGATCGGGTTACTTAAAAGAGGCCGCACTGCGGAATAAAATGACTCAGACGCCTTTATCGGCATTCTTAGAGCAGCCACCGCGTCCTTCGAGGACTCACGACGCGTTTCTGGGCATTTCGACGGCGAAGGTCGCGAGATATCTCGGAGACATGCCCGATTGTTCTGGATGGGAACCTAAGGGCTATTTAAGGAGGTTGGGCCGACCTTCGAGTCAGTCAGTCAGTCAGTCGGTGACTGAGTGAGTTCTCCCGCGGCGGAGTTTCCGGGCGATAGTGCCGCAGGTGCGGCAGAGTGGCGAAGTCCTTGGACGAAGGTTCCAGGGCAGGGAGTGAGTGAGTTCAGTGGAGTCGGGAGTTTCCGGGCGATAGAGTCGCGGGCGCGGCGGAGTCCCGAGTGAAGTGGCGAGCGAGTCGTCGAGTGGGATCTCGGCGAAGGGTGTGACGGCGGTGGCGGAGTGCGGCGACGGAGTCCCGCGGCGGAGACCCACGAGGGGTGCTGCGACGAGAGTTGCGCCGGAGGTGCGGCCCAGCGAGGAGTGTGAAGCGAGTGACTGGGGAATTGACATTTCTTTACGTGTAATTAATTATCTGCCAATTTAGAAGATTATTTGTAAGTGACAAGTAGTAGTAATAAATAAAACTGTGTGTGAAATAAAATCTATTAATTGGGCTATCCTTTACGAACCCTGCAGGTAAATCGTAACAGTATGTATATATGGACAATTAGCAAGCAATTTTGCATTTTAAACGTTTTTGTGCAGTATGAATAAGGAGAATTAATTGAAATATTAAACAGGAACTTTTTAAGTTTAAAGCCATCTTTACTTGATAGGTACTATATGATACGGTTTTATTTCTTTCAGAAATAATAATTTAATTTTAGCTAGCCTTTTAGAATCCTCAGCATATTTATGATTTTAAAAGTTGAATAAATTGAATAAAAAATTCTGAAAGCAATTTAAACATACAACACAGTAGCCACCAGCATTGCCTGCAAAACCAAAAATTTTTCCGTTTTTATTCCATTTGGTTTTCTTTATCCATACTGCACACAAAAAAAGGTTAATTCAACTTTGCCAGCTAATTATGCAAAAGGTATTCTTCATTTTGTTGAATTTAGGTCACTCGGAAAGTGTACAAGTGTTAAACGTAAATCTGGCGCGAGACAACCCCCTTAAGCTGAGCGTGTGTTGCGCCCCCTCGCGGCCGACTGCGCCGTCAGCTGTGCGGTTCAGGGAGGTGTTGCTGGGGGGGGGGGGGGGGAGGGGTCCCGGCTGTTTCATCTCGCTATTGATCTGGTCCGCCCCGCGCATCCTCTCCGCATCAGCTGCCGCAGTGGCTCCGGCAGCCGTGGACCGGAGACGAGGCGCGCGTGCGCAGCGCTCCGCCGGCGGTGCGCTAACATCCAACCTTCTGTAGCCAGCAAACTTATGATGCGATACACGAAATTTAACGCAGAATGCTTTAAGGTAATGCCGAGCGTGATAAATATACCAAAATGGTGTTTTCACCTACATTTCGTTACGCGAATCACACGTAGTTTCCGCACCCGCCGCTCGCAGCCGGAGCAGCTACGTCGACTATCAAATAATTCGATTTGCAGAGCGAAAGGTTTAACTATATAATAAAACGGCTCCGATAAAAGCGAAGACTTTTAAAAATTACTTTACCCCAGTTTTGGACCTGAATTTCGACAAAGAATTTTATTAAAGTACTCCCCCATCTTGTTAAAATTCTATAAACAGATAATACTATAAAGTTTATCTTTGGCTTGTGAACTTTGGTTTGCGCCATCCGCCACAGATGGCAGCACCGTGGTTACACATTTCCGTTCCATGCGACTCTCGGTCCATTTACGAAATTACTCTTACTAAATTGTGTATTAGGAGAGCTAAGATGTTTACATATTAAAAACAAACATTTATAATTCCAAACACTGAACTGCTTACTTGCCGAAAGAAAAGAGCGTGTCATGGCGGACAGGGGGCTTTCACTACATAAGTACTACGATGTGCTAATTGTATTTAGACGATTACGTCTGTACCATCATATTCTAAGCAATTTATAATTTTTTTTTTTAATAATGTGACTAGTGAACAAACTGTGATTTTACGTTTGAGATACGATTATTTTGATTCGTACAACATTGAAATATTTAGCAAACTATTTTACATTTTTTTTTAAATAAAGGAACGTCTCAATTAATGTTACACTGTCAGGCTATGCATCGTTTTTGTTTTTACATAGAGCTCGACAACATATAGTTGTGTTTTGCACATGCCTGTCTGATGTATTTAAAATTGTAAATATTATGTATAAATATTAACTAATGTGCAGCGCCTTAAATGTAAAGATATCGTTTGTGTTTAAATACCAATATTTGTCTTAATTTGTGTTCGTGCATGCGTGTTTGAACGTAACAGTTGATTCTTTGAAAGCACTAGTTAATTTTACTTTCACATTTGTAGTGTGATTGTAGCTACCACTTAATAAAAGTCAATTTGTGTTTATTTCATTAGGTGGGCATTTATGTAAATTATAATCGCGATTTTAGGAGTTAAATATAATTATGTATTGAGAAACAACTAGATTAACCTGACGTTCTTAGTTTAAGATCATCAACGAATCTAACCTTTAGTCTGAGATAAAAATCGTATGAAAATCCTTAATATTTTGTCAAGAACATCATGACATGGAAATACAAATTAGACGATATATTATAAAAAATTGTAAATGTATTAAACATACCTAGATCCTGAACCCAAGGAATTCTGAAAGTAACACAAATCTTTATATTTTTGGGACGAAACTAAATATTTTGATTTAATGCTGTGTGGTTGGTAGGGTAATAATCGTTCGTGGACTATATCAGAGAAAATATAGCTTAAAAAACTCAAAAAACATGCTTTTAAAGAATATCAAACTAAAAAGTTAAAAATAAATATAGTTTAAAAAACTAAAGAAACATGCTTTTAAAGATTATCAAACTAAAAAGTAAAAAATAATTTTAAAATTTAATTTATGACGATAGTATATAAGCAATACTAGTATAAACGAGAAAAAAGCTTGAGGCGCTTTGTGCCATATTTTTTGTATATTAAGCGCCACATGCTTTTTTCTCATTTATACTAGTATTGCTTATATACTATTGTCATAAATTAAATTTTAAAATTATTTTTTAATTTTTAGTTTGATAATCTTTAAAAGCATGTTTCTTTAGTTTTTTAAACTATATTTATTTTTAACTTTTTAGTTTGATATTCTTTAAAAGAATGTATTTTGAGTTTTTTAAACTATATTTATTTTTAACTTTTTAGTTTGATATTCTTTAAGAGCATGATTTTTTAGTTTTTTAAACTATATTTATGTATAATTATCATAGGGAAATGAGTTACCGACACTACCTATTACCATCTGAGATAACTATTTGGAGTTGCAACGTCACAAAGAAATGGTAAAGTCTCTCCGAATCATTTACAGTTAGATGTATGGATATAATCTTAGAATTAACCGGAAAAAAAAAACAATTTTTTTTTTTCGGCGTGGCCGGGAGTAGAACCCACGATCGCTGAATACGAAAGCTGACGTCACAGAATTCGCGCGCCTTAGACCTTTTTTTTTTTTTTTTTTACAATTAGCTTCATGCAGGTGGCATGGTACATATCCATAGGAAAAGTATAGGGCAGAGGCTCAAGTGCGCATGCCCACCCTTTCACATTTTACATTTTACATTTTACATTCACTCAGACATTACCATTACATTACTTGGTTCGGTACACAGATCAAAAGAAAAACAGGTAAGGACCAAACCGAGGTTGCAGCGTTTTGTAATTGATCTGACCACTCGGCTAACGAACGTAATGAAATTGGTGGGACATTTAACAGTGATCAGACACTCACTCTTAGTCGAAAGAGTTACAGACGGACAGACAAACATACAGGTGAAGCTAATATAAAGCATGTAAAAAAATAAGGAACTATGCTTAGCCTGGGAGTGAAGTCTCTGTTTACTTCTATGCTCCTTGATGGCGGACCAAGTGGCTTAGAGCATCCCACTCTTAGATTTTGTGGGGAAGAAAACATGCACTTTCTCTCTTTCTAATACAAGCCGACTACCGTAAGCGCTGTCCTTGTCTCTAAGTGCGCTGTTGCCATTTGTAATACGAAATTAGAATAATATTTTTTGGACAGAGCGTTTACCTATATTTTAAAGCATTAAAATAAGTACGCATCAGGCGATTGTGCATGATTAATTGCATTTTATGGAGCAAAAATTAAAAAAAATTTAACTTTCTTACAAAAAAGTGTGTGTGAACAATGCAATCAATGAGGCTTCCAAAGCAACTGGCTTTTCCGAACGAACCATTTACGCCCTTAAGACGGAAATGCAGCGGTATCGTAAGTAGGCCTGGTAAAGTAAAACCGAAAACAAAATGCAAACAGAAAAATTTCCATAAACATACTTACGATGGCATTGTGCAGAGCGGGTTACAGCGGATCGTTTACATTTTTTTTTGTTTGCTAACATTCCCCCTCCCCCCGACTTTAAATGTTATTCTAAAAATAGTGAAAAGTGATGAATCGCTGCTAGATTTCTCTCGTACCACCCTGAATAGGTTTCTTCACGACATTGGGTTTGAGTATTTACAAGATTGTGGGGGGGGGGGGGGGGGGGAGACAAGGCAACATTTATAGAATGTGACGACAAATCTGTGGTGGCATAATTACTTAAGAGAAGTGAAAAGGTTAAGGGTTTTTTGAAAGCCATTTATCCATACAGATGAGTCGTGGGTAAATGCGAGGCTGAGTGTAGAAAAGGCATGGGAAGACATAACAGTGAAGAGCGCTTGACAGGCAGCCATAAAAGGCCTTAGTTCAGGACTTAAACCTCCTACAGGACGTGGCGCGCGTTTTAAATTAGTGCACGCAAGTAACGCCGCCCTTACTTTCTTGGGCAAAAAAGAACACAGCTGACGCTTACGATGCAGATGGGTATGGAAATTGGTAAGCCAAAAAACTTTTGCCAAACACGCCAGAGAGATCTGTTATTGTTTCAGATAATGAGTCATATTATAGTAGGGTATGTGAACCGATTCCCGTGCAAAGTTGGCGTGTGGGGATATAAGACCGTGGCTCACGGAGAAAAGCGATTCATATGATGTTAATTTGATTTAGCGGGAATTGCTACACATAGTAGGACGGGAAAGATATAAGTACAAAAAATACAAACATGAATAAATAGCGTAAAGCGTAGAAGGGACTGTACTTCGCTTGCCCTCATATCATTGCGAGCTCAAAAAGTTAATGGTTTGGGCCCAAGTGAAATCGTTCGTAAGACTGCATAAGAAAACTTTCAAGGCGCATGATATGGAATCCTTGATAACACAAGATTATGATCACATATCAAAAGAAAACTCGAAAATTATGTAGAAAAAGTGAAAAATGTAGAAGAAGAGTTTTGGAGAGCTGACGAATTTCAAGATGACGAGGAACCGTTTTTGATAAGTTTGGCCACATCATATTCATTCCAGTCATCTCTATCGCCCCAACATCATTCTTCTGATCAACCCCGTGCTACTCTTATGGAAGGGGTATCAACTTTGATCATCGGTAGCGAAAGTGATTAAAAGGCATGTAGCCTATTATTAATTTATTTACCAAGTTCACTTTACAGTTTACCAAGCAGTTCGGAGACCGCTATAGTCTTGGAAGTCACCTCACCTTAATTCTATGTGCACAACCGCGCAACGTAAAATCCTATCAAACCAAATACCAGGAGATCCTGTATATATTAGAATGTCTTTTACTCTGAACTCTACAAGAGTTTTGGACCAAGCATTTTTATACCTTCTACATCTAATACAGACCTCTTATCCAAGTGTTGTTGATCGGGACGATTTCATATCGACGTTTAGATTAACGGCCCGGAAGTCTTCAGTAATGGCAAAGTGATGGACTGCCGAAAAAAAAAACTCCTCAGTTCAGCGAGGTTGAGCAAACATTCGCGCAGTGAGATGTCAGAGCTTACGAACCTTCAACTTGATTAATGTGATGGATTTAATAATATTAAGAAAGCAACGGGTGTTGAGTTATGAGATCACTCGTCTCCATGAAAGGCGGGTCGGGTTATGTTCTCAAACTCCGGCGGGAAATGTGGTGGACGTTGCTGTGATCCGGTGGAGTTTCTACTATGGACACCCTTATTTTCCCTAGGTAATTAATTTTATCACGGTTCATTCCCACAGCCCCAACACCTTTTCTGGAGTGATTATGACTCCTGCGAGAGAAGGTGACTTCTACTTGAGATGTGGGAGCTGTTGCCAGCACTATTATCCGAGATATAAACCAACAGAGTAGAGTAGCGGAAAAGGTGCATGGATGCGAATACATAGCCTCTCCGCACCAAGGCAACTCGCTGTCTCTTAGTGGTAACAATGGTGTTTACCTAAGAGATTACTCCTCCCTCGACACCCTCAGATGTTCTGAGGTGAAAAATAACCTATCTGCAGACAACTAGAAAATGGTTAGGAAACCCAACTGGTGGAGGAGGGGGGGGAGGTGGCACACTAACCGGACCCTCAGGCCATCGGGTCCCAAAGACCTTGGCTCACCGTGAAGAACCAATGGCGTGATGGGTGCGGATTCTGCTGTGGAAACGGATGGATGCAACCGGGCGTGAAAGAATGCTGCAAGCTCCGGGATACCGGAGCCGGTGGAGTATCCGAGGACAGCCCTGCGGGACCGAGGCAGTCACCTGCTGGCTCACGGGCCAGCAGACCATACAAGCCCGCGAGTGCCTGGACACTAGCTGAGGCTCCCTCTACCGGCCTGGGTCGCACTGGCAGTTGGTGGCCCTGATAGCTTAGAGCACGCCCCGTTGAAGGGCGGCGACCCAGCTCATGTACTAGTCTGAACAACTAGTAGAGGTTGGATGTTCATATGAGTTTACTGAAGGGTTCCAGAAATTTGGTAGATGTGGTTAAGCGTCTTGTGTTACTCATAGAATGGGGATTCCTTTTATTCAACCATAGGTTTAGCTGAAGGTTAAGAAGGGGGGGGGAATTGGTGGCAATGAAGCTGTCATGGGTTACCACAGCCTCCCATTGTAGCTTCTCTCCAAATACCTCCAAGTTGTGCTGAAATGGCGTGTCCATTTCCCCACAACTCTAGGGTTATCGTTTTAGTAAATTCCGCCCTCACAGGAGCACATGCCAGGAAACCCAGCACATTAAACTATTGCAGCCGTTCTTTTGTTGAGGAACCAATCTCAACACCCTCCGTCCCGTGGCTGTCCATGAGACGTAAGACACCAATCTGTTTATTCGTTATTCTGATCCAAACTGGATACACCTCGACTTGACGAGTCCACAGCTCCTCTGATTCTTCTCGCGTGAAATTTCTCAGTGTCTCGACGTGATGTATAATGGGGATAGGTGGCAAAGAGTGCACACTGGTGTTGTTTCCAAATGCAAAGACCCTTTGGACTTGTGGATCCTAGCAAAGATGATCTTACAGTATCGTCGATGTACCATTTCGTGAAAGGACGACTCTCTCCATAGACCGTTGTGAACTTTGAGGGGTTTGTGGCGCTCTCTTGTTCTAAAAAAATGTAGCGATTATCTGTTACTTAGTTAAATGCTGTCTACACATTTTTATGTCTAACTTTTCTGTCAAATCATTAATTGTAATGTGTAAAAAATTGAAAGTTTTCTGGAAACATAAAAAAAGTGTTGAAAAATTAATTATTTGTGCATACAACATGATTTTTTTCATCGTCAAAAACTTTGTATAGTCTGAGTATCCATCTAATAAGAAGATGATCATTAGGGATAAGGCTGCATTGGTAAAGGACACACGCTTAACTATTCGGAAACAGTCTGGATTAGTGTTGCAACTCCCATTCCAACCAACCTGATTTACTTTTTCCCCAAATAAGTCCAGGCGAATATCGAGATGGCTCTTTACTATAGGCCCTGGCCGACTGCTTCTTCAATATCACTGACCCGTGTCGTAGGCAGGGACACTCACTTTCATCCGGGGCAAGAACTCGCATTGGCGCGCCCTTATTTTTCAAACCAACGAAAATATACCTTCCCCGACAACACCTATCGCCACCACATATTGATTCCACTATTCCAAATATTAATTATTCAACTCAAATGTTTAATAAATATATTTATTTCCAGTCATTTCATTTTTAATACATCGCGGGTTGGATAAACGTGAAATATACCAGTTTTTTAATATATGACTATATACGTGTAGTATGTATCTTTCAATACAAATAATTCAGTTCATTTGTCCTCAATTTTGTTTGTTCTAACAGCACTACGATAATCAAATAAATACATATAGTAAAAATTACTCTGCCAGTTTAGCGCCCCCCTCCCCCCAAAGGCGGTTCCCGGGGCACAAGCCTCATCTGCCCCTTTCCCCTCCTTTTCCAGTTGTGTCGCTGGTCGTGAGCTCCTTTAAAATCTCGACGAGACTAAAGGGTGGCTATGCATTTATCGCGACATGGATACTGAGAGAAGCAACCCTTGTCCAGCAGGTGCAGTGTTTAACGGTAGAATTTATAATTCAGGCGTGCTCAAGCACCATTTCCGAGATTTTTTTGGGCGTGGTACAATACGGCGATGGCCTGTTAAGTAGTGGCTTCAACCACGTCACAGCATGCCATATCCTGGCAGTTCCTAACTCCGAGGTTAAACCCATGGCGTTAGGAACTGCCAGGATACGCCATGCTGTGTCGTAGTTGGATGTCTCGCGCCGAAAACATCGCGAAAATGGTGCTTGACCACGTCTGATGATGGCTAGTAAGTATGAATTAGAATCTGTCACTTCAAAAACAGACAAAAAAATTTCTTCAATGCAGATTCTGCACTTCTACCAAAGTCTTGGGCGTATAACCAACATGTGATGTGATAAAAGAAAAGCGGCTTCACCCGGTAACCATGTAATCATGCAGACGTGGCCACCGCTTGGTTAAACCCCAGCAAAAAAAAAAAAAAAAAACCCTCCATGCAGAACATCGATTGGACAGTCGCTAGCACGGCTTCCGGACGTGATCCTGTTAGCCCGCGCTGCGGCGGCCGGCCAGTGTCGCGGCGCTCCGAGCCGGGCGGATGGACAGCTCTGACCTCGGGCCGCCTGCAGGGAAGAAGATGCACCTGCTCAGCCCGTCCCGCAGGAGGTACTCTTACAAACTACAGTGACTACCAAACGAAGAATTCACCTCAAATAAACGAAGAGTTTTTTTTCGGAATTTCAGATAGTAGAAACTACGGCGTATTTCAACTTCAGTATGTGTGTGTGCGTGTATATATAATATAAACAGGGTTATGTCACACTTGGAAGAAATAAGTGTGTCCTTAAGAGGGTATGTCCCGTCCCAGGTTATTATTTTATATTCAGGGTTAACATGGGTTACACTGTTGACTTTTAGAGTGACCGAACTTCAGAATAAAAAAAAAATTACTGTGAATACTTTTTTCGTGATTAGCTGGCAAAGTTGAATTTTTTTTAAAAACATTTTTGTGCAGTATGGATAAGGAGAACCTAGTTATATATAACTGAACATTTTTGGTTTTAAAGGAAATGCTGGTGACTACGTTTTGATATGCTTTTAATTCTTTCAGGAAAAAATTTCATTTCATTTAGCCTTTTGAAATCATAAAAATTCCGAAGATTTTAAAATGTTATGGAAAATTAAATAATGTTTTCTAAAATAAATTAAACCATATCACACATTAGCCAGTTTTATATTCCATATCATTCTCCTTAACCGTATTCCACAAACACGTTAAAAATGCAACTTTGCCAGCTTAATATGCAAAAAGTATGCGATATTATATTTTTAATTTCGTGTAAGATTGGCCACTCAAAAATTCGTTAAGTTTAACCGTGTGAAACTAAATATAAAATATGATCGGGACACACACATTTAATAAATTTTTAAAACTTTTACTTATATAGGGTTATTCCAGGAGAGCTGCCGCGGCAGGTAAGACGCTGCACCCGTGGTAGTTTCTGCACTCCCTCACAGATCGCAGCACCGGTCGAGCAGAATATGCCTTTTGTATCCACGCAGCGACGCCATGTTATTACTTCCGGATAGCTGTTTCGTTAACGCTTGTGGTCGCCGATTTTTTAGTTGAAAGGCGTTTTGGCCTGAGAAACTTTAATAGAGGTTTGTATAAAAAATTGTTACTATTTGTGTTCATAAGTTTTTGTTGCTTATTATGGTTTTATTTACTTCGCTATTGTGTTGTGACACTTGTGATGTACAGGCATGGTAAAAAAAAACCGCTTCCTTCAGTCCGAAAGTGCGACATATCTCCTTTAACGTTAGTAAGATGCCTCGCAAAATAAAGGGGAGATGCCGCAGTGTCAAAAGTGTGTTTGTTTTGATCATTCACTCACGAATAGATACATAATACATTATTTAATATGTTTTTATATATGTTTTCAAGGTTTATAATATTTGCAAACATCATTTTTGGATTTTTATTCACAAAAATTTAAGAAACAAGATATAAATAATTTTTGTATAGCATTATAAGTAGTCTATTAAAAACGACTTTAATGCTTTAAAATTAATAATGCCAAATTAAATTCACATCTGTTTTTAATGTATTTAAATTTAAGAAATGTTTTTTTTTTTACCTAAAATATTTTTGTATTAATTTTCTATTATACAGAAATGTTATGAAATAAGCTACTTTTCTTACAGAGTGAAACAAATTCATAACAAATATTTTCTGAAAACCTGTAATGCATTTCTCTTAAATTTTCCTCTTTAAACAAGCAACGAATTGTTCATTTTGTATTCTATTATATGAAAAAAAATGTTAAAATTTGTTTAACTCTAAAATTTATGGCATATTGTATTGATTGGAATACAAACTTGTTCACGTTTATGTAATAATATTGTATATTAAAGTTCTAATATAAAGTTTTTGTATTTTTTTCAGAAAAATGCCTGATTGTTACCAATGAAAGTTAGACTGATCAAGTTTGCCATAAACGAAGATTTAAACAATATGCACAGATTCTTACCATAATAAATAATTTATAAAGATTGAAAGAGGAAAACAAAATACTAATCCATACCAGCATCACCCGAAATGATTCAATCTGTGGCTTCTTCTAAAGAAGTTAAGTAAAGCATATTACAAGAGAAATAAATGTGTTTCTATAACTCAAACTGGTATTGACAACGACAATAATTGTTGTAAATGTTGGGAGAACTAATACAAAACTACTTCCAAGGTGGGCTGGATTCAGTGCAACATGTGTGAAGTGGCTTCATGAAACGTGGAATTTGTACGGAACAATGTGTAATTAACATAGAAGAGAAGAAAGAGAAAACTTAACTTTCAAATAAAAAAAAATTAATAAAGTGCGGCATCTAAACTCAATGATGCGGCGTCTCTCCTTTCTATTAACTTATGCTGTAAAAAATCCCTAGAATAGTTTCCTTATTTTTAGATATCTTATTGTGCTAATAAGTTTATGTATGTTTCTGATAACGCACAAATATAGTGTATGTAGCATTTTGTTGTAAAATTTTTATCCAGTAAATTGTTTAAATATTTACGAAACCAAAATTTGAAAAAACGTAATATGCTTGAGAAAATAAAGTAAAATAATAAAATAAGTACTCAGTTAAATATGAAAACAGTTTATCTAATTAACACATTAAGTAATCAGTGGTCCCTTACTTTATTGACGTCATTGATTTTTACCTTAGCTCACAAATGTCACGGAATATAACGAAACACTCCCCGCATGTCTATTGCAAAAACCTCGATCTTGAACTAAACATTTATTAAAGAAATTGAATATTGTACTAACGGGTGTTGACACTTAGTAGTTCGGGGTAACATAATAGAAGTATAGGAATGGGGCTCCTGCCACTAGTTCTGGCTCGAGGATATAGGATTGTGTCCGCCATCTTGGATTATGACTTCAAGGAAGCCATCTTCGATGACCTTGACCCCAGTGGTCATTTTGGATCCACCATTTTGAATTCCGCCATTTTGGGTCCGACATCTTTAATTCCACCATTTTGAACCCCACATTTTATTTTCCGCCATTTTTAATTCTAGAACATACCGCCATATTAGGATGTCACCGTTATAATTTTTGTTATGGTCGCCATCTTGGATTCTAGAAATGTTGCACTTTTTGTTATGTCAGCTGTCTTGAAAATCTGTAATTTTCATCTGATTTTAATGGAATTTTTTTTAAAAATTATAAAAACAATTAATAACATTTTAATAAAAATAACTTCCGACATTTTGAAAATTGCCCGCCATATTGAAAATCTGTAATTTTTATGCTAGAAATTCGAGGAAAATTCCAAAAATCATAAAAAAATCGCTTGTTAAAATAATCACGATTCTATCACCTCAGTTTGAAAATTCATTGATGAAAAAGTTTATTTAACTAAAATTACTAATATTACTAAAAAAAAGTTACAGGTTCGAGAAATGAAACAATAAAATTACAACTAAAAATTTATAACATAATTTCTACTGTACTACAAGAACAAAAATAATCAGTAGCATTTCTTAGAGTACGAAGCGAGACCTTTGCATGTTTTACATGTATTCCCAGGGCAGTTACACATTACAGTTGATTACCACATACAGCACACAGTACAGAGTTCTCGGTTTCATTAAAAGGACAATGATATATTTCATGAGAAGTTGCACTGAACATGTGCAAACATATCGTGCCACAGAATATACACTTTGATTACGATGAATGTGCCACCAGTCTGTCACAATTCCTTATGTGAGTTTTTAATCTTCCAACGTTGAGTATTTGGGGGTCACAGCCGCCCCCGCTCCTAAGAGATGCCTATCCTAAACGTATTCCAACAGACTCGCGCTACCTGTCAGGAGTGTTGCCGTCAGTCTTGTATGTATAATTGAAAATGTAGTAAAAGGTTATATATATGATAAAATGTTACCTAATCACGTTTAAAATGATATTTATGAATAATTTACTTACCATCTACTTAATAAAATTCTAACACTGACTGACAACGCATCGGTGAGTCTAGCAGCATGAAATTTTGTAAAGGAGTTTCGTATATAACGTAGGTGATTATTAGAAAAATATTTTTTTTTAAAAAAAATTCATTATGTAAGGGGGTTAAATGGTTAAATAGGGGATGAACGTGTGTATGGAAGTTCTTTTTTTTTTTAAAGTTAGATTTATAGAAATTTGAGTTTAGTCTTGTTTATAAAAATAAGTCAGTTGTATCAGCTTTTCTTGTTAATTCTCCAAAAAATGACGATCAAATACTTTACCATCGGGCACATGGTTAGTAAAGTGATAAAGATTATTTCTTTCGCCCTCACACAATCCCGCGGTTGTGTATCCATCTGCCTTGTGGATGCATAATCAGTCAAGTGAAGGTACGATTCCTTCATCGTGCAGTTTAATGGTAAAATATTATAATCAGACTGTTGCAGCTCTTTAGCAGCAACAAATACAATTTAGTGAACGTTCCTTTCAATGTAAGCATGGAACCACAGTATTAGATTTTACTTTTTCTGTAAAAGTTGTAGTAATAATAGGACACAATTACATCAATTGACGAATCCTCACTGGACATGATGTAAAACTCAGTTAGCAGCCAAAACAGGGGTGGTTAGAAGGAGACTCGTCACGGCTAGAGGCAGACCGAACAGACTATCTCTTCGCAGTACTCCTCAGTGTGTGGTACTTAGTCGCAGGCAACTCAAACTGACGATAGTCGACTATCCGTGACGCCGCCTCGGAATTTCGTCGTGCGAAGAGGGCCTAACATGGCCAGCAAAGTCTTCGAATCCACTGTACACACGCGTTCCCTCGCCTTTCTAAAGGCTTCAGAGCCATAGACAACTAGTGGAGTCGAGAGGTGCCAAGGGAAAGCGTATTTCCTTACCCTAGGTTTACTTGCCCGACGCATGCCTGACCTGCGCTCTAATTGGCCGCACCTCTGGTGGACGAGGGGAGGGAGATGCCGCGTGGCTGGTCGAACCTTGCGGAAGAAGCGAAGGGGTAGGGTGGAGGGTCGCAAGACGGGGATCGGGTAGAAGCAATCTGACACAGTGGCTGCGATAGTACAACGTGTGTGTGTTTGCGTGGTGTAACGCCTGTACCCACTTACAGGCTATATGTTAGTCATATGTCTAACTTTATGGTGAAATGAAGGATTGTCTGTTTAGGTTTGGAGTTTAAACCCTGACAAAAATTATAGGCCATTTAAAAATAATTTTAAGTGCTTTATACAAGTATGCCAAATCATTTATGTAGCAATTTATCATTGAACTAACACTAGTATTTTAACACGAGCAGTATTATAGGAATGTATTTCCTTGCACAGGCGCCAGGCGCTGGTGCCTGGTGCCGACCGAGCTCTGACGTCACGTCCATATATGACGTCACGGCGGCCATATTGGATGATATTGACCTTGAACTTTGACCTTGACCCCGGAGGCCATCTTGGATCCACCATCTCAAATCCACCATCTTTAAATCGAGCGCCTCACTCACAAAAGATGAAATTTTCGTCACGGCCACCATATTGATTTTATTTACTGTCCCACTGGAGGCCGCCATCTTGGATACCGTCGACTTTGTTTCTGCTGTTTGTTCCTAGAGAGCGCCAGCGTCATTCTGTCTCATCACATAAGGTCGATGTTCCATTACCTACCAGAGCTATTATGGTCCTTATCGACATAATAAATTAATTTTTTATGCAAAATACATTGGAAGCGCTGTGATTCGAACCATCGCAGCTCTGACCTCTAGGTTGGAAAACATTCGCCTTAGACCGCACTGCCATCGAGACATTTACCAGACTGAGAATTAAAAAAGGTTTATATAAAAATAACATGCATATTCGGACTTGAAATATATATATATATATATATATATATATATATATTAATTTGAAGTAATAATAGCTTCCCTTTTTTGAGAGAGAACAGTCATCTTGTATTAAGACGTAACTGTTGCAATTATCGTTACAGTCGCCATCTTGAAAATCCGTAATTTTAATGCTATAAATTCCGAAAATATTTCAAAAAAATATTTAAAAAATTGCATACTTCAAATGTTTAGTTACTTAAACGATTTCGGTCCTTGGTTCGATTCCCGGCGAGAGTAAACCAGTAATTTATTAATATATTTAAAAAATTCTCATTAAAAAGTAATAAAAATGTCTTATGCCACACCCGTCATTTTGAATTATGTCATCACCGTTGCAATTTACGTTACCATCTTGGATTCTAGAAACATTGCTTGATTTGTTACGTCCGCCATCCTGGATGACTATAACGTCATCGTAACACTTTTCGTTACGGCTACATTTTATTTCCCGCCAAAACTACTCCGTGATAGTTAGGGCACCTAGCGGCCAACCTACAAACTCATCAGTAAAGTTTGGGCCTGACATCTAGCGGCGTAACGCTGAACTCACACAACATTCGTTCATTACGCGCATTGCGACGCGTCGTTTACATCAAAAGTTTTAAACTCAAATTGTTTCGATTCTGTGCGTTATGTAAACACGAACAATAGGATGATTTATTCAGTATACTTTATTTAAGTTGTGTGCAAAGCAAAAACCGCGTACCGTATTTATAAATACCTTATTATTAGTTTTAAAACTTTCTTAATTACAATTTAATTAGAAATAATGTTTTAAAAATATTTTTATCATTATATTTGCAAAAGTCAAAGCTTCATTTACCATACACCGGGATACTTTTTTTTTAAATACAATACTTTTCGTAGGAGAATTAATTTTCCTGGTGGCTGCAAAACTACGGATCTTAGCCTTAATTCTAAGTTTGGTAAATGTCTCCATGGCCGTGCGGTCTAAGACGAATGTTTTCCAACCTAGAGGTCAGAGCTGCGATGGTTCGAATCACAGCGCTTCCAATGTATTTTGCATAAAAAATTAATTTATTATGTCGATAAGGACCATAATAGCTCTGGTAGGTAATGGAACCTCGACCTTATGTGATGAGACAGAGCGACGCTGGCGCTCTCTAGGAACAAACAGCAGAAACAAAGTCGACGGTATCCAAGATGGCGGCCTCCAGTGGGACAGTAAATAAAATCAATATGGTGGCCGTGACGAAAATTTCATCTTTTGTGAGTGAGGCGCTCGATTTAAAGATGGTGGTTTTGAGATGGTGGATCCAAGATGGCCTCCGGGGTCAAGGTCAAAGTTCAAGGTCAATATCATCCAAGATGGCCTCCGTGACGTCAGAAATGGACGTGACGTCAGAGCTCGGTCGGCACCAGGCACCAGCGCCTGGTGCCTGTGCCAGGAAATACATTCCTATACTAATAACACGCAATAATACCCATTTTCATATATTTAATTAACTCATGCTCATCGTCGGCCGTAGCTGCTAAGGTGGCTCGCTCGAGACGGGTTCCCTCGGTTCAAGCCTAGCCCCTGTCATGATTACATTCATGAACAGACGTGGGACTGAACACTTTGGAGCCCACTATAACCACAGAAGTCCGGTAATATTAAGTCTCAGTACATAAGAATGGGTCGCGAAACCTTTGTGTTTACCCACTTTACCTTAAAAACAACGCAACATAATTAATTTCCATGAGCAACAATTACCTCAATTAATTCTTGATCTTTTGAGTAGACAATTTTGTAATGTGCTGAGTTATTTAATATTATTAGACATTAATATAACCCATTAAAATAATATTTACGCAAAACATAAATTCTATATAAAATATGTATAGAAACGTTTCAGTAGAGTGGTTATTGCAAGTTTATGCTTGTAGACTAAAATGCCACAGTTTTAAATCAGAGTGCACCAACTAGGTTGTTATGTTGTTAGCTATCTACTTCATTGAACTTCCATGTACCTATATTTATAACGACATTGTTTGAAAACTAACCTAATGTTTCCATTAAAAAATAATCTTTCTCACATTTAAAACTGCTATTTGGAGTTTGTAAAGTTCGCAATTTGTTCGAAGTTTTTAAGAATTATAAAATTTTAGGATACGAAATTGGTAGGTGACTGACTCTGTAATTGGCATTGATTAAATGCCTTTAATTAATATTATATAAAATATATTAAAACTACACTCTCTTTAGACAATGACATTGCCTAAATTTGATTAAAGTTGGGTTGTGTTGGATGACTTGGCATATGGTAATGACATATAAGTGGTTTATGCGTGTGCATATATTTATACACATTATAATATTATTAATATTTGTGAGCTACCGAAAGTCTTCACGTCACAGAATTTTCTGTCTGATATGGCAACATGATTATAACTAATTTAAATAATAATCTTATTGATATCTACTGCAAAGTAACATATCATTCAAAGGTAACATTTTAGATTCTGACAACAAACACGCCCAAAATATACTGACATTATTTGTTGTCATTTATGCAGATTTATGACAAATTTCTTTTTGAATAATTTATAATTTTATAAATATATGAAAACATTCTGAGTTATAATCCATAATATGAAGATACCAATAACGAATAAAATTCTGGAAAATTTTGTATTATAATCAACCGAAAGATACCATACACATGCAAATGATTTTTTAGGTTTCAAATTTTCAACCAAACAATCTATTTGAAAAACATCCGATAATCTCTTCATTCCACAATCTTGTTTCTCACTCCAGCTATCTCCGTCGCATTTAGTTATCTCAGTCCTGAAAATACCACTAAAACCTTCATTGTTAACCATTTCGATTTCTGACGGTTCGAGCTTTCTGAAATAATTTTTTCTAAGTCTATTTCGTGTTATGCAGGAGTACACAGCGCAATCCCTTGCCTGCATGTATTTATTTCTTCAAGTCGACTCGGAATTTGTGCTCTTCCGCCACGTATGATGGTACATTCTTCCCCTCCCCCCCTCCCAAGCTTAAAATCAAAACAACCGTTACCATTATAAAACATCGCAAAGTGAAACCCCTCCCCTCCTTCCCCATGATCACCCGAGCCATCGGACGTTTGTGAGTGAGCAGCTGGGAAAGAGGTTTCTGTTCAGCCATCGAGGGCAGTTCTGATGAACACGGTCGTTGTTGGACCGGGTGATCGTGTTCTGTGATGCGTCCTGCTTCCTGCTGTAGACTTGAGCGAGCGATCTACAGCTGGCCACAGGCAGGGCCGTAGCGATTGTTTTGTGAAGGAGCGGGTCTAGTACAACCATTACATCATTATTTTAATGGGCAAGTTTTCTTCGTGATTGATTTTTAAAATAAAATTGCCACACCGAAATCTCAGGGAATAGTATAATTTTAGAAATTCAATGTTTACTCATAGAATTTTAAGTAACGATTTTACCTTGAGATGAAGTAAACTGAAAATTTTATTTTTTTAGTTTTAATTTAATACTTTGTTAAGTCATTGTTTTATGATAAATACATATTTACTATTGTTACCAAGTACATGAAACACAGATGCCACATTTGTATGAAATGCATACTTGCAGTAACACGAATGTAAACCGGCATTAAATATGGACTACTTGGGAGAAATCATTTCTGCCGCTTCTGTACACGAGGCATGTCGGGCTATAATTGCAATGAAATACGATATTGTATCCTACTAAGGATTACAATAAACCTTCCTAAATAATCTCTCTATTGCTGTAATTTTCTCATTCTGTCGTCGCTTGTATTTATTTCTGGAAGGGAGCAGTCCGGTCCCAACGGGCCTCCCCCTGACGTCGTCCCTACACTGTCAGAAAATTCAGTAGATTTACGATCTTTGTAACGAAGAAATTACCTGAAATAAACGAAGAATTCTTCGTAGTTTCAGATTCTGTATCTTCTTAAAACCTACTCCTTACTTCAACTTCGTACTTCCGTGCTCCGCTGCAAACAGGGTAAACAGGCAAGTGTATGGAACAAGGGCGTTCTTGATGTTGACTTAACAAGTTTTTGAATATATTTTTTTTGGCAATATACCAAGATTATTCTTGTGGATAAGTGCTAATGCAAGGGATATCACAGTTAATTTACGAGGATAACAGCAAATCAACGAAGATCCCTGGATAGTTGTTCGTAGAAATTAAGGTGAAACTTGTTTCGCAGTGTACCGCATGGGCGTGTGCGCTCGGAGCCGGAGCCGCACGCGTGTTTGTGTGTGGTGTGTGTTCTGTCCGTAGGCTCGGCCGGCCGACTCACGCGCTTCTTGGCCGGGCGGGACCCCGGCTGGCCTCGGCTGCCGCTCCTTGCTATGTCCGATGCCAGAAAGGTACACGTGGCCGTCTGTGCGATGTCTGTGTTGTGTGTCCCGACCCTCGGGTAGTTCCTGCCCGCGTGCACGGAAAACCTCGTTCACTTTCGGAACATTCTCTGTGCCTTCTCTTCGTTTCGGACCGCCTCTGGGATCAGGAGCAGTGAAATTCTTTTTTTTTTATCCGAGCAGGAACGTGCGACAGCATTCAGTATGGCTGCCGTGACGTCACAATATTACAAATGGCGCAGTGAAAAACAAAGTTGTGTACCCACCACAAAATATTTTGTCAGTGTACGTAGAATCTAGAAAGTATTTTGTGGTGACGACAAAAGTATTCTGTAGTCTCAACAAAACAATTTTTTTTTCAGGTTTGCAATTTCACATCCACACTTTGAACTCTGTGCATGATCGTAGGTTCTTATATAATCTTTATATGTTTTGGTGAACAGTGTGGCATGAGTTTTATACGCCTCTTTCTATTTTCTCGATGTTCGAATTTTTTTACAATTTTCATGCCCATTTATGGAGGTGAACTTTCAAAAATAAGCACAATGAGAACATATAAAATAAGACACAAACGTCAGATTACGATGTGTATGCATGCAAAATTGCTTTTATTCAGTTGGATTATTTACTATCATCAGTTTAATCAAGGTTTTGTGATATATGAGAGAAATACATTCAGAGAATGTTATAATTTATTTTAAAATGCAGTCAACAGATGAAATGACTGCGAGTGGCTGTCAAACGTAAAATAATGACTCGTAGTAAAAGGCATTGGAATGTGTTTGTTCGACTCGATGTTCCGAAATCCGCAACTTAGTATGACACCACTTGTAAGATGTACTTGAGTAGTCGTTGACATGGTGTGAGTTCTGAAAAATTTCTACCTAGTTTTTCGTTTCACGTCCCTAGACTCCCAATCGTCCACTTAAAATTTTATGCTTTTAAATCTTATTCATGGACACAATAACTGCTATAATTTTGCAGAAATTACTTCCAGATGAATACATAAAACTCGATATTCCATCTCGGCCGAGTTCGTTAATGGGCAAAATCGGACCAAAGAGGGTAATAATGTTGTTTTAAAAAATTGAAAAATCACTATAGCTCCCGTAATATAAAAAAATATGGCATCCGTTGAAAATTACTCTACCTCCTAAGAGTATGACCGAAATGTTTTGAATTTTTTTTGTTAACACCAGTTAATATAACGGTTGGGAAAATAATTCATAACTCCTTCTGTAGAACAGTATCAAATCTTTTTTTTTGTAAAGTTTGTACATTAGTAATTATTTCAACTTTTCTCTGAAATAATTTTTAAAACTACAAAGTCTTACTGCAATCGGTGATCAAAACCAGGTTGGAGAACAAAAAATTATTTTCGGCTGGGCTTAGAGGCGCAGGTAGATTTTGAAGTTTATATTTTGGTACGTTAAAACAAAAACGGGCAAACCTATTTTAATCAAATGCCAGGTAAAATTAATTTCAACCTTTACTAATCCTGAAATACCAAGTGGCTAATATCCATACAAATTTCGGAGGAAGGTAAAAAATTAATCTAAATAAATTTAAAAGTAGAATGTAGTTAAAAACCATAACTATATTTGAGGGTAAAATTGAGAAAAATAATGATACACAAACTGTTAATAAAAAATTTTAAAATCCTTATCGTAAATGAATTTTCCTGACATTTGGTTAGAATAAGCTTGGACCTTTATGTTCCCACGTACAGAAATATGAACTTAGAAATCCATCTGAGCCTATGGGCCGAGCTGAAAGTTTTTATATTAGTAAAGAGATGTAATATAAAGTACGGCATGCAGTATTATATAAGTTATTGTTCATATTTTGGATGCACAATAGCTAAGGAATATTTTTGGGTAACAATGTCTTCCGCAGATGTTTCTATCACTGAATGTGGAATGACTTTTGGGTGAATACAACTTGATACATAACACTTAAAATTTGAGTACAGTTAACGTTTTGTTGCCATTTTTTAAAGCTTTTTTCTTATTGGATTTCATGCTCTCTTTATAAATAATTGGCATCATGACTCGTTTACACCTTTTATAATGATTGTCGTAAATATCATCTATCGCTGGACAGTGTTCAGCAAGATTTTTTTTGAGTAATACAAAAAAATTCCTGATCATATGGTCGGTGAATAATTAACAAAAGAACAACCAACCAAGTAAAATGACTGCAATATGTGCTTGGTTATAATTTTAATTTTAATATTATTCTGAACGAGGCTTTCCATAAATTAAATGTCGCATGATATGTTTCTATATGTAGCTAAATTAACTGACTGAATCTAGCATTGTCAATTTTATTTTTAAATTTTACACAGCATGTTTATCGGTGTCATTTTTTTTAGTACTGGTAACGTAGAGTTAAAAATCAATCGAAATCATTGCATGATTTTGCACGATGTATATTTTTTCGTTGTATTATATGTATTCCATTACTTAACGCAATGTTTACGTGATTGAGTATTAAATTTACATAGAAGTTGTGTGATAGTGGGAGTAAAACCGTTGAAAAAATAAAATCGTGAAATGTTTTTGCTGTCGTATGTAAGTTTTATAGATTAATGGAAATGTTTTAAATACATATATGAATAATTTCTGGCGGATTTTTTTCCGTAGAACTGTGATAGCATATGTTTTAGAAGTCTTTAGACGGCAATTCAACACTGCACACGCATAATCAGCGGGACTGACACACGTATGTGACCAACTTTATGCGCTCAGCTGTTCGAGTGAGTTATATACTTATGGAGTTATTTTAAGCGATGGGTTCGCTAAATTACATAGATACGGCTTCCCACATGCAGCTGACGTTATGTGACGTGAAGAATAATTGGCCATTGAAACGTTCATCTTGCATGTGCCTTCGATCTATTCTCCGTTCACGGTGCACAACGTAACTCGTTTGTGTTGCTGTGTTGTGGTTTTGTCGAGGATATTTCATCACTAGGGGCATGCATATTTAGCGAAATCATTCCGAGACTAGCTGAAAGTTATAACACCGTAGCATCGTATGTGCTGTTTCTTGATTGGGTGTCTTCCATGTAAACGTCGATTGTTGCAACTCCAATCGCAGTAAGTCAGTGCGGAAGCAAACACGACCTGAGTGGTTCGGTAAAATAAGGCAACGACGTCTCTCGCAGACGGCCGCCAATCACAAGGAAGAAACCGCAGGTGCGGGTATACCTAGTTGCTCTCAGATTTTTTTTTCGCGAAAAATGCCTGCCCCTATTCATTATTCTCACTTAAAAAAAAAAAAAAAAAAAACCCTTTTTGGTGTTCGTTTATGTTTAAAAGGAAAGTTACTAATTATTATTCTATAATTTCGTGTTTTTGCTTAAGAATTAAAATTAAATTATAACATGACTATGGCTCTTTTTTTAAAAAATCATGCAATTTAATAAGAGTTGATTTAATGTTTTTTTTAGAAACCATTTTATATTTCAATGCTAGCACGATCTAGGAGCTTGTAATCGTGTGCTATGGGCCACAAATTGTTAATTAACCGTTTAAGTTAAAGTTATAATTTTGTGAAATAATCAGGTTTTATAAAAAAAATAGAGTTCCCAAAATTCTAGAATCATTAGTTTTTAATGTTTCGCAAAACCAATTTATATATAAATGTACTAAAAAAAAATTTTTTTAGGGCTACATACTGACGATATACTGCTTTCAATTAATTATAGGATTGAAATAAAATTAAGAGTTATGTCCCTAAAACATTAAATAAATAAAAATTAGTTGATTAAACAATGTATAGATATTTAAATACGTTATGTTTTGAATTTTATAATCAGAATAAAAATCAATAACAGTTAAACTCTTCAGGATGACTCGTGGGCCTATATGAACTTTTATCGTTTATATTTTGAGGTGATGTAAAATGGTTTTGTGTTAAAAAATAAATAATTTTATTTGAAAGCAGGAGAAAATTTAAATGTATCGGATTCCTTAGCCATTTCCCCCCTGAACGTGGTATGTATAAAAAAGTGGCTACCTTATTGCTTTTGTATGGCTAAACATTACTTAGTTTATCGACCTTTGTCAAAAGGAAATCAAAGTAATCAAATAACTTGAATGAAGCGAGTAAATTCATTATTTTCATTTAGATATTTTAAGCTGGCTTTTATCTTGATTTTGTTCTACTTCTGGTTTCCCTGTTTGATGAGGTCGACATTCGCATAAAATTTGAAGTAAATTGTGAATCATTTAGTTAATGACATATTAGGAAATTATTATATTTTGGGTTTCCTGTACATCAGTTGCCAGACTCGCGAACCATAGAGAGTCCACATTTAGGTATTTTGCCCTTAGCTAGGAACTTGCAACTTGGCTGTCGTTATAAGGCAGATGATTTAAGGGGCCAGGAACACGACAGGCGTGTCCAACAAGTATATTTTTAGACAATTTTCTCAACGTCTAGTCCGCGAAAGAGGAGGAATAACAATTGGGAAGGAATGAATCATGGTTTATGAGGATAGGATAAAAGGGGTAAGTAAACGAATATCCCGGTTTCAGTGCCGGAATGAGTGAGCAGATGGGCCGGAACCGTTGCAATTTCTCTACTCTCCTTTGTTCGTAGAATTGCCGTGCCGCTCCACTGCTACTGTCGCGCGTTCTTGACTTGCTGCGAATTAATTTTAAATTACGTGAAAAGGGAGCGCATTTCGTATTTATATTTGAGATGTTATCTAAATATTCGCGGAATATTTTCATTGAACTATTTAAAACATGTAGACACATAAATATTTGCATGATAATTATTAGAGATTGTGATTGTCAGGTGTTCGAATGAAGTAAGCACAGTTTCGCTACTTTTGCAATATGATAGTGCAAAACTGAAACCACTGCTATTTTTATTCTGTTTGTACATCTCTATGTTTATACCTTTAATTTTTTTATACCATTTTGAGTAACCTTGAAGCTTCTTTTGTGTATTCGAGTGCCCTTGAAGAAATCCCATTTCCTTCATTCTGTCCTATATCCATCAATACCAAATTTGTTTTAAACAGAATAGTCCTTTTTAGATGCATTTTTCACTGATTTAAGACTAAATCTTTGCTCTATAGTTAGTGCAACGCATGAGCATACCTCGCAGCTAAGACAAATATTCAAACACCACAAATGGGAGTATACAGTTTGCAGATTTAAATCGGGGATGGAACAAGAAAAATTTCCTTGCAAGTGCCGGTAATTATAGATGTAAGTAGTAACAGTCAACCTATTATATGTATATGAAGTGAAAACTGATGTGTTCCATGAACTAAACCCAGAAATAACTGCAGTATAAAATAAAAGTCATTTTTATTCAAGCTATTTAAATTCTAGCTTCAAATATATTTTGATATTTCAGTCAGTTTAAGAACCTTAAAAATATTGCACTTAATGTAGACGAAATTCGTTTCATACTTCAAATAAATCATTTCTACTCTTCCGATTGTTCCAGTGTACAATTACAATTGTAAATATTATATTTATAGTACTTGTTTTATTTTATTACTGGCTGCTAGATTAACAGTTTGTTTACTTTATTTTGTTTGGTTTTATTTATATTACTGCTCGCATTATGCATTTTTTTTTTTAGTTTTTACAGTTCTGTGCCCAGCTTAAGTCCATAATGTGTAATTTACGTAGTTTTAAGTTTTATTCAAAACTACCGCGCATAAATCTGTTCTTAGAATATGTAAACCGTCAAGGCCTAGCTTAGACTGTTGAGATACTGGAACGCTAAGGCAGAATCACGATGGTTAATGGAACTTAAGTGAATTATGGTCCATTATGACTGAGCGACGACCAAACCTGAGAAATTAGAAAGACATGCAGGCGCAGAATGCCAACAAGACCAGCCTTAAACAAGACATTCAAACTCAAATTGCAAACCTCGAGGCTAAAATACAGAACAACATGATGAATCCGCAGCAGAACAGACATTCAAGTTCGAAATGAACAGTTACAGATCACTCTTCGAGCAGGCACGCCGATCATGGGGACGAAAGTGTGCAGGCTGTCTCAAACAGGCTCAGTGCACATGGACTCCAGACTGTCTGTCAAACTCTGCGTGTGGAGAGAGGCTGTCAGGAAGTTCTCAGCTTCTCAACTTGAGCATGTGTGCAGATCTGCCTCTGGTCTCCATGGTTACCAGTTGCCCAGACGGAAACACTCATATGCTGTGTTCCTGAAGAGCCCCACGTGGGCGTCATTCTGTAATCAGCTATCACTCTCAACTCTGTTAAATCACCTACAACGTTGTATAAAGTAACTCTAGGAACAAGTGTAGAGTATGAGATTTTATATAAAAAATATTAGATAAAATGTATTATTATTAATAGTACTGTAACAAATCTGCTATGTTGAGTGTGTATAATTTCACACTGTAAATAACTGCGCATTAGGAATTAGTCTGGAAAAAAATATCACAGGACAGAAGGACAGTTTGCTGACAACGACGAGACAGCTTTCCACGAAATTCTCGGTGCTGTCCATGTGTTTTAATATTTTGCATTGGCTGATTTTGGCTAGCTTTCTCGTGTGTTTGTGTACTCGTCTTTCTTCCCCATTATTGAGAGGCTTCTGTTTGACATACAGTTAAAAAAACCAAAACTGACGTATGTCCATAAATGTTTCAAATCAATCCTCCCCATTGTAGGCATCATTCGGAGATAGTATAGTCTGTGTGCTTCCTCGTCGTGTTTGGACCTGAACTATTGGTTTAAATCATGTATTGCGACAGTATACAAAACCACACTGTATATAGTACGGCAGTTCGCAATATAAGCAATATAAACAAGGTATAATAATGCACTATGTCAGGAACAATAACTCACGGTGGTAGAAAACGAAAAGGTCCCAAGAAAGCCAGTTTTAGGCGAGTGAAGACTCGGAATTTAAGACCATAGACTAGATAGAGCACTCCCCTGGTACACAGTGATAATGTGTTTCGCCGCTGGTGGCTCAGAGCAGTTGCCTGAGGGAGCGATCCCAGGCAGCCAGGGACAGGGGTGACGTAATGACCGCGGCGGCCCCCGGGGTCGAGTGTTCGCACCGGGCTGAGGACTGCAGCCCACAACCTGGTTTACTGTACGTGTTTGAGGGGGGTTCAGGGAGCATGGCTAGCAGCTCCGTAGAGGAGTGCGAGTGGCAAAGTGGCTGTGTTAGGTAGTCGCCTGGGCGGTGGTAAGTAGGGTATCCCAGCTCTACGAGCAAGGCTAGTCTCCCGGTGACCGAGTCCCCGCTGTTCCAGGCCGCCGGCGCCGGTCGTGGTCCAGGACCCGCCCTCCTCCGGTGACGAGCAGGCCGAGCCGAGGGTCGTCATCGACACGTCGTTCCTCGATGGGTGAGTCGTCTTCCCCCCCCCCTCTGCTCTCAGCTTCCTCGTGGAATGGTTTTAGATATTATCTATAACATCTAATAAAAGATGTCTGACTGTCTGTCTCCGGTAAGTTCTGGACCCATGGAATTTATTCCGTAGATTCTCCAAAGGGTCCGTGTGCAATATATCTTTTTTTTATTAGGTATTGTAGATAATATTATATATATATTTTAATTTTCACATTTTAGCGATTTTCGTACTCATTTTCCTAATATGTACAGACATAATTATTTTCGGATGATATTAAAATATCATTATGTAGACTTTGACGGCATGAGAAAAAATTAGGTTTTTTTTCGTAATATTAGTTTAATTCACCGATTGTAAGTGAATTTTTGCATTTTTTTTAAAACAATTACCCCTTCCCTAGCTGTCTTATTGTATATTAAAGTGCATCGGGAAATATTACAATCAGAACTTCTTAAAACTTTCACACAATATAAGAATGGACAAAAATATTAATACAATTTTTTTTCTATAAATTTGTGAATAAGATAATTGGGTTAAGTTAACTCTTCATAGGTTCATTCTGTTTGCTTTCAATTAACAGTAAACCGGCTAAAAACGTTTTTTTTTTAAATACAAAAGCCCTTAAACCTGAAATATCAAATAGTTTTATGTTATTCTCTAAAGATGCATTAAGAAAGACATTTTCTTCAGCTCTGAAATTGCTTAAATAGTGTTAAGGCCAACACCCAGTGATCTCTGAGAAAATATTCCTATGTATAGAATTTGGCCTCAGGTCTAATTATCTAGGCTAAATGTTTAATCCAAAATACACTCACTCACTGATAACTTCATATATAAACACAAGATGATAGCTTTGGTGGATATCATAGAACTAAATAGAGCTGCACTCAGAATATTTTGCGCCCTGGATGATTAACGAGCAGTGTGAGCGTGTTCATGTAGCAAAGCACGGGTGCTTTTGTTAGTATATAAATAATGAAACAATGGTAAAATGGATAAAATATATTTTTTCATTTGTGATATTCTTTATTTTTTGCCATATTCATAACTGCCGTATCGGAGCACTTGAGAATCAATTAAAGAGCCATAAGGACTGCAGGAAGAGTGTCCACTGCTAGTACTTTTATGGATTTTTAATGTTTCAGTTTACCTACATATCTATTACTTTTTTTTCCAAATAAAAGCTCTCGGAAAGAGCAGATGTTCCATTTTTTAAAATTTTTTTAGCAACGTTTATCAAAGCTGTTTCTGTGCTTTACTTTTTCTTCAGCAGCAACTGAAAAAATATTTTCAGCAATGACTTTAAACAAAAGTCAATTAAGAAATAAACTACATTCTTCTGTGGTTTAGTAAATTACTTCTAACAAAAAAAATATTGATATATATATTTTAAATATATATATATATATCAACTACAGATTTTACTTTTTTCAGAAAACGAATTAATTTAGCAAGCTGTGGTAAATTTAATTAATACTTCTGTTTCACTAGAAAATTTTTGAAACTACCTACGGCAGAGTGTACTTAAGTAGTTTTTCACTTAATTTTAAATGAACGTGTGCACAGTTTTGTATTTAGTGTGGAAATTATTAGAATTCTATCACTGTCGTAATAAATTCGTTTTTATCCCATCAGACGAGCATATCTTTAAATAAGTTTGCAGTGAAATTACATTGAGTTCAGAGCTTTTTTCACTATTTTACTTTCCTAGCCTTCTTATAAAAGTCATTTCAAGCTCCACTGAAAGTTTTTATTTATGTACTGCTGTGGAAAATTAATGTAAAATAAATATTACTATAAAATATGTCGCGAGTGTTTTTAACCTATGACTTGTAGCTGTGCTCGATTTCTTAGTGTATGTAGCCAAAAAATTCTTTAAGATTCAGCAAAGAAGAAAACTATTTTATCTATTTAAAAAATTTTTGATACGTGAAAATACAAAGACTGGACCAGTTGCGGCTACTGAGAAACACGATTGTATTAAACACAGTTACAAATATGTGAGCGTGTCTTTCAGTACTCGCCAGTGGTATGTGAACATATAACCTCGGCAACAAGAAATTAACGTGTTCTCATGTTGAAAATGAACTTATAATATGAAACACGGACACGAAATATAACGTATAATTCTTTTAAATAGTGTTATCGGCTGAATTTCTGTACGCGAATCACACGTAGTTTCCTCACCTGCCGCTATAATTCTTTGGGGGAGCAGCTACGTCGACTATTTAGTTATTTGATAGGCAGACATATGTTTTAAATTATGTAATGAAACAGCTCCAATAAATGCGAAAAAGACTTGAAAAAAATACTAAACCCCGATTTTGAACCTGATTTTCGACAAGGACTTTTATTAAAATACTGTCCATATTGTTCAAATTTATTTAACAGTCAATACTAGCACCGTGGTTACACATTTCCGTTCCATTTGACTTCCGTTCCAATCATAGGCGTGCCTACAGGGGGGGCCAGGTGGGCCATGGCCCCCCCTAATGTAATCACTCAGATCGGCATTTTCTCTAATGCGTTCGTTAATATTCGTATATTCCTGGCACTGTGACACTCAAACTGGTTTTCAGTGTTGCAGCGTGCTAATTAACAATATTTTTAAACATTATATCGTTCTGGAAATACAGCCGCCTTAGTTTATTTAAAACACGAGGTCCCTTAAAATGGCCAAGCAAAAAAAGAGGTTTGTTAAAGTTCTGTTGTCTGAATTGCTGTGTTTGCATTCACTAAAAAGAAGTTCATTTCAAGGTAGATCTGGACCAAGCTATTGGAAAATTCGAGGGGGGAAAATGTGTAAGTACCCTTTAAACATTTGTCTATGGAAAAAAAACATATTTTCAAGATTGTTAAAATTATATGGATATAAATATTAACCAGTAAACATATCTCGTTGATACTGCACAAAAATATAAACACGGCAATGAGTGAATGTATTTAGGCTATTTAACATTCTAAATTCAGCTTCTGATTTAAAAATTTAGCAGGGCCCCCCCCTAATGGAAATGTCTGGGCACGCCTATGGTTCCAATCACGAAATCAGTCCTACCAAATGCCGTGTACCGAGAGCTAAGATGTTTACACATCAGAAAGCATTAAACGTTATCGAGCCCGATGACGGCATTTGAAAGCCTGAAAGTAGGCAACACTCCAGGTTCCCATGTGTCCTGTGATGCGTGCTTCTTGGTAGGGGCATATCACTGATATTTGGATACGTGTTACTATATAATTTACAGGCATTTATGTATTTGTGTGTGTATGAGTGACACAGAGCATCGTTTAAATATAGTTACACTTACAAACAACCACAAATGAGAAACCTCCTGTATCTTAAACGGCAAGGCCCTTTTTTAAACCACCTCGATTAAATATAACTAAATTTTTTAAATTCTGAAATGAAAAATTTTAATAAAACATATTATTCAGGCAGTAAACATTTAAATTTTACTACAAAGTTTAATGATTTCTGTGCTGTTAAAATAGTATTAATTATTTTTACCCACGACGGAACGGAGAAGGTGTATGCGTTTAGGGTGGTTCTTAGATGGGTGTTGTGTTAACTCGCACAGAGGGCGCTGCAATATACATTTTTCTTCTTGCTTCTGTATATGAACTGCTGAGGGTCTGATGATAGAGCAGAACAACATTGGCGGTAACTATGTGAATCCACGTAGCTAGTAAACCATGTTTGAGCCCCTCTTTTCATAAAAATCAAATAATAAATAAAATGAAATCAATAAAAATTACACTTTAATTAAAATGGAATAAAAAATAATAACCAAATAATATAGGACTTCACTTAACGTAAATTACTTTTACTGTTTCCTATGCAAAGCCACCACATGAAACGCATTTCTGCATAAATGTTTGGTACCGTAAATTATCGCCTCCGCTTGCATTAAGATGGTATTGAGATTCCCGTTCTTGAATAGTAAACATTTACAAATTCTCGTTGCGCATTTTAAAGTCATTATTTTAAACTTAATATTATGTGAATCAATATAGGCTATTTCATAGTTACCTATTATAAACAAATTTTATTTTATATAATTACCTATAGAAAATTAAAGTTTCCAGTCTCCATTAGTAAATCTTTTTTAAATAAGCAACTAACGGTCGTGAACAAGCAAAGGAAAACAAGCTAAAAATACGAGTTGAAAATTAGAGATTATGTTCCGTTTATAAACTAAAATACATGTGCATTTTCATTGCATGCTTTTCTTAGAATGAGTTATTTTTGGTAATCTAGTAAAATTATATATATATTTTTTTTTAGCAAAATGTGTTTTCTCCTGTATCGGTTCGGAATCGGTGAATCGACAACAGTTGTATCAGCATATCGGCTTATCGGCATATCGGGAAAATTTTGTGAATCTGTACGGTTCTATTATTAAGTGTTATTACGTTGCTCCTTCAATGATTTATTACTACACGAAAATTAAAAAAAAATAGTTGCAGTTGCGATATATTAAAAGATATCGCAATTCAAAACATCACTCTCAACAAAACGGTGTCGGCCGCACGGGGGTGCAGTTAACAAATCCATAAAATGGAGCAGTCCGGGGGTAAAATGTAGGGGTATAATATTTTATTTGTTTCTCGTAGAGATAGACACAGCAATGATACAAAATATAGGTACTACATATATTCACCTACCTATCGATATAATGACAAATACAAGAAAATCCGTCTGGGCTGCCATTCCCTGCCCCCCAATGAACTAAAAGTTTGCAGTTTTATGAGTTTTGACTAATTGTAATTACGTTGGGTACGTAAATAAATGTAGTCTTTAATTGATTTGAATTGCTGCATCTCTACGAGACGAATAATAGCTTTTCTATACTACTATATTTTAATTGAAATTGGGAACAGAGATGGCAATGGTAGCCCCGACGGATTTTCTTGTATTTGTCATTATATTAATAGGTAGGTTTATGTGTAGTACCTGTATTTGATATTATTGCTGTGTCTATCTCTACAAGATCAAGAAGGTACATAAAGGCAGGAAGAACTAAGAAAAGTAATGATTAGTTGTTTATATGACAGACTTCGTGAGAAATCAACCCTTTTTAAAATGCTTTTATTTTTATCTTTAGTTACTTCCTTTTAGTCAGGGGATTTTCAAAAATTTTATTTACTTCGTTTTCAATTACAACATTTATATACGTAATGTTTTTTTTTTCAAAAACTTTTTTTCTTTTTCTTTCTATTATTACTCTCTATTTTCACATTGAAAAATCCAGTTAAACAATGTTACACACCTTAGAGCACTGTAGTTAAATCATCAACGTTAAGCAGATGTGTATGTGCTTCAATGTTGGTATTTGCTGTGTAAAGTGAAGCGACGTGTGCAATGCCCGTGATTAGAGATACGAAAATTTCACGTAATCATTAAGATTTAAAGAAAGCAAGCTGCTATTAGAGATCGCATGACGAACTATAGAGCTATATGGTTATTTCAGTGTGTATACCGATGTTATAGAATTATCGATTAAGAATTTAATTTACTTGATATTTTATTATTAAGTATTTCAGGTCAAAGTGAAACTTATAGTAGTTAAGGGGAGATGAGTTACAATATTATTTGAATATAACGGATTTGATAATATATTATTTTGGTTCTTTATGCTACAGTGAAAGCTGTCCAATTCAATCCAATCAACGTTTTGTAGTGCTACGTGCAATTCTAGTTTAAAGTTAAGAATCTCTTAACTGCTAATTTCAGAACAACACATGGGATGTAATTGATCGTTAAAAAACATTTAACATATTTTATTGTGTAAATTTGTGTTAACTCTTGGGTCAACCAAGGGAAACTTCTGAACTTTGGAAAGTAAAGAAACAGGAATAACATGCAAAAGTTTTAAAACTCTTGAAACCCTTTCGAATTTGTCAGTTTTTTTTTAGTGCAATGTATATTTATATGTGAGTCTGAAATTGTCCAACATACTTTGGCTGTAGGTTCATCACTACAATATAAGATGGAAACATCTATATGACTTATGGTCTAAAGTGCTTTACAAGTCTTTGGAGTTGGAGCTGAACGACTTTTTTTATCGTAAATTATAGAGTAAGTATCTAAGTTGGAACAGAGCGTCTGAGTTATGTTTAATTGAATAAAGTTCTACAAACACCGCGAATTTCGTCGCACAGAAAAAATATTTTCCACGTATTATTGTAGCGTGTTACTACCTCCAATTATTTCAATGAAATAATTTTGTTCCTTTAAAAAAATTCACTGTGGTTGTAAAATTTAATTCAATTTTCCGAATTCCAACACTTAGTGTTCCATCTTAAATACTTTCTTCGTTTTTTACAATAAAATGTTATTCAGCTCCAACTTCAAAGACGTATACTGTCCTTGGGAAACACTTTAGACCTTAAGTAATACAGATATATCCATCTTGTATTGTAGTGATGAACATAGAGCCCAAATTTGTCAGGCGAATTAAGACTTATCAAGTACACATAAGCGAAATACCACTCACTGACTAACTCATCATGATTTCTCCGGAACTATAAATACTACAGACTTTAAATTTGGTACGTATATTCCTTTTGCTACATAGCCATCCGTTAAGAACTGATTTTACGAAAATCAGCTACCAAGGGTTTGGGGGGGGGGGGGGGGGGACGTTGAAATTTAAAATTTCTCATTTTTAAACAAAATGTTCTTAAAAATTTTGCGGGGGCATCAAGGATCAATATTTCCCGTTTTTCAAGTATATGTCCTTCGGACGTGAAACTCAGCAGTGATGTTCCTTAATTCACGATATAGCCTGGGAAACATCGGGTACTGCAGGTAGTTATACATATTGGAAAACATTTATTCTGACTTTGCTATACGACAGGCTATATATATTTTTTCATGCGCTTTTTACTGTGGCGATCTGACTTTAAGGGTCTCGCCTAGTAGTGGGTGCGGTAATTGTTTCGTACCACGTATACAAGTTTATCCCTTGAACCTGATGGCATGATCCTGTACATTTTGATTCTGTGGTGCATGATGCTTTCTGTTTTAATTTAGTGCGTCGAAAGACCCTGCACATGACAGAAACTTGTGACAGAACAATAAATTATGATATTAAGTTGAATATAAAGGCAAATATATTTTGTATTCAACATGCGATTATTATTCGTAGTTATATCACAAGTTTGTATATGCAGGATCTTTCGACGTACTAAATTAAAACAGCAAGCATCATGTACCACAGGATCAAAATGTACAGGATCATGGAATCAGGATCAAGGGATAATCTTATATACGTGACGCGGAACTTTAACCATGGGTGCATTTGTGTTAGCAAGGCGGGATGTAAGTACGTCGCTCCCTGGTGTTTCTAGCGCGGTGTCGCCTTTAAGCGCAAGACTGTGGACTGGTGCGGTCGTGCTTAGGGAAACTACAAGATTTGAGCGGCAATCGTAAAATTATACGGCGGAGAAATGAAGATACATGTGAAATGCAAGTACCTCTAATGCTTCCAAGAATATTTACCCGTTGTTTCATTCCTGAATATTATTCTGAACAAACGCGTTTCACCCCTCTAGAAATGCAGTTTATAAATTCAGTCCGGAAACAGAACTTCTCATCTGCCCTCGGCATATTCTTAAAAACTTTTCGTAAACAGACAGTTTTTCAGCAGTTTTTAAATCTCGTGATTTTGTCTTGTCTCAAATCCACATTCGAGCATTTTCTGTTTTACTCAGTTTGACAAAGTTTGAAAGCTGTGACATTTTCATGATTTATGATTACTATCCACATTGATTTTAAACCTGATTCTAACAACATATATTGAATGAAATACCTTCATTTGCTGTGGCTAAGTGGCAGATAAAAAAGAATTAAATAAGGTGGGTATCCTTTGAAAACCTACACATTTAAAACGCTACACTAATACTGAGTACTACTATTAACGAAAAAGAGTAGGTATAATTTTCTATTGTTGTGAATAGAGCTTTACAGCTAAACAAATGTTTTTAGAGTCCTACTCTGACAATATTTCTTGTCTTTCTGCTCATAATTCCACTAATACACGCTGTATCACGTCTGTGACGATTACGGGTGGAATGAAACAACAAATGTGTATTTTCTCGAGCGTTGGTTTCAGGACGTGACCACAGGGACTTTGTATGCCATGTCTAGCCGTGAAATTCAATCCGTAATTAGCACCGCAAAGATATTTGCGAACTATTCTGAAAATCCCAGATGGCAACCCGAGAAAGGTAGTTGTCAATATGTCTATCTAATAGAATCTTCTTCCCCATTTTCGCTATGAATGCTTATGACAAAATTTTCTTGAAGTGATATTACGTAACAGCTCATTTACTAAAATTAGAATTGTAAATACATTAAATTAATAATTATTAGATAAAATCTATGATTTTAATCGTCTTCTCTCCTGTCTGGAAATTTATCTACGAAAGTTTCACCACTAAATTCTTTGTAGTTTTTGTCTAAAGCTTGAATATTAAAAATTCCAGAAAAATAACGATAACATTGGTTAACTTTTAAAAATAAATAATTTATACACCAGAACGCTTCAAATATTTTCTATCAGCTGAATCATTAACAGATATGTTGTTTTATTGGCTATAATGCTGGTGCATCATTACCCTTAAGGCGCGATGAGCGTGTTATGTTGGTAAGCAACGGAACTGCAATGAAGTGCGCGTGCACAATATTCGGAAGTTTAACAGCATGGCATCTAAAGCGCATGTGTTTCCTTACAATGCATAAAGCTCCCGGGTAATATTGGGTACTTCAGCTTATAAGTGTGTGTATATATACGCACACTCTATTTCCATTATGCTGTACTATTATTTTGTTACAAAAGTTTCTTACCCAAATTTTGATAGATATTGTGACTATACATTTCAAAATATATGTGTGTATTAAATAAAAATATAATTATGGTTTCTAATGCGGGTACATAAGTATATACACAATGTTTTTTTTAAATTTGTGTTGTAAAATTTTTTTCCTTCCGGGTAAAGTATTTGAAAAATACTCACAGTGATCGGATTAAGGCACTTGGATTATGTTATTCGACCTAAATTATATAGGATCAAGTTTGAAGTGAATTTTTTGCATGTCTGTTTCTAAAATAATTTTTCTTAAATGCTTCACCCGCTGCAAAAAAAAAAAAAAAGCTTTTCAACAGTACCTTATTAAAATCGATTTTTTGTTTACTATCCAGTACCATGGATTATTATTTTTTTTTTAACTTTTTCTCCGCGAAATTCCACATGTATTTACGAAGGTATGTTAGCGCTTTCGCCAGCCGTTTATCTCTTTTATTTGTGATTCTAGCTATTTGGCCAGAAGACTGCAGGGAAAACAAAAGGCGCTGTGATGTAAAAGATGGGGGAAACAGAGAGAGAGAGAGAGAGAGAGAGAGAAGCAGCAACCAGCCGCAGCGAACAGCAATAAACCTTGACCCAGGGCTGTCGGGTCACGTGATGTCCTGCCAGCAGCATCATGTCGCCTTGTTCCCGTCCAGGAATAAATGGCATCCGCATTAGCGCAGATGTCGCATTGCCGCATTGCCGCGCGCTGTTCTGTATCATGGTTTCCTGAGCGCGCTCTCGAGACCTCGAAAGCTGAATAAAGCGTTCGTTAAATGATTCACGTAATGGGGAATTTTGATTTAATACATTTTCTTGAGAATACGCCATTGCAGTTTTGCTCTTTCTGTCATGGAAAAAATTCATAAATGCAAAATAATAAATATAAATAGTAACTCACATAAAATAAACCTAAATCATTGTTGGGTTTTTCTGTTTGACATCAGCTTGTTTATGCTTATTTTTTGTGGGTTGAAATTTACATTTTTATTTATTAGTTTACATTAGTGAATTTTTCCCCTTACAAAAAGTGCAAAACTGCAATGGCGTATGTCCAAGAAACTATATTAAATCTGAACAAAGTGGTGTGACGTACTAAACAAACTCTGATAAACGTAGCACCAGACCATTCAAGCATACGTAAGACAATAGTAATTACATTATTTTTATAAAAATTTCATAAGTATATTGAGCTTTAACAGTCTATTTGTTCCTTGCAGGCCCCTTTAAAAAGTCCCGCCTTATCTTAAACAGTGTGTACTTCCGGGAAATTTCTAACAGTTATTTTGTTTCATGGTCACTAGACCCCAAAGCTGTCGTAAAGTCAGTTGTGAATAAACAGGATGAGTCTGAATTCGACCAAAATCTTCAGCTGCAGGTTCATCACGACGAAATTAAAATTGAAAACCTTTATACGACTTACGGTCTAAAGTGCTTCCCAATGCTGGTGTACGCCTTTGAAGTTTATTAATACCTAGTCAATTTTATCATTTTTCTCCTGTTTTATAAACCAACATTGCCACATATTAAATCACATTTTTTAATGTAACCTAGCCTATATTCACGTGGAATAATTTAGCCTTATAAAAGTAAAATATATTTTTTTTAAGTCCAGTAGTTTTGAGATTAATTCTTGGGATCAGAAAACCAAATAAAGGAACAAACTTTCAGTCTCTCCATGTAATATTAGGATGGATAAAATTGACAGCTAAAAATAAGTAAAAGGTAGGTAATGTGACCATGACATTTACTTCGCAAGCCATTTGTCCAAGTATTTGAACACGTGAATGAAATGACGCTGTGCATTTGTGACACGAGCGGGATCTGCCAGCACTAAGACGCCAGTCTGTAGTTAATATGTTCTTATCATATTTGAGGGATTATTTGCTATCGGTGACCGGACCTATTAGACGCAAGATAATATCCTTGATCCACGGCCTTCCCAATCCCAAGTGTTGATGGGCATTTCAAAAAAAAAGATAGATAACCTAATTATAGACAATCACAACTTACCATACTATTTGTACTCCTTTCCGGCACTACTTTCACCTAAATTGATTAAGATTCAGAAATTTATAATACAGAAAAGAAGCACTAATAAATATATATTTCTGTACTTCGGAGGCATAACACACTATGTTGCATACCTGTCGGCCATCTTGACACAGTGATCACACACTGTTTTTTACTTCCTGCCAGTGTGACCACACGATGTTTGTAATAAAAAATTCCCTACCATAAACAAAAAGTCCCAAACACTTTGTCACAAAAAAAACAATTTTTTTTCACGAGAAAAGTTTAAACAATTATAATAGTTTTTTACTTATTTTGTCAACTATTTTAACCAAAAATATGTGAATTTTTGGCATATCGTAAATCTTAGTGTTGTATGACACCAGAAAGGACAGACATCAAACTGCGGTCATGTTAATGGTTAAAAGTGCATTTTGCCCAAACGTGGACACAGTGTCTTATGGCTCTGTGTTACATATATAATAACACGAGATACCAGACACATTTGTTTTTCTATGACTTCCGGTATAAACCAGCGATGGGCCAAGACCCAACCTCCTAAGAGAAGGGGGGGGAGGAGGTTGATCCACCAACGTCCCACCACTTCGTAATACTCCTCAAAATACATCACAAAATCAATTTTCAGGACTCATTCGAGAAGGTCCGACGGTGCCTGAAGACCTCAGAAGCACGTCAAAATTAACGTACTTTAATTGTACCGACTGAAAAAAAATCGGGGGCAAATGACCTCTCCCCTGAGGGGAAAGGGGTGTAAAGGACCCTGAATGGCTCGGAAACACTCCACATCGAAAGAGAATAAAATTTTTAAATGTTCTAATTTTTTTTTAGGGGGGCAGTTGACTTTGGGCAAATTTCCCACTATGTCCCGGACTCATGATTATTGCCTATAGCACGAAAGTAGTGTTTTTTTTTGCTCCTAGGTCCCTCCACCTCTGACTTCGGGTTAAAGTCATAAAATTATTATATTTTCATCGGGATTACATACACTAGCAAATTTTCAAATCGATACGACAATTAGAAGTAGGTTAAAATCGACTTTCAAGATTTGATTACATATATAGTTACAAGTGAAGCTAATAAAAGCATGTTAAAAATGGCAAGCCGCATTAACAGGAAAATTAAGTGTCGACAATTTACTTAGATTTAAAAGATTTAGGTACTGTATTAAAATTTAAATTTGAAAGAATTATACTTGCTTGAAGATTAAAATCTATAGCAAACGAATGTTCGTGTTACAAGTACGCAACTAAAATTAAAAAAAAAAATCTTTCTTATGGGAGATCCGCATTCTCAACACTCCCAATTTTAACTGACAGTTGCGGCAAAGTTACAACTTATTGCTATATATTTAACCCTTAAAGAGCTCCAAAATAAATTAAAGATCCTAAACGGTAACCGAAGTTTAAAACCAAACAAACTTAAAATTAAATATTCCCACTTATACGAAACTCCCATTTAACACAATTTTAATGAAGGGTTCCACTACCACTAGCGCCGTTAGTTCGCAGGCCGCCGCGAGCTTCACTAAGCGGACGGAGAACAAAGGTAAGGTGCCAGATCTGTCCATGTGACCGTGGTAAAGGCTTTTTGAATCGATGCGTTTATTTGCGTCACGCGCGGACATTGAGCGCGTGATTGACGAGGGGAAATGGTGGGAGTGAACATGACAAGCCGGAATATCTGATTGCGGCATTACAGGAGTACCTACAACCTGACGGTTAATCTCGGTGGCGATGAAGACAAAATGATCACCTACTTTGCAGTATGGTCACGCATTATGTCATGGTAAATTACATAAATAAAACGATATTGTCTTGAGCATTTTAAAACCAACTACACATGTAAAATAAACTTATAGTTTAAAAAACAAAACAAAAATTTTTTTGAATGAATTAAAAAATTTAAAAAATAATTTTAAATTTGAATTTCTTGTTCAACAGCCAAATAATGCTCCACAATTCTGTATAACTAAAAGTGTGGGGTGCTCTCTTCTTTCATTTTCGTAATGACTATATCATAAAATTAGTGATAGCAAATTTAAAACAATTTATATCCAGCACAACATTACTAATTTTAAGTTCATATAGTCGTTTTCGTAATGACTATACCCTATAATTTCAGAATTTGACTATATCCTAAAGTTAGGGATAGAAAATCTATTACAAATCATATTGTGTTTACTAATATAAATTTTAAGATAAATAATATCAAGCACCCCACGCTTTTAGTTGTACAGAGTTGTGGTACATTATTTGGCCTTTGGACAAAAAAATTTAAATTTGAATTTTATTTTTTTAGCTTTTTGAACTATAATTTTGTTTTATTTTTTTAGTCTCAAAATTGAATCAAATTAAAAATACTGAATAAGAGAGATTAAAGTCTTTATTTGTAACAATAGTCTTAAAATTCGTAATTAATGTTCAGGTAATCTTAGTTATTTAAGCTAATGCGTCAACATTACATGTAACTTAAATTACCGCATGGAAACAAAAAAATTACCAAGCAAAATGTTCTGATTTTATCTCGTGTGCTTCATTTACGAAATTGTCAGTTGTCTTACGAATGATTTCGTTAAGTTTTCGCTTAACCTGTAAATTGTAGAATTTGTGAGTTCTATGTAAAATGAAAGCTTTCGATCATCTTTCAAGTATATGTCTACTGGCTTGGAACTCGGCAGGGATATACTTTATATTACATACACACTAACTGAGCACGTCGTTTTCCTGAAAGCAGCCTCCAAGGCGGGTTACAGGAGCGTTAAAGATTTCGGGGCTTTAACACCTCCCCGGTACATTTCCCACCATAACCCTACCTATTGGATCAGAAACACTACAATTAAAAAAATAATGCTGTTTTAAAATTTAAGAAATTTAGGGTCATTAGCCCCTCCTCCCTACGAGAGGGGAAGGTTGAACCCCGGGCACATTTTCCTCCATAACCCGACCTCAGAAACACTGTAAATAGAAATTTTTTTTCTTCGACATTTAAGCGCCTTACAAACCCTTTTTTTTTTTCACCGTGACCGGACCTTTTGGATCGGAAACACTCCAAATCGAAAAAGCATTATTTTTAAAATTTTCGATATTTTGGATCTTTAACTTCCCCCCCCCCCCCCCCCCCTCATGGGACACAGTTGACCCCGGGGTAAATTCCCACCATGTCCCGAACTCGTGGATACACATTAAGCATAGTCATTACCCATAGCTAGAAATGAGTGGTTTTTTGACCCTCTACCCTCCCCCCTTAACAATAAGGTCTTAAGTTTTCAAAATATTGTATTGTCAGAGGTTCTTTATATGTATGTAAAATTTCAACACTTCGGACGTCAAAAAGTGGGTAAAAATGAATGGAAAGATTTTACTATATTGTCCATTCATACATGCATACAGGTAAAACTAATAAAAGTGTGGTAATTAAAGCTTATTTCAAAATATTTCACAGCACAGCTTACTTAATTACAAACAATGAAGGTTATCCGAAGTAAAACGTAAATTTTACAACTGTTAAATTAAAAGTGCAATCTTAATAGGAAAAACTATATAATTGGAAAATACAAAATCGGATAAAATTATTGGTGGATTCTAATATGTTTCGGGGCAAAAATGTTTACTTTCTTTTGTTCCTACAACCAAAACCATGCTTGTTTGCTTCTTGTTGTTTAGTAATTTCTGGATTTTAAGTTATTTTTGATGTCATGCGACATTTCCTGGCACTTCCATCGTCGTAAAATTTAATTTGTCATAATTAAAAAAAAAAACATTTTTTTGTTAAGTTCTTGTGAAGTTATTAATTTTGAGCGAAACCGCTATAAATATTTCCTTATCTTGTAGTAGCTCACGCATTACGAGATAAAGAAGTCTATGAACTAGGTCATGGCTGAGGCTCACTTCGCTAGAAGCCCAGCCGACGAGAGACCCAGCCTGCAGCATGACTCGTGTGAGTCCCACGACGGCACACAGGTGGTGGTGACTCCCAGTGCATTTCTAGGAGTCCTGTCGTCCCTAAGGCATCTGCGCATAGCTGGGCGATGGCAAGTCACGCGACTCTCCCCCTAGAGGACTCTGGTTCTATTCCTGGAGTCTGTTCTCCCCTCCCCCCTTCCTCTTGACAGTTCTCTACCTCCTCCCACAACAAATCGCTCCATTCAATTGTTGGCATGGTTCTTTACTATACGCCATGGTCTGTGTGTTTGTGGGTTACCGTCTCTAATGAACTAGCTGTCGACTAGACCTTAAGTTAAAACAATTAAATCATCTCTCAAGAGTGTATTGAGATTGAGTTTTCGTTTATTAAAATTTAATTATATATACTTGTAAAGATTTTATTTTAGCAGAAAATAATCTGTCTTATCAGTTATTAAATTATATGTTTTGGACAATTTCCCCCCCCCCCCCCCCCCGTTTCAAATACACTATCGTGACTTAGAGTTATTTTTTAACACCTGTCACTCATTGGTAATAGTTTTTGGGACAAAAATGGAGGTATTAATTCTAGGATAGGCAGGGTAAAAAATACCGAAATCAGAAACATAAATACATTTATTTATTTAATGTAATTATTTACGTAACTGAGTACACCCTGCAACAAAGCACACACATTAATCTAGTTTTCTTTTTCTGTTGCACAAACTTATAGCAATCAATCAGAATGCTTAGAAAAATAGCATGTTAATAAAAGATGCACACACATATTCTTCCCTGCAATTAGAGTTTGCAGATGTATATTCCAACTGTTAATAATATATAAAATGATAGAGAGAGAGAGAGAGAGAGAGAGAGAGAGAGAGAGTGATAGAGTAACCAAAAGGCACTATTTTGACTTCATCAATTTTTACTCCGTAATAATTTTACCGTCGTTTGATTTTCAAAATTTGCTTTCTTAAAGGCATGTTTTGCAGTTTAATGGAATCTTTAATTTAATAACTGGTTGCTACAAATATATTTATTTCCATGTGAAATTCCTAAGCGTCTCGTTATTTAATTCATTTCTGTTAATCTCTTAACTTGTGATCTATGCTTTGACGAAGGCAATTTACTATGTCAAAAACTAAAAATATCGTACGGCATAAAAACTGTTGAAAGCAATATGACGTCTTTAAGTGTTTGTTCTTCCCCTTAATTGAGAATTGCAAAAATGTCTGCTTGCTAAAATACTTTTAAAGAAAGAAAGAGAAAAATAAGAAAGAAAGAAGGGTGGGTTATTTCCTACCCCCACTGGGATTCGAACCCAGGAACAAATCATACCTTATTTCCATGAAATTTGCATTCGCGCAAGGTTCACTTTTCCGCTCGCAAACGGTTATTTGTGTTTCGAGGAAAGGTCAAGCCGTGTGTCCACTATTGCCACTTCACTACGCTCAAATGAAAACAGACGAGCACAGTGTGGAGTTGTAGGAACGGCTAGATTAGAGTCCGTGGTCTGTGTTTCTACGATAAGGAACGATAACAACAACACATGAAAACACATGTTTATTACGTAGCTTTGAAAATTTTTCTTTCCTTGGCTACAAGAATTCCAACCACTCAAAAATGCATGCCGCGCCCTTATTCGCCGAGTCACGAACACAAATACAACAGATTTAATTGCAGTATATTGAGGGTCTGGGTTTGCGGTTTAAACTCATTATGTAAAAATTAAGCGATTTTTTTTTTTCAAATTACTTCCATAAAGCTAAAAAAAATAATGTGTTGCATGTATTTTGCCTAATTAGCTGTCAGTCTTAATTTTTGACGTTTTCGGTGCGACTATAGAGTACAATATGATTACCAAATTGAAACATTTCAGAGGTTTCTTGGCTTCTGGGTTCTATCCCCGTCGAAGGCTAAGATATCGCCGAAGTTTCGGTCAACATTGCAGTCGCCATCTTCAGGGTAGCGGCTACTCACTAAGGTTCTGGCCGCCGCCGCCGTTTCTTCATATGCTCGGCCGGGAGCGTGTGACAGCGATACCAGGAACTATTATGTTCCCATAACTCGCTATGTGGGAAGTCAATTCAAGATTGCGACTCCGTCACTTTATTCGAATCATTAGAAACGACGGCGGGGCGCGAAGTGTGCGATTTTAAGATTAATAGTGGCTCACGGTCCTGAAAGTAGTTAAGTAGCTGTCGCTGTGGTGCTTGGCTTTAATTTATTTAGTGTAGATGTCAGGCGGGGGGAAGGTCACCCTTTCCCCCTCAGTTAGGTGGCTAACTGATGTATGAAAGTGTCGTGATGTCTGTATTTAGAGGCTTGTAAAGTATTGTGTCAAAAGTGGCCTAGTTAATCTCGTTGTGTGAGTGTAGTGTTAAGCTCCAAGGCCGCGCGCGACAGCACAGTGACCCCCAACAGGTATGTGCCCGGCCAGTCACCGAGGAGGCATATAATCGTGAAGAGTGTAGAGTTCCGCTGTGGGAAAGAGGTTTGTTAAGGCAGGCAACCGCGCGGGATTCTGTCAGCCCGCTCCCGCAGACAGCCAGTGCCCCGCGCGATTGCGCAGCCCCCGAAGCTGACGATTGCTCCAGTCTCTCACCGATTCTCTCGTTCAGGTTTCTCTCTCCATCAGCCTGCGCGCCGGGACCCTTAATGCATGGCGCGAGGTTCCGAGGGTACTACTCCTCTTCCCCTCCTGCCGACGATGTGCAGCTTTAGAAGTGTGTGTAACGCCGCGACTCGTCGATTACTGCTGCATCGCCGGCAGTGCCAACACTCCAGGCCCAGCGCGACGTCCAACTTGAAGTTCCGCCGTCACTCGATCCTCGGCGAGCCACTAAAGCAACCGCCCCTCCCGCCAGATGGTCCACGAGTTGGTATTTATGTATTTCCAACAAATCCAGCTGCTCATCACAGCTGGACCCCTGTATTCGCCACCGACAGGACGCGCTCGATTGCAGTTGGTCGCTGCCTCTCGGCACTCGCCATGCACACAAAATGGTTCACGCACTTTCCGCGCTGTCAGAGGCAATGAGCCTCCAGGCAGAGCAGTCAGCTTGTTCCCCAGTGATGTGCACACCACGAGAGCTGGAATACTCCTGCCTTTAAATACTCTCGCCTCGGCAGGTTTATTTACTAGAACATCAGTAGGTAACGACTTCCATGAAGATGACGACAGCGATACCTTCGCCTTCGCCGCGGCTGGTGCCTATCCCGAGCAACTCCAGAAAATGGACTTAAAGCTCACAATCCTTACGAATATATTCAGGTTTAAATATAATTATGGCTGTTTAGTTAATTGTATTGTCTTATGCCAGTTTTAATTAGCCGTCCATATATAACCTTTGAGATGTAAATTTATTTTAAAAATTCATTAATAAAAAATTTGAGCGAGTGTTTTAGTACTCGTCAGTGATTTGTGAACACTTAATCTCGGTAAAGGGCAAATTCAGGTGTTCTCGTGTTGCAAACATACCTATAATACGAAACTCGGACACGAAATATAAAGTAGGATTCTTTAAAATAATGTCTATAATACCTTTAATTTATTAGCCAGGAAACTTGTGTTGGATGGTGTGAAATATATTAAAACTTTGTTTGGTTTTTTAAATCATTACGAACACTGGGCTATCTTTTAAGTATGTTTAAAACTAAAAGTTGCAGCCTAATAGATAAATTCAATCAAAATTAACCAGAAACATTTTAAAACATATTATAACACTAAGTATATAGATGTATATTTATTTTTGCTTAAAAGTCAGAAACCAATATGTAAATACTTCCTACGAAGAAACATTAACCCAATTGAGCTGATTCAACGATTAGATTTAACAATAAAAATGTCACGACATTCTATTATTCAACATGGCGTCGAATGTAACAGTTTGTTGTATCTCTACAGTATGACAAACGCTGCGCTATCTGCACATTAGGGTTGTCAAATTTGTAAGGCCAGCATCTTAACATATTTTTAAGCTGTCATTTATTTTTATAAATATAAATTATAACATATAGACTTAAAGTACAGTTGTACTTTTATAAAGTATTATTTTTGAATACCTATGCGCAGTCTCAATTCTGTGATGTTCACGAAAGCAATATATACGGATGAATCAAGCGGGTCCACACAGCTTTTCGTGTTTACGCATTTCCGTTCCATGCGACTTCAGTTCCATTCACTAAATTACTCCTACCAAATGTCGTATACCGAAAGCTAAGATGTTTACACATCAAAAATTGGTTTTCTCAAAATGCTAGAAATCTGAGTTCCTCAGAATTTTGGTTTGCTGATTTACGAATGTCAGAAAAATATTATTTAACCTCAATGGCTTAATACGAATGGTTAATTCTTAACTGTAAACCACGCGATAATATGCTCTTAATTAAAATGCTACGATTTAAATATATTTTATTTTTAATTTTATAAAAATCATTAAATGCTTAATTAAGAGAAAATACCTTTTGTAGTTTAACTACGGTTATATTATGTATTTATTAAAAATCAATAGAAAAACCTTGAAATAGTAATTAGCTTAATAATTTGTGATGCAACCCATGTGACAACTTCAATACGTAAACACTGCGGTATTGTAGCTTGCGGTATTGCAAGGCGTGGGCATAGTTGTTATGTGCCTGATAAATGATTTACGACACGGTATCGGCATGATATGCGCGATGACGAAGCTTGTGTGCCTATACCTTTAGTCAGTCTACACAGAAAAAGCGCAGTTGTATCACGTTATAGCGTTTCCAGCTGGTCCTAGGGACTGGACTAGTATTTGACTCGGACTCGCTACCGTGTCCTGGAGCGGCTACCGAGAAACATGAAACAAGTAAAATAAATAATTCACGGGTAAGAGGTTTCTTAACTCGGGTGTTGCAGCCGCGTCAAAAATGAATAGTTCATCAACGTTTCGGTCGACACTGTAGTCGCCATCATCAGGGTAAAGAACCTCAGTAGGAGACCCTTTAAAAGGCCTGCCCACCGGAGATTTTCTGCGTGCTTGAGGCTCAATAGCAATAAGTGCGACAGTAACGCGCTCATCAAACGCCTCGTCGCCTAGTCTCTATGCGCAGTTAACCGGATCTGCGGTCCTTCCGTCGCGGTGCGCGCAATTGTGTGATTGATGTTTTTGACGTGTAACATCGTAGCTATCGATGTACGGCGTTTGGTAAGAGTAATTTCGTAAAAATGGAACAGAAGTCGATGAACGGAAATGTGTCCCAAAGATGACTGACCCACGTATAGCAACATAAACCCGTATACAGTCAATTGCGTAAACATTAGAGTACATACCAAACGTATTGGTGTTTCAAATGAAAACTTAATGGTAGCGAAACTACCCTGGAATATATTTTGTAAACTAAAATAGTCATCGTAAAAAGTAATAAGTTTTAAAATACCTAAGAAAACTGGCATTACATTGTTGGTAATACATATTCTCCTTCCTTGGCTACAATTGTCCCGATAGCTTAGTGGATGATACAAATTGTGCTTTAAGAAAATATTTTTGAAAACATGTTATTTGTTTATATTATTGTTATAATAACTTAAATACATAGCTCAACCATTAGATTATTTCATACAAGGCATGCTTATTACCTTTAATTTTACTTATATTAAATTAGTTTATTAGTGAATGTCCATGAATTCGAAAAGGTATTAAAAATAACACTTTAAAACAGTACAACTAACCTTTAATACGTTTTTTTCTATAATTTATAGTCATATAACGTGTGCAAGAAACTTATAGTAATAAATGTTTAATGAATTTTAACAGGATGGTCAATATTGTAATACAATTTCATGTCGTAAAAACAGGTCCAAAGCCGGGGGTTTAGTATTTTATTTTTTTTTTCAAATCTTCTTCGCTTTTGTCGTAGCCGTTTCAAATAGCTTAAAATTTTCTTCTGTATTTTGCTGTTTAGAGCTGCCATCTGTACATAATGTTGGCATTCAACGTTTACGATTCAGACAGCGAATTCTAGCGGCGGGTGGAGAAAGTACGGTACTTCAGAAGCGAATATTAATGACGCTCGGCATTAAACAAAAATAACTTAAGTAATGCATATTATAAATTTGTTTGCAACATGAGAACACATGAATTTGCTCTTTACCGAGGTTAAATGTCAATACTGAAGAGTACTGAAAGACTCGCGCACATTTTTTTTTTGTTATACTTTATTGTGTGAAATCACGGGCCCCTCCTCCCCTTGAATTCCGTTTTGTGCTGCATTCGACCTTGCGCGCCGCGTTTCGCAATCGCGCAGGTGCCGCGGGTGACGCAACAGCACCGACGTTATCTTTCTCTCTCTCTCTCTCTCTCTCTCTCCCGCGACGGTGTTGTTATCGCGCCGCTGTGTGGCCGCCGCGATCTCTTGCCGGCAGTCCGACGGAGAGCGACTGTCTGGTGAGCGATGCGCGCCCGCGGCGGTTGCCGTCTGTACTGTCGGAGCAAAACTGTTCGGCCCCCGCGGCGGGCCGGCGTACAGACCGCCGCGAAGACGTTGACCCGCCATGGAGGGCAAGGGCAGCCCCGCGCGCGCCATGTCGGTGGCCGAGCCGCCCAGGTCGCTGTGGGGACACCGCAGGCGGTTCAGCCTGCCCATGGGCTTCGTGGCGCCCTTGCTGCGGCACAGGTGAGCCTGCGTCCGCGCGCGCTCTCCGGAAGCTTACCGAACCAAGGAACACGTCATTTACTGAAGTTAGGGCTTATTAAGGCGCGTTGAGGGTGGAATTTCTGTACGCAATGCGCGCGCATCCCACAACGGAAAATGAACACGCTACGATACGAGTCCAATGCGCATGCGCGTTTCTGCTATAGCTACGAACGGAAGGCGTCCAGATGGCGGACCCACGTGCGAGCAGCATGCACTCGTGGAACATCGGGGGATGTACTTGGCGTATTGATGTTTCAAATGAAACTTTGTGACACCGGAATACACTTTAACTCTAATAGTCGTAGCAAGACATAATCGGAACACTAAATATAATTATTTATCACTCAAGAAAATTGTGTTGAAACAAAAATGACATCAAATATATTTAACATTTTGTATGGTCTCTACAGCATTACTAACTCTGCGTTATCTTTAATTTTTTTAATCTAAGTTTGCAATCCAAAAGATAACGTTTAGAGCGTGTATATAAGTACAAGTATATTGTTTTTTTTTTGGCCTCAACCTGGAGGTTGTGGACGGCATTTCGCCACTTGTAACTCCTTGTAAGCCCAAGTTGGGGTCTGCTTCTTGCGATGATAGCCCAGCTGCAGCTAGTAATGTCTGCAACGGAACTGCTTCATTTAGTAGCTATTCTGAGCTATGTTGTCTTGTAACCCCGGCTCTTCGGAGAATTACACAGAGCTGAGGATCAAGGCGGTCTTTCTGGTTGGCACCGTATGTCATAGAGAAACTTCGAGAATGGACACCTAAAGATTAGTACATAAGCTCACGGAGAACAAGCTATTGTCAAATTTTAAATGTCTAAACAGCACAGAGAATTCCGCGGAATGCCTACGAAAGCACAACAAACACAGTGGGCTGACAGCGAGGAGGCAGTTGCAACAAGAACAATAAATACAAACAAACAACCACCTTGGACAACACAGACTAACCCAGTGATGAAACTAAAAAATATATTCTAAACAACTCAGCGATGACAGCGCAGACGAACACAACAGGCTTCCTACGACAAAATAATTGTGACGTTTCGGAAACTGACATCTGCTCCCGTCATCTGGCACAAACGGACATTTCACATCAGCTGATTATTGGATTGTTCTCCGTGTGTTTATGTACTCAATTTTCGCTCGCCAATCTGACGTTTTTTCTATGACATCCAGAATCCAGTGTTAAACCAGCAATGGCGTATGCCCATGAAATTGTTTTAAATCAGTATTTCATATTGCAAGAATATTTCCAAGAATGTACAAAAAAGGTCTCGTGACTGGGGGGGGGGGGGGGGTTTCACGTGAAACCTATCAATAGTTTTCAGTAAAATAGACTAAATTCAAGGCTGCGACCACACCAGTTTTTGATTTTTTTTCTCCAAGAAAAGTATGGTATAATCTGCTATTGTTTATTTTGCAATATAAATGTTCCCATCAGCTGAAAATCATACGAAAAGTTGGATGATTTCGCATTTTAAATATCTATGCATATTTATTAGTGATGGGCCAAATCCAAATTTCATCGAATCCGAAACTCGATTTCGAATCCCAAAGAGTACCTCGACTTTACTCCTTGAATCCGAATCTATGTCTCTTAAGGTACAAAATGAGTAAATATGTTAACGATTGTGTTTAAACATTCAACCCTTTAAATGTTTCACAAACTAAGTTTCCAGTATCAATACAAATTGTAATTCTATTTGAATAATTACATGTTAAAATACAATATCTTGGGGATTGGTAAGATGATAGGTATGATAAAAAAAATTGATGTAGTAAACTCCAGAGGTTATCACTGTTGCATTTTTTGATTTATTATATTTCATCTAAAATGTTTCTTTGAATATTTATCTTCGAATAACGAATCCTTCGAATACTAAGGATTTGATTGTATTAAAGGTTTTCAATGACCCATCCATAATTTTTAGCGTCACTTTAATAAAAAATATATACTTAGTTCCAAGAATTCTAGTTTTGACTTGTGCAAGACAAAACTCTTCCCCATTCTACAAAACGTATTGACCGTGCATAGTGTTTTTATCACTTGAAACCGTAGAAATAAAAATCTCCGGGTCTTACCGTATAGCTACTTTCAGGAGATTTAGCTAGTTTGAAGCCCTACAGCGGGGTCAGAAAGGGAATTCATTCTGCCATATCTCAAGACCACCCTAGGCACGTGAATTGAGTTTTTATCGCACTCTTCCCAAAAACAAAACTATAGGATCACAGTTTAAAGTCATAACGGCGACAAGACTGTACGCCCGCTCACTGTCTTGGTCGTAGAGGTGAGTATGTGACAATGTCGCCCTTAGATCTACCCCAAATCGGTCTAGGGCTGTGTAAAGTCCATGAGCTGAGATACTTTTATCAAATTTTTTTGAATTTTGATCCAAAAATATTGAAATATCTCCTATTTTTTTGAAAAAAGGGGGAGGGAGGCGGAGAAGAAAAACAGCCCCTAGAAAAGCACGTGTATATTTTCTACGACATTATTCTCGAACGTTTCTGTTAATCTTTTAATCACCAATAACTTTAAACATACCATTTTAAAGAACGAAATAAAATCAAGCAGTCACTCAATATTAATAAAGGACGATAAAACTGGCGCTTCAACACGGAGAAAATGCTTGCCAAGCTAGTTCTTTGCTTCACCGGTCATAAACGCCAACAAGCTCTTAGGTAAGTGTTTGCATCTACTCTGTAGTCCTCGTCAGTAGGTCACTCAGAGCTCAAAATTACAAACAAGAAAATTTTGCTTACGAAAATAATCTTCTGCTATTTCTCCTCTTTGAATATTCGGGACAAAACCACTACGTACAACACATGTGTGCTTATCTTTAATGCTTGTGTCTTTTGCTCTTTACAAAAATTAATCGACATGCGCCGTCTTTCTAGTTTAAAGCACGTTATATGACAAATAGGGCCAAATTAATACAAAAGTCTTGCCGAATAAAATAAAATTTTAAAAAAAATACCGATTAAAGCTGGTTTTTTTCACCCCTATCCAACACAATATAAATGCATCCATGCCCTCGTGGTCACGAATATAGAAACCATTCAAGAGGAAATATTTGTGGAAAATATTATCTTTTTGTGTCATGAAATGTATCGATGATTACCTCAATTCTTGCGGTAAATTTAGAGTGCAGCAGGATCAGTCAATCGGTTTTTAAATGACTCTTTATAAATATGTATTTGTTTCATTTTTATAACATAATTAGCAAAAATTTATTAAATATAGAAAAATGTGATCGAAAACTTTTCTTTCAAATGTTAGGATATGGTACGTAGTTTTAAAAAATAATTGCCACATATATTTTGCTCTCAAACGAATTAGTCGTTTTCTGTGGTGTATGCACACAGAGGACCTGTGCCCGAGATCCCATGGCGACAGAGCCCTGTGCTGTAGCTTACAGAATACGCATCTTGCTTCATGCGTAAAGCAACGATTATTTCCGCTCCAAGGCTAGACTCAACTGTTCTGTACTACATGAAACCACTTTTGAAATGCTTATTGACCGATTTATAGGTTGGGTGCTGCTTCATATTTTTGGGCTGGGTCGTACATGAGAGGATCAACACCCCTCCTTGTTTATTCCTAGCTCAGGTTCAGAGGTTGTGCAAAAGATCTGAGGCCCAATGACTGGGGGAGCTGAATTGTTGCCCCTTGGATGGGCAGCCCTTCAGGATTTTTCTGACAGTGGTTAGTTTAGGTTAGGTAGGGTTAGGTTAGGTTAGGTTAGATTAGGTAAGGTTAGGTTAGGCGATGTCATTTTACAAACTAACCACTGTCAGAAAAATCCTGATCGGCTGCCCTTCCAAGGGGCAACAATTCAGACAACCTTTCAAAAACACCACTGTCAGAAAAATCCTGATGGGCTGCCCTTCCAAGGGGCAAGTTTTCAGGATTATTTAAACTCTTAAAGGAGCGTGTTTTCAGAAATTGTATGGGCTGCCCTTCCAGTCTCTGTACAAATAAACCACTGTCAGATAAATCCTGAAGGGCTGCCCTTCCAATGGGCAACAATTCAGTCGCCCCCAATGACTAAAATAATGCAGACGTGCTTGTGCATGAATTCTACTTTTTTTTTGCACCGAAATAATTCGCGGAACCCTCGCAGCCTCTGTTAACCTTAATTTCACGAAGAATTCTGGTCACAAATTATCCAGAGATCCTCGTTAATTTGCGCCTAGCTTCGTGAATTTACCGGATCTGTGTTTACTTCCTTTCAACGTGAATTAACGAGAATATTTTAGCCAATTTAACGAAACATCCAAAAACTTGTTAAGCTGGGTGACAATTAAAAAAAATAACAGTAGTAGTAACAGTAGCTTTGACCGCCATGTTTTCGAACCTCCTTATCCACAATAACGCACGGTACTGCAGTGTGCATGGGAGGGAGGTCGTGTGTAAAGGAGGGAAATGAATATATTTTATTTCTGTTACGGACGCATGACGCAACATCCAAAAAGAGTACCGTAGGATGCCATTTTAGCGGGACTTGGAACGGTTCATCAATCCTATTGTGGCAAGAAAATGTCGAGGTATTACAATGTTCAGGTGCAAATACTACTTAAAAAATTAATAAATATTTTACTTATAAAAAAGGCACTAGGAAGTATCTAATGTGAATAAAATGTTTCATGGTTAGAATGGTTCACTAAAAATTTTATACATAACCCAAATTCATTTATAAGTTAAAACACTGTGTTCGCAAATTGCTGGTCAGATGTTCAGGGGGAAATAAGTTGGTAGTTAATATAGTTATTTACTAACACTGTCAACATATGTCGGATATTACTTGAAATTTCATTGGCTTAAATTAACAGTAAGATTTCAGTTGTGAACCGATTTAGACCTGCTGTTTTTTTAGATTGAAAACTCAGCTTTAGGCCTACAGCAAAAACACATTTATTTCACGCGAGTGTTTATACCTTTCTTACTATGAAACAAACAACTCGGAATCCAGAATACGGCGTAATTTGTACGAAGATCCACACCGTTAAAAATTTTCACCTTGAATTTGCAAAGAGAGCTGGTTACAAATTATCAAGGGATAATCGTAAATTTACAGCTATCTTGGTATATTAGGAAAACATTCAAACACTGGTGAAATCTACAGCAAGAATACTTTTCATTTTGTCCACCTTTATTTGGAATGATGCATACAACTTGAAAGTCGAAATACGTCGTAGTTTCTACGAAGATTAAATTAATTCTAATTACAAAGAAGTCTTCGTTTATTTAAATTAAATTCTTCGTTTCAAAGTCCGTAAGTTTACTGTGGTTTCTGACAGCGTGGTGTTAGCACCGAGTCGCGCGCGAGTCTCGACCCCATAGACTTTGCTTCTCCTCTTAAGACAGACATGGGAAATCTTTTTAAGGGAGAGACAAATAAAATTAATTATCTAGACGGGCAAAAAAAATATAACAAAACATATTTTTATTTGTGATTTTCACATCACACACAACTTATATTATATGCTACAATGTTAAAAAACTTAGAAAAAAGTTACAAAAATTGATTATTCTTTGGAAAGAGTATGAAGGCGTATGTGACAGATGAAACTGAGACTGCTGTTCGTAATCTGGTAGGGGTTTTCAAAACCATGTCGCGGGCCGGATTGTCTAGTCCGAAAGGCCGCAATTGGCCCGCGGGCCGCACTTTGCCCATGAATGTCTTAAGAGGATAGGAGAGGTCGCAACGTACACGAATGTCAAGAATATGAAAGCTATAATAGAATCTGGACGACTTGACAGTATTCGATGGGGTTAGTTTTGTCGCCTAGGAATTTTCATTACAGAGACCTGAATGTACAGAAATAGTAAATACAGTATATAATTTAAAAAAAAAGCAGTTTTTCTTAAAATAAGGGCTTGAAACATTAAAAAAAAAACACACAAATATGAAAATAAATTCTGGTTGTAAAATTATTAAAATTACATAAGAAAACCTCCATGGTAGCCAAATCTAGAACAAAAAATATTTCACAATATTTTAAGCTAATTTTAACTTATTAAAACATTCAATTATGAAATTGTAAAAGAAAAGAATTTAAATATACTTATTTCTATGATTTGGTTACTATAGAGGTTTTTAATATCTAATTTAAATAATAGTACAGCCAGAATTTTTTTCACATTTGTTCATTTTTGGTTTCAAAGACTTATTCTATGAAAAACTGTTTGCAATTATTTTTAAACTATAAACTGTATTGACTCTTTCTGTACATTCATGTCTCCTTAGTGAAAATATCTAATTCAGTATTTTTTTTTTAATTCGCCATTGCAGTTTTGCATTGCTTGTCATGGAAAAATTCATAAAATCAAAAATAAATAAATATACGAAGTTAAGAAATCACAGAAAACAAGACTGAATCAGCTGATGTTGGACAAACGAAACCAACGATGAAACTAAACAAGTATTATGGACAACACAACGACGACAGCACGGACCAAAAATGTTCAACTTCTAAATATCAGACTGCACAAGAATTTCGTTGAAGGTGCATAGTCATGAAAAATAATATAACAACGCAGATGAACACAGTGGGCTAACAACGACGAGACAGATTAAATGCAGGCAGACAACAAAACTGGACAACGCTGCCATCATATTAACACAACGATGAAAATAAACAAGTACTATGGACAGCATAACGACAATAGCACTGACGAACACAGAAGGTTTCCAGTGACAACAGTTGCGACGTTTCGGGAACTGAGATCTGTTCCCGTTATCAGGCACAAACACATCTTTATATTTTTAATTTTTTTTTTGTTTTCGGAATTTTTCCATGACAAACAGTGCGGAACTGCAATGGTGTAAGTCCAAAAAAAATTATATTAAATCAAAATTTCCCATTCCATGAATCATTTAATGAACGTGAAAATATCTAGCCGAGACAAAACCAACCCCATCGAATTCTGTGAAGTCGTTCAGAGTCTATTATTGTTTACATATTCTCCTCATCCATGCACGGTGCGACCTTTACTATCCTCATAAGCCTAGCATACACAGAGGCCGGAATAAATACTGACTTATATGGGAGGGGAGGGGGAGCACCGGAAGCTCCCACCGAAAATTTTAAACTGTTAAAGTGTAAATATAAATACCCTTAACATATTCATAAATCATTTATATTGAAAAGACATTATGTAAGGACATCAATAAATTATACAACGGAATAACCGTTTTCTTATATTGAGCTTAATTGAGATAGTATTAAGATACCAATAACTTAGTCTAGATGGTATTAACAAATATACATCAGTCTTTGATAAATATTTAAAATAAGTAACTTCAGAAGTAATTTTATCTATTGCAACCTTTACCCTTGTAGGGTTGAAGAAGTGGCAAAAGAGTGTGTGTGTGGGGGGGGGGGGGGGGGGGGGTTAATGGATCCGTCTCTGCACGGCTCTGCGTCTTACAGTTGTCTCCTCGATAGTTTTATTTTTTTTCTGGTAGATAATTATTGGCTTATGGTTTGAGGCCACGTATGTTGAAATTTGGTCACACCATCTTTTCCACAGACTTTGTTTCACCTTCACTTAGAAGCAAAGAAGTATTTAGTGACGCTTGCCACGAAATGATTCTATCCAGGTTTTTCTTTTCTATTAACATTTTTAAAAATACTTTCAGTATACCCACTAGTTAACCTGAACGTAATGTTTAGATTTTCGTGGACTCTCATATGTTACAGGCCTACGTTCTACGTTTAAGTCTGTTCTTTGTTGAAGCTCGGTCCCACCCGCCACGTTGTTTAGTCCATATTCGTGTGATTACCATTGGTTGAGGGTTATTCCTGTAAATTCATTACGATGTCTCTCTTGCATTTCATGATTCATCTGAACCTTTCTCAGCAGATTTGTACTAATTTGTATCTTACACCGGAAATAATTAACGCAAGTGTTCACAGTTATGATAACTTGCGCGACTTTTTATGTTTTGAAAATAACTGTTAGTAAATATCTGGTGAGAAAATATTTGACGTCCATCAACAGTATGGACATAATTAAATAATTAAATCGTTTTTAAAATATGTTTAGTTACTATTGAAACTCACAGTTATGCTACACAAATAAGATATGTGGTGGCGGTGTTTATCATAAAATAAAACAAGACCTATAACTATTTGACGCAGTTGAGTGTCGGGTGGCAAGGTGCGATAAACGAGCTAGGGAGCGATAAACGAGGCAAGGACGCGATAACGCGCCTTGCTGCAAACAATGCTTCTTGGCGCAAATATGTGTCTTTCAAGGAGCCGGTAGGAAAGGCACAAGGATGTTGTTAGTAAACACCTGAGCATGAATGCGTGTCTGCTTGCACGTAGCTACCGTTCGTGAAATATTCGATTGGAGAATAACTATAACTTTAGTTGTCGCATAAGCTTTTATATTTATTTACAGTGAGAGTTGCCACAATTCATAAATATCTCTATAGGTAATTTTAAACAATAACAATATATCTCTGTTTAATTTAAAATAATCAGGATCATTCAAACCACTTACATGCATTTTATATATATAATATATATTATATATATTATATTATATATATTATATATATTATATATATTATATTATATATTATATTATATATTATATATATCCTTGGTCTTTTAATCTGTGAAAAATATATGGAAAATAATGGTTAGTAAAAAAAGTTATTCAGATTTAGGGCCTATACCCCCCTCGTGACGTTTGGCCCATTCTGTATAAATACATTAAAAAAAATAAATCAAATCTTTATTCCATCGTATTATAATTTTTAAATTTTATTTCTACGGCTAAATATTAAAATATTGAGAGAAAAAAGCGTGATCATTCATTTTTTTCTTACTGTTTGTTCCCTTGTTGATAAAACAAGTCAGAATAATTTTTGACGTTTAGTTCAAAAATACTGTTGTTTATGGTTTTATGTCAGTTTGCGCGTAGGATTGTCTAATTTGTAATTAACTGGCTTACAATACAATAAAATCTTTCTCCTGCATGTTTTTTTGTGTGAATTTTTGTAGACAAGTCAGTAAACGAAAAAAAAAAAAAAAAAAAAACATTTGTCTGAGCGGTTGGGCTACTCAATGTCACAAAGGTTGGCAAATATTTAATTACTCGCATCGCAAATATATGCATTGCACGTTACTGGTGAACGAAATATGTTAATGTTGTTGCAAAGAAGTTGACTTTTTTGAAAATCTAAAATCCGTCTTGAAACATCCATAGGCACGCACTCCTAATGTGTGTGGTTTCCTTGTGAATTATATATTTCACTCCAGATTCACACCCCCCCCCCCCCCCCCCAATCACATGTGGAACAGAGTCTGATAAACAATCTAAATTTGCAGGATCGAACTTTGCTTAGAAGAAGAAGAAGTAGAAAGTTAAATGAAAATGGGAGTTATTTATTTCTCTTTTTCACTTTATTGATGTTGTTCTCTGTATGGTGTAGTATTTTTTCTGCGTTTGCACATCTTAGCGCATTTCTATTCTATACATTTCTCTGTTTTAGTTTAAGAATTTTGATGTTAATGATGTTGACTTGAAATTTAAAAAAAATGTTTTATATAGTTATTCCAGAATTGATTTGTTATTATTTTACTATGATATTGCAAAAGGTTTTGAAGATACGATGATTATATACCAAAAATCGGTATCTACAAAGAAATACGAAGCGGAGTTATAACTCCACTAATTGATTGTGCTTGCTACTGAACGTAAAACCAAAAATGAAAGCCTCAATATAACTTCAACTTTAGTTCAAGGGCGTATCCAATTTAAAGCGGAAAAGTGGCATTTTTCGAAATTCGAACATTTTGTTATTGTTTATTTCTTAATGGCAACAAAATGACGAATATAACTTGATGAAAAAAAGTTTTCAAAATAGTAGCTTGCAAGAATTAGTTAGCTGTTTTCACCAATAGCGCTTCTTAGACAAGTTTTAATACGCAATAGCAAGGGAAGAACCCAATTCATTAGAGCAGATATTGGTTATTTATATAGATTTATGTTTGTTTTTTTACACTTTGGAAGGGGGCATCCTTCCTTCTCCTTGCTACCCCTGGATAGAACCCGTTGCTTTGGCAAGTGTGAGCATGTGTGAGCATGTGTGAGCTGTGTCCATGCTAACGAAGTCGCGGTCGCAGCCAGAAGAAAATAATAACCTCCTGTTTGTGATGCAAGCGAGAAACTGCCATTCTGATTGTGAGCGACAATGGGGGGAGGAAGGGGGAGTACGTGGAAGCGTGCGACGATAACGATTCCGTCACTAAAACAACGCCCGTAAACAATTCACTGGGACTCCAGTCTCAATCCGTTTGCGCTTCCGGTCAGTTTGTGTTCGTTAGGCGCTCAGGTGCCCGGCGATGTTGTTTTCTTTTGCTTTTGCGGGAAAATATACAGCTGTAGCTACTGGCGGTTCAGGTTGGTTCCGAACTAATTATTATTTTGTCTTCGATGAAGTCACGTGCATGACAGTAAAAATTTTTTTTCCTGTAATAATTTTTTTGCGTTTTTTTGTCGTACTAAATAAAGAGGGTTGATTCAGGAAAAATATTTTGCAGTAGGAAAAAAAATAATAAAAATGATTTCGTCATTTCAACTGAACGTTTTCTACGGCGTAACGCTTGAAAGTTGGTGAAGCCAACAAAATGTTATGTTGCAGCAAATAAATAATTGTTTCGCCGTGTAAAGACACAAATATTGTTTTGTATAGAATGAACCTTCTCGAGATGAGAAGAACTGGCCGCTGACTGTCCGTGTCAAAATTCATGCATGAGTTGATTCATGAGCACCGAGTTACGGTATGCATGATGCTTGAAATAATAGATAGCGGCATAAAAAGGAAAATGAAATGTAGAAACCCAAAATATAGTTCAGAAGCACAATAAAAGGAAAGAATGGCTAGTAAAACAGCCAAAAAAGTAATAGGTTATTACATAAATAAGTGAATATTAGGCCCTGCTAACAAAAGTAGCCTATATGCTATTTGTGTCCTAGTACTTCACAAATGTAAAACGAATTACAGGCAACTGTTTTGTCTTAAAGTGATGAGATTTTTTATAAATAATTAGAGCAAAAACAATGTTTTATTATTAGTGCTATGAACTATTTCAAGAATTTAGAGCATTTTTCCATTTACTGCCATGAAAATACCAGCCACATATTTTGGCAGAGAGCTAATTTTAATTTTAATTTTAATTGTTTTTGTTTGTTTTTGCATTTACGTATATTTCATTAATGAATTATGTTATCTATAAAAAAAAAATTTCAGTAGCGAAAATGTATGAACAAACGTGTTAAGTTTTTAATTTACTGTGCACTTTTCCTTCTTTTATAACAAGTACAATATGATTTTCACAGGAAAAGTTTTATAAAGGGCGCTGGATCTGTCTCGTAGTTTAACTAAGAGATACTTGTCTCGTTTGGGATTTGGCTCAGCAGGTAGTAAACCTTTAAATTGATTGAAAACGTTTGCTGAATTTGCATAAAATATTTTTGTTTCTTAGCAAAACTAAGGCGACACTTATTTCCTGTTGGAATTTTGGCTGTTTAGACACTTATTATTAAAATTTCTTACAAATTTGTAAGGAAACGTTGCTGTTTGCCTACGAGGATATACAATTTAAACTATAAGTGTTGGAAAGTGTTTAAATTTTGTCTGCGTATACACAGAGAAAAAAAAATTGTGTGCGCTTTACAAATCGTGTTTGGAATCTTGTTTCTGAAGAACTTTTTTTTGTAACACAAGTTAAACATTTCAAAATTTAGAACACACTTTTGTAGAATATATATAATTCATGTTGCAATACTTCAAATTAATAGTATAATAAAAAGGAACTGTTTAGCGATCATGGAAAATATAAATTTCAGTAATAAGTTGGAAATATACTAAATTATGATTGTCTACTACAAAAAAATTAGTTCTGGAATACAGTTCATTTATATATAATAGTGAAAATATTACTTTGAGTTTGTTTTCTCGCATTTTGAAATATTTGCACATCCTGAAATATTCAAAATCATAAAATGTTTATATGTAGATACTGAAACGTGTATTTTATACTGATTGCAATAAAAAATATATATTGCTATGAAAACAATTTAATATGGTTTTTTGTATTCTTTTTGGACCGAGGTAATAAAAATATATACAAAACTAAAAAATCTAAAAAAATTGATACTTTTTTAATGTATTATTACGCATTTTTTAAAAATAAAATGCATCATCTGTTCCAAGGAAGCTTATGTCTCTCTATCATTCTTTTCTCTAAATCATTGTTGCGGTTAGTTGTCTGCACCGGCAATAAAAATGTGATTATTCTTGGACTATGTCAAAAAAAGTTGGTTGTCTGTAAAGTCGGTTTACGGACGATAGTTTCGTGACGTCATAACAAAACATTGATGAAATGATTGCATACTTTTATGAATAAAATTGAATCATTTTTATTGAATTATCACTATTTTGTATGGTTACAAAGAAGGAGTGAAATAAAATCTACAATTTAATTGATAAATTTACTTTTATTTGCACTCATTAATTCAAATATGTTTATAACTTTAACGAACAGATTATTTTAACTATAACTTTTATACATGTTTTCTATTTAACTTCTTCTAATCTGTGTTATTCTGTTAAGGATAGGACGATGATAGGACAAGTAGGAAACGAATGGGAGTGTTTCAAGTTTAATGTGCCTCGAAAAAGTCAAATCGATGGTTGTTCCAATCGAGTGGGAAGAGAGATAGATGCGGCGCAAGCGTACAATGAGCGTAACGGTTGAAAGCGTAACGGGACAATGCGCATAACGGGACAATGAGTCCTCCTTTTTCGTGCGTGCAGCCGGCGTTCATCGATTTATTAGACGTCACGTCAAAAATTGGCGTTTAGCTATAAAGTTTAAATATAATTATGAACAAGTGTTCATATAAATAAACTGTAATCAAATATCTAACCTAACCTATACTTGAAATTATACTAGTAATCAGATTTTGACGTGACATCGTCTAATAAATCGATGAACGCCGGCTGCACGCACGAAAAAGTGTCCCGTTTCGCACATTGTCCCGTTACGCACAATGTCCCGTTACGCTGTGTCCCGTTTCTCTCATTGTTCCGGTACGCTGTGTTCCGTTGCGCTGTCGGCGAGTGCAGTAATAATAGGTTATGTTACAATTTATTAAAAAAATATGGTGATTCATATAATTGATGATAGATATTTGATTACAGTTTATTTATATGAAAACTTGTTCATAAATAAATTTAAACTTTATAGCTAAACGCCAGTTTTGACGTTTAACGTCTAATAAATCGATGTACTCCGGCTGCACGCACGAAAAAGGATGACTCATTGTCCCGTTACGCTCATTGTACGCTTGCGCCGCATCTATCGCTCTTCCACTCGATTGGAACAACCATCGATTTGACTTTTTCGAGGCACGTTTCCTACTTTTTCCTATCATCGTCCTATCCGTAACAGAATAACACAGATTGGAAGAAGTTAAATAGCAAACATGTATAAATTTTATAGTTAAAATAATCCGTTCGTTAAAGTTATAAACATATTTGAATTAATGAGTGCAAATAAAAGTAAATTTATCAATTAAATTGTAGATTTCATTTCACTCCTCCTTTGTATCCATAGTGATAATTCAATAAAAATAATTCAATTTTATTCATAAATGTATGCAATCATTTCATCAATGTTTTATGACGTTGTCACGTTAAACTATCGTCCGTAAACGGACTTTACAGACAACTTTTTTTTTTTTTTTTTTTTGTGTCATCGTAACAATATGAAAACCCAATGTTTTGTGCTTAGAAACATGAATGGCCTTTGAGGTCACAACAGCATAAATCCAAAGCTTCACAGGTTTTACTTGGCGGACATAGAGCAATGGCTCCCGTCGTGTTTATTATTTATTCTTGTACGGAACTCATTAGCTTAATTTTATCTTATTTTTCTATGTTTTGTTTTATAATGCATAACAGTTTTTGAAAATAATTTGTAGTCTTATGTGTTAACTAGCTGCCCGACCCGGCTTCGCACGGCTATAGCTACTAATGGAAAAAAATTAAGCCACATCTCCCATTTACAGTAATGGTAAATAAAAATAAATTCAGTGAAAATTTATTACAATGCTGTATAATGTATCGGAGAGAAAATGAATAGCACCGATGGTTTCCCGACTCGTGCACGCAACGTACAACTGATGTACCCGTACTTCGCTACGGCAGTCTACAGGCAGATCACTCTTGCGCCGCTCATTATACATGCCCCTCCTTGTGGGTACGCCACTGCCGCGCGATGCCCGTTGCCATGGAGACGCAGAAGGCATGAACAATGCAAAATCCTGTTCTCATGCAGACAAAGTACCCACTGTTGCCTGGTTTTTCGGAAAATGTCTTCCTGCGTAACATAAGGTACATTACTGTGAAGTTTCAAGTCTGTAAAATATATATACCTACTTGAAAAAAGGGCAATTTATGATATTTAAAGTACCCGCCAAAATTTCAACGGTGATGAGGACTGCACTAATAATGAAATAGTCGTTGCCATAGAGACGAATGAAGCATCAACAAAGCAACAGCCGTTGCCATGGTGATTTCCTACCAAAAACTGGAAATTTTGATATATTACGCCCCCGAAACTCCCCTTGGGATCGGATTTCCGCAGAATCCGTTCTTAGTGAGCGTCTACATCACAAAATGAGTAACTATGCTAAATTTAAAGTCAATCGAGTGTATAGTTTTAGAGATCTCGTGATGAGTGAGTCAGTGAGTGGTATTTTATCCCCTTGGGGGTAGAATTAATCAAAATCCTTTCTTAGCAGATGCCTACGTCATAACATATACCTGCATGCCAAATTTCATCCCGATCCGTCCAGTGGTTTGGGCTGTGCGTTGATAGATCACTATGTCAGTCAGTCACCTTTGAGTTATATATATATATATATATATATATATATATATATATATATATATATATATATATACACACATATATATATATACAATACATGGGCTACCTCTGTTTCTAATATTATCTATATCCGTTCAGTAATAAAGACATGATTGAGAAACAAATTCCAAACTTTCACATTTATATATTAGTTGGAAGTAGGATAGGCTATGATTCTGCCGATACGAGCCTAATTCTCATAAAATTTAATGGGAAATGAATTGAATGTCAAAATTTTTGTAATTTATTATATTATTATAATATTTATAAATTATTTTAAGCAGCCAACATTTCATATTGATGAGCTCGGCCAAAGTAAAGTACCTTATTGTCATACAACATTTTATAAACAGCAATGAACCATAATTTAACGAAGCTTCCTACTGTGATATATGCAGTTTTAAACTGTCTTAAGATACCAAATTATTGATAGTGTGAGAAATACGAGAAAAATAAATCCCTACAAAATATATCAAATGTATTTTAATGCACAATTTAATAAACAATTGTGTATGGGAAAAATTTATAAACACAGAAGCAGAAAAGTGAAAGAAGAACTTCATGATATCAACTAGTTAATAACTTAGATCGTTATAAAATAATATTACCTTTTACCGTAGCAAAAATCTATCTTAGAAACCAGGTGTTTTTCTACTATTAAAAATATTGGTTACGAAACTATTATACACTAAAATTTAGTTTTTATATTATATCGCTCTTATGATATGGACCTGAAAGTGTTCCAGACAAGATAATATTACGTCATTTATTAAATTACTTTTACATAAAGTAGTGCATTATTTGTCATAAAGGTGTTTAACCACTTTATTCGACCAACTAAGTTACCTATAACTGACAAACTGCTTGAAATGTAACATGCGTTTCCCTTTTAACGAGACATGATAAGAAGCTAATTGCAAAAAAAAAAAAAAACAACTACCGTAGCGCTGTGAGATAGGCGCGCTGCTGAGCGGAGTGAAGGACTACTAATATTTATGACGTCATCCTTATGAAAGCAGACTTGTAGCCTAATGAGGGAAGACGTCACGTTTGACGGTTGTGTCTATTGTACAAACTTTTCGGAGTGAAATACTTAATTAAAGACTAGGGCTAAGGTTTTTGGATTGTCACCTAAGCAATGATTTGGTATTGTTGCTTTGTTACTCACCTATTTAATTTAATTAGAATTCTCCAGACGCCTTTAAGGATCCAAAATAATTTCAAAATTAATAAACAGATATTAGTTATTTTATTTTTTAAGAATTCAGTTTTTTTCAGTTTTTATTTTTGTAATTTAATTAGCTGCAGTACCCGGCGTTGCCCGGGCTGAACACAGGGTGAAGGGAACCTTTTTCTAAATCAGATGTAGACGGTAACTGTCTTATTAATATAAACGTCAAGTGCGCAAAATAATTGCTATCGCTGGCAGAACCCGGCAGACGTTGTTCTGTTAGTGTACAGTTACATGTAGCCACCGCGAGCTGGGTCTCACCAAGGAAGATAGGAAGTTGCACAATCCTTACTATGTGACCGTGCGACGGACATCGAGAAATGACACGCACTCACTGTTTGTATGAATATACCTATGATTTTCTGTTATAATAAACTTATAGTTAAAACAAAACTTTTAAAAACACCTTTATCGTTGAATGAACTAAAAATTAAAAAATAAAATTTAAATTTTAGTTGTTTGTCCAACAGCCAAATAATGCTCCACAACTCTGTATAACTAAAAGCGTGGGGTGCTCTCTTCTTTCATTTTCGTAATGACTATATCCTAACATTCTCGTCATGACTATATCCTAAAATTAGTCATATAAAATCTAAAACAAATGATATTTAGCACCATATTACTAATTTTAAGTTCATGTTTGTTTTTTGTGCCTTGCACACCCCTGTAATATTTTCTCAGAGTTTTGGTGTGCATGTCACAATTTATAAATAAATAAATAAATTATTGTTATTAAGTTTATATAGTGATTTTTGTAGTGACTATATCCTAACATTTTTGAAATGACTATTTCCTAAACATTTTGTATTGATAATATCCTAAAATTAGTGATAGAAAATCTATAAAAAATAATTTTGTTATTACTGATAAAAAATTAAAGATCAATGATATCAAGCACCCCATTACTATTTTTTAAATTCATATTTTTATTAATTTCATATATTGACCTTCGCAATGACTACATACTAGAAATAGTGATAGTAAATATTAGACAAATTATATCAAGCACCCCACGCTTTTATTTATAGAGTCAGCTGTTGGACCAAAAACCTGATTATTAATTTTTATTTTTATTTTTTTATTTTTAAATAATACGTTTATGTTTAGTCTCAAAATAAAATGTTTCCATTTTTGATACAGTTGTACATTTTGTACTTCGTTGTTTCTCACACACATTAGCAATTACAGACCACCGAAAAACTACAGAGGTTGATTAATTAATTAAAATTAAGGTAACAATGGTTTTAGCTTACCAGTTAAAAATTATTATGAAATTAAATATCAAAAAACGTTTATGGTTTTGAAAAACTTATTTAAAGGAAGACTGATCTAAATTTGTGACTTCTAGGTAAAATGAAAGCTCTTGACCATCTTTTAAGTATATGTCTACAGGCTTGGAACCCGGCAGGGATATTCTTTATATTACATACACATTAACTGAGCACGGGGTGTCCCTAAAATCAGCCTCCAAGGCGGGTTACGGGAGCGTTAAGATTTTAGGGCTTTGACACCTTCCCTGGCACATTTTACACCATAAGCCAACCTCGGGAGCACTCTAAATCTAAGAAAAAAATTATATATTTTTAAATTTTCGAAATTTAGGGTCATTAAACCCTCCCCCCCACCCTCCGAAGAGGAGAAAGTCGAAACCCGGGCTCATTTTCCAACATCACCCGACCTTTTGGATCGAAAACACTCCAAATTGGAAAAGCATTGATTTTTAAAATTTTGGGTCTTTAACCCCCTCCCTCCCCCAGGAGCACAGTCGACCCCGGGGCCAATTCTCACAATGCCCCGACCTCATGGATACATAAAAAGCATGGTTATTACCCATAGCTCAAAATTGGTGGTTTTTTGACCCTCTGACCCCCCCATCCTCCTTAACACCAAAGTCTTACGTTAGCAAAATATTGTATTATCAGAGATTCTTTATATATATGCAAAATTTTTAACACATTCGGACGTCGAAAAGTAGGTAAAAATCAAATGGAAATATTTTATTCCATTGTCCATTCATTCATTTATTCATTTATTCATACAGGTAAAGCTAATAAAAGCGTGTTAAAAATGAATTTTTCCATGGCGATCGGTTGAACGATATGGATATTGATGCGCTGCAGCGCCATCTAGTGGACAGTCACAAAAAGTGGATAGCATAAAGGCCTTATCCATGAAAAAAATACTTCAATGTGCGGTTTTTCATGATATTCGATCAAACGGTGTTGGAGTTTATCAATTTGATAATTATCAACATTCATATTAATATATGTATATAGAATCTAGATAAATACTCATACTTCAGCTAGCCGACTTAAAATTTTGTAAGTAGCGAAGTTCACTTCTCAAAGAAGTGTTTCATGTTTCAATTTGCGCACGAGACATTTTGTTTTACTCCCATTGCACAATAAGCAGGAATAAATGTCACTGTATTTGCAAAACGTTCGTTTTCACGTTCAAGTGAGATAGAAATATTTATCTAATCACCAGGAAGTTCACGTGCGGTAGAAAACCGCGATTACGGTATTGCAAGGTCGCATAATCAGCAGCAGGAAGCAATTGGAAATTCTGTTATAACTACTTACTGAAGTGCTGTACCGAATAGTGAAATACCATTATGTTAATAAATTACTAGTTTACAAATGCCTGTTGTCACAACTGATTTAATTTTTTTTGGAACTAAATATAAAGAAAAATCGTTGGCTTAGCAGATGGTGAATGAGGCTTGTTAGTATGAATTATTTTTCTCAGCCACGCAAAAACCTTTTATTGCAGCACAATATGAACACTGAATTCAATATGAAATTCCCTTATCAGTACACTCTGCTGCATTCTTCTTAAACATCAGCATGTTTGGAACCTGAGTTATCAAATAATCAGGGTGTCCAGCCCCAGGGAAAACAGGAAAAACCTAAAATTGTTAAGGAGTTGTAAATGTTTGGAGAAATTAGGAAATAGTGAAACTAATGTTAAGCAGGGGAATTTGAATTAAATGGTTATAAAATGGCTCTTCCTTTGTCGCTAACTGGATAACTGTGCCATGCACGATCAAGTTTGGGTTCAGTATTTGTTTGTTAAGGAGGAGATGGGAAGAGCAGATAGTTAAAGGAGTGCAGAGGAGAGAAGAAAAATTGAACATAGTGAAGGATGAGAAATGGTGGATGAAGAGTGTAAGATGGAGGCATTTTACTTTGCTGACCCGACCACAGGCTGGAAGCAGTTGATGATGATGATGATGATGATGATGATGATGAAGATGATTTGTTTGTTGTGATGCTGTTCTGTCAAGTATTTTTTGAGCAGATAAGTATTATATAGCATGCGAGCCCGAATTTCATTATTGGGGCGCCTTAGACTAGGAGTATTATATGGGAAACATCAGTTTGTGCATAGTTTCTAGGATTACCGTCAATTTGCTAAAATTTCTGTTAGTTTTAAGAATAGTACACACCCACAAACACCCACACCACACAAACCACACACGGACTGGGTTGAAGTAATGCTAACGCTGTTCCGGCCCAGTCTCTTCTACAATACATACGGGGAAAGTGGAGAGGTATCATCCCTCAAGGTGGTGTATTTGAAAGATTTTCTTTCCTATATATATTAAAAAACACCACAGACACTACACATATACACACACCTATAAAGTATTTTTTCACATACAAAGCGTGCCCAGTAAAGCCATTGGCCTTCTATGCACATAACGCCTGCGTCTTCAAATATGGCCGTCGAAAACGCAAGAAGTTAGCAGTTGAACAATACTTGCGTTGTATTTTTGTGTCATGATTAGATTATGAACGGGTATTTGAACACATTGTTATTAACGTTTCGCGTCTTGCGTAGGTCATGAACCCGGCCTTACAGCCCATGGCCGACACCTGGCAGGTGTGCCACCTTCCCTAATGTTCTCTCTGTTTCTAGACGTAAACCTCTGAAATACAATAAATGATCCAGCACGCGTGTGTTGGTAGTCCTGGTCGCCGGGGCCAGTTCCTGTTTTGCGAGGGCCGCCCGTCGCTGCAATGAGGATGTGCCTGTTACCGTCAAACTTAATTCCCCCTCTCCCCCCTCTTCCTGACCGCAAACCCACGCTGCGTGCGGGGAAAGGGAGGGTGGGCCAGTGTGCCTCTGGCCCCGCAGCGGCCCAGGACGTACAGCGTAGTCGGGGCCTAACCGACATTTCGCGTCTTCCGCGAGCACCACGAACAATGCCTGCGATGCTGGACGCTCCAAAAAGCTACCGTGGCGCTCGCCGAATAAGTGTGTTATGAAAAAAAAAGTCCCAAGATTAAGTAATGTTGGTGGCGTCCTGAGAGATTCTCCCGGAGACATGAGCTATGTCCGACCGCTCTGACGCGCCTGGTGAGTGCTTCTCAAAGTGCCTTTCCCCTGTCGTTAGTTACGCTGAAACCATGTTTAAGTGCCCCCCCCCCCCCCCCCCAAGACATTAGTGTATTCGTGCAACGCTCCCTGGTGTTTCTAGCGCAGCATCGCCTCTGAAGTGGCGCGCAGTCTTCTCGTCGAGCATGGGGCGACTATGATATTCGAACGATAACCATAACATTATATCGTCCCTTAACAGCCAGAAGGGCCAACATCACACTTTTTTAAAAATTGAGGTTTTGTTATGGCAGTAATCATGGCCGTTCGTAGTATGTCCTGGCATATCACAGAAAATTGTATATTTATATTAAATAAAAAAGCATCTTTGTAAATACACCATAAATTATTTATATTTTCTAAATAGGATTTTTTTAAATGTTTTAATTTGATCCTGAACAATTTGACATTTGTGATGTTGGCCCTTCTGGCTGTTAAGGGACGATATGGTGGGGAAATGAAAATAAAGGTGTATTTCAAGACCAAATGTTTCATGCCTAAAAAAATATTCTAAAAAAAAAAACGCGTTTTAGCCATGTTTACTCATTGCAGTTCAGAAATGAGATATGGAAACAGAACTACTCGGTTCACCATCAGCGTATTCTTAATTGCTTTTCGTAAACAGCCACCAGTAGAATGTCTTGAGCAACTTTCAAATGGCGTGGGTTTACCTGAAGCTCTGAACACCGCGTGCGTGTCCAGGTAGTCGGGGGCTTAGTTGGTGGCAGGGGGCAGGCATAGTTTACGAAACTACTGTTTCCCGCCCTGCTTTCAAACCGAGTTGGATGGACTTTCCGCAAAGAAAATTTTAACCCCAGAAGCAAGCTTGACTTTTTTTTCTCTCGAGAGTTCTCAGTAAGTCTCGGATGTGTTTATTTTGTTCGACTTGCTGAGTGCGCGGAGTGAGTAGCAGCATGCCCATATATCTATCTGGAGGCATTCATTTTCAGCAGAACGTTCGGAAACTCAAGCGAATTGTTTCAGAGGGTGAATCCTTACGAAAAGTGTTTTCACATGCCACTTACATCTTAGCCCAATTCTTAAGAATTATATTCACCCTTAAAAATAGTTTTTATAACGGTATCCGTGCAAAAATATTGAATAATATTTTAACTATACTTAATTTTCTGATATTAGTGTCTAATGTCACGATTTCTTCGCCTTATTAAAAAAAATTGTATACCTTACCACTTAAAACTGACAAACGTTTTGCTATCCACCCTTACGGTTATTTGACGGAGGATTATTTAATTTTTGTGACCTAATGACCTCGTGCCTAGGACGCAAAGCTTCAGTGCACCGCGCATGCACGAGTTTCAGCGGCAGTGATTTCTTTTAAAGAAACATCAATAATTTTCATATAAAATGCATTTGTAAGTGAGTATTAAGTTCTAACCTATTTCAGCTCATTATAACTATCTGTTGTGTTACAGCATGAGACAGAATAAAGCGGTGTTAACTATAGGCCTTGAAAACATAAAGGGATTAAAAATCAAACACTCGTAGACGATTAAACCCGAGTGTTATATGTTGTTCACTAAAAAATAAACCTGTTCCAAAATTCAGCAATACGTTTTTATTTTTACATGTGGAAACACAATTTATATATATATTCAGTAAAACTGCTCTAAAATTTACTTTACACAAAAATAAGACAAACACTGTTCTAGGTTTTATGCACATTTCCAGCGGTATATGTTCTTTATCTTTGTTGTATGTGGTTCTAACACTAATGAAATAACGGAATGCATGCTTCACTTTTCAACGACATAGACGTCATTCCCACTTGTCCCCTTGAGGAAACGCCAACTACAAATCCATGCTCGGAGGACAGTGACGTCATAATTCAGTAGTCTGCAGTGCAATATGATTGTTTTTTTTTTTTTTTTTCGAGTTATGCCTTAACGTTAACAAATTGTTATGACGTAAAAATACAGTTGACTCCAATGTGACGTGTTTACGCTTCTTTCTTGTTTCCTTGTTAAGTGTGGAGAAATTTCCATTACAATAACTGTATTAAGAAATAACCTTTTTAAAATCATATATTAAAGTTATGTAGAGTATATTTTACGGTAGGGACTATGTATGTAGCTACATCCCAGAGTTCATATTAGCTGGATTGCAGTATTGGCAAGAGCGTACGCGTGATTTCACTTGGGGGTGGGTGGGGGAGGGGTTAAAACCACTTTTACCCGCTCTTTGCTGTCAAATTATTTCGTTTTGTTGGTGGAAATCAGGGGCACAAATCCGTAGGATTTGAAAGTGGGGCCCGTGGAAATTCCTTGCGGAGGGGTGGAGGAGTGCAAAAGGCTAGAGTTTTGCACGTGTGATCATCACCGGATAAGGTGCTTTTATGTCGTATACTGTCCATATTTTGGCCTGTATATATGCAAAAGCAGAAAACCTTAAAAATAATTACAGAAAAATTCCCAAAAAACATAAGTTTTGACGTTTACGTTTATCAAATACATTTCACAGTCACGATTTTGCAAGCGTAAGAGGGCTCTCTCTTTGGGGAGTTTCTTAATTTCAGAAGGGGAGGGGAAGCTGCTCCCCCTCCAAGGATTTACGTACATTGTCGGAGTGATAGTTTTTTTTTTTTTTAATTGTAAGTTTCTGAAAACCTCCTTAATGGACCCTTGGTCTAAAATGATATTTGGGAAGTGCACCTTAAAGGTTGTCAACTATTTCGTTGACCTTGCGAGTAGTTTCAAGCATCCGTGCAGAATAATTTCTTCAGCCTTTCCGTCAAAGTACGAGTCGCTTACGTCCTGTCATGCATCCTTGTAGCATTTTGAGTAAAAAAAAATGTAACAATAGTCTGTTGCTTAGGCAGCCAACTACTGTCCACATCCTTTCATGTTCATGATTCACTTGATTCACTTGGCGTGTGCAAATAAAAAAATATTAAATTGCATGAAAATGAAGAGATAAAAAATTTTAAAACGCAAAGAAATGACTACCTAAAATTTCTTTGTTTTTATAACATTTTAGCGTTGAAAGAATTCGGATATTCTTTCACGGTTAGTTTCTCACTGAATGAAGTGTTGGAATTTAAATGTGTAGTATCATAAATTATTTTGATCCCATAATTTCGTTATTTTGCTTATTGTTTTCAATAAATTCACAATATAACTATCAATATTTTTTTTATAAATTTTACAAATTAACACCTGTTTATGCAATACTTTTCAGAAATTTAAAGGCTAATTTTTATGTCAACCTAGGATCAAATATGAATACATAATATTGTATACAGTTTTAAATTAATCGTTTGTGTATAGACATGTTTTACTTAATTTTTGTACATCATTCTTAAATCAATACTATTTCGGATCTCCAAAAACCCTTAAAATCTTAGGGTTGTAGGATAATAGGAAAACAATTTTTTTTTTTTTACTGATTAATGACTTATATTCAAAAAATTACGTAATTCGTATCAAAGGCTACACAGAAACGATTAATTTAAACTGTATGCACCATGATTACATGTTCTAATTTCATGTTAGGGTTGATATAAAAATTGGCCTTGAAGTTTCAAAAAAATTATTAAATTAATACTTATGAAATTTATCAAATATTCTAAAAACAATAAACGATAGTTAATTATGTATTACTTAAAAAATGTATCTTAAAACACGAAATTATCGGAGGAAAATAATTTACGATACTCCCTTTAGGCTACATGTAGCATTGTGTGTGGAGCATTTTTTTTTTGTTGTTTTAAATTCAGTTAAATGGTTAGACGCGGAAAACATTGGCTGAAGTGTTGTGTTTGCATTCTGGAAACAGATTTAACTGACTTGTTTTACGAAAGTGGCTGTTTTTAACGACGTAGATTATGTATAATTCATAATCACTAACCATCATCGGAAGTTAATCAAGCACCATTTCCGAAATGTTCCGGGCGGAATAACATGGCGACGGCTAGGTTAAAGAGCGACTTCAACTGCGTCACAGCATGCCGTCTCCTGGCGGTTCTATCTCCATGGTTTGCGGTGCCCGCTGTGTGCCGTGCGACCTTGGGCGCGGGCGGTGGTGACCTTGAAGGCCAAGCGGCGCGGCTCGGAGCAACGGAGTGTTTCTGGCTGGGCTCTTAACAATTGTTGGATCGCTTCGCGCAATTAATTGAGAGTTCTGCGTGGGCGGCATGAGCAGCGAGGCGTGGAAGGCTTGTGTTCTGTACGTGATCGCCTCTCTCTCCTTACATCATCACTCTCCGTGTCGGACATTCTAATTTTTTTTTTTTTTTTTCGTTTTGCAAGAAGAGAAATATCGCGTGGGGGTGTGGTAACAATCCGTTTGAACCCACGTTATAATTATAGAGTCGAGGTCAAGTAACTTTGTCTCATATTGGCTGCAATCCTCAGTGGCTGTGTATCATTCTACCACTGTGTTACTGTAAACAAAAATGTTTTGCTTTGCACGTGACATTTGAAAAAATGGCTGCCACCGGTAATACTTTTGAAAACTTTCCTGACACAAGTTACATGGAACAGACTTAAGCTTACAAGTAATCAGCTTTATTCAAAACACACCCATTAATTTTCGCATTGTAAGATCAGTGAAGTTTATAGTTTCTGAAAAAGATATATTTTATCGTTATTCTTGACGTTAAGATAAACAGTAATATGGGTAGTATAAGCTTCCATTTATGACATTTGTTGCCGTTTTTAGCGCGCAATTAAGTTCACGGTCTCAGACAAGTTGGCGCGAACTTACACGTACTTTTGCTCTTTTGTCTCTCACTACGCGTTGTTCCTCTTTCCTTTCGTAAACTCAAACCTACTCTTTGAATATGTTTCAACGTTTAAAGTTTTTTTTATATAGCGAAGGTTTAGTCTTTCCTTAGCGCATGTATTCGCTGCCTAGCAATAAACCAGAAGGAGAGAGAAAATATATCATGAAGTCAATTCACTATCCAATTGCGTAATCACTGACATACTGTTACACAAATGTTAAGTTTAATCTTACTAAAGCTTGATATCGTATTTTTTACACAGAAAATTACTTTCCGAAAACCTAAGAATATCCAAAATATGTGTTTTGGAGCTTATTATGGTTGTTTAGCTTAGCTACAAGCACAAAAGAAAACATTACATGATTTGGCTTCTTCTTGCTCAGGGAATCTGGAGGAAGACGACTGCGACAGTCATGAAATTCTTATTTATTGAGTTTTATTCTGTGTTTTCTACGTCATTTCGTGTAAGGGACAGGCGTATCTTCTGGTCATTTAATATGCCATAAAAAGTTATAGAAATATTAACAATTTTAATAAAACTTCTATCTTTATTTTAAGAGGTTTAATACAAATAGGAGATAAAGAGAGTAGTAGATTAAAAGAGAGAGGAAACAGCGTAAAGGAAGAGAAATAGGGAAGAAGAGACATGAAAAGAAGGGAAAGAGAGATATGGGGAGGAGGGAAAGAGAGATATGGGGAAGAGGAGGGAAAGGGAGAGTATAAATTATAAGCAAACGATAAAATTTTTTCATGAGAACTGAGAAAAGCTCGCACTAACAATGTACGTCTACTGTAATAAAATTGTATGTGTCATAGTCACTTAACGATTTCGAACCGGTTTTTGAAATGGTTTATACGATTGACTTTAAAGAATCGTGTTTTCTTTTTACGAGGTGAAGCTTAAGTAGGGATTCCCGAGTTCTTATTAAGTAAAAGTAATCCTTAATCTTAGTAAATAGGTAGTTTTCCATAAATTAAAGTGATTTAAATTTCAGCTTCAGCTGCAGTTTGCTATGAGCTTCGCAAAATATTTTGGCAAAACGTCCACCTGAATAAAAACAAATAATTTGTCATGACCTATATAAGTTGAAACGTATGCAGATAGTTAATAAAAAATAATTTAACCATAAATGCAGCACAATTAATTAATATGATTTGTGGGCTGAAACACACACTCTTAAAATAAACGTGTTAAAAAAATTTAAATCAAATTTTAATATTTAAATCTTCCAGTCGCATTATATTTCGAACGGTTAAACTGTATTACTACAGTCGGTCCTACCTGATAAACTTAGTAATCTAGACTTTAAAAGCTAATTACACAATCATTTATTACATTTTCTGAATATAATAATATAAGAATATATCATCAAACTGGATTAAATTAACACTGAGTAGAGTATTTAATTAGGTATCTTACTAATTTATTTAGTAGGCATTACTCTTAACTCTAATAAGTGGCAATAAATATGATATAATACCTACCTAATATTTTGAAGAATAAAACCTATTAGAACATCGAATAAAATTTCAGAAATAGAAATAAACCATTTAAAAAATAAATACCGTATTTTAATACCTATATTTTTGATTTAAATTTTAATTATTTCCTAGAAAAATATTTAGAAAGAAACATTATAAAATTCGCATTTTATAATTAATGTTGGGTTCACTCAGTCACATTAAAACCATTAAATAATTTTTGTTCTCCTCATTAGCTTAAATTCAAAGTTGCTTGAACATGAATTATTCAGGAGTGTAATAATTGAGGATGTGTTGCATCTTAGATACATCAAACCACAACTTGTTTGCTCTTTTTTTAGGTACAGTATTATAGCACATACTCATGGTAACATGGAACTGTATACGAAGTGCAACATTTTGTGTGTTCCACTCTTTTTATCAAAGTAATTAAAAAAAAAGAATCAAGTGCCGGTGATACTATAAAAAGCTTTGAGTCACTCAAATTGTACCATTTTCCCATAAGTATATTTGCTGCGAGATCGAGTAATTAAACAAGGAACGGTTTGGTTTGGTAACAGTTCTAGACTCTCTCCAGAGATGGCGCAGCCGTCGCGTGGCAGTCCAAGATGACCGATCGGCCTCCATCTTGCCACCACGCACGCTCGGAACCGACCAGCTGGCGGCGAAACACTTGACAGTCGGATGTCGCTACAGCTGTGGCGGTCCGCGCGCGCGTGAATTGTTGTGATAACGTACGTGTGCGAAGGGTGCGCGCGCACACACGCACAATGTCCATCAGGATTGATTAAACGATAAAATACATTCTACGCTTTCCACCTGTTGTTTCTAACGCATTTGAAAAAAAAAAAAAAAACCGTTTCATGGCCAATTATCGCGAAGCCACTTTTCGCGCTAGTTTACGTTATGTCGTCGCAGTTCGCGAACGCCGCACTCGTGGGTGTTACTGAAACAGCTGTTGTGTGCCGTGTTGTTCGAATATTCTTCGTTCGTGCGTTTTCACGTATGTATTAATTTCTTAGTTCTGTTATGTTGTGACCATGGCGTTAGTTTATTTCGAAATAATTTCGCTACTATAATTAAAATAAAACGTAAACAAAAAAAACGAAAGAACGGTGGATTTAAGATAAGGTATTTTTGTTATGATCTCTGAACTGTCTAAGGACTTCATCTTTGTGATGCTGTGTTTTTTACAAGGAGAGTTTGCCAAAGATGATAAACGAAAGAGGCGTTCCTTCAAGAAAAGGTAGGATTGCAACACAAATCAAATTATATTATTTTTAATTAAAATGGGTTTCAGCATGGTTTGATGAGAGAAAAATACATAAAAATACCATTAAAGACGTATCTTACAGTATCTTATTCCGTTAAAATTCAGTTTAAATAAGTACACTATTATTGCGAATTTTTGTGTGACTTTTATGTAATCTTTACTGTGATACATTTTAAATTATTGGTTTTTTGAAATGCATAAATAACATTGCTTTTATACAGTTTTTTTTATTATATCATTCGTTAAGTTGCACATTCTAATACCAGGTAACTGGAGAAGACTGTCCATTAAGTTATTTTTTTAAAACTAATTTTTACGTGACGTCCCGGTGGCTACAGTATATTGCAGCCAAACTGAGCATTTTGGTATTTATTCCCACAGTCGTTCATAAGCTAGTTAAAACGATAACGTTGGACAAGCGGCGAAATACTTGGGTGAAAAGGCCGGTACAAATATTTATTTATTTATTTTTGCGGGAGAGAGAGAGAGAGAGAGAGAGAGAGAGAGGAGTAGTAGTAGTAGTAGTAGTGTCGACAATGAAAATCCCGCGCTGCATTCATCTGGATTCAAACACAGATCGCCTCGATGAGAGACGATTTGTCCGAGATCCTGACTGTAGTAATAACGGGTAAAATTATTAAACTAGCGCATCAGATATACAGGAACGTGTTCGTTATAGTGCCTGATGTTAGTTTCCGTATGAATGTTGCGGCTGCATTTTTCCTTCGACAGGCAAAAAAATAAAATAAACAAGTTTTTTTTAAATTAATGTCGTAGTATTGATAACTGGAAAGTATGAAAGCAAATATTCGACCCAATGGTATATACAGAATTTTTTTTTGGGAAGGCAATGTAAAAAAAAAAACTTTATTCAAAAAATCTTACGTAACGACCAAAGGGGTTTGGAGAGTTAAACTATCATTAGCATTAACATGCGTTACTTGATTGTGATTTCAGATGTAACAGCTCTAGTACTAAATAATATACTGCATTAACAGAGATCTCGCATTTTTTTCCATAGCTTCAGTGGGGATATATATATATATATATACACACACACACACACACACACACACACATACATACACATACATAAACCCTCCCCCCTCCACGTTCTGCGTCGCCAGTGATCGACTCTTTTTTAACTTTTTAAGATGCGGGAGAGGATAAGTTTAGGCCAAAACGTGACTTGTAGCATATCGTCGCGCCCTCTCTTGGTAGTCACGCTGGTAGTTCACCTCAACACCCTCATAACTCGTAGCTCGTGGCTTCTCCGTATAGCGAGTCGATCGAGCTAGCTTGGTAGCCAGTGGGGCGGCCAAGTTAATCCTTTAAACTAGCGCGTGCGGGTGGTTCTCACAAAGCGTGTCTTATCTACAGACTATGAGCTGCGGCCAAAAATTAAATCCAGACGAAATTTTATGTTTTAATTTTTTTTTAGCTCAATTACGTCTTTAAAGTAAATCTTTCAATTTCATTGGTTTTAATTTATAAATGCGGTTTGTTTATTATTATGGAGCAATATATAACTTATAACATTCCATACCATATCTATCAAAACTAAAAAAAGCATTTTTTTTAACAATATTTGTAATAGCAAAAAGTAATTAGGTAAAAGTTTGTGTTCTAACTAAATATCAGAACCGGCAAATAAGTAATTACGCACAGGGCCGGTGCAAGGTAAATTGGCGCCCTAGGCGAAAAACCCTAATGCCCCCCCCCCCCCTTCTCAAAATACATCATGTAAGCCTAAGATTTTGTCAACAATCAAATGTAGGCAGGCTTGTGTTTTTTTTTACTTTTTTACTTATTACAAATCATAAACAGGTCACCGTGGACTTTAAATAATTTCTTATATCAATATAAACATTCCAAACTGTTACAAAAATCCATTTTCACCTAGTTTCAATAATCGTTAAACATATTATATGAGCTGTTATGTGTCGTGCTGCACCGCCCCCAGCTACTTGGCGCCCTAGGCGGTTGCCTAGTTCGCCTATATGGACGCGCCGGCCCTGATTACGCAATAAAGAGTGCATTATTAATTTTCTACAGTCCACTAGGTGCGTGCATTTTGTTACGAACTACGAATTTAAGTACCTAGTAACAAATTTTTAAATATGTTTTAAGAATATGATTCTGATGACATTCTGTATTTGAGGGTTTACATTCATTGTGATTTGCGTAACGAAAATACATTAAGTTTCCTCATATCACCGGCAACTCCCACAGGCGAGTACTTACGAGGAAAAAGGACCATAACATGTTTACAACTTTTCCCCCTAAAATGATTATCAAGTTAGTAATGCTCTATGAAACAAAATTTTATAACTTAAAAAAAATATATACTGGAAACTACCTAAGCTAAGCAACAAATCGTCGAATTATTAAACTTTAGAAAACATGGTTCACGAAATCACCCACCTTTATAAATGAAACGGTCGTGTCTTTTTTTTTTCGCGTGTAATGTTATGAAACAAAATTGTTAACAGTTTTAAGTGGAATACAATGATCAAGTACACGTCTTGTCGGAACACTTAGGTTTTCTCGAAATGTGTACGTACGTGCTAGTGTCAGACTGTATTTAAGTAATAAAAAAATTAAACACAGTTGATATATGTGCAGACTAATTTATTGTAACTAAATAAATCCATAAGATTACGAGAAGGATTCGAGACAGGCTGAATTATTTGATGGGGGGGAGGGACCCTGGGATATTTTATCCCTCTACTACATACGTGTGTTGAAACAAGATTTTGTTTTGAAACAGTGTGAAGAACTACGAATTCATCGAAAACGTTTCCCGCCAATCCGTCGGCGAAACGCGAGACAGGAAGCTGAGCGTGCGGAGCGGACGACAAACAATGCCCCACGATCGAAGTGAATGAACATGCGGTGTCGCGGGACGGGCTCTGGGTTCAAGTATTCCCACGCAAGCTGGACGGTGCCTGGACGGTTTGGTCTAGTCCAGTGAGGGCCAACTTTTCTTTTTTCGAGGGCCAGACATGAATCAATTTTTAAATGTCGAACAACAATTTTTAAAACGAGGATAACGAATAAATACAAAATGTATAACATGGTAAAGAGAAGAAAACACTATCCTCTTATTTCACAAAACTGAAAATAATAAATCTAAGAATAATTAGCGTGAAACAATCGTACCTCAGAGACATAAGACACTATGCCCACTTTTGGACAACATCCACTTTTAACCATAAATTTGACCACCGTTTGACTTACTTTATATTGGCATACAACACTAAGATATATTATATGTGAAGAATTCATACATTATGGTTAGAAAATAGTTGAGTAAATAAATGAGGTACTATTTAAAATTCTGTAAACTGCTTTCATGATTACTATAGAGACTATGTGACATTGTGTTATGCTTCTGGGTTACGGATGTAGATGACAAATATGTATGTATATATATAATTTATATATATATATAATAGGATGGTGGTATGGATGACGTTGATAAACTTCGACACCGTTTGACCGATCGCCATGAAAATTGGCACATAGAAGTGTTTTTTCATGGAGAAGGTTTTTATGCTATCCAATTTTTTTGTAACTCGCCGCTGGATGGTGCTGCAGCGCATCAATTTCTAAACCTATCAACCGATCACCATGGATAAACAGAAGTTCATAGGTCATAGACAAACAGCAATTGTGTGCCATTTCTCCATGTCCACCACACTGTCATATAGCGCTATCCATTTAGCTTTAACTCGCGGACAATATATCAGCCTGTGTTTAGCCTGATCAACGCTGGGTGCCTAGTTGCCTCTCAAAAAATGTACATTAATGGGGAAAAGAAAATTAAAATTTTACTAGCACGTAAATTAAAGTGCATGACAATAGAAAATTTAAATTCATTACCACGTATAATTACGCGATTCCACCGGAATCCTCTCGTAGCAATTATGAAACTGACCCTGGGATAATTTATAAGGAAAGCATATCAACATTTCTTAAGCTGAGTTACTGAAACCATTGTCAAAATTTAAGTTCCCATGTTTGGCTTAAAATTTTTTTGTTCGGAAGAGTTAATTTTGGAAATGTTTCCGTGGAGGGCCTCCGCGCACGTAAGCAGCCCAGGGCCCGCCAGGTCGAGCACCGTCTCTGCTCGCGAGCGCCGCGCAACCTCGAGGCGACGGCAACAGCCGGCGGTAGTTGTTTGTCCGTCAGCCGCGCCGCTCCCACGCGACGGCCCTGACCTTATCACGGCCAACCCAGGGGGAGGGAAAAACACTTCTCTCAGGGAAACAATGTTTTCACCGCGATGTGGGATTTATGAATTTTTGGTTAATTTGAGATTTTTATGCGGAACTTTTTGTGTACTGCCCAGCTATTTTCATACAAAACGAAAAACGTCTAGATCTGACGACACGATTGATAACTAAAAAAAAAGTTATTTATGTACACGGACCTCACATAACATATAGCGTGTGGTGGATAACTGATAGAATTCACAATAGAATTCACAATAAAACATAAGGTTCCTATACACAAAAAAAAAATGGCCACACGAGCATAAACTTAAGTCCTGTCTGAAACAAAACATTTCTCATTGTGAAAACAATCTTGGTCCAACTACCGTTTGTACTTTCTTGCAGCGTAATACGCGTAATAAAAGCATGCACATTTCTTACGACGCAAGTCATATTTTCTGGCCGAGTTACTTGGGGAGTATTTTTTTTTGTCACTGTCACATTTATCTATTTGTAGTTCGTACTTTAGCCAGCCCCATACATTACGAATTTCCTTGGTAGTTTTCATACCTATTTTCTGTAGCGCGCCTGCTCTCGTGTAGGTAACATTTCAACACCCTTCCAAGGGGTCTGGCTCTGGGTATAAAAGGTTTCTTACCCTAAGTCTTAGCCAAAAACGTCATATAACGTGTTCTATTTTTCTGCTATACCCATGAGCGGAAGTCGTCAGGATGGCGGACCCACGTGTAGCAATATAAACACTTTATAGTACCTTTTGTAAATATTAGAATATGTAACAAACAGTTTGGTATGTCAAATAAAACTATATGATAGTAACACTACCCTAGAATTTATTTAGTAAACTAAAATAAGTCATAGAAAGAAGTAAACTCAAAGTTTAAAATACGTAATAAAACGTTAAATACTTAGAAGATGTAAGAACGTGACTGTAGCTCAGTGGGAATGCACATAGAATGAACTTAAGAGATTTTTGACATGGTTCAAAACTTCCGTCACTGAAAAACTTATTTTACTTTTATTAAATAACAGATTATTGAGTTTTATATATTTCTCATTAAGAAAATGTATTGTTACGATTTATAAAAAATGAAAATAAATAATAAATCGTTGTGGGAAAAACAAACGGGTTCGTAAATGGATAGCTCAATTAAAGATTTTACTACACAGTTTTATTGATTGCCACTATTTACTTCACTAACAAATAATCTTCTAAAAATGCCTAAAAATCAATTATACCTAAATAAATGTCTATTCCCCAGTCACTCGGTTCTTACACACCGCACACTTCTCTCGGCCGCACATCTGGCGCAACTCTCGCCGCAGCACCCCTCGTGGACCTCCGTCGCGTGACTCCGTCGCCACACTCCGCCGCCGCCGTCGCACTACCCTTCGCCGAGGTTCCGCTCGACGCTTCGCTCGGGACTCTCGCTGCACCCGCGACACTCTCGCGCAGACTCTCACTCCCCGGAACTCCGCCGCACCCGCGACACTATCGCCCGGACCTGAACTCTCCGCCCTGGAACCTTCGTCGAGGGACTTCGCTGCTCCGCCGCACGCGCGGCATTATCGCCCGGAAGCTCCGCCGCGGGAAAACTCCCGACTCCTCCCTCACTGACTCCCTCGGAGGCCTGCGTCCTGGGCTTATATATCCCAGGCGCCACTTCTAGAAGTGACGAGCGTGGCTGGGGCCTGTCGCGTAATTCCGCGCCGACCTGACGGCAGAAATCACTCGAAAGGCGTCGGCAGCTCGCATGGCGACGTGCCAAACTCCCCAGCTGTCAGGTGTCAGGTTATCGGCGACGCGCAGGGAGCGTTGGGAAGGAGTAGAAGAAAGCTGTGACCCTTGTAATCTACCAGACGCACGCGGCACGTCTCACGTTGCGGCGGTCACGTGACGTCAGTGGCCGTTCGAGGCCGCCAGCCAGCTCTTCACCTGCGCGCCGCGGCCCTGCTTACGTTTCGTAACAGTATTAATACTATTTATATATTATTGCTACAATATTATTAAATACATACTAGCTCAGTTTATTGTTTTTGTTATTTTATGGTAGGTAAGCCTATATCCTTTAATTTTACTTAAAATAAAATAATATGTTCGCAAGTACCTGTAATTTAAACACTAAAATTAATTCTCTAATTAAAACATACTACTTTTATTAGGAAACAATGCCCATAAATTATTTATGAATAAACTTAACACTTCATATAAATCCACACCTGTTAACCTAATGAAAATGCGAGATTTTCTTTTACTTTAAATTTAAGTTTATTATGCGAACTATGGATGTTTCTTGTTTCACTGGGTAACAAAAATTGTTAGTTATAATTTCGCGAAGTAAGTAGTAAAAAGTTAGTAATAAATTAACATATATAAAGTATGTAAATCGGTAGCATTTTTTACTATTACAATGAAATTAGCACAATCAATACTTTGAATTATCTAGATGAACTCTCTGATTAACGTAATATTATAAATATATATAAATATCAAAGTAAACCCAATTTACCTTGATCCTTTCAATTTTATAGTACTAGATTTTGAAACTAACCTACAAATGAAAATTCAATCTTGTTAGTTTCAAAATTGCTCTGTATTTGTTTTTAAATACTAAACCAACTTTGATATATATTTTTTGCAATTGAAGAAGATAAAATATCAGAAATAATTCACTAGGCTACATAATTTTTTAAAAATAAACAGCTGCTATTTTCATAATTTTTTCAGTGTTTGGTTAAATCGACAGCAACATGTTTATCCTTCCACGATACGCTTGCTTTGGTCGGCAACTGCGTTGGCTGGTTTTCTGTTAACATTCTAGGTATCGCGTGTATGGAGTTCAGAATTCTTTCTTCTCTTCTGCTATACAAGGTTTTATGTACATTTTTATACCCATGGGTATAGCAGGAGTTATAGCAGAAAATGGGCATTGTGTGTGGTGGGATTTAGTAAACTACACTGGTTTATTGTTAATCTCTGCTATGTGTTTCCGGTATCCTGTTACCACGTCCGGTATCGGTTTTATGTTTATTCCAAGATGATGTACGGAAAAGTATCGATTTGTTTTTTCTTAATTAATAATAAATTAGGAACGCCCAAACAGTTGTATGATGTCGTGATATGTTATATATATATATATATATATATATATATATAAATAAAATAGGTGTGTGTACTTATGTTCGCGCGTTAGAAGTGATACTTAACTTGATCTAGTAAAAAACTAACTTTAATTTTGTAAGCAAATAATTAATAAAAATAAATTTGATAAAAGGACTAGAGTGATATTATAAATACAATTAGTAAAGTGTAAATACAATCCAATAGTACTCAATATTATTATAAACACTTGTATAAAATTATTAATTTTTTAAAATCATTGAGATAAATTTTAATTAATAATGAAACTAAATAAATACGAACAATGTTTATTCTAATTTAATAATTTAATTTTTTTATTAAATTATAAGGTAATAATTTATAATGCAAACAAATTATGCATACGGGAACATAAACTCACTGTATATCAGTGACTTGAAAAAGTTTTTAAACAAAATTTCTATCACTAATATTTACAATAAACAATTATTTTTTTATTTTTTATTTTATGGACCAGTATTCAGTATAAATCACTTAAGTATAAGATTTAAAAGCACATACCCCATATAATTTTTATTTGTATGTAGCTTTTTTTGCATCCTGTGAAAAGTTCTTTGCATGGTGCCCGCGCATCATAAAAATTACTCATTTTTTCATAGTGCGCCTTATCAAAAATAACTTATGGATGACAATTATTAAGTATGTTAATTTATTAGCGCTTCAAGACAAACAATAGTTTCAGTTTTAAGATTATACCTTTAGTTCTCAAAGATATTCCATTACTTAGTTTTTTTTTTAAATTTGAAATGTTTGTTTTAGTTTTCATTTAACTTTTTTTCTTATGATTTGAGAGTTTAATATTTTAAAAGAAAGTTACGAGTTCTAAACTTTTAAAAGATTTATTCACACTTCCATCTGTAGATCAAAATGTTGGTCGCAGTAAAGATCCCCGGTTGTCACGCCCATTGTCTGAAGCTGCTTGGCTTCTGGGTTGTATCCGCGTCGAAGGCGAAGGTTTCACTGACGTTTCGGTAGACATTGCAGTCGCAATCATCACACAGAAAATTATTTTCAGTACTTTTACAAAAAATATTCCTTTGGAAACCAATTGCCAAGAAATACTGCAAGAAAGTTATTGTAACTTTGCACAACCCATGGCTATGGTTATTTTTGCATTTATGAAACGCGTTTTTCGAGATGATAGTATTTCTTACGAATATTGGCGCATAATTTTATATTTTAATTGATGTTTCATTCAAGCATATACTTGTTTTTTCAATCCATAGAAAATATAATAGAATATTCAAAATTTTTATTTTATTTGGTTTAGTTATGCTTATTAATGTGCGTAGTTAATAATGGAAAGATGTTCAGGAAACGGTTTACAAATAACTTTTAACTATTAGAGGTACTGGGACAATACAAAGATTAAATTCCTGGATAAGAATCAGAACCTAGTATTACTGCGAACGATATTTTGTACTGATACAGTTGTTTTCATTTAAATGCACAAATTTACAAATATATGTCATTTTACATAATTTTTCTGTACCATTTACAAAAAAAAAATACACTGCGTCCTAACCATTACACAAAAGGATACTCGGACAAAAGCGCAGACCTGTTGTGCGTCTGTTTGTCGCTGTGTTTTCCAGGGTGGTAGTTTTTCAGTTTTTTAAATTTTATTCTGGCTATTACCAGTTCCTTCCTCGGAATTCTCGGGTTGTCTATTCACTTAAAATTTGACATCATATGATTTTTGCTTGTTTTTCTGTGCGTTTTTGTATTCAGCTTTCATGTCCTTGTGGTTCTCTAACACACAGCTAAAACAAACAATGACGTATGTCAATAAAAAGGTTTTCAAATTTCACTAATTGATGTGAAATATGATGAACTAATGCCTTTCTCATTAAGCTATCACAGATTAAACAGTTTTGCGACAGGTTATAATCTTTTGTTGAGTATTCACCGTGCCAAATATTTTGTATTGTGACCAAATTGTGTTTATTAATGATATTTATTTGCATAATCAACAAGTAGTTTTGTGAACAATATAAAAATGTAATAAAGTAGGTAACTTCTCGCTGATGATGGCGACTGTAATGTCGACCGAAACGTTGGTTACATCTTCGCCTTCGACGCGGCTACAACCCAGAAGCCAAGCAACTCAAATGTAAATATTTGGCAAGCTGAATACACATTGTCGACGCACAGCTGTAGCCGTCTGTGTGCTTGTCATCAACAAAGATAAATACTGCGTTGTTCTGGATGTTCCAGAACTCAAATTCAATCCAAGGACAGTTAATGGGCCAGTAATTTATAGTTCTAAATAAAAAATAAATAAATGAAAAGCGTCATATTTTTTTTAAGATAAGGAATTTTTTTTTGGAAGTTTTAAAATACCCTTTTTTTACCAAATTATTTTATACTGTGACTACATTTTCATTACGATTACGCAATCCTGAATAAACATACTGTTGAACTATTGAAAATAAAATCAAACATGGAATACTTTATGTGGGGGGAAAATTCTTTGCACGACTTACCTATACAAAGAAAGGTTTTAATGGGGTGAATTTGATATTAATGCTGTTAATAAAAGCAAAATTTAAAACTAGTATAACACTGCTATAACTAAAGAAAAATATACTCTTTTTTACACGCTTTATATTAGCTTCACCTGTATGTTTGTTTGTTTGTATGTTTGTTTGTATGTATGTTTGTAACCGATTCCTTTGGGTGCGATTTTGACCCACTTTAAACGGCCAGATTTCATTCAAACTTTGTAGATTTATCGAGGACCGATGACAATACACTAATTTGATAAGATTATTCCATTAAACAATTTGCAAAATAAGATTTCTGTCAATTTATATAATTGGTAAAATGAAGCAAATACGTATTTGTAAAGAAAACAATTTCGCTCATGTGCGAACTCTTTTCTTTCAGTTTGTCTTTGGCGCGATATAAACAAAGCCTACTAAATATTGTGATATTTAATTAAATGAAAAGTGAGAATGGGTTATGATTATTGTGAACAATATACTTTCTTGAAGAGAATATTATTAATATTTGTAAAAATATGAAGAAAAAAACCTGAAATAAGGGCTTTAAATGTTGTTTCTTTCGTTAAATAAACACAATTACGTCTTTGTTTCATTTTACCAATTAACCAAGAGTGAATCATTATTATAAAACATTTTATGCAAATATTTCACGAAACATGGAAAAATTGAAGTTTGATTTTGCTGTGAAACCAACAGCAGATGGGAAATCAAACACCATAATATGCATAACCTCAACAGCTACACCTGATGGGCAGATTTTTGAAATTCCACTCGAACACCAACCTGCAAATCTACACCCAGCAGTTACAAACACTCCAAACTATGCCAAGGTCAGTAACTCATTAAATAAAAGACACCAAACACGGAAAATATGGATAAGTTTGACAGATTATATATCAAAAACATATTTGGATAGAGAGCAAAACTTACAGTTTAAGGATTTTTACCTGGAAGAAATTGAGGAAATAATTTTTAAGGTAAATATTTACATGGGCGGTATTTCCGAAAAAAAATGTTAAAAATCAGAAAATACCTTTATTTTATGCTCTTCAACTTCCTCTTTTCATTAAAATCGGCGGAGATAAGAAATTCCAAATACTTTAGGAGATATCGAATTTTTAAATTTCTTCATATGTAGTTGAGCGGTATTTGCGAAAAAAAATGTTAAAAATCCGAAAATACCTTTAATATATGCTCTTCAAATTCCTCTTTTCATTAAAAGCGGCGGAGATTAGAAATTCCAAATACTTTAGGAGATATCGAATTTTTAAATTTCAGCACAAAACCAGCGCATTCCTGTGGCGTGCTTTCACCATTGTTTCTTGTTTACGTACGAGGTACGAGTATCTATTTTTTTTATTGGATAATGATGTCACGTGATTGTTCGTGATAGGCCAGAATTCAAATGAACTAATACGTGATTATTTAGTTCAATTATTGTTTAAAACGGTGTTTAATTACCGCCTCCAACTTAGGTGAGTTTTTAACGTTTCTAATTTTAAAGTCTTATTTGTTATTTTGATATTGTTGCGCAAGTAATAAGTAACAAAAAAATTTACGTGAGTTGTTACTGTACATCCTTTGTTACGGGTTTGTTAGGTAAGGTCAGTTACATTATAAATAATTTAAAACTAAATAATAATTAAAATTAATTCACATTATTTTTAGTATCACCTTAGTTTGAAAGTATTTATAATGTAACTGACCTGACATAATCGACCATTTTAGTTTACTGTTCACCCTCTGTCCGGGTTTGTTTGGTCAGGTCAGTTACATTATAAATATTTTAAAACTAAACAGCCATTAAAATTAATTCAAAAAATAATTTTTAATGTCGGCTTAGTTTGAAAGTATTAATAATGTAACTGACCTGACCTAATCAACCATTCTATTAATTACGCATTCACGATTCACGTATTCACGAACACACGGCAAAATAAAAAAAATGGTGCCGCTCGAATGGTTTCACAGGTCTTGTATTGCAAAATTAAAAAATTCGATATCTCCTAAAGTATTTGGAATTTCTTATCTCCGCCGCTTTTAATGAAAATAGGAAGTTGAAGAGCATATGATAAAGGTATTTTCGGATTTTTAACATTTATTTTCGCAAATACCGCTCAACTACATATGATTAAATTTAAAAATTCGATATCTCCTAAAGTATTTGGAATTTCTTACCTCCGCCACTTTTAATGAAAAGAGGAAGTTGAAGAGCATAAAATAAAAGTATTTTCGGATTTTTAACATTTTTTTTCGGAAATACCGCCCAAGTAAATATTTACCATTTTTAAAATAAGCTTAAAACAATAATGAATGAAAAATACTAGTATTATTGTGAAAAAAGCGTGGGGCGCTTTGTATTATATTTATCGTACATCGAGCGTCCGATGGTAGAGCAGCCTACATGTCATCGGAAGGCTCTGGGTTCGAATCCCAGTCCGGTCTATCCGAATTTTTCTCACATATTGTATACACTCTCATTGAGCAGGTCCTTTCCTCATCCTTTCTCAATCCTTATCCTTCCCAAAATTCATGTTACGTAAATGTGGAACGCTTCACGTAATAATTAATCCGTAACTCCCATCCTTTCCTGCTTCACAGCATTAATTTCGTATAGTATGTAAGACTGGTCGATATCACTTGTTCGTCAATAACCTTATAGCATTAAGTCTCACTGTATATATTGATAATGTTAAAATTTTTGAATGTCATCTAAAATCGAGATTTGACTATCAATACAGCTGTACACATTAATAATTTATAAAATTATTACAGTTACTTATAGTTATCACGGAATTAATAGTAGATTAGAACAAATAACAGTTTAAAAAAATTAAAAAAACACACTTTTATAAATAAACAAAAATAAAAAGTAAAAAATAAATAAGAGTTTAAAAAAACTAAAACACACGCTTTTATAGAAAATCAAACTAAAAAATAGAAAATAAATTTTAATAAATTTAATTTAAAAATAGTGTAAAATAAAAAAAGTAATTTATTTAAAAAAAGCGTGGGGTGCTTTTTAAGATTTTATCAAAATGATAATCCTTCTACTCATATCTGTCAGTAAAATAATTATAACTATTGACACCATGCCCCCACGTTTTTTTAAAAATAAAATACATTTTTTTATTTTACACTATTTTTAAATTAAATTTATTAAAATTTATTTTCTATTTTTTAGTTGGATTTTCTATAAAAGCGTGTTTTTTAGTTTTTTTTTAACTCTTATTTATTTAAATTCAGAACCACTATCAATTGTCTTAGGAACTGTTCTCGGCTTGACGTAGCGTTCTGGGACACCCGGTATTTAGGTTGAACGCTCCACAGTTGCGTGATGTAAAATGTAAAATATTTTGATGGTGCCACAACGCGAGTTATTATTATTATTATTATGGCAGCTTGTTTCCAAAGTATTTCTCGTGGAACGTTACATAAATAATGGACCGTCGCAGGTGTGCTTGCCAGCCGCTGAAGCAGCGCGGACGAGGCCGGGTCGCGACAGCGGGACGGACGCGTGTCGCCCGCGGCCCGGCGGACGGACGGACGTCCGTCCGTCCGTCCGTCCGTCCGTCCGTCCGTCCGTCCGTCGGGCCGCGGGCGACACGCGTCCGTCCCGCTGTCGCGACCCGGCCTCGTCCGCGCTGCTTCAGCGGCTGGCAAGCACACCTGCGACGGTCCATTATTTATGTAACGTTCCACGAGAAATACTTTGGAAACAAGCTGCCATAATAATAATAATAATAATAACTCGCGTTGTGGCACCATCAAAATATTTTACATTTTACATCACGCAACTGTGGAGCGTTCAACCTAAATACCGGGTGTCCCAGAACGCTACGTCAAGCCGGACGGACGGACGGACGGACGGACGGACGGGCGCGGCGTGACGGGTCGAGCAGCGGAGTGAGTTGTGTCTCGTTTCGGCCGCAGGGTGGGGTTGTTGCCCTTCGACGTCATTATCGCTCTGGGGAAATTCGTGATCATGTTTCACTTAATGAGCATTTCATATCGGGTTTTGCTGGTAATTCCGTAAGTCAGATAAACGCAACATGTATGATAATTATCAGAAGTCAGGAGCTTACTCAGCATTTCATTTTTATGGGGAGTGGGGAGTGGCGATAGAACAACCACTTTGCCTTCTATTTGCTTTCAAATTAGTGGGAATAATAGATTTTTATAAATTAATAATTTGTAGTATTTCGTTGTTGGTTTGGGGGTGGGGGGGTGGGGATGGAGACGGGATATATATCCCCCCAACTCACCCATCCCCTGTGTACGCCCCTGTCACAAGTCAGGAAAGTATTTATAATTCCAACTATTTGTATTACTCTTCGCTTTGCCTACTTTAAGTTCATTCTTTTGTTTTCCATACATGGGCAATGCGTAAAACTTGAAGTAAATTTTTTGACATATTTTCTTATAAAATATGAAGTATGAAAAAAACATAATCCACGTATTATTGCTTGGGGAAGAAATAAAGACGGAACCAAAGCTGCGTGACGGAATAAACCCATATTTAGTAAGCATAATGTGGGGATGTATCCCCCCCCCCCTCCGGTTGGGAATAAAATATTTGCAAAATACCAGTGCAGGCAGTAGGTATTATTTATGGTAATGCAACTTGAGTTGTTACACCTGCAGTTTCAACTGTATGAGCAGCCGCGTTGCCTACGGCTACTTCTGTTGGTCCGTATGTAGGCGTCCTAGTATCAATAGTGCAATGCAAGTTTCTTTTAAACACGTGTTCAATTTTTTTAATATACTTTTCAATTCACTCCCTTCAGGAAAAAAAAAACACGTATCCGCCACCGGTCACTTTGGGAACGATTCTCTGTCTCATCGTACTCTAGATTGTCTTTATCTTCATTTTGCGTCAACACAACCTCTTATCTGGTGCATGCGATCGGTATCGCCCTCGCATTGTTAACTTGCCCTGATACGATGTCCTGCGTATTTGCGATGAAAAGAATTATTTAATTAATTAAGGTAGTTGGCCTACGTATAAGTATCCGTTAAAAAAAAAAAAAGCCACCTCGAACTGTTTTTGAAAGTTAAAACTCTAGTTGAATGAACAACTTGGGGTTAACGTCTCATTAATTGGAGACGAACGATAGGCGAAGCGATGCGAGTGGATCAGTACCAAGAAAATTCCGTCATCTCCCGGAAACGTCCGCTACGTTTTCCGTTTACGAAAATAAAATTTCAAAAAGTTAGCGAGTCTTTTGGTACTCGTCAGTAATGTGTAACATCTACCCTATCGTATCACAAACTATGTATTAACATAACACGTATATTAATACAACACTTATAAATTTTTTATTAGATTTGCTTATTTATTCGCGTTCATTATTTATTCTTGTAGACGGTTTTGACGATTTAATTTCTAAAGATCGGCGCGGTATTTACGCCTAAACCTCACAAAATAATAAGCGAAATCAACGAAATGCAAATAATCCCTCATAATCCCTAGCAAACGTTTTCAAGCGCAGTAGAAGAATGTCGTAAACGACTGTAACGCGGCCGGTTGCCACTTCGCAATATAAGGTTATCGGAAAAACAAACGTAAGCGCTTTTTAAAATATAGTCAGCGCCATCTAGCGACGTGTGCGGGTATCACCGCCACTCTTAGTCCAATGAATTATATTTTGACCAAATTTTGAGCGAAATTATTTAAAATTTTAGTGTAATTTGTTTATTTAATTTGTCTAATGTTCGAGTAGAATAAAGTTAATCTTTCGACTATTTCTTCTTTTAAACTTGTAAGTATAAGTATAAAAGCCAGTCTAGTCTTATCCAGAGTTTTCCTTTAATTTTATTTATATGCGTATTAAAAGCAGAAGGGGAGGCATTCGCCCAGCAGTGGGAAGCAATAGGCTAGATTAAATTAGAAGATTTGTGCCACTACGCTGATGGATTTTTGCAATGACAGTTGATTTTTTTATGTACCAATAGTAGAAGGGGGCATTACCATATCTCTAATACAGCTGAGACAAGCTGAGGGTTCTTCATCAGATACTTCAGACCTTCGATTTTTGACTTCCAATGAAGAGGCAAACAAAGTTGAATATTTTTTGTAAAGGCGGTATGTCGATCTTTAATAGTTTGGTTGGGCTCTTGTGTTTTCAAATAAGGGTCACCAGGTACTCCAGATCTTCGATTATCCTAGTTTTTATAGTTTTCCCTTTATGTGGCCATTAAACCCTAACTCTTTAGCAAATTTCAGCTCTCTGAGTTTATGGGAAGTACTATTTCTATTCTGATGATCATGAGTGAGTGAGTCATAAATGCGAAACTTTGCTTTCGCTTAGCTTCGGAACTCAATGACCTACAGACTTGAAATTTTATTTTAGGTATGTGATTTTATAGCTTACTGGATGACGAAAATTTCTGCGTTCTGGTCTTATCCAGAGATTCTCAAATAGGGGCCTGAAAATGCGGCGAAATGGTTACAGTAAAGGATAGTACGGCAGTGTTTGCTTCGCGCTTGACTTGGCGGGGGCTCTCCCGTGCCCCCCGATGTGTAAGTGTATTTAAAACTGTGTATGTAAAACTGTATGTATATGTATATCTGTAAATATGTAAATGACATGTTCCATAGCCTTATGGTTTCTACCAAAAGAAGGCTCAATGGAATACAAATAAATAAATAAATAAAAATAAAATAAATCATTGAATTTACATGTATTAGTACGTTATTATTTCAAAACGTATTTATAACGTGTAAGAAAAACCACATGACAATGCGTTGCACTGTTAAAGACAACTGTTAGCAGGAAGAACGGTGAACAGCTGTCTCTTCTTTTTCTTTATCCCTTTCGCGCTCTCTCTCTCTCTCTTTCTCTCTTCAAGCGCCATGGAAATGTTTGCACTCGCTGACCGCTGCAGCACTAGCGCCGACTGTGCGCCGCACCGAACAGTTGCGTGCTTCTCCTTACTTCCTGTTACATATTTCGTCGCATTCACGCAATTGCTCGCCCCAAATTCCGTATACCGAGTGCTAATATGTAACACTTCGAAAATCCGGGTGAGACCCTTGAGGGATTCGAACCCGGCTTGCTTATACACAGGCAAGCGATGTGGAGGCGGTCTCCATGCCCCCGACATCGGCCGGAGCTAGGCTGCGTCGTGCAGTTTGGGTGAGGTCGATGTTCCCAACAAGAAATTTGTCAAAATCCCCTCATTACAGCTCGAAGTATCCTTTATCTGTACTGAATCTCCCACGGAACTTTAAAATGTAGTCAAAGCAATCAATTATTAGCCTATATCTGCACCTCGGAGGCATAAGACACTACGACACATAAACCATACTTTTCATGAGAACGGTTTTAAAAAAACTTTAAATAGTACCTCACTTATTTACTCGACTATTGTCAACCCAAAATAGGTTAATTTCTTTTACATATCATATATCTTAGTTTTGTATGCCAGTAGAAAGAACGTCAAACGGTGGTCAAGTACCATTTGGTTAAAAGTGCATTTTGGCGAAAAGTGTACCTAGAGTGGTACGTCTCCGAGGTGCAGGTATGTAGACGACGCGAGCTGGCGATCCGCTGGAGTCCGTCCGCCCACTCAGCGGGCAACTCCCGGGAAACCAGAGCTTCTGGGGTCCGGGAGAAGCATGGCTGCAGAGCTGAGACTTGAAGGAACAGACGGAAAGCCACCCAGAAGTGGAGCCTGCGGCTTCATTTGGGAAACCCCACCAGGCCGGACGCCGGACGTATTGACGGACTGAGAGCGCTTTCTTGATTCTGTGGGTTCCGTTCTTGCTCGGCGAAGCGATTTGTCTGGTTGATCCCGATAACGAACGAGTCTCTGGCCTGATAACTAGTCTCTTCCGGTACCCCTTCGTGCTGCCGGCGACAAATGATCTTCTCAGAGGGCCAGGCGGCTTCCAGTCGCACGGGAGTGAGCGATCACAGGTCTGTACACTTTGGAAATAATAAATAATTTGTATCATTCTCTTCGTTGTACTTCCCGATAATCCGAACTTAGGTAATCCGAAAGTCCGCTTAAGAACTAAGGGTACAATAAAACCACAGTGATAGTAAATAATACATATAAAGTATATTTCTGAAAATTACAAGAAAATTCAAAGTTAGACAATTTACTGAAATAAGTATTACTAAACTACTTTGGTTTGGAACAATCTGTTAATTTTTTTTGTTGCCGAGAAGAATACCCTCTATGGTAGTCATGTGACGCCAGCGCCTCAGAAAAACGGACCTTTTAAAATAAACTGTGTAATCACACGTAATAATACATATTTATGTAATTTAATTTTTTTGAATAATTATTTCACATAATCCGAAAAATTAGTTCGAAAAGGGCCTGGTTCCAATCATTTCGGATCATCGAGACTCTACTGTACCTTTTTTTGTTTACGATTTAATCATTTTCGAAAATTTCTAGTCTAAAATACTCTTGAAATGTAAATATCACATTAGTTGGCGACACGCGATGTAGCCTAGGTAAATTTTTAGAGATGCAATGAAATTGGTCTCGAATTCAACTGTTGTCAAAAATAGTATCTAGCTACCAATGGTCTACGTATTCTGTGTCACTGTTGTTCTGTCAACAGTGTTCATAAACAAACATGTGTTGCTTTGCAAGTGAGAGCAAATGGTTACCACTTGTACGCCTTTTGGTAATCCCAGTAAGTGCTGTATCTGAGGAATTTGTTTTTGCATAATACCATTTAATATAAATATAATGTATATATAGTGTACCTACATATATTCAATGATAATACGGCAGTGTGATATTTCAAGTAGTTTCGCGGTATTTAACCATTTAAACAGTTTGATTAGGTTAGTTAACTACATTAAAAAAAACTATATAATGGTATTTCGGTTGGTTAGGTTAGATAATCGAAATTAAAAATAACCTACATTTTGCGGGCCAATAAATGCACATAATTAAAAAATTACCTTTTTTGGATTTATTTTCCACGGAAAAGCCGCATTTACGAAGAATTGCTAGACTTAATGGAACTGTCAGAGACAAGTTACACGACAGACTTAATTTTTCAGAGTGTAGCCTAGCGGGATGAAAGGGGAGAATTACCGCTACAACTAGTTTTCCTGGAAAGGATGTAGCGCTCGGTTTCGGCAAATTCCCCTCACTTCACGCTCGAGGGAGGATCTAATTCGGTTTAATTATTCAGGAACTGTTGCCCCTCCCCTTCTACCCTCTTCGCCCTTTTTCCGACACACGAGGCAGATTGCTTTTCGCAGCCACAGCCCGCCATGCCATGCGGTACAGTCCCTGCCAGAAAGATGTGTTTCGCGTTTTCTCCCCTTCGGTCTACGCCGAGCTTTACGAAGTCGGATAAGTAGACCCGCGAGTATGAAGTACAGTCACGTGGTGCTGGGTTGTCCCCGCGGTTGCACGGGATGTTCCGAAGTCGGTGTTACGAAGCTGGCAGGCATGATTAGAGGCACGTGTTTTCCGCTCGTAGGACTGCAGTAAAGCGAGCCCGCGCCAACAGTCTCTTTGTTCTAATTGGCGGCCGACCTCGAGGGAAGCTTTTGCCGCCAGCAGACATGTGCCGGAGGGAGAGAGACTCGACCAGTCACGAAACACAGACGATGTTACAATGTTTCTAACACACAGCTGATCTCGAAATCTTTTCGTGAAAAATACCTGCCCCTAGGTACTACGATCATATTGTGGGGTAATGGGCACAGAGGGTCGGCCAGTTATCGCCATGTCTGGAACAGGGGGTGTACCATGATGAGATGATACTGCGGTGGTATGCCGTTTCATCTCGCAGCATGGAGCTAAGGAGGGACGACACACAAACTCGGCACTTGACCCAGGGAAGGAAAAATATTCACGGGTGGAATATCCCCTGCTCGGTCGGGAACCGAAACCCGGTACATTGTCTCGCCAACCCGAAGCTATAACTAAGACCATGTATTTTTCGCGGGGAAAAAAAAAATCTGTTCGCTCATTGCCCTGCGATAAGGTATGCCAGCGGTTTGTTACCTCACTTGACCGGGCCATTCATGTTGTGAGTCTAGCAACAGTTAAAATGTAGCCTACTTGAAAGAAACCCTACCAACCACGAAACACAGACGATGCTACAGTGTTTTTAACTCTCAGCTAGCCTGGAATATATTTTCAAAAAATAAATCCTCCCCCTCCCCACGCGATAACCATTAAGCAACATGTCTGACGCTGGCGGTTGAGCATCTTCATGTTACTGCAGCCTCGGAGCCAAGTTCAGTTCAGAAACTTCTGCTTCTGGAAGGGATTTTTTTTTTTTTGCTAGCTGCTGCGTTTCAGCTTCACACGGCGTGCGATTATGCACGCTCCGGTAGAATCTGCGCTGACTCAGTGCTTGTAAATACAGGCTGTGTTGAGGTCTAACTCGCGACTGTCACCTCACGTGGTTATGTAAAACACAACGATAGCGATCACTACGAAGACCAGCGCTGCTACAAGAGGTCAAGAAGGCTGGCGGTTAGATTTTTCTTTTTAAAGTTTTCTTAGATTACATGTTACGAGTTCATAGGTTTCGTAAGCGAATACTCTGTATAAAGGCCTAGTTATTTAGTCCTATAGAGTCAATCTCTTGACGGAAACTTTCAGTTAATGCTCGGTCAGACACGCCATGTTTTTTAAACATTACTTTTATTTAAGAGGTACTTTTAAAATTTTAGTCTTTATACAACACTTGAATTAGTTGTTCTGCGACGAATATTTGCAACAGATATTCACTTAGCGTACTATCATAGTGTAAAAATTTACGCAATTCTTCGTAATTGTCTTCACTTGCTGCTTGCATTCATATTATATACTAAGTGAATATCTGTTGATGTTTGTGACAGAACAAATGAAATGTAAGTTTAGAGTTGGAATTTTAGAAATAGTAATGACGAAGAAAATAACTCGAAAAGGCGTAAGAGACCGAGCCGTATTATCAGACTATAACAAATAAGCTTGGAAATTTGTGTTATGTCTTGCCATGGCAATAATTTGGGTAAACAATTTAAAGTGGAAATTTATAGGAAAACGGTAATGAATCCAAAACGATAGGAGTTTGTGACCTGTAATTCCGTTCAGGTTATCATGACTACGCCTTGCTCGTCGTTTGAGGCTGCCCTAGTTTCCCGATGTCGTATCCTGTCCCCTGGGGCCCTGGTTCGATAACTTCCGTATCCGCCGAGGCGCCGAGCTGTCGAGGCTAGGCATCTTGGTGGGATTATCTGGAAGACGGTCTTATTGGCAGGTTGATAACCTCTTCCAGGGCGAATACTTTTGTCGGGCCTACTCCCCATTACTTAATTTACAACTTTTCGAACACCACGATTTTCTTTTCTTTCTTTTAATTTAGTTTGTAAACGTGATCTGCGCGTGTAGCTTTGACTTATAGATTTACAGTGAATTATAGCAACACACTTGTCGTTTTCGTCCTACTATCAAGGTAAATTCACATGTTAAAAAAAGTCTCGAAACTCGACCGGTTCCCGGGCGCAAGGGATTTAGCCTCCCCCTTCTCCATAATACCTCTCCCCCTAACAGGGGCATATCCAGGTTCAAATTTGTGAGGGGCGATTTGTGAAAAGAGGGATGGAGAAAATCTTCGAAGGATTATGAGGTTAATTGGGGTTCAGATATTTTGGAAAGTAGTACCCCTGAAGCTATTTTAACGCATTTACGACTTCATGAAATAATTATTTTTTTTAAATATCTACAGATATTTTTAGTTAAGAGGACTGTTGAGTAGTAGTGTGGTGTCGGCACAGGTGTCCGCCATATTGGATTGTGACGTCTCGGCGGATATCTGGGACGAACTTGACCTGGACCCGGCCGCCATAATGTAATCCGCCATCTTGTATTATCACGTCACAGCCGCCATTTTGTTTTGTATAATTCTCCACCATCTTCTATTCTCAAGGTCATTAGATACCAGGTCATCTCATCCCGCTATTTTACTGTTATTGGTCAATCGCGTCTGACGTACATGCTAGACCATATTGCCGCGGGAATTCAAATTAATCACGTGTCTAAATGGCACTTTCTTAAATTTTCCGATTCACATAGACTGATGTAATTTATGTACAGGTTAAATGTATTACGTGTTTCCGCTAGTAATATATTTAATCTTTGTTATGTTGTCAGTTATTTAATCGTAAATTAGGCTCAAATGTGTATTTTAAAATCTAAACTGGTGTTGTTGGTAAACATTGTGATGCGTGCTGTTCTTGCAATATTCACAACATTGTGTTATTTAATGCTAGTTTGTTTATGATTGTTACCATTGATAAGTAATTATATTCAATATTACATTTAGCTTCCTTGCTAGATGTTCAAGTGTCAACATGTTATGTTCATTTGCAGTAGGTAGTAAACAAACTTTGTAAGTGTATTAAGAATATCATACAATATAACAAGTTTTATGGTAATGACTATCCTCCAAAAATTATTCTAAGAATATTTAATGGCCCTTTAACTACCAAATTTCATATTTGTGTGCAGTTATATGATTTTGTCTAATCCATTGCATTCTAACCTGTGGATCTTCCACATGTGATCCCTCTGCCCTTTAAATATCTCTGAGCTTTCCAAAATCCCCTCCCTTTAATTACCTTAACCTATTTCACCATTCTTTCTTTCTCCTCCTTTACAGTGTGTCCCACACAAGCTCCATCATCATCACTGATGGTCTATGCATCTTCCTTCTTCCGTCATCGTTTCTCCTCCGATATTTGTCACTTATCTCACTACATTGCATTGTACCTTTATAACTCTTAAATGTCCATCGCTAGGTACGAGTCCCAAATTCCTGTGGCGTATTCCATATCTGGTTATCACCAGCATGGAAGATGCCTTTTCATTGACTTTTATTTCTCTCCTTTAGTGTCATAGCAGTTAACCCCAGACCCCTACTCCCTTCTTCACCGTCCGCTATTTTTTTTTTTTTAATCTACTCATTATGCTTTCCCAGACATATTTCATTATGAACAGCAAGGGCCCCATGGCACTCCCCTGTGGTACATACTCCATGTCACCACTCCCTGTTCCTACCATTAATTTCATATTACTTAAGTGAGCTAGTAATTTTGCATAGAAAATTTTCTTACAGACCTGTCATTTATAATTATTAATTTAAGTAAAAATTTTAAACTGCACTCTAAAGCTGTCTGGCCTACCATTAACCATGTCCCTTTCCATCAGCTGTAATTCTTAAGAATGGTAACACCTGAGTAACATGGTAAATGATCACTATGTGAAAGGTTTGCTAGGTTAACTAGGATCTGTAATTCTGAAAAATGGTAGCTCTAAGTGAAAGATTTATTAGTGTAAAATAAAATAATAACACAATTATTTTTTTTAAAGTAATTAATTCTTTAAAAGAGATGTATTTCTCTGCTTAAAATCTTTCATTTTAATCCTTACTCAACTTATTTACCAAAAACTAATAGTCTCCAAAATTACCACATATACTATTATATTTTGATAAAAAATCTCAAATTAAAATTGCAAAACAAACTCCCAGATCATTTACCATTATAAAAATATTTTGGTATTTTGGCATTCTTGGCAGGTACATGTTTCCAAGCTGGTATTCCTAAATATGCTCCTTTCCCACTACGGCCACTACTTACGCACCATAGTGCAGGCAGTAAGGCATACTCAGTTTCTGATTTACCTGAACACTTCTGGAAGAAAACATGCCTAAAACACTGAAACACTTTATTCCTACCTTGTGATACTTTCCAACAAGTGGTCCGCAAATATGTGGCTTAAAACACAAATATCACAGACCATTGTTCAAAGTCTTTATTACATGATACATCACTGGGTAATTTTATTTCATCTCTTAACATTGGAACGTAAAATTGTACTAAGCCGGTAATGAGAAACAGTATCACATAAACATCATTTGCAGTTTAGACAAACATAATTTTTTTTGAACAAGAGTAACTAGAATAAAAAAATATACTATTTCTTTTAATTTGTCAGAAAATTAAACTACTGGTAGAAGATGGAGCATGAGAATAGTTTTTTTTATTTTCTAATCAGATGTTCACAGTAGTAATCATATTTTGAACTGTTAGTTACAAAAAATTTCACCACAAAATGCCAAACTTCAGCTGTAAGAGGTAGAAAAAGAGGCAGGTTTTTTAAATGTGTAGACAGTGACATTCCTCTAGTTTCAAAGGTTAAATGTGCAAAACTTTATTTGTGTAGAATAAAATTGTAGATTTGTATAAAAAAAACAGCATGCAAACAAACATATACACTTACGGGTAATTTGTATCAATATAAATGTTTATTTACATGTTCGTTATTAATCTCCTTGATTGTGTTTGTAAGATCAATTTATTGTTACAAGTAAAAAATATATAAATGTTGTAAGACCACCTAGTGAAAAATGACCAAGCTATAATAGTAATTACAACAATTAGGTGAACAAATAACCATCAATAATATAATCCTCTATAACTCTAGTGTGTTAAAATGTAGTAAAAATGTATGTACCTACTTAAAATAATTCTTAAGTGACAGGATTTAAAGCTGGAAACTTGTAATCCATAACTACGTACAAACCACTGAGCCAAATAAACATAATAATTTACTGTGAAAAATATTTCATTGTAGGTAAGTGTTTATATCCTAGGAGTGTAACATCTTTTAAAACTTGCAATATTTATTTTTGTGACTATTAAATTTATTACTAAATGTACTCGTGATTATATTGATGATTTGCATTTCGAAGTCACCATTAATTTATCAGATTTTCATTATTTTTCATGCACATACATTTCTCCATATCTTAAATTGTTTTCATTTTATTAGATGCAGTCTGTATACTCTCATCATAATTCTTTACAGCTAGAAACAGTAACAAGGTAATTTTTCTCAAATAATTCATCAGAAATATTTCAACACTCCAAATCTGATCCCAGAACATAATTCATTACATCAAAATTCAGTATTTAACAAAATATATAGGTAATCCATAATAATCTACATTTACTTATGCCTATTATAAATTGTGGTGAGTAAGAAGCTATAAAAGAAATACAATTAGTCACTATGTTCTGTCATACAAACTACATCAATTGACATGATTTTTTTCTCTAAATATTTCATCAACATAAATAGGCACTTCAAGTATGTTTTATAATGAACACATATTTGAAAGATAAATAAAGAGTTGACAAAAAAATACACAACACTTTATTTTTTACTACAGGCATTATCTCATTACTATTTTGCTTTAATTGCTTTTTTCAATGCAAATGTGTAGGAATTGTTTTCCCAACTTGTAGCTGATCATTTATTACATTAATTTACATAAAAAGTAATTTAATATTTTTTCTGTAATTTTACATATTTGCGAAGTTTCAAATGGTTTAGCGTTAAGTCTCCTTAATGAAATATGTACATAAATAAATTTTTTTACCAAGATATTTATGTAAATGATATAACATTATTTACATTTTGGTTAATACCACCTCTATTAAATGTTAAATTTATTTATTATACTGTTGTCATTAGTTTTTTTTATAAAAGTCATTTCACACAAAATCCTGGATAAAAAGAATTAGTGTGGCAGCTAGCCATGAAAATTAATACCATATGTTCTTTATCTCTGAAATTTATATGGCATATGTATGTATGTGTGTGTATATATATATACATACACACACACATACATAACTATATATTTGTACGAATAAAATATAAACTGCAAGGCTTTCAATATTATTACACTTGAATGTGATTGTTAAATGGACAAAGTCATAAGACCCACTTGGCTGACCCAGCCACAGGCTGGAAACAGTGGATGATGATGCTTAATATAAATTTTGGTGTGTGGTAGACAAATACATGTTATAAATTGAGGTAAAACTAAGCATGACTCCCTAAATACTTCATTTGGAGCTAACAAGACATATTTTACATCACTAGATTATTACTTGTTACCATGGGCACCCATACCTGGGGCAAAGCAACCCCCCCCCCCCCCACCCTTGACAGAGAAAGACAAAAATGTAGTTACGTAAAAGTCGTCCAACACTGAAATATTTTCACGTAGAAGAATTTAAATATATGTGCCTACTTACAAATCACCATTTGTCTTCCAAAATATTTAAAACACCATATACCTCCAGATCTCACTTCCCCCTCCCCCCCCCCCCCTTCAAAATATCACATGGGTGCACTTGCTTGTTACATAAGTATACAAACACATTTGTAACTTTTCCATGCATCTGAATTACTTAGTTTGATATGCTACATATTTTCTATTCATGTTGAAAACAACTGCGGTTACGTTCAGGTTTTTTTTTTGTTAAACTGCATTAAATCACTGTGGCCCAATTATGACAACAAAACATATTAAAAATTATAAAATGCACAAATATGTAAATATAATAAGAACATAGACAATTAAGTACTTGTGAATGTAACAAGGGACAACTCTTTGCAATATGTCCAGAGTTATTTATTTAGTTTCAATTTAGTGAAAAACCAGAGAAATAAAACAATACAATGAAAGAATGAGTGATCTGACAAGCTATGGAATGTTTGCTATTTAAAGATAAACAAAGCAATGACAAATTCATTAAACCAGAAAATGAAGTTCATTAGGTGTGGTTCACATCAAACATGCTTTTATTCAATGAACGACGAGCAATATCAGGAGCCTTATTGTTTTCCTACAAACATAATACATCCAATAACATTTAGTCCTGTCAAACAGTTTTAGAAGTTCTATCTTGCGAAGTCATAAGTTTTTGTTAAACACTTCTGTAGCAAACACACATTCTGAAATTATCCATCACTGCAATTTACATGTAAATTATTTCATATGAAATACAAAAGATTACTATCCAAACACAACCCACAATTTTTTTTGCTAAATCTAAATTAAATGACACTTCCTTCAAAAAAGCTATAAGCCTACTATTTATGTTACAATTTTTTTCATTTTCTTGCACACTTTGTTGCTGCTTCTTCCAACACGTTTTTTACTTAGCTGTCGATTGAAATGATTCAATCTTAAAAAAGTCCTTATTCTTACAAATGAAGCAACCAATTTCTTCTCAACAGCAGGCATTTTTACATTACTAAACCACAGCACGAAGACAAAATCAAAACAAGCACGCAATTTCACAGTTTTGTTTACTTTGAAGGTCTAGCGGATACGTCATATCACGGAAACACCCGAACGACCAAACTCGTTTTTCTTCTGTTGAGACGACCTGGTATCTAATGACCTTGTTCTATTCTAGAACTTTGCGCCGTTTTGAACCACGACGGCACGTCCGCCATCTTGTCACGGAGAGCAGCTGGGCTGGAGGGGGAGGGGGAGTGGGAGTGGTCCCCCCTCGCTCCCCCGCGCCTAGGAGCGCCGCCAGCCCAGGCGAGTGTCGGCGTGGACTCGCGGGCGCAGCTCCCGTGCGTCTGGCGAACGGAAATTTGGTTATGCGAAGCAATATCGAAGGGGAAGTGAAGGGAAATGAAAGTGATGGCGATTCGTGCTGGTTTAGGTGTGTCGAGGGTTTGTACAAAAAAAAATCTTGCCATTCGTAAACTACTATATTCGACGTCTTTAACGTTCGTATGCCTAAACAACAAAGACACTAACTTATTTTGTATGTGAATTTGGCAAGTTCACCACGTTATCATGGTATGTATATATATTATTTAATGAAGAGACACTTCATGATAATGAGCTCCATTAAAAGGTACCAGTAATTTAATACATGTACTATCGTGCATTCCAACCAATCAGGAACACTTTTGAATTACTGACAATAATTTTAATCTAGGCAAGAAGTTCTATGATAAAACCACATAGTTCTTAAAAATAGACGCAGTTATGTGATCTTGGTTTTATAAAGATTAATATTTGGCAGTTAATTTGAAAAATTAATCAGTATGGAAAATAATAATGCAAAATTATGCAGCTATGACCCAATGTAAAATTTCATTCGCAATGCTTCATGAAACTGGCTGTAAGCCAAGGAAATAGTTTGTTTGTAGTAAAATTCCTGATTGCATAACAATGCGTCAAAATTATTTCATGTAATCGGATTAACCCCAACGTAGTTGGTGCCGGCAAGAGATCGTGTAGATTTTTTAATTAATTAAATTTAATTGGGACTTAAAAGCCCCTACACACGATCCGATGGCATTACCATGCCGCGATTGGAAATAGCGTATCTATTTCCAGATTCCCGGAACTCATGTCCAGTACTGGTTCTCTGGTGTTTGGCATGTAAAAGAACCATCCAATCTCCTAATCGGATTTATGCCCTGGACGGGATCAGTTGTCCGAGGTAGTTAGATGTAAGTGCGGGTGTGAACCTTAAAGTTGACAGTTCGGTCTTAACCAGGCGGAACTGTCGTGTGTGAGAAAGGACGGTTGACTGATCAGTCGGAACTGACAGACTGACGAACTGATGGTTTTCCTTCAAATCTGACTGTAGGCTTGAGAGCCCTCAGTCCGAACTGCCGTGTGTGGGAACAGCGTCTCGCCAGTCATAACTGTCAGTCCAAACAATCAGTCCATCACCTAAATATAGTTTCAGACATTGTTGTTTATACACTTTGTTTGCTTTTCTATTTTTTTTTACTTTTTCTATCTAAAAGTGCAACTGCAAAGCAAAATCCAAAGTTTCTTCCGTATTCCACGATGAAACGATACATACAACAGCAACAGCAACAGCAACCAACAAGACTGATCGTGTGTGAGGAAGGCCTCAGTTCTGTCCAAACTGCCAGTTCGGCCTGTTCAGTTCGAACAGAGCACAGCACCTGACTTATCGTGTGTAGGCCTTAACATGTCTGCAACGAGGTCATGGCGACACGCGACAGATACCTGGGGTATCGGCCACAGCGCACGTTAATGAACCATTTCAGAACTTGCCTGGCGTGTTCTAGTGATCTCTGGAAACAGGTTTCACAAACGTGAGGAGCGAGATTAAGACCCGTTTCCCCTGAAACGTGAGCTCTAGTGTCTCACGGCGCCCGCCTACCTGGGCACACACGCGGTGTGCACAGCTTCAGGAAATAACCCCGGGATTTTGAAAACTGCTCAAGATATCAAAATGGGGTCTATTTACGTAAAATAATTTAAGAATACGCTGAGGTTGGATGAGTAGCGTTTTTAGTTTTCAAACTCTGTTTTTAGAAATGTGAAACAGCATCAAACGCGCGTTTTCAGGATAATAGTTAGGCAAGGCGTGAACACCCAGTACAGATTATTGAAAGCACTCATGGGCTTTGCATTACACCTTTATCTTCGTTTCTCTGACATCTAATGTTATGGTACTGCTGAAATCTCATAGTTCTATGCACTACGAGGAGACTGTGCGCTAGTTCAGAGCCTTGCGCTTAGAGGCGGCACCACGCTGGAAGCACCAACGAGCGTCACACTTATGCACTCCGCCTCAATAACACAAATACTCCCCTGACTAGGCCCTGACACACTCTCAAACTTTTCCTTCCAACCATATTTCACAACAAAGTTTGAGGTGTAATTCTGGAAGGAATGTGGCTTACAATTTTCTTCATTAAATAAAGTGTCAGATAACCTCAAAAATGTATGTAATATCACAGTTTATTACTGGACTAAGCCATATTTTACTTTACAATTTTTACTTACGTTAAAATAATAATTATTGACACTCTTCGATGGAAAATTTAGATACATTTTTGTGAGTCTCCTAACAATTAGAACAATGTAATTTTAAATAAATTAAATACTCCTTGCATTATAAAATGGATTCATTGCGATATTTAATTTTAAAGTCACATCATTCACATTTTTTCCCAGCTAAGTTACTTTGCAGTCAGCAATCTTATGAACGTTATTTTGCCTTCATAACCTCTTTATTCGTCCGCCAACTTTTTAAAGATTTTGGAGGAGGGGGGGTGGACGGAAACATATACAATTTTCACTTTTCGGGAAGCACGATTCAGAATTGGCTGATTCCATCGAACATCCAACAAATTCTAGAACACGTCATTTACATAAAATATTTTATGTTAACTCCAGGAGAGTTTGTCCCGAGTTACTCAGAAATGAGTTCCCGAACGTGAAATGTCCATCACCGGACTACTCCACCTGCCCGGTGTTCGGTGTTTGGTATTGTGATATACTGGCTTCTCGACTCAGGAGAGCCCGACTGCTGCTGGGCTGTCGGTACCTGGTTTCATGATCGGCAACTCGCTCTCAAACCAAACATGGATTGGAAGTGCGGTGGCGTCGATCGCGTATAAGCGGGATATTCACGCATTTACTTTTTAAGATCCACTTGAATTATTCTTAAAGTAAATTAAATGTTTTTGTTTAACTGCTAGTAGTCCACTATATGCAGTTCATTAAAATATGAGATTTAGATTGCATAAATAGAAGGTAGAAATGGTTATGTCCGGGCGAACGAGCTCTACAAGCGCTAAGGGCGACACTGATTCGCGCAACACATGCCTCTTCGCCTCTACGTGCCAGGTAGGCCTATAACGCGTCTCTAGATGCTGTCCTATAATTTTATGCTGGAATATCAAAGATAAAGGTTCCCTTCACTTACCTATACCCGTTACATAACTAGGTTTAGATTCACGCCTAAAACAGGTCTGTGATGACACCCGTGAAAACACCCGTTTTATCCTTTTTCACTATCCTAAAATCTACATGTTAAAAACGAAACTTGTGAGTGCAATGGCTCTTAAATGCTATTTGTAATCGGACACCTTCAGTAAATTTTGAGCAGTTTTTAAATGGCACTGTTAACACCTGGAGCTCTGCACGCCCTCCACCATCATGGATTTTTCCATCGTTTTTTATTATTAGAATTTAGAACTATTTATCCCAATTTTTGGTATTTAAAAGCATAAATCATACCTCCCATAACTACTATACCGTGTCGCAACCACGCATTTACTAACAAGCTGTAAGCTTCGAGAGCAAATAACGTATTATTTCACGCGGGCGACTGCAACTATCATGATAACCAGACCAGTTCACGAGTGTTGACTTCAACAAGCAGCCAAAGCTAAGTCGTGTGCCATGTCGAGCCAGAAAGCTTAGAACGGAAGCTTTGTTGCAAGGGGAAAGGCCTAAGGGAGAGTAACTCTGGCCAAGCCCCGCGCCAAGGGGACAAGGCTTCGTTCCAACTTCCCTGGGAGGCTGCTGGGAGCGAAAGTTCTCCAGCGGGACCAAGAGGACCATCTGTCTGCGTGACCGAGTGGAGGTGTGTGAAAATCAAGACGCGGGCGAGCGAACAATGGGGAGAGATGCGCTTGGAAGCGTCAGTTGCGCTGAAGCGTGCCCGAAGCTCCGACAACCTGGTTTCCGCACGGATTCACGCGCGCGTGCCGGCGAGGAAGAGAGAGTGTGTGGAATCCATGGCACGCGCCTCGTAGCTGCATCTTCTACCCAGCAGTTGCCAAGACCCTTATCTGATCATACTCAAGTATCTCACACGACACTTTTTTTTTTTTTAATTTTCTCGTCATTACTATTATTTAAAGGCTATTTATAAAATTTCAACCCTTTACCTTCCATTAATTTGTAGTTCTGCCACAAATATATTCAACAGATATTACCTTCAAGGGGGAGGTCGGCTACTCGTCATCACCTATGTCGTCTGGATTCACAAGTCTTTTATGCTAACGTTAATCACCATGCAGTGGTTGGTGCGGCGGCAAGAGTTCGGTTCGTAATGCGAGGGTCGCGGTTTCGAGTACCCGTGCGGAATATTTTTCTTTGGCTTCTTTTCAGTTTTTTTTTACGATACATACGCCACAAATGAACCGAAATAATGCATAATGTATTTTATTTATTTATATTCTTACAAAAGGCATAGGGCGTCATAATTTTTATTATATATGTATTTTGATTAATTACAATTCCTTCTTGGAAAGTTATTCACAATCCCAAATTTTTCATGATTATGCGCCTGTTAAAATAGTGACGCAGAATGCCTTTTGTGAAAATATAAATTGGTTTAATACATCATGAATTATTTCTGTTCATTTGTGGCGTAGTATCGTAAAAATTGAAAAGCCAAAGAAAAATGTTTCTGCGCGGGGACTCGAACCGTGATCCTCACGTTACGAATCTGAACTCTGGCCGTTGCGCCAACTACCGCTCAAAGATTTCGCTAACATGAATAACTTTTGTATTGATCGATCCGCGACGAAAATTTTATTTCGTAAACGCTTGGCCATCTAGAGCTCCCGCCTGCGCCGGTGACGAGTAGCCGACCTGACCTTGTAAGTAAATATCTGTTTGAGATATTTGTGGTAGAAAAAAAAAATCAAGGAAGGTATCTGGTTAACATTTCAGTTTTAACCCTTAAATAATAGTAATGACGAGAAAATGAAAAAAAATATTTTCACATAGTCAGTGTTAAGGGTGTAGTGTCATTAATTATTTTGTGGCCATGATTTGAGTTTAATTTCGTGATACAACTGTAAGTCTAAGTTTATAAATGATTTCATGTGGTCATACGTCAATTATTATATAATGCTCTTAAATACTTGAAAGGTAGATTTAAATGGGTTATTGTAAAAAATACATGAGCTCTATTGAGGGAGGAAATTGCGAGAAAATTGTGACATACTAATTTACAAGAAACCTTTTAAGGTGAAATAAATTATTTTGTATTCTTGACATGTCAACACAATGATCGCCCAAGATTCGGTCACTTTGTTTTAGGAGTTGTTACCACTGGTTTCTAGTCCCTAGGGCGTTTCAAATTACTCGTATTCCCGTGTTGCCAAATAATATAGTTTTTCAGATATCTACCCATTCGTTTTTTTTCCTGTGGATAATTTGATGTGTTCCAAGCTTCTAAGTATACCGTCGCGGATGTACGTACTTGGTGTGTGGCAAGCGTTAAAATAAATTGATAAATAATAATTTATTGATCCAAACAGAGAAACACATTTGTATTGGAAAACAGCGTTTTTTTAAGTATTGTTTAATTTTTTTTCACGTTAGCTTTCAGTAAAAAAGTGTCCCTTTGGGTAAATATTTATGGAGCTACGTTTTAATATCCTAAGTAGCGCCGCCAGATATGCGAATCAACAAGTAGGCATGAATGTGTTTGACACAGCCAATTATGGTGAAGACGATACAGTCCTTAACTTAAATCGATAAAATGATTTGGCATTATTATGCCATGTTTATTTGTTTTCACTTGCAAAAGTTTTTCATCGCCACTTCAAAACTAATATTTCAGTCACCACAAAATATCTGTCTGTGTGAATTCTTGCAAAATATTAGTGTTGCTCAAAAAAAGATTCCTATACCTTGTGTCAAAAATAAACGTCAAGTCCAGACCAGTTGATAGGCCAATTAATTACGCTTATAAGTAAAACAAATTAAAAAGTTCGTAGTTTTTGAGTTATATGCATTTTTCAAAAAGTTTTAAAATCTCCGCCCTGCATCAAATTATTAGATACTGTGACTGAAAATTTGTGTTAGGCAAACATGACTAACCCTGCTATTGATAATTCATAATAGAATCGAATATGATACACCTACTTTAATTAAGCTTATTTAAACGGTAATGATACTATTTTTCTATGTTACTGCTTCTATGTTTCTATAATTATTATAAATACTACAATGATTACATGGAAGCTTGACTTTGAAATATCCAGTAGGTATATGTGCCTCTTAAAATTACTTACAGAAGTATTGCAGTCTAAATATAAAATAAGTAAATTACACGTAATGAACTACTTATTTTATCTAATTCATATTATTCTGTAAATAATGAAAATTACGGGTGCGTAACATAGTGCTGAAACTAGTTATCGCTTGAATGTATGTCAATATTATTCAGTTTCTAATGTGTGCTTTAGTTTTTTTTTTTAAGTATTACTTTAGATTATGGTGTATTTTTCCTTTGTCAATTTTAAATATTAAAATTATATATATGTGTATATATATGACTTGTTACATAGCTTTATAATCTGGTATCTACCATAGTAAAAGGTTCTGTGGTATATTTAAAAAAAAAAAATATATATATATATATATATATATATATATATATATATATAAGTTCTCGCAATGTATAATTAGGTACTGTGTGCACTGTAGTAGACTAACCGACAGAATCATTACTGTCAACTTACATGTAGTTTCAAGTGCTGCTGTGTATCCGAATAAAGCATGGCATTTTTTTCTACTGTAATCACCCGTCTAACGTAACGTTGTGCAGACGAATGTTCCGCGGCATAAAGTAGGTTACTGGCGGAAGACGTTTAGCGCCCAAGTGATGGCCATTTTAAAATTGTGTTTATGCAGTCTGCTCAGAATCCACTTTTGTAAACCTTCCGGGTTGTAAATCGTTCATCGAAAACCAAACATTTCGCAGCCTTAAGATAATATAATGCACGCTCATAAATTTTGAATGTTTTTATTATTTTTTTGTATTTTTACCTTCTATCGCGTGGATAGAATAATTTAAAAGTTTTGGCTAAAAATAATGTATTTACTAACACATATTGCATAATTATCACATTGCATATATATCACAGTACATATATACATTTATCAAAACACATATATCACATTATATATATCTTAATATATATAAATCCAGTGTCCTGATGTTTGTTTCCAGTGAACTCTTCATCAAGTCAACCGATTTCGATGAAAATAGGCATTTATGTGTAATTTTTTCCAACTTGAGAGATAGGATAGTTTTTATTTCGATTAATGTTCTCAATAATTAATAATAAATAATAAATAATAAATAATAAATAATAAATAACCGATCGCCACGGGTAAACAAAAAATCATAGATCATAAACATACAAACAGTAATTGTGTGACATTTCTCTATGTCCAACACACTCTCATATAGCGCTATCCAGTTTGCTTTAACTCGCAGACCATAAAGCTCCATGTGTTTAGCCCGGACATCAGGTTGTCCTAGAACTCAGTGTGAAGCCGAAAACAATTGTCAGGCCAATTAATTACATTTCTGAATCAAAAACAAGAAAGAAAATGTGTTGTAGTGTTTGTGTTACAGGCGTTTTTTTGAAAATTTTTATAATACCCACCCTGCAACCATTTATAGATACCGTTTTATATTATTATTTATAGTTACTCATTTTTTGTTGCACAATCAATAATAACCATACTATTGATAATACTTCAAAGTAAAATCAAACGAGAATTTTTTTGGGGAAAAAATTGTTTGCGTGACTTATGAGGCAAGCATTTCTAACCTGATAACTTAGACAATCCATACTATGAAAACTATACTACGCAAACTTAGCAAGTTTTTTTGGTACAATATAGCTTATCGATTGGTACCGGAGCTTCCCCAGGGTAAAAAACGTCCTGCTTATCCAAATAATTTTGGAAAAATAATTAGTACTATATACTAATGGAAAATGTTCTTTACACTGAACAAAAAACTTTTGAAACATATCAGCTTACATGCACATTAACTTATCACACGTAACAAACACATTAGTGGATGGATTCATTTGCTTTTACTGCATCATAAGTCAAGTGCCATGTCAGTCGTCTCAAACATGACAGTTTAAAAATTAGTACCGATGGATTTAATAATCACAAACTGTCACTTTCAAAGCAACACGTTTTTTTTCCATAGATACTGACAACCACACGATGTTGTTGACAAACATGTTTGATAAAACAGTGATGGACTGTATATAGACCACTAGTAATACTTTTGAGTACCTCTTGTGAAGCTGATAATCACTAATCATTTTTAACTTTTTGTATCAATTTTTTTTTTTGGAATTTTTCTCGTCTTTATCAACCCGGGTTTATCCGGAGATCTCGGTCAAAACTGTTCGACTTTACGAGGTTATAATTACGCAAAGGGCCGCAATGTACTTTCACCAAATGAAGCGTAATGAAAGTCCTGGCACTGCCATTGTTAAACTGGCCTGAAAGGGGATGAGGGTAAAGGACGCTGGGTACAGTTGGTTGGGGAGGGGATGGTGAGAGAGGAGGGCGCTGGGTTCGTGTTCATTGCACCGTCACCTGCCTGTAACGGTACAAGGGAATTAGTCGTTGTGCACTAATTGACCGTAAGGGCCCTTCCTACTTGTTCGTCGTATCTGCATGCTCAGTCCTGTACGCACTGTTAAAGATTTTCACCTTAAATTTACAAAGAACGCTGGTTACAAATTATCCAAGGATATTCTTTAATTTTTTGATCATTATCTTCGAAGATTTACGGGTAAAAATGCCATTATCGTTAAACATGAATTCGTTAGTCTTTGTTTGTAAGAAATATTAAAAACCTGTGCAAAACCCATGCAAAAAATCAGTTATTTCTTCCATGGTTTTTACGAAGATTCTTTTATCTGGAATAATGACGCTTTCTTCGTTTATTTCTGACGAATTCTTCGTTGAAAAGTCCGTAAATCTACTGCAATTTCTAACAGAGTAGGTGTGATATCCTCCTTTTCCAATTTAACATTTTATTTATGCATTGGAGGGTATATTTGATTTTTCTTTCATACATACTCACTAAATCAAACCAACTAAATCTAGAAGCGGATCATGAAAATTTCCTGCTCCCGCTGGGAGTATGAATGTACGGAATCGGTTTGATAACAATTGGAAACTAATAAAAACTTTTGCAACTGCACCATTCTTTGTACGATAGCCCCTCCCGGAGAAGCGGTCTTCCCGGAGCCGCCCCTGTGTCCACGAAGGCGAGATGAAAGCGTGGCTGCAGAGCTCCAGAAATATCCTCCATGTAAACAGATGCAAGCTGTTTGGGTTAGCTCGAGTGTGCATAGTTTTTGACAAACACGAATTCCAAATTAGTCTGCATCCTGGAATCCTATGTTCCCCAAAATAAATTTACCCTTTAAGTCGTGTTTGTTTTTTTAGCATGTAACAAAATTCAATTTTTTTATCACACTTGCATGCAAAGTAATCAATATCCAGCGTCGAAATAAGTCAATCGTAGGCTTTTACACTGATGGTATTAAGTAAGAAGCATTTCCCACATGCTAGTGCACGCATGATAAGATATGTAAATCCTTTATACCCACGTGAAGTAAATTTAATGTCGATTTTCCGGCGGTGGTTTACACTCGATCTTTTCGGACGTTGCCTTCAAGCATGTGGGTTACCTTGGGGTACTTCCGTTTTCCCCACCAGTGAATGCAGTCGCTGCTCCATCCACATTACTCCCTCCCCCTCCCCCTCCAATCGGCCTTGTTGAGCTCTATGTCGAGGATACCTTAAACCACAATTATATCATTTATTGAAGAACCTGAGCAAAAATCTTTACAAGTACACGCTTCGAAAAGTATAAACTTAAAATATCATTATTTTATCTGCTGGTTTCTGTCGACAAGGCAAGGTTTTATGCCAAAAATGTGTGCACAGTTGCTTTAAGGGGTTAGCAGGACCTTTCCTAAATGATTTTGCTCGTATAATTTACTAGTGATTTTATATAAATCCGTAATTTAACTATGATATTTGTCTATTAATACGAATTTAATAAGTTTACATTACGATTTTTATAAACTTAAAAGGCAAATGTAAATTTTAACGCTGACATGAACAATGACGATGTATTTGTGCTTTGAATTAACCGTTCTAATGTAGCTTAATCTTCAATCTCAGACCAAAATCTCAGACCAAAATGAAACTTTAATATTGTGACATTTTCAAAATATATTTTGAGATTATATCTCCAAATTATTTGTTGGACACAATTGGAATTAATTTTCCGTCCTATATTACCCCTCTAACTCTGTTGTCAGAACATAATTGGAGAAAAAAAATATTGCTGTGTGTGAGGGCCTTAATGCAAGTCCCTTGAGTGCTTTCTAGTATATGTACAGGTTGTTTCATTACTCTGAAAACACTCCTATTAAAACACAGTTAAGAAACTATATATGAAAACAGAACTACTCATCCGCCGTCAGCGTATTCTTAAAAGCTTTTTTTTTTTTTTAAACAGACCCCACTGGGTTATCTTGAGTAGTTTTCAAATCGCTTGGTTTCTCCTGAAGCTCTGCACACCGTGTGCCTGCCCAGGTAGGCCGGATCTTTAAATACCGCCGTAAGATGGCGGGGCATACAATGTCAGGGCGGATTAAGGAGGACGTGTTTAGAAATCTCGCGTCGTGTCCTTGGGGTCGGAACTCACTGCCACCGAGGACAACCTGTTCCAGCCGAGACGAAACCAGGGCTGCTTCCGAATACCAGCCCGATGGATCCCTCAGCTACACTGTTTAAAATTACAGTAAATTTACGGATTTTTCAAATAAGAATTCACATATAATAAAAGAAGAGTGCTTCGTAATTACATATAACTGTATATTCGTAAAAACAACGCTGTATTAAAACTTCGGATGTTTTTCCCGGTGTAAACTGAGTAAACTAACACATGAAAGAAATAAACGTCTTTTTGCATGAGTCCTAACAAGTTTTTAAATCTTTTTCTTCTTGTAGATTCATATTAGCAGAAAGTGAACTTTGTACTCCTAATTTTACGAAAATAACTATAAAAGTTACGAAGATACCAAAATTAGTTGTGACCAGGCTTCTTCGTAAATTTAAGATGAAAATATTTAACGTGTAAGGGATCCAATAAAAATGACCGTAGTGGACGCGATCATCTTTGCGTCACACACATATATTGTTTCAGAGCTGCGGCAAAAAAATTGTTGAAAACTTTGAGAGTTTGATTTATAAACCAAATAGATACAGAAAAAACGTAAATAGAAAATATTACATATTGGTGAAAAACTTTAACGGTATTTAGTGCAAATTATATGTAAGAAGTATCGCAATTTTTTTATTTCTATCGCTAACCATTTATAACATCAACGCTACATTAAATTTGTATTTTTTTTTTTAAACCAATAGTCGTTATTTACGTATCGCTGAATCTTCGTAGACATCATGACTCAAAATTGCTACGTGCAACCAACTGTCAACATGTGGTGCTAGCAGTAAAAGTATTCAGCTACCATTCATCCCTTAAGGCTGGGCTACATTTGCAATAACACGCGCAAAAAACGTACGCACGGAAGTTGAATGTACAAAAACAGATAGTAGCTGCCACATTGGAAAATAGCACACGCACAGCAAAACAGCACGCGCACGGCGCACAGAAAGTTCTACTTTTTCTCTGTGCTTTGCGGCCAATCAGCATACAGTACGTCAGCGGCATACAACAATTGAATCGTTTTGATTTGTGCATTTCAAAGATAAAGAGTGAAACTAGTTCAGATATGCATTTATTTTCGAGGAGATTCTACCTAAATGTTTTAAAAACAATACTGGTAAATGAAGTGCTTGGATTTAACTAAACAACTACTGCTGTGCGATATACATGCTGTTTGCGTGCTGTCGCGAATGTCGCCTAGGCTTGGCGTCGTGGCTTTGCTTGCCAGGGCATGCAGGGACGTGTGTGTACTGGGAAACAGCCCGTGTCCGCAGCTCCGCTTGGCGGCTCGAAGGACTTGCCAGTGGAGCCAGCACGTGGTCGCGCCCGGGGGCAACGAACTTAGCAGGGGGGGGGGGGAGGACTATTATAAAACAGGCAGTTAATCTGTTCCAGACACTCGTTGGCGAGGCGGCCGGCACGGAGCCAGTCTCGCGTCCAGCTGTGGCGTGTTTTCAGCGCGAACAAATCGTGATCATCTGGAGGAGGTGCTCTTCTGGAAAAATAAAAATAAAATCCTGAAAATTGTATTATTTAGCCCTCTTGTTCTAGTTCATGATCATTTTTAACGACATTGCGACATTTCTAGTAGTTCACCATTAGAGTATCGTTTTTGGTTAGGTTTGCGACTTATAAAATCGTTCGAACGTTTAGTTCGGTTAGGTTTATCTACATTAAAAAGATTGTAAATTGTTGGTGATCCAGGAACAATTAAAAACACTTAACGGTTTTTTTTTCGGGACATGTAACACTCAGACACGCAATTTTTTTTGTCCAGTATCGAACTTCTTTAAACAAATTAACCGAAAAATCTGCAGTAGCGCGAGGAAAATTGTGCCATGTTTACAGCTGAGCGTGTTTTGCCAGTTGCCCGATGTAGCAACACCGTGAATGTGATTACCGCGAACTGTATTGCCGTCCGTGAAGTGTGTGTCACGCTTACGGTCAGTCGCACCATTAGAGATCCGGCGTGATCCCGAGTCACAAGCTGGTCTGATCATCGATCGACCACATTTTCTGTTGCACCATTGCGTTGTGAGCGCTGAACAAAGATCATTGGGAACTTCGATGTGAACCGACTCTCAGGTCGGTTCGTAGCAAAGATCTCTGATTGATACTACGCCAGCATTTTCACGGACTTTATAGACGTTAATTTAATCAGACGTAAACATTACAGTATCATTTACAAATTTCGTATAAAATATCATGCCTGTATCAAAAATGTTACTTATTCTAGTGTTACAACCTCTTCTCACGCAAAATAATGATATTTGACATTTTTTTATTTAGTTTTAGTTTAGGCCTAGTGTTTTAGTTCATTTCATCATGATTGCTTTCACATTAAATAGAAACAGAATTTTTTTAGTCAAAACGTTTAGAGGGCTGATCCTTAGATCATTCTTGGGCTAAGATCATTGGATCGTGGATCGAAGAGCAGAATGGTGCAACTGGCCATTAGTTTGCAGTACAGTGTGAATTGCATTCACTGTTGCCGGACTGATAATATCTGGCTTCAAGACGTTGGGTGTGCTGGTCATACTGTTTGTCACAAGAACCCACTATAATGGACAAAAAATAAATAAATGAGAAAAAAAAGGATGAACGCGCAAACACACAGAAAACAGCTAAAATCAATCGATGTCAAAAAATTAAAAACATAAGGGGCACAAACAATTCCGCGGATGGAATTAGTCAAATTATTACAGCACATACGGACGAGAGTGGAGCAGGATGGGCCGAACAAATGTTTGTGAACTACACATAGTGTTAATTAAAAGGCGAATGAAAAAAAAATTAGGCCTGTTCATTTACCAATTCATTTTTGATTTTATTCATTATCAATAATCATATTTTCAATGGAGAGTTTCTATTGAGTTTGCGTGGCATGCTTGCGCAGAGGCCGGTATTTGATAAAAATTTACCTTTTATACCTGATGAAAGTATTGCTAATCAAAATTTCTTCCCCCAGCGAAGGAATGTCTAGATCCATCCCCGACAAGGGCTGATGGCAGCTGCCGAAGTGGGAAAGTGTTCTTCCTTTTGTTAATGTGAGTTAAAACATGGCGAAAAAGCACTGTTGGTGAATACAGTTCATTTTTTAAAAATAAATACATTATCATTTTGTTTATTATTGTACGTCATGATAGCCTCTTTTCCCTCATATAAGATGTTGAATTCCAAAAAAATGCCGAAACCTCCATTCTAAGCTGGATACACAGAAAAGAAAAAAAAACTTTTAAAAAAGATTCCTCTGGAAAGCAGTAGCCAAACATAATTTTTCTTACTAAAAAAAAATATTGTAAATTTGTACATCACATTGCTATGTTTATTTGTACATGTATGAAAAAGGTTTTTGGACATAATAATAAAAATTTCTTGCCGCACTTTCGTAAATTGGCGCATAATTTTAAATTTTGATTGGTGGTTTATACAAGCATGATATTTTTAAACCATGGAAAGGATAATCGAGTTTTGTTTTATTATGCTTATAAATGTACACAGTTAATACTGAAAAACTATTCAAGTAACTGTTTACAATTTTTTTTTTTTTAACTAATGTAGGTACTGGTACAATACACAGCATAAATGCCCTGGCGAGAATCTGATCACAGTAATATTACGACAATTTTTTTGTAGTCATATAGATGCATTTACAAAAAAAATTACAGCGTACACTCTTGGACAGGGATAGGAAACTAGTAGTGGTTTTCCTTTCTTACGACGCGGCGGGGAATATTTGTGAGAGCTAACTAACCTCTTCCACAAGGGCACGGAAACAGGCGGATCTCAGGGAACACTTCACTATCGCGTCTGCTGCTTTCACAAAATACACGAAACGTAACAAATGGCAACCAATGAGATCGCTTTACAAAGTTACGTAATTTTATTTTTAATTTTAAAAATAAATATTATGCTTCGGGTTCATAGCACAGACAGAATTTACTTATATAATAAAATTAAACGCCAAAGTAATAATGTGACACTATATATTCTTGTACTTGAAATAATTTGTAACAAATTTAGAACATAAACATGCATGGCTACCACCGCAGCCAAGTACTCGGCTTCTGTTGGTCGCACGGAGCAACGTAAACTGAAGAGCTCAGCACTGCCGAGCTAATCCGTGCGGGTGCGTCTCCGTCTGCGTACTTCTACAAGAAGTTCTTTTCCGCGAGATCCGTCTCCGTGTCACTACGGAACGGGCCTGAACCAGGAAGGGAAGGGCAGGAGGGGACCGGGATTGGGGGAGTCCAGAAAGCCCAGCTGACTCAGCGGCGCGTCGGTGCGTGCGTGGGACGGACTTCCCCGCGCTCGGACGCCGGGTATCGACCCAGCCGCCCCGTCGCCGCGGGCTGCGGGGGTGCTGGCTAGGGGCGCAGGGTTTGACGCATCGTCGGGTGTGCGGCGCGGGCCGACTGCGCTCACATCGAATGGCGTGCAACAAATTCCCCACGTAATGAAATCCTACAGAACCTTAAAGTTCAAATTCAAACGATGGCCACACTTTTTTTTTTTTCCAAACACAGATTTTCAGCTAAATTAGTAAACTTTAAAAATAAAATCTAACACTAAAAAACTATATGCTAGAGCTTCACGACTTGAATTTGTGACGGTACTGTCAGCGGGTACTCGGTCTTTGGGTCCGCATAGCCTCCAGCGATGCTGTCCGGGACTGTTCTGAGCCGTATCGTCAGAATATTGGTCGGCACAGCGTCTTCGACATCACATTTACGTGAATTATAATTTTATACCCTCGCCATAGATAAGGGGTTCGCCTCGTCAGGGGTGTGTAGGTGTGTGTGTGTGTGTGTGTTAGTGAGGCGGGATGATAAGCATGACGCTCGCTGGTGCTTCTAGCGCGGTATAGCCTCTAAGTGCAAGGCTCTGAACTGACGCGCAATCTTCACGTCGTCACAGGATAACTGTGAAATTTGAGCGGTGACCGTAACATTAGATGGCCGAGAAATGAAGATAAAGGTGTAATGCAAGTCTCTTAAGTGCTATCAAGAATCTGTACTGGTTGTTTTACGCCTAAAAATTACTCTGAAAACATGCATTTCAGCCATTTTAACTCTTCTAAAAATACGATTTAAAAACTTAATCCGAAATCAACAGTACTTTTCGGCCCTCAGCGAACTCTTAAATGCTTTTCGTAAACAGACCCCACTCGGATATCCTGAGTAGTTTTTAAATCGCGTTGTTTTTCCTGAAGCTCTGCACACCGTATGTGTGCCCGGGTAGGCGGAGCCCGTAAGTGTGAAAAGAGGGGGAATCTTAACTGGTTTGACGAAGAAATGAGGGGCTTCCCTTTCGAGTAGGCATACTCCCAAAGTACTTCATGCTCATGTTTCTTATAACACAAGAATTATTAAGCTTAAGGTATTTTTAATTTAATTTTTTTTCTGTTTTATTTTGACCTAATTATTATAACTAGAGACCGGAAAAATTCGCGGGTTCAATGACCTTTAGGATAGACTCCAATACACTCTACACACTCGGGCAAATGCCAACTGTTCATTGGCTGCTGACTTGTGAGTCGTCTCGACTGGGTGGCCTGTGATTCGACACTTCTTTGAGGAAGGGTCTCTAATCGGCCCTCAGTCCTCCAGATTAACAATGGACCAATGGCAGAAGCAGCATTAAGGTATAATTATTTGAATTTTAGCATAGCACGTAATGAACTCGCGAATTTTTCCGGTCTCAAATTATAACATTTTTTTTTTATTGTGTATGTGCGCATACAATTATTGTAGGATTTTAAATGCGCCCCGATTTCTAAAAGTTTGAGAACCTCGGTTCTGAAGCGTCACGTGACTGACGAAAGAACTGATGCTCGCCACAGGATTCGGCGACGGTGCTCGACGCGGCCTCGCGGGACGAAGGCAGCTCGCGGCGGAGGGGGAAGGGTCGTGGCGCAGATGCCGCGGATACCTCTGCTGAAGCGCAAACAGCTGAAACTTTTTCCTGACTTCTGCCGCAACTGGAGGAGTTCGGAAACCACACTTCACCGAAGTTGCACGCAACTTTTCCAAGCTCGGAAGCGAAGGATATCGGCACGCCCGTTCGACACCTCGCAGATTGAAATATTCCCAACTTCTTAACCACGAATTGATTTTTTTTTTTACCGGTGAAAATTCTTGTAAAGTTGCCCATGTAGCTTTCGCGCGACTTAAACACGAATATTTTAATATTTCAAGTTAGGAAGTCCTGTCTTTGCCCATGCGGAATTTATCCCGTTCCGTGGGTTTGCTTGAACGAATATATATATATATATATATATATATATGCAATCCAGAGTTATCATCTTTGGAACCGAACAGGCAGATCTATCGCTGTTTTACACTACTCGGCCAGGATGTTTGATTTAGTTAAACGCGCATCCACACACGCACATGGAATAAACTTGAGGGCTCAACCCAATGAAAGCGTTGGTCCCATAATTTTATAGAGTTTGAAGTATAAAGATTGTGACTTTCTTGCGTGTACCTATATTTCTTTCAGTATTGCGCAACCAATTTTTCATATCTAAAAGAGTTCGTGAATACATCGTTTTAGCAAATATTACTTTATAAAAAAACTCATGTCAAAATCTAAATTTGTATAAAAAAATTTTGAACCGTTTTTGTGTCACAATTTGTCATCTTTTAACAGTGTTAATTGGTCTTCGTAAAGGCAGAACTCAGACATTAAGATAATTTTAAAGATCGTGATAGAGTGCATATTAATAGTATAGTTACAGTTGTGGTCGTACCAAATAAAAATGAATTGGATATTAAACACCAATGACTTCACAGTGAGAATTTTTGTAGCAAGCCAGTCACTATAAACTTACGGTTTCTTACCAAACCAGGTGTTATGCTTTAACGAAGCCACATTTTAAAAATAATGCTGCAGATATATGTTTATGGCTTAAAAAACTGTTGAAACAAAGATGAAAAAAAAAGATGACGTCTCTCGGTTCCTGTTCCTTCCCACTGTCACGTGGTCTGCCCTCTGCTGGTTTCTCCCATGCCGTGTATCCCCGTTCCCCCTTCCCTACTCTGTTGGGTCTCGAGAGACTATGCAGGTTTTACCCGGTCCCAACTGAACTAGATATAGTTTGTATGTAAGATAGGGGGGTTAGTCATAGCAATCCCCAATTAAAGCACACGATGCATGCGACCCTTCCTGCATGGTTGAAACCGAGCATGATAAGGGAATAATTTAGGTTGGGGGGGGGGGGGGGAACATATGCCGTATTGAACTATCCGTACTTTACTATTCTTTTTCTACACCCCCCCCCCCCCTCCTATACTGAATCTCCCTAGAGCGAGGGAACCAGGGTGCCAGGGAAGGTGTTAGTATTATTGCGTGCGGTCGCGCCCCCCTCCCTTGCCCCCTCGCGGCCTCTGAAGCGGGAGAGGCTTATCTGCCCTATCTGGCCGCCGACACGCGACTGGCGCTCACGTGGGACGCGCCAGCGAGCGGCGGGCTGTATTTTTACTGCGCACGCTTTGTTTGCAGCACTCCGCCAGCACGCGTCGAAAGCCCAAAGAACAAGGGGCATAGGAAGTGACAATGTAGGACGCTTTCCAAATTTAAAATTTAGTTTTCATCCAATAATTCATATCTATACATGGGGCCAAATTATGTGGTGCTTGCCATTGAAGAAGACAGTCCTTATTTGTACTGATATGAACTATATTTTGAATGTCAAATTGGCGGGGGAAAATATTCTTTCAAAAATGCGATGAATCTATTTCAGGGTCACCATTCGATACATCGATTTTTTAAAACAAATTATACCCGTTACTATCAAAACCTCAGAAAATGTCACTGGTGAGAAAATTTCAGACAAATCATAAAAGGCAAAATGGCTATTGTGAGAATCTACAGGAAAAGCCTTCTAATAATAGCAATGGCTAGCAAATGAACTAACTCGTGAGACGTAAACGCCCATTAGACAGACCAGCGAGTGGCCCTGCGTGCATGTTGGCACAGATATCGTGAAGCCCATTGGCTGAAGAAAAGTGCTTGCATTGTGTAAACGGGTTTAAATGACTGTTTTTATGCAAGACACTGTTTAAACGACGGAAGTTCTAATACGTACTTATTAACCTTCATCAGGCGTGGTCAGGCACCATCTCCGCTATGTTTCGGGACACGGGATTGACTTCTGGGAGGGGCACCGGAAGTCTGAATACCACCTTCCCAAATAAAATCGGAGGAACGAGACTTAGTATCTAGATACCAATAAATGAGTTTAGATATTAGTTCCAGCATAAGTTATTTATAGTCATACATCCGTCTTCGATAAGTATTTTTTAAATTAAAAATAGCCCAAAATTTACTTCAGAAGTCTTTATCCATTGCACGTGCCGGTTTGGATACGCATCTGGTCGTGATGTAGAAAGTGATTTCAGCAACCTGACAACTAATCCAACTTAGTTGGCTAGTAAAATACTGATATTGTTTCAAGATGTAATCCCTGAGTAAGGTATACTTGAAGATGCTATATATAATCATACATGGATAAAATTACATTAAAACGGATCCCTTAAATTTGTATTCGTCTTAATTCGGAATGATTTATGGTGTAGGTAATTGAACTGTGTGGTCGTAGGTATCCTCCACATAAGAGTTCAATTATTCATATGTGGTTTCCTGTTTTGACATTGACTTTATTATATATTTACTCACGTGTTTTCTCGGGGTACCGCCCATTGGGCCCGCTTCCCACTCAAAGATAAAAACCCTCTTTCGATTGTGATCCTGATTCGATTTTGTCTGTGTCCGTGGTTGTTTTCAACAACGATACAGCATGCCACCCTCCTGACGGTTCCCCGCTCCTGGGGACAATCAAGCAAACAGATCGATGGTGGTCGGGGCGACAGGCGCCAGTTCGCACGTGGCTGTGCTGTCTGTGTGAGGAGGGGCGGCTGTGTCGTGACTGCGCCAGAGCGTGCCCGCTGCCACGTGACGGCTGCGTGTCTGCGTGTCTGCGTGTCTGCGTGTCTGCGTGTCTGCGTCCTGCTTCGTCGGCGGCCCCTGCTGCCAGGCTGACTCCACCCGGCTTGTAAACATCGTAGCTCTCGGCATGCGGCTTTTTTGGTGGCAATAATTTCGTGAATGCGACGGAAGTCGAGAAACTCAAATGAATAACAACCACGGTGCTGCTATCTGTGGCGGATGGTGCGAATCAAAGTTCACGAAGACAAAAGGCAAACTTTATAGTATTAACTTTTTAATGAATTTCAACAAGATGGGCAGTGTTTTAATACAATTTATTGTTAAAACTACGGTCCAAAGCCGACGTTTAGTATTGTTTAAAGCCGTTTTCGCTTTTATTGGAGCCGTTTCATTATATAGTTTGAAATGTCGGTCTGCTAATAGAATGATTCGATAGTCGACATAGCTGCTCCGGCAGCGACTTCTAGCGGCGGATGCAGACACGACGTGGGATTCGCGTCAAGAAATGTAGTTGAAAATACAATTTGCGTGTATATATGTTTATCACATTCGGCATTATTTTAAATAATTCTACGTTGAATTTCGTGTAGGAGGCCCGAGTTTTGTTTTATAAGTGTAGGTATTTGCAACATGAGAACACTTTAATTTGCTCGTTACCGAGGTTAGGTGTTACTCATCTCTGGTGAGTACTCAAAGACTAGCTCACATTTTTATTTTGTTTTATATGTTATTGCTAATTATAATAAGTTTAGTTTATTTAAAATTTTACTTTTTCTTGGTTTTTCTAAGACAGTAAAATATTGTCTTTTGGTGGTATGATTGTATACATTCTGAAGTAAAAATATATCAATTTCAAACACCAATTATTATTTCACAAAATAAATTGTTTGTAGCAGTCTGTAACTAAACATAACAGAGCATTCAATGAATTATGTCACATGGTCAAACCGCCAATATTTTAAATACTAAACGATATTTAAAAAATAATTGAAAAAAAGTTAACCCAAGATAGCGACTTTATATTGTATTTATTTTTAGGAGTAAGATTTTACTATCACATGATGCTCTTAATATACAACAAGAAACTGTATTTCTAAAGTCTCAATTAAATTTTTCTTTAAAAATATTTTTTTTATTTACATTTAAAATATTTTATCTTAATTTAATGTTTTGTCCAAAAACATACTCTTTGGATATATCTGACAACAGAGCACACTGAAAAAAGGACAGCGTTAATAGCAGATATCGTGCATTGGAAAGAGAGAGAAAATGCCCACTGTAAAATATAGATGAGACACGCTATAAGATAGTTCACCAGCAGCACGAGGCGGAAGGGGCGTATCTTTCAACTCACCTTAAAGTGTGCCGCAATCGACTTCCATAATTTCAAGCCTTCGACGCAGTCGTGTTTAAGGGGCCTGCCTGGTTAAGGGTGTATCTGTGTTGGCGAGGCGTGATAAGTGCGACGCTCGCTGGAGCTTCTAGCGCGGTGTCGCCTCTGAACAGGCGCGCAGTCTTCTCGTCGTGCATGGGGCAACTCTCATATAGGATCAGTAACCTTAACATTATATGGTGGAGAAATGAAGATTAACTTGTAATGCAAGTCCTTTGAGTGCTTCCAAGAACCTGTTCCGGATGTTTCATGGCTGAAAATTATTCTGAAAAAACGTTTTTGAGCCATTTTCACGCTCCTAAAAATACAGTCTAAAAAAATAAATACGTAAACAGAACTACAGCGTATTCGCAAATACTTTTCGTAAACAGTGCCCACTTTGATATCTTGAGTTGTTGTGTTATAGTGTGGTTTTTTCTGAAGCTCTGCACACCGTGTGTGGACCCCGGCTGGTGAGGCGCTTGCAAGACTTCAAAAGTAGTTTCCTTTTTTACTTTACACCTGTTTCGTGTTTTTGTTTGCTCGTAATTTAAATTCAATTAATTTTACAACTATACGCAAAATAAATTAAACTATATTGTTACGATCGCGCTTGGCTGCAGTGCTTGGCGTCGCCGCGCTCGTTCGGCCTGTCTGCGCCCCCTTCCACCCGCATCCTCTCCCTGGTATCTCGTGTCATACTATCACGCGACATCCTGACCGTCGCAGCGCGCACCTGCCTCAGATCGAGTTACTTAAAGAGGCCGCACTGCGGAATAAAAGGACTCTGACATGTTTATCGGCGCGTTTTGTGGGAACCCCATGCTTGTTGCGTTTATCGGCGTTCTTTGAGCAGCCGCCGCGTCCTTCGACAGGACTCACGACGCGTTTCTGGACATTTCGATGGCGAAGGTCGCGCGATATCTCGGAGACATGCCCGATTGTTCTGGATGGGAACCCAATGGCTATATAAGGAGGTTGGGCCGACCTTCGAGTCAGTCTGAGTCGGAGACTGAGTGAGTTCTCCCACGACGGAGATCCGGGCGATAGTACCGCGGGTGCGGCAGAGTGGCGAAGTCCTTGGACGAAGGTTCCAGGGCAGGGAGTGAGTGAGTTGTGGAGTCGGGAGTTTTCCCGCGGCGGAGTTTCTGGGTGATAGTCGCGGGCGCGGCGGAGTCCCGAACGAAGTTGCGAGCGAGGAGTCGAGTGGGATCTCGGTGAAGAGGAAGTGAGTCTCGGCGGCGGCGGAGTGTGGCGGCGGAGTCCTACGGCGGAGACCCACGAGGGGTGCTGCGGCGAGAGTTGCGCCAGAGGTGCGGCCCAGCGAGGTGTGTGTAACGAGTGACTGGGGAATAGACATTTCTTTAAGTGTAGTTAATTATTTGCCATCTTAGAAGATTAATTGTAAGTGACATGTAGTGGTAATAAATAAAACTGTGTGTGTGATAAAAATCTTTAATTGGGCTATCCTTTACGAACCCGCAGGTAAATCGTAACAATATGTTAGGCGAGACGAATATTTATCTGACCCATAAACTTTCGCCTATTATTACTTTTCCCCGCACACAGGCTGATTTTTTTTTATCATCTTCCACCCTAGGATATATTTCAAACACATATTGATATGAGCTTATTCTATTCTTTTGTTCTTTCTTTGTTCCACTCATAAAATCTAATTTGTTTCGCAGACATTTTCTTTTTTTTTACGCCCTTTTCTGACTTCATCGCAATCTCCATAACTGTGTTCTTTGTCTCCACTGGAGACGTCAAGGGGTGAGGGTGAAGGATTTAACCGGGAAAAGGGCCCGGGGGGAGGGGTCCGCACCATGTGAAGGGTGGGAGGAGGTAAGGGCGTGGCAAATTCTTTGGTAAGATGACATGATTGGCATGATCAGTAACTAGCATCATGCATGATTCCTAACTGATTTATTTTTACAATAGTTGAAGTACCCGGCGCTGCCCGGGCACTACATATAATTAATTACACATCAGGTCGAGTCTGTAGGACATAAATCAAAGACGAAATTTTTTTAATCTTTAACGCCTCCGCTATCCGCCTTGAAGGTTAATTTTCGTAAAATACTTTCTTAGCGGATGTCTATGTAGGAAAAGGAATATACATGCCAAATTTCAAGTCTGTAGGTCTTATAGTTCCGGATAGTTCGTGTTGAGTGGGTGAGAGAGTGGTATTTCGCTTCATACAAACTTTACCCTTTTGGGGTATAATTTTAAAGAATCATTCCTTAGTGCACCTGTAGGGTACTCTAGGAATTTTTCCTCCAAACTTCAAATCTTTAGGTTTACCTGTTTAGGCTGGGCGTTGTCAGTCAGTCAGAGTTAAGAGTTTTATTAAGTAGAGACGTAAACACAAACTTGTTTCTCTGCAGTGTGTTGCCGTGGCAAGCGAGGGTGGGCCTGCTAAATTTTAAACATTTCTCGAGTTGGTGCCGTGGGTGACTAATGATAATTTTAACATCCATCTAAATCCTTCCAACTTCACATTTGTTGACAGAATACCAAAAAATCTCATACTTTTGCCTCGTGCAAATTCTGTGTTTTTGTGCTTTTTTTTTAAATTTTATTAGAGTGATACAGTAGAAAATAATTTTGCCCTCTCATTAACTTGCGCCAGGCTGAATTCTATGGGCATTATTTTAGTCAGGTTTCGGCTTGTAACTAAACATTGGCATTTAAGTAATCTGAAAGTTGCTATTATTGTCTTCCGAATATATAAAAATGTATATATAGTTGAATTGATGTGAAAATATTCCATAAGTAGTTTTTCGTGACTGCTTCTGCGCTGAAGTTGGAATCCTGGCAATCTAATGCTGGAAAAAGTTTCAGAAGTTTAACGCTTTAATTTTATAAACAATGGAACCTTATAACGTAAACCTTTGCTTTATCAACGTTAAAAATATATCTCAAAATACATAACTTTATCATTTTTCTCACACTATTTTCTTAAAAAACACAAGTTTTCCGAATAGTTCAGTAACTTTGCTTATAAAACGTACTTTCAAATGGTTTTTATGATCATTTGTAAACATAAATTGTGCCGTGGTGCCTTCAAAAGTATGTATACATCAACCGTTGAGATCCCCTAAAGTTCATGGAATTGCTTGGCTTCTGGGTTGTAGCCGCGTCGAAGGCAAATGTATCTCCGGACGTTTCGGTCGACCTTTCAATACTCTCACCTCAGAATATCTTTGTGTTTTATGACTGAAAATATAACTGCGCTTTTATAACAAAGTGTAACCACATTGAGCGAGTGTACAGTAGGGTCTACAAACTTCACTTAATTTTGTCATGGTATTATAAGTTAAGTTTTTCAAACCTGTCTCAAGTGAAAAAGGTTACGATTTTTTTTTTCACACTTTAACCACCCTGGAAAGAATTAAAAGCATTTAGAGAAATTTTCAGACAACACTGTCAGAACATTGGACATACGAGTATATGAAACTGAGCTGAACTTCGCTAGTACATCATCTGTAAGGTCAGGTGAAGCCGAATAAAGTGTGTGGAAACTGTCAGATAATCATTTGGTGCGCCAAATGTTCAGTAGCATGTAAGGCTGCTGTCACACACTGCGTTTATGCCGCTGCGGTTAACACTTCCGCAGCGCTTGTTTCACACGAATTAGATATCAGTTAAGTATTTTTTTTATCTTGGGTACCACAGCTAGTGTAACATGAAGATAGAATTTATCCAGTAGAAATGTTAATATTTTAATTGGGTACGAAATCTTTACAAACTACATTTATTTTAAAGACTTAAGTCGATATTTCCTTGCTAGTAATGGGATGATATATCTCGAAATAAATTCAAACAAAAAGTGAGAAAGGAATTTCACTTCATAGGTGGCAAGGGGCAGGCGAAAAGTGATTTGTTATATCGCGATTCATGGAAAAGTAAATCATCATTTTTATGCAAGAAAGGACTCGTTCACAGGACTCGTTCACTTGGTTTATCGTCGTTGGCGGAGAAGTTCTGGAAAGGCTCTCATTGGCTATTTATTGCCAAGAATTCATCAGACATATGAAAATAAATAAAGCCGCTGCTTAACTTTCGAGCGCTTTTCTCAGGGAGCACAGTTCAGAAATCTAAAGGAGGTACTAAGTAAGTTTATCAAAATCGAACACGTGAACAATTTCTAGAATAAATCATAGAGTAGAAACTGACAACCTCTCCGGTTCAACAGTGTTGTGACACCGGCGTAATGCTTACGTGTTGTCAGTCCGACGTTAAGGTCCTCTCGTGTGTGCGTGTGTCGCCCGTGTGTGGGGCTTGTCCGCAGCGTGACCATAGCTATAGGAACACGCAAACATATCGTTACAACTGCGCATGTTGTGATGGTAACTATAGACGACAGCTTCTCCGACATGCCGGAAGGCCGAAACAAACAAGCTCTGAGACTCCAATAACAGTTTTTGATATTGCTATCGGCTATTTTCACCCCTGTTATTACTTTTTGCGTAACTCCTTGCTCTGGCATTTTTACAAAAACTCTTAAACTATCGCTTGCATAACTCGTAAATAAGGAATGTTTCAAGAGCGTCTTAAGGCTTGGTCTTACACGCTATGTTAGTTATTTCTTTCCCTTGTCATTTCTCTTGATTTTATGTTTCGTCTCAAATTTTCTCAATACAGACATTTACTAAGTTTTGTCTTTTAGCGGCAAAAAGTCACTCACGTGTACATAAGTATAATAAATCACTCGGGTGACCTTTGACAGCTCGAAAAAAAAGCTTGGTAAATAATCTGGTCAGGAAATTTGTGACCCAACAGTAAATGCAAGAAAACTATCTGAAAAATATTACATGAAAAATCCCTTAATAGCGATTGCAAGGTAAAAAAAAATGTTTGCTGCAAACAAAGTTGTAGGATACGAAATGTGTGTCTTTTCTCCAATATTTTTATTCCCCTTGAAACTGTTGATATAAAGCTCGAGATGACTTGATTTTTCAAACCACGGACGTAACCTTATATTTACTCAGCATCTTTTAGATAGTTATAACTATTCTTAAATTAAATTCGTCCTAGCCGACATTTAAATATTTATCTTCTACAATTCAACAGTCTATTACATGATAAAAATTTAGCGAATTATATTATAAATATCAAATCTTATACCGGGTATGAACTGAAACTAAAGGTTTGTCTTTGTATACAATCGCATGCTTTTGTAAATTTAGTGCGTTTGTTGCGCGCGTGTGTGACCAGTACATTGCTATCTTGTTAAGTCATGCCGAACTTCTGGTGGTTGAAGTCACGTAGAACGCATCGCTGCTCTTTAAAACTCTTAAAATCCCACGGGGGGAAAAACACTTCATACAGTTGAATCCATGTATGTCACGCGGGTAAGGTGGAAACTACTTACGAGCTCCTTAACTGGTCTTTGGTCCGAGGACCTCCTGAGTCTCAAGTCTGAGGGAAGTCAACCACAAAGATCGGCGACAACAGAGCCATGAGATTATCGTCAGTCACCCAAGGTTCTTGCAACTGCACTATGCCCACGATGTTTTCACCGCCAGCTCGACTCCACAGCTCCAGAAGACACCAGCCCCACCCCAGCAGTTTTGCCCGCCACTGTTTGGGTAGAGCTAGGGACTCGTCTAGAGCCTGGACCTACCACCTGCGACCTCACGCACGGTTGTCTGGTCTGCAGACATGGCCCCCATAGCCAGCTCAACCGGACCCCATTCGCCACTTTATTATAAGCGTTTCCATTTCTTACCATGTGAAGGTGGGGAGGTCTGTTCTGTGAGAGGCTATAAACCTCATCACACTCCTTTCCAGCGAAGGCTGCTCTTGTAGTGGTGGAAATTCCCACTAGGTGAGGGACGAACAGGTGAGGTCACTACAATAGTACCAACTCTTACACCCATGACCGGTTGGGTGTACTTCAACTGACCAAGGAACTTGCTCCTTCCAAGAGACGACATTTGTGGCATGTCTTCGGGCCATCAGCCGTACAGTTCAGATATTTCGGCCCAGTACCGGCCCCCTGTGGGCAGAACACGGGGAATTGCCATATGTTTACTGAGGGAGTTGACGCCACTATCACCAGCACAAGCGGCCGTCGCCCAGACTGCAAGCGCGGTAGAGGAGGAGTCGAGTCCATCCTCGCTGCACGCACGCGCCGGATGAAGCTTGTTCGCTGTGGTTCAGCGACACCCCGTCACCCCGCCTCTCGTCGCGAGGCCCCCCAAGTGGATGATGGCGGCCGGCCAAGCGTGTCGAGGTCGCCCGAGCGCTCTCCAGCCGGGCTCCAGCTCCAGCTCTCGCCCGCCTCTCTCTCTCACACACTCTCTCCTTTTCTCTCATGCTCTCTGTGTCTGAATCTGTCATTATCTCTTTCTTTTTCTCTCTTATTTCACTATTTCTCTTCTCCTTTCCTCCTTTCTCTTTTGTCTTCTTTCTGTCGTCTCTCTTTTTTTGTATCATCTTCTTTTTCCACGTACACGTTCTTGTAGGTTTGAGTTCAACGTTTCAAACATTCAAAACACTTTAAAATGGCCCCCACATATAGGCAGAAAAATGTCTCTTACGGCCATGTTGTCGACTTTGCACCTGGGTGTTGTAACACGTAACACACTAAGCCCGGCCCGTGGTGGTCACCAGGTAGGCGGAGCCGTCTAAGATGGAGAGAAGGGACCGAAGATGCCGTAACTTTTGGATTAAAAAGTTTTTATCTCATACAATTTTTTTAACGTTTAACATTGCAGATCTTCGCAGTGTCATCACACATTACGAGATTTTCAAAGACGATAGCATAATGTCTATTGACAGTAAAATTTATGTTGAAGTTAATCCCAAAAATTAATTCAATACCATAAGTCAATGACTTCACAGGGGATACTATTTTTAGGAGCCTATCACTGTTGACTGAAGGAATGCCACTAAATTATGCACACTCTTTAACGACACCTAATTTTTATAGTCAAAAAATAAAATTTTGTGGCCTAAATACGTTTGATTCATATCTCTCCTTTCTAACTCGAAAATGCCTTGTTATATTCTATATTTAGTTCTCCTATGTACGACAAGTCCCATAATTGTTTTTAAAAAAGTTACTTTGAGACCACAGTCTGGGAAAAATGCCGACCGTGAAAAATAAACTGATAAATAAAATAGTCGCTTTTCAAATACCAAAATTTATGGACGCGAATCACACATACTTTCTGCACCCCTCGCTAGAATTCGCTGCCTGATTCGTAAACGTTTCTTGCCACCATAAAACGCAGTTAGCAATAATTAACAGCACAAAAAAAAAACACAGGAAATTTTAAATTATTAGAAACGGTTCCATTAAAACCCCGGATTTGGACCTATTTTTTAACAAGTAATTTTGTTTTAATACTGCCTCTATTGTTAAAATTTACTAAACAGTGTATACTTAAAAGTTTCAACACTCTTTAGAAGTTATACTTCTATGGCATTAATGAAATATTTACCTGAAACATTTTTAAACAGTCTGTAAATACTTCCTACAAACAACCTTAACCTTACTGAGTTCAATCAACGTAATTACTATATTATATTAAAATGTTATTAAAAAAGTATTTACGAAATCCTGTGACGATATTAGAACCACGCCCCCTGAGGTTACCAAGCGCACGCTTTGCTACTAAGGCTCTTGGGAATTGAGAAGGAGAATTATTATAATGATGTATTGCCAGTTTTCTTAGATATTTTAAAACTCGTGATTATGTTTCGCTGTGACAATTTAATTTACTAAATTTATTCCAGGGTAGTTTCACTATCATGAAGTTACATTGGGCTCGCCAATACGTTTGGTATGTCTCGTATTGTTTACCAAAGTGATTATATACCGGTTTAGGTTGCTACACTTAGGTCCACCATCTTTGTGACAATTTTTGGCCATAGATTTCCGTTCCATTTTCACGAAAATACTCCTACCAATATCCGTATACAGAGAGCGAAGATGTTAACACATTAAAAATATTTGAGATGTATACATTATATTTCACAAGATTATAAGTAGAGTAGAGTGCCACCAACATATTAAAAGCCGAAAGCAATGAAATTGTGCGTACAGTTAAACTAAACGTGTTGGAATTGATTTATGACAGTTGTTTCTTTAAAAAAAATGCAAAAAAAAAATGGAACTTAAACACTGCCTCTCTTTTATTAATAAACAGGTCGATTAGATGTCACATTACAACACCTTATTGCCTGAAGGGAAACATTTATCTATTCATGAAATGCTGAAGGCTCTGTTGTACTGTCAAATATTCTCCAACTATATTCGACAATAGAGTTGGAGTAGTAGTATTGGAGGGAAAATGGCTTCCAATCTTTTCTATCAAATCAATTTGGACCGATAACCTCAAATCATGTTACTCTATCAAAGTTTATTTTTGGTCTGAGCTAACTCAAATCCTTTAAAACTTATTCTCAATTTTGAAATTAAATAACTCATCACAGTGTTGGATAGGATTGTGGAACTTGGTAGGCGTTTTGAGCTTTTATAGATTTTTTTAAATGTACATAAATTTAACTCAAAATAATATTGTTTTAATAATACAAATTAATATTCAGCGTTTTTTTTTACAGAAACTTATCACTATTTTAGTTATAACGCTCTTACATCTTTTATATCTCTGTGCTCTCCGCCATTTTAAAAATTCTTTGTTGCGGAAATAGTTATCATTATCGTTTTCGATGAGCACGATTTTGATTGGCTAATTGTATCCAACATTCAAGATATTTTAGAACCTTGTCCTAAATGCAAAATATTTTACGGAAACTCGTCATCCAACTTGTCAAAACGAACACGATTGCGCTAGTGACGATTTCTATGACGTCTTAATCGTCCAACTATAAATTGTAAGGTGTTGGAAGCGAAAATTTGAAAGTGATACCGGGTCTTAAGAGTGTAATGAGCTGTTCTGCAAAATATATATAACGGCTGTTGCACGAAACATAGTGATGAGTCCCCCAACGAACGTCATATTGGTTTGCGTGTGACATTTCGTTTGTTCACTCTCCCCCCCCCCCCCTCGTTTTCCCCCTCCTGTACCTCCGCTTCGTTTATTGCATTCGGTGGCGTGGACAATGAGAGTAATTTAGGCGGTTGTCGTCTGGGCTGGAGTGTCCTTTTTTTGTAGTCCCAGGGAGCGAGCTGTTTGTGTCGTTGGAGTTGGCGTCTGGCGACCGACGCTAGCTCGTGGAATAGTTCGCTCTCGTATTCTCTTATAACCACGGGAAAAAAAAGTGCGCGAGTCTTTTAGTACTTACTAGAGATGTGTAACATCTAACCTCGTTAACGAGCAAATTTGTGTGTTCTCATGTTGCAAATACACTTATAATAAGAAACTTGGATACGGTATTTAACCTAGAATTCTTAAAAATAATTCCGAGCATGATAAATATACGATAATTGTGTTTTAAGCTACATTTCGTGACGCGAATCATACGGAGTTTCCGCACCCACCGCTAGAATTCGCTGCCGGAGCAGCTACGTCGAATATTGATTCATTTGATAAGCAGATTTAAATTTTATTCTATGTAATGAAACGGCTCCTATAAAAGCGAAAAATACTTGAAAAAAAAATACTAAACCCCGGCTTTGGACCTGATCTTCGACAAGAAATTTTCTTTAAATACTGTTCATCTTGTTAAAATTAATTTAGAGTTAATACTATTAAGTTTCTTCTTTTTCATTGTGAACTTCGGTTAGTGCAGTCCGCTAGAGATGGCAGCGCCGTGGTTACAATTTTCCGTTCCATACGACTTACGTTTCATTCACGGAATTACTCCTACCAATGCTGTATGCCGAGAGCTGAGATGTTGCGCATCAAAATTATTATTTTGAAATCCTTTTCAAGCGCCTCGTCCCATCAAGATCCTCCTCCAGTACCAATTAAAGACACAGCCCAAAGACGGATCCAGAATGATGAAAAGGGGAGGGCAAAATTAAATTTTCTAATACAATTTTAGTACATTTAGAATTTAAATATTTAGTACATTTTATTTTCGATTCAAAAACATCCCGGTATATATAGGCCGGCAGTAAAATACTACTTAAGCAAGTGTGGTAAACTATGATAAAGAACTAGGAAAAAATTTAAAAATTATTCAGTGTTCAGGGGGGGGGGGGTTGCCGCTACCCCCCCCCCCCCCTTCACCCCCCTTAGCCGGCTGTTCTAGATCCGTTTGTAACACAAGCAGGGCAGTCCGGAGAAACGGAGGACTCGGGGACGAATACGCACTTCACTTGTCGGCCCCATTCCTTAATGTACAACATTTTCACACTCCAAATAAAATAAATTTACAAAACTTAGGCGATATCGTTACCATAAATGCAAAACCTATTTGCACATATCGCACAACTTGCAGTTTTTATTCTCCTGCCAGGGTGAACTCGTGCATTAAAAATAAATCTTGAAATTGAAACTGAAACGGGCCTTCTTGGTGCCTCGGAATTTTGCCCATACCCATAACCTCTTCCCTCCCCTTCCTTCTTGACAGCCCTGGATACATTCTCTCATAGAGCTTAGTAATCTCACATTTGACAGTTCCCCGATAGTTTTCGTTGATCTGTCAACAGTTTGCAAAAAAACATTTGGTCAAACTCCACGTTGTTGTCAGTGTTCGCAGACAAATATTTGCTTTGAAAATGACAGTTGGGTAATTGGTACAAACTGAACTAGTACCTTTAGAGAACTGTCAAAAGGGATACAAGTTTCGTGACAGCCTTTAATTAAAAAAAAAGTACAAATCAGTTACATTTAAATTCTTGGTAACTCAATTTTGAGACACATTGCACGGGGTGATGTAATCTACTGATAAGATTTGAAATAACGGTTTATACATTCTGATAATTAGAATGTTTTTACATTTAGGAACTCTTTAGGGCATTAATAAAAGGGGAAAAAAAAATTATGTATGCAATTTTTATTGAACTAGTGAATAAATAGGTAGATAGTGAAATAGGAAGAACTTCGATTAGATTTAAACAATTAATTTTTTTGAATCCCATAATTCTAATACACAGAATAAACCAAATGCAGGTAGAATATAACAGTGTGATGTGTGATTACGTTAGTTGCATGATAGTCGTGGTTTAATTTGGCATATAGCACAAAAACATTTAGGAATATTGTTTTTTCATACTTTTTGTTTTCTTTTACATATTCTATTAAAAGAAATGTGTTTTTAAAAATCAGATAGTTGATCCCTACGAGGGTTGAGAATTTACCGAATGGGTGGTTTCTGTTCACTTTAGATTGTTTGTATGTGCATTTAAATACTTGCAACTATTTTTACTAAATACCAATTTCACAATCTTAAGTTAGGAATCTTATCTAGATTGAGTTACAAATTATATCCAACACCTGCCATTTAAGTGTTATTACAAAATAACATCGATTATTTAAGTTTGTCAAGATTAAATATTTTAACTCCATTTTATCGTAATAAAGGAACAAACTTTGCAATATGTATATAATCACAGTATTATTTTTTTTAAAGAATGATTGGGTTGAGAAATTCAATATTGTTTCAGAATGGTAATATTATAACTGCATAACGAAATGCATTATTAACATTCTCGGCTATAGAAAACCAATGATAAAAAATTGATTGCTTTACCCAGATAAGAATCTAAATTAAAAATTTCATTTCAGTACAATTATTTTTAACTTTTTTAATTTTGTTACATTTTTTAAAGGAGTGTGTTTTTTAAATCGTCTCCAGGGGTTCATATATTGACATACCGCCTTTGTGAACACGATAACTGCCGCAATTTTTTTTTACAAATTTCTTCCAAACTGATTCATAAACTCTAGTTGTGGCAAATTTTGGTCGAATTCGTTAATTGGCAATATCAGACCTATGGTGTACAAATAGAAAAGGGTTTTTGAAAAACAGAAAAATCGCTGTAAATCCCACGACATGGAAAATATCACAACCGTTTGAAAGTCTAACTCGTAGGAGTAATACCAAAATCTTTTGTCTGAATAAGTTTTTGATACGACAACCAATAACGGCAAGGGTTTGCAAAAACAAGGGTTTCAGAACTAAAAAAAAAAAAATCATAACTCCTCCCTTTGTTGGCACAACATCGAATTCATTTAGATTGTATGTTAAATCTTATAATTTTTACCTAAAACTTTTGTCTGAAACAATTTTTATTAGGCGAACCATTGCTGCAAGTGGTCTAAAAAAATGTGTTTAATTAAAAAAAATCATAACTTCTTTAGTATAAACACTATCAAATACGTTAAAATTGTTTGTAAACCATATAATTTTTTATCTAAAAAGTTTGTCGGAAACAATTTTTGATAAGAAGAACCATTGTTGCAGGGGTTGAAAAAAAGGGGTGAAATAAAAAAAAATCCAATTTCTGTACCATTTGAACTATTAAATCCGTTCTGTTTTATTGTAAAACCTTAAAATATTATCTACAATATTTCTGAAATAATGTTTTATACGAACAAACATTACTGCAAGGGGTGGAATAAACAGGGGTTGAATGACAAACATTTCATAAATCCTTCCGTAGGCACACTATTGAATTTTTTCAAATTGTTTGTAAATGTTATAATTTTTATCAACAACTGTCGCCTGAAACAGTTTTGGATTAGACGAACCATTGCTGCAAGGGTTTGGAAAAATTAGAGTTAGAATTAAAAAAAAAAATCATAAATACCTTACTACTCTATAAAATTCGTTCAGATTGTTTGTAAACCTTAAAATCTTTACCTAAAAATTGTGTCTGAAACAATTTTTGGGATGGAAAATAGTGTATGGAGGTCAAATATAATTGCATAACTACCTTAGTAGGTAAGAGTATAATATGAAATTCGTTAAGACATTTGATCCTGGATGCATTAAGTTAAAAAGACTCAAAATATTTTCGCTGCATGGAATATGAAAAAAAGAAAAAATGTTAAATCTATTTTTTTTATAAATATTTGTGAACATATAGAATGTCATGTAGGCTACATGAAGTTCTTAAAAAGTTCCAGGAGTTTACAAACCTACGCCTCTGGGATGTGCCGAAAGGGATTATTTGTTTATTAGTCTCGTCCCGTGTATTTATACCTCTTTTTCAACGTGAACTTCAGTGAAATTCCTTTACTGAGCGGTCGTCCGTCGCAAGTGTATGAACGCACCCATATAATATGAAAAAACTTAAAAATTTTAATTTGTTTTGTTTAAGGCCTTCGTGATAAGATTTTATTATTTTTTATATTGCAATTTTATGAGATGTTTTACGAGGTTTGGTTTTCTTGGATTACGATCGAGGGTTTCTGACGTATTGATTAAGCATGTAGATATTTTACTGTTAATTGATGGCTAGGGTTATGTGACCAAAGCTAGATTCCATGTGACCTCTTATGTGGTGAAAAATACGGAAAGTAACGGTGACATGGCTGGTGAAACAATCAACGTGTCTGAGTTTGAATCTCGGTGGAAGAGTCTTTGTGAGAGGTTTATTTATTTATCGTATGTATTTGTAAGTTAAGGCGATGCACAGTTTTTCACAATCGAAATATATTTGTTGAATGTTTTAAATGTTCAGAGATAAGTATTAGAAAGCTAATGTACGCGTAACTTGAAATTAAGGATAGGCATACACTTAGCATACTCTGAGTTAATTTTACATCAATATGATTCACTCACACATTCGTACAAAATAGTAGGGTGGATAGGCAGCGAAGTGATCATGCTGTGTAGGTGTTCCAAAGATGCTTCTTCAGCCTGAGCTTCAGAAGTATAAGGTTATTAGACTGAATTGCCGCCTGGAGTCTTCGAGTAGGCGAGTACTCTTGCGCATGGCCTTCTGACAGGGTAGGTTTCTCTGTTGGAAGGCCACGTTACTGCAGAATTATCTGGCGCGCACCTCGCCCATTCGAAAGTAGTCCAAGGTGTTTGGGTGGGCGAGCCATATCGCACGTGGCCGGCGCGATTTCACTGCGATCTGCCTGGGCACGCGCTGGGTGGGCGCTTGTTTCGCTGCACGGTCTCAGTTGCGTGAGCTGTGTCACGTTCGTTGCGGTTTCTACTTGATTTCGTCTTGATAAATTGTTCTCATGTTCAATTTTTTATAAATGTTAAAAAATGCATCATTGAGAGAGATGCATTGTGCACTCTAAGAAAAGAGGTTGAAAGAATATTAGCCCAAAAAACGCTGCGGATGTTTTAGCCGCAGTGGCAGAAACGTCATATAGTATGACACCGGACTTTACGATTGGACAGCTTTACAGGAGAATAAAAAAATGCTCCTTCTATGACTTTTTTTAACCTACCTCCATACGTATGTGTTTGACCGGCAAGAGGGAACTTCCGGCTGATGTCTTCCAATAGCTGTTTTTGTCTTTCCAGTCGACGTAAACTAGACTGTGGCGGGACAACCCCAGTTGTAAAATAAAACTGGGCCACTTTTATCGATTCATAAACCAAATGTTAGCGGATATAAGAACATGGATGCTTTAGAAACAGGGAGAATTTTTACAGCCCAGTGATAATTGTATTGTAATTTACTGTATACGTAAAAAATACTTAGATATATCGTTCAGTCGTCTGTATCTCTCTCGCTCTCTGTGTGTGTAGTTGTGACCTGTGTAGTAAATTGTTACGATCATTGAATAATTTTTATTGATAATTCTAACATGGGCTGTCTGATAAAAAAAAGTCATTACTTTATATTTGCACAATGTTGGTTTACATGTATCTAATGTTTTCCTTTTTGCTTACATTTAAGTACTGATAATTTCACTGATGCGTCAAATACCAATGCAAATACCATGCGACACACTTTGAAGGTAACACACCGGGTTCTTATTAGTTTGTATGAAATGCTTAATGTAACAATTTGTTACTTGGTGCCTCCTGCGGCGCTGAATTTGGGATGGGCCACGATTCCATTAGTTAGCGTGTGTCGAAGTCTTAAAGGTAACGCGTTAATTTAAAGTCTGTGTGAGGGGAGGGGCCACGGTAGTTAGAATGGTCTCGTACCTCGCCTCCCTTCAAGGCGATTCAGGTATGATTGTCGGTGGGTTTGTACCATTTTGCTACGAGTATAGGAATACAGGTCCGGGAAGGGGATTAGGCCTCGCCATCTTGCAATTCCAAATATTATCATACTGCTTGGAATAAAGCTTCTGTGCTAAATATTTTTAGTCGACATGGCATAGGGCTTAGCTTTGGCTACTTGTTGAAGTCAACACTTGTGAACTGTTGTGATTATCATGGCAGTTGTAGTCATTCGCGTGAAATAATGAGTTATTACCTCGTGGCGCTTACAGACAAGTGTCTGTTAGTGAATATGTGGCCGCAAAAAGGTACAGAAGGTCTAGGAGAAAAGATGGCATGCCAAAACATTGGGATAAAGAGTTCAAAATTAGAATCATAGTAAAAAATAAATATAGTTTAAAAAACTAAAGAAACATGCTTTTAAAGATTATCAAACTAAAAAGTTAAAAATAATTTTAAAAATTAATTTATGACAATAGTATATAAGCAATACTAGTATAAATGAGAAAAAAAGCTTGAGGCGCTTTGTGCCATATTTTTTGTATATTAAGCGCCCCATGCTTTTTTCTCATTTATACTAGTATTGCTTATATACTATTGTCATAAATTAAATTTTAAAATTATTTTTAACTTTTTAGTTTGATAATCTTTAAAAGCATGTTTCTTTAGTTTTTTAAACTATATTTATTTTTAACTTTTTAGTTTGATATTCTTTAAAAGAATGTTTTTTTAGTTTTTTAAACTATATTTATGTATAATTATCATAGGGAAATGAGTTACCGACACTACCTATTACCATCTGAGATAACTATTTGGAGTTGAAACGTCACAAAGAAATGCTAAAGTCTCTCCGAATCATTTACAGTTAGATGTATGGATATAATCTTAGAATTTACCAGAAGAAAAAAAAACATTCTTTATTTCCGGCGTGGCCGGGAGTAGAACCCACGATCGCTGAATCCGAAAGCTGACGTCTCAGAAGTCGCGTGCCTTAGACCGCTCGGCTAACGAACGTGATGAAATTGGTGGGACATTTTACAGTGATGAGCAACTCACTCTTAGTCGAAAGAGTTACAGACGGACAGACAAACATAAAGGTGAAGCTAATATAAAGCATGTAAAATATGGAAAAATCCAAGATGGCAGGGCCTAATCTCCCCCTAATTAGAGTTTATTTATTAAATACTATGCACACCTTTTCCTAAATGACAACCATCTAAATGACTGTTAAAAATTTAACCACTTTCATTCAGTCCACGGTGTACTCTCCCCACTGGAGCTCGGCTCGACAGTGGCTCTCCCTTCAGCTCGTCTCTCACCTCGCACCTCTGTCACAACACTGCCTCGCACTGACTTCTCTCTCGACCAGTCCTCTCACATATCCGCAGTTCGCCGCTCGCTCGTGCAACTTCGCGGTGAAATATCGTAAATTTTCAGATTTTAGAGTTTTTTTTTAATGTTCTTGACATAGCCTTAACCAAACTTTCACTTTAGTTACGATCACCCAGATAAGAGAAAACATTCTCACCCGGATGAAAAAAAAAACAGGATGAATTTTTGATGGTTTTATTTATGAAACACATATAACATAAACTACCTTTTATTTTTACAATAGCATGTATTAAAAAATTCAAAATGTCATGTGATCAAGTCTTACAGTACTTGCCAGAGATGTGTAACATTATCCTCTGTAACGAGCGAATCCATGTGTTCTCATATTGCAAAAACACTAATAATACCAAAATTTGGGACACGAAATTTAACCTAGAATTCCTTAAAATAATGCCCAGCGTGATAAATATGTATACACGTTGTGTTTTCAACTACATTTCTTGACGCGAATCACACGTTGTTTCCACACCCGCCGCTATAATTCGTTGCCGGAGCAGCTACGTCAACTATTGAATCATTTGATTAGCAGACCGAATGTGAAATTATATAATAAAACGGCTCCCATAAAAGCGAAAAAGATTTGAAAAATGACTAAACCCTGGCTTTGGACCTGATTTTCGACAAATAATTTTATTAAAATAAGGCCTCTATTATTTAAAAAAAAAATCATTCAAAAGTTTATGGTTTAAATGGCCCTTTGGTTTTGTGAACTTTGGTTCGTGCCAGCCGCCACAGAGGGTAGCACATTTTCGTTTCACGCGACTCCCGTTCCATTAACGGAGTTACTCCTACCAAATGTCATATACCGAAAGCTGTTACAAATATTAATAATAATAATAAAATCCGATAATGCACGACCGGGGTTAATGGGACGGCGTGACTCGTGAACGGGGAATCCAGGATTCCCGCGTTTAGACTGGGCATTCGGGCGTGTAGCGCTCGGGACGAATATAAGAATAAAAGACGCCGTGTTCGTGTTGACGATCAGGGCAGCAGCAGTAAATCGGGAAGGAGGTCGCCTGCAGGCGTCCAGACCCCGTGACGAGCTCTCCAGGAAGAGGATCGTGTTTACTTCTCCCCAGTTCATTGTCGCTCTTTGATCAGTTAATTTTGTACCTCGTGACAAACTAGCTGGTTTTGTTCGCGTGGGCACATGCAGCGTGCGAAAGGGGGGGGGGGGGGGTAACTACGTGGTTTGAAAACTGCACAAGATGTCCGAGTGGTGTCTGTTTATAAAAAAAAACTATATGAATACGCTGAGTGTGGATCAGCCCTGGATCTATGGCGGTGAGGTGGGGGGACAAACCCTGGTATCTGCCCCGGGCGGAAATTTCAGGGTGCGCCAAATTCATATGCTTGAAGAGGAAAAAAATTGTTTCACAAAGCGTTTAGCATCCAGCTCACGTTTTTCTTTTTATTATTGTTACACACGTGACATTGGCCGGGACACGTGCAGGTGCAGAGCTGGCTGGCGACTGCCGCAACATGATATGCGCCGCGCGCGCCTGGAAGATAACAACGGTTGTCGCTTTCCCCCCCTCCTCATCACTCCCCGCGCGGCGCCCTGCCTTTGACACGTAACTGACACCGGACAGCTGGGAGTTGCGCGAGCCTCCGACACGTGTTTCGAGAGATTTCTACCGTCGTGTCGGTGCGGAATGACGCGACAGGCCCCAGCCGCTCTCGTGAGTTCTGGAATTGCGCCGGGGCATATATATATATATATATATATATATATATATATATATAGCCTATATATATATATATGCCCGAGGATGCCAGGGCAGGAGTGAGTATAGTTCAGAGAGAGAGAAAGAGTTCAGGCGGGAGCCTTCCCGCAGCGGAGCTTCTGGGGCGATAGTGCCGCGGGTGCGCCAGAGTGGCGAAGTCCTTGGACGAAGGTTCCAGTGCAGGGAGTTCAGTGAAGTCGGGAGTTTTCCCGCGGCGGAGTTTCCGGGCAATAGTGTCGCGGGCGCGGCGGAGTCCCGAGCGAAGTTCCGAGTGAGGCGTTGAGCAGATCCTCGGTGAAGGCAAGTGCGTCGGCGGCGGCGGAGTGTGGCGACGGAGTCCCGCGGCGGAGACCCACGAGGGGTGCTGCGGCGAGAGTTGTGCCAGAGGTGCAGCCCAGCGAGGTGTGCGGTGTGTGAAAAACGAGTGACTGGGGAAGCAACATTTTTAAGTGCAATTGATTATTTTCCATTTTAGATTATTTGTAAGTGATATAAGTAGTGGCCATCAATAAAACTGTGTGTGAAATAAATCTTTAATTGGGCTATCCTTTACGAACCCGCGGTAAATCGTAACATTATTCATATGACTTTGAAACGAATCCCAGTTGTTTTTGAACACATCCTAAGTTGATTTCTGAATGTATCCTAAATTGATTTTTGAACCCGAGCATAGTGCACGTGATGTCTCTGCCAGGGGAATCTCCGTCGCGTTTAGAAAAAAAATCTTTATTGAATTTCATTCCCTCGCAGACAAAAGGGGACGAGGCTACAAGAACTGAGCCGAATAAATCCGAACGGTCGAACATCAGTCGTTTATGTGGATGATTAGATGTGGGAGTAATCAGCGTTATTATAATCATTAGGGAAAACCATCGATTTAAACTATCGTAGTAGAAAAAAAAGATTAACAGGAATAACAGGTAAGAAAGAATAAATATTATTGTATCGGTGTAATAATCGTTTTGATCAAATTACTATTAGTACTGGCTAGGCTATGTCCTTTGACTAAAGTTTGTAGCTAAAGTAAATAACACTACTACATTGTAATTTGATATTCAGTGTGTGTTATTTGTTTAAGTTTTATAAATATTAGTGTATATTTTATTTTTAACATTGTTTTCTGCTAATCTGTGGAAGCTTGTTATTGGCATATTTTAATTTACTTGTTAATCCATTTGTATTGTAACGAGAAGTACCTTGAATTCAGCTGAGCTGGGCGGATTATTGGGACGATCACACCAACCGACGTTCCTTCTTCCTTTTAAATCCTGGACTATCTCGGAACTGGTGAACTCATTGTCTTGAAATTGCCGCTTATTCTGAAGCCATACCACGCTAGATGCATCAGCGGGCATCGACTTTACCACTTCACATCACTAACACAAATCCATCCCTGATCAAGCGGGCCCCGTAAGTTAAAGTTCGTGGATCGCATAAAATAAAGTCGTCCAAAAGGCCACGTAGAAAAAAGAACTGATGCACTTTCAGGGCACATGTCGAGAAATTTTGGCAAGGAAATGCTGTCAATTTTATTTATTTTTTTCTGGGGCAATTTTGAAGCTGTAGCTAGGAACGTGAATATAAAGTTAATTCGTTTGGAAACTCCAAAAAAGCCAACGTAATCTTCACTTTCGTAATAGGATAAAATGTGATTCAACACAGTTTTGGAGAACGGAAGGATCGGATCGTGGTCCATGCAGTCAACATAAAACTTGACTTTTCAAGAAGGGAAACTACCAAAACACAAACTGCATTACCTTTAATTTCCACAGGACTGCGCAGGCTAGCCTGCTTACCTTTGCGCCCAGTCCTCTGCGTGGAGAGTCTTGTTAGAATCCTTACCGTCGTAAGGTTGATAATGTGTTCTGTACATTTACATAATTAAAGATCGTAGGCTTTTGGGTTGAAGGCAAAGATTTCACCGTCGTTTCGGTCGACCTTGCAGTCACCATTTTCAGGGTAGCAGTCGCCTACTGCAGTGGAGCCAATCAGGAAGCACTCCCCTCTCAGGCGAGAGCTTTCAAAGGCAGGAGAATTTCCGAAACCCTCAGCAGGCATCTTTTTCCCTGATGATTGCGACTGCAAGGCCGACCGAAACGTGGGCGAAATCTTCGTCTTCGACGCGCATATAACGCAAAAGCCTAGGCGACTTCTTTTACGTTTACATAAATTGAACTGATCGCAAGCAATTGCCAGCGCGCAGTTACCTCATCACCCCGACTCGGGCCGCCACTGGAGCGAGGAGAGAGGTGGTTAGACCTGGTTGCTCTGAATTAGCAATTGGGGGCCTGCCTGCGGCAAGTGGATCAAACCACTCTGCTGGGACCGTCCTTCGGGATTACCCTCCTGCCGTACTGAGGTTTGCGACCTCCGAGCTTGATGAATGCACGCGGGTGCAGATTTAAAATACGAAGTAAAAGGGGGAAAACAAAGTTTTTCAGCCGAGGTAGGTTCAATTATTGGAGCACGTTCAAAGACTAACTTACCTTGAATATTAGGCGAGTGAGACACTAGCTGGTACGTCTCGCCTCTTTTTAAATACAAGGGTCTCTAGCCGTCTTAGGTATAGTGTGTAACTATAAGTGTAGAAAGGCGCCCACGTGATAATAATTACGAAGACTTACGCGACCTTTTGCAATCTCTATATTACGCTAAGTAAATATCTGTTGAAGATATTTGTGACGGAACAATAAATTTAAGGGAAGTATCGACTTAAGGTTAGCCTCTAAATAAAAGTGAAAAGGAAAAAAAAAATCAACATGGCGTGTGAAACCAATCTTAAGGTTATTAAGACCCATAAAAGAATGTTTTTTCAAGCATCATCGTTTTAAAATTTTTTTGTTGGGAGTACGCATCATCGACTCTCGCATGCCTAGGATGTTCTCAATACTCCCCACACACCCCACACACCCCACACACCCCTAGAAACAGTCGGTGAAAAATATATTTTTATAGCTCTCTTCGCCCTCCCCCGTACACAAATCCCGTCTAACCTCGTAATATTGGTATTTATTTTAGACTCTCTCCGAATGATGACGCCAATTTTGGAGGTATTGTGGTTACCCTGATAGTATTAAATATATATTCAATGCTGATAGTAGGACAACAATTACAATTATATTCATTGGAAACCTTACAAGTTTCGCGTGTTTTCCCTGATACGTTTACAGTTAATGGCCACGTTGATTATAGTCTTTTAGATATAGGCATAATTTACTATGTCGCAAAAAAAAAAGAATATTTTTCAAGATAGCAGTTTAAAGAATTTTAAGTATTGCCTCACTTATATACTCAAATTTTTTTCTACCTAAAATATGTGAAATTTTGGCACAGCGTAGATCTTCGTGTGATATGTCAACAGGAAGAACGTCAAACGATGGTCAGTTTTGTGGTTAAAAGTGCATTTTGTCCAAAAGTGGGGGGGCATAGTGTCTTCTGTCTCCAATTGTACGTTTAGTAATTGGGAAAGTGGAGGGGGGGGGGGAGTTACAAAATGATATCCCCCCCTGCCCTGCTTGGTTTCTCTCGACGGCCCTGGTTCGTGTGTTCTTGTCGCCGCCGAACTCCGCGACGTCACGCGACTCCGCCCACGGCACGACGCGCCCGTCGTGGCGTATAAATAACGATCCATCCGCTGCTTGCGGCGGTTCGCCATTCGGTCGCGGGCAGTCCTGGCGAGCCGAGTTCTGCGCTCTGGAGGGGGGGGGGGGGTGTGTCTCACTCTTCATTGACGAGCCGGCGCGCGCCGTCCCTGGAATAGCCCGGCGACGCCCGGCGTTGTTACACGGCGCTGCCAAGTGTTGCTGCTCTCCAGTGACCGTTACTCATTCAGACGTCCAGTCACGCAGGCACGAAGCCAGGGGGGAGGTTCATGGCGGCGGGCCCTCTCCCTTCCAACATTAAAAATAAACAAATAAACAAGCGAAGACATAAAATTAGTCACAGGAAATTAGCTTCTTGAAGATTATATTTTAAGAATTATTGTAATACTTAATTGGGCTACAATAATAATGCCCATTTATAACCCGACATGACTCGTACTCAGAAGCAACAGGAATCGTGTTCGATGTTACATTGGCATGTGTTTTTCATGTATTTAATGAAATTAGTAAATGACTTTTCAAGTTATATGTCTCGATTTAAACAAAGGTGGACAAAAAAGTGTCCTTACAGCAGACTTAATCAGTTTTTGCATGCATTAGTACTAATGGGAAGGACTTTGATAACTGAAACGAAATTTTTAAAATGGAAAGGAGCAATTTATTAGTTTCGAAAGATTGGAGGTATTTTTTAAGCAGGCCGCGATTTCATTACTCAATATCTGAAATAGTCGGTTAACCTACCCTGAATGGCTCGTACATGCTTGCGTTTTAAAATAACTTCTTCATAGTTTTGAATACGTAAACGATGAGTATTTTTCTTTTGTTATTTCCACTAAGGGATGCATGGTGGTCGTAATAGGTCATCTTAGAAATGTAGGACTAGTTGGCAAATAAGATTTCACGTATTTTGTCGCTGCATTTTTTTTATCTTGTATAAACGGTGTCGAAAGTGGAATTGGTTTGCATTTTAAGCCAGGAAGTTAATAAATGATTACTAAAACTGTATCCGCCAGGGTAATAAAGGAAAGGAGTGCCAAGCGCCTCGGGGCTTGTTTCTTCACAGATGTAAACTAGGAAACTGTGGGGGCAGGGTAGATATTTATAGCATCATTTGGTCTGGAAAAGAAAATGAGTAGGGAGAGGGGGTTGGAGAGCAGACACGAAGAAAGAGAACTTTCTGAACGTTATCTTATTGGCCGAGGAAATACCTAGCGATGCCCACTCCTATAAAGTATGCTGGGGCATAATGAGAGAGTTTTGAGAGAAAATCAGTCGTGAAAGCTCACTAGTTTCATCTGAAAAATCCTATTTATTTGTCACTGATAATGATTTAACTGTCGTATTGACTAATTTTCAACATTTTCACTGATTCAGCAGTCTGCCATAACACATCCCCAGACATCGATTCAAAGTGAAATCAACTGATTGATCAGGCAGCGACATTAGGTTATAGGTGAATAGCATTTCACTAAAAAAATAAATAAACAAATAAAATAATATTGAGATAGAATTCCAAAGTGCGATTATGAACCGTTCCTCGATATCATTTTTAAAGGGAAATTTAAGTCACAACCCTCCCCCCTCACACCAGTTACGACCCTCGCCTACAAACCAGTGAAGTGTGAAACGAGTGGAAGCGCACACTATAAAATTGCAACGTAATTCATTAAAAAAAAAACAGTATCATTTTAATAAATGCAATACGTCATTAAATTTAATATAGTACCGTAATAGTTTATATAACAATTTTTTTTCGTGCTGTGTAATGTAAGCGAAATACAAATCGATGAAATGCCAAAAAAAAATCAATGAATAATATTAGAAATATTAAAGTCAATTAAGAAATTTGGTTGTCTGTAAAGTCGGTTTACGGACGATAGTTTAACGCGACAACGTCATAACAAAACATTTATGAAATGATTGCATACTTTTATGAATAAAATTGAATAATTTTTATTGAATTATCACTATTTTGTATAGCTACAAAGAAGGAGTGAAATGAAATCTACAATTTAATTGATAAATTTACTTTTATTTGCACTCATTAATTCAAATATGTTTATTACTTTAACGAAGATATTATTTTAACTATAACTTTTATACATGTTTGCTATTTAACTTCTTCCAATCTGTGTTATTCTGTTAAGGATAGGTCTATGATAGGAAAAGTAGGAAACGAATGGGAGTGTTTCAAGTTTAATGTGCCTCGAAAAAGTCAAATCGATGGTTGTACCAATCGAGTGAAAGAGAGATAGATGCGGCGCAAGCGTACAATGAGTGTAACGGGACAATGTGCGTAACGGGACACTTCTTAGTGCGTGCAGCCGGCGTTCATCGATTTATTAGACGTCACGTCAAAAAAGCATTCACTGAACTTACCTATAACAAATTCAAGTGTGTTACTTTTCACCGCGACCCATTAAAATCATCATGTAAAATTATTGAAGGCGATTGGACCAGTTTGAAGATTTGAAAATCTAATAACATTTTATAGTCGAATAGCAGTTGCTGCTAAGGGTTATATCATTTTACATACATGTCAATAATATGTAAAATATCAGTCAATAAAAGCATATGTAACAGACTCCTTGGTTCCGTGTGGCGTAAAGTCACTGTTTCCAGAGCATCGCGCACGCACTAAAACTGAGTATTTTGTGGGAGGGCTCTGGGTTATGGAGATACCCAGACCCAGGTGCGTCTCAAACCGAAGCCTATACGTCTAGTAATTCTGGGATTAGCCATGCAGGGAAATGGTCGCATGCATCGTGTGCTTTGTACGGGGATTGGCCAGCCATGGCAGCGGTTGAAGCTTATGACTAACCCCCTATCTTAAATCTGGACTTAAAGGTATGCTAAGCTGGGCCGAGGTAAAACCTGCATAGACACAGGGGAAAACGCTGGGCTGAGTCACGTGAGGTGCAGTGGGCAGGTTGGTCTTGATGAAGAGTTGGTCGGAGTAGGAAAGAGACGGGATAGAAACGAGGGTTGGGGTCACGTGGACGTGAGGTCCACTTTCATGTTTTATTGGCGCCATTTGATTTTATAACCAGGGACGCGAGCGCCTCCCAACGTCCAGTGTCGCGAGTTAGAGACCACTAAAAAGCCGTCGCGGTAAATCCTTGTACAGGCCGACCTCGACCTCCATCCCTTCCCCCCGCTTGGCACAGGTCACGTGCCGCTTACGGTTCCCCGTGGCTTTCACGACCAACTACTTGAGCGACTTCCTCAAACTGCGACTTTTCAAGTCGGAACGTTACGTTCACGGAACTGTCCGTAGGCCGGTTCTACAATGACACGGAAGCGGATACGGATTGCGTGAACGTAGACGGATCTCCCGGAAAGTTTCACTATCGCGTCTGCTGCTTCCACAATGCACGGAAACGAAACGAATGGCAACCATTGAAATTGCATTTCAAGGTTACGAAATAATTATTTAATTTAAAACTATATTACGCTTCTAAATAATAGCACGGGCAGAATTTACATGTATAATAATAAACGACAAAGTAATAATAAAATACTTTATATTCTCTATTCTGTATGAGACATACATGCAAACGAGAAAGAGGAGACTAGGGGTATTTCTAGACATATAATGAAAGCAGGTGGGGGTTCATTCGAGATATACGAGTCGGGGGTTAGTTCTAAACATACGACAACAGTTAACGATAACTTTGACACGCGCATCAAGTGACCCATTCCCAAACTAACACCACTGAACTGGAGTGCAGTGTTTCCGTCGTGTCGCCTGCAACCATGGGAGCTTAAGCAGTCACTCTATAACTTTGATCGCACGTAATACTAAAAAAATCGTATTAGTGCAATGGTTTGAAATTACCTTACCTAAAAAAGTACTGCGATGTACCTGCTTGAGCCATTTCAACACGTGCGGAACTAAACTTTCTCGAGGTATTTATGACCAATGCGGTTATCTTATTTTATTACTACTGATTGTAGACCATTCGACAATTACTCAAACTTTTAAAAGAGCTTGAAACTATCGTTTAGAGAATAAACTGTTCTCTTAGTAGTACTTAATTAACCTTCGTTAAAGGTTGTTTTGTTGAATGTTATTAAAAAAGTATATATTACTAAAAAAAATCTGATGAATTCACAATTAAGGCGTGTACACATAATGATTAATCTACAGGTTTAACGAGAGTTGCATCGATCTGCTGAAGTGGGTCAACGGAATGCTGGAGAAAGGTCATGTAGGGAGGCGAAGTGCATTGTGGTCGCGTTGTTTTCGAAGCGCTAATGTTGGCGCAACGCTATACGCGACGTCCGTCCGCTGCGGTAATCAGTTTGTTTGCTTTCACCGTCTTCGTAGAAGCTCGTCTTTCCCCGTATTTCACTAGGGGTTTCCTCTCACGTCGTTTTCCTGAGCTTGTATTGCTTGAAAACTGTATATTGTTCAAGCGAATTGTTTGGTGAAACCTTTTCCTTACAGAGTTCAACACAGGAGATTCATCGTCACACAATCGCACGATCGTTGCACACTCAGTATTAAGATTACCGAGAATATAAAAACAATAATAGAATCTGGTCGATTTGACAAATGCTATGGGGTTAATTTTGTCATGACGTAGATCTGAATGTACATAAATGGCCAATACAGTGTATAGTTAAAAAAAAAAAAAAAATGCAATTTTTTTTCTTCATAAAATATGGGTTTGAAGCAAACAAAAAAGGCTGTAAAACTATTAAAATCGTGTAAGAAAAACCTCTTTAATAACGTTAGCTTAATACGAATTATTTTTATTTTGCATAATATAATGTTTAAATAAGTTAAAATTAGCCTAAAATTGAAATATATATCGTTACGTAATACTCGTTACAGCGCACGAAAAATAAGACATCGCGTCTGGTGCTTTATTTTCTCCCACGTCGTGTATTTCCGTCAACAGTCCTTCGTGACCGTTTCGTACAGTTTTAACAGCCTTGACGTTGCTGTTCCGGGCGGTGTTTTTTACTGTCACCCTTTCGCCTTTCTTTCACGAAGTGAAGGGCGTAAATCCGGATCGTGTCGAGCCATCGTTTCTTTCACGTCCGCCAGCGGCTCCTGTTCTACTCGTTTGCTGACGATCTTCATTTGACAGGTTGTAGAGAGAGACCAGCCCAGTACCAGACAGCTCTAAGATTTCTCTGTGTGCGAAAACCTGGAGTTGTTGGCGTGTCAGCCCCATAGGTGGCAACTGCATACACAATGGGCTGACATCGAGACACATGCAACAAAAACAACAGTAAATACAGACGAACCATAAACTGGGACGACATAGCGATAGACAGAACACAGCAGCTATACTAAACAGTTAATCCGGACAACTCACCGATAATGCAGCGACGCACATGCGAACCCAGCTGTGAAATTAAACAGATATTCTGACCACACGACAGCAACACGGGGGTTTATTTATTGATTTCTTTTTATTCATATTTAGTTCTTCTCGGAATTTTTTCTGAATGAATTGGAAATTATTAGTTAGTAGGTAGTTGGTATTTTACTTAAGACTGTTTCATCGTGGTTTGTTATGGCGTGCAGTCTTCTCGTCGTTTCAGGATAACTGTGAAATTGAGTGGTGGCCGTAACAATATATGGTGGAAAAATTAAGATAAAGGTGTATTGCAAGTCCCTTAAGTACTTTCAAGAATCTGTATCGGTCGTTTTATGCCTAAAAAGTACTCTGAAAACACGTCTTTTAGCCATTTTAACTCTTCTAAAAATACAGTTTAAAAACTTAGTCCGAAATCAAAAGTACTTTTTGCCCCTCAGCGAATTCTTAGATGCTTTTCGTAAACAGACCCCACTCGGATATCTGGAGTAGTTTTGAAATTGCGTTGTTTTTCCTGACGCTCTGCGCACAGTATGCGTGCGCGGGTAGGCGGGGGCCTTAATTCTTTCTCCTGAGCGGGGCTCACGGCACCGCTGCAGCTTCTGGGTGAGAGGGGAGAGAGGTTCGGCCGTGTCCTTGTTTGACTGTAGTCACGATTGTGTGTGTGTGTGTGTGGGGGGGGGGGGGGACCGCCGTTGCGCAACGCTAATCGGCTTGTCCGAAGCCGCCAGTCTGGCCGTTTAGTTGCGGCCGCCGTCACATTGCTCTTGAAGGCAAAACCTAAAACTCTTTGACCCCTAGTCAGACGCCCGAATACTTAGTTTTCGTGCATTTTCGGATTGTTTTTATGTGCAGTCACCTTAGATCTCGCTATATCGCATTTGGTAAGAGTAATATCATGAAAATAGAACGGAAGTCGATGAACGGAAATGTGGCACAAAGATGGCTGACCCACGTTTAGCAACATAAACCCGTATGTAGTCACTTTCGTAAAAATTAGGGGACGTACCATACTTATTGGTGTGCTAAACGAAATTCCATAAGGTGAAACTACTAAATAAAGCTAACATTACCATTCTTAAAATACATTTTCTCTTTTTTAATACCCAATTGACTTGGCAGCACAGTGTTAGAGCGCGCGCTTGTTGACCTCGAGGGACGTGGTTCAAATCACACGGATTTTTAAAACTTTTTAATAAAATAATATAATAATTAGAATCAGCTCAACAAGGTTAAAGTTTGTTTTTTATTAAAATATAGACTTGACTTCAGTCTTTGAACAAACATTTTAAAACAAATATATCACTTAAATATATTATGTTTCAGGTTAATATCTTAGTAATTCCATAGAAGCATAACTTCTAACGTGTGCAGAAACTTGATAGTATTAACGGTTTAATGAATTTTAACTCGATGGACAGAATTTAAAAAAAAAAATCCTTATCGAAAATGAGTTTCAAAGCCGGGATTTTAGTGTTTTTCCAAATATTCTTCGCTTTTATCAGAGCAGTTTCTAATAGTTTAAAATTTCCGTCTGTTTCTGGCTGATATCTGCACGTGATGGTGGCAATCAACGTTTACGATTCAGGCTGAAAATTCTAGCGATGGGCGCAGAAAATGTGTATATGATACGCATTCAGAAGTTTTGGTATTGGAAAAGCATATATTTTATTTATCAATATATTTATCTCGCTGAGTATTATTTTAAATAATTCTACGTTAGATTTCGTGTCCGAGTTCCGTATTAGAAGTTTATTTGCAACATGAACAACATGAGAACACATGAATCTGCTCGTTACCGAGATTAGATGTTACACATCTCTGGCGAGTACTGAAAGACTCACTCACATTTTTTTTCGTTTTTGTAAAAGTAAAATGAAGATTAGGTTAACTGTACTACATAAATAAAATCCTCGATATAATTATTTATTTTTTCCTCCCGTAGTTATAAGTTTTCGCACTTCTGTGCGATCGTAACCAAATTGAAAGCTTGTGTAGGTTACCGTGAGTGACATGTAAAATATTCTGAAACTGCTATAATATATGAATTCAACATAGCATCGAGTGAAAAATTAAAACATCCCCCCCTCCCCAATTAACACACAACGATTTCAAACGCCAGAGCAAAATTTATATACCCGCCAGTCACGAAGGCGAAGATGTACGCAGTGAAAGCTTGTAGGTCGACCGTGTAGCCACTCTCCAGAATAAAAGGTATTGCGGGACTCCTGCTAACCTGTAGGTATCGAGATAATCGCGCTTTCACAAGATTAGCATCAGAAAAATAGCATAGGTAGGGAAACCTGCACCTACAAACGAAAAGTAAATGCGATTTACCTATTTTTCACTAATACCTTTAATAGTGCAACGAAACAAACTTTAAATTGTTAAGTTTCACATACATGAAATTTTACATAGTCGAGTGATGTAACAATATATATTTTCCTTTTGATGTTTTTTTTATATATGACAGTTCTAACATAAGCGCAAAATACAGAGTTAGTATTCCCAGTTTGGAAGCCGAATATGTCCTTTGCCAATACAATTTTTGTTCATTTATTGTTTGCTTAAAAATTTCTCAAATAATTGTACTTGCATAGTTTGTAGCTGTCATTGACATGCAATTTTATTTTTCAAATATATGCCAGACGTTTCACACACTTCGACGAGGTCCTAGGGCGTACTGGTTCTGAAAACATGCAAAACTTTTGGCAGTCTGTTTATACAGTTTTATGTGCAGCCGCTTTCTCTTGATACTTCGCCGAAACTAGCCCTGTCAATATTTTGTAACCGGTATGTTTTCACTTCCTGCCTCACTGTCTTCAGAAGGGTGTAGAAATTTTGGCTGATGAAACTTACGTAATTCTTAAGCCTTTTGTTCCACCTTTCGACTGAATTATTGTTTGGTATGGTTTGTATCTACACAGTGCCATCGAAGAGAATATTTGGATTTTGCACAAAGTAGTCAGACTTTAAGATTTTATCGTTGTGGCGACGTACTGTGGATCTGATGCCAACATACTTCAACGTCCTTTGCCAGATCACTGAACATGCATGCTTGAGGCATTACTTCTCCGTCATTCTTGTAGTCCTGCAACAATCCCAGGTCTTGGACCTTGCGCCATGAACACCGGGGTGGTAATCGCACGCCTTTATGACGCTAGATAGGAAGTTTGATACAAGCAAACAATTTTAGCATCTTCGATCACGATTGTTTTCGGATTTCATGCCGATAAATATCATGGGTCTCTATTCTCCCACCCATTCTGGGAAGGGCAAACAATCTGGAAACAGGAATTGTAAAGCGCCACATATGATCTGACTTAACTTGTGTATCAATGCGATTACACTTGCATACATGGGTGTGTAGATCCCCGAAAAGGTGGGTGATAGGGGGGGGGGGTTAGGCTTGCCCGGACCACCAAGGAATTAAGAAGCCCCTCACTGAGAGGGTCCGCTTGCTCTTTCAAAATCGTGTCTGTGAAACGGAATTTATAAACTTAAACATCTAAACGACTTTTTATGGGAAACGTTTTGTATATTTTGTAAAGTTCCCTGCTTATTGCATGCATGAATGCCTACATATGGGCAGTCTACAATACACCATAGATGACTTGTGTCGGTTAAAACCAAAGTGCAAAACACGGGCCGCGCGGGCATCCCTGCGAGTTTCCACGGACCCCCCCCCCCCCCCTCATCAAATTCCTACAGATTTTCGCCCCGCTTGGAGATATTTAGTCGTTCGGTTCATCTGTTTGTCGTTGCGTTATATAAGGTGGTTGTTTTTACTGTTCTCGTCGTTGTTAGCACACTGTATTCGTCGGTACAGTTCATTTTTTCTGACTAAATTATTGTTAAGAGACACTAGCAAGAAGCTCATTAGCCAACCCGTGTGCTTGCGTGCGGGTGGGGCGTGGTCCATTACCGCTACACGCTTAATCCGATTGGCAACGGCGCCTCGCTACCTTCCACCTTCCCCAGGTCTCTCATTGAGAGTGGAGAAATCTCTGCGTCTCTGGAGGATCTGGCACATTCCCACAGCCCCGCCTGCATGAATTGACGCAACTAGGACGCCATTGTTCTGGGAGTTTAGGGTGTCAGGTCGACCCTGATGACACGACACTTCAAAGGGGTGCGAGACCACTACCGAATGGAGCACAGGGGTAAAATCGACGACGCCGAGGAGGCAGTGAAGTAAAGAGGGTGAGTGATCCCTTGGTGAGCGATAGCGGACGACGAGCGACGGGCTTCGAGTGCACAGCTGGTGCATCGGGACTGAAGCATCTTAGAGTTGTGTGTGCGGTGGACGAGTGAGTAGTGCGAGGCAGTGTGCTGGGACAGAGTTGAGTGGTAAGAGACGATCTGAGGGGAGAGTAAACTGTAGACGAAATGAAAGACTGATTAATTTATGGACAGACAGTCTAATTCAAATAATAGTGTAAATATTAATAAATGAAACTGGATTTAATTAGTCAGGTTATCCTTTTCGGGTGGGTTTTCCCACACGTTACATTACTTTCACGGAATTTCTCAGCACTTCCCTGTGCTGTCTAGGCATTCTGACATTTAACGTTAGCTGATTTTGGCTTGTTGTCCGTGAGTTTATGTGAACGTCTGTTTAGTCCGTCCTTGAAGGTTTGACATGACATCCGGTGTCAGCCAGCAACGGCGCGTGTCCATGAAATGGCTTCAAATCAGTCTTCCCCGTTGCAAGAATCTTTCAGACAACGAACTTGCGAGAGCCCGCCATTGTTCCGCGCCGTAACACGGCAGCTTGAGCTCCAGGGCACGCGCAGTCGCCGCGCGAGATTAGCCGGAAGCAGAGTGACGTAGGCTGGACGTAAACGCTACTGATTCGGTCGCCGACTTCGCCGTGCGCGCGTGATGCGCATTTAGCAAGGGTATATTTGCTTTTTTTTGACGTGACAACGTCTAATAAATCAATGAACGCCGGCTGCACGGACGAAAAAGTGTCCCGTTACACAAATTGTCCTGTTACGCTGTGTCCCGTTACGCTCATTGTACGCTTGCGCCGCATCTATCTCTTCCACTCGATTGGAACAACCATCGATTTGACTTTTTCGAGGCACATCTTGAAACACTTCCATTAGTATCCTACTTTTCCTATCATCGTCCTATCCTTAACAGAATAACACAGATTGGAAGAAGTTAAATAGCAAACATGTATAAAATTTATAGTTAAAATAATATGTTCGTTAAAGTAATAAACATATTTGAATTAATGAGTGCAAATAAAAGAAAATTTATCAATTAAATTGTAGATTTTATTTCACTCCTTCTTTGTATGCATGCAAAATAGTGATAATTCAATAAAAATGATTAAATTTTGTTCATAAAAGTATGCAATCATTTCATCAATGTTTTGTTATGACGTTGTCACGTTAAACTATGGTCCGTAAACCGACTTTACAGACAACCATTTTTTTTACAGATTGATTTATTTACATATGATTCTAATATTAATATTTTTTAGTTATTTTACCGGGGCCTCCCTTGTAACATCAACGTTAGTGAACACTATATTTTTTGGAACATGATAGCACATTACTTATCGACATTTCCAATCTAAGAATCTTTCTCCCACGAAAAGACAATTCAACAAATGTACGTATAGGTTGATTTTTTATGCATAAAAATATAAAATAAAAAAATAATCAAATGTCAACATTTGGGTCAAGTTTGTAGTGTTTGGGACAATGAAAGAATGTAAAACTATGGGCATTCAGAAAGGTAATTTTTTCGTGAAGAAATTGTAGTATTAAAAACCTATAATGATAGCTTTGAATTCCGAGATTTCTTTTCTGCTGTTTCTGAAAATATTGGTAGTTTTCCACCCGTCTCGTGCTGCAGCTTGGCGAAGCCCTCACGGAGCTTGGTGGGGGAACCCCTTGTCGGAGAGGAGGGGGGGGGGGGGGTCATTTCGAAAATGAAACCCTTGTGACTGAAATAAATTCTCAATGATTGCTTTCAGTATGCCTATACACGGTACCACGTGCATGTTGGGGGAACCAGTTGGGAATTCTACTGCTCAACACCGTCACGCGACATTCGTGGTGGCCTGCCGCGCGCACGAAGCCATAGGAAGAAATGGCTTACACGCGCACAGACTAACACAATTCGAATGGGTTTCCGTAGCATTGATTGCGCGCACATTTGTACCTAAAATGAACATCAAAGTTAAAAAAATATATATATTTCTGAGTCTGTAATAAAATATTTGATCATCCTGCAGTGGTTTTGCATGTTTTTTTTCTTGTGTATTTTCAATTAAAATAATATTACAAACTTATTTTTAACATGATGTTATTATGGGCAGTATGTCATTTATTACAAAAATGATTAACCATTTTATAATTAACGGTATAAACAGTCGTATTGTTCAATAAAGATTAATTTTTTAATACCTAATCTACTTATAATAATTCTTGCATATTTACTGTATGGTCCGCTACTTCCGATTAAAGGGCCTGTATAAGTCAAACGCTTTTGTGATCAAGTTTCTCGTCTGTTGCTGTACCTGCAAGCCGGAGTGGTATGAAATAAATTATTTTACACTCGTGACATGGTAAATAAAGCAAAATATTTATGAGTTAAAACAAAATACAGGTATTGTGGGTAACCTAGAAATTAGTCCCGAGCTCGACGTCCCGATGCCGAGGGTCAGCTACTTGGAAGATCAGCAGCCAGGATAGATCAGTGCGACGACGAGAACGTTTACGAAATGTCGATGGATTATCAGGAAAGTCAACTTGTTCTGATATTTTGAGCCCCTCTTCAAAATTAATTTTGAATTTTCTACCATTAATACCTGGAGGTGACTTATCTTCCGTGTTCTACCAAGTGAAGCAAGCTCTAAATTAATTTCTAACCAAGGGAAAATATTTTAACACAAAATCCAAGAGCGAATTTGGTTACTTTCCTCATGCTAGGTTTTACAAGATTTTGCAAAAGTTAATTAAATTAATCAAAAACGTGTCTTTCTGCTGTTCCAGCATGCAATTAACTAGGCGAATATTGACAATTTTTAAGTTAACATGAAATACTATAGGATTTTCGTGCGATAATGTTTTGATTATCGGGTGTATAGTTTCAAGAAACTGACTTGTGATTTGTGTTACATTCACTTCACATAATGAATTATCTAAATGTAATGTTAATTATTCCGTTCATTCGTTTGGTCTTTCTGTGATCTAGAGGGTCTGTGGTTAAAACTGAACACATGTGCCCTTCCTCTTTGCGAACTAATGTGGCTCAATCGCCATGAAAGAATAGTTAACGTTGTTTGAACATACGAAATACCTGTTAAGTAAAGATTAAATATTTTTTTTAAATTTAAATTTATGTTAGTGCCGTACTCACATTTCAAAATTATGCAGGATTCATTAGTTTTATGTCTATTGAAATTTGCTCGTTTGTAGTGTAGTTATTAACAGCGTATAAAACAAATAATAAATCATGAATTGTAGTGTGTTATTTTCAGAAGGCGTGTTGCTGTAGGTAAATTATATTTAATCACAAGTGAAACATACATTTGAAATGTTGCGTTCAAATATTCCTGAAAGCATATGTATGATATTATAAAGCGCTATTTAACTTTTTAGAAAACAGTTTCTTCAATTTTAGCAGGTTTTTAAAAATAATCTTAATTAAATGAATTAAAAAAATCTGAACTTCCGTGAGCAACAAAAAACCTTATCGAGTTTTAGATGTTAAAATTAGTCACTGTATTCGACCTTGCTTATACTCTATTCTAAATAAAATTCTAATATTTTGACCAGTATTTGACTAACGTTTTAATACTGAGCTGATTTTCGTGAATAATTACTCAAAACATATAATTTTTTGTATGATACAAGACCAGCTAGTGACAGTGACGAAATAAAAAAAAATGTTTTGTTAATTTGTATAGAAAATCCAACAATAGCAGTGGTATTTTTAGGGGTGTCGCTGTAGATATATATTTTTTTCAGACAAAACAGTAGTTCTCATCAAACATCAATGCAGCCATCTTTTGAACCTTCTTTGACAGCCTAAATAACGCACCAAATAACGTACCTGTGCTAAAAATTAATTCCAGCTGTGCATTCAGTGACACCTTGACCACAATAGTCGGTGCACACTGAGTTCTTCCATACCACCCGAACTCCTTCGCTCATATGTGAACTCAGGTGGACTTAAACGTGACTTTAAAGCATGACGTCTGAATCCACCTGTAGTGCGCTTTTGCAACATCTAAAAAATCAATACCGCACATAAACAGTCTCTAAAAAAGCTTGGAACAGGATCCCAATTCGTTTATGTTTAAATATTAATCATATTGTGCATCATCAAAGTGGTTTTTAAAATATATATGCTGAAAAATCAAACGGTAAACATGTATTAAGTGCCAGAAAATAGTAATATGCCGTGTCCGTAAAGTATATTGTGTAACTAAACACGATCTGAGATATAGAATACAAAGTTGACAATGAGTCGTCGGAGCGCACATTTTCTTGCCGGCATTATTTTGTTCTTTACAGAATTGGGAAGTGAGTTTGGCTTGCGCTTTTTCTTCAGGAAGTAGGTTAAAACTTTGTTTGTAGTTTAGTTGTTTCAATTTAAAATCTTTAATATATATATTTTCAAATTATTATTCCTAGTTTTAGAAAACTTTCTATTAGTAAGACGTGATTTTTTTGTCGCCATCCGGAAGAATTGTGTACGTGAAAAACCATTTATCACTAAAATATTATTTCGTAAGTAAAAATGTTGGATGATTTTTGGGATTTAATAAACTTTATTAAATAGCCTTCGAAGTTTTGAAACAACGAGCTATTCGTTGATTTTTGGTGACATTTTTGTAATGAATGTAAATCTCAAATTATGCAGTATGTGATTAAAAAAACAACACTTATAAACCCTAATTAAAGTTGTTTGAAATTCATAGGTATAGTCTGGAGCACAACACTAATTTATTTTTCATAGTAATAAACACTGTCGAAAAGCAAGCAAGGCGATACGAGAATTTGGTCCTGTTGGTGTATGTAGCGATAGGCAGTCCCCAGCCTTGCTGAGACCTTGTTCGCAGATAACGCAGCAACTGGACTCCGGCATATACAGTGACGAGAGCCTTCCCCTCCAACTCTCCCATTCAGTCTCCCCCTTGCTTCTTCTCGTTCCCCTCAAGAAGATCAGGAAGTTAGGCTCCGCCGATCCACTAGCTTCAGCACGTGGCCTTTAGCCCAGCGCGCTGAGGCCCCTTCAATCGGCTAATTCTCGTTCGCCATTATAAAGATTCGTTGAGACTGAAACACAAGCCATTACTTTTTTTTTTTTTTTCACAGTGCACGATTCTAATGAGCTGATTCTGTCAAACAGCCAACAAGTTTTATAACCAGGTGTCCATTTCATGAAACTACAAGTTATAACTAACACGTTAAATTTTACATATTTGTGAAAATATCTAATAACCATTTTTTTTTCAATTGTAAACTTAAGTTAATTTTTACAAGCTTATAAGTATTTACTTGTAGCTTACCAAAAAAAAAACCTTAGGTTATTGACAGTTATAACTAAAAACTTATAGCGGACACTTATTGCTTACTATTACTTTTTTACCTACCTCAAAAGATGGGTACCTAGCTTTACAATTTAAAGGTTTACTAATAGCTCTCCTAGAAAAAAATTTGCGTCTAATTTTTCCCCAGCTGAGTTTAAAAAAAATAAATAGATGAATTAGAATCAGAAACACATTGGTGCTGCAGTTTAACAATAATGATTGTTACCAGTACATTAATTAAATTAGGTTGTTTTGGCAAATATTGTCAGCTACAAGAGTACCAACTACTGCACTTGTCACAACAAAAATTAAATTTGTAGTTTTTAGTGAAAACTTTAATAAATCTTGGTAAAATGCCTGTTGGTATCAACTTATGATTACAAGAGCGTATTTTATCAATTGTTAATTACAATACTTGCAATACTTGTACTTTTGTGAAATGTAACCCAGTTCGATACACACAACATTTTACGGAAACTCGAGTCATCCAACTTGACAAATGAATATGGCTGCGCTAGTTACTTTTTCTGTGTCGTAACAACCCTCTAACATGGTTGGAAGGTGTTGGAAGCGGAAGCTTGAAAGTGTGGCAGGGCCTTAAGGGAATATTTTGAACAGTAGATAATTAACGATCTGGATTAAGGCAAGGTTGGTGGTATATTCTCTGCGCCGTCCGCAACTTGGCATGTGATAATGGCACCATTCTTTTGCTCTGCCAAGCAGGTGTGTATGTTTGTTGAGCACGTGAGAGAACCGGGTAGCTCAGAGGTAGTGTGCTTGGTTGGGAGCTTGGTGCTGAAGAATTGGGAGGATGAAGCAAGGTGAATTTCTGTGAGAAACAGTATGTAGATAAGCAGTACCGATCGTTAGATATATTTGTAAAGTTACGAAAATTTAGTCACATCACGGATATATTTTTCTCGAAATTATTTTCTTTCTAACAACGAAATGTAAACCAATTTTCAAAACATTTTCCGAGTTCACAGCAATTTTTCTGAATATGTTGTTGTTCGGGCATAACATCTCGTCAGCATCAAAGGGCCACGTATTTTTCGCGAAAAAAATTCGAGACCAGCTGTGTGTTAAAACTTTGTAGCATCGTCTGTGTTCCGTGATTGGTCGAGTTTCTTTCAGGTAAACGCCCACTTCGTGTGCGGAAGCGAACCCGTCCTGAATTTTCAGATCAAACAGGGCAATGGCTTCTCTTGTGGACGGCCGCCAATTACTGGGAAAAAATCGCTAACGCGGGAATACATTTTAGCATATGAAAGAGTGGTCATATTTATTTTCGAAAAATACCTGCATCTAGTCATGAGAGACAGTAATACGTAACAACACAGACCGGAAATACTGGAGTAGGATTGGCCATGGCCTATCGAAAGATTTCATGACTATATTTATAGAAACCATGACACAATAAAATCAGAACGGTCGAATCGGGATTCCACCCCAGTACTCTTGAATGCGCCACCTTGCTCCAAGTTTCATTTAACCTGTGAAAGCTGACTGTAGACGGTTCACTAAAAATTTCCATGATTTGACGTAAATGTCCTTTTACTTTTATTTAGTTGTGTTCTTCGCGGTATTAAATACTGTATTTTGACCAGTGGCGGATATAACTTCGATTTTTTTTTTGGTAGCGGGTGATAAGAGGTTTTTGAGTGGTATGGAATACCTCCCAGTTTAATAATTGAATAGACTTCAAAGGTCAAGTGTGGCGAGGAATTGATAATCATTCTCCTTTTTTTAGTCCTAAGAGGGTTATGAAATGAAAATTGAAAAAATAAGAGGGTGATTGGAAGACAATCGCTTCCATTACCCCTCCGTGTAAGACTTCCACTGCATTGAACGTCTATCGTATAGCTGACCTCGTATCCAAGACACGCAAAGTCTTTGAATTTCGAGGAAAATCGTGTCGCACGCACAGTGTGTGTTTCAAACGAGGCATTTACAGACGTGGGGGTGGCAGAGGGCGTGGCGTGACAAGCAGCGCTATTTCAGTCGCTTCTCGCGGGAGGAACTGCGGAACTACCAGGAAGGAGCGAAATACACGCGTCGCGTCTTCTTTAGGAGAACCGCACCACTTTGCCCAGAAGTATGGGGCTAGGAGGGGCTAGGAGGGGCTAGGAGGGGCTAGGAGGGGCTAGGACGGGCGGCGGAGTGTCCTCGTAGTCGTGACCCTACGTCTGAAGGCTGTCAGCCCGCCAGCGGTGCTATTGGAGGGCGAGTGTGCAGACACTGCGGCGCAAGGGTTTCGCGCCTCAAGTTATCCGGCTCAAGTCGTCTCTGGCTAGGGTGATTGTAAGTTTTATATTGCTCTTATTAAAAAAAAGTTATAGAGGCTTTATCAGTGACTTGCAAACATCTAACCTCGTTAAATCCACGTTTTCTCATGCTGTAAATACACTTATAACATACGAAACCCGGGCACAAAATTTAACTTATAATTCTTTAAAATAATGCTGAGTATGATAAGTATACGCAAATTGTGTTTTCAAGTACATTTATGGACATGAATCACACGTAGTTTAGGCACCCGCCGCTAGATTTCGCTGCTGGAGTAGCTACGTCGATTATTGAATCATTTGATTATCAGATCGAAATTTTTAACCATATCAGGAAACGGCTCCTATTAAAGCGTAAAAGGCTTGAAAAAAAATACTAAAATCCTGCCTTTGACCTGTTATTCGACAAAAATTTTTATTTTAATTCTGCCCATCTCGTTCAAATTCATTAAACAGTTAGTGTTATAAAGTTTCTCATTGGCTTTGTGAACTTTGGTTCGCGCCATCCGCCACAGATGGCAGCACCGTGGTTTTTACACATTTCCGTTCCACGCAACTTACGACGTTCCATTCACGAAATTACTCCTAACAAATGCCATCTACCGAGAGCTAAGATATTGCGCATCAAAATCGACGGAAATAACTTTTTTTTAGCATGTAGATAAAATATCTATATTGACAAAAGGAGGACATTCAACAAGAATAAATTAGCTACCGACATTAGTTGCAGGCGATAGGCATTATTACTTAACAACAATATTAAAATGTTTCTTTTCTTGCAATTGATGTGCTGTTTGTGTTCCCCGCTGTGCTGAGGTTGATGATACTAGCCCACCGCCCCCGAAAGAGGCTGTCCGATGGGGAAGTCTCGCCAACATGTGGTGCGACGTCTCTGTCTCCCTCCACTTGCTCCGTGCAGGGAACGACATGTCCCGTCGACGCGCGGCAGATGGCGTGACGGCCGCGTGACGGCCGAGTTCACTGGTCGGACACGCGCCGCCGTGCGACGTAACGCTCGTGTTCTCTCTGCTGGAGCTGCATCCTCTGTCACGCCTTTGGCTTCGAGCAGCGGCGGGTCAACCAACTTACAAAAGAAAACTCAGATCCAACCGAGAAAACGAGTACCAAGATGTTTGATATCGTGAACGTAGCCTACGTGATTTTTGATGCGTAACATCTTTGCTTGTAGTAATCGGCATTTGCTGGGAGTAATTTCGCAAGTGGAACGGAAATGTGTGACAACCACGGTGCTGCCATCTGAGTTGGATGGCGCGAACCAAAGTCCACAAAGCCAATGGGAAACTTTATAGTACTAACTGTTTAGTGAATTTTAATAAAAAAATTATTGTTTGAAATCAGGTACATAGCCGGGATTTAGTATTTTTTTCCCCGAGTCTTTTTCGCTTTTATCGGAGCCATTTACTGACAGTTTAACTTTCGCTCAGCAATTTAATGATTCTATAGTCAATGTAGCTGCTTCGGCAACGAATTCTAGCTACATGTGATTCGTGTCCAGAAATGTAGTTGAAAACGCAATTTTCGTATATTTATCACCCTCGGCATTAATTCAAAGAATTCTATGTCAAATTTCTTGTTCGAGTTTCTTATTATAATGGTATTTACAGCATGAGAACACAACATGAACTTGCTCGTTACCGAGGTTATATGTTACACATCTTTGGCGATTTTGAAAGACTCGCTCACTTTTTTTTTTGTTATTAAAGAAAATGTAACCTTGACCATTTACTGTCTGTAGGGGCGTACGCTTCAGGGGTTGTAAGGCGGGTAGCTTCCCCTCCTCCTTGAAGTTATATATCATTTACGCCAACAAAAGAAAATAATTTGAAAGTAAACGGTGTTCTAAGCGGTCTTATCCTCCCGCGAAATGAAATACGCTCCTGACTATGTTACATGCAACTTAAAAATTTTGACCATAGTGATGCGGTACTTTGAACTTATTCATTGGGATATGTTCCACAATACGACTTATTACACGCATTCTGAACATGTTACAACCGGGGCTGTTCTTGTTCAAACCAAGCAGATTTTTCACGCACTTCGTAACAAAATATCTTCTATTATTGCTCGTGATTGGCTTCTCCTTCCAATCTTTATTTATTACTTAATATTACAGGTTGGCCCAAAAACACAAAGTCGTATCCCCTTGAGGTTTAGGAAACCCAATTTGAAGTAAGCTGGACGATAAGGATCCTGAAACAGGTTTAAAATAGGACGTATTTTAGTTTAGACCTGTGGAGGCACGTAAATTACACGTTTTAGTGCGTTCTTGTAGAGGAAGTTGGCATTAGCGAGGGAAATGTTTGTGTAGAAGCAGAGGTGCACACAAGTTGACAAACAAATTGAAGTATAGGTGTATATTTTATTTCTTCTTTGAACTCCTGAGTCCTTGTATAACTATTGAGTTTCTTGAAGTAATAGGTTACTCGGCTTGCCAAATCTGTTAAGACTCTAGTGCGTGATCAGCGAACAACTGAACGTATAGATCGCAAATTTCTATATGTCAGGTGGTGTAGTAGGCAGCTTTGTCTACCGGAGCTGTGTCACACTTGTGCTTATGGCGGTGTTTTTTTATAAGTCAACTTGAAGACAACATTGGACTGCTGATAATTATATTTGATCTATTTTTACATTAGTTAAAATACGTAGAACCAAACATCTCAAACATGCCGTTTTAGTCCTAAAATAGAACAAGGAACAGCAATCATTTCAGACACTCAAGTGATGGTCGTAATACGCGCAACTGTGTGTGTTTTTGTTACGTGAAAGTTTCAAAATATAACTTTGAGGGTCTCTAGTAAATTCAAAGAATATTTTGAGAAAACGATGTTGCTTTTTTTTTTGTATATTCATGAATTTTCTTGATCTACTGCTGGGAAGGGAATTAGGGACCAGGTTTCAGATTAATTTTAAAACTTACTCCACCAGTTCTGAGGTAACGTGGTTAAAATGTCTTCTTCTAGCATCACAGTTGATGTTACACACACTTTAAATGCATGGCCATGTCACGATATCAACTCGTTTCTGAGCTTAACGACAATTGGCTGGGGAAATTTTAAAATGCATGAGATTTACTTGAGCTGAATTTTTGTTACATTGAAATTTTCAGATTGCATATTAATTCCATAACTGCGGTAGGTTTCTCAGGATTTTTGTCAGTTACCTTTGACTAATTACTTTCTGGATAGATATATGGAGGACAAAATATGTGTGCATTAATAAATATAATTAAATTTTACTTCTTTACAATTTTCTAACATTTGCCATTTGTATTTTAGGAGGTTTATTTTTGTTGTGTAATTTCTTTGTTGTAATAATTTATATAGATACTAATTAAAATAAAAAATAAAAATACAAGACCCAGTTTTTGAACAAATGTACAGAAACCTTCTCCAATAAAAAAACTAATCGGATAATTGTATTTCGACGTATGTATTTTCAGAGCGATTTTTTTAAAAGCTTTGCTACATCGTATGATTACAATTTATCCCTCCAACATTCTATGGTGCATTTACATAGCTGTAGCCATTAAACTGCTTGGTTCGTGTAGATCATTTACTGGCAGATCAGAACAAATCGCCCAGTGTGACTACCAAGTTGAATACACAAGCACAGCTCGACAAATTAAAATGGACCTTTCTCTTTGTCGAAGGTTGTAACGCTTACTGTTCCGCAACGTTACCGCCGTGCACAGATTTCTAATGCACTTACTAGAGGTCTCTTAAGCTTTTCACTTTGGGTGGGCAGTACTTAACTTTCCACATTCGCTATCTCTCGTTTATTAGTTAATTACTATTCGAGGACATTTAGTACTCGTCTCTTGTGCTCGAGCCCCGAGTAAATGTATGCGTCTGTTAGGACGCGTCTGCAACATTCCGAACCTGTGGTCGGTGCTTGTCCTTCGAGCCAAAATAAGTATTTTTAGATTTTTTAAAAATTGTTTTCATGCATTGTATATGAGTACGCAGCTACTACCAACAACACTAAATTTCGTTTTAGTCTCGTTGGCTTCCTATCACACTGTCCACTCCTTTCGGTTTAAGAGCACATGTTGGAACAGGAAACTGCAAACAGCAAACATCATGAGTGTCGTTCTTCTTCTTCTATGCTACCAAAGGACACACATAGGGACAAGAAGTTAAAGTTTACCAGTGTATTCAGACCAGGGAGATTCGGACCACTGTCCACGCCATCCATGAGGTCAGAGGGTCACGTGGACCAATCAGCGATTAGTGGTCCGTCGGACACAATTTGGTACAGTGATATTTTAGACGGGGTTTTATGGTATACATAATTTTTGACTTTGCACTCAGAAACATATTCGTTAAGAACTAGCAAGAATAATCCTACATTGATAGTGCTCTGAAAATAACTGCGGTGATATTGGTCGATACAAATACTCTAACTATTAGGTATACTGATTGAAGATGTTATTTTGGATATTGTTGGGTATACTGTATGTCATAATAAATATCAATAATGGGAAAAAAATATGAATATGCAAAAAAGATAATTATTCAGATTAACAGAAAACAAAAACAGACGAACCCAGCGATGTGATAGAATATATATTCTGGACTCCACAACAACGACTGCACAGGCGAACATAGTAGGATTCATAAGACAACATATGTGACATTTTGGGAACTGAGATCTGTTCCTGTCCTCAGGCATAAACAGGTATGCTGTTTTCTCATAACAAATTGGAATGTATAGGACCCACAAGGAAATGATCTAAAATGCAACTTACTTGAGAAATGCGCGATTGTTTAAATTACTTTTAGCTTGAAGAACATGACTGACTTTAGTATAAAAGTAGACGTATCGTCATGCCATTACGAGATGTTAATAGGAATCAAGTGTTTTTACATTTTGTCTATGATAACGAAACTCTGTCGGAATATGGGATTTTGATGAACACTCCCTTAATCTGTAGTACCAGTGTTCTGTTGCTTGATTTGCAAGCATTGAGACAGCTTCTAAAGCGATTCTTTACCACCCTGTTCTCCTCGTCGTTAACAATTTAAACTCAAAGTTGACGCTACTTTAGAAGGTGGTTTGCGCAGTAAAAAGGTTATGGAAAAAATGAAACGATGCTAGACGATACGTGAAACTGTGTTATTGTGCGTTTGTAATTTTTATTAACCAACATTAGCTTCACTTGTAACTAACGAACGAACTCTGTAAACAAATCTTGGAAGTCGATTTTATCATATTTCTAATAGTCGTATCGATTTGAAACTTTGCAGGTATATGTAATCCGGATGACAGTACAATAATTTGGTACCATTGAACTGATCTGGTGATGCAGCCAGGAGGTGGACAGTGGAACTCTTAATATTTTCAGTGTGTAACTTTTTTTTAAACTATAGTAATTTTTTGTCTGTAACCTAACCTGTAGATGGGTTGACGGGCCGCGAGCCTTATAGAACATTGTAACAACTCTACAGCCCAGTTATTTTGGCGCTGACAGGGTACTCCCGACTCCAGTACAACTGCTCGCGGTGATAAGTGGGATGGTAGGTCCCATAGCGCGTCTTGGTCTTCGATTGCAGTGACAGTTTTAATGGACATTTACTCTCTCTTTCCAATGCATGCTATCTGATACTATCGCTGTCTTTGTTTTAGTGTGCTCTGTTGCCAAATATACCCAAATAATGCAATGAAATTATTTTTAAAATGAATAAAAATATATTTTTTCAAAATAAATTTTTAATTATAATTTTGGTACAGAAACACCTTTTTTTTGTATTTAATCAAGAGCAATCTCTAATAATAATGTATTCTCATGTCTAAGGTAATGTAACAGAAAGACGCTATCTTGGGTTCAACCTTTTTTACAATCGATATTTATATCTTTAAATACTAATTTTTTTTACTCGGTTTGATCATGGGACATAATTTATGGAATGCCTTGTTCTTAATAGTGACCGAGTGCTACATATAGTTTCTCCTGTGAAGTAATAATTTATTTTTAGAATTGATTTATTTCCCCCCTCGTTCAGAATGTAGGCAACTGTAATAATACTAACGAAAGACACTATTTTATGGTCTTGAAAAAGTCAGCGAATATTAAATTGTATAATGTACTGAAACATATTATAATTATCGATAGTATATCAATTAAGTATTTTGATGTGAACAAGCCGGCAACAGTGGGTGCCATCTGCTCCGCACTGCAGTGCGAGCGTGAGACGGGCCCCGGGCGGGGCGGGAGTGGCGCCGGCTGCCAGGGTCGCAGCCCCAGTGTTGTTAGCAACCGACTGCTTCTGGGCGGGAGCGAGCAGTTCGATCAGTCTCTGAGGGTCTCGTGGTCGGCTCGATGGTGAACTTTCCCTGCTTCATTCCAGCCCAGATAAACACATTCTTGACTTATTTCCCTGCAGTGATGATGCATCCTGACGACGACTTCTGAGCGTAGGGCCCCCGGGCAGTGCCCTTGGCATGGATTCCGGTTGTCATGGAAGGGTTATTCTGCAGTGGCTAGCCATTTCCTTCCACAGTGTGGAGGCACAGGGGCAACCCTGCACCCAGTCGTGAACCCAGGAAGGAAAACTACAACTACGGTTGTTGGGTTTAAGGAAGGTCGCAGTTCCTAATTTTTCATCGAGGCATCATCCGTGATTGTAATAATGCTGTCGATCAACAAGGAATCCATGTAGAATGGAGGGGTGAAACACAAATATACCTCCCCTGTATATCAGACTATTTGTGCCTCATGACGGGAAAAAATATCAGTTAAGGCAATTGTTTGTATTTTTGGGGGTGGGGTGGGGTCAGTAGGTCTACTGTCTTCTCGTCAGCCCACTGTGTTCATCTGTTCTGTAATATTGTTCTAACTAATTTTATTCTACATTATTATCTGTACTGTCTTTATGTTTAACATTTGACAACAGCTGATTTTGGGCTGTTTTCTTTCTTTTTTCGTTCACCGGTTTTCTCTATTACATAATTTGCAAACTAGCAGTGACATAATTTGCAAACTAGCAGTGAAATATGTCCAAAATATTGGTTGAAATGAAAATTCAGTACATGTTGCTAAATTCAAGTTTCTCGTAGTACGACGCTGAAGTAACAGATATAGTCTGTGTCCTGTAACGAATCTCAATTTGACAATCCTCAAACGAAGTTGTCACCTATAAAGCATCAAATTATGTTTGTTTAGGAACACCGACAACCACACGAAATTGTTTTCAATGTGGATTAGGCCTCTACATCGTGCAAATTTTAATATTTTAAAACCGCTTGCAATAAAGCTTCCGTCCATAATTTTTTGTTGTGATATAGCAATTGACTTAGCTTTGGCTACTTGTCGAAGTCAACACTTGCGAGCTGGTGTCTTTATCATGATAGTTGTAGTCGCCTGCGTGAAATAATAATTTATTTCCTTGCGGTGTTTACAGTCTAGAGCCTGTTAGTAAATTTGTGGTCGCAACACGGTACAGTGTGTCTGGGATTTATGAGGAATTATAATTTATGCCTTGACATGCAAAACCTTGGGAAAAATAGTTCAAAATTAGAATTATAGCGAAAATATTGGAAAACCCAGGATTGCGGGGCGTAGTACCCCTTAAACACTGTTGACAGTACAGTGCAGAAGGATGCTATACCACGTTGGCTGCTTATTTTGAAAACTGTCTAATTTGAGACAAGTTACCCGATACAGACTTTACTGTTTTCATGTTTTACTTTTATGATTTTTTTTTCTGACGTCAAACAATCATCATTAGATCCTCCAGTATCGTCATTTCCAGTCTTCAGTGGGACAAGGAAGATATATAGTAACATATTTTTTCACTACTCTTTATAAGATGTCACATAAAAATTATGTTTGTGAAGCTGACAAACGGGTTGTCTTCTAACAGCAGCAGGAAACGGGGTTAGCCTGAATTTGACCGACACATTTCGGCTGCAGGTCCATTTCGACAAAATAATTTTAAAACATGCACACGACTTAGTCTGATTCTTCCCAAGGCTGGCATACATCATAGAAGTTGGGGCTGAACAACAATATGAATATAAAGAATAGAAAGTATTTGAGATAGAACACTGAGCGTCTGAGTTATGTTTAACCGAATTAAGTTCTTAAATCACCGCGAATTTTTTCGCTGTAGCAAAATTAAGTCATTAAAATAATTTGTAGCAACACTTCTATTTTCCACATATTTTTGTGGTGACGGGTTACTACCTCCAATTATTGTAATGAAATAATTTTGCTACAGCGACAAAATTCGCTGTGGTTGTAGAACATCGTTCGATTAAACATAATCCAAACGCTCAAGTGTTCCATCTTAAATACTTTTTGGATTATTTAAAATAAAAATGTTGTTCAGCCCAGTAGCGAGCGCAGGGACTAGGGGTGGGATACGGGGGTTAAAATCACCTGAAGTTATGACAAAATTAGTAAAATATCATTGAAGACAGTAAGTTGCTGTGTGGGAAGCCTATGGCTACTTCTGTAGATCCCTCTTGTCGGTGTGTTAGTGCCAATAGTAACGTAATTTCTCTTAATTCACGTATTCAAGTTTTAATTTTTATATTCTTTTTATTTACCCCTTCCCGAAAATATTTTTTGTATCCGCCACTGGTTTCGACCATAAGTCGTGCATGTTTTCTAGTTATTTTGTCGCGATGAACCTGCAGCTGAAGTTTGTCGGTCTAATTCAGACTCAGCCTGTACAACTCGAGGTTCATCCCGTATGCTGTTTTCCAACTGAACTGTACAGATAAACCTCGCAGTCAGGTGGTGCAGTGTGAGGCTCTGGGGCACTGCAGTTCGTCACGAGCTCCGAAATGGATTTCCTCCCATCCTGTCATCTCGGTCACCTCGAAGGAAAAAAGAACCACTGAAAGAATCAGAAGCGGGATGAGTAAGTTTCCCAGTCGCCTGTGCGAGATGTGAGATTCTTGGGACGGTGGGCCAGGTTCCAAACTCATTTGATACGGTGTCGAAATAGCAAGAGATTTGGTTCCTGAAACTTGCAAAAAAATTTTTTTTTCAAACTTATTATGATGTCACATTAGTTGGGATTTCTCAACTTTCTCTTTCTGAAGAGCGTTCCACACGCTTTTTTGATCCCAGGAAAAATTATGTAGAAAGGACAGCTTCAGATAACCTACTATTTATTTCTTTAAAATGGGTTGACGAGAATTAAAAACCAAGAAAAGGGTACTTTTCAACGGAAATGTCATGAAAGTTTTTTTTTTGTTTTTTAACCTCATGTTATTATTTTCACCCATAATGTTTTCGGAGTAATATCAATGTTATGAAATATATTTAATTAAAATGTAACACTTTTTTATATTTCAGAAGGTTGGATTCAGACTATTTCAATTTTTACTGTCGTAAAGAAACTTGAAAGGCGTCACCAAATACTATAAAATATTTATATGGGAAAATATAATAATTTAAGCTATAGTTTAACCAGCTACGTATTTACAAAAGGAAAAAAAAATGTAATAGGCATAAAGTTAAGTTTCTCAAAATTCGAATACTCAAAAACATATAAATTTCTTTTAATTGATTGTATGTAATACCACATCATGAAACACACATAATTACGCATTAGAATCAAAATGGAGGGAAAAACAACATTGCATGAACAACTAATATTTATTAACGTAATAACCTCAAGTGTCATGATAGAATTTAATTCAAAATAGTCTAATTTTCTTCTTTCTATGCATCGTCGTCTTAGGAAATTGTTTTTAATTATAGTTTTTTTTTGGTACTTTAAAACTTTATTATTGTTTGTTGATGAATTATGTTATAGGATAAAGATATTCCCTATAGCTCTGTATTCGGATATTCTATTATGATTACAGTTGATTACAAGAAAAAATTATTTGTGTATTTAGGCCTATATTAAAATTTACTATATCCTCCTTGCGCGTGGTCATATACTATTAGAAATTACAGTAAATTTATGGACTTTCCAACGAAGAATTTAACTTAAATTGTCGATGAATTCTTCGTAATTTCAAATAACCGAATCTTTGTAGAAACTACGCAGTATTTTAACTTCCGGGTTGTATGTCTCGTCCTTAAACAAAGGACAAAGAAGAGTATTCGACGTAGACCTAAACAGTTTTTGAATGTTTTGTTAATATACATATTCAAAGTAAGTGAACTCAATGGTCTTATATTTGCGAAGATAGCCGCAAATTTAAGAAGATCCCTGGATAATTTTTAACCAGCGTTTGTTCCGCCAGTCGTGAAGCCATTTCGAGGCACCACAGATAAGATTATTACGTAGTTTCCCAACCACACAAAAACCAGGCAATGAGCAAGTACAAAATAAAAACGGATCCCCACCTCGTTTCTCTCAAAAATACGTCTTTGATATCTGTTTATAAATCAATGCTGATGCTCAGTTTTCGAAAACTATTAAAAATTAATTGTGACCTTTTCTCGATACAGTGGGAATATTTTAGTTTTTGACGTAGTTATCTATGTTGGTGTATATTGTTCTGTTACTCAATTAACTTGTCCAATTTTCATTTTAAATCCTCAGTTCTGTATTCGTTTTATTTTTTTTTGACAGGGTTTACTAATCCCATCATTTTTATTATGTATACCTCTGTTTTAGGTAAAACTCAGGATTCCTGCCTGAACAGAAAAGTCGGTATATTGGTGTATAAAATCTTCTGTATTCTACAATTTATTGGCTTGCTTTTTCAGTTAACGATAGAGAATTGTTTATAGTTTTGAACATAAATATTGTGACTTTAAAACAATGAATCACTTTGAAAATTGTTAGATGAAGGTTTGAGTGAAATTGGCACATGTAAGTTAGTTTATTAATTCACGCTCGTGTGAACGTGCACTGAACTTGGCATAGGGAGTAGGTTCTAATTATTTTTGCTCCTGATGGTGGGTTGGAATATGCACCTTCCCCCTCCCCCACCTTCTTCAAATAAAAAAAAATGCCTATCGTTTAACTAAATGACACTTTGTTGCGTTAAGATTATAAATAAACTTGAAAATAAAACAATAAGGGTCTGTTTTTCATTTTTTACTGCATGCAAAGTAGAAAGTATTTTTATTTAGCATAATCACAACATATGTTATAACACGATTAATAAGTACTGTTTATTTTAAGATTTACGTCGTTAATCTGCACAGAATTAAAAAAAAAAAACTGCGTGGACTAACTTTTCCAGCACCTTAGAAAATACGGGAGCAGAATCGTCTTTAAGGGGATTAAGCCCCTCCATCATGATTTTTTCATCTTTTTGCTATAATTGTAATTTTGAACTATTTATCCCAAGTTTTGGCATGTCAATGTCTCCTAGGACTTAAAACACCTTGTTGCAACCGCATATTTACTAACATGTTCTGGTCTATAAGCGCCGAGAAAAAATAAGTTATGTTTTCACGCGGGCAACTACAACTTTCATGATAATCACACCAGCTCACTTATTTTGACTTCAACAAGTAGCCAAAGCTAAGTAAATTCCATGTCAAACAAAAACAATTGCACGGAAGCTTTATTTCAAGCGGTAACTAAATACAACGTGTCCATAAAGTCATGTTGCACTTTCGACCGGTCACAGGAAAGCAACGACAAAAGATAGATATAAGTGTGAAATCTTCGCCAAATAAAAGCTTAATTCTCCTTCATTTGGCTAATATTTCACATTTCTATTTAGCTTGTTTCGTTGCTCACCTGTGACCGGCCAAAAGTGCACTTTGGCTTTACGGACACGCGTTATTTGAAATGAAAAGGTGGAAAGGTGGAAAGGACTGATCCCATTTAAGTCAGTCACGTCTGCAGTGATGTGTTGCTCGCTTACACGCATATCTGGCTTGGTTGCGTCCTGGCATCAGTGTGCGCACGAGGTCACGTGGGGAGCTTCCCATGCTTTTAGGATTCAGTCCAGAGCGCTGGCCAGGGCGTCCAGCAAAACACACTAACAGTTCTTCAGCAGAAGAGCTGCAGTAGTGTAACGTGCTGGATTTACCGAGGGCCGTAAAGTACTTTTGATTTCGGATTAAGCTTTTAAATTGTATTTTAAGAAGAGTGACAATGGCTAAAAGGTATGTTTTCAGAGTAAATTTTAAGCGTTAAACAACCGGTACAGATTCTTGAAAGCACTTAAGGGACTTATATTACACTATTACCTTCTTTTTCTATGTCATACAATGTTAGTCACCCCTCAAATTTCATAGTTGCCCTATGGACTGCGGTCAAATTCAGAGGGGAGATACCGCGCTAGAAGCACCAGCGAGCGTCGCACTTATCATCCCGCCTCACATTATTGAATATATTCAATTCTTACATACGCACCGACTGACGGGCCCCTTAAGGTGGGTTTACGATTGGAAAAATTAAGAATTATAAATTAACCTGTACGCCGTTGAGCACTCGGTTATGAAATATCGCTAATATCCTGTTTATGTTTGATTTAGTGGTTGTTAGTTCCAGCCAATGAAAACGAGCAAGGTGTCATCTGAATTTTGAGTGAATTTCGGTTAGGAATCGTTGCCGATGAATAATTTTTTCAATGTAGCATTTTCGTCCATGGTGAAATTCGTTATGTACCTACTTGAAATATGACAAACGGCTACGAATGAACTTAAAAAATACAACCTTTCAGCTTGTAACCTTGAATTCGTGCACAAATCAATCAAAAATATTTAACTTTAATATATAAATACTATTTCATGTAATGCAAGTATCATCTATTCCTAGCCAACATAAAATGGCTTCGCAGTTTAAAAATAAGTCATTAATTATCTTGAATGAATTTTTTTGGACTCGTAAATAGCAACAATTAACTGGAAAAACATAATAATAAATAGTTAACGAATTCTTAAACAAAATTACGATTCTGATCAGATTTTTTTCTGTTTCATATAATTTTCTTCTGAGTATTGATATGATGCTAATAATTTTGTATTTTTTTACTTATTTCGTAATAAATCATAGCCTGTTTCCCCCAAGGAAACATTATTTCGCGCTAACAACACATTATGGTATGCTCTGATTGGTTCTTTCAATAATCCTTAAGGAAGAAAATATATAAAATGTAACCATCAATGTTAATTCTTAAGTCAACATAAGATTCGCACACGACCCGCCAAAACATCTACACGGCAGTCACAAACCATTCCACTAGTATACATAATCATATCTTAAGTACCCGACTAATTCTTAGTTCTTATTTTCCAATCGTAAACCCATCTTTACGGGCCAAAAAATACCACTGTGACAAAAAATACAACAGTGCTCAAAAATACTTCACACGCCATTACTGCAAATAAAGATTGAACAAACATTCAAATATGCATGTAAGTTAATATATTTGCAATACAAGATTCGAATTTTTCTATATTCATTTCGTGATCAAATATATATTTGCCTGAATATTCCCTCTTTTTCCCTATAAAATTCGAAATTCCCTTACAATACAGGTTTTTCCACATGTTGGACACCATGGCTGGCGCACACTTGGTGTTAAAGCTAACTTACAGAATATATGTAAAATACTCCTGAGAACTTATGGGTATACTAATTAAGGACGAGTAGGCAGAAATTTCAATGTAAATAGATCCAGAAATGCCTCGGTTTATCACTACATGTGCTGTATACTGGATCGCTGTTAGGTATAATTACTTGGATTAGTCAAAATTCAAGAGTGCAGACTGTAAGGAAATCTTTAGTGAACATAATGAAGACAACACTGGGAAAGTATCGGAATAATGGGGTTATCGGGTGCCGTAATTGTTGTTTTTCAAACATTTAGCCTCAGCTTGTAGTACAAATTCCGTATTACATTATCTGGCTCGATATGAGACATAGGATCTAGGTTTGAGCACTTGTTGATGTTCACATTCTTGGCCTGTTGTAGTAATTATGACAGTATTAGTTTCTCCTGTGAAGTAATCAGTTATTATCTCCTAGCGATCCCAGGCTGCTACCTGTTGGTAGAAGTCAGGTTTTTATGAGATCTAAAAGCTTGGTAAGGTTTCATTATTTAAGTGTAATTACGAAGAGAACCTGTAGAAGTTACTGTTCCACCCCCTCCCTCCTACACGATTTCAACCGGTTAAGATTTGCAATCGACCTGGAATGAAACTGTTTTACATAATCGAGCATTCATTTCCGTATTAGTGTTTTCATGTAGTAATGACAGGAGAGATTGTATTAAACCTTTCTTTGTAGGTGTATTGTAATTATATTTGTTTAGTAATACTCACTATATGATAGATTTTTACTCTTGCTAGCGAGTTACTTTCGAGCTATTTAACAAACTTACAGCAAATCAGTGACCCGTCCCGGCTTCGCACGAAGGCTATCTTCTAAAGCGGTGTAATTTAAATTTAACTAGCTGCAGTACCCAGCGTTGCCCGGTCTGAACACAGGGTGATATATTAATTGTCCGCGAGTTAAAGCAAAATTGATAGCGCTATTTGACAGTGTGGTGGACATAGAGAAATTACACACAATTGTTGTTTGTATTTCTATGACCTATGATTTTCTGTTTATCGATGGCATTCGGTTGAACGGTTTAGAAGTTTATGCGCTGCAGCGCCATCTTGCGGCGAGCTACAAAAAATGGATAGCATATAATCCTTCTCCATGGAAAAACACTTCGATGTGCCCACTTTCATGGCGATCGGTCAAATGGTGTCGGAGTTTATAAATTTCATACATACCTAAATTATATTTTGTATATATAGATAAGTAAGTAATTACAAGTATAAAACTCTCGTAAGTATCCGGTGTTTTAAAAAATGATTTACATTCTGACACTTTTGGCCATAACTAAAGATTGTCTTTGTAAACAATGTTGACAGTTTTTTCCTCATGAGACAACGCAAATAGATTTCGCAAATAGCTCATTATTTTTGAACCAATTTTGAATGATAAAAAGGTTACTGTGGGTCATCCTTAGAAGATAGTTAGACATAAGCTATCGCGGACTTTTGTAGGTCTTTTTAAAAGCAACAGATATAGATTAAATTAATTTGATGTATCAGTCTCGTATAAGTCAGCTTAAGCCATGTAAGCGCCCTAAAAGCGTCATTTTACTAATTAATTGATTACAAAACATCGTAATATATATATTTTTATTTAGTATGAAAGTATTATACATATAAAACTTCCGGAAGAAATTCTCAAGATGATGTTGAAAACCTTATTAATATCCATTGTGTAGTTTAGAAGAATTAGCGAACATGCAGTTGTGAATAGCGTTTTTGTTTTATAATATTTATAGATTAGCCTGTATACAGCTACGATTTGTTTTGCTGTCCAATTGCTAACCAGCTGACTTCAAGTTCAGTACAGACTCACAGTTGGATACTCACTTCAGTACGGACACCCACTCCGTGGTTTCCCGAAATAATTCCAGGCGAATGCTGGGATGGTTCCTTGCTGTTACTATTGTCCATGGAAGATTCCTGTTCCAAGATTTCCAGATTTGCATGTGTTTGATCCTCATATCTATGAGCACCGAGCTGGTACGGAAGTGATTCTCAGTCCACGGTAATTTTGGGAAGTCCCGTCGGCTTACACATCTGTGCATAACCGAAAAACATAGAACAGAACCTTTTTTTTTCCCCTCCCAACGTGTGTGCAATTTGCTTTTAGCGCACATTCACGTACAAGATTGAAGACGAATAGTGTAGTTTGCATGTCGTAGACATCCAACACAATTTTTTTCCCTAATAGCTTTATAGCCTGGGGCTAGTTATAGAAGGAAGGTCGTCTCCCCGACGACTGAGGGCACACCATCGCTCTGCGGCGTCCTTTAATAGATGCTTCGATATTCCGGAAACTAGGTCGCCACACAAAGAGCATTCGTGTAATATTTAAGACATTCGAGGACTACAGACGGGCTCGTCTGTATTCATTAGCCTTCATATTACAGGCTGAAAGTTTCCTCGTTGTACTTTAATACTGAATCAACTCCGATGGAGAGACAGAGAGAGAGAGAAACCTAGACTTTTGGGTAAAGCAAATGGCACACACTGTTTCCAGATTAATGTTATCATTAAAATTATTATTTTGTATACTATCGATAATTTAACATTTAAAAAAAAAATAAGACCATAAAATACCGCTTTTGATAGTTATTACAGTTTAATAGGTACATTATGAAAAAATATATATAAATTCTAAACACCAATTATAATTTAACAGGAGAAATTCTTTGTAGCAGTCGGTGTGTTAATAGCAGATATTGTGAATTGGAAAGTGTAAATGCCCATTAAAATGCACACTGCAATCTAAGGATGAGATGCGCTATATTCACGGGTTGCATAATGCAATGCCAGCTGAACCATATTGTGGAACATTATTTAACCTAGCAAATGCAACTGGAGTTGAAATTTTTCGTGAATTGAAGAAATTGTTTTAATCGTTACTTGTTCTCCCATTTTCTAAAGTTTCAGTTGAACGAATTTTAGTAAGCGTAAATGCAGTAAGTAAAACAGTTCATTTCACCAAGCTCTAGACCAAAACAATAATTGTGTCACTTTTCTATGGAAAGGAGAGACTTGAGTATAGGAGGAAGTGTGTGTTCTTTTCAACTGACAAAGAAATACTTCGTTCCAAAATTTGGTAGTTAACTTTAGTCAAAAATACAGTCATTTTATAACAAGAAACATGAATGGCAAGAACAAAGTGATCATAATCACCATAGTTTTTTGCGTACATCTAACTTAATTCTAAAACTATAAAACAAGTTCAGTTTTAAATTTTGCAAAATACAAGAATAGTTCCAGTGTTCGCATTATTACTTGTTACTGAGTGACAAGGTAGTCGTGTTCTTGAAGACACCAACAGCCAGGGAATTTCGCTGGTTGGAGAAAGTTAATGTAAGTAATATAACCATTTTAATATGATAAAAATTATGCATGTTTACAATGTGTATAGTTGAACTATATATTAATGTGTGGAATTTAAGTACTCTCTCTCTCTCTGCGGATTTCTTAGTGTTTAGTCTGTTAACACCTATTAAAACTTCGAAGAATTTGCAAATGTAATTTAAAGTGTTATCGTATTAAAAAAAATAAAGTCTTCGTCAATATATAATTCGTTCTTGACGCATGAATAAGTTTAAAGTGGAAAATGGGCTGTAAAGTCACATTATTTTTCTAGCAGTTCCACAATCTTATGGTAGGCACACGCTCTGTTTACTTAAATATGTGGGGGGGGGGGGGGGGGGGGAGGGAATTCTTCCACATGAACAGCTCAAATCCCGCCACCCAACCAGGGAGAAGTTAAGCAGGCGTGGCCCAATCAGAGCTGTGGACTTGTCTCTGCCAAGGGCGCAAATCTGTAGGATTCGCGTTGATAAGGGGGGTGTAACCGACACCAGTCACCTCACTCCGCGGTAGAGCTCTATTTGCATGCAGTAAGCGGACAATTTTATAATGTTCAACAAGTTGTTCATAAAGCATAGTTTTTGCCGTAAATATTACCTTCAAGCCCCGTCTACAATAACAATGTCCCAAATTGTGTCCGACGGACACCTGATCTCTGATTTGTCCACGTGACCCTCTGACGTCAAGGATGGTGTGGACAGTGGTCCGAATCTCTTTGGTCTGAATACATTGGCCAACTTGAAATTTTTGTCCCAACCTGTGTCCTTTGGTAGCACTGAAGTGCCGTACTCATTATTATTTGAGGTTTCCGGTTCCAGTTTCACAAATGTGCTCTTTAACATGAATGACTAAATATTGTTGAACTCCCACAACTCTCATAATTAAAATGAATGTTTAAAACTGGCCTGCGTACTCATGTACAATGTTAAAAACATCAACAAAAAATTTAAAAAAAAAACCACTTATTTTGGCGCTATATATTCTCTGTGCTATGGTGACTACTTTAGAAATTAGTAGATTTGGACATGGAAATTGTAGACAGGGCAATTTCTCGTGCGACAATGTGATGTGAATCACATTAGGATAAGGACATGGACCGCTTTCGTGTTCGGGCTGTCATAGAAGGGCCGTTATCATCCTTGTTTCACAGTTACGATTGCCTTTACAATGAGGGTTTGATTCCAGGGGGCTAGCTCTCCTGCTCACCCCCCCCCCCCCCATCCCCGGGACTTACGTCCTTGCACTACCACCAATGCAACCACGTTGGATCTTGTGCAGGGCTTAAACATTGATTTCTCGTAGGTGTGGAGGTGATGTACGTAACCTTGAGCTGTTGTGTTTGTATTGGTGTACTTCTGCCTCCCTACCATCTTCTTAGTTGTCTCTGACATGATGTCGACGAGACATTAAGCACTAATTAATTAGATGTCAATATCACATTAAACCATAATTTATTAATTAATATTAATGTATGTTTTAAGTTAAATACTCAACAAATTTTGTTGAAGAAATCGCAATACTATAATTTCAAGTATACATACAAAGCAGACTAAAAATAATCATGTTCATTAATAGTATTTACCTGCTTAGTTTAGAGCATTCAATCTAAATTTTGTAAATATATGAACATTGTAGACAAACTTGGCACGTAATGAGTGATATGCTCGGGTGATAGATGTCTTAAAACATATTATAGTTATTGAGTAGTATAGGAATGTTCCTCCTGAAAAAGGCTTTAAGGCTGTGGATTGTGATTGTCGGTCCGCCATCTTGGATTTGTGACGTCACGGCGGCAAAAATTCCTCAAAAATTACTCAAAATGACTCAAAAATTCCCGTTTTGAGGAAAAATTTCCCGTTTTCGAGGGAAAATTTCCCGTTTTATTCCGCAAAAATCCCAGCAGCTAGAAATGTCCTGAAAGAGGCTTAAGCATCCTTAACTCAAGCCTCAGTTAAGCCTCTATCAGGATGTGACATTGACCTTTGACCTTGACCTTGACCCCGACTGCCATTTTGGATCCGCCATCTTGGATGACGTCATTTCGTTTTCTCGAACATTCCGGCATTGTGTTATCCGCCATTTTGAATTATGACGTCACCGTTGCAGTTTCCGTTACGCCCGCCATCTTGAAAATCCGCAATTTTTATGTTAGAAAATCGGGAAAAAATTTAAAAATCATTAAAAAAAATATTTGATCGAATTAAAAAAAATATTAAAAACCACTGTTGCAGTTATCGTTACGGTCGCCATCTTGGATTATATAAATGTTGCATATTTCGTTACACCCGCCATCTTGGTTGAGAACCATGTCATTCTTACACTTTACGTTACGACCACCATATTGAATCCTATTAATGTTGCACTTATCGTTATGGTCGCCATCTTGAAATTTAGTCACCATCTTGAAATTTAGACGCCATCTTGGAAATCGGTAATTTTTATGTTAGAAAATCGGGAAAAATTCCAAAATTCATCAAAAAATTAACTTAATAGAATTCTGATTGATTATATCGATTCCCGTCCTTGGTTCGAAACCGGTGAGGGCAAAAAAAAATCAGATCCTTCCTCCACAGAAGCCACCTACAGACTGACCTACCACCACCAATAACTAGGTATTTACCATCAGCTGGTATGACGTCATGTCCGCCATCTTGTCTTTGTCCGCTGGAGGCAACCATCTTGTTTTCGTCTGCTAGTATGTGCTGGAGACATGTTAGTATAATGTTGTGTTCACCATAACTTTGACCTTGACCTTGAACTTTGACCTTGACCTTGACCTTGACCTTGAACTTTGACCTTGACCTTGAAATTTGACCTTGACCTTGAACTTTGACCTTGGCCTTTGACCTTGACCTTGAACTTTGACCTTGACCTTGAAATGCATCATGACTACGCGACTTCAAGCAATGAGGTTACGAGACTACGTGAATACGAATCTTCAAGTTGACGAGACTGCGAGGCTACAGAGCTACGAAGCCTCTAGAAAACGAGTTTACGTGTCTGCATGGATACAGGAATACAAGTCTGCATGAGTTCTTGACTAGGAAGCTACTCGTCTACAAGGCTCCAATTACTACATTTGTCTTCGACGGAATTTTCTCTTTTGCTACATCTGCTCCATCAGCATTATGTTATAAGATTACAAGGCTACTTGCTTACGTAGCTTCAAGTCTACGAGGCTCCAGTGCATCATGACTACGAGACTGCGTGCCATGAGGTTACGAGACTATGCGATTGCAAGTCTTCAAGGTTACGTGATCGCGCGACTATAGGACTACCAAGCTTCCAGAACGTATGGTTACGAGACTGCATGACTAATTGGCGGCGCGGCTACGAAACTTAATGTCTCTAACTGACTACAATAGCACTATTCAGTGGTGAGAGTTAATTTATCTCATGCAAAGGTACTTGCTGCAAGTAGTTCCGCTTTTCAACATCAGATGACGTCACGTGTTGCTTGCAGGTAAATAATATTTATTTCTTATATGCGGGATGCTCCCTATCGATCGCATAAGAAGGATGGCTTCGTTAGTCTCCAAGGAGAAGGAAGTTCGTCCTTCCTGCTAGTGCTTCTCAGATTTCTCACGTTCCGCCATCTTGGATTGCGACGTTACGGCGACCATCTTTGATGGGTGTGACCTTGACCTTTGACCGAAACCGCAGGAATGATCGCAAGCACTCGGATTAATCATCAAAATATTGATAAGAATAATCAGGAGCACACGCAGAAAACCATCACAATATTGATAAGAATAATCAGAAGCACACGGAGAAAAACGACACATGTTTTCTTTGATATCATAAAATTACAGGAAAAAAATTTAAAAATAAAAATAAATTAATAAAAAATTTTAAAAAAATTAAAAAATACATAAAATTCTGGCTTGTACTAAAACTCTATCTTTGCTCAACAATGATAAGTTTACAAGCTAGCAGAATCAGTTTATGTATTTTTTAATTTTTTTTAAAATATTTATTAATTTATTTTTATTTTTAAATTTTTTTTCCTGTAATTTTATGATATCAAAGAAAACATGTGTCGTTTTTCTCCGTGTGCTTCTGATTATTCTTATCAATATTGTGATGGTTTTCTGCGTGTGCTCCTGATTATTCTTATCAATATTTTGATGATTAATCCGAGTGCTTGTGATCATTCCTGCGGTTTCGGTCAAAGGTCAAGGTCACACCCATCAAAGATGGTCGCCGTAACGTCGCAATCCAAGATGGCGGAACGTGAGAAATCTGAGAAGCACTAGCAGGAAGGACGAACTTCCTTCTCCTTGGAGACTAACGAAGCCATCCTTCTTATGCGATCGATAGTGAGCATCCCGCATATAAGAAATAAATATTATTTACCTGCAAGCAACACGTGACGTCATCTGATGTTGAAAAGCGGAACTACTTGCAGCAAGTACCTTTGCATGAGATAAATTAACTCTCACCACTGAATAGTGCTATTGTAGTCAGTTAGAGACATGAAGTTTCGTAGCCGCACCGCCAATTAGTCATGCAGTCTCGTAACCATACGTTCTGGAAGCTTGGTAGTCCTATAGTCTCGCGATCACGTAACCTTGAAGACTTGCAATCGCATAGTCTCGTAACCTCATGGCACGTAGTCTCGTAGTCATGATGCATTGGAGCCTCGTAGACTTGAAGCTACGTAAGCAAGTAGCCTTGTAATCTTATAACATAATGGTGATGGAGCAGATGTAGCAAAAGAGAAAATTCCGTCGAAGACAAATGTAGTAATTGGAGCCTTGTAGACGAGTAGCTTCGTAGTCAAGAACTCGTGCAGACTTGTATTCCTGTATCCATGCAGACACGTAAACTCGTTTTCTAGAGGCTTCGTAGCTCTGTAGCCTCGCAGTCTCGTCAACTTAAAGATTCGTATTCACGTAGTCTCGTAACCTCATTGCTTGAAGTCGCGTAGTCATGATGCATTTCAAGGTCAAGGTCAAAGTTCAAGGTCAAGGTCAAATTTCAAGGTCAAGGTCAAAGTTCAAGGTCAAGGTCAAAGTTCAAGGTCAAGGTCAAAGTTCAAGGTCAAGGTCAAAGTTATGGTGAACACAACATTATACTAACATGTCTCCAGCACATACTAGCAGACGAAAACAAGATGGTTGCCTCCAGCGGACAAAGACAAGATGGCGGACATGACGTCATACCAGCTGATGGTAAATACCTAGTTATTGGTGGTGGTAGGTCAGTCTGTAGGTGGCTTCTGTGGAGGAAGGATCTGATTTTTTTTGCCCTTACCGGTTTCGAACCAAGGACGGGAATCGATATAATCAATCAGAATTCTATTAAGTTAATTTTTTGATGAATTTTGGAATTTTTCCCGATTTTCTAACATAAAAATTACGGATTTCCAAGATGGCGTCTAAATTTCAAGATGGTGACTAAATTTCAAGATGGCGACCATAACGATAAGTGCAACATTAATAGGATCCAATATGGTGGTCGTAACGTAAAGTGTAAGAATGACATGGTACTCAACCAAAATGGCGGGTGTAACGAAATATGCAACATTTATATAATCCAAGATGGCGACCGTAACGATAACTGCAACAGTGGTTTTTAATATTTTTTTTAATTCGATCAAATAATTTTTTTAATGATTTTTAAATTTTTTCACGATTTTCTAACATAAATATTGCGGATTTTCAAGATGGTGGGCGTAACGGAAACTGCAACGGTGACGTCATAATTCAAAATGGCGGATAACACAATGCCGGAATGTTCGAGAAAACGAAATGACGTCATCCAAGATGGCGGATCCAAAATGGCCGTCGGGGTCAAGGTCAAGGTCAAAGGTCAATGTCACATCCTGATAGAGGCTTAACTGAGGCTTGATTTAAGGATGCTTAAGCCTCTTTCAGGACATTTCTAGCTGCTGGGATTTTTGCGGAATAGAACGGGAAATTTTTCCTCAAAACGGGAATTTTTGAGTCATTTTGAGTCATTTTTGAGGAATTTTTGCCGCCGTGACGTCACAAATCCAAGATGGCGGACCGACAATCACAATCCACAGCCTTAAAGCCTGTATCAGGAGGAACATTCCAATACTACTACATTGCACGACTGTTTTGTATTATTTTATTTTGGTGTTAATATGGTATTTTCAGTTTTCGCGATTAAGGCTACGCGTTTCTCTGAACACCATAAAAATGGAGACGTGTAGTTATAAATCTTGTATCCGAGGGGGGTCAGATGCTTGAAATATGTCATTATGATTCATTTGACATGTGGACGCACACACAGATTTTTCCGAGTCATAGACTTGGCTAAGGTTTTTGATAAAATGTGTTTAGGGGTTTTCACCATATTAGTGGTATATTATGATTCATACTGAAACACATACATGCAGAGTTTTATCGTAAACATTAACCTCTTGCAACATACTGAAGATTTTTTTATATACTCTGTACTGCAACCCACGCACTTGATAAAATTAAATCAGTTTAGAAGATTTTATTGGGTTTTTACCAATATTATCTTAACATTTGTGTTTTTATTTCGGTACATCTGAAACTAACTCAGCCCTAGTTGCTTAAAATATTCGTATAATATAAAATATAATTTATATAAATTATAAAACTTAAGCTAATATTAGATCGAAAATTTCTCGTTTATTTTTTAGGTGCTTTTTTTTTCCCTTTTGAATCACTATATGTTCAAATTGTAGGTGAGTTTCTACTACCTTTATTTTCCTAAATTCGTGCCATGTTGCCTGCTTGTATTCCAGGCAAAATTAGTCACACAATTTTTCGGGTTAGTAGTATTTCGCAATACACTGTGCCCGCTCCTTTATTAATAATTTGATTGCATTAGAACATGTTGTCAACAACGAGATTGTTGGTGACGGAAGCACACCACGCACGTGGCCGGTGGTAAGGAACTATCCAAGCATTTCACCTGGAGTGACTAGAGAGGGAAAATGTGGGGGGAGGGTTAGGGGTAAACTGAATGAAGGAAGACCCAACCGTGAGTTCCAAATTAATTCGAAAGTTTATGCAAGCAGTCGAAATGCAAAAGTGTTAAACTGGTTTCTAGTTAAAAAAAAAAAAAAAAAATGCGCGCCACGGTAAACAAAGTTAGTTCCATGTCTCGGCACTCGCAAACTGGAATCACACTTATTCCTTGCAAAATAGAAACCAGTAGTCTGTTCCGGCAGACAAGCAGATGCTTGACTGATCTTACTTTATTCGGCGCGGAGGCGCAGCCAGTGCCCAGGTGATCGGGCTGGCTCTCGTGGTCGTGCAGAGCTCTGCACTGCAAGTCCAGTTCACAGCAGTCGTCGCACGCCCCACTCTCGGACGTGTGTTTCTCACTCAGGTCTCTCGCGATAAAGTCCCTTATGCGCCGCGCAGTGACGACTTCACTTCAGGTCTCCACGCATGCGCCGTGCGCATCACTCGCGCGTTCCATAAAAAACACCGGAATGCTCGTCTAAGAGACCACATTGGATGGCACACCCACGCACACACTATCGTACGAATTCTGGTACGCCTGTCCCTACTGTGTTGGCACCAAACATTTCATGAAATACTATAAAATCTTATAAATATTATTACAGCTAAAAACATGAATACTTTAAATTTCAAATAAGCACAATTATAAACTTTTAACAAGTCAAAATAAATTACAAGAAATATACGACATACCAAAATCTATAGATAAAGAGTATAAATACTAAAAATAATATATATATTAGTCGAAATACCAGATGGATGCGTTCCAACCGCCTCACGGGGGCGCGTGCTCGCACGTGGCATAGACCCCCGGGTCCGCTGGGAGCACCGGGCTGGCTGCAGCCCACTGCATCCGGGGCTGATCCTAGTTTACTTTACGTGTTTGAGGGAGTTCAGGGAACATGGCTAGTAGCTCCGTAGAGGAGTGCGAGTTAAATGGCCCTGAGGCAAAGTGACTGTGTTTGGTTATATTTTAAACTCGAGTCGCCTAAGCGGTGGTAAATTACTCTGATTGCGTGAGATTTCCAGCCCTTCTATGTGTATGTGTGTGGGGGAGGGGGGGAGGAGGAGAAAGTGATTTTACTGAAATAATTGACTTTCGAGCAGTGGATTTTGACTAGGTTTTTGTTAATTTAGAGTTGGAATAGAATTCACCGAGTTGTGTTTTTGCTAGGTGGTGTTTAAGTTGGTTTCTAAGACCGTGGACCACTGACCCCCTCCCTATGCCGCGAGTAGGGGCTAGGCCTCGACCTACGGCTGGCTTGGGGTGTAGGTACCTAAGGCGGTGCAGCGCTGCGGCCAGCATCGCGCGGGAGGGGGGTCTGGTAGGAAGACAGCCCTGGTCGACTCCTGCCTCCTGGGGCGAGCTGGCTCCAGCAGTCCGAGTGCCCATGCCGCGCCCCGCCCCGCCGCGGGCATAGACGCCTGTGATTGGGCGTGCCGGAGTGGTTCTTTCTGGTCGGTCTCGAAGCACTCGGGGAGACGCTCTGATGCCAGCAGGCCTCAGGTGATCCACGAGACGTGCCGGTCACGCGCACAGCCGGGGTGCGGACCCGCAGAGAGCCGGAGGCGTGCCTTCGTGGCTGTCGTGGTCCGCATGTGGACTGTCTGGGATCCGTGGTCTGATCATTGGGCAACACTTATATCTCCTGCAGGCAGTTGCTCGTTGATATCAGATGGTGCAGACTGTGGTGGCCCGCTTTGAAAATATGGGCGGCCAAAAGTGGTGTCTCCGCGCCGAATGGCTGCTGTAGGCTCGTAGCTGACCCTGTATTCCTTCTATTTCGGGCTTCCATACCTCTCGTCCCAGCCTGTATAGGGCCGCGGAGTGTCCCGCCCTGGAGGAGATGGCGAGTTCTCGAGGCGAATTTCTGGGTTCTGCCCGAAGATGAAATTTTCCGAGGCTTCCTTGCCTGTTTTTGTTTAATGTGTTCGGCATAGAGCAGACAGGAGCTGGAGCACGTCCGCTCGTGTCCGCAACGAGGGCTGGAATCTTGCAATATGGTGTTTTTTTTCATTAAAGATCAACATACTTCGGAGAACTTCGGAACTGTTCGGGTGTGGATCATATCCCAGGGAACTGTATGCTTTCCAGACGTGTTTCTCTGGAAGAGACGTAAAAACTTCGTTAACAGTATTGTAATGTCCTAGATAGAAAAATCCCAACTGAATATGGTTACGTAATCCTCCAACATTACGTGAAAGCATATTACGGTTAACTTTATTGCGTTGCTATTGTTTATATAAGAGTGCAAGGACTCAGAATTTATGGAGAATATGGTGGTTTATGAAACTCGGCAGCCGCAAGATAACACCGACCCTACTACTTCAAACTGATGTTTTTAATATAGCTACTCTTGCGAAACTAATAATAATTTGATGCAAAAGCTTTATTTGCTTTCACTGCATGAAAGTTAATTAAGAGAAGACGTGTTGCACGTGATAAAAATAAATCGTAGCCTTTTCGGCATCTTTAACATTTTTCGGAACGCTTCATTCCAATCGTAGAAGGTGATAATGCGAGTCAAAACGCAAGAAATTAAAAAGTTGGCCAATGCTTGCGTTTTTTTTGCGTTTCATTAATTAAAGAACTAGTTTGTTAAAAAGTCTATATTAAGCTTTTAGATATTTTATTTTCATGTGTTACCGTGTTACCGCGTTTGGTACCTTGTTTATAAACCCGGTCTCGAATCTGCTAAAACTAGCGGGACGTCCGTAGAGTTTGCATCACGTGGCTGTCGTGTGTTGTGTCTGCGACGAAGGTGCCGAAAGGGCGACCTTCACGCTGGAACTAAATATACTCGCCGCCTCTGTTGCACAGCTCGCGTGGAATGCTAAAAAAAAAGTCTATAAAATGCGAGTTGTCTTCCGGTCGTTTTGTATGATTAGTGGAACGTTTTGCCAATTCGGAAACATTCTCACGTTGAACATTTTGTGCCGTAACCTATTGCCGAAACGAAAACCATGCAAATAGCGCGTGAGATGAGCTCAGCTGTACCACTCCGTGGAATACAAGCCGCAGAACTGCATTTGCTGTTCAAATTGCCATTTTCGATGTGAACAGTTTGGTGCAGACCATCTGAGTTTTTCATTTACCCGTCGGCGTCTTTGCGAAAGACGCCATCTTGGTTTAATATAATGTTTAGGCTATAAAAACGTTATCTTTTTTTTATTTAGCTACGGCAAAGCGTATTACATATATAACTAAATGGAATGCGTGAAGATAGAGACGAATGGCTGCTACAAAGAATTTCCCCTGTGAAGTCATTGCTGTTTAGTGTTAAATATTTTAATAAATAACTATTAACTAAAATACTACTGCCAGTAGACGCTATGTCATGCATGGCCTTTGGAAATCTCTTAATATCCGGTCTCTGCCTTAACGAAGGAAAATTTTGAATATTTAACCATACAGAACTGTTGAAAACCAATATGGCGTCTTTTGGCTCATCCATCCTTCCCCCTCCCCAAACACACAACACGTGGAGGGGCCTTGGTCACGCTTCTCCCACCAAAGCGATCAGGGTTCGACTCTTGGCGAAGTTAATTTTTTTTCCCCGCAGTTGGGAATTGTGTTGGACGCCACCGTAAGGTGTTTCCCCACCAATGTATTACGTCACTGTACCATCTCACCGTTACATTTCTCAACCGTCTCTAATGACGTCTATGTCTACTAGACATCTAAACCCTAATTATATATAAAACAAATTTTTTGTATATGCGACATTGGATTTTGCACTGTTTTTCAGGGAAAAATTTCAAGAATGCAAAATAAGAAATAAAAATGAAATCGTCAGAACAAACCTAAAATAGCTGCTGTCGAACAGATGGACCCAACGATAAAACTAAACAGGTATTATGGACAACACAGTGAAAACATACAAACTTAAAATATCAGACAGCACAAGAATTCCGTGGAAGGAATTTAGTAATGAAAAAAAATAACAGCACAGACTAAAGGACGGTACACTAAATTGTTTTTGTAAGTGGAACAGAAATATTCATAGAAAATTACAGATATTTACACATTTGTATATTTGCATGAAAACGACTGTATCACTACAAAATAGTGTTCGCAGGAATATTGGGTTCGTATTCTTACCCGGGCATTTACGCTTTGTGTTTTCCCAGTACCTCCAATAGTTATAGTTATTTGTAAACTGATCCCTGATTAATTTAAGCAAAAATAAACAAAAGTCAAATTATTGTATATTCGATTTTATTTTTAATGGTTCAAGAAATTATACATGAGTGAAACATCAATTAAAATAGGCGCCAATTTTCGTAAGAAATACTCAGAATTATCTCGAAAAACGTTTTCATGTATGTAAAAAATAACCATAGCCATGTGTTGTACAAATTTACAATATATTTCTTGTAGAAGTTCAAATTATTTCTTGATGATTTATTTCCAAAGGAATGCAGGAGTGCAGGAACATTGTGTCTATGTAAAAGTCTGCGGAGTCTAACCTAGAGGTGACTGTACCCGCGAATCTTCACAGTCGTTATCTATGAATGGCATCGGAACAACGGACTAATTGTAGTCGGGTGTTTTGCGCACTTTCGCGCCCAAAGTTCTTCATTGTTCGTCCCGCGCGGGACCTCGCCAGCGTCGACTTCGGTCGCGAGATAAGCACGCAACCAACCGTGGAATGCACGTCGGCCTTTGTTATGACACGTGATCTCTGCTCCCCTGTGTTGTCGAGTCGTCCTCCGCTGTTTACAATTCAGTCATGCTCAGTTCTTGAGCTCCCAAGGTCGCTTCTGACGTACGTTCTTTTCACCTATCAAGTCTTAGGCCGGGTTTATAAACCTCGCAAGAAACGCAAGGCGCGTCAAAATAACTTTTTTTCATGTACACTTTTATAAATCACGCATAACGCAAAAACGCAACGCAAACTTCAGTAAACTTTCAACTTCTTGCGTTTCGCACTTCTATATTTGAAGTGAAGTGAAGTAAAGTGAAGTGTTCCGAAAACTTTTAAATTTGCAGACGTGATGTGTTTAGATGCCTACGATTTTCGTTGATCACACGCATCAATTTTCACTTATCAAACTATCTCCTCACTGAAAAAATACACCCATTACTATGCGGATTCTTAAGACGAGCCTAGGTCCAAAGCATGCCTATGTATTGTCTCAAGCTTGATTACAATAAAACTAACAGCGCTTAAATAAAGGCATTTCTCGATGATAGACTTTGTTTACACACTATTTTATTTGATAAGAAAAATTCATTTAGAAGTATTTTAACAGGGTTCGTACGCTTCCTTAAAGTCCTTAATTTGTCTTTAATTGAATAAGGGCTCTTAAAAGTCCTTAAATTTCACCAAGAATCCTTATAAACTCCTTAATAAAGACTGATAGCATGCAAGTAATAAATAAATGTGGGCATTTTAATGATCATTTGTTTGTGACTTGGCAGAAAACAATAGTTTGCTCATGCGCAGTACAATTGGCGAATTTCGAGCCACATGTTTAGATTTTAGCAATAAATACATTTTAATTTTTTTTTGTATCTAGCCTTTAAAATAAAAACGTGTGTTTTACTGTCTTACTGTAAACTTATAAAGTAAATGTAAAATATACTATGTTTGAGTTAGATATATGTGTCAGAGATAATTATAGACAAGGGCGTATCTGTAAGAATTGAACTAACCAAGGAAGTTAAGGTTTTTTAATTAAATATTGTTACGATTTATAATGTGGGGAGAACTGGGTTCGTAAGGGATAGCCCAAGTAAATTTTCTAGAGCTGTAGCAAACCGTATGTATTCGTTACTGAGTAACGGGTGCGGCATCTAGTAACGAGTAACGAAACGTTACACACGAATGCATTTCGTTACTCGCATCTTTCGTATGTTTCACGCATGCGCGCGCGTATTCGTTACAAAGAACGATGTTTGTTTATTAATAAAAGTATAATTTGGAAATTCGTCGTCCAAGTTTTTTACTGTTTATTAAAGGTATTGTGTGTGTAGACAAAGTTTTAGATTCGAACAGAAACAACGTAAGAAAGTATTTTTTACAAATTATAAATATGTATGTTTTTGTTTTTTATAATCGCGTATTTTCACGTTTTATGTTCTTATCTTAAAAGATATATTATAATAAAGCCGCTCTAATGAGAGTTAATTGTTTCTTGGTTAACAAAAGCTGTTAATTATCAAATATTTTTAATTGTTTATATTCGATTTATTTTTATTTACGCGACGTCATACTGTACGCGTACGAAATACGACTCGATTCGATGCCGTTACATAACATAGCATGTGCCATGTCATGCGGTATCAGAAGTAACGAGTAACGATACGAAAGTAACGAGTACTAATTGTTATAGTAACGAATACATACGGGTACACATATTTTCGTTACTTTTACACCTCTAAAATTTTCCCATTACAGCTTTATTGATTACTAATATTTACATTAATAATGAATTGTACTTAAAAAAATTGGTTGTCATTAAAGTAGGTTTACGGACGATAGTTTAACGTGAAAACGTCATAACAAAACATTGATGAAATAATTGCATACTTTTATGAATAAAATTTAATCATTTTTATTGAATTATCACTATTTTGTATGAATACAAAGAAGGAGTGAAATGAAATCTACAATTTAATTGATAAATTTACATTTATTTGCACTCATTAATTCAAATATGTTTATTACTTTAACGAAGAGATTATTTTAACTATAACTTTTGTACATGTTTGCTATTTAACTTCTTCCAATCTGTGTTATTCTGTTAAGGATAGGACGATGATAGAAAAAGTAGGAAACGAATGGGAGTGTTTCAAGTTTAATGTGCCTCGAAAAAGTCAATCGAGTGGAAGAGATAGATGCGGCGCAAGCGTACAATGAGCGTAACGGGACACAACGTAACGGAACAATGTGCTTAACGGGACACTTTTTCGTGCGTGCAGCCGGCGTTCATAGATTTATTAGACGTTGTCACGTCAAAATGTCCGATAACAAATCACTGACACTTAAAAATGTTTATCTTCAAGTCACTCAATGTCTGTCAAGTTCAGCACTTCGCACTCCTCAACTGGAGATAGGCTCAACAGTGGCTCCTCCCTTACCTCACGCCTGTCCACACAGAGTCTCCCGCCACTCGGTCGCTGCACTCTCGCGCCACTCTCGAGGGGGTCTCTCACCCTCTTCGCCGATAACGCACTACCCTTCGCTCGGAATCAGCTCGGAACTCTCGTCGCACTCCTCGCGGAACTCTGTCGCCAAACTGTCGCGGAGGCCAGCGTCGCTGCTTAAGTTCCTGGGCGCCCTTCTCGAACCGACGAGAGCGGCCGTGACGAGTCGCGTCATCCCGGGCCGACCCGACGCCAGAACAGTCCATAAGGGCGGGGTCAATTCATGCTGCTCCGCGTGGCGGCACGCGGAATCCCCAAGGCCGCTCAGCGATAGATAACTGCGCCGAAGCAGGTCGATGCGCGGGGAGCGTTATGGAGAGGGGGGTAGCGACGACCCTTGTAATCCGGCCAGGTGCGCGTGGAATGCCTTACGTCAGTGGACGGCATGTGACACGGCGCGTGACGCCTGTGGCCTGGCAGGGCCGCCAGCCAGCCAGTTCCGAACCTGGTGCATGTGTCGGCCCTCGCGTTCGTAACAATATTTAATATTGTTATTTTCTTGAGGGATTTTGTGATACAATAAATAGTTTTCTACCTTTTGATAGTGGTAAAGGCGATGAAGTAAAGGATTTTTAAGAAGTCCTTAATTGTTTATTGCACTAGAGGGTACGAACCGTATATTAACTGATTATGCACTTCAAATTATTTCCTCGTAAGTAACTTATTTTAAAGGTAAGTTACTTTTTTTAACTTGATATAATTTTTTTTACAATGTTGTGACTCCAAGCTTCAAGCTATTACTTTTATTTGGTCTTAAAAGTTTCGTGGACAGCGAGTTCATCGGAAATTAACGTCACAGTATTTTCCTGGACTGATCTCGGGAAAATACAGAAAACGGAAATCAGTATGGCCTGTCCGGGAAAATCCTCTCGAACGCAAGATCAGTGTCGAAACCACTACGCTGCCCCCCCTGCCCCGGCTGCCCCGCCTCCCCCCCTTCCCCACCCCTCCCCCCGTTTTTCACGTGATGAGAGCTGGATTTTTTATAACTTTTTATATTAGTTTATACTGCGATTGGTTTTATTATGGATGAAGCTGTGAACGAGCCATTGTACTTGTTCTTAGGTTAGCAGTGGCTGCTCCCAAACAATATCACTCAAGAGTGAAATGTTTGTATGGTCTAGGTCCTATTTAAGTATGGACCATGTGTAGGTGTAAGCATTCGTCTGTATGTTCTTCAGCAAAAACTTCAATGGTTTAACGTGCTGGATTTAAATGGCATGCACTCCCGTAAGAGCTGAATTCACCAACACGAGCTCCCTAGAGCCGTAGGGAGATGGATATGCCATTTCAACGCGACTTGGAGGTATTTGAAGAGGAGCTACGAGAGCTGAGGACCCATCCTATCTCCCATCATCACTGGCATACGCCCCCTTCTCCTTTTGATCGTTCAGCTAACTAGTGAATTCCCATTCTAAGAGTATCACAAGGCGCTTAACCAAGTCTTATCACATCTCTGGAACGCCCCAGACAATCCAGAGAGCCTGTGTATGTGTGTTTGTGTGTGAACACACAACAGTGTGTGTGTGCACTTTCACACGGACAATTGCAGTTGGCGCGCCGGATAGTTGCCCGATTACTGAAGGTTCCAGTCAATGTTGTTATGTGTTCGACTTGCTCTTGTGCTATGGAAGTTGAGGCCATTTTAACTGCATTGATAGTGGGTAGGAAAAAATGGTAGTTATGGACCATCCTATCAATGCTTCCAGACTGAAGGAAGGAGCCTTCTCATATCTTATTTAAACCTTTAACTGACGATAACATCTTTCTTAAACTACTTAAAATTGTTAAAAATGTTCCCAGGATTTCACGACCATTGCCTGAAGTAGCTTGGCTTCTGGGTTGTAGCCGCGTCCTTGGCGAATAATTCACCGCAGGTACCTACCTACCTAGGTAACTGCTCCCTGATGATGGCGACTGCAATGTCGACCGAAACGTCGGTGTATTATTCGCCAAGGACGCGGCTACAACCCAGAAGCCAAGTTACTTTACTTAAAACTGTCATTAGCAACGTTTAGTGAACTGTGTCGAATTTTGAAAAGTGATGTTGAAGTATAAGATACTAATATGTGTCGTATACCTGCTGAGGAACCATTCGCAGTTACAATCAAGTATTAATTGTACGAATATGACTCAATTAAATAACTAAATAAATGTGCAAAATTTAATGAACAAAAAATCTTACAAAAAACCTTATCATGAAGTAAATAATATATCAAGCATAATTTCTGATTATAGCTATATAATAACCTATTGACGGTATTGTACTAGGTCCATAAATTCCGTACCATATAAATTTTTTCCACAAGTTCGTTAGCGTAATCAACATTAGAGATCTCCCATAGGGCTGGCCGCTTATGCACCAACTTAATGAACGTCTCGGTATCTAACGTAGCACACATGTTTGCAGTGCAAAATTAGGAAAGTTGACGAAAACAGCTTGCCTGTGCTGTGTGAAAGCTCTGACTTAATTGAACAATGGTTAAAGGCGGTGGCGGGTGATTTCTGTGCGACTGACGGGGAGAGCGACTGCGAGCGACTATCGCTCGAGAGTTGACCGGCAGTTGCCTGACAGTTGACGAGGCAGGTTCCCGTGTGAACGCTCGCAGGGAATCCCTCCCTATCGAGACAATGATTCAGCAGTTTATGACTGACACGCCCGCCACTCAGGCGGGCGTTCGAGTTGCCCGTGTTCTGGAGACGCGCTGTTGCCGGATGCCCAATACATTTTACAAGTTCTCATTAGACCAGTCACAAACATTTAACAAAGAAATGCTTTAAGACACTGACATTTTGAGCATTGCCAACTTTCATTCCGAAAGGATGTTTAAAATCATGGAATACCAAGGTTGTTAACTAATTTAACAAATTTTTTGTCACCCTACCCCTCCTTAAAACTGCCGCGATGCTAGAACCACAACAGCGCAACGGTGCGACGCGATGGACGCCACGCTAACAAAACAACGCCTGTGCGACAAAATTCACGGGCGCGACAGACTTTCCTATTAGAAATATTTTATATTTCCATTTCTTCGCGGGCACTACGTTTTTGAAACGAGTGTCAAAATTTGGTTTTAGAATAATTATTTGACTGGAGCAATAATATATTGATATATTTTAAATATTTTTTTCCCCAATAAATTTATCTGTGATATTTTTATTGTTTTCATGCGTAGTGGTGTAAAAATAAATTTTCAAACAATGAAATATGGTGCATATGTAATGGCCAGGAATATTTAATTTTAATTTTTTTTTTTGTCGCGTGAGTAAAAACAGAGTGCAATGTTCACGAACATGCGATGTCTTGTCGTCGCGCTATTGTGGTTCCGGCATGACGCAAGCTGCGTAATAATAGAGCCCATCCCCCCCCCCACCCCGGGCACCCCTTGTGGCCACGGACAGCTGACGGCAGTGTTGTGTTCCCGAGGAGGTGGTAAACTTGCTGTAAGTACCGCGCGGGATCAGAGGCCATGAACTACATGACGCGTAATTAGCCTGCCTCATCCTCTCCTGGTGTGCGTACAGTTTATCTCACTCCTAGTTTGCAGTACAGAATAAAATGGCGCCCACTGTTGCAAGATTGATTGTACCCAGCTTGCTAAAATTCATAATCTTACTTTGCATATCATCGTTTATTGTAATAAGTATTATTATTTTTTATTTAATATTTGTTGATTTCATAAGACCATAAACAGTATCTATTGATATGTTATTGTAGTTGAGGTAATTAAAAAAAATGAATGCATTTACCAACTATTATTTCACAGAAGAAATTATTTGTAGCAGTCTGTCACTTAATAATAAGGCCTTCCATTCAGTTGTGAGCTATGCTCAAACAGAGCCAAAATTTTCACATTTAATGACATTTTTGCTAACAAAATGGTTGAAATCAAGATGACTTATTTTAACGGCTCCTAGGCAGTGGCGAATACAGTATTGTCTTTGTGGGGGGGGGGGGGGGGGGTTGTCTCTTCGGTAGTCTGGACCTAGTAGAGTACCTGTTTATTACTTCAGAAGTCGTATTATCCAGTGTATATTTTACCCTTCTGGGGAGGGGGGGGGGGGGAGAGGCACTTGCCTCCTTGCCACACTCTAAATCCGCCTATGCTCCTAAGAACTAAGAAGTAAATTTGGAATATTATCAGATGATGCTCTCGGTGAAACATAATAAGAATATATAATTCCAAAATTCTTATTTCAAACTTTCCTTTACAAAATACAGCATGTGCATAAAATAATGTCTCAGTTATAAATGTTTACAGTATCAACTGTAAGAGTCGTAGTGTGTTATTTCAAGGTCACAATTAAAGAGTAACTCAAACTGGTTTAGATAAGCGCATGCGCGAGTACTACTTTGTTTTCTCGCTTGCAGCGCCACCTACGCAAAAAGGCGACTCCTGAGCGTAAAGCGTTTTGTGCTCTGCGGTTTGCTAAGAGTGAATCTGTAATTTCAGTTAAACGTGCGTTTCGTTTGAAGTTTAACTGTACGAGAGTGATTGAACGATGAAGTCCCTGACTGTTTGATTGGTTGTAATGGTCGAGACGACAGAGTTATTTTTCGCTGGCCTCTACGATCACCTGACATAACGCCAGGCGGTTTTTTTTCCTTTGTAGCTTTATAAAAGATCGTGTCTACGTTCCGCTTCTACCTAGTGATTTTCCAGAGTTGAGACACAGAATTGAAGAGTCTATTGCTGTCATTACTCCGGAATTCTTAACTATAGTGTGTGAAGAATTGGACTTACGATTGGATGTGTGTTTTATAACTAAATGAGCACACATTGAAAATTTGAAAGAATAATTAGGTTAATTTACCTTCAGTTTGATGTATGATTAAAATAAATTTAACTGTGATAATATACAATTGAAACTGGGACATTCTTTTATGGACATAATGTACAATGGTTCAGATACTTAAAAAACTCATTACATTATGAAGCTATGTTTAAAAACTAACGCATTCTAAGGCATATATTCTAAGGCATAGAGGACAGTGCTTGCGGCAGAACAGTGCATTGGAAGGAGAGGGTAAATACCCGGTGCAGACGGGAGACGGGACGCTGTGTCGGCCTCGAAGCGCACAAGTCGCGGGCGTGCAGAGAGCGAGTCGTGCTTCGCTGCTGTCGTGCACTCGAGTGAGAGCGTGTGGGACACGAGGCAGTTTCCTGGGTCCCAGGCCGAAGCCTTCACGCCTACTCATGCTGGGTTTCAGCATGCATCATGTGCTTTGTTCGGGGATTGGCCAGCCATGTCAGCAATTGAAGCAATGACTAACTCCCCTATAACCCTAGACTACAACTAGTTGAGCCGGGCCCAGGTAAAACCCTGGGCTCATTCATGCGGGGCTAAATTGTTGCAAGCATTAAGCAGGCGGGTTCAGTACAGGGCAAGAAGGATGGTCCAGGATAAGAGTTGGTCAGGGGCAGAGTTCCCGCCATGCCGGGGTCGGGAGCTTGGGCCTCGCGGACCGCATTGGAGTTTGTGCGCGTCTGGATTGTACCCAGTAGCGGATCCAGAGGGGGGGCTAAGGGGCTCAAGCCCCCTCCAAAAGCATATGGGTCCACTATTGTTTTAGTGTTTGCCTTCATGAAGCCTAGCCTCAGCTGGGTCAAGCCCCTCCCAAACCAAAATCCTGGATCCGCCACTGATTGTACCAGTGGCGCATGCGCCCTGGCGGTGAATGACAGCATTCGTCATCCTCCAGGCTGCCAATCAGCACGTGTACTTCAAACTGTGGAAAGGAAGACGGTTTCGAGGGCATATTAATGATACTTAGTGTAATTTAAACTACGTTAGTTAATCACGAACTGGCGCATCGGGTCTCTCTCCAGAAGGGATAGCGTGGCAGGTCACATGTCGCCAGTAAGAGGCGGTCTGCAGTTAGCGAAATTATCAAATCTGTTATTGCAAAACCCTAGCTCCGGCATATACGTTTCAAGTGCTGTGAGAACTAATTTTAAGATGCCTTACCGCGAATCGTTGCGTCGGGTCACACTCAGAAAAGAATAGAACGGCAGGCCAGTAGGCAGTTGGTCTGTTAGAGAAATTTTCTATTCCTCCATCGTGGAGTCACCTCACGTCACCACTCAACGATAACGATTTAAAATAACTTTATGAGACAGAGGCCATTGTTGTTTTGCACTGATTGCCATAGAAAAACCTGAAGAAAGGACAAAACAGATGAATACATCAAGACACGAACAAGCCAATATCAGCATATACCCAAAGCACAGCTTAGAGGATTTCTTGGAAGTTATTTTTCCCGAAAAAAAGATATAACTTTGACGAATACAGTGGGACGACGAAACCATAGCAACAAGAACAGAAAATACAGTTCGTTGGGTGAGAGAGAGAGAGAGAGTGAGAGAGAGAGAGTGAGAGTGAGAGAGAGTGAGAGAGGGAGAAAGAGGGAGGGAGGGAGGGGGAGGGAGGGAGAACACTCCCCTTGGACAACACAGCAACGCCCGAAGGAACTCAACAATGAAACTAAACAGTGGGCAACACAACGACAGCACGGATGAGTACAGTATACTTCGTCTTACTAAACAATCGCGACGTTTCGGGAATCGACATCTGCTCACAATCGAGCAGATTGATTGCGCTCACGGAAAATCAGTAGAAAGAAATAAACTAATTTAGCTCAAAAACAGTTGCTAACCAACAAAATTCGCAGGAAGACACCAGCCAATTAACGTCAGCAGAAGTCAGCTCCCGGAACGTCGCAACTGTTCTGTCATTGAACTTCTACTTTGTTCATCATGCTGTCGTCGTGTTGTACACATTATCTTTTTAGTTTCAACTTTAAGGTGGTCTGTGCGTTGTGTTGCTAAGGTGTTTTATCTTCTTCTGTATTTACTGTTCCTGTTGCAACTGTCTCGACATGTCAGTCCACTGTGTTCATCTGTGCTGTACATTTTCCAACTTAATTTTTTCCACGGATTTTTCTTAATTGATTAGGTGTGTAACATTTGACATCAGCTGGTATTGGCTAGTTTTTAGTTTGTTAATGTGTTCATATACTGTCAAGTTTTTCAAGGTTTTTCTATGACAACCATTGTAAACCAACAATGGTATATGTCCATGGCATTATATTTAATCAATATTCCCTATCGCAGTAATCATTCAAAGAACATATACACGAAAAATCTGATATAGTTTCTAAATTGTGAACATTCAGAATTCTTTGCCCGAACAAGTTCGAGCCAGTAACATCATGATATTTCTGTGTATTTTAGCCCAATGTTTTGGCATGCCAGAGCATAAATAATAGCTTGTCATTTGGAAGGACGTGGGTTCGAATCAATGCTCAGTCATCCTAATAGAGATAGTTGCAAAACTATAAACGAAAAAAAAAAAAAAAATCATTTTGCTGTGGCCTGTGAATATTCTTTTAAATCGGTGAGATCGGAAAAAAAATCGTACCGTAATCCTTCATTTTGCCTTTTCGTTTCAGGCCACTGTTCCTTTGTAATAAGAGTAGTTCGTTCTGTGCAGTTAGTGCAGAGGCAGGAGATGTGCTGCCTTCGCGTGTTACGAGCGCGTGACGTATCTCAGTTCATGTCTGCGTCTGCCGAGCACGTAATCTTCAGCTCGCTCATCTCAGCCACGCGCTACGAAAACACGTCTTAATTACGCACAAATTAAGATTGATAAGTATTTGCAAAAAAAAAAAACTGTAGCGCGTGCGTCCAGTGATGATTACTGTAAAAAAAAAAAACTATGAGCGGGGGTTGTCTGTAAAGTCGGTTTACGGACGACAATTTAACGTGATAACGTCATAAGAAAACATTGATAAAAAATTGCTTACTTTTTAATTTTCAAATATTATTTACAGTTTTTTGCAAATTTAATTTAAATAATTTGTTTAAATATAATCACTAACAATTTGTTAAAAAGCCCGCCTTAACCTGTTTGTTATTATAGAAGATTTTCTCGCACGGTGGTTGGTCGGTTCTTTCACGCTCGGCTCAGGTATAACGTGGCAATGTGTCATGCTTTTTCGTGCGTGCAGCCAGCGTTCATCGATTTATAAGACGTTATCACGTCAAACATGTATTTTCATACAGTAATCAGTCTACAGAAAATAAATTTAGTATAACGTATATAATCCTAAGTTAAATAATGTAAAAATTTGTTAATGAAAAAAAAAATTTAAGCGATTCTTTCAGTACTTGCCAGAGACGTGTAACATGTAACCCGGTTACGAGCAAGTTCATGTGTTCTCATATTGAAAATACAAATATAATACAAAAATCGGGGCTAGGACATGAAATTAAACATAAAATTCTTTAAAATAATTCCGAGCGTGATAAATATACGCAAATAGTGTTTTCAACTACATTTCTTGACGCGAATCACACGTAGTTTCCGCACCCGCCGCTATAATTCTTGCTGTAGAAGCTACGTCGACTATTGAATTATTTGATTAGCAGACCAAAATTTAAAACTATACAATGAAACGGCTCCTATAAAAGCGAAAAAGACTTGGAAAAAAATATTTGACCTTATTTTCGACAAGGAATTTTATTAAAATACTGCCCATCTTATTAAAATTCATTGAACAGTTATTACTAAAAAGTTTTCCTTCGTAAACTCAGGTTCACGTCACCCACCACCGTGGTTACACATATCCGTCTCATGCGATTTCCGTTCCATGCGACTTCCATTTCATTCATGTAATACTACTATTAAATTCCGTATACCGAGAATTATTATCATACATAAAAAATGAAATTAAATATGATACATTTATTATATTATGTGTAATATAGTTTTCCAGAAAAAAATTTCGGAAAATTTTTCCACTATTATATTTGACTATGGCTCAAAATACTCAATGTTTTCAAAACCATGCTTCGTTTCACATCCAACAGGATCGGTGGTCTACTCAAAAGAGTTAAGATATTGGCCCCCCCTGCGGCCGTGTTTAACACGTTATGTCAGTGCTAGGACGAAGTCTAATTGGTGACGATTTGAGAGTCACAACATGACTCGCCTCTGACCAAACTCACGCGGTCAGTGCAATCTTAATTGAGGTGTCCCCTATCCTTCTGCGTTTCTGCACAGTCGAACTACCGTCGTTCCATTGGTCGACGTTGACAATACGTCGTCTAATAGCAGGGGGTAGCCTTCTTGTATAGGTGGGTTTTCTCGGGGTCACCCTTTCCCCCACAGCCATTTCGTCCCACCATTCCTTGTCCGTCCGCAGCGTCCTTAATGTAGATGAGATGTTAGCGTTTAACAACTTATTTTATGGATCAAGACTCTGTAGCCTATGTTGGTGAATCCGATGACACACAGTACATTTAATGTTTTAAATTTTTTCAACTTTATTTTTATAGTTTTATTGACTTTAAACTAAAAAAAAATGTTCAACTGTACTGTAGTATTCAATAATGAGTATGTTAACAACATATGGTGTATAATTAGTGTTTTTATTAACTGGACTAATTCTTGTGGATGAACCTCAGCCGCTTCACGGTACATGTTTGCGCTGCGCCACTGTTCAATTGAACGCTGTAGTCAACGAACTGATGTCGGCAGGTCGTCGAGCAGCGCACTCGCCCACTCTGCGCCGTCCTCGCCCCAGGAGGAGCCCTCTGGAGGGCGTCCTGGTGCCGCCGCCCCCGCCGCCCCCGCCGCCCCCGCCCCCGGCACGACGCCGCTGCAGGCCGGCTCGCCCATGTCTCCGTCCGGCGCCGGCCAGCACGTCTTCAACAGGCATGACAGGTACCGCAGCTCCGCCCGGTCCGAACTGTCAGTCCATCAGCCAGGTGTAGTGGCAGGCGTCTTTGTTAAAACACTTTTGTTCATTTTATATGTATAATAATTTTCTAACTTAAGGTTCAACTGCAACTGCAACATCAATATTTCTTTCATATTCTTCGATGAAACGATACATACAACAGCAGTGGCGTAGCCAGGATTTGTGTATGGGGGGTGTTAAGAAGCATCCCCCCCCCACCCCCGTTTTAAAGCGGGGTGGTCCGGGGGTCCTCCCCCGGGAAAATTTGTTTAAGGTGTAAAATAGTGCTATTTTAGCAGTTTTCGGTACTTAAATTTAAATACTGTAATGGTAAAAAATTTATTAGTTTTAATATGAAAATTTGTTTGAGTGATGAATTATAAATTAATTAAAGATTTGGTGCTAAGGGGGGGGGGGGTTTGACCCCTAACCCCCCCCCCCCCCCCCCTGGCTACGCCCCTGTACAACAGCAACATCAACCAGAAGACTGATCGTGTGTGGGGGAAACTTCAGTTCTGTCCAGACTGTCAGTTCGGCCTGTTCGTTCCGATCTGAGCACCTGGACTGGTCGTGTGTGCAGAGGTCCTTAATTCAATCCAAACTGTCATTCGGATTGAGCAGTCCGGACTGGGAGCTGGACTGATCGTGTGTGTGTGGGAAGGGTTTAACTCATTGTAGATCTACGACAGACTCCACAGTCTTCTGTATACTCGGGTAAATTTCGCTTGTGTAGTCTGTGCTTTGATACTTCTTTAGGTAGTGGCTTCTTACTGGCCAAGAGAGACAAGGCTTCGTGGTTTTATTTTTATACCGATTTCTTTTCTAAAACAAGAGATTTTGGTGTTTTTTTATTATTCATTAATCTTGTTTATTCATCAATATAGCCTATTATTCCTCAAATATGACACTAGTTTCATGGTACTTATTTCACTAAACAGTGTCTTTTTTACTGATGCATAATGCACTTTAACATTAAATACAATATTAATATTTGAAATAAGCATGTCTTAACTAATCGGAACAAAAATAAATAAATCTGAAAGTGTTTGTGTCTGTTCGAAAAATGTACCAACGTTGTAATGTGAGTTACAATATTATAACAGCTGCAAGTTCAGAACACGAAAAAAAAAAAAAAAAAAAGCATCCTATCTAGTTAGTAAGTTACTTACATTTTCGTATTTTCATCGAATTTAATATTTTAAAATATTAGGTTATTCTGACTTAAATTAGTGTTTGTATTAAAATGCTGATAGTTTATTATGTTAGTTGCATTTCGATGCTTTGTGGTGTGTTAACTTACATTTCGGTGTCCGGTTTTATCGCAATTTGCCATATAATCTGGCCCTACCAATAAACTATGTGCCAATAGAGGAAGCATCTTAATGTATGCATATTTGAATGTTATCCTCTCTCGGAATATATCTGCAAATTTTTCCGGTCCCTACATGTAATAATTTATTGAATCATACGCTGTTTGTAATCGTGTAGAGGTACTACTTTCTATCTATAGGCACAAACTAATACTACCAAATATCGTGATAGGACAATTATCATTGGCGAAGTACAAGAAAATTTACTGTATTGCTTTCAGGCTTTTTTTACACTTCTCGCCGCTGGATGCCACGCACTTGAAACGTAGGCACACTCCACACCGCCAGGTTCGCTGGCATCACTTGTCTCGCGTATTTATTACTAGTTTCCTATATTGTCCCTAGTACAATATTTTATTATACTTTTTTTTGCCAACGTCGGGGTAATGCTCTTTCAAGTAACGGTTTCTTAAGTTTTGCTTATTAATAATACATATTTACAAGATAAGTAACGCTTGTTTCCCAAAAATTCAGTCGCTAATACACGTATTTTATCTGTCAAGAATTCAGTCAAAACAGTGCTTATTCGTTTACATTTGTCTCTATCAAATATGGGCTGGTAGTCAACTTAAGCATTAATCTTTTAATTATAGTTACAGAGGTGATGGTATTTTGACTAAAATGGCAATCACATGAAAATATAACCCACAAATACAATAAATAGAATTGTATTATTTTACTTCTCAATGATTTAAGCTGTTAAGTGGTGATATCTATAAAACATTAAGTTATTTTTAAATATAAAGCCTTTGACAGTCAGAATATACCAGTTATTGTTAAAACACAACTTTCATATATATATATATAATTTGTTTACTTTACTCATAATTTTTTATATAATTTATACATCTTAAAGTAGGTTGTCAACGGATATTTATTTTAATGTCCAGTAAATCAATAATATAAAAAGTGTTGTTTTAAAGTGTGGAAATGCAAAAGAGTTAGATGTTATCACAAAACACTATAATCATATAAATTATAATTAATTCGAATAACGTAGCTAGTTAGTTAGCAGTGATAGATAGACCATCAATTTCAAATGACCTCTGGGAAAATAATAAGTTACAACTTCAATCAGATATTGTATTAAGGTTAGAGATAGGTTTTAAAAATAAATTATGTAAAAATTATTATAAAAAATCTAAGACTAAATGAAATATCATAAGTGTAATTATGGACACTTATATAAACGAAATCACGTGCAATGCATATACAACTCTCAGATTAATTAAAACACACACACCATCGGTACAAAGCAGTTAAACGCAGAGTTACTCTTCGTCTGATAATTTATGGAATACTCTCCAATAGTCCTGAAAAGTCGTCGATTTTACCTCTTAACGGTCTCCAGATAGTCTTTGGCTTGGCGGATAAGTTAGAAATGTGATATTTGAAATTTTATTTCCAGTGGATACTTATAACTTTCAAAATATCTACTACTGAAAATGTCCTTGAATTAAGCGTTTTACCCGAACTGAGCACATAAAGGACCATCGACGTGGTTTTCTTGAATTTTTGCTTTGAATATTCGGAATGAACATCTTTAAACGGTTCTAAAGATTTTGCTGATTATTCGCACTTCAGTTGTCTTCAATAAATGACTCTTAAAGTGAAATAGAAGTTGTTGTAAGGCGATTATTTTTCCTGTCCATCAAAGTTTATGGCATTCAACCTTGTCCAAAACTTTCAAGTAAACAAAAAAAAATACAATAGCCAATCTCATTTACGCTTACAAATAAGTCTATAGCATTAAAAAAATTGTTACCTCAAACACACTTTTCCAAGTTGTAAAACTAAATGCATTGATTATAAATACACATATCTTTATTCTTAAACAAAACTTCTCCAGTTACAAATATTTCACGAAAATAATATTTCTCATAAAGTTATAAATTCAGATCTGACGTTCCATCGGTATATAGGTCTGTTGCCCTTGCCTTCACTCAACATTTTGAACTGGAGCTTCAGCCTGTGTTTGTAAAACGCCCCGTCAAAGATAAACAACCATGTGACCACTTAAGCTTATCTGTTCTTCAATTTACCTTTTGCAATCGTTGACTGTCAGCTGGGTATGTACGTCGGAGACCTGCGAGTAAAGGGGTTTAACAATAATTCCAGCTGCTTTATTTAAAGATGCTAATTAAATGACAAATAAGGTTTATTTTTTATATCATTGGGCGTGAACCTAGCATCTGGTGCTAGGTTTTTTGTTTTATCTTCCAATGAGACGGGGAGCATAAAAACAGATTATGTTTCCCCTCTTCATAATGGTGGCACCTTACGTAGGGCATCTTAACTACGACGCTACAAGCTCGTGTAATTTGCAGCTGTAGGTGTTACTGACGCTACGATTTGGTTAACTCTTGGAAGACTTGTGCTCCAGTTAGCACAGCGACACACCAGTCCGCTGATCAAAAAACCACATAATCGTAGTATTTCCAGTTTCGAAATAGCGTAAATGCGTAAACACAACACTGCACAAACATTGCTCTTGATATATTTAAAGTTATATGACTATATTTGCTGCTGGTGATTGCTTTTGTTTATCTACATAATGTAGACACTGTTGGATTCTCGCATTCATGATTTAAAAATTACATAATGTGTTAAGGCTTACATGATATTTCATATTGTGGATTGTTTTCTGACATAGGTATAGCGTTACGCTGCAATTAATTATTAGTCATTTTAACGTATTTGCTATTGTAATTATGTATTATTTTTAACTTTATAAGTTTTATTAGTAGCTGAAACTAACAAATCTTAGGCTCTTGACCTTGAAACACGCAACATTAATTTTAATAAAACTGATTTTAGAGAATTGTAGAAAAAAATCTGTAATTACCTGCCCATATCAGATTAATTAAACCGAAATAGAGTATATGTTTACTATCGTATCTGTTTATAATGAATAAGAGCTCAAAACAGTAAGTATTTCAAATGAACCTTTTTCCAGATATTACGTATACCACAGTACTATGTTTTAGGACAAATATACAAAGAAGTGGCTTTCGGGAAATAAGGCCAATATTAACTTAAATGAAAGGTTGGTTAGGTTGCTATATTAATTACGTATTAAGTATTACTTTCATATTATTGATTTATCTGACTTAACCCTACAAACCTTTTACTTAATACAGCCTTAGTTCCTACAAGCCGCAATGCTACAAAATTACTATATTGTAAACCTATCCTAATTTTATGTGGTCTAATTTAGCTTTGTACTTCTTGGCAACCATATACGAATCCCAAGTAAAAGTTTTGTCCATATAATTTCATCTAAGAATACTCAGTTACTTGTGGTATTTTCTTGATTTTAAACTATATATTCTTGGAAATATGGTATGTTTTAAATTGTGTATTCTAGTATTTGTGAATAACTGATAGTTTTAAAGTAGCCTTGCTGTTTTTTTGTAGAACATAGTCTAAAGATAATGCGTGTGGTGTACACTTTTCACTCAATTTGCTTTAAGACGATTTTGACTCCACGACTAAATCTATATCATTTGATGTAGGGGAAAGGAAAACCGATATTTATTCATAAACAATTTTTAATCATTAAGTTAATCACAGATGATGGACTTGCTTTCTTGGTAGAGCTACAGAGGCGAAATTACTAGGATCCGAGCACAATACGAGGTTAGGTCACTAGATGATAACATATCAATGTCCGATTATTCACTGACAATGTATACTTTGTTGATAAACACGTATTATTTATTTCTGTTATGTTGTAATAAAATTCCAATTTAAATGTTATCATAATATAATTTATGTAAACATTCGTACAATACCCCGTAAAATACCTCCTGAAAAAACACATTAATCCAAGAGCACAGATATCTTGTAATTGCTGTTAAAAGAAAATAGTGCCACTCAAATTTCACATTATATAATACTTATTATAGTGAAATTACTTCACTAACCTCTAATTCGTTTCATACCACCAACTGATGTAGTGTAACTGATATACAACGTATCGCCGATGCGATAAATACCGTCCGAAATATGTGTTCATACCCAAAGATTACGGTACATACCGTCACAATTTCATCAATAGTCTGAGTTTATCGCAAAATGTGTGTTCAAGGCCACCCGGCACTCAGTCGTGACGCTGCAGCGCGCCTTCTGGTCGGGGTGTAGTGTGTCAGTGAGGCGGGATGATAAGCGCGACGCTCGCTGGTACTTCTACCGCGGTATCGTCTCTAAGCGCAAGGTTGTGAACTGATCGTCGTCACAGGATAAACTGTGAAATTTTGGTGATCGTAACATCATATGACTGTAGTGTCTGTCACGTAACTTTTCTCGCATTTGGTAGTTCTCAGGAGTAGTACTAGGGGTCAACGTATGAACAGAGAGTTCGTGTACAAACATTGCAAGTGGAAGACGGTCAAATTTGAGGAGCGTTGCACGAGACGGACCGTATGCTATATCTGCCTCGTGTTTTCCGTATGGCGCATGCGCCGTGATCCCAAAGGGGGCAGGGCAGCAGATAATCTCTGCGGGGCCCCTCCACCCCTCCACCACTCCGCTCTGCCGCGTGATAACAGTGTCAACAAAGCTCGCACGAACCAAGCCTCGCCGTCGTGCGCTGCGGTCCAGGTGACACGGCCCGCGCACGAAGCCGTCGTGTGGCGCGTGCTGCTCCCTCGCCGGCCGCGTCCAGCCGAGGTGAGGCTCGCCCTCCTGGCGCAGTGTCTCACCGCGTGCCTCGCGCCATTTAGCGTCTTCTCACGGCGTTACCGAGCACTTCCTACTGCTCAAATATGTAAATATAAAACAAAAAACATTATGTATTATGTTTGCAACTGGATTTTTTTTTTATCTCCTCTGAAAAATTTGTTTTTGTTACATTGGCGGTTGTGTTTTTTTTTTTAAGCAAACGATGCTATGTTAGTGGTGAAAAGTTTCCAATCGGAAATATAGTCTAACCACATTTTTCCCGAAAAAAGTTTCCTTCCCCCCAATATCTACATAAATTTACATAATTTAAGATAGCTTATACGCATGAGTAGCGTTCAGTATTTATCCTCTATTAAAAACATTTTATAGCAGTGTAAAATATGTACGTCACCATTACATTACAGTACATGTAAAAAAACTTTGAAGTTAAAAAGTAGGCATATAACTATGCATTAAGCCCGCGTTATAGTACATTTTATCTTCACTTGCCACCTAATGGCTCACTTATTTTGTTATTTGGTTATGTGCTTGTAAAAAAGACCGTTACAGTTTTATATGTGTGTTTCTGTGATAGTTCAACTCGCAGGAAAATGTTTTAGTTTTGCAGAAAATTTTCTGTTAGTTCCAGGAAAATTTTCCAAAAAATGCTTGTCTGGAAAACTAACTTGTTTACCTGTAACGGACATTTTATAATTTGGATACACGAAAATAACCCAATTTTAGCGGCTCCAATTTGTGACACTATTTTTTATTCGTGGGACTATTTTTCTCTTATATCCTGAAAACCCAACTGGGTGTAGCTTTACCAGAATATATTTCATTCCTAGTTTCACGGGAAGTGGCTGCATCTCAACAGTTGATGCCAAAAGTGTACAGATGAGCCTGAATGGACTGCAGTTAATAACAGTGGTTGGGAACTCACTGTAATCCACGACGTCCCAGTGCTTAAACTTTCCGTAGGATCTACACAACCGTGCAAATGTGACAAACTAACTCACTCTCACCTTCTAAACATACGGTTCGCTTCTACTTACACAAAGGTATAGCTTAATATTTTCACTGTATTTTAAAACATTCTCCTTTCCCTCCTTTTCTCTCTTGCCCTTTCTTTCCCTCTCTTTCTCCCTCTTTCTCTCTCTTTCTCTCTTTCTCTCTCTTTCCCTCTTTCTCTCTCTTTCTCTTTCCCTCTTTCGCTCTCTTTCTCTTTCCCTCTTTCTCTCTCTTTCTCTTTCCCTCGCTTTCTCTTTCCCTCTTTCTCTCTCTTTCTCTCTCTTTCTCTCTCTTTCTCTCTCTTTCTCTCTCTTTCTCTCTCTTTCTCTCTCTTTCTCCTTTCTTTACCTTTCCATCTCTCTCCATTTTACGTATTTTAAAAATATTTTTCGGTGGTGAGTTAATCTCTTGTTTCATGAAATTTTGTGTCTTAAAGCCTTGTTTTGGAAGTATGGAATTTTTTAATACGCCTATTATTCGACATTTTGTAATCATCACTTGTTACCGAATTTATTTGCAAAGTAATTGAACGTTGCCATGATCTTTTTTGGTAATAATTCCTCATTTCATTTTGTTACTGCAGTTGTGCCCGTGGTGTATGCAAAAAAAAAAGCTTGTGTCACCTCCGGGAAAGATGTAACTTATCGAGATGAAAACAGTCATAAATGTTACTTAACTACGATCGTGATAACTCTCATCAAAATCCGTAGTACAGACAATAAAAATTCTATAATTTGTTGTTTTGGCCTCTGTATCACCACTCATTACCAGTTCGACCACTATTTTAAAATTATATTCTATTTAACAGACACTGCTCCGTCACAATGTTGTTATATTTGGATGGTAGCAAAGATATGTTATCTTTACAACGTAAGTCACCAGCCGTCATCGCTGTGCGGACTCCCCCGGCACAGCTTTGGCCGCGAGTACGTAGCCAGCTGGCTGTGTCCAGGCTGTTCCGAAACCAACTGTTAAAGCTTGTTCGCTTGGGTGAGTTCTCTCACGCCATGTTGAATTTTTTATTGACGTGACAACGTCTGATAAATCGATTAACGCCGGCTACACGCACGAAAAACTGTCCCGTTACGCACATTGTCCCGTTTCGCTGTGTCCCGTTACGCTCATTTTATATTGCTCTTTGCTAACCTGAACCTCCTAGCATTGCGACCGAGTCCGTGGCGTAATTCTGTTGTCATGCATTTTAATGTAACATTTTCATTGCTCTTTGCTAACCCGTTCCTCCTAGCATTGCTGCAGAGTCCGTGGCGCAAAGATATTGTTTTTGACTGCATCTTGGTGTTGGGTAAGCCATTTTCCTTCACATCATCCTTGAAACACTCCAATTCGTTTCATACTTTTCCTATCATCGTCATATCCTTAACAGAATAACAAAGATTGGGAGAATTTAAATAGCAAACATTTATAAAAGTTATAGTTAAAATAATCTCTTCGTTAAAGTAATAAACATATTTGAATTAATGAGTGCAAATAAAAGTAAATTTATCAATTACATTGTAGATTTCATTTCACTCCTTCTTTGTATCCATACAAAATAGTGATAATTCAATAAAAATGATTCAATTTATTCATAAAAGTATGCAATCATTTCATCAATGTTTTGTTATGACATTTTCACGTTAAAATATCGTCCGTAAACCGACTTTACAGACAACCAATTTTTTTTTGCCTTGACCAAGCAATCAACCGAAAACCGGAATCATTGCAATTAATAAATGTATTAGGCCATTTTTAAAAATGATTTTTGAAATTTAGCTAATGGATTTTATCGGACTGCTCCTATATCCTCCGCCAGTGCATGCTGTCGCTGCTATATACATCTCACCTCATCACCATCATCGTCTGCAAAGACTTATAAATCGACGAGACGTTACACCATAATTCATTAAATTATATTCCTGCATATATGCTGAAAGAGTGATGAAAATAAGTGTAAATGATTCTAACGGAAATATCTGTTCGCGATCTGTTTGCTGACTTGTTAGTCTTAGGTTTACTGGGAATGGTGCTATTTATTTATTTATTTCATTTTGGTGAAGGGGGGAGGGGATGGACCCGAAAGATATCTTCGTTTCAACCATTTTTAGGCAGTTAAAATTTTCTGTTGTCTTATTTTCAAAATTTGGCGTTGATGAAGCATAGTATATAATTAAGTTGAAACTTGAAATTTATTATGACTAGCTGTGAAGTCATGAGCGTTAAATAATTTTTTTGGGAATGACCACAACTGTATAAATACTGTCGATATGCACTGTATTATGGTCTTTGAAAACCTCTTTATGTGATCTCCGCCTGAACGAAGGCTAATCTCCAATATTCGATAGGAATGGGCCAGTCAAATCCTCGAATACCCTCAAATACTTAGTGTTCGAAAGATTCGATATTCGAAGAAATTTTTTTTAGAGAAAATAGAAAATTAAAAAAAAATAACATTGGTACGTCTGAAGTTAACTCGGTCAATTTTTTTCTTCACACATACTCGTTGCCATTCACCAAAATATTGTATATTTAACATGTAATTATATAAACAAAATCACAATATGTATTGATTCTGCAAACTTAGTTTGTGAAACAACAATTTTAAGGGTAGAATGTTTTAGCACAATAGTTATTTTTTTTTCATTTATTGTAGGTATATAATATTATTTTTGACCCTCGAGTCTTACATTCAGATTCGAGAGGTATAATCGAGGTACTTTCTGGAATTCAGATTTGAGAAGATTAAGATCTGACCCATCAATAATATCAAACAATTAAAAATTGTTATAGTCTAAACATCTGTTGGAACCAATATGGCTTTTAAAGTTCCTATATCTACCTCGTAATGCCCCGCTTTTATGACGTTAGACTATTTGGCGCGACTAAGAGATCAAGCTTAACCTAATGTGACATAGTTAAAACCTAATGTGACATAGTTAAAACCTAATGTGACATAGTTAAAAACTCCAAACACACCCATGCCTTAACCCGGAATTCCAAATGGAGAACCTTTAGCTTGGAATTGGGATACTGTGGTCGGCTAAGGAAATCCGTATTTATCGTGGTGTATTTCATTGCGGAATCAGTAGTAAATCATTCAGGAAACTGTGAAATTCGGTTACTGAAACTAATATGTGTGGATCAGCTGTGTCATATTCGTTTTTATTTATTTTTTAATTTCTCAGTTTTATAAAGTTATCTTTAATTTTGGTTTAAAGTATAACATGACCATTGTACACTGACTCATTAAAATGCGAAAATGGCACATAAGCAAATTTTTACTAAACAATACAGAAAATAATTGAGATTAACGAATGTGACTTAATCCATATATGATTTCACGGTGATGTACAACGTTTACATTGGTGAATTCCTTTGTACGGTTTGTCTCGCCGGTACTGACTCCTGGAGTCACATGATTTTTGACTTGGCAAGTGTATAAATGATTAATCGCCAGGTGGTCTGTTCTCCCCGATCTCTTATCACGAGGCACTTCAACCACCGAGATAACGTCTCTTTCATTTATGTGTGATAAAGATTTACTAGTTCGGAACTTGGTAAATAACGGCGATCGATGTTAAAGTTTTATCAGCACAGGTGTGATCCTGTTCGCTACTTAAGCAATTAATTGACTTTAAAATATTGGTTCCAGGATTTATCTTCGTCATAAGAGCTACAATAAAAAGAAAATTCGTTTTGAATAAAATTTGTATTTGATGAATGTAAATCTTTAAAAATAAATACCAACTTAAAATTGTTTATTTTCAATATTAAGTCGATAGAGCTTACTTCTGCAGAGTAGGTGAATTCTTTGCAACTCATGTCACCATATGAATGCTGAGCTATATTGTGAACGGAAAAACAAACCTTTTGTATAAATTATTATGTAGATAAGTACATTTCAAAATATACGATAAATAATTGTTTCTATAAAATTCTATATTTTTTTCAAGCTTTGTTTCTGTTTTTTATGTTATTGTTTTAATTTATTTGTTTTTGAGAATTCTATATTATTAATTAATTTGTGCACGAAGAAGCAGCAATGACTTTAAACAGGATTTTTTTTTTCTGTATTTCGGGTAGTTCTTAATTTGTTTAGACTACCAAATTGTTGAAATATGAAAGTGACTTTTGAATTTTTAACGTCATAATTTTTGTTTGCAAACTTGTGGCTGTTCCACTATTTAAGCACTGCGTAATATGCTTTGTTGAAACCTTTGACTTCAGTTATGTGCTACATGGCGTCTTCTATTTGCAAGATGCAAGGTAATTATTACCTAGTAATTAAAACATTTTTCACGAATAATTGAGTCAATTGAGTCATATTCGCTCTCCCTCTCTAGAAGTTCGATTTGAGATTCTTTTCGTGGTTTTAAAACAGTGTCATAAATACCACTGATGATCGGTGAGAAATACTGTGCTGCCAAATATATTTACAAAACATTATGCCCCCTTGGTGAACTTAACGACTTAATAAAAAAAATAATTTTTTTTTATCCTCCAGAATGTTATTATAGTTACGTTGATGGAACTGATAGTACGCGATTACACTGGTACAACAAGTTAACAATAGTTTACTCTTTTGAAAAGCCTCTGGGAAATGCTCCGTCCTTAAAGTTTTATTAGATAGTTTTCTCCCACCTTATTGTCCGACGCGTCCGTTTAGTTTTCCTGCGAAGCGTTGTGGAACGTTGCGGCCGTTGCAGCTGATGGAGACGTCATCCTCTTGGTCACCCCAATCTGACCACCACCATGGATGGACGGCGCCAGCGCAGCCCAATCGGCAGCATCTCGTTCTACTACAATATTCATCGCCCGGGTCACTGAAGAGCCGGTCACCCCTTTGCAAGCTTCCTTCCGGTTACGTTTCTGCTGCCCGAGGGACCCTCGATTGCTGTCCCCTCTAAGTCTCTTAGCACTTCACTGTGTGCTCGCCGAGACTTCCAGCACGTCGCGTAACGTCCTCCGCTTGACCACACGGTCTCTCCTCTGCCACCTTAACAGTCCTCGCCGCTCACCACCGCTAGTGGCGCTGCCATCACCAGTGGCGCTGCCATCACCTTGCGCATGCGCGACTACCAACCACCGTGTAACTTGAGCCCACCTGACGTCACGGCGGCGCGGCCGTTTAAAACGTAATAACCGTTTTATCCTCCCTCCACTTATAAAAAAAACTGCCTTTTTTTTCGAAGCCCCACAAATCGCACTCCCTACCTACCAGAGGCTTTTATACTTTTGTTATCAATGGTTTTAATTACAATATTTTTGTAACTATTAGCTATGAAACTAATACAACTAACTTACACATATTCCTGACTTACATGATACAATCGTAATTACAAAAAGTATACAATTATTTACATATTGCTACTGTCCATCATTCTGGGCTACATAATGTTTTAGATGAGAAACATGAACTTTATTAACAATGGTATTGTCTTGTACCTCACCTAATTGGACAGTCACTGGAGTTAAAAACTTCAGGACTCGATAAGGTCCGACATATTTCGGCGCTAATTTCGCCGTAAAATTCTGCGCTTTGTTACTCAGATAATGTGTCTCCACCAAAACCAAATCTCCTGTTTTTACCGTTACTTCTATACGACCTTGGTTATATCTTTCCCTAAGTCTTTCCCTATGCTTCCTCAACTTATCTAGGGCTATTTCCCAGTCTTGTTGACTGAATACTCGATTATCATCCTCACTTGTAACATAACTGTAACACCACGCGTATATCAACGGATGGTACAAGCGCCTGCCAAAAAAAATTTCAGCCGGTGTTACTCCTGTCGCCCCACTTTTAACATTATTAAAACATAATCCTATTTCATACAGACCACGATCCCAACGAGTATGTTCACGAGCGTGTGTTTGGTATGCCTTCAAGGCGTATTTCAGATCACGATTGGCCCTCTCCGCCACATTGGACTCGGGCCGGTACGATTGGCCCTCTCCGCCACATTGGACTCGGGCCGGTACGCACTTATCTGAATAAACTTTACCCCCCAGTTTATCGCTAAACATTTCATTTGTTGTGACACAAAATACGTGGCGTTGTCGGTTACCATGTTTAACGGTGACCCGAATATTGGAAAAACTCTTTCCGTCAAAATACCTATTATATCCTGTGATCGCGTTTGACGCATCGGAAATAGTAATACAAACTTGGTACAGCTGTCAATAAGCAATAGAATATACTTAAATCCGGTTTTACTCCGCGGTAAAGGACCGAAAACATCCATATATACTCTTTCCCATGGTTTTCTCGCCACTGACGCCTGATGTTTTCCTTGCGGTTTTTTATTCCTTGGTTTCGTTTTCTGACAAATATCGCATTCCTTCACCCATGCTTGTACCTCTTTATTCACCTCGGGCCAAAAAAATTCACGCTTAATCCGCTGCAAGGTTCGTTCTCGCCCTTGGTGAGCCCCGAAAAACGTGTCGTGATAATACTGAAATGCGAGCCTCCGCAATTCCCGCGGTAAAAACACTCCAAACTGGCCCCTTTTATCAATTTTCCCTATCAATCCGCTTCTAACTACATACTCTTTACTCCCTTCCTCGATTTTCTTTTTTATTTTCTCACACTCTGGGTCGTTCGTTTGCTTCGTCTTTAGATCTACAAAGATAGCCGGTACTTGATTTAAGATACATAATGTACCTCTATCGTAGTTATTCTCGTCACTACTACTCGTGACGTCGTCCTCCGCGTCGGGGCGCTCCTCAGAAAACATACGCGACAAACAATCCGCGACCTTATTATCGGTACCTTTGATATGGCTGATTGTAAAATTAAAACGCATTAACCTCATCACCCACCGGCTAAGTCGTCCTAATGCCTTCTGTGACTTTAATAACCAAGTAAGTGCCTGATTATCCGTTTCTACTTGAAATTGTACCGGTTCTAAGTATTCACTGAATTTTTCCATGCCAAACACGCATGCCAAGCACTCTTTTTCATACGTCGAATATTTCCTTTCGTTGGCATTTAGTAAGCGGCTAGCGTAAGCTACCGGTTTTAAAGCCCCTTCGGCCCGCTGATTTAATACTGCACCTACCGCAATACCACTGGCATCAGTCTGTAAAACCAATTCTTTTTCAAAATCCGGTAGCGTCAGTACCGGCGGCGTGGTCAAAGCGCGTTTCAAAAATTTAAACGATTTTTCTTGTTCGTCTGCCCAGACGAAATCAATTCCTTTTCTTTTCAGCAAATTTAAAGCGTCAGTCTTATTCGCGTAGTCCGGAATGAACTTAGCATAGTACCCACACATCCCCAAAAATCTGCGAACGGCTTTTAAATTTGTTGGCCGGGGAAAATTTACGACCGCGGCTACCTTATCGGGATCTAATCTTAACTGACCTTCTGATATGATAAATCCTAGAAATTTCGTGTGTTCCTGAGCCCACGTTACTTTATTTGGGTTTACCGTTAAACCCGCCGCGCTCAATGCTTTCAATACCTTTTCAATGTGCTCCTTATGTTCTTCCCAATCTTTGCTGAATATACAGACATCATCAATATAATTAAAAACAAACTCATACTGATATTTACCTAACACCTGCTCTAGTACTCGTGATAGCGCCTGTACACCATTATTACATCCGAACGGCACGCGGCACCAGCTATAGTGCCCCCACGGCGTAACAAAGGATAAGGGTTCTCTCGAGTCCGGATGTAACTCGATTTGGAGGAACGCTTGGTTTAAATCTAATATAGTAAAATACTTCGCTTTTCCGAGCTGTAATAACGCCATATCCACACTCGGGGCCGGAAAGGGGTCTGCGCATAACTTCAAGTTTACCTTCCTCAAATCCGTAACTAAGCGATACGCCGATGGTTTCCCTTTGCCTTTCGCCACCAAAAATGCCGGACTAGCATATTTACTGTTTGACTTTACAATTACTCCTTCATCCAACATTTTTGCGATTATCGCACGAAACGGCTTGACCTTGGCAGCAGCCACCTTATACGGTAAACAAACAACTGGCTCGGCGTCCTTAAGATGAAAACTATACGGTAAAACCGTACAATGTCCCAGTTTGTCAGTCAAAACATCGGCATATTTTTCTTGAAAATATTCAATCATGTCCTTTCTTTCTTTATTCTCCGCAACCCGGTACAATTGTTTCTCTCCTTTACTTATTTCTAGGTCGACCTCCTGCCCTTTTTTGTTACTAAATCCGAAACTCAGTTTACCTCGACGAAAATCAACTATCGCCTGTGTATGAGACAAAAAATCTATCCCTAAAATTACAGGATAATTTATATCATCGAGTACATAGCACTCGTATTTCCAGGTAAACTCGCCCATTCTAATAGGTACCCGTACGACGCATTCTGACAACAAAAACCCCCCGTTAGCTGTGGTGAATTTCACTTGTGGTATTTTCTTCACCTTTATAACCCCAATTTCATTTTCTCGGAGTAACTGATTACAACATTTTTTTCCTATCAATGTACTTGAAGATCCCGTATCCACCAGACAATGCACGGGGATTTTTCCAATCATAATAGGCACAGTAATAGAACTAAGCGGTTTCTGCTTACGTAATGGTTCCGGTCCCTTTTGTACCTCAAACTTTTTCAAAAAACAGTTTCCTCGTCGGTGCCCTATGTTACCGCACTCCCAACACTCGGTCCCATTTTCGCCTATATTCTCTGACGTCGTCGTCGTGCAGTCAGCACGTAAATGATTATTGGACCCGCATTCCCAACATTTTTTTTTATACATTTGTTTTCGTTTCCGGTAGTTTGCGTTCTTTGTTCCTCATGACTACTATCGTGACTCCCCTCCCTTTCTACGGCCTGTAAAGTCTGTTTCTTTTCCTCTGAATATTTCCCTTTTGTCTTACACTCCATCTTCAGGTGACCTTATTTCCCGCAATTCCAACACTCAATTTTAGTGTGGTCGCGTCTCCCAGCAACAGCTACGTCCCGTTTTCGGGGCCTATCATCTTTACTACGGTAATAACATTGCGAGTCGGTGTGATTAACTCGCCGACAAATACTACACGGTTGTCTGGTTTTTTCCATGCCTGCTACTACCGTAGACGGCATGAATAACTTAGCGCTATCCAATTTCTCCATCTCCTTTACTTCCGCTAGCTATAGCAAACTCGCTAACGTAGCCGGACGTGTCGCGCCTATAAAATACCTCACGTATTCCTCACGAAAGTTATTCATTATAATCGCTGTCAATTTCTCTTCCTCATCAGGCATACCGAGAATTTCGACATGACGTATTATGTCAGTGACATAATCTGGCAAATTTTCCCCCTCTTTCTGTGTTCGCTCTAAATACCGTAGCCGTATTTTCGTTAATGACCAACTGGAACAAACTTTACTCAAACATACCTTAAATAATTTATCAGCGGTCCAGACTTATAACGTGGCTTCCGCAAAAATTTCCCTGAATTTTTCCGGAACCTTCGCGATCATTCCACCATACCACATGTCACGAGTGCCTATACCTAATTTTAACATTTTATTCAGCTCAATTAAGAAACGAATAACATGATCTATTTCCAAACTTTTTAAATCAGGTATTTTATCAATTAAAGTCGTGACTCTACTTTGTACCTTTAAACCAATCGGAATAAACTCTCCCACGCTGCCTGCCGTCCCCGGATCTTTATCGCCATCCCGGCGAATAAGCTCTCGCACCTTGACCCTTAATGCCTCAATGCCTTCATCGGGGTTATGCTCCACGCCCGCCTCGCTCAGCATCGCGATCAGCGACGCTTTACTGAGCTTCTGAGCCCAAGAAGTGGCGGAGAACATTATGATTACGATTATTACTACACACGCTAGTGCCACACTCGTAACCAAGGTCCCATAAAAAGGTCGATTACTTCTTACCCTGTTGAGACACGTGGCACCTAACCGGTTTAACCGCCCCATTCAGCTCCACCTCCGCTCTGAAGGAGCAGAGTGGCGCACCTACGTTATGCCCCCTTGGTGAACTTAACGACTTAATAAAAAAAATAATTTTTTTTTATCCTCCAGAATTTTATTATAGTTACGTTGATGGAACTGATAGTACGCGATTACACTGGTACAACAAGTTAACAATAGTTTACTCTTTTGAAAAGCCTCTGGGAAATGCTCCGTCCTTAAAGTTTTATTAGATAGTTTTCTCCCACCTTATTGTCCGACGCGTCCGTTTAGTTTTCCTGCGAAGCGTTGTGGAACGTTGCGGCCGTTGCAGCTGATGGAGACGTCATCCTCTTGGTCACCCCAATCTGACCACCACCATGGATGGACGGCGCCAGCGCAGCCCAATCGGCAGCATCTCGTTCTACTACAATATTCATCGCCCGGGTCACTGAAGAGCCGGTCACCCCTTTGCAAGCTTCCTTCCGGTTACGTTTCTGCTGCCCGAGGGACCCTCGATTGCTGTCCCCTCTAAGTCTCTTAGCACTTCACTGTGTGCTCGCCGAGACTTCCAGCACGTCGCGTAACGTCCTCCGCTTGACCACACGGTCTCTCCTCTGCCACCTTAACAGTCCTCGCCGCTCACCACCGCTAGTGGCGCTGCCATCACCAGTGGCGCTGCCATCACCTTGCGCATGCGCGACTACCAACCACCGTGTAACTTGAGCCCACCTGACGTCACGGCGGCGCGGCCGTTTAAAACGTAATAACCGTTTTAACATTTACCATTGGGATTTAAACACAATACCTTACAAGCTTACATAAAATTTTAATAATGCCTTCCGCACTACGTAACTATGCAAGCTATGGAATAATAAATAAATTGCATACTAACTTCAATTTATTTTTTTATTTTTTGTGAAAAGTAAAATAAAAAAACTATCCGTGCACGTGTCAAGACTCTAATAGGCTAGCACTCATAGCATCATTGTAAAACATGCTTTAATATGGTTGAGCGCAAGAAGTCCGGAAGTAGGGGCACTAAGGGTGACAATAACCCGCGCTTCGCACGCGTTTTGGCCTCTACGTGCCAGGCAACGAAGTCGCGTGGGACTCCAGCGTTGACTCTGTAATTTTTCTCTGGAATATTAAAGATAAAAGCACCGTGTAGTACCTTTCCTAATTGAATTACTTTATATTAAGTTGTGCATATCTATAAACGCTTCTGATTTTTTTTTTTTTCAATGTTCACAAGGTTTCTCGGTGACCGTGATTGCTATAGCTTCAAGATCATGTCTTGAGGGCATTGAGTTGGACCCTATCACCCTTCACTACTCCACTGGACTGGCTTTCAAATGTTTCGAGACGCACTTTAACTATTTTATTTATTTATTTTAGGTCTTAAATGCTGTGAAATACTGTGCGTCTCGGAGCCCCACCAAACATTGCCAAACGAATACTGTCCAAAAATACTTGTCAAAACGAAACTTTTTAATGTGTGTGTTAAAGGGGTTATAACCCGTCCTCTTGGATTAAAAAAAATACACCTATGTAGTACGGATATGTTATTTAATTTTATGGTTCGATAAAACCTAGATTTAGGCAGCTGTGAAAGACGACGTTCCTGTCGCAAGTCCTATGGCGGTATTCCATGACGTTCAGGTAAGGTAGCGAATAAGCACCGTCTTGTGGGGTTACACCTGTAACCTAACTCACGGGCCGTATTCAAGAATGTGTTCAAACCAAATCCCAGCAAGGAAACAACTCGGCATCAGTTTTAATAAAATGTGCCCTGCGCGAGGCTTGAAACTGGTTTCAATGCATCCTAGCGGACGTTTGGCAACCATCGATACATTTGCGACGCCAAAGATCATACAGATAGCAGCACTATCGTGCGAATTAAATGGTGTAATTTTGATTTTCTCAGGTACTTCTAAAGTTGCGGTTATTTCTTAAAATGATCATTAAAGTGTACAAAATGTATCCAGGATTGTGTCGCTATCATTTAGTTTCATTTGGAACACAAACACGCTTTGTACATCCCCCCGATGATCACAACAATAACTGTAATACGAGTTAATGGTCCGCTATCTGAACGAAATCAACAAAAAAAAAAAAGTGAGCTCAGCGCATGCGCGGAAGTTTGGGCAACAGATAGATCATGTATAGGACACGAAAATCTGTTTCCTAAAAATAAGGAACTGGCCGTGCACTAGGAATACGGTTAGGGTCAGGTGTAGCATATTAAACACCTAAACTCTTTTTTTTTTGTCTGGGAATACCGGCCCTAGTGTAACTGTTCCAACTGCAGCCGCTCAGTAATATCCTTGCGGTGAGTGACCAGACGATGGAATATGCCTTGTCGTGCCGGTAATGAGGATGGACAGAGTGAGACGGGAACTGGCAGGAGGGGAGTAAGGGCGTGCGTGGCGGCGTGTTGCAGACAGGCCCTGAAGCAGCTGAGCGTGAGCGCGCCGGCCATGACGCAGGCGCAGGCTTGCGTGCGCCAGCAGTCCGCCGGCGTGGAGCCGGGCTCCAGCAAGTACCGCCAGAAGAAGTTCCACCGCCACTTCAAGCAGGTGGCGGCCGAGGAGCGCGTGCTCAACTGTGAGTACCCTCTCTCTTTCTCTCTTTCTCTCTCTCTTTCTCTCTCTTTCTCTCTCTTTCTCTCTTTCCCTCTCTTTCTCTCTCTTTCTCTCTCTCTCTCTCTCTCTCTCTCGTCGCATCTACCAGTCAAACTAACGATTAAACGAACTAATGATTTAATTACAAAATATTTAGTCACAGACGATTTAGTCACACGATGGATTCTCAATCGATTTAGTCACAAACGATTGATTCACATCGATATATTCTCAAACCATTTAGTCACAAACTATTAAAAAACAAAATAAACTTTCGAACAAACAAACGAACGAACCAACGAACGACTGGATAAACGCACGAATCAACGAACGGTTGGATTATCTAATTGTGAAAATAGAAAAGAACTAGTCTTCTCTTGTTTATATCGAGGCAATTACTTTACGATTTTGTTTAGCTAATGCTTAGTCTTTAAATGTGTTGGCATGGATTTGAATTACTTTACATATATTTTTAATATGTGCTTTAAAATTTGGAAATAAGAATTACTGTCCCCCAATGTTTGTTTTAATGGGTACGGATAGGAATATTTCTGGAATTGGTCTGGCTACCTTGTCACGTTTCCATTGGGCCAGAGGCTCTATCATAATGCCTAGTGGACTCTGAGTCAATGTTAAACCAGTGACAAAAAGTTACTGAATTGTAATTAGCCTCTTCAAGATACCTGTGGACTACAGCGTAGGCCCCAGAATAAGCTAAGACAACACGAAATAAGGTGGACCGGAAATAACACTACATTCAATAAGCACCTTATAACTTATTTTTAGGGGCATGTAGTTTTCTCGAAAAGATTTCGAGACTAGCTGAGAGTTAAACCATTGCAGCGTCAAGTAGAGAGTAAGATATAATATTGTTAATGTTAGTTTACCTTCTTGGTGGTGTTTGTCACGCTCCTGCCGTTGTTGTGGTGTGACCGCTGGAAGGGACATCGGCGTCGAGTGGATTCTCTTGATACGGACGAACGGACTACGTACTACTTGCTTAAGGCAGATTCAGACACGCACCAAAGAATCGCAGCGCAACTCGACATCGCGACAGGAGACACGGTCGTGCGTGCAACAGGACTCCGACGCGTTACAGATGTTCGCAACACCGCGCAGTTCCATAGTTCGGTTCTTGTGAAATCGTGCACGCGTACAGGTGTGATCTAAGTACGTGTAGTGATATTTATATATCCTGATCCTAATAATTTATTTATTACATACACTTTCTTGATCCTATCCCCGAGTCTTTTTAATATTTGCCTTCTCCTTTCTCAACGCTGACAAAAGATTATTAAATTTTCTTTTACACTCATCTGCCGTAGTTTTTTAATGTCCCGCAAGTTCATCCCAAGAATTTTTTTTTGTTGTGGATACGGCAGTAGGAGTAATATGATGATAATGGAACTGAAGTCGATGAACAGGAATGTGTAAACAAGATGGTGAACCCACGTGTAGTAACCTAATCCTGTATGTTTATAGTCACTTTCGTAAACCTTTGGGATTGGTGTGTCAAATGTAGTTTTATGATAGTGAGTATATTAGGTAAAATAAAAGTGATAGTAAAAAGTAATTTTACGTTTTAAAAAACATGAGAAAACTGGCATTACGATGATTATAATACATATTCTCCTTCTTAATTCCCAATAGGCTTAGTAGCACAGCGGCAGAGGCGCGCTTGTTGTCCTCAAAGTATGTAGTTCAAATCTCGTCACTAGAAAAATTTAGTTTTTTTAAACTTTTTTAATAACATAATATATTATATAATAATGTTGAATCAGCTCAATAAGATTAATGTTTGTAGAAATTATTTACAGACTGATTTAATCGTTCAAGCGAGAAATAATATACAAACATATACTTGTGTTATAATAATTGTTTTAAAATGTTTCAGGTTAATATTTTTAATGCCATAGAAGTATAACTTCTACCGTGTGCGGAAACTTTATAGCATTAACTGTTTAGTGAATTTTAACAAGATGGACAGTTTTTTTGAAATAAAATTCCTTGTCGTAAATCAGGTCCAAAGATTTTTTTTACTATTAAAGTATTTTTAGCTTTTATCGGAGCGATTTTTAATAGTTTAAAATTTCTGACTGTTTTGTGCTGCTATATACGCGAGATGGTAGCAAACAAAGTTTACGATTCAGGCAGCGAATTCTAGCGGCGGGTGCTGAAAGGACGTGTGTGATTCGCATCCAGAAATTTTGTTATTTGTTTAGCGAATATTTTATTTCAACGAATATTACGTTAAATTTCGTGTCCGATTTTTATAAGTTTATTTGCGACATGAACAATACCAGAACACGTGAATACACATCACTGACGAGTAGGCCTATACTGAAAGGCTGGCTCACATTTATTTTTTTATTATAATAGCTAGGATATTTTGAGTCCCACAAAACTTCTTTGCTGCGATAAACTTAGATGAATTGCAGCGCACGTTCTTCAGTTCACTCCATGTTTGTATCTGAGCCAAGAGGATGCGCAACGCAACAGCGCAAGCAACACGTCTTGGATGTGTAGATGGGAAACCAGAAATCAATGGAACACACCTAGGTCACACTCCCACGTTGCTATTTTACGGTATTGGTTGCGGTGTGGCGTCCAAAAATGACACCGGATAGTGTCGCGCTACAACACGTTGTAGCCTGTCTGCTGTCTGCAGGGCCGGTGCAAGGTAAATTGGCGCCCTAGGCGAGAAACCTTAATCCTCCCCCCCCCCCCGCCGGACACCCCAAAAAAAAATTTTCCTTGCCTCAAAATAAATCACGTAAGCCTAAGATTTTGTCAACAATCAAATGTAAGCAGGCTTGTGTTTTTTTTTTACTTTTTTACTTATTACAAATCATAAACAGGTCACCATGGACTTTAAATAATTACTTATATCAATATAAACATTCCAAACTGTTACAAAAATCCATTTTCATGTAGTTTCAATAATCGTTGAACATATGATATGAGCTGTTATGTATGGTGCTGCGCCGCCCCCAGCTACTCGGCGCCCTAGGCGGTTGTCTAGTTCGCCTATATGGACGCGCCGGCCCTGGCTGTCTGGATGCAGAGATGGCTCCAGGCCCCCCCGCCGCCCACTGTCGAGTTTTTTGTTTTCCTTGTTTGTCTAGCTTTATGTGAAAAATTATTGACATTAATGGAGAAATGAAGCATTAAATGGTTATTACTATGTAATTCAAAGTGCTGGTCGATAAATTTCGATTTAAATTCAGTTTCCATGATTTATTATTAGAAAAACTTTCAAATATTTTATTGCCTAATGTAATGACTCGATTTAATCGATTTTTACCGTTAGAATTTATAAAACTTACCCATTAATAATTTATCAGGAAATAATATCAAAACGTTTTGAGCAAAATCATCATCGAAAATTTAAGTTCCAGAGTGGATTAAAAACGCTGTTCTGAAAAGAGTTTTTTTTTTCTTTTAGTGTTCCGAGGAAGGCACTATTCTCTGCGGGCTATGCCATACCTCCGCCCTCCCCTCTTCCGAAATGAGGCCCTCCCTCCGCAGGGCCCCGCGAAGTGCAGACTTGGACCTCCATGCTTCTGGCGGGTCGTGAAGCGCGATCCGAAGAGCGGGCAGAGGGCGGCGCAGTTGCGAGTAGGCGTTGCGAGTGGAATGACCTCGCTCGGCTGACTCCTGTTATGGCGGGGACTGGCGCAACGAAACTAAGCTGCAGGTCTCACGCGGAGGCGAGACGCGGTGGTGTGAGTCACAAGAGTTTCGCTATCGAATTCCCGAGTCCGAATTTTCCTCCGTGGTCTCCCGAAGTCACCGCAGGCGACTGGTCCCTTGCCACAGGTCACGTGCCATTCATTGTCTTCCCAACGTCCCTGGTGTTTCTGTTGTCGTCGTAGTTGCCGTCTCGACTGACCTCGTTATCAACGAGACTTGAAGCGACAATAAAAAAGGGCCATTGTACAAGCGAGGCTTCATAGGGGGGAGGGTGTACAGCCCCTCCTGAGCCCCCTTTTCAATTTATTTTGGAGGGATATTGGTTTTAGCTTAAATACTCAAGGATCGATGTCACACGCCATGTTGAATTGTTCTTTTTTTCATCATTACTTTTATTTAAAGGTTATTTCTAGAATTTCTTGTTTGTTTTTTCTTCCAGATATATTTTCAACAGATATACACTTAGTGTAACATCATGGGTGTAAAGCAGGCGCACAAATCTTTCTAATTATCACTTGCGCGACGTGGCGCCTACAGGTCTTAACATAACGAGCCCTTCGACACTGTGACCATTTCCCCTGTATGGTTTCATCTTCGTGAGATGTTTATTTTGGTAAGCCTGGTTGATCCGATGAGAGTCCTGTCTCGTTAGTATTAGCTAAGAGTGTTGGCGACAGACACTTTCGAAATAGAATCTGTTTCGTTGTTGAGTGATGCGTGATTGTTAACTGGTTCGTTGGAAATGTTGGACACAGAAGCAGTGGCGTAGCGTGCCATCTCGGCGCCTGGGGCGGGAGACCAATTTTGCCGCCCCCATTCTATAGGTGCTTAATTAAAATTAAATTTCACATGCAATGAGGTACCTTTTATTGAAGTTAAAATAGGATGAGCGGTTTTACAAGCGGATTCTACGGGCCTTATGAACAGCGAAGTCAGGAATAACTTTGTCAAAATCAATATTAGCAGCCAATTCTTATTCAATCGACAATATAGCCAAGTTTGATAGTCTAGCGGAGCTCATAGTAGATCTGAGGTAATTTTTGATTAGCTTCAACTTCGAAAAACTTCTCTCACAACTTGCAACACTAATCGCCAAAGTCAAATACTTATATACGAATCAAGATGACTATATTTGGAACCGAAATTCCGAGATTCAGTTTTTGAATGAACTGGAGGAGCTCCAGTGGTCCTTTACCACTTATATCTTCCTCTGATTCAGAACAGGCAAAAACAACAAACTGCTGAAGACGCTTCCGCTCCATCTGAAACTCGTCCTTGTCAATGTCTTCTAATACATGGGAAAGATCACACTCGAACTTGCTGTCCAAAAGTTTCGCTGGCATCAAAAATCCGAAATTGTCAGATATTTCTTGAATTTGCTTGAATCGAGTCGTCATTTCTTGAATGATCTTGTCGAATGATGCGATAATCTCTCGACGGATTTCCTGTTCGTGAGACAAAGCTGCATCTTCAGAAGATTCATCGCCATGCATGCGTTTTTTCCTGCGAATTCTCGTTTTGAGTTCGATTCCGAGTTTTTCGCAGAGATTCTTAGCAAAGTCAATTGCTTCTTGCACGAAACGGTCTCTACTTTCCACTAAGAGGGTTTTCAAAGCGCAGAGTTTCTGAGCACACTTATCCACACTTAGTCCTCGTTGCTGCAGGTAAATCTGTGCGTCATCTACTTCAGGTAGCACTGCAGCCCAAAAGCCAAGAAAAGTTAGGAAGTTAAATGACTGCATGGCTGTCAGGAGAAAACTGGCTACCGATCTTGTTTTGGAAGTTTCAGATGAATCTGTTAATTGTTCCAGTACCTCAAGAACTACCTCAAACTTATTTTTAAGCATCTTGACAGCTACATGTCTAGCGCTCCAGCGCGTTTCAGTGACTCGTTTTACTGCTTGACCTGTGATGGCAACCAAAGCGTTCCATCGAACAGTTGATGCGGAAAAGAAGGCAAACAGCTTCTCCAGAGTTACAAAAAACGTCACGGAATCCACTGATTCAGAAGCAGTGTGTACCCCAGCCAAGTTTAGTGAGTGGTTTGTGCATGCAACGAATATAGCTTTCGGATTCAGTGTTTTAGTCCGGGCTTGAACTCCATTGTGGATCCCTGACATTGTGGCAGCATTGTCATAAGCCTGTCCTCTCAGATTCTGTATGTCCAGTCCGTCTGATGTTATCTTCGCGATTATATCGTTGCTGAGATCTTCTGCATTTTTTCCTTTTGGTTCGAAGAAGTCAATGAAAGATTCTACCACGGCGACTTTTTCTCCTTCGATATGTACATATCGCAGAACTTGGCTCATTTGGTCATTGTGGGAGATGTCTGGTGTACTGTCGAAGATTACGCAATAATATTTAGCTTCTTGAATATGACGGATGATGGTGGATCGAACTTGCTGTCCCAGTAAGTTTATAAATTCATTCTGGGTTTCTGGAGATAGATACGAAACTGAGACTCTTGCTCCCAGCTTTATCTTTGTCAGGTGTTCCATTAGAAGAGGGTTGTATTTAGCTAGGAGGTGCACTAACTCCAGAAAGTTCCCGCGATTGCCACTATCATCTCCTCGAATGTCTTCTCGATGTCCTCTGAAGGCCAGATTCTGTTTGGCTAAGAACTGGATAGTATTCAGCAACCTGTACAGTACATCCCTTCACTTCTTCTCCTCACTTTCGAAAACTTCTTGTTGTTTCTGATCGATGGTTGCTTTACAGTTCAGGCGAACTTCCAACTCCTTCCATTTCAAGAAGCTCTGTTCATGGCCCAGGCTATTTTCATGGTCTCCTATTCTTGGATTTAGCTTCCACCATTTGTTGAATCCTTCTTCAGATGCGAAGTTAGAGCCGGAATTGCCAAACAGCTTGCAAGAAAAACAACACAAGGATTGCTTCAAAGGCGAGTACACCATCCATGTTCGGAGAACCTTTTCGCCGTTAGATAATGGTTTGTAGAACCACTCTTTGGTTAGTTTTCGGGTACCGCCTTTCGTTGAAGTCCCTGAGCGAACAACATCGGCAAATTTGGAATCGATGTGCTGTACTGAGTCAGATCCGCGACGTACTAGAAGCGTTCTTACTTCGTCGGTCATAGGAGAAGGCCAGCAACCTACATCGTCGAGATTCACATCTTTGATTTCGGCAGGAGCAGAAGGCACGATTTCAATTATGTCTTCTTTGGCAACATTCACTTTTTATGCAGGCTTATGACTAGATGCTTGAGGTACTTTTGATGAGTCGACTTCGTCTTGACCCTGCTCTGTGGTTGGACCAGAACTACTTCCAACTGCGACGGCAGGTACGTCTTCTTCTTGTACCTGTAAAATAAGTTATGTATTCCCATGAATATTGGCCGGAGGACACGTTAGAATTTCAAATAAGTATTTTATCTATCACAAAACAAAAGTGGTTTTGGTGACGGCGCGGTTTGCCGGGCTTATAGGAAAATTTACAAACAAAATTGATTTTGTATGGCAGCTACCTTTTTTTAGAGTTTCCCGGTAAAAACTCACTGAGTAAGCCATGTTATAGATGTTATTAAAAGATAAAATGACGAGAAATTTGAGAAAAATCGTTGGCGCCATTTTTGAGCTAAATGAAAAATTATGTTTTCTTTGTGACAGGTACCATAAATAATCAAGTTATCCAAAAACAAAAAAAAAATTCCTAGACTACTACTAGATTTACAAAACATCCCCTATTGAAGTTTTAAATTCAAGTAGCAGGACAAAATTCAGTCGTAAACTTAAAAAGATGTACCTTAACTCAATGTAATTTATGTTAATATACTCCATACTTTTTAAACAATAATCAATGTTCAAACAGCTATTAGAGCAATTTTAAGTGTATTATAAAATAAGATTTAATGAACGAGTGTAACTCCGTACTCGCAGACAAACCTAGGTGAATAGGTTTTGCGAGACTAATGTAAGAAATATTGTAACTTTTGTAAACAATAAATAAATAATAATAATAAATAACTGGAGTAATTCTAGGCCATGCATGATTCTAGATGGAGGAATCATATACCTACTTACACTGGAATCACTTCCGCTGCTGCAGGATGCCACCGAAGACGTTAACGTGGCTTTCGAACCAGAACTGGAACTAAAATATTTCAGTAATGCACCTTGAGACTTCTTCGCATTTGATTCTTTCTTAGCCTTTTTTTTTTTGCGGAATTCCGCACCGCTTTCTTTGACTCCTTTTCATTTTCAAAAACTAGTTCAAAGATTGGGTAAAGTTCTAAATGTTTAGTTTTAGAAGATTCAACAGTATTTAAAAGATCGAAACACAATCAAAATGACTTTCGTTCCGTATCCGAAACTCTCGCGAAACAAACATACGAGTAAAGCGTGATTGCGTAACGGTACTTCACGATGCACTAAAACAAACAAAGATCAGTACTGTAGCATGTGTGCTACAGCTGCTACCTTTGATAATGTCAAACTTTACAGTACAATGCGTAGTACTAAATTCAATGAGTGCGAAAGAGAGGCATTGACACGGGCCGACGCGTGAAACAAAAGATTTTGTATGAGTAATTAACATAATAAGGAGTGCCGCTCAACTCGCTCGCGCGCGCCGGGCGGCTCGGCGTGATGCGATGTTGCCGTTCGTATGTAAACAAACAAACGTTATAAAGAGCTCTGTCAGTGATTTCGCAGTTTTTCTTTTAAATAAATATTAAAAAATAGTTGGTGCGCAAAATTTTAGATAAAAATGGAACATTATAGTGTGTCTGACACATGTAATGAATGAATCATAGATCAGGTCACAACCCGCTTCACCGGCGACCCGCCCCACCCACGCTACGCCACTGCACAGAAGCTATGCTATTACTAGAGACATTAAAATTCCGGGGATTCATTTCCCGATCGGGTGAAATTAAAAAAATAATATATATTCTAATTTTAGAACGGTGCCTGCTACTGGCTCACAGTTTATTTGAGGTACTTCAGGGAAACGAGAAACCCTTAACCAATAATGCAACTAAACACAGGCAAACCAGTTGAGACGTTCTGCTAGTCAACAGCTAATGAACAGGTGATATTTTCACGACTTGTTAAATCGCACTTGAAGATGGCTGCAAAAAAGGAATGCTGAAACTTTATGTGCACTATCGGGCGTCACCTCGACCCAAAAGCCAAGAAGTTGTTACAATCAGTTTCGGCCGCCCAATTAGGGGGGGGTGGATGTAGATATATGTATCCCTCTCTCCCTGAAAACGTTAAGATCTCGATGAAGTCAATGTTTTTTTTTGGGGTGATGCAAGGTGAACTGTTACAACACCTGGAATCAAAACCATGAAGAGGTTGAGAATTATAATGTAACTTGTCCAAACACCTTTTTGTTGACAGAAGTTTAATGAATACAGAATTTTTTATGTTATTATACAAAATTTCCATGAAAGAATGTCCCAGTTTCAATAGTAATTTATAAAGGTTTAATTTAGACTATTTACAACAAATTTAACTTCAAATTAAAGGTAAACTAACATAGTTTTCTTCTTAATAATGTTCAATATGTGCACCTTTAGTTGTATGGCATACACCCCCAGATTTGAAGATTATAGAGTAGGTATTCACCTTCCCGCTTGGATGAAAAGTTGACTCATCGCTGAACAGCACACCATCAAGAAAGTCATCTTCCCGCTCAAACACTTGAAGTGAAAAGTTACAAAGTAAACCATAGTCATCTGGCTTTAAAGCATATAGCAACTATAATCGGCATGGATGCATGTGAAAACGTGTTCTTTAAACCTTCAACACGGCCGGCTTTGGCAACTAAAGTTCAAGACTTGCTTTACGAACAGATTTCTTAGGACAACGCAGATAAGATGTTCTGACACGGAAAACATCCTGTACAGCCACTTTTGGTCGTCCCGTGCTTATAAACACAATGTGGTCGTTTCGAACTGCCTGTACCATCGGCGGATGTTTTTGTCACATGAGGGATCACTAACTTAAAACGAAACGCACGTTGCCCAGAAATTACAGATCCACTTTTAGCAAATTGCATAACACAAAACGCATTTCGCTCAGGAGTCGTCATTTTGCGTCGGTTACGCTGCAAGCGAGAAATCAACGAAGCAGTGCTCGTGCATGCGCTTATCTAAAACTGTACAGCGCTTACAATTGATAGTATGAATATTTATAACTGGGACATTTTTTTTAATTGACAGACTGTTTTTATTTTTATTTTTATTTTTTAAATCCCCTCCCGAAATAAATCCACATATTCGCCGTTGGTTACAATGCATAGTACCGGTTCGACGTAGAACTCAACCAGAATGACGTGTTATGTTTTTTGGGGGAGGGCGGGGTCACAGGGCGATGGGGCAGAGGGAGGGGCCAGGCGGGACGGCGACTATTCTCGGCGCGTACATTCCGCCGCCGGGTCGTACGTAAATAAGTCCCTCCACGTGCGCCGGACCCGAGATGTTGATAGCGATCACGTGGTCCTGGGTCTCGACCTGGTTCCCCAGCTTCCCAGCCCCCCCCCTTCCACCCTCACCCCTGGCCTACAGCGAGTTGTTCTGCCGTCAGTTGTTCTGCGCCGTCAGGGGCGGCCCCAGTAGTCCCGCGCTGGCGCATTTCCTTTTTGAGGCGCGGACACCTCAGCTCTCGTTGTACGGCTTCCTGCAGGAGTAATTTCGTGAAAATGGAACGGAAGTCGATGAACGGGAATGTGACACAAAGATGGTGGACCCACGTGTAGCAACATAAACCCGTATATAGTCACTTTCGTAAACATTAGGGTACATAACAAACGTATTGGTGAGCGGAATGAGACTTTATGATGTTGGTACTACCCTGGAATATACTTGGTAAACTAAAATAGTCGTTGTAAAAAGTAATCAAGTTTTATTTATAACTTTTGTCTGAAACAATTTTTGATAATACAAACCAATATTGCTATGGGTTAAAAACCTGGGGTTGGAATGAGAAAATAAATAAAACTTCCCTACCCGGTACACTATCGAATACATTCTTATTTTTGAACTGTCTAAATATTAACTAAAAACTAAGAAGCCACGCTTGCACAAAGGACTTTTTTTTTACTGTCGCTTCAAGTCTCGTTGATAACGAGGCTTTATAGCACAGCGGTAGAGCCCGTGCTGGGTCACCTCAAGGGATATGGTTCAAATTTCGTCACTGGTAAATGGCGTTTACTTAAAAAATAATAATATTATATAATTTTAATGTTAAATCATCTCAATAAGGTTGTTTGTGTGTAGAAAGTTTACAGACTTATTTCAGTAGTTTAAGCAAAAACATATTTGTTTTAAAATGTTTCAGGTTAATTGAAGTATAACTTAGACATTGGCGGAATCTGTATAGTGTTAACTGTTTAGTAAATTTTAACAATATGGGCAGTCTTTAACATATTCATTTTTCGCAGTGATAGAGATTGAAACGTGTATTTTCACGAACGTTTTTAGGAATATTTAGGTTTATTGATAGGATTTGAAAACTTTATTCCTTTTTCCATGTAGAATATTGTTTCTAGATTATTTTGGTGTCCTTACTTAGTCCACTGCATAAATTTAATTTACGAAATGTATTTTTGCGGAATTATCATTTAGGACTTAACTACAGGTTTTTGGTGTGACGCACAAGGTATTTGGCGGTAAAGTTTTGATATGTTACTAACAAGCATTTATATTACCACCGTACAAAATTTTAAGCTTTGGGATAATTTTCCATATATTAAAAAATCGCTTTCGGCACAGCCTGCAGGCGTAGGTATATTTCGAAGTACCTATTTATTCTGGAAATAATTAGGATACTTCTATAAACTTCTGGAATATTTTAGGAACTTAATGTATATAACATATTTATGTTCTCTAATATTACAAAATGATCTATTAAATATTTGCTAATTTTGCATGCAGCGAAAATATTACGAATATTCTTAACTCGGTGTATCCAATATTGAATATTTTAGAACGCAGCATTGATAACGCAGAACGAATTTCAGATTATATGCCAACTAAGGTAATTGTTTAATTATTTTGACCTTCAACAATATTTTTCATCCCTTGCACTAATAACGTGGTCGTATAAATATTTGCTTTGCACACAGGACTAAGGTAATATTAAGATTGTTTAAAATAAATTCAAACGAATTTGTTCTTAACAAAATTTTGTATTGTTTTTAATTTAAACCCATGTTTTCACGGTAGTAATTCATTTAATCAAAAATTGTTTCAGCCAGAGTTTTAGATGAAGTTTAGGATTCATATAATAAATTATAACAGATGAAGGGTATAAAAATTATAAGATTTACAAACAATTTGAATATATTTAATTGTGTCTTTACTAAGGGAGCTATATTTTTTTTTGTCTTTCAACACTTGTTTTTTTTTTTTTTTTTTTCACCCCTTGCAAGTGGAAAGGTAGGTCGTATAAAACATTATTTCAGAAGATAGTTTTAGATATTATTTATGTGATTTGTAAAGAATTCGAACGGATTTAATAGTGTGTATATTAAGGGAGTTATGAATTTTTTTTGTGTTTCAACCCCTGTTATTTTCCCTCCTTGCAGTAATGGTTGGTCATATAAAAAATAAGTTCGGACGAAAGTTGTAAATAATATATCTAGGTAATCAAATAATCCAGTTAACTGCTAGTATGTATGAATTTGGTATAACTTTTAATAGTAGTAGTGTTGTAAACGTGTACATTGTAGTTGTAAAGATTACTTCCATGTGGTAAACCATATACTGCAATGAACTTACCGATTAAATTAGTCTACATCTGTGCATACTTTTAACTAAACACGGGTGGAAGATGATTTGAAATGTTTACATGTGTTCCAGATTACTCCTGTGCACTTGTAGGCGATATTCTTCTTCAAGGTCACCTCTACATCACGAAGAACTACTTTGCTTTCTACTCTAACGTATTTGGATACATCACCAAGGTACAGTGACAGCGTTTGTTTGTGTTAACGCTGTGTAGCCTATGGCATGTTCAGAGGTGGCGTTTAGATTGTTACGTTCGTATTTTGATATGGGTTAGTGTTAAGAATTCTCGCCTTCCACCAAGACGTTCGTGGTTCCATTCCTGACATGATTAAACTGTGATTTGTTATAAATGAGTTACATGATGGACAAGGCGTATGCTTGAAAAAAGGGGGGGTGGAGTGGGTAAGTGGGGCTATATCCTATCGAAATCCTAAAATACCTATCATTTCTACAAACAAAGGGAAATAATTTAAAGCCAAACAGCGGGCAAGGCTGGGTTTTACCCCCGTCATCTCCACCACTGGAAATAAATTCTGCGTATGCTCCTGGTAATAGGCACCCCCGTTTCCTCCCTCTTCCCATACTGCCAGTGCTCATTTATATTACTCATCATCATTGATAACCACAATAGTGACCGACGCTAATTTCGTAAGTTGATTGATTAATTAATTCATTCATTCTACCTTATCCTTGATTGGATGGTGGGAAGGTAGAGAATTAATTTTATAAATGATAATTTGAAAATAAAATTGATTTGGTAAAATAGTGCCATTATACAAAAATACGGGGCTTTCTATTTTTGCGAGTATGTACTGTTAAATTACTTCATATACTAAAATTTTCTGATTGTTTTTTTTTTTTAATTTCTTAAGTCAAGTCTTGAAATGTTTTAGGCCGGTAGCATGTGTTCATTAGATGCAGGGGAGGAGAGAAATGATACTGTACCTCGTAACCAAGCGAGCCTATAAGTTACTAGTTAAAAAAAAAAAAATTCTTTAAATGAGACTGATTTCCCATCAACAACCAAATGCGATTGGCAGATAATAATGAACTTACGATGATTATCTTCCACTTGAGGCACTGTCGCCAACAGCCACATGTACGTAAAATTTTATCTTAACTTTTGTCTTTTAGGCGTAGGGTCTTAGAACTACCGCTAAATTCTTATTAAAAAAAATTGAGCTGCGATATTATAGTTCGGTATGAAACCAACTTCTATTGGCAATAACGACAAAATTAGTCAAATTTTGAATTAATATTTCGTTTGGTTGTGAGGTGAAGGATTGGCTTTTTTTATTTGTGGTATTGTCATCGTAAACTGTTATAAATTAGAATAAATTTACGGACTTTTCCAACGAAGAATGCATAAGAAATAAACGAAGAGTTTTTCGTAATTTGAGATAACTGGATCTTCGTAGCCGTAATACATCATTCGGATTCTGTTTTTTTTTTCTGTACCAACGTAGTAGAAATAAGTGTTTTATTTTGTATGAGTCTTAGCCAGTTCTTGTACCAAGATTATGGTGGATACATGTTCAAATTTGCACCCATAAATGTACGAAGATCCCTGGATAATTAGTGACCGGCGTCCTTCGTGAGATGCAAGCTAAAAGTTGCGGACAGCGTGGCTGCGGTTGCGGACGGGCAGGCGGGGGCTGTGCGCAGGTCCTCATCCCCACCGTGTCCGTGCTGAAGATCAGCAAGGAGAAGACTGCGAGGATCATCCCCAACGCCGTGGGCGTGGCCACGGAGGACGAGAAGCACGTGTTCGGCTCGCTGCTGTCCAGGGACTCCACCTACCGCTTCATGGTGCAAGTGTGGAAGGCCGCCGTGAACGCCGGCCCGGAGATAGCCCTGCCCAGCAAGGTGCGAAACCAGTTGCAAACAAGTGGGTTGTCATACTACAACTTTGCGCAACACATGGCTATGGTTATTTTTGCATATATGGAATGCGTTTTTAGAGACAATAATTTTTTTAAAACCGTGGGAAAAATAATCGAATATTCAGTCATTGGATTTAATTTTGTGGTATTATGCTTATTAATGTGCGCAGTGAATACTGGAAAGCTATTCAGGGAACGTTTTGCAATATATTTCAACTGTTGGGGTACTTGGAAAACACGAAAACAGAAATGTCCGAGTAGGAATACAAACTGCGAACACTATTTTCTAGTGATACATATGTTTTTTATGTAAATTTAAAAATTTACAAATATCTAAATTGACATAAATATTTCGGTTACATTTACAAAAAAAGACAGTGTGCGCCGCGTTCCGTACAGTTCCCGTCGGCCGGGTGCTGGTCTTTGCTGGGAGAATCTCAGAACTACATTGAAATTTATAAGCTTGTTCAGTGTGTTTAAAACATCTATGAAGTTATCCGTTCAACTTTATTTTGATGGAGAAAATCGGAAGCCATATTCCTTCCAGTATTCCCGCTTGCAACTCTGTTGTCAAATATAGTTAGAGAGGAAACTTCTTGCAGTGTGACAAGGCTTGTACACTAGTCGCTCGCGTGGAGTAACCAGCTAGTATTTCTTTCTGACGTCACAGGCTGGAGACTGTTAATAAACCTTTTATACCATAACAACGTAGAAAGGTTTGGGAGTAGATTTTAGTTATACCCTACCATGTCGAAAAATATTTCGGTGAGGATTTCGGCGACGGACACAGCTTAGATTTTTCGAAAAAGGGGGGGGGGGGGGGGTGGAGGTAAACCAGATAAACAGATGTTTTTGGGTGGTAAGAAATTTTTGGATTGTAATAGATAGAGAGCATTATGCTATATTAATGCATTTCTGACGTCTTGCAAAGTAATATTATTTTATATCTCCAGTTATTTTTAGTTTCGGGAGATTGTGGGGGAATGGCGGGGGGCAATAACCCCCATCGCAACCCACCTGCCCCCCAGCTCCAATAGGACCGCCACTGCGAGTACCGGAGTTTTCGGGACTTTGTTGGATAAAGATTTGAATCCTGTAGATAATGTGTTTTCAGCGAAATTTATGAAATTTATCAACACAACAGTGGTTTTAAGTTACGACATACAAATAATCAGGTCACTTGGAACAATTATATTTTCCAGTTATTTTCACTTGTAACGAATTACGTTTGAGAAAAGGAAATTTAAATATAAATGTAATCATTGCATTGAAGTAATCGTTAACTTCTTAATAAGTACATATCTACACATGTTTGTTTCCAAAATGTCTATTCCAATTCAATAACAAGACAAGTAAATTAAATGGCTATTTTACACGATCAAAGTTTGCTTTGAATCACATCCCGTGTCTATTTATTTAAATCCTTTTGAATAGCACATGAATTCAGTGAGACATCATTAACTGCAACCGTCCTTTGGTTCCAGAAATTTAATATTAAGATATCTTAAAATATTTTTTGTTTCTGACTGATTTGAAATTTTTTGAATGTGATTTTGCAGTATTTATTTTTAGTTTCTGTAGCGTTTTCGCTGCATTCCAATTTAGAGAAATGACTTTAAGACATATTTGCTGCAATAAAAGAAAACCATCTAAATAAATGCTCCCTCATGAATTTATGATTCTGCAAGTGTACATGTTAGTGTAAGTGTATTTAAGATTTGATTAATTCTCCAGGTATAATCAATAAATGCATCATCACCTTATTCTTTAAGGCACTGGCCTTCAACTGACGTCAAATTTTTTTCAGTTTTTAAAAGTACTTATTAGACACTGAAAATAGCATTAACGTCCATTTTTTTAGGGTTATTCCCTACACAATATGTAATCTTATGGCAAGCATGTTATATGAATTGAATTATACTTACAATGCAAGCTTGACACATCAAGCTTGATTCAAGCTTTATTTGAACCATGAACCATTGCCGCAATCTTGCAGGCTTGCCATGGCAAGCTTGATTCAAGTTTGTTGTGGCAGGCTTGCTGCAAGCTTATCATGTGTTAATTACTTAGCTTAATTCAAGCTAGTTTCAAGCTTGATTCTAGCCTACTTTGCTATCTGGGTTGCTACATAAAGTAAATAATTTGAAAAGGTACTTTATATATATAGTATTGGGTGCTGGTAGCCGCCTTCTGTATAAAGGACTGAGACTGAGCTTTGGTAACAAATCTTGATGTATTAATTTAAAAGTAATTTTTAAAGCATTGCTATAATTTGCCTTGCAATTTAACGTTGGCAGTTGGAACAGCAGTATTTGGCTTTATAGTTCTGAGTATTTTTATGTGATTATGGTGAGGCGTGTTGCAGGAAATGGACTCCGTGAGTGGCGACATTCCGTTGAACGACGACGATGACGATTCGTCGACCGGCAGCGAGCACTCCTGTCCCCCCACGCCCCTCGAGATCGCCACGGAAATCAGCCATTCCGAAAGTAAGGTTCATATATGTATACTCCATTCTTACTTGAGGTCCTAAAGAGGGCCCTTGCATGGTGCTTCTCGGTCTCGCACACCATGGCTGTATCCGAACACATAAGGACGCGTCCACAGCACATACGTCCATACATCTCTTAGAAAATGCAGCCACAATGTAAAGGATGCATGTTTAATGGATGGACAGTATCCGAATACTTTTACTGCTAGCACCACCTGTTGATAATTTCGAGTTGATATCTACGAATATTCAGCAAAACGTAAATAACGACGACCCATAAATAAATATATAAATATATAAATATAAATAAATATAAATATATATATAATAAATATATAAATATATATTATATAGCCTAGCAGTTATAAGTGTTAGTGATCAAATTAAAAAGTTTATTATGAATTGCAAATTATTCTAAAGACTTAGAATGAAAAATAAATACACCTATAAGTTTAAAGTTCTACTTTCGGCAATTTTTATTAACGTTTTCATTTGTCTCTTATTTCATTTATCTCTTACACTTATAACATTTTAAACAAACCATATGCCAAAAAAGAATTAACTAGTATTATGTACAGACAAAATAAAACACGATTCCAAAGCTAATGGATATAGGGATGCTTTAGTGGATGTGAGTGCCACATCCCTAGACATCTCGATTTAGTGGACAGATGAAGGTATGCATCGGCATCTCTAGTGAAAATTTGGAAAATGGCCTCATCCACTGCGATGCACTTAGCTAAGGGATCCATTACGCTAGTTTTCGGATACAGCTCATGTCACTTATTTAATTTTCTTGCCATTGTTGATGTTAAGACTGGTTGACAAGGTACGAGTATGCTCGGATCGAGCTAGCTCTTTTCGTTCAGGCCCAGTTCATTCGGGCCTAGTTCACTCTGAGTAGTGTTAACATGCTAGCACACACTGATTGAATTTTTGGTCGTGAATTGTGAGTTTGAGGTTATGATCGTGATGAACTCTTGGCACAAGTTATTCATAATCGTCTATTATAGCGAATATTGTGCGGAAAGAACTATTGTGTGTTGTCGACATGCTTATTGAGGAAGAACATGATCCTAGGTATTGGTTAAGGATACCTGAAGGAATAGTTTCAACCCGGAAATGGTTTTTAAGAAGAAAACATTTTGGAGCTTCAGAAAATTTTCTCAAAGAGGTTGAACAGTTTAGAAATCTTTTAGTATTATTGAAACCAAAAATTCTGAAAGCAGGTACTAATAAGAGAGCCGCTTTACCAGTAGGACTAAAACTGAAAATTGTGCTACGGTATCTTGCTACAGGTGATTGTCTTAGAACTCTTAAAGGCCTTTACAGAGTCCCCAAAAAGCACAATTGCAAAGTTTTTACGGACGGCTATTAATGCTATATTTGATGCCCTCAAGATTATTTAAAGGTATAAAACAATTTAGGCTTTTTAACATTTGAAACATTTATTAATAAGATTTTACAAAATGAACGAATTTGATAGGACACTGTTGTTCAAATTTGTTTTTAAAACTAATGAAATAGTTTACTAGTAGTAGGTTACTAGTTAATGTCAAATCCACCAACATGTTTCACTGCCTCTTTTACGATGTCCAACTCATGTGAAGTTCCTCCTCAATGTTTGATGTCAGGTTTCCAGATTATGTATCACTTGTAATAATAAACAGGGTATTATCATCGTAGTTAGAAGTTGAAGGTCCAATACTATAAGATAACGTACTGCTGCTGGTGGTAAAGAATTGTGACCTTGTAAATACTTAGTGTGCTTGTTCTGAATTAAGGTCTTAATTTCACTCTGGCTCTGCAAAGCGGCAACAAGGTGGAGTTGACGTAGCTGACATGCCATGTTTTGGGCAAAGTGGGAGAATTCATCCTGTTTGTCCCCATTTTTAACACATCCTATTTTATAGACTGTAGGGTGTTTACTGTTTCTTGGATATTATCGAGAATGTTGGCCTGATTAAGTTTTCTTTTTCTTACCTCTACTTCTGTAGTCTCTGTATGAGCATCGGGTATTGTAGCACGAACGTGGTCAAGGTCTTTCAAGTTGTAAGAGGTAGTCATTGATTCAGCAGCATGCTGTTGACTGATAGCTTCTGCAGCATTTACTTCTGCATTTTCCTGTTCGGGCTCCTCTACCTTGTGGTTTGCATTCGACTTCTACAAGAACATGAATACTATTACAATATTGTTATACCCTTCTCATTACTCAAGTGGAACAGCGCTCCTTTCTTGCTTACGTATAATGACATTTGTAATTGGTTCGTGAGGTAACTGTAATTGCTTTAAGTTTCCAATAGTAAAATGTCAGCAAGGATACTTTGGCTGCATGTAAACATTGTTCTTGACTACATTTAATTACTAAAACACCAGGTTCAGTAAACTCAAAATTTAGTACATTAAATTATAATTGAATTGAATTTTACTACACGCAGGCCGGCCGCGGATACTTTGATAATTACTTTACAGATTACATATATTTTAAAGCAAGTTGCACAAACAAGGTTTCAGAGTAATAAAATAAAAAAAAATAAACAACTTTCCATTATTTTGGATTGACAAGTACTTTTCATTACTATATTTTATACTTTTTTTCTTTAAATGGTAGTTGAATAGTTTGAAAATTGTTCGTAGAGAATTTAAAACTTTAAGATTTCTTATATTGTGTCTTCCAAACATAGACTTAGCTGCATGCGGAGTGCTGATATCCGAACGGCGAGGCGTGACAGGGCGGATAGCGGACTAAAGTTGACATCACGATGCGTGGAATTTAGATTGCCGAAATCAGGAACTCAGTGCGGGTAGATGTGGTTGTCTACCCATCACTGGGGATGGAAAACCCCACTGTGAAAACAAAAGTTAGCACAGTGTTATTAAGTGGTTATGGCCAGCGGAAAAGTTCTCGGCCACAAAGGGCTCAAGAAAACAGGAAATAAAAAAAGGACACTAAAATCTCTACTCACAAAATTGTGGGGTAGGTCGGTGGTCCTACTATCTATCCGTGTGATGGTAGACGACCACTAGCGCGGTTTCACGCACTTAATTCACCAGAAAAACACTAACACTAATATGATGTAGTCTAAACTTTAACATAGTAAGGGGGTTTTCCCCTGGTCGTCGCGACTACATCATATAATCTTTGATGTCCGACTTCTCAGGAGGAGAGACGCGGTTGCGGTAGAAGTAGCGCGGCAGATGTAGGATGCTCCCTGTACCACAGTTGATTGACGACTCCCTTGTAATAGGTTTGGGGGCCTATTAGGGGTTGAGGGAGGCCAGAACCTGGCATGGACTGGGGTTTACGTGAATGGAGCAGATTAGGTATGCAAGGCAAATTGTATCAGGTACACAGACATTTTATTCAAAATTCAAATCATAACATTAGGTTACTGATGAGGTAAAGTGAATACAATTTAGGCAAGGCTAAATACAAAAATCAAAAACAATGATTTTAGACAAAACGGGTTTGTTTACAACAAGCTTCGAAGGTAAGCCGGCTACACCGTAAGCGATCCCATCATACAACGCGCAGTTGACGCGAAGCAAAAGCAGTGCCAAGTATGCAGTTAAATTCAGACATTTTACGTTTTACAAACTGCTGCAAGGTGCAGTTACAATTAAACAATTAAAGAAAGAAGTTACATTATTTACGTTTTACAAAACTACTGCAAATTGCAGTTACAATTGAAGAAAGACGTTACATTATTTACGTTTTTCAAAACTACTGCAAAGTGCAGTTACAATTACAGAGGGAATTTACATTAATAAGAAATAATCAAATACGTGCGACGACGTCTCAGGGGGAGACAGTTACCAATAAAAACGAAGTTGACAATGAAGTTACGTTAATGCATTAATCCAAACTAAACAATTTTCAAGGTGGTGGCCGAAAAGGAATTTAGACAGACCAATTCAAGAATAAATGACGCTACATTAAGGTAAGGGCCACCGCCTCACAGACAACTCAAACCAACTTACATTTTCCCCTGAGGTCGCAAACCCACGTAGTTCAAACTGAACCTAACGGACTACATGCTAGTAGATTACAACAGATCAGCTACTGCTGACAACCGAGCCTCACTAAAACCAGAAGCAAGAAAGAGGCTCCTGACATGGTTGCAGCTCAATTTATAAGATCGCACCGCAGCGCGCGCATGCGCCAATCAAGGAGGGGGTGGTGAACGAGTAGACATAGAACAACCACTAGGAGGGGGGAAAAGGAGTGAGAAGGAGGAGGGGAGCGGAGTGCCGGAGGCCGATGCGGCGCGCGCAGTTCAAACCGCTACACCCTCTACTTGAGAGAGTCCCTTAGTTGTTGCATGGGCTCGAAACCGAAAAGTGGGGAGGGGGGAAGAGAGAAACAGAGTGGGCGGAGCTAAGTGGGCCATGGGAGGAAAAGTGCCTTGGGATTGGTCAGGGCTTGTGGGTGTCATAGTGCCACAAGAAAAAAACTCTCTCTACGGCAGCACCATCTTTAGTTGGCACGGGCGCCTTGAGATAGTGCACCAAGCGGTGATGTTGCTGTAAGCCGTCTAAGGCAAAGGGGAATTGGAAGGTGGTGCTCACTGGCGGGAGAAACTGACATTAGCATGTTTAGTTTCGGTTGTGCTCGAGAGATCGCGCACAAGCCTCGTGCGTGGAGCGCAACCATAGACGTGGCTTGTTCCCAGGGCCGCAACTAGGGGGGAGCAAGCGGGGCATACGCCCTGGGCGCAAAGCTGCGGGGGCGCCGAAATCGCTTGCATTGTAATTCCTACTACAACTGGTAACTGGTAAAAAGTTTTTTTAACTTGCATGCCAGGAATGTCTAATCTGATTTACAATATAATGTCTCAACATATTTATTTTAAAATACTCTGAGAAAAATGTTAAGTTCATCATTAACATAAAAAATTGTAAAGGGATAAGTTAGAATGTTTTAATGCGTCCTCTATACGATCGAATACAGTACAATGTTGTCAGAGAGGGTGGTACCACTGGCTGTGAGGAAGCAGTGGCGATGGAATAGTGAATGCCTAAAATCCCGGTTTCAGTCTCTTCAAGCAATTAATGACAAGTTTAGCTTTTTAAATGGGAATAACATCTACAAAATGGAAGTTAAAGATTTTAAGACTGCAGCCAAATGGTTGTCTGAAACATACAAAGATGACATCAATGGAGAAGAAATAGTTCAAGAAATGGAATGTTTTAAACATCACACCTTGGCAGTTGATGACACTATGAAAACAGCATCTGCAGCGACTCTCTTGAAGCTCATTCACGAACATAGAATTGAAGAAGGATATCCAAACCTGACCACAGCCCTAAAGATATTTCTTACTCTTCCTGTAACAGTGTTCAGGCGAAAGAAGTTTCAGCAAATTGAAAATTGTAAAAAATTATTTAAGTAATAGTATGAGTCAAGACAGACTGTCGAATTTGAGCATTATTTCCATAGAACACAAGAGACCATCCTCTATTTGCTGTGCTGGTATCATCAAAATCTTTGCTGCAAGAAGGTCTCGCAAGTTGAATTTTAATCTTTAAAAAACATTTATGACGACAATTTAATGAACAAGTCTAGTGATTATACGGACTACTTTATGGACATAGTGGGTTCATGCATTGAAGTTACAGTAGCACAGAAACTGTTACATGTAGTTATGGACCATTTTTCCGTGGGAGGGCCCCCGGACCCCCCGCTTTATTGGTATGGTATGTGCAAAAAATATGTTGGGGGGGGGGGGGGCGCATGAATCCATTCATGCCCCGGGTGCCAGAGACTCTAGTTGCGGCCCTGCTTGTTCCTAAAGGAGAGGAGGGCTTGACGAGGGAAAGGGCATGGTCCATGCCTCGGTCATGGTTCCTGGAAGCATAGCAGAAAATCTAAGAGGGCCAGGGGGGCGGGGAAGTGCTTGTTTTATGTCGAGACCAACACATCCTCTTTGCTCGCCAGGGCCTCGAGCCTGGGAAAGCGAGCTAGGCTCGCCTGACGAGGCAGGTACCCCGGCGTGAGAAACAAGGTGGGAGGCACGTTAGGCAGGGAGAGTTATCATGCGTGTTCCTGGATGCAGGCGAGATAAAATTGACTCGGCTAGCCTGCGCTGCGTGTAAGCGTCTGCGTGTGTCTGCTGAGACGTTGAGACTCTCTAAGGGCCGGTTGCACCAATAACTGTTCGGATCCGAGATCGTAAGATCTTTGTTTCAGTGTGATATCAAGTCGAATCTAAGATCCAGTGTATATGTGTTGCACCAAAGTGAACTTACGAGTTCAGACATTCGATCTCACGATCTAATTTTGGTTGGTAAAGATCGATTGTAAAATGAAAGCAAGTTTTCTATTGGCTACTGAATTCCGTCTAGTGACAGAGAATTTTCTTTAGCATGTTTGAAGTTCTTGCTGTAAATGTTGGCATCGTGATATTTACATACAAGCCTATTTGTTTACTGATTACAAACTTGTGGCAGGTTGCGAGTTGACTGTAGAGGTGTAAAAGTAACGAAAAAAAGCGTACCCGTATGTATTCGTTACTATAACAATTAGTACTCGTTACTATCGTATCGTTACGTTACTCGTTACTTCTGATACCGCATAACAAGCTATGTTATGTTGCAGCAACGAATCGAGTCGTATTGCGTACGCGTACAGTATGACGTAGCGTAAATAATAATAAATAGAATATAAACAATTAACAATATTTGATAATTAACAGTTTTTGTTAACCAAGAAACAATTAAATCTGATTAGAGCGGTTTTATTATATCATCTCTTTTAAGATAAAAAAAAAACCGTGAAAATACGCGATAATAAAAATAAAAAAAACATACATATTTCTAATTTGTAAAAAATACTTTCTTATAAATAGTAAAAAACTTGGATGACGAATTCCCAAATTATACTTTACTTAATAAACAAACATCGTTCTTTGTAACGTAAATTCGTCGAATATGCGCGCGCATGCGTAAAACATACGAAAAATGCGAGTAACGAGATGCCGCCGTGTGTAAGGTTTCGTTACGTACTCGTTACTAGATGGCGCACCCGTTACTCAGTACCGAATACATACGGTTTGCTACAGCTCTAGTTGACTGGGTTACACGCGAGTACACATGACGATGGAAAAGAAAATTTCAGTATCTAAAAAAAGTTTTTTTCTCTGAAAAAGAAAAAAATCATCCTTGTCGATTTGGTGCAAGAAAGACAGGATATTTTAGAGTATAAGAGAACTGATGGCGTGTTTTGTAAGCAGAAGGAAGAAGCTTGGCAAGAATTGGCATTATATTTTAAATAACATTATGATGACAATTACCGTACTTCGGGCATACCTAAAAACATATCGGCCTAAATTTCCTGTAAACTATTGTAACCCATCAAAATATCAATTGTAAACAAACCAGTATCTATGCAAACACGACTACAAAACACAACAAACCAACGAAAAATACACAAGATCTCGGATCCAACTGCTCTGAACCATCAATTTCGGTGGTTCAAACAGAGGTTCACCTCAATCCTCTGTTAGAAGGTGAACTCGAATGGTGCAATCCGTTTGTGTGACTATCCTGGTTCATTACCTCGTATGATCTCGGATCGACCAGCGATCTTCAATGATGCAACCGGCCCTAAGACCCACTAGTAAAGTTTTAATATGTATAGCCCTGGGTGGTATAGCTGAGAAAATAAATTTTGATGATGTGCTCTAGCTTATGGGAAAGCAAAAATATTTTAATAAATAAAAGTTGAAAAATTGAGCCAAGAAATTAGGTACTGATTTTCGGCTCACATCTTAGACCCTGCAGACAGTCGAGAGAAACCGAGGACCCGGAGGCAAATAATTTGGTCAGACAATTATTAATTATTATTTAATGTAATAGTTTCAAATCCCACAGTTAAAAAAAAAATCTGGAAAAAAAATGTAAATGTTACTGTGGAAATAACTGTAAATGTGATCTGCATGTAATGACGTTACTTGTAAGGTTTCCCATCAATTCTATTAACAATCTTTAATCAGAAGACCCCGGTAATTCCCCCCCGCTCCCCTCGCTAGCTCCGAGACTACTACGCATGAGCTACATGGTGATGGTGGGGGGGGGGGGATATCTCCAGCCACCCCGCTACGAGCGTGTGGCTGCTGTTGCCCGCAGGCTGCGCCCCGAAGCTGCCGCTGGGGCGCGTGGTGGCGGGCCACACGCTGCTGCGGCCCCCGCAGGTGGCGGCCCCCGGGGGCCAGGGGGCGGAGCCCGCGGTGGCCCGCCCCACCCTGCTGCTGCTCGTGTCCACGGCCCTGCTGGTGCTGCTGTTCCTGTCCGCCGCCCTCCTGCTGTACCGCATCGGCCGCATCCACCACCAGTTCGCCGCCAGCACCTTCCACGGCAAGGGGTGGGTTCGCAACCCATCGCGCGAGCGCGCACATGCATGCATGCATCCACAAAAGAATGGATTGTCAAAATGAATACGTGGGGGGAAACAGGAGATACTCTGGGAAAACCCACCGGCCCATCGCTACGTTTCGTCATACTTTGCCACTTGTGAATTTTATTTGATAAAGTTCTTGATGACACACTTATCTGTAGTCTGTGCTTGTTGTGATTATCCATTGTAAACGCAATACAGGAACCAAAAATATTAAAAGAAAAATATCAAACTAATTAAAACTAAAAAATTTATCCACCAACCTAACACTAATAAATAACATTTTGTTAGAAACATTTTATTAGGTGCTAATAGGAAACAAACATAATTTCCACCAGCAAAAAATCTGATTGTTTTACCTTGCATAGATGCAAACACCCATAGTCTGATAACTCTTAATTCTCACGATCAGGGGCGTATCCTGACAAATTTGGTAACGCATGCAATATAGAATACAAACAAACCCCCCCCCCCCCCCGGGGGCCCTCTCCCGGAAAATTTTGGTTTTCAGGGAGCAAAATGGTGCTGTTTAGGCAGTTTTTTTAAAAAATAATTAAACATAAAACTGGTAACAACATTAAATTTTTTGTGATAAACTTAGAGAGAAGAATTAACAAAGATATCAAATTGTCACTCACCATGTATTTACTTATAATGGAACTCGGCTCTGCGGTTTTTCCTGCAGAACTGCTCCGTGACTTCGTCGAAAAACGAGTTGCGGGCTTTCATCTGCACCAACAGATCTTTTTCTATGGACATGATGGAGAGTGCAGACAAACGACTTTGTCCTTGCGCATTTCTTGTGAATGATTTTATTCGTCTTAGTGCAGAAAACGAACGTTCTACGGATGACGATGTAGCAGGAATAGTTTAAACAATTACACACAGTTTATAGAGTTCTGGAAGTCCACTTTGGAGTTCATTTTGATACAGGAAATGGTGCATTTCTTGCACTGTCTTTCCCTCAAAATGTTTAGATGTAAACATATCACTCAATTCAGATTTCAGCCTAACAATATGAAAATTTTTTCCATAGAGTGTCCTTAATTTTTGAAATGCCTCCTCGGGGAAAACATCTGAAAATGTTGAGAATTTTTTTGAATCAAACATTTCAATGAACTTCAAATCATGCAACGATTGAAACCGAATATTCAGCTGCATGATTACTGTGTCCAAAATCTCAAGGTACATCCTCCTAAAATCGTCCTTTACAGTGGCTTCTGAGCAGTTTCCTTTTCTTTTCTTCCTTGCAGGCTCACAGTCAGATACGGTTTCAGTTTTCAATCATATTTTATCAAAACCGCAATTTCTCTTTGTGTTTAGCTTATCCTTCAGAGCTTCAACTTCTTTGCTGCAAAATGTAATGTCCAAGTATTTTGACTGCACAATGTTAAATGTAACATCTGTCAACGAAAATAACTCTCCAAATACACACAACAAGAAGTTGAACTGAAAATCCCTTAACATCATAAGAAATCCACGAGCTTCGTTAATAGCAGTTGTGTCCCAGCTTTGAATATATATACTGTATAGAAGTCGCGAGTGGATAGGATTTACTCTACGTTTTTCAGAAGCGTATGATGAGCAGCTTGGGAACTTCACCGCTGCAGTGCGCTGCCGTAACGCCCTGTATCGTCTTGGTTGTTATTTACACGTTAGAGCGCAGCGCTGTCGCCCGCTGTCATTCCCCGCACCCCTCGTCCATCATTCACTGCAGCTCAACGTCGTTCAACAGGAGGGGGAAGGGGTGTTTGAAGAGTTCGACACTTGTCCGCTAGGGACCACCACAAGTCGATGCCCTAGAGATGGTGGCGATTGCGGCGGTGAATTAACCAACTACCTCAAAACCGTATTAGAAATTTTAACCTGGGCTGGCAACTTCTATACAGTATATATATTCAAAGGTCCCAGTCTTCCGGATTTTCTAAAATGTGCTCGTACAGTTCTTCAAGTTCTACTTTATGATCAGCGGCAGTCTGAACTAAGCGACTTGAATAACTCCATCTTGTCGGTCCAAGTTTAGGAAATCTCTTCTGCACTATAGTGTCTAATAAATTGGTTCTTTTTGAGGAATGGACAAAAAAACTGACAAAGCCGCTAAGGTTAGCAAAAAACACTCTACATGCACTTATACATGAAACTGCTTGCGATAACACCAAATTCAACTTGTGGGCGTAACAATGTACAAATACAGCATGAGGAATCACTTCTCTAACTTTTGCCTGCACACCATTCAAATGTCCGGCCATGACCGCCGCACCATCATACGTCTGCGCGAACAGTTTGTCCTTACATTGAAATACTTCAAGAGTGTCTATTGCAAGTTTTGCTAGTGCCTCTGCTGACCTGTCTCCACTGACATCATGAAAGCCTACGAACCTTTCGTATACTTGCCCCTTGTACACATATCTTAACACTGTTGATAGCTGTGAAAAATTTGTTACATCACATGTTTCGTCAAGCAAAATAGCAACAAACGTTGCTTCTTTAATCTCATTTTTTATTTCCGAAATCATTACATCATTGATACTTTGAATTAAATCATTTTGAATTATTGGTGATAATCCAGTGAACACAGAGCTTGTAGACAAGTGGACTCTCAATTTGTCGTCAAACTCAGCCAACAAATGAACTAGCTCTACATTATTGCCTCGATTGTTAAAATCACTGTTTTCCCTGTGTCCTCGAAATGACAGTTCCTGTTGCCCTAAAAAGCATGTAGCTGCAGTCAGTCTCTTCAGTATTTCCCGATTCTGTTTTACAGTTTCATTGTGTTTTAAAATGCTTGCACGTTTCTGTGAATCCAGTTGCAAGTCAATCCTACTTTTGCCGAATGTACCGAGCGATATCCACGCATGTATATGAGAGACTGACTTTTCATGCCTTGAAATTGCCGTGTGCAAATTATTAAGATCTGAATAACCCCGGTCTTTACTGTTCCAGGGTGATTTTTCATTTGCAAGCAACAAACATGGCCAACAGAAGAGTTTTGTTAATGTTTCACTGCCACATTACCACACAATTTTGCTATAAAGCTCAGGATTAAATGTCCGTACAAAATTTTTAGTTTTGTTATCTGTTTTTAGATTGCTAAGCGCTGGCGTCGGGCACCCGTTTTTAACGATTTCTAACTTTTCATCAAATGAACATGATTGAAAAGGTTTATTAAAAATAGTCTCTACGACGTCATTTTTACAGTTATTCATCTTGCAAAACTACAATTTTACAACAAACTTAATTGTAAACTTATCACTAAATCACTAATCATCACACAATCTACTCCTGTTCATGCTGAATAAAATGTCACCTTCAAGCACCTGCAACCTCCCACTTGACACATAAGCTTAACACAAGCTGCGACAAGCACCCACACCGCACGCGTTAAGATTGCAGTGAAAAGGAAAAATAGTAAAATTAAGAGTTGAATTACAACTAAATGTGTCTACGAATGTTATATAATTCTAACCCAAACATTTAATTAAAAAAAAACCCGACTGAACAGACACTAAATGGACTCGTTCGCGGCCGCGCTGTGTTACTGATCAGTGAATGCAGAAGCAACTAGTGCATGCATGCGACCCCGTCTTCGCGAGAGTTGGTAGTGACGTCACATCTGGAGAGTGGCTGTTGAGAACACCACAGCGCCGTACCGCGACAATCTGAGGAACTATTACAAGTATCATTCACACTGTAGTCAATAGGTAGCGCTAATGCATTTGTTTGCCACATGTCGCACAAATCGTGAACGGAACGAGATTAGCTATAAAGAAAAGGAATAACTTAAGCAGAAAACAAATACAGAACTAAACAGCGAGATAGTGATCAATGCCACAATGCCCATAAAATATTAGTTTCATTTAGAGCATGCACTGCATGCATTGCATTCATGGAGAATACGCCCCTGCTCACGATCCTCCTTTCGTAACGAGACGTACTTAATATCTACAGTAAATAATGTGTGTTGTCTTCCTGGTGAAAACACTATCATTTTACAGCCTTACAGCAATCAGCTATTCATTGTTAATGTTGTTCTGAAATTTTTACATCATCAGATCAGGATTAATTATCTCTTGATGACATAATGATGATTCCTTTGTGTTTCTTTGAATTAAAGCTTTGTAGTCTCATGAAAAACAATACTGACCTGTATTTCAAAATATTACTGCATATAATTGCAATATTAAAATTAAAACAAGCCTTCTCAGATGTTAGTAGTATACAAAAGGGGCTCTGGCACTAGGGTCCAGGGTCCGGAGTCGGTGGAGCCGACCGACCTCTGACGTCACGACGGCCATATTGGATGATGTCACAGTTGCACTTTTCGTTACGGTCGCCATTTTGGATTGTGGTGTCACGGCGGCCATCTTGGATGACGACACCATTGCAGTATTTACTTATTTGTTATAAACAAATTTTAAAGTGTGTTAAGGGCCCCCGCCTACCCGGGCACACACATGGTGCGCAGAGCTTCAGGAAAAACAACGCAATTTGATAACTACTCAAGATATTCGAGTGGGGTCTGCTTACGAAAAGCATTTAAGAGTTCACTGAGGGCCGAATAGTACTTTTGATTTAGGATTAAGTTTTTAAACTGTATTTTTAAAGTAGTTAAAATGGCTAAAACGCATGTTTTGAAATGTATTTTAAGGCGTTAAACAGCTGGTACAGATTCTTGAAAGTACTTAAGGGACTTGCATTACACCTTTATCTTCATTTCTCCGCCATATTATGTTACGGTCACCGCTCAAATTTCACCGTTATCCTGTGACGACGAGAAGACTGCGCGCCAGTTCAGAGCCTTGCGCTTAGAGGCTATACCGCACTAGAAATACCAGCGAGCGTCGCGCTTATCATCCCGCCTCACCAACACACATACACTCCTGACGAGGCGGGCCCCTTAAACTGAATTCTTAAGACTTAAAAAAAAGGAAATAAGATTGTGTTTTGTTCACCGAGACTGTAATGTTACAAACAATTCACCTAGGTCAAGCGTCGGCAGACTGCGGCTCGCAAACCACTTGCGGCTGTTTTCGTAGTCTAGAAAATTGGGGAATCTGGTCAATTAAATTTCGGCTCCTCTCACTGGAAGTCTGCCGACCCCTGACCTAGGACGCAGACCTGAAGGAGCCCACTTGACGGTGTTGTTTGCGATGCCCTGCAGCGACGTGTACCAGGAGATCCTGCGCTGGCAGACGCAGCTGCACACCAAGTCTGCGAGCGAAGTGCAGGAGTTCCTCAGCTCGCATCTCGACCAGCTGGCCAAGGTGAGCGGCGTTGCAGTCCTAGATGGCGGGTGGTTATTTGCTTCTATCTCCTCATGGTTTGGCTCATTATTTTAAATAAACATACATTATAACCGTAGTTAAATTTTTATAAAAGTTTATATCAATTAAATTAGTCCTTATTTAATGGATTTTAAAAACTGAAAAGAAAATTTATATTTCAATGAGACCATGATAGTGTCTGCCATGTAGTTACAAGTTGGGTTTGGCTGGAGACACGCGCAGAAAATTACAATACATTCGTCTAGATAATTTTTAATATTAAGTATATTTAACTAAAAGTATCTGTAGTAAGCACAATGTCTCTAGTACAATTTGTATCCTTTTGGTTTCGAAGATCTTATCAGCATTAAAAAAAGTTCTGTATTCATACAAAAGGATTTATTGTAATTATACTGTTACTATTCTTGTCACAGGTTTACTAAAATATATATATATATTTTTTAAGTTTACAAACTTTTGTATATTTACAAATAACTTATATCAGCTGTTTTATTGTATACTAGAATATTTTATATATATCACTCAAGGAAAAGTTTGTAGCATATGTTTCCCCACATGCAAAAAAATTAAACATTTTATTTGTTTATTATTTAATAAAACATAGAGTACTTTCATCTCGTAGGTAAGTCAGTTCCTAAGGAATCGGCTATTAAAATCAATTTACAAAGTTAACGTGTGACATACAGGTAGCAGTAGGGGGATCAATGATGATTAATTTTCTGCCTGTCTTTAAAGTTTCAAATAACATTTTGTTTGCATTATTACTTAGTTTATATTTTACTGTAAAAATGATGAATCCCATTTTGTTCTTTACCTTTAAGCAATTTAGAAACATGTGTGTGTGTGTGTGTATTTGTGTGTGTTTGTTTGTGTGTGTTTGTTGTGTGTAAGTTTTTGTGTTTGTGTGTGTTTGTTTTGTAGTGACACATCTGTATATGCCTATACGTTGTTTGATAAATCGATCTTGATATTAACTATGATATTTGTTTTGTGTGTTTCAAACAAAATAATGTATCAAACTAAGTGTACTTTCCTAAGAACAATTTCTACAATTAGCTCTGAGGACTATCATAGTAAGTTTCAATGTACTCGGAATGGGCACCTTATGTTAAAGAAACATAAAAAATCACCTCAAATAATTGAAATGTAACATTACTAATTATGTATTTTTAGTGTTTCAACGTGTTTTCCATTCAATGGTTGTTGAGTCGGACAGTGTTGTTATTCAGTTGTTTGTTTTGAAAAACAAATGGCCTTTGGCGTTAGGGTTTTGTTTTTTGTTTTATTTTGGGCTGAGTAGTTGTGATCTTGGAGAGAAATGGTGGCAGATGTATTTTTGTGCATTAAAACATGAAATTGCATAACTAGTTCTGATAGTACATATTTAGTTTAGCATTAAAAGTGCAATTCCGACTTACACCAGCTTACTTAATGGAACAATGGTTTACAAAGGTATTTCCCACAGAAAATACGACATATTAAGTTGTACGTAAATAGATACAGCTTATATCAGAATTACTAATGATTCCAAGTATTGCACGATACTTTGATTACCAAAAATACAATTACAAATAAATAATTATTCAATTGTTAATCTAAAAATACATTTACTTATACTGAAACTTGTATTCTAAAATGAACATAATAGCATGCTCAAGCTTAGCTCAATTCTTGAAGAACTAGACTTCTGAGATTAGGTAAATTACTTAAATTCATGTGTACAAGTAAATTAAACATTGTGTGATTCAGCTTTTAAGATAATCTAATCTCATCAGGTTAAATAGTTATTTGAATTAGTTGGCTATGATTAGAATCAAAATTATTTGATTCAACCAAGAAGTTAACAAATTAAAAATTCATTAGAATTAAGACATTATTAAATTTAGCTTGACATCAGGACAGTGGTGCAATATTACATTTAATTACCTTTAGTGTTGTGATATTGAACAGATTTATCCAACGCACCTGAAGAATAATCTGTATCGTACAGCTTCCAGCGGCCATTAGCACTCGTCACGAACCACTATCCTATTCCGGTTCCGGGGGTTTCGGCTAGTGATTCCACGAATAAGGTTCAAGGTTGCAGTCGGCTGTAGATTGCTTTCGAGATGGTCACACGATGAAGCTTCATTCCTTCGGTTGAAGTAGTGAACTCATTCTTAACTAATGGGCTGAACGCCTGGAAGTTGTAGTTATTCTTCTAAACTGCACCATTAATCTTAATTTACTAGTTGTATTTCATTTAGTTTATTTGTAGGATAGTAGTTTATATTGTCTCTTGTCTTGAACTATAATATCGTAGCAATATTCTGGTCTTCTTACAAATTCATGCAATGATTAAAATGTTCTATTATCTTATTACGATCCATGAAATATAATAGTGAAATTCTTCATGAATTATCATGAAATTCTTTAGTAGACTCTTGTAGAACATGTATTAAATATTTCACTCATCCCTAAATAATGTTAATCACAATTAATTACAATCGTCTAAATATACTTATGACATACAGGAAGGTTTCTTATAGACTGATTTAGTTCTGGAACCTTTATTGTTGATTTCACATCAAACATAAGCTATTACAAATTATTTCCTTGCACAATCTGTTTTCTTTACAATAAAAAGATAAATATGTATAATTTTTGCACCACTTCATATTCCATCATAGATTAAATAACCATATATTTAACTATCCAAAAACATAACTAAACACCCAAAAAAAAAAATAAAAAAAAATCTCTTAACACAATTTGTTATATATCGTAGAGAACACATGAATATATAGTAATGATTACAAGTACAATTGTTTTGGCAATTCAGCTGTTGAAATATATAACAATATGTAGCTAAGTGCATCAGAATACCTTGCAGTGAGATGGAAAAAAAAACCATAATTATAATTGAATGAATTGCATTTCACTGGAACAACTGGTTACAGGGAGGGAAAAAATTTTATCGAAGTTTTAGCGTTATTTTATGAGAAATAATTTAAGCCATTTGGTACTGTGCAGCTTTGCCCAAGCTCTACTTCTGTATTCACTCTATGTGATTTGTAAACCACCCAAGAGATTGTCAGACCTGTCGGACTTGGGTGGTTCTGGGAATACCCGGACCTCCTGGTGGTTATGTCTGTGGGTGAGTCCTCATTAGAGGCTTAATTACAGATTTTTAACTGGGGTGGCAAGGCGCAAGGGGGTCCGGGGGTTCTCCCCCGGGAAATTTTAAAAAACTAGCATCAAATTGTTGGTTTTTTTTAAAGCTTTTTCAGACTATTTTCATCACAAATTAAAATCATTGCTAAAATTCTCTATTTACCCTACAATATTCATTGTTAATCACTTTAATTAATAGCAAAACCATTTGTAAAGTAGATATTTACACACAACTCAAGAGTATGCCTATTTTTAATTGATTGTGTGTTCTGCTTGATATTTTATCATGGAAGTTTGTAAGTTATTGATATTATTACTTCAAAATGGGGTGGCTAAATACTGTATTTGACAGTTGTGGGGTGGCAACTGCCACCACTTCCACCCCCGAATCACGCCCACGGCCCTCAGCCCCTCTGTCGCGCTGCACAGGTGAGGCGGTCGCTGGAAGCGCTGTCGATCCTCATCGTGGCCGAGGAAGAGGCGTCCCGGAGCCAGAGGGCGTCGTCCGACGCCCTGCTGCAGGACGGCAACAGTTAGCATTGGGCGGGCACACACGCCTGGGCGGCGTCTAGCGGGACACGAGAGACCGTCAGCATTGCCTGCTGCGCGAGGCACCTCGCCAGGTGGCAGGCGTGACTGATTCACAAACATTTCTATGCCATCAGTATTTTAAATGATATTAAGCGTGGGGAAAGAGTTGTCCAGTTCTAGCTCAAATGACAGTGTTGCACATCATCGAAGATGCAACCGATTTCAGTTTCCAGGAAACATGTGCATGTGTAGAACGTGGTGTATTTAAAAAAAAATTGTGCACGAGTGTCGTAATAAGAAAATACATATAGCGTGTGTTACAAAAGAAGCTGATGATGCATAACACTTGTTCATTCCTACCCACAACAAAATGAAAGATCAAATATTTGATCAGAAAGACTATTCTCTGTTTAGCAAGTTTGCAGACCAAAATTTTTTTGAACTTGCTTTTGCCAATAAATGTTACTGTCCCTTCTGTAGCTGGCTATGTAGCTTTCTTGATAGTGGAAAAATTGTCTTGTGTCTAGCTTCAAATAATGTAAATGCAGTGGCTGTTTTTAGAACATCCCAAAATAGATCTCATGTTTGCAAATTGGTATGATTGTTTATTTCTGTGAAGAGATCTCTGGCAGTAAAATTTCAAATTAGTCATTGAAATAGAGGTATTTATCTGTCAAATTATTTTGGCAATTTTGGAATATGCGAGCATCATATTCAATATTATGTAATTTATAGTTGTGTTTATGTTGTTTGCCTTAAGTATTGCTATGCAATATTAATATGGTAAGGCCAGAGTGTCTTGCCAACCCTAGAATATTAACACTTATTGGGGTTTCTAATAAAAATACATAAATTATGCTTCCATGTTTTTTTGTTCCTTAAATACTGGTATAATATCACCTTCATATTTTATTTTTATACTTCCTTTCCATTACTTATTAGAACACATTAAAAAAAATGTATTATAATGTGCATTCTTACTTATATTTTGTAGTTAAAAAAAAAAAAAAAACATTTTTTAACAAGTGAGTAACATGAGTTTTATAATGTGTTTTCTCACTGTTTAAATATTTTTGCAGATGCTAACTAACCATTGAAGAAATTTGAAAGAAATTGAGGCTGTAGTCAGCATTAGAAGATAATTTATTACTTATCAATATACATTACTGAATTAAATGTAAAATTCAATCTTCAATAAGTAGTTATGTAGTAATATCTTACATAAAATGTAGAATTGGTTTCTTAACATACGTAAAAGAAATGGAATTTCAAATGAAAATAATATTTTCATTTGCAAATTATTTTTCAAAATTCATGTTGTAGTACAAATTTTAAATGTGAAAATAAGTAACAATATACCAATTTTAGATATAAATGATAGTTTCAAATTATCTGCTGTTATTGGCCGAAAGGTATTGGCTGTGAGCTCAAAAACAGTGAAAACTACCATCAATAAAAAATAGGGATTGTACATAAAAAAATTCATAGTTTACAATTTATTTAAAGTTATATATGTAGGTAATTAATATTCCAGAGTTCAGATGTGTCTTGAATAGTTTAGATGTATCTTGAATAGTTATAAATTAAATTCATCAAGGTAAATGTTAAAGATTTAGGTATTAAATTGGTGAGATCAAAATGCACAAATATCATTCTAAATAATTAGCTTCTCAAAAATATTTCATAAATCAACATTTGCTTTAAATGTCCACCTTGCCATTTATTACAAACATAAATTTAGTGGAATTAAATATGTACTTTATTTTCGTGAACATTATCTAGGAAATGATGGTTAAATCAAGCATTTGAGAATATTGATTCTTTGAACAATAGAGAGTTTTGAATGTGGTATGATAGTGTATATCTGTTATCTCGGCTGTGAATAAACATGAGTTACTGTAATGTATTTTTTATTACCTTTGCTTTGTTTTTTGGGATACTGTATTTCATGTACACCTAGTTGGTTTCTTGAGGTCTAGATGTAGCTCTTAAGCCTTATTAAAGGAATGCAACATTGTAAAATTTCCACTAAAAATTATAATCAAAACATTAGAGTAAAAACTAAACTGGAATTTTGTTACTGGAAGTAAATAAGTAAGTACAGAGAATATATTATATTATGAGAATATATTACATTTCAAGATAAATATTATGTAAGGACATACACAAGGAGAAAATATTAAAACAAAGGTTTGGAGGAGGTGGTTTGGGTAGCAATTAAGGTCATTCTGTTTATAACACCACCTTAAGAGAATCAATTTTATTTTTGTGGTGACTGTTCAATATTGTAGAATGATACCAATTTGGTTTGGGAGTAAAACAAATTACCCTTATGCTATTCAGAGTAGCAATAGCAGAGCAATATTTTACACCTTCTGGTTCAAAAATCCTATGCCTTATGTCAAAGCAAACGTAATGAATGGTGATTTATAAAAATACCTTTGAGGCATGTTTTGTATTAAAAAATGATAAAAAGGTTTGCCAAAATGGTTAAAACAGTAAAACTGTATATAGTGAACTTCTTTATAACAAAACAAATATAAAAACCTTTATAACTATTTGCTAAGCCCCAGGCAAAACTCTATCCAACAAAGCATTTGCACCACCACGTAATAACATTTTTGAAGTGAAACTTCTTTGGGCACAATGGAAATAAAATTTCAAGGCTGATATTATGCAATTTTTTGGTAAGACATTGTTGTGAAACATTTGTGACGCGAAAAGTATGGAGAATATGTTGCGGACGGTGCAGAGAACTAGCAGGCCGTGGGCTCCACGTGGCGGCGTGCGGCTCAGGTTGAACCCCGCCATGCTGCAGGGATAGGCGGGTCGCGGCGGTAGGGACCCGCCTGCGCCTGACGCCACCTGACTTGGGCAGAGAGCAACACAACTGGGATTGGTGTTATTGTGCACTGTGCCACTGGCCATCTTCACAAGAAGAAGAAGTTGTTGTGTTAAGTATGTATAATTTTAATTACTTGTGCAAATCAGTTTTGTTAAACAGTGTTGTATTAGTATTGTATAAGCTGTGTAACTAAATATTTTTTTGCTGGTATAATGCTTTCTATGCTTTAGTTTGACAGGGTAATTATTTGTCACAAATTATTGATTTAACTTTATCATACATAATATTGTAAATATCCAACTAAGAATATGCTAGTTTAAAATAAATTTAAATAGGTACATCCCGTGCTTGGAATATTAATTATTTTTATTTTTAGTTTGTCATAATTTGGTTATAATGTAAAGAATTACCTTAATGTAGGTCAGTGCCGTTTATTTTTCGCATCACAGACTGGCGGACGTGTTGTCATTGTTTATTCGACGGCAGAACATTATCATTGCCAATGTCTGTGTAGTCTATTGGCAGAATGTGTTGCACTATAACTCAATGATAAGGTGATATTTGCAGAACTACAAAATCAGTCTATTAAATTAAATTTATTATAATCTATCCTAGCTTCGATATTTACTAAACAAATTATTTTTATGGTGTAAGTATTTCAACAATGAATAATATTTATTTATTAGTTAATATTGATTGATCAATAATTATTGATATCCTGAGCTGTTATTTCGAAGTGAGTAATAATTTTACTACCTAATTCAGGTTTATTCATTTATTTATATTTTTTTATCACATATATAACATATTCAATAAAGGTTAGGATTCAAAAATAACTGAAAAAGAAATGAAAGCCAAAAAACCCTATACTATGTTACAGTGGCGTAGCCAGGATTTGTGTATGGGGGGTGTTACTTAAGAAGCCTGCCCCCCCCCCCCCCCGTATTAAAGTGGGGGTCCGGAGTTCCTCCCCTGGGAAAATTAGGATTTTAAGGTGTAAAATAGTGCTATTTTAGTAGTTTTCGGTTCTTAAATTTAAATATTGTAATAGTAAAAATTTTATTAATTTTAATATGAAATTTGTTTGAGTGATGAATAAGAAATTAATTAAAGATTTGGTGCTAAGGGGGAGGGTTTGAACCCCTAACCCCCCCCCGGCTAGGAACCCTGCTATGTTAGAATATTGTCTTCTTTATCTCTCTCACACACTACCATTTTACCCCTTTGTGATATACTTAAGAGTCTAGGTTTGGATTGCCAAAGAAGTTTCACTTCAGTATGGAAAATACCACATCTGATTGAATGTATTAACTCATATGAGTAATACCAAAATATTATGATTGAATAAATTTTTGATTTGACCAACCATAACTGCAGGTGGTTGAAAAATCGAGGGTTGGAGGACAAAAAAAATCATAACTCCTTTCATAGCACTACATTGAATTCGTTCATATATTTTTTAAATCCTTTAATTGTTATCTAAAACTTTTGTCTGAAACAATGTTTTATAAGACAAACCATTGCTGCAAGGGTTTGAGTAAATGAGGTGTAGAATTTAAAAAAAAATTTGTAACTCCCTTAGTAGGTACACTATCAAGTCCGTTCAAATTGTTTGTAAATCTTATAATTTTTATCTAAAACTTTTGTCTGAGCAATTTTTGATGATACAAAACATTATTGCAAGGGGTTGAAAAAACCTGGGGAAGGAATGAGAAAATAAATAAAAATTTCTTATCCAGTACACTAACGAATCCATTCTTATTTTTGTTTAACTGTCTAAATATTGAATAAAAATTGTTAAAATAACATTTTGTTTACCTAGCCATTACTGCAAGGGGTGGAAATAACAAGGTTTGAAAGTAAAAAATAATCATTATGTTTTTTAATCTGTAGGTATACTATTATATCCATTACAATTTATTGTATGTATCAAAAACTTCTCTAAAAGTTTGACTGAAACAATTTTTGGTGAAACAAATTATTACTATAAAAACATGGGTTTAAAAAAAAAAAAAAATCCAAAACTATCTTAGTATTGAATTTGTTTGAATTTATTTTAAACCATCTTAATATTATCTTAAACCTTGATGCAAAACAAATTTTTATACAACCACATTATTAGTGCAAGGGATGAAAAATAATGTTTGAAGGACAAAATAATTAAATAATCACCTTAGTTGGCATATAAAATGAAATTCATTCTAAGCTATTTACTGCTGTGTTGTAAACTATTAAATGCAGGATACATTGAGTTAAAATATTCGTAATATTTTCGCTGCATGGAAATTGAGCAAATATTTAAAGGTACATTTTTTAAGTTCTGAAAATGTTCCAGAAATTTATAGAAATTTCCAAAATATTTCCATAATAAATAGGTACTTCGAAATCTACGTAGGTATGCCTGTAGGCTGTGCCAAAATGGATTTTTTTTTGTAAATATCTCTCGGTATACAGCATTTGGTAGGAGTAATGGAACGAAAGTTGATTGGAACAGAAATGAGTAAACATGGTGCTGTCATCTGTGGAAGTCTTGGAGATTTAGAAAAGATAGCATACCCGCTTGATTTATCCATATATAATGGTTTTGTGAACATCTAAGAATCTACACTGTGCATAGGTTTTAAAAAATAAAACTTAATATTAGAACAACTATCGTATAATACTTTATAATTTTTAGTCATAAAAAGAAATAATTATAACTGAAGAATTCGCATTACATACTTAGTTATCATTGAAATGTAGAGACAGCACAGCATTTGTCATACTGTAAATACACAATAAATTGTTAGCCTACATATATTTTACGCCATGAATAATAAAAAAATTTCATAATTTTAAATGTTGAATCAGCTTAATAAAGTTAAGGATTGTTTGTAGGAAGTATTTAGTAGAGACTGATTTCTGTCATTTAAGCATAAACAATTATACATACATTTACTCAGTGTTATGTGTTTTGAAATGTTTTCAGGTTTTTTTTTTTTTTAATGTATCTTTTGGACTGCAACTTTCAGTTTGAAAAAATACTTAAAATATAGCACAGCGTTCATATGCTTTAGAGAATCAAGAATATTTTAAATATATTTTTTGCATTTTTTTTTTCCAGCAAAATTTTTTTGGCTAGTAAATTATAGGTATCTTTAGAATTGTAATTATATCTTTTTATGACTATTCATGTTTTCAAAATGTATTCCAGTTTAGTTTTACTACTATTAAGTTCCTTTGGCACACCAATATTCATAATATATGCCCGGCTGTTCATGAAAGTTAGTATATATGAGTGCAAGTTGCCACATGTGGGTCCGACATCTTGACGACAACTTCGGCTCGTAGCTATAGCGTTTTCTGCATGCATGCGCATTGGACTTCGAAATTGTTAATTTTCCAATGTGTGATGCATGCTTATTTCATTGTGTTTTTGGTGCATACTAAAATTTTTCATATATGTATTTATCACACTGGGCATTATTTTAAATAATTTATTTTACATAAAATCTTTTGTTCAGAGTTTTGTAAGTATTATAAGTGTATTTGCAACATGAGTACACATGAATTTGCTCATTACAGCAGTTAGATGTTTACACATCTCTGGTTAGTGCTGAAAGACTGGCTCACATTTTTTTTCTTCTGTTGTAGATGAAAATTTCAAAGTATTAATAGGTATTAATTGTTAAAGTTGGAACGAAGAAATAAAAGGCTTTCTACAAACTTCTAACAACTGATTTATTTCAGACATCGTAACCACGTTGTAAAACATGCCGCCATTTTTTCACACACTGTTTACCTTTTCCTTTTTACGTAATTCTTCCTGGAGTAGAGCATTCTTCACATAATTTAAGTTAACATCTTCTGGATTCTTACTAAAAACAATGTCAATGGCACGAGTCACAGCGTCGTAGGTTTCCGGCATAGAAGAGAGTAGGAGAGTCATGACTTCAGCATCCGACACATTACCACCCGAGCTTTTAATCTCGTTTACCGTATTTTCAAATGTATTGATAAAGTCTTTCAAGCTTCCTGACTTAAACTGAAATGTTCTTAGTTTTCTCTGTAGATCGACTTGTCGGCTTATCCCTTTCTTGATGTAGGTGGAATCCAACGTATCCATTATTTCCTTGGCTGTGGATTTATCCATAACTGACTCCAACACATTGTCTGCCAAACACTGTGTAATGATATTCCTTGCCTTCACATCGTTCAACTTAAAGATGTCCAAATCTTTACCTTCTGCAGGTGGTTTCTGTGTGAGAACTTCTACTACACGGGATTGCTCCAGTACCAGCTTGATCCTGTGTTTCCAGAAGGTGTAGCCTGTCCCTTCAAACGGCTTTATGTTTCCAGTCTGTTGTAACGGCGTCGCCATTTTGACGATAACTTCTTGCAAGCCTCTTAGACACTGCGTTCCGTTTCTGATAGTTGTAGCTATTGTTTCTTAAGCCAATACTGGGCCCATAACCTGTTAAAGTTGGAACGAAGAAATAAAAGGGTATTAATATCATATATAAATATTCTCAAAACATTTTATAGCATCAATTATACAAATGCTGACATTTGCAATTAATGTATTAGTAAAATAGATCAGTCAAATACATAATAAACTTATTTCTTTATAACTGAAGTCTGTATGTATTTTTGTTATTTTTTTAAGTTAAATTCAAGACGGCTTTAAGAGAAATTTTTTTTTTCCACATATGATTTGCTGGTTGACATGATTCATAACATTTGGGAGTTCGGTAGATCTCTAATATGAATATATTAAAACAATGGATGTGAAATTTATTTTCTTGTAGAAACCCATTTTATAAAAATATAGTTCAGTTTTTGAGGTAGTCACACTCAAAAGTTTGACCTGTTGTGTCCAGGAATAGTGGAAAATATAATATTGTAAATTTATCAGCCTTGTTTTGATCAACCTCCTTATAAACATATTCTCTGTAGCATACACACAAAAGCACAAATTCAGTCAGTTCAGTTTTGCTATATAAAGATTTTACTGTAGCTAGGCACCTGAACTCTGCTGTCAAAGGCAAAGCAGTGTCTTTACATGAACTAGTGAATGGTAATTGGACATGTAGCATTGCAGGAACGTGCCCTCCTCAGCTTTTATAAGTTTTTTTTTTAAAGGAATTAGTGTTAAATGTTAAGTTATTCATGTGGATCAGCTGGTATTATGCCTTGCATTTTTTGAAAAAATAAAACATGAAAAATCACAAAGTTCTTTCTGATTGGCTAGTGCAAAATCATGATAATTTTACCTTCTCCCATGTGAGCAAACATTTGTTGATTTTTCCATCATAAGAGATGCATACCGGTGTTACGTTTTGTACTCGTTGCGGAGATAGTGGGTGCCACCACGTAAGTGGGCACGTGGACCCGACTAGAGACTCTTACTCAGGGCGTTACGTGGCCCGTGTGCGGCGAGATATTAGCCCTCCTGACTCCGGTGTCAACACCTGTTCCTATACCGAGCCCGCTCTCAGCGTCGGGCACGCTCATACATATTCGCAGTGGGCTCTTAGGGCGTCCCACACGCCGCTGACTGGAGTAAGGACCCACGTGGCCCCCAAACACAAAAACACGTGACTCGTTTTAAGTGGATTTATTAATACTTTACACGTCCTTCTACACTCCTCCCTTTACACGGTTGAAACGCCCGAGGCACGAATTGGTATAAGTTGAGGAGGCGGACCACACACGTGGCCGCCCCAAGCTTTTACGTAGAGAGAAGATGTTAAAAAACTCATGAGAGTATGAACACGAATTAATAAACAGACCCCACCGACCGAGAAAGGCCCAGAGGATGAAAAAGAAAGCGGTTTGGATTATTAAGTTTACAGAGCTACCTATCAGTGATACAATAGTGATGTCCTCGGGGTGTCTGCAGAGACGTCCTCTCTCGGCCGGCTGAAGGAGAAGACTGGGGCGAGACAAAGCTCGCGGCAGGAAACATGGCGTCCTTCGTGCCGAACACAATTATCGTTATCATTTGTAGGACTGCGTGCCCTGGGTTATTATAGTAAACAGGATAAACATTCTTAAAAATTACTTAACACTTACTGAATATTAAAAAGAATAATAAAAATTATAATTATTAATGGATATATTTAAACAGTGTCTGGCTTCGGTTTCCTTCGGTGTGCTTCGCGAATGTCTGGAAGCGTCCTTATAATTAAATACACAACTCTAAATAAAAGTACATAAAAACCCTCCGGCCAATCTGCCGTCACGTCGCACTCGTGAAATAAAAACAGTTTACAATGATATATTTAATTACATTTAGGGGTGCGGCGCACTTGCTCTACAGCGCCCTCTTGCCGGGCGACCAACTCACACACACACGCAAAGGGGCCGCAGGCCCGGACGATGTCAATACAGAACGCATTAGAACGTCTCGATAGCTGAAAAAAATGTCCACAAACTTGGTGCAGACTTCTTGCACATCTCTCTCTCTCGTCCTTTCCTATCCCAAAATCCTACACAATGTTCCAACAAATCCATTGTTATTTTTGTTTGACTGTGTAAATATTGAATAAAAATTGTTAAAATAAATTTTTGCTGGTAATATAGTGATCGCTTTCAAATAAACTGAAATGTAAAATACAGGCATAAAATCACTATTTAAGGTAAAATACTGAAAAAAATGCATTTACACAAATATTAACCTAGCAAACAATGTGAAAAATAGGGAAAATATAGTTAAGACTTTTAAAACTATAAATAACTGTTACAAAATACCCATATCAATAAAATACGAATACCAAACTAGGTCACGACAACCTTGAGACATATAATCTGCTGATATACTGCATTATGGGTAAATATATGATAGGAAAACTCTGCAAAACTGAGAATTGCAGGGGTCTGCAATGTTATTGTATTGTTCAACTTAAATTATGAAGATTTTCTTAGTAAACAGGTTGCTATGCTCCATAATAATGGTTAAAAGGCTAAAAAAAATGCAGTGAAAAGGCCCAAACCATGATTTTATTTCATGAAAAAGTCAAAGGGTGATGATTTTTGGTATGGTCTAAAATTTCTAGTAGCATTTAAATGTTTTATAGACTAAAAACTTGTTAATATAACAGCCAAAAAATGTTTTCTTTTTACTGTAATCTAAGATAAACAATTCCAATCACAAAATAAATCTTATATAAAGTGCAGTTACAAAATCAAAGAGCATCTCTTATTTTGCAGGATACTAGGAATTGGGTATAGGTATTTTCCAATATCCTCTTCCCTGTTAGGCAGTGATGATAGATGAAACTGTTGCATGGTGAAATTCAAATGTTTTAAATGTAAATATTCTCCCATCTGAAATGCTTGGAAATGCACTTTTGGGCCAATGCAACATTTTGGCTTTTGAAAAAAATCAGTAGGGCCTACTAGAAGAACTTGATTTCTATTCTCACAAATAATTAGGTTTAAATAATACTGTGACTTTGAAAAGTTGAAATTATTCTTGGCAGAAGGTAAACTTTTATGAGAAATCACTCAAGACTCTTAGAAAATTGGCTAATTTTTTGTTGTGTAACTTGATGCATTTTATAACAGCCTAGTCACTTTACCATCCCTGAGCAAAAATTATTTCCTGACATTTGCGATCGCCACCCCTGAAAAATGTTAGTCTGTATTAGTTCATTCTGTTAAGATGTAGGTACTGGATAAGTTGCAAATTTTGTATACCAGTTTGTAAATTTACTTTCCTTGTTGAATTTGTTTTATTTCTGTTAAATTATTGGTGGTAATGATTTTTTTTATGAAGCTAATTATCATCACACCTCAAATCTTTGTTTCAGTACAGAACAGTAATGTTTATACATTCTCAATGCGTGAGAAATAAGCTTTTTTTTGACTTAATGAATGGTATCTGTTTAACATTACAAAATTGAATATGACTGATAATATTGATAATTTTATGGTGTGTAATTTCTTCCATATTTTAGTAAAATTGATAACAGCACTGTAGTCACATGCTTATATACTAGTCTGCAATACTTCCATGTGCAGACTATGCACCTTACATACACCATTATTAAATAACATGTGTCAAGCACATACCTTTAATAAACAATTTGTATTTTTTTATAAGCACTAAATTTTTGAGAAATTAAAATATTCAGCACCTTTTAAAAGTGACCAGTGATAAAAATGGAGAAAATAAGTTAATGTAAGGGTTACTGCATACTTGTTCACTATTTAGTAGCTAGTAATATTAACAAAAAATAATTAATACCACACTTTGAATGAAAAGCAGGGAAATTGTCAAAAAAGGTTAAGTTTTTTTATTATCTCCAAATACAATTGCTCCTGCTGCTCTGATTGAATGTTAAACTTTGATCTCTCTAGTGTTTATACTGGTAAAAGTAAAAAGGAAATATAATTAAAAATATATAATATGTATGAGAGTAATAAAACAATGCAAAAACATTAGATTTTTGGTTAGTTATTAACTGTGTTAATTCTAACACATACATTTAGATGTATGTTTTACTGTTTTATAAATTGTATCATTCACCCGAACAACATTGTATCCAACAAAAAGTACATTTTACAGTAGAACAGAAAAACTGTTTAGTGCTTATAACTACTATTATTTTTGAATATAAATTGGATACATATGATACACTAATTATTATTAAACAATGGAATGGAAAGGTTTCAACAATTTGTGGTTAATTTACACCTGCTTTATTATCCAGTGATGGTCTAGACTTCACTTGAAGTGCCTCCCCTGAAAAATTGGAAATAAAAACTCTTTAAAACAAAGTGTTTAAACCACCCTGGAACTTAAATTTTGACAATGACTTTGCTTAAGAAATTTTGCTATTCTTTCTTGATAAATTATTAATGGGTAAGTTTTATATATAGATAACTGTCAAAATCAACAAAATCAATATAATCTTTGAATGTTTTTCTAATATAAAATAGTGGAAACTGCATAGAGATAAAAATTTATCGACCAGCATTTAAAATTACATAATAATAATAATAATAATAATAATAATAATAATAATAACTTAATACTTCCTTTTCCCATTAATGTAAATCATTTTTCACATAAAGCTAGACAAACAAGGAAAACATAAGGAAATGAAAATGGGTGGCGTGGGGCTGAAAAATCTGTTACGCACCATGGTGCAAAATATTATTCACTTAGTAAATTGTCATCGAAATTCCTCTTTTCAGCTGGAATGTACTGACATGTATCAAACAGATCTTGCTTTTCGGCACTCTTGATTGGTAAAGGTTTTTCTTATAGAACCAAAAAACTGAAATGTTCATAGGTGGCAATTTATGTTTCTGATGTCTCTTTAATTATTTGCAGGTAGGTACATTTCTGTAAAAAAACTTTCAGTGGCAAATTTAATAAAAAAATAAATATAATAAAAATTTATATAGTTTACAAACTCTGTAAAAACCTTTTTTGAAATATTGTTTGTCTATTGGAGGCTAATTTTTGTGATCAAGTTTATTAAATTGAGTACAATCTATACTATGCAACAACTACATACCTAAGCATATAATTGTGCCAATATTTTGACATATAAATGCCATGTAATCATTACATTGTTCCAGAAGTGTAAAAGGCTTAGGCCTACATAAGAATGTGTCCTAAATATTTTACATCAATAACTTAAATACTTTACAATTAAATTGATAAACCTTAAGCATTATATGAATCAGTATCACTTCTCCTTCATCAGTATCAGTTAGGTATACCTATTTACCTCAATGGGTGGTAGTTTAACATGGAAAGTTGGTTTTTTCCCCTTCATAATATGTAGGTATCCACTGTATCTCAATGCCTTTAGTTTGTTATGTATCCAATTAGCAAGATTAACTTTCCATCTTTTATCTTCATTTTTTTTATACTGTCTGTTAGTGACACAATAGACAGATTCATTGCATGCAGTTACAACAGTGTTCTACTAAACAGTAATTTCAAATGTTAATCATATTGCTAATTGTTATGTTCAGAAAGAACAAAGTTTTCCATTGAACGCAGGATTAATAGATACAACATTGTTATCACATCTTTACCCCACTTTAAAAAAAAAAATGTTGGTTATGACGACGACGTTCGTGTAAATAATTTAATTATAGTTTCCTCCCAATTAGTAATAATATCCCATTTTTTTAGAACAATGCCCTTGACAAATGCCAAACTAAACATTAGTCATAAAAAAGGTTTTAGGTATCTCTTTGTTGCACTGTGGGGTGGTTGTGATTATGCATATTTCATGTAAATAGTTTGAAAATTTTTTTGTAATGCATTAGGTGTTTGAAGCAAAGTTAGCATATGACATTTTATTAATGCATATTGTTTCATGACATTATATTTCTAAGTAAGTATTTTCAATTATGTTTAAATTGTTGCTTGTTACACATCATATTTATGTATTTAAAAAAAAAAAGTTTTTGTTGATGCATTATGTTGTTTAATTTATGTGCACTGCAAATTTTATTACAAAGTAAAATGATTCTAAGTAAAGAAATTCTTTAAAACTAACATTTTCAGTGTAATTGTCAAGTAGCTTGTGCTACTTGTATTGTTTCTGTAATGCCATATACTTTATTTCCTTTCATATTTTACTAACATTTCACAAGCAACATACTGTGGTTGCTTGTGTATTTATTGTTCATCACTTAAATAATGCAGCATATTCAGAAATTTAAAGCCAATAAAGATTTTTTTAATTTATGCTTATATCTTTATCAGTTTATTTTAATGTGAAATTTGGTAGCATACTGAAAAATATATTTGTTGTAACTTTCACTTTCAATGGGCCTGGAACTTTTACTTTTTACAAAAAAAATGAAAGTTACAGTGCAAGTAGTTATTCCTTTTATTAATGTATTCTTTCCACGAAGCTAATTATTTTCTTTAATTATTATAATTTCATATATTTTTTCGTTTGCTAATGAGTTTTGCTTTTTAAATTTGGTAACTGAAATTTCAATAGTGTTAGTAAATCAAGCCAACCCGTGATGGGTACTGAAGCACAATCATCATATCAAGTAAAGCAGTGAAGCTAATTGTTATTCCAATGCGCTTAGATAAATATGTATTCACGTTATTTGTCTGTTAAATGTTTTAGTGCCAGGAATCTTCAGAGTACTCTCTGCCACCTACTTGCTCAATTTCAGACTCGCCCAGAATTTATCACTGCATGGTTTTACACTGGCATCATCATTCGTCAAAATAAATTGTGTACCTATAAATTCTATATGATGTTCCTAAGCCAATATCACTTGTTATTTCTGGGTGGTGTGCTCCATGACCCACTGTTACATTGACTTTGTGTACAACAAAATTTAAGCTAGCCACAATAATTAATTTCACTTCATCACGAGTTCATCCCCCATACCTGTCAGTCTCTTTTCGATAAAAAAACTCCTTCCTTCTCAAGAGCTAAAAAATAATCCTCCACCAGGAACGTTACTAGAGGAGAGCAGATGGTTGATGCTTGTGCACTGGGCAGGGCTGGAACTAGGAGATTCGTTAGGGGGGGGGGCAAAGCTTAATTTGCCGCCCCCTCCTTACCAACATTATAAAATACCCTTTTTTGTTAGAAGTGGTGGTTGAAATGATACCATTCACTTATACATAATTGTGAACTTTTATTTATCAAGTACACTAATTGGAAAACTAATACAATTACATTTTTTACTACAATGAAGTAGACTGTTATCAAACTATTATTTATTGTTTGCACAGCAGTGAAAATTAATGTCTTACCAATAAGTTTATTAAGTACTAAAATTACATAAGGAACATGTGATTCTGAATTAAGTATAATATTGTATTGATAACCATACAAAGAAATTCAGTTCAAAATTTAATTTTTCGAGCATGATTAGCTGCAAAAGTGTTAATAATATCATCAAAATTCATCAAAGCAGCTCGTTTGTGTTCAATAGATATAATACTTAGATTTGTTAATCCCTGCTGGCCCATCGTGCTTCTCAAATAGCTTTTAATAAGTTTAAGTTTACTAAAACTTCTTTCACCTGACACAATTGTAACTGGAAGGGTGAGAAACAGTCTCAGAGCAGTAGTAATGTTAGGATGTGCCTCCTCCAGTTTATTTTTGTAGATAAGGCTCAACATTGTTGATGCTGTAGCATCTTTTAATTCATAGTCTACTGTTAATACATGGTGCTTAAAACTTTCAATTTCAAATACGAATTCTTCTTTGTTAAGATCGGCACTGTGTTTCCTAATTCTGCTGCTTTGTCTTTTAAATCTTCTACTTCAATTTTATGAATTTGAACACCACTAAAAAATCCAAACTTATTGTTAATGTTCTCCAAAGCCTTAAACCTGTTACTCAGTTCCATAATTAATCTGTCAATGACTTTCAACATTACTTCTGCCCTGCTAAGCACAGATGTGGTAACTGACAAAATTAACAAAAATGATATGATGATATTTTCTTACTAACAACGATACACTTAGACTATTACTAGTGTAAAATATTCTATTTGCAGTGTTTTTATTAAAGAAATCTATATAATAATATAGTCGTATCTACATTTTGAACATATTTTACTAAGCCAATTTCTTTGATCTGCAGTTTACTAATCGATTTTGTTGTATCTTCTGTATATACAATGTTTTGGCCAAAGAAGTTGTAGTTACCATACATAATATTCCCTAGCAATATGAAGATACAATAATTTGTCTTAGGAATGGTGGTCAACCTGACTGTTGTTTACAAAGAAACGAATAGTGAGTATTTGCACATTTGAAGTTTGTGCAATGGCCTAATAAACAGTTAAAATGCTATCTTCTTCTATTATAAAGAAATGCAAAGAAAAAAGTGCTTGTAGAAGCGAATTAATGTTAAACCTATGCGCAGAGATGAATAATGTGCCTGAAAAAGAAGAACGAGGTAAGTGTTTCAGTATTCTAAATCTTTTTTTGCTGTTTGTGCTTAGGACAAATTGTTGTGGTAATTGTTTATTTTTTGTGTGTAGTAGCTATACTCTCACCATGGGTTTTCATCATAATATATTTGTAATACATATAATATAACTAATATATGTTATCAATTATTCATTGAAGCACAGCATATTCAATTAGAATACAGTTTATTTAAGGCAGTTTCGAACATTTGTGTCACAAGAATATTGTAGAAAATGCTACCATAATTCATAAAATGTGTTTTATGTTTCTCTTTCAGAGAGCCAGGAATCACAAAAGCCTACAACTACAACTACTACAGATGTAAATTCTTTAAGAGTAGTACCAGTGCTTGAAAATGCTTCGTCAGAGGTGACCTTAATCCCTGCTTTTACAAAAAATGCAGGAATCAGAGATAATCAGGAGATAAATAAATCACCTGTGTTGACTGTGCATCATGATCATGATTACAGGTGAAAAATATTACAAAATTATTATGTCTCAGCCCATATTTGTGTATAGTACTCTGTTTCACATATCTTCATTACATGCAGACAGTTCTAGAAGTTTTAATTAATACAATATGTTACAATTAATACAAGTCATAATTTCTTGGAAATGAAACCACACTCCTGATTCACCATTAGTATAATAAATGGTAAATGTCCCTCAGGATTGTCAAATTTAAAATGAAGGTTTACGAAACAGGCAGTATTTGAGAATTAGTATGCTGGTTTAAATTCTTGTTGTATTATAGTCCTGCTATTAATATTCTATATTATTCATAAAGTGCTATAATCGAACCACTCATATTTTTATACCATTTAAATCTAGTTTTAATGAGAAAATTTTCTTACTCACCATAAAATGTATAATGTAAAATTATGGATTGTAATATTTACCCATTTTAAAGCTTAACATTTTACACTATTGCTAAAGTCAAGTAAATTTACAAATATGTGTGTTTATCATGTATCTGATAGAAGTTAATGTATTTGTTTCAGTTCACTTGAAAAGCCTGAAGCTCTTCTTGAAGATAAAATGGAAAGTGAAGAAATATTTGTTAAGGAATCTGTGGAAGACTGTCCGATTGAAACTAGTCGAGTAAATAGTGGAACTATGGCCAAATCGACTACATCACTTGTAATGTGTCCATCCATTTCCTCAAAAATTACCACAGATGTAGTAGAATATATTGTTGATGTAGATGGTAATTTACTACCAGTTCAAGAACCACTAAGAGAATCCACTTTATCTGTGACTGGTAATGAGGTTGAATCTGATCCACTAAGAGATAATGGGGTTCAAGTATACCCTGTAGGCCTACATGCTTACGGGAACAAAATTGTTCCAGTAGTAGTTAATGAGGAAGAATCTGTCCCAGTAAATGCTGATGACATTGAGATACATCTAGTAGATGATTTTGAACCTATTGCTACATGTAGCACATTGCAAACAACTGGAGAGTTAACCAAAACAGGTGAACTAAGGAAAAGAAGGAAATTTCTGCTTTCACCCAATGAAAGGGCCAGTGTTAAAATAAGTAGAATTAAAAGCCAACATTTTGTTAAAGAAGTCTGCAAGTGCAAAAAGAGATGTACCAGTGTTATATCCGAGGATCAAAGGATTAAAATTAATGAGCAATACTGGAACTTGTCTCGTAATGAGCAGAAATCTTTCATTATTGGGGGAACAAATAAGAAACCCGTGCAAAGAAAAACAGCAGGGTGCGCATCAAGGAGGACAGATACAGTTGAATACTTCCTGAAAGATGAACAAGGATATTCGAAGAAAGTGTGCAAAATATTTTTTCTTAGCACACTAGGCTACAGTAAAAACAATGACAGTATTATTCAATCAATGTGCAAACAGACAGGAATTTCTCCCAGAGTTGATGGCAGAAAAGGGAAAATTCCTCATAATAAGATTGACAAGACACTCATTCAAGAGCACATTAATTCATTTCAGCCATCCATATCCCACTACCACCGTGAACATGCACCAAACATATTGTACTTACCTAGTGACTTGACTATTACCAAAATGTACAATGATTTTGGTAAAAGTCACCCAAGATTTTCTTGTTCGTATGATCTTTACAGGGAGGAGGTAAATAAGATGAATATTTCCTTCGTAAAGTTAGGTCACGAGGAATGTGAATTCTGTGAACATTTCGAACAGCACCCTCACTCTCTCAATGAATCTGATCCCAGCTATAACGATTGTCAAGAATGGAAGCTCCATATTGATAGGGCAACTGCTGCGAGAGAGATGTATAATGAAGACAAAACCAAAGAGTTGCGTGAAGATGAAATCATCTACAGTGTAGACTTGCAGAAAGTCATCATGCTTCCAAGGTTGGACATGTTTAAAAATGTTGTTTTTTCACACCGTTTATCGGTGTACAATGAAACCTTCGCACCTGTTGGTTCAAAAAGCAAGTCAAATATTGTCCCCATTATTTGGCATGAAGCTATAAGAGGGAGGAAGAAAGAAGACATAGTGAGCGCTGTTTTCAAATTCCTATCATGTAGTGAGGCACGCGATGTGAAATGTGTTGTATTCTGGATGGACAATTGCTCATCGCAAAACAAGAACTGGACACTTTTTACATTTTTTGTATATATAGTGAACTCATGTCTGATTAGTGCTGATGCTATTGTGGTGAAGTATTTTGAGCCAGGCCACACATTCATGTCTGCTGACTCATTCCACCACAGTGTAGAAAAATCAATGAAAACGAACAAGCAGTCGAAAGTCTACGATTTCAGTGACTTTCAAGAAGCAGTAACAATGGCTTCAAAAAAAGTTAATGTTCTCACAATGCAACTCGAAGACTTTTGTCAGTGGAAAAGTTTTGTGTCCTTGAAAAAGGTCAAAAACAGTTCATCTGATAGGCCATATCTGAAAGATATTGTTACGATTGAAGCCAAAAGAGGAAGTCTACAACTTCTCTACAAAAAAGCCTATCGCGAAGAGTGGAATATGTTGGATTTTCTGCAAATTAAAATCACCAAATCCGGTAAAATTCCTGCGCCCAACAAACAAGAGCGACCGAGAGGAATCTCAGTTACGAGGAAAGGGTCTTTGCTTCAGTTGTTGAAGGGAAGGTCATCGGTTATTCCTGGAAACAGACTGGAATTCTGGCATTCACTTCCCCTTACCAGTAATGAAGGCCGAGACGATGTCAGCGATTGTGATGATTTTTAAGTGTAAACAAGGATGCTAATTTTTAATAATATGATTTCTTTAACTTTTTTCCAGCATGTGACTTGATTATCTTGTGAATTGCAAGTTTATGAAAACCTTGAGCAATTACTACAGTGTGTGACTTTATGCACAGGTTCAATGTTAATGTAATATTATAACTTGTGTTTAGATCAATATCTTGGATTTATAAGTGCCTTATTAGCCTTATTTTTTGTTTATGTAAACAATTTTTATTCTGTAATTAATTATATATTTATCCTGAACGATTTATTGTTGCAATTTCAAACAATTTGCTCATTAAAAACATAACCATGAGGTTTAATGCTTTCATAATCCTGCAAAATAAATTAAGCAGACCCTAACATACAATCTCACAACAAACAGATTATAAAAATATTTTGAGGTGAAATTACTTAACCAAAAACCAGTATCTACATTTTACTTAGCATTTAAGTGGTATCTACGCAGATACAATATTTTGGCTCAGTTATAAGTACTTACAATAAAGTGGCTTAGTAAATTCAAGCCTTGTCAAATATCCTGACAATGGTAACTGATTTCTATGTGGTTTGGTGTGATTTAATGTTATTTTAACCGACAAAAATGAATTCTAAACGAAAAAATACTTTATATGCAAACAATAACTTTAACATTCAAGATTATCACTAGGTACAGCTATCAGTTAAACATTAAAGCACTATTTCTCCATTTTTACTTCATAACAGATACCACAACTGTGCTTAGCAGGGCAGACTTGATGTAAGTTTTTTGGACATACGCCATTGCTAAGCACTTTTTCTGTAGAAGAAAACTAAAAAATAAAATAAATAAATAAGTAAAAATAACCAAAAGACAAAAAGCACAAAATAAGCAAAAAATTGCTGTTGTCAACAGAATATAAACACCACAAAATATTCCGTAACAGGAATATGGTCAACAAACAAAGAAAAACAAAGAAAAATGTACTAAGAGAACGAAAAAAAAATACAAATCATGACGACACAAAAATATTGAACCCAAAAAAAATTCTGCACAATGGTTGAAACGAGACAAAAACACGACAAAACAAAAACACGAAACAAACACAATAGTTTTCCAAAACAGAATAGAACGATAAAAACCCCACAAATGATGACAGCACAAAAATATTGAACCCAAAAAAAATTCAGCACTACAGTTGAAACGAGTCAATAACACGACAAAACGAAAAGACGAAACACACACAATAGTTTTTCCAAAACAGAAACAAGCAACTTTTCGGGAACTGCTCTCTGCTCCCGTCCTCAGGCAAGGACGCACATGGTACGAAAACACAGGAGCGACTAAGGGCGCGGTTACACGGGACCCTGAACTACTTCAGGTGAACATGTTTAAGTAAACACGTTTACAAACGAGAATGTGTACGGTTACACTGTAGTTGCGTTGCTGAAAAGTGTGTTTAGCTCTAATACCGATTGTCTACTGTCAACGAATGACTGTGTTGTTGATCTCTATTTTGTAATTGTATCCAGAAAACGCGTGATATTCTCACTTGTTTATACAGCATTATCAGCACAAATGGAATGTGTTTTATATTGCTCAATATTTTTTTTTACAAATCGGGAATTCAAACAACATGCACAGTAAAATTTTTAAACTTATTTATTATTATTTTTTGAGCGAGAGTACCTATCTCAGTTTTAAGAAAATTAGGATCAATTAATATATATATATATATATATATATATTAATTGATCCTAATTTTCTTAAAACTGAGATAGGTACTCTCGCTCAAAAAATAATAATAAATAAGTTTAAAAATTTTACTGTATATATATATATATATATATATATATATATATATATATATATATATACACACACACACACACACACATATATATATAATTATCTGTTGATTTTTTTTGTTGCATTCGGTAAAATATTACTCGAACTTGTGCCAGAAACACTTTCCAGCTTGAATTTCTGCATGAGACTGTTTATATTCTAAACAGCCAATCAGAGGCTAATGTAGAAGATATGTCGATCTGAACTACTTTGCCAACCTGTTTAAGTAAAATGGGAAATGGCCTCGAACGAAACATGTTCAGACTGTGTGTAACCGCACTCAACAGCTGAACATGTTCACCTGAAGTAGTTCAGACTCCCGTGTAACCGCGCCCTAAGTAGGGGATGGAAAAATGAGGTTATTTATCAGAGAAAGGGCTACATCTTGCTCAGCCACGTGATCACCCGCGCAACGGGTCTTTGAGATACCAGCTCTCATCGCAGTGGTTTTACTCACTCCAGACAACGAATTATGGTAATACTTGTTTCTTAGAGTGAAGTAACGCATTTGTAGTACGAATATATATATATATATATATATATATATATATATATATATATATATATATATATATATATATATATACAAATTATGCATAATCAAGTTAAATAGAATTTCTTAATTTCTTGGCTAACTTATTGGTTGCGATATGTACACTTTCAAAACTTTTTTAATGACTAGTTTCATTTTGTTTTAGTGAACCACTTTTCATATTTTTCCGCCCCCTAATATTAGCCGCCCGGGGCACATGCCCCCCATGCCCCCCCTTAGTTCCGGCCCTGGCACTGGGGGCTACTTTTTGAGGTGGTGGGGAGGTGCTAAACTGGCATTTATTTTTGCTTTCGATATGAACTTGACTATCTTAGTGTTAGAACACAAAAAAATGTTAGGGGGCAGATGTACTGAAATAGTTGTATTTTAAGATACGTACTTGTACATTGCCAAATATAAAAAAAAAATGGTATTTTTCACGTACTGTGCAAATTGCGATGTATTAAAAATTAAATGACTGTAAATAAATCTCTTTATATACCATTTGAAATTGTGGAATTAATGTGTAGTGACTTGTGTTTTCAAACTGATCTTTATTTGCTTCTCTTTTACATACCAACCTATGAACTACTCTCAACTCACAACATCTTTCCCTTTTACACTTAACACATTTCAGGCATTCAAGTCCCCACCACAACACTTTGTTTACACTTATTTGTTTAGTCTTCCCTATAATTACATGGCACTTTAATTTCTCTGCCTGACCTTGTGTATTTCGCAGCCTGTAGCTGCATTAGGTTTTGGAGTGTCTTTGATTTCCCACTGTCATCTGAAGGCTCTTGTGTGACACTTTTGAGTTGACCTTGTGTTTCTTTTTGTTTCTCACAGTTCTCACTGGCTGACTGTCCACAAGCTTCTTCTGAAAATCCTTTAAAGTCTGGTTCCAGGCTAGACTTCCTTGCGTGAACATCTGGTTTCAGATGCGACGTTCGCAAATGACTGGAAATCCTTCTAATCACACTACCATTTTCATCTCTTACCCAATATGAAGGAGGAGTCGATGCTGGCTGCAACACTTCTGCTGGTTGCCATTGCCCATCCTTGTGTAACAATACTCTATCCCTCGGGGAGAACTGAGGCTTTTCTTTTGCCTGGTGATATTGATACTGCTTGCTTTTGTCCTGTTTGGCAGTGAGTGCTCTGGCCACATTTTTATTGATCTTTGGGGCCAATAACTTCTGCTTCATAGGCAATTTCGTTCGAGTTCAGCGGCTCATCAATAGCTGGGCTGATGTTAATTCAAGACCGGAAACTGGTGTGTTCGGTGCTCCAGAAGCATGACTGGTAATTCCGCTCTTTGCTCCGAACATGTTTTAAGCATGTTCTTGGCCACTTGAACAGCTCTTTCTGCCTGACCATTTGACCTGGGATAAAGAGGGCTGGCTGTGACGATTTAAAAATCCCAGGATTGTGAAAACTGTTTGTATAAGTACGAATTGAATGGCATATTATCCGATATGACTACTTTTGGCACCCCATGTGTCGCAAAGTTTTCATTTGAAAGATCACATCACTTGCTCGTTTACTTGAGAGCATAAGGACTTCAATCCACTTAGAATAATAATCAACAGCCACCAAATAACTCTTACCACCATAGTCACAAATATCCACCCCAACTTTCGCAAATGGCAAATCAGGAATCTCATGAGGGATGAGGGGTTCTCGAGGACACTGGCTGCGTAATTTCTGACACAAAACACAACTATTCACCAGTCGTTCAATGTCGTTTGCCAGTATAGCACCTGCCGTGCTCGCGATTTGGTTCTTTCAATGCCCATGTGTCCTTCATGCAGTAATGACAACATAGCTTCACGAAATTTGGAAGGCACAACCACACGGTCACCAAGAAACAACAAACCCTTGTCTACATGCAAATCATGTCTTTGATTGAAAAACATCTGAGCATGTGTACTCACAATCTTTTTGTGCCCTGGCCACCCTTCTTTGCAATACACCACCACTTCACTCAACTCACAATCTTTTTGTGCCCTGGCCACCCTTCTTTGCAATACACCACCACTTCACTCAATACTGCATCATCAACCTTGGCACTTCTGAACTCTTCTTGTCTGGCTGGCGAAACTTGCAGTGTGTCAGCCACACCCACCAAATGAACCATTTCAGTTGACAATTCCTGATCTGTAGGGTCACACTCCGGCAAGTATGATCGTGACAACAAATCGGCCAAGTACATTAATTTTCCTGGGAGATATTCCACCTTCAACGAATACCGTAGCAACTGTATCTTCATTCGCTGCAGTCGCACAGAAAACACATCAGTTACCCTCTTCTGGAAAATAGGCACTAATGGTTTATGGTCTCTTTGCACGGTAACATCTCTGCCATACAGATAATGGTGAAATTTCTTCGCAGCATAAACTATGCTGAGCATTTATTTTTCCACTTGAGCATAGTTTTGCTCTGTTGGCGATAGGCTACGAGATGCAAAACTAACAGGTTTTTATCACACATCAAGCAACATCCTTTTGATGCATCACACTGAAGAGATATTTTCTTGGTGGGATCAAAAATTCCTAGCACTGGAGCTTTGGACACCAAATCTTTGACTTCCGACAACACTTGTGAGTGAACCGGTAACCACTGCCTCTCACTGATTTTCTTCAGTAATTCTCGAAGCGGTGCAGTGAGGGTGGCTAGATTCGGCAAGAACTTCCTTAAGTAACTCACAAATCCAAGGATTTTTTGTAGTTCTTCCTTATTTGTTGGTGTTTTGATGGCTTGTACTGCTTTAACTTGTTCAGGGTCTGCTTGTACACCCTGCCTCGAAAATACATGTCCAAAGTACTTGACCTCTTTTTTTTTAACTGAACTTTCTTTTCGTTAAACTTAGCATACAATTTTCTGGCTCTCTCTGCAACCACCTTCACTATTTCATCATGTTTTTGTTAATTCTCTGCCGAAATTAGCAGGTCATCAAAATAAATAACCACCCCAGGAATATCTCCAAAGTTTGTCTCATTCACTCTTTGAACAATTTCTGGAGCACATGACAAACCAAGGGGAAGTCTTAAAAACCGGTAACAGCCAAATGGAGTGCTGAATGTGCAATAATGATTCGACTCTTCATCAAGTGGTAACTGGTAAAACCCATCTTTTAAGTCTAGCACCGCGAATACAGATTTATTTTGTAATTTACTACTCATCTCTTCCAGGGTTGGAATCATGTGAAATTCTCTGCAAATAGCTTTGTTTAATGCTGTCGGATCCAAGAGTAATCTAAGTGTTTTGTCCCCCTTTTCCACCACTGTTAAGTTGCTCACCCACTCTGTAGGCTGATCAACTTTTGCTATTATTTCTAACACCTCTAGTGCTCTCAATTTTTCCTGCAGTCTATCCCTTAATGCTATAGGTACCCTTTTTGGAGGACTGGCTACTGGAGTCACAGAGCTGTTTACTTTTAACCGACAGATGGTTGGCACACACCCCATGCCTCTAAATATGTCCTCATAATTGGTCCTGAAGGTCTCTTCTGTAAGGTCAGTCTTATTGACCACATCCACACGAGTACGGGACACAAGTCCTAGGTGAGTGCACCCAGGTAACCCTAAAATAGGCAGTTTGCACTGCATGTTCTCAACAACAACAACAAAGTCTAAATTTTGGGGCTGTTCTGTGGTACCATTTGCCAAGCACCATAAATTGACGATCCCTAGTGGTCTCACCTTGGTTCCTCCAAACCCTTCCAGTGTCATGTCCACACTCTGTAGAGTACTTTTCTCGCCCACTGCTTGCATGACACTTTGAGGAATAATATTTACTTCAGATCCAGTGTCCAATTTAAAAGCTACACATTTGTTTTTCACTGTGATAACCTGAATCCACTCACGAGGAACATACTTAACAAAGTACTCCTCAAAGTCATTGTATGGTAACCTACCCTCCGACACATTTTGTCTACAAGCTACCGCAAAATGATTCAATTTATGGCACTTGTGGCATACTTTCCCAAATGCTGGACATTCCCTTCTCTAATGTATCCTTTTACAACTTCGACACTGAAATGTATCCTTATTAACACCATTGTCTCTCTCGCCCCTCTCAACTTATCTTGAAATCACTTCTGGTTGTTTACCACACCCAAAGCCTCTTTTACTCACTACTTGCTGTCTGAATGGTGTCACGAAAACCTTGTTTTGCACCATATCCGCTCGTTGTTTCCCGAGTTCAGCCACGCGACATTGTTCGATGGCTTTTGTTAGCGTAAGGTCTGGTTCTCTCAACAAATGCTGTTGAAGACTTTTATCATGTATACATAACACAATTCTGTCCCGCACTACACTGTCTTCTTGATCCTTGAACTCGCAGCTCTTTATTAGCTTCTTCAGATCTGTCAGAAACGAGTCAAACGACTCTCCATCCTCTTGACATCGGCTATGAAACTTAAATCGTTCCATCTCAATATTCTTCACAGGATCACAATACGAGAATGCCTGCAAAACTTTATCAAAATCCTTTTTGTCTTCTTCCAATAAGTCAAAAGTGTTTTATAATTCCACTGCCTCTTCGCCTATAACATTTAACAACATCGCTACTTTAACTTGAGGCTGCTTTGAGTCATAACCAGTAGCTAGCATGAAAATCTCTAAGCTTAGCTTAAACCTCCTAAAATTTTCGCAAAGATTGCCATCCAAAACCAATGGTGACGGCGGCTTGAATGACTCCATCTTCAGTTATTTGTTTATATATTTCATTTTATATCATTTCCGTACTTGATCCCACCGACTGCGCCATGTCGTGTTTTCATACTGATCTTTATTTGTTTCTCTTTTACATACCAACCTATGAACTACTCTCAACTCACAACAGTGACGATATGAGGTGTTGTCGGAAAAGATGTTTGTTTGGTTAGTTTGAATAAAAGGAGGCGCAAAGGGCCCCGGGTTTTATCTAGTCTAGTTGCATTCCTGCCTCCAATCACTAAACCTTCCACTCCAGTAGGTACTTGCTTCCCCGACGCAATAGCAGCTCCGGACTAAAACCTTCCCAGGCCAACTAGAGTTTTCATTACACTCCAGACTATACAATTCAAACACAATACTTACCTCATTGATAAATTTATTTTTCACTCATAATAGCAAAATGCAATTCAAATTACACACATTGAGACCTTGATATTTAATATATATATATTTTTTTTAACAGATATACAATTGAAGATAGATATTTGGTAGTGTATCTGTACCTTTCATTATAAAATTAAGTTGTTTGATAGCGCAAAAGAATTTTTTTATGCCACTCATTTATTTGCAAAGTCTTAAGGTAACAAAACCAATGCAATTATGGCAGTGGGCTCCAAATAATTTGGGACTGACTGTTTATCAATTAAATCTAATTTTGAAACTTGGTAAAAGTGGCTACCAAGAAACTTTGCAGTACAACTGTTTCTCAAACATTGTAATTAGGTTATGAGCTTATTGCTTCAACTAACATAAACTGTGGTGACTGCAGACAAGCAGTAAATGGTACACAAATGAATCAGTGACACAAGACAGTGATGAATTTACTGTGGGGACCAGGAATCTTGTTAGCTGTCAGAGCACAGTGAAGAGCAAAGTGAGTAAGAAGTTCAACAGGGGAAGAAAGGGAATAGTAGTAGAGCCCATGAGGCTAAATGGGAATTTGCTCGAGCGTCGTGGGGACCTCTTGGATTTTGAAGATTAGATGATAGGAAGAATAAACGGTTATATAATGTTTTCTTTTTCAGTGGTGGGGGAAGCGTCTACAGAATTTCCAAAATGACAATATGTAAAAATAAACCATCACATAAAAATACTTGAGTGTGTCAGATATTGATAGTTTAGGTGTGCCAACGTATCTGTTATCAAAAATATACTAATGTGTCGGCTTGCGTGGTGGGGGTAGCCATTGAGAAGGGTAGGAAAAAAATTCGAGCATGTCAGATATTCAGAAGGGATGTTACATAAACCATAAAAATGCTCCCATTAAAAAGACATGATTCGGAAGTGATGCAAGCTCGTAGCGAATTAAAAAAAATGTGAAGGAAAAAAAAATTGCTATATTGAAATACTCGAGTGTGTCAGATTTTTATACAGACAGTTCTGCCATCGTCCGGGTTCTCGTGTTCGAGACCGGGCATGTATCCTAGCGGGAAATTGACTCTGATTGAAATGACATTCCGGGAGGGCGCCAGGCTAGCTCTGCGTCTAACCAAATTTGGATTCTGTGGGTGCGTTGCCCCTGCGTGGCCCGCTAGGACCATCGGCGGCGTTTGCGGTTGGAGTGATCCCTGGCTGTTAACACGTCACAGGCCCTGTGCAGCATAACATGCTGATTCCTAGCTGGGGTAGGGAGACTCAACACAATAACATACACGGATTCGAACTTTATACTGTCGGTGACACGTCGCACACGGAGTGTGTGGAGTTGACATTTAATTGGCTCAACAGTTACAATTACAGTTTACACTTACACGACATACATTGAATTACCCTACGAAATTACATTGAATTAACACTGAGTGCTCTGACGCACTGTCACTAATTTAAGCCCTCACGCCAGTCGAGGTTAAGGGGGAGGTTGATTGGAGACAGCCAATCCCGAAAATTGCTAGTGTGGCGGCACCCAGGTCCACCTGTGTGGACCGCGGTCCGCAGTTAAATTAGATGCAAGTTCTATGTGTAGCTGTTGTCGGTGCCTGTGCACTCGACATTTAACAAAAAGTCACTTGCAGCGGGAGTCGGCCCATGCCGTATGGTGAACTGCCCCGTGTAATGTCTAGTGCGGGGAGTTTATAGTTAAGCGGCTGGGTTAGGCCCTACACCGTAAAAAGACCGGGGATGCACGTGGAGTTTACGCCACGAGAAAAGATTTGGTTTAAATGACTATAGTAACAGCAATAATGTTCAGTGGAGACAAAGAGTGATGACTCCCCATGGAAAGCACGTCCGCCCCGGTCCGCGAGTCGCTCGGTACTGGCATTTGCCCTTGGCGCAAGGGAAGGTCTCAGCATTCTCTCGCGCCAAAGTTTCTAAAGTTCCGTTATTCGGAAATTATTTTAATAACAAGAAGCTGAGATTGGCTCTAAATTCGTACATTAATTATTAATGATTAATCTAATTGGCAGATACTCTTTAAGAATTATGGTTAACAAATTTACATAATTTAAGTTTAAATAATAAGTGTCACACCAGAGACTGTTCGTCACTTGTTGACTGCTCCAGTGGCTAGTTACACATAAAAAACAGGGAGGTAATATTGCGTTAACACAACACTAATTAATTCAGGCTGAAGGCTGCAAAGGGGGCACTCAGAAACTTGTTAATGTAAGTTCACACGTGAGTGACTCGGGCACACCTGCGTAACTTTTTCCTTAGGCGGGGTTTTTAATTACTATTGTGATTATTATTATTAAATTATGTTTGATTATTCGTGAACAGGGGTCATGGTGATTAATTAATTAGACACAGCCCTTGATTCTACCTTGGCATTGAAGGCTCGCCTGACTCGGGTGGGCCATGGCTAGGGGTGCGTTCCGTTAGCGGGGTCGGATAATGGCGGTTGCAGGTCGGGCTTTGGGGTGGCCTTCGGCTAGACGATGTCAGTTCAGCTCGATGTCCCAGTCGTGCTATCCTAAAATATGACGATTATTTGGAGGGTAATTCTTAATCTGACGGCTAGAAATGTTTTTTTATGAATTTTTTTTTTTTTTTCTTTTCATTAATCATGAAATGTGACAAATAAAAGCACGAAAAATTAAGTAGATATTTAGAAATATAATTTATTCAGAAAATGTTTTAATAAAATATAACTGTTGATAAAAATATATATTTTTTAATCTTCATCGTAATCCGAGGAATTATATCGTTGTACTGAAAATCTATTGATTCAATTGGGTCGTCGATACTAACTGCGGTTTCCATATTTGTAACAAGAAATCGTTATAACACTTAACAATATTTCATTTGTTCCATGAAGAGCGTGTAATTAAAGTTTATGAAAGAAATATACCTAAATCAGAAGTATCTCCTAAAATAACTGGTGTTATGACAACACCTTCACAGGCTTCTGGTAGGTGATTACCAACGAACCAGGTGAGAGAAAGTCAGAGATAGGGAAAAGGTGAAAGTTAAATAGAGGTGTGAAGTGGGGAATATTTACCCCAGCTGCACGCACTAAATTTTTGGACGATTTTTGTTACTTCGGCTTGTGGAAATCGGCAGATTATATTTTTCCTGTTATTTTTGCACTATTACCTTCAAAATAAAAATAAAACTAACAATGTTCGAGAATGTCAAGACGATTTGATGACTTTTTTTTTTTTTTTTTGCAAATTGTTACACTTCCTTACGTTACGCTCAAATCGTCAGATTATTGAAATTGAAATGGGTACTTTTCAGCTAGTAATTAACCCACCTTACCTTAATCTGACGCGCTTGAGTATTTCTGACGATCGATTTTTTAAAAATATTCTGATGGGTTACCCTAAACGCACCTTCCTATATAAAGTGTTTTATATGGTGGAGGTACTCAACAAAATGCCAGGTATCATCCCTTATGTTCATGTAAAACACAAAATCCCCTATTGGGCTCCAGTTTCAATGGTATACATGAGTAGGAGGTGCGAGCTGGTTCTGGGACAGTGTAAATATTGATTATGCAATGATGATAGCCCCCAGCAGTCATCGTCTGCTGGAGGCCATTTTGTTGATGTCCGCCATCTTGGTTCCACCTTTCGCTCTCAGAGCACGCCACCGTCGCTCCGAAAGCAGTAGTAGTGTACAAAAAAGCCGGGTGGCTGGGATTTGAGCTGGGGAATATTAGCACGTTGTGGTTAGAAAGCAGCAGCCTTAGCCACAAGATCACAAGACCAGTTGAGAGATAGAGAAATAAATAATGAATATAAGCTTAAATTTTCAACAAAAAAAACCCACTCCGAGTATGCTTAAAACAAATGCCACCATACTGATATATTTAAATTTTAAAACAGTATAGTACTAGCTATGTTTAAATTTCAAGACTGCTTGGAGGGAGCATCACAGAGTACTAGTTATGTTTAAAATAAATGCCACCATACTGCTATGTTTAAATACAACTCTCAGGGAGCACCACCATCAACAATGCCAACACATGTCAGTAGAGCGCACCACCATTTTTAATGCCAACACATGCCACCAGAGCGCACCACCATCTTTAATGCCAAAACATGCCACCAGAGCACTGCCATATTTAATTCCAACAATCAGCACCAGAGCACTCCACAGAGGTGAGCACCACAGAGTGCGCCATCTAGGTGTCGTCTACTGAGACTTCACGCATACAGTATGCAACAATAATTACCCACATCATATTTTATATAATACTAATTCATAAAAATAGTACTAGCCATCTCACAGTATATCAAGTAAAATATTAAATAAGCATATGTGCAGTAAACATATTTTAAAATAAGCGTTATACAAACACTGTGTAGGAAAGTCTCCGAGCCGAAAGCCTGCTTGTGTGCCGCGACCAGCGCTATTAAAGGGTTGTTTACCTGCGGGGTGGCAGGGAAAGTGTTTACCACAGCGAGCGCAAAGTCGGGCCATCGCCTACCACAGCCGCTGTCAGAGTTAACCCAGGCCACTGTGTATAGTAAATTAGCAAGCATAAGGAACATACAGAGTGGAAAAAGAAATAATATAGACAACATAAGGGTAAAAGAATGTTAGATTATTTATTATTATCCCTTAGGAAAGGGGGAAGCAACTGGTAACCCATATCTCGCAGGATGAGGGATTGGCCCCAGGGAGGGGAGCCCCGCCCCCATCTCCGCCCCCTCAGGTAGACTCATGGAGGAGAAGAGCACATGAGGCATCCACTCTTCCGCAAAGAAGGCCGTCGCCCCTATCTCGGGAATGAATACCTCCATCGTGTTGGGGGAGACCTGCAGAACATTACATAATTCAAACAAATGCAGTGTCGCTAGAACACAAAACAGGATAGCACATAAAGAAAATCTAGCCTGAAAATATTCTAGCATGAGAGAATAAATTATGTTAACTCAATTTAGCTCTTTTGTAAAAAGCAAGTTAGCCTGAAAATAAATTGCGTTAACTCAACTTAGCATTTTCAAAATTAAATCTAGCCTGAAAATAAAAATATGTAAAAGCAATCTAGCCTGAGAAAAAGCAATATAGCCTGAACAATTACTCTAGTCAGAAAGAATAAAATGAATGTTATACCAAGCTAGCCTGAATAAATGAAACAAGCCTGAGTATGAAAACATTTTAAAATCAATCTATCCTGAGAAAAAGGTATCTAACCTGAACAAATATACAGAGTTCGGGAAAAACATTAATTTAAACATACCAATATGTTATTCTCCACATGCAGTGGTGCAGGTCGGAACTCGGCCGAGGGGTGGGAGTACCAGAGAGCACTAGAGTTTTCCTACAACCACCCTTCGGGAGCTAGTCAGGGAGGTAGCACGCAGAGAAGCAATGCTGAAAGTAACAATGGGGACAGGTTAATCATGGTCCGGGGAAAGGGGTAGGTCTTTGTGTCCCCAAGGCAGAGTGCCGATACCATCTTCAGAAAGCCAACGATTATCATCTCCTGAAGACAATGCTACCTTGGTAACACACTTCGTAAACACAGTTTGCCTTGCGATCGGAAATGGTATTGGGTCGCGAGAACCTGTGAATTTCGAAGCAAGCAATCCAGGTATTGAGGAAACACAAGTGAACGCAGTATGTTGGACTTGACACCCTTTGCCTTATGCGTAGAAGAGCCATCCTTCATCTTAAACGCGTAAAACTTCGGGCGAAGACCCACAAACTCCGTGATGATCTTGCCAGCTGCCTCATCCTTCGTCACCCCTGTTACACCCTTGTTGACTAAGGGTAACTGTTCCTCATTACCTGGCGCATAATTGTAAGTGTCAAAATGTGAAGCTTAATCGGGATGAATCAAATAATAAATGTTGTCACACACAACATGGTAAATTAAAGAATCCATATCCTAATACAAGAGATGCAGAGACTGTGGAGGGAATTTCTTTTGCATATAATTATAATGAAAATCATATAAAACCAATTTCGACAAATATAAAAGGGCGACACTCGTGTACAAAGGTTTATCAAAGGTAATCGACCCTTTCTGCAACTCTATGAGAATCGAATTGTGATCGATGATTTTCCGAGCCTTGAATGTCGGATGACCAATCAGCTCAGCCGCCCCATAAAAAAGTCATACCGCGAAGCAATGCGTATATCTCTATATTTATATGTATTCTTCAAACTTTAACCATACAAGCTGTTGGAAAGTAATTTAAAAAATGATTTTTCGAAGGGGTTCGCAGCCTGGGTGCGACACTCAGCATTGAAGGCTATATATTCCCTCATCCAGGCCGCCTGTTCAAACAGGAACACACGGTAAACATGGACAATGACCGCCCTATACTGAAAGTAGAGCTGCAGTGTTTAAGCATGGGCAACATATTTATTTCATGGTGTGAGATTTAAAAGTAATTTACTCATATGCACATTTGGCGGTATGCCATTCATAGGGGCCAGAGGCAGATCTGATAGGCGATCACGACAATCATCGGGAAAGGTAAAATCCACTTCCACAAAATATGATGTATCACCATCGATGTCAATGGTGCTGAAATCCTAACTCACATACTTATCCCTGGGAACCCATTGGAAATTATCAATAGGAAGCTTATCCAACATTGGGTGAGCATACAGAGCATTTACATCGAAATAGCATATGTAAGAAGACGGAAGGCTAGGGTCATGATTGGACGTGCAAACATGATTGGCTTTCGCATGATGTCGACTTATTTGGTTATACCTCCACGAACGGAAGACTATAGGAAGAGGTATTATCTTATATCCGGGTCAGTTACAAGCTCAAGATGTGCACCGGTTTGAATTAACAGTGCATCCCATGCGAGCGAGGGTGTGGTATTGTAATGAGCAGTATCAAGTGAATAATACTGTAAGCAAACGGAACTAATTGACACGAATATTTTGGCCAGAAAACAAGTATCCACCATAAGATAACTAAGTGCTTACTCTTGCAATGTGGCACAATGGAAGATGTCCCAGGCCCTTTGAGCATGGGTATAGTCCAGATCACTCACGTCCATGCCACTCATTACATTATGGAATGCTTCCTTGGCAGGTAGCGAGGCCCTCTGCAATTGTTCACTAGATTTAAAACAATCATAGGGAAACACACCTTTACGCATAGCTAACTGAAACTGTGCATCATCGGGAAACATTGAATGGGTCTATTTCAACTGATCTGGCATTAGATTTCCTTCGAGAGTTTTCAGAGAGGAATTTAAAAAGTTAAGAGAATCAATAAATCTAAGACACGGTGCGCACGCCTCCTTGCACATTATCAGAGATAGATATGTATTTGGTAATACACTTGTAACTATCAAGAGTTATGCCTTATACCTTGACCTCGCCGGTGTTCTCCACAACAAAGGAGCCATCCAGCTGTGCAATCCATCGCGAAACTAAGTGCTTCATTAGAAAGTGGGCTTCATAATTTTGCAAATTATGAAAAACCATGACAAGTTGTTTCTTTTGTATTCTGAAAGCCAGGTTGCATTTTGAATGGGCATAGCCATGTATTTGGCCAGTCAAATGGCAGTGATTGAGCACCATCTGCCCAGCCAATACCTTCTTACATATATGGCAATGTGTTTGACTCGCAAGCCTTGTAGAGATGGCCGGAGTCGGTGTCTTAACAGCAATGGTCTTTAAATAAATACCAAAAACCCACTTTGTTATTGAAACTAATTCTGCGACCATTTCAGCAATACAATTATCACCCTAGAATTGCACATACTTGGTCAAAGAGATATTTTAAACACACACTAACAAAATGCTACATGTGTATGGCACATGTTCATTTACCCAAGTGGTATTAAATTACTCATCACCAGGCAAACAGGTGGAGAAAAGCTTAAGGTATGACTCAGTGTCACAGTTTGTAATAAAGCCGAGGCGATCCTGTTTTGCAATGTTTGTAAACTGTAAATACTTGCACTCCTTTGTAGAGAAACAGGAACACACTGCTTTATGCTGGCTGCAGAGAACAGTGTGTGAAGTTAACCTGTCTTCACTTGTGAAGTATTGAAGTTCGCAAATCCATTTCATACAATTAGACTTTGACAATTGTTGATAATAATAATCTGGACAGACTCTTAATTGTTACAAAGTGTAGGTGCTCTGTCCCTTTACTAGAACGAATCACTAAAATGTTTACATGCCTCACTCTTCACTTTGAGGATACGCGAAGAGGCTGGATAAAGGATTCAGATTTGCCACTAAAACATTCATCAACAATATTCCCCTTACGATCTACGCATGCATAAACATTAATGGAAATACTATTGTACCTTTCGAATGTTTTAATCTGATGGAGAGTGGACGGGACAGTCAAGTCAGATGTATTAAAAGTCACAAGTGGATCCGGATACAAACTGGCTCGGCTAATGTTACCTTCTGTATTCATCAAACCTGCCATAATGGCACACAGAAAGCAATGCTGCTCGGGACAATCAATATTGACACAAGGTTTCCTATTGGACAAAAACCCCGGCAATTTTGTGTGCGGAATGCCAACCGTGAAAGCTCTATAGCTTGAAACATGTACATCCATGTTAATCAATCACTGCCACGAGCAGTGAAATTGCTAACGTTCCTATTAATTTCTGTAATGAATACTGAATCATAGATTTCCTCTACCTCATCAAAGACCAGTTCCGCAACTGAGTGGGTTATTAAATGAAATGTTTCACTCTCGCCTCCCTCCACAGTTTTCTTAACAAATGAAGCCGAGAGTGAAATGTAGACTTTAAAAGGGCAAATGAGGTCGGAAGTTATGGCCAGAAAGGGAACCCTACATCTCTGTAGAAACCGGTCCAAATCAGGATCAAGAGACGCAATATCATTACCGTTCTGAAAGTCCACTATCAGGTTAGCAAAAGCAGTGTCCAAAGTAACACCATGCAGGGAAGGCAAGTCGTCAGCTTCAGTTTCATGTGGCTTCACCCCAGATGCCCGCACGCTATCGCGAGTGTCCGATGTGAAGGCCTCACTAGGACAGGGTCGCTTCACCTCAGGGGGAGTAGACATGGTGAGTAGGGGAGAGACGTGAAGTTATATTCATCGAATAATTAGCGATCTGGAAACATAAAAAATAACACAATTTCGTGTAAACAGTAAAGGAAATGGTCTTGTGTATACTGAGTGAAGCCCAAGATAGGTTCAACCCACAACATGCTACCTCGCGTACGCTGAAAGCGCGACTGACTGCATAAAATTTCCCCCTCCACTTTCCACCCACCATGCCGTGTTGTCGTGTAAACAGGCCTTGCCCCTCCCACATCCATAAGTCGGGGAGGGGAGCCAACCATTATCGCCCCGTGTAGAGACCTCTCTCCATGGGATGTGATAAATACTAGCGTGTAAAAAAGCAGTTATGTTGATGTGTAATAGAAGTTATGTTGGTGTGTAAAAAATAGTGTGTAAACAGTGGTGTCACGTCAGGGCAAGCAAGGCAAGCAGTGCTTGCCCAGGCAGTTTCCAGACATTGTATTTTTTAAATAAATATTTTATTCAGAATAGTATTTTACTTTGGCTCGTGCAGTTAGGTGTATGTATTTTTTTACACTATCTTCTTGGGACCCAATACTGTGCGCTATAAGAAAATAACTCGTTGACACACAAAACATGCTGTTTTAGAAGCGTTGCTAGGTTTAGAAGCGCTGGTAGGACCGCTTTCAGCAGGAAGGCTGCCGCAGTAGTTTCCTTTCGGAAGGGGGGTGGCATAGTACAAAGGTTCGAGGAGGGGATTGGCTGTAAAAATACGTGGTAGAAGCTACGAAGGTAACGCTTTCTTGCCGAACTGAAGCTAACATGGCCGAAACAGACGGTGTAATTTTCCACCGACTGCTTCCACTATGTCCGCTACAGTACGGCACGGCAGGTGGCGAGGTGGCGTTTCAGGAATGGAATGATTGAAGTGCCACTTTATTGGTACACATACCAGTTAACAGAGTTTCTGATCACATATGAAGATAATTTCTTTTGTGTTGGTACAAAAAATACAAACAATTAATTTTTACTATTCAGTACATTTTTATGAGGTTGTTCTCTTTATTTTAAGTACTTACTTTGTGATGTGTTGTCTGTTTATATATTATGTGCCAGTTATCGATGATACTACACTCCCACTTACTATATACATAATGTAGAGTAGGTATTTTACTATCAGAAAAATGTAAGTCAAACATTATTATTTTTAAAAATAATTTATATTTTAAACAAAAAATATGTCAGTTTTTCTACCTGTGGAATAGTCAAAGTTCAGTTAAGAAAACAACTTAAATAGCACCCTTTTGTACCTTGAAATCCATATTTTCCCGGGAGAGGGCCGGAACCCCCCCCCCCCCCGGTCATGTTTTGGGGTGAACGGAGTTGTTGCTTCCCCTCATGTAATCCTCACGCCTCGCCACTGTGTGTAAAACAATTACAAGTAGAGACTTACCTCTTGTAGCATGCACGGACATCAAATGCATCCATCCTCAACCTGCTGGCGGTATTTAAGCAACACTAGTGGGGTCAGTCCGGGTCGGCCACACATTCACTATACATCTGTAAACATGTACGTGACCATCACAGAAGACGTGCGTTAACTTTTGTCTTAAGAACAACCTTAACATCAATTATATATTTTGTGTGAACACATTAGTTCCTAAAGCTTGGAAAACATTACACTTTTATTTGTCTTATGCGGTTTTTAGGGGTAAAGTAAAGACGTCAACCAAGGCTGCGCTCTCCCTTGAGCCCGATGTGTCTCCTGTTCCACCAGCGCCACCACCCTCCCACCCTCACCCTCTGTTTGAAACACCCGCCACGGTGACGTGTGCATGCATGTGTGAGTGAGCCGCAGGAGGAATTAGGGACAGTGCGACGGCCCAGAGACGTAAAATAGTAATTAATTATTAAGTAAAGAAATAAAGGGCTATGTATTATGTGTTTTTATAATTTCGCCCACTGTTTAGTCTTAAGCCACAGGAAGGACGGCGCAGTGCCACACGTGGCCGCTAAAGGAACTACCGACGAATATTCTTTAGACAATAATTAATTAAGTATACTGTTATGAAATTAGATGGCAATCTCAGAAATTGTCATTTAATTATTACTATTTTTTAAAAGGGTAAACTATGTTAGTATTTAGATTAATTATAAGTTAACAAGCTAACGGGAACTCGAGTGTTGGGAGACGCCATGATACCCAGTTGACGAGGCAGTCTTGTTCTTCCGCCACCCAGAGTGGGATGCTCTCACACCTCACCGACTTCATTGTTTGGTAATATCTGATCTGTTAGCATCCGTTTTGCATATATTAATATAAATCGCTTTCTTTCTGTCTTCGAGGCCTACTCTGTGTGGTAGACTGTTTCAATATTAATTTAAGCTCCACGAGCATTTTAAATTTAACTTCATTGCGTTTCTTTGGTCAGGCCACGGGGTGACCTGGCCCACCTCCTAAACAGATTGTTTGCCGTTGGCTTTTTATCCGCTTCGTATGAACAATGTAGAGACGAAGAATGTTAATAAATATCAGGTGTGAATCTCAAGTGTATGTTATTTCGGTCATTTTTGCCCCGGTGTAGTCACCTGGTGTGTGGGACACCTAGAGCCCACTTAGGTAAAGATTAGGGCATTACATGAGTGTACCAGCATGCCCGCCACTGAGAGCGGGTGTTAGGGGCCAGCGAAGTATTGTTAGGGTTGTGTCTCGTCGCACTTGGGCGACGTCACGGCCCGAGAAAGGTGTCTCGCCAGGTCCGTGTGCCCAAATATCATGTGATGGCGCCCAAACTCAGTATCCGCCACCTTAGACAACCCTGTGTGATAGTAAATGGCACCCAAAAGCGTGGGGCGAGAGACAACGCGAAACGACACAGAAACCTGGGGCGCGTGAGTTGTGTGGTTTCGCGCCGGAGCGCAGTGGAGCGGCTGACCGGTAACGCAAATTCCACCAGGCCACGTGGCCACGGAATGTGCGTAAACAACAGGTGCGAACAGTAAGCAGTGATGAGCAGAAGTGACTTTCATACCACAGGTACTAACATCTCCTAGCATGGTGTCAGTCAAGGTAGAGAACTTATTTAACCTAAGTGACTTGTACTGTATTGAGTGCGCACGCCTGAGACATGTGGGTGGCCTGAGGGGGGCCATGTGGTCCGACACGTGCGTATGCTTAGAGCCGCAGAACCCGCCGGTGGATGGAGGGGTGCATAAGTCAGGAATGACCGCGGTAGAATTCCTCAAGGGCATCGTCGAAGGATGTAGTGGACAGCACGTGAGGGCGGGCGGTGCCGGAAAAACTGAGCATGGTAACACCTACAATGCTCGAATGAGGCGGAGGTGGAGTCGTACAAGGGCGGATGGGTTATGTGCAAATTGTGCCACGAAGTACAGAGCTCGCACCACAGGGTCACAGCTCACGTGTGCGACAGCAATGACCACAGGGTTCTCATACCACATGGGGTGGCGACCCTGGTCGGGCCGGTCGACCTGCCGGAGTTCGCGGGAAAAAACTGTAATGACCCGGGGAAGTTTGTTCGAGTGTGCGAGGACCGGCTAAGGCATTACGGGGTCCCGGAGGCCGAGTGGGCGGAGCGCGTGGGGCACGTCCTGAAGGGGGATGCCAAGACCTGGTGGGTGCTCATCTGCGAGTTTGATATAGAATGGACGGAGTTTGTACGAAGGTTCTGGGCACGCTTTGCCGACATCCGCGCCGAGATGAAGGTGTGTGCTGAGCTGTACTGCTCGGAGCAAGGAGCCGCGGAGTCCGCGGAGGCTTTCGTGATCCGCAAAGCATGTCTTTATCGACGCTTGTATCCGACAGGCAACCCCGACGAGATCTTTGCACATGTGGTCGAGGCCATGCGACCTGAGCTGCGCCCGTACTTGCGCCAGGCGACCCAGAGGCCCCTAGAGGAGTTTATCCGTCACGCAGACGCCGTGGAGCGGGACTTGAAGGCGACCAGAACATCTCGAACGAGCCCAACGAGCAAACGCCGCCAACCGGAGCACGAAACCCCCATAGCAGCTGGTGCACTGGTGGCGTACAGGCCGCTGAACAACAGCGTCAGGACCACCGGCAACACCCAGGGTGAGAACAGGGCCACGCTGGCCTGGCGCGACCAGACCATCGGAGAAGGGCAACCACCCAGATGCCAGACATGCCCGGGGCCGGTGTACCACTGGCACAAGAACTGCCCGGTGCGCAACCAGTTCCAGCCTGGAGGGGCCCGTGACGAGCTGGTGGGAAATGGGCCACAGGGGGCGGCCAGGTAAACCGACCCACCCCCGCACGGAACCCAGAACACTCCAACCCACTGAACCGACTGGCTCCTTCTTGGTACACATGACCACCGCCGAGGGGTCATTATCTGGGTGCCTGTGGTGATCAATGGACATGCCGTCAACGCCCTGGTGGAATACAGCAGCCAGCCACGACTGCGTAGCTGCAAGACTCCTTGAGAGAGACCACTACGTCGCCCATGTGGGCCGACTCCAGCTGGCCACCGCAAATGACGACTGCGACACACAGGGCATCGTGATGCTGCATGTCCAAGTCCGCTACCAGGAATCCACCACGACCGCCCTGGTAGTCCCAGGACTGCGGGATGACGTAATCCTTGGGCTTCCCTGGCTGAATGAACAGGATGCCCACATCGAGGTGCAGATGTGGTGCCTGCATGTTGGGACCCAGGGTAGGCGAACACTGCACGGCGTCGGACGACCAGCACCACCGGCGCAAAACTAGGTCAGTCTCAAACATTTCCGCCATGGTGTTCCACCTGAACACCATGCCACGATGCAGTGTGTGTTCGATCAACAGTGTCATGTTTTTGCCTCGGCCGACCCCCTGAAATGCACAACAGTAGCAGAGCACACCATACCAACTTACCCGCACAAACCCATATTCATACCCCCAGGGAGTTACGGACACACAGGGAGACAGACGATCCTGACGCAAGTTCGTGAGATGTTACATGACGGAATCATAGAGCCCTCTGAGAGCCCTTATAACTTTCAAATTGTTCTCGCCGAGAAAAAAGATGGCAGCCTGCGTTTCTGCATGAACTTTAAACCGATAAACAAACTAACTGTCAATGCACCCCCCCTGTTGAACATGGCCACCACTGTCGCCAGATTAGGGAGCGGAAAAATTTTCACGTCTCTCGAACTCAAGTCAGGATACTGGCAAGTGCCAATTCGCCAAGAGGATAGGCTCAAGACCGCATTCACCATACCCGATGGTCGCCGATTTAAATTTTACGCAATGCTTGCCGGACGCACCGGCCATATTCCAAACCATGATGATGTGGGTACTGGGGGACTACTCGGGAGACTTCGCTGCAGCCTATCTCGATGACGTCATAGTATGGTCACAATCCTGGGTGACCACGCCCACCACCTGGTGTTTATACTAGAGAGGCTCGCAACTCATGGGCTTACCTGTAACCATGAAAAATGACACATCAGCACCACTGAATTAAATTTCCTCGGGCTGGTGGTACACGCGGAGGGGAACCGACCTACCCAGCAACAGCTAGATACCATCCTATACAAACCCTCACCCTGGATGCATAAACAACTACAGCGGTTCCTCGGGCTGGCGAACTGGCTGTGTGCCTTCATTCCTGAGTTCTCCACGGTCGCAGCGCCAATTTCAGAGCTGCTGTCCCCGAAGAAGCCGTTCAAGTGGACCCATGCAGCGCAGGATGCATTCCTAGAGCTGAAAGACAGTTCCGACAATGTCACTTGCTAGCCTGAATCGATCCGAGCCGCCCAGTTATTGTACAAATGGATGCGAACCAGAAAGGGATAGGCACCATCCTGTTGCAGAGCGGGGACAGAGGGGAGCCCAGGATCATCGAATACGTCAGTGCTAAATTCGGCGAGGTAGAGAGGTGCTACAGTGTAAATGAGCGAGAATGTTTGGGCATGGTGTGGGCGCTGAGGCGGTACCGGGCACACTTGGAAGGGCAGCACTATACACTCCGGACGGATAGCCAGTGCCTGAAGTGGCTAGCGACAATGCTGGGGCATCATTCAAAATTAACACGCTGGGCAATATTGCTACAGCCGCTGGATTTCACAGTGGAGCATTACCCAGGTAAAAACAATGAGCTTGCTGACCAACTGTCCCACAACCCCGATGAAACCGTAGTGGCCCGGGACGACGCAGATTGGGACGATCTGATACCCCCCACTGGTGGGGAGAGGGGCATGGATGTCCGAAATTACCCCCTACCAGCAGTGCTGTACAGCGTCGGCAGGGAGAATCCACCCACCCTCCCCCCTGGCGCCGAGTTGGATGATCTGGATGAGTTCGTGCGAGGCACGCAGGATGTCGACGAGGGAACCAGAGACATCATACAAATGTGTGCGGAGTCTGTGTGTGAGGGTTACTGAGTGGTCGACGGGCACCTACAGGCCCACCCCGCGGGGAGTCAGCTGAAGTGGCGGACATTCGCACCCCCCCCCCCCCAGAGGCACAGGCAAATCTTTCAGCTGTTACACATAAATAAACTCTTTGGCCACCCCGGCATGGATGAAACAATGCGGGCTATTAAAGAACTGTTCTACTGGCCAGGCATCGGCAGGTTCGTGTGCAATGCCGTACGGAGTTGCCGGCACTGCCAATGGTGTAAGGCACGGCGGCCGGATGGGAGGGAACAACAGGTGCCACGCCGACCTACGGAACCATTCCACACGGTCACACTCGACCTGATAGGGCCGTACCCGTGCTCACCCCGGGGCAAAAGGTTCTTGCTCGTGGTCACAGACTGCTTCAGTTGGTGGGTGGAGGCGTACCCCTGGCCGAACTGCAGGGCAGGGACGATCGCGCAGGCCTTGGTGGTACCAGCGGGTACTACTCATGGATAATGCCACCCAGTTCTCAGGGTGCAGGTGCGTAGAGCTATGCGCGAAGTGGAGAGTCCGACCACACACCACCCCGATATACCACCCCCGAGCGAATCCCACTGAGAGGCGTAACCAAGACCTCAAGACCCAGCTGAGACTGCGTGTGGGAGACGACCACACTCAGTGGGACCAACTCTTACCGGATATACTGTACTTCCTGTGGCGTCGAGTGAACATAGTTACCGGTGAGTCCCCGGCCACGCTGGTGCAAGGACGGAACCTCCCCTTACCCGGACAATACCATTTCGAGGGGCTCAACCCAGATCGCCTGACAGTCAGCCCCGAGGGGGCGAGCCAGAGACCTCGATGGAGCCCGCGAGGCCGCACGAAGTAACCAGACAGACTACACAGAGAGTAGTACACCATGCACGACGAGACCCCCGGCTAACCTTGAGCCAGGCCAGATGGTGTACACCCGACACCACCCCTTGTCGGCCCGGAAGCAGAACTTCTGCGCTGGACATGCACCCAAATGGATCGGCCCCATCCCGATCGTGGACACGATAGGCCCCACAGCAGTGGTGGTCAAGTTGCAGATGGGTCGCAGAGCAAAGAATCATCGGGATGCAGTGAGGCTGGCGGTCGATGAAGGGGATGGCTCCAGATCAAACGACACTGACCGAAGCGACACAGAGGGCCCGACCACGTCAACCCCCTCGAAATATGACGACGCCGAGTTCCAGGGGTTCCCGGAGGAGAGATACACATCACCGGTCGGGGCAGCAGAGGACGGGCCTCAACTAAGGCGACTGGCCACAAGCCCTGGAGACCAGCTGACACCCTTCTGCGGGTTCCCACAATACACTGTGACAGGAGGGATGTGGGAGGGGCACGCACCACAACCCATCGTCTGGGAGCTGGGAGACGATGAAACAGAACGGGTGGAGGCCGAGGAGGAATGGCTGAAATGGCCACTACACCTATCCTTGGCGAACTCAACATTCCGAGTAACGATCGAGGAACCAGAGGAACCTGAGCAATAACCGCACCCAGAGCCCAGAGGGGAGAGCATCACGGGGGCTACGGCGGCCGGACACTACTACAACCTACGGCTGTGCAGGCTGGCACCGACACCCAGATGTTGCGGGCTGTACACAGCGGTAAAGCGCGAATGCTCCAGTCCCCTCACCGGCGATGGCCCCGACGTCCTCAGCACAATCACCCGCCCGCCAACGACACCATGCCGGAGACAATGACACTGCTGCCACATCGATCTTCTTCAGGGGTGGCAATTGATGTCAACCAGGGCTGCGCCCTCCCTTGAGCCCGATGTGTCCCCTGTTCTGCCAGCGCCCCCACCCACCCACCATCACCCTCTGTTTGAAACACCCGCCACAGTGACGTGTGCATGCATGTGTGAGTGAGCCGCAGGAGGCATTAGAGGCAGTGCGACGGCCCAGAGACGTAAAATAGTAATTAATTAATAATTAAAGAAATAAAGGGCAATGTGTTGTGTGTTTTTATAATTTCACCCAGTGTTTAGTCTTAAGTCACAGGAAGGACGGCGCAGCGCCACACGAGGCCGCTACAGGAACTACTGACGAATAATCTTTAGACAATAATTAATTAAGTATATGTTATGAAATCAGATGGCAGTCTCAGAAATTGTCATTTAATTATTACTAATTTTTAAAAGGGTAAACTATGTTAGTAATTAGATTAATTATAAGTTAACAAGCTAACGGGAACTCGAGTGTTGGGAGATGCCATGACACCCTGTTGACGAGGCAGTCTTGTTCTTCCGCCACCCGGAGTGGGACCCCCCGCACCTCGTCGACTTCATTGTTTGGTAATATGTGATCTGTTAACATCCGTTTTGCATATATTAATATAAATCGCTTTCTTTCTGTCTTCGAGTCCTACTCCAGGTGGTAGACAGTTTCAATAAGAATTTAAGTTTCTCGAGCATTTTAAATTTAACTTCATTGCATTTGTTTGGTCAGGCCACGTGGTGTCCTGGCCCACCTCCTCAACAGATTGTTTGCCGTTGGCTTTTTATCCGCTTCGTATGAACAATGTAGAGACGAAGAATGTTAAAGGGCCCGCCTACCTGGTCACACTGACGGTGTGCAGAGCTTCAGGAAAAACAACGCGATTTCAAAACTACTCAAGATATCTGAGTGGGGTATATTTATGAAAAGCATTTAAGAGTTCGCTGAGGCCCGAAAAGTACTTTTAATTTTGTATCATGTTTTGAAACTGTATTTCTAGAAGAGTTAAAATGGCTGAAACGCATGTTTTCAGAGTAATTTTTAGGTGTAAAACAAGTGGTACAGATTCTTGAAAGCACTTAAGGGGCTTGCATTACACCTTTATCTTCATTTCCCCGTAGTATAAAAATACGGTCACCGCACAAATTTCACAGTTATCAATTGACGACGAGAAGACTGCGCGCCAGTTCAGAGCCTTGAGCTTAGAGGCGATACCGCGCTAGAAATACCTTCGAGCGTCGCGCTTATCATCCCGCCTCACTAACACACATACACCCCTGACGAGGCGGGCCCTTTAATAAATATCAGGTGTGAATCTCAAGTGTATGTTATTTCGGTCATGTTTTCCCAGGTGTAGTCACCTGGCGAGTGGGACGCTTAGAGCCCACTTAGGTAAAAATTAGGGCATTACACTAGTGTACCAGCATGCCCGCCGCTGAGAGCGGGTGTTAGGGGCCAACGAAGCATTATGATGGTTGTGTGTCTCGTCGCACTTGGGTGACGTCACGGCCCGAGAATGGAGTCTCGCCAGGTCCACGTGCCCAAAAATCACGTGGTGGCACCCAAACTCAGTATCCGCCACCTTAGACAACCCTGTGCGATAGCAGTAGAAAGAAAAGATTTGAGATATTTGTTTTTATTAAATAGTCAATGGTTGCCCAAACCTGTGGGAAACAACACAAAGAGTTACATACCATGTTACATGTATGTGTTAATTCATAATGGAACGTGAAACCAATTAATGTAATAAACTATAAAAGTATATAGTAAGTCAGTTTGAAAACAATATACATAAAAAAATTGGTTGTCTGTAAAGTCGGTTTACGGACGATAGTTCAACGTGACGTCATTACAAAACATTGTTGAAACGGATTGATCCAGAAGAAAATGAAATATCATATTCGGCCTGAGACTGAGCCATAATAGGTTTTTGCAACCAAACCATTTAGGCATTAAAAATATTATATTCTTTGAGGAATAAATTTTTTTAAAATTTTTCTGTCTTTTGTAATATAAAATCTACCTCTGCATACTTTTATGAATACAATTTAATCATTTTTATTGAATTATCACTATTTTGTATGGATACAAAGAAGTAGTGAAATGAAATCTACAATTTAATTGATAAATTTACTTTCATTTGCATTCATTAATTGAAATATATTTTTTACTTTTGTAGTGTCATGCGTGCCGTATTTATTTTTACAAGTAAAAAAATGAAAATATTGTAGCGGCCAGGATTTGATCAGTCAACCTTTGAATTGGTAATCAGCGATGCTAACCGCACAGCCACGATGCCATATTAGAAACAATTGCTTCAGATGTTATAAATTAATAATATTCCACGCAAGATATTTGTTTGAATTTCTTTTAACTAGCATATAATCTGTTGGACTCGAAATATTTACATGCTCGTGGGCTCATAACTATAATACGGTGTGTGATTTAGTTGATCAAATAATAACTCATGACAAATAATTACCAATGTAAAACTAAAGCGTGAAAAGTATCATACCAGCAATAAATATTTAGTTACATAGCTAAAACAATACTCATACAACACTGTGAAGCAGTGTGGGCAATGCACAGCATTCCTTCCCCTCCTTTCCCCTCCCCCTCCTTCTTTATCCTTCCTCTCCAACCTCCCCTTCCTACCCCCCCTCTTCCTCCTTTCCCTGCCGCCTCACCAGCGCGCTCTGACGAGTGTTGTACCGGTCCTATATATACTCAGCTCCTAGGTTATTCGTCGCAGTCTCTCGGTCGTCTGACTCGAAGGCTGTCACTGTGGGGGTGGCGCTGTGTTCTGGTATGTACTCGGCTGTGAAACTTTGCATCTGTAATCAAGTTTGATGTATTATTCTTGCCTGCGCGTTGTGGCCGCGCCTTCAGTTTTGTATTTCTGCCAAGTATTGTAATGATTCGTATTCTCTATCAGTGTTGGACCCTTCAGGTCATTTTTGAATTTAGTTTCTTTTGCTAACGCCGAGTACTGCCTGTAGCCTTGCATAAATGTTCTGCGGTTGTATATGGACACGCCACGATGGCATTGGACACTTCTTGTCAAGCCGCATTGTAAATTCTTTCTTGCTGTTGCTTCCAGCCTAGCGGCCCATATTACTTGTTTGCTACTTCTAACACTTCGCCACCATCCCCGCTTTACCTTCACATTGCTTTAAATTGTATGAATGATTCTATTTATTGTATTGCATCCCGCGGGAACGCACGAGGAGCGTATAATTATTATAATTTGCTAAATTGCTTGTAATCAACTCATATATGCATGTCATATGTTTTCGCTCTAAAGGCATTTTACTATGAATAAATAAAATATTTTTTGTAAAGGATTTAAATCATTTGTTACAGCACCAGTTCCCCACTGCCTTGGGTTTTATAGTAAAAACCCCTCCCTGTTTTCTCCTTTTCAGTTGTGGGTTTGGCGGCTACAACTGTTTAAATATACTGATTTACACTAGTAATTAAAATAATACGTACGTGTTAGAACACCCATTTCCTTGCGAATATACTCCCGTGGCGTGATGCAAAACAATAACCTCGAACCCCGCTAGAAAGCAGACGCTCTATCCATGTTGTCGTCTGCCCCAAGCCGTGTGTGGCGACATGAGCAGGCGTGATCCAACCGGCGCGACCCGCCTATCCCTGCAGCATGGCGGGGTGAAACCTGAGCATTACGCCACCATGTGCCGGCCGAGTTCTCTCTACCGTCTGCAACTTACCAGAGAGATGCCACGCATGCGTAAACAGGACACATCCGTAGTGGGACATCCTTAGTGGGACATCCGTGGTGGGACAATTTTTCATGCGAGCAGCCAGCGTTCATCGATTTATTAGACGTTGTCACGTCAAAAAGAATAAATAATTTAACATGAAAACAATATTAAACTATAAAGGTTTCGTGAAAACTCTATTACACTTAAATTACACATTCCAGTTTGAAAACGAATATACCTACATAGTAATAAGAACAGTTACTAAGAACAACTTTACGTATTAAACTATATAAAAAACATTTTAACATGAAAACAATTTTACGTATTAAACTTGAAATGTTTATAATGCAATGTGAAAACAAATATACACAGTAAAAAGAATAAATAATTTCACGTGAAAACAATATTATGTATTAAACTATAAACCATTTTAATGTGAAAAACCCTTTTACATATTAAACTATAAAAGTATATAATGCAATGTAAATGTATTAAACTATAATTTAACATAATAAACCCAAAAGTATATATATTACAGTGTGAAAAATATATTAAACTATAAAGGTATCATGAAATCGACATTAAAGTAAAATTACACATTCCAGTTTGAAAACGAATATACGTAGTAATAACAACAATTAATTACTGAAAATAATATTACATATTAAACTATAAAAACATTTTCAAGTGCAAACAATTTTTACATATTAAACTTCAAAGGTATTAAAACACAAAAGTATTATGTAATAAAATCAAGTTATTAAGAACAAATAACTTGATGTAAAATCATTCACCATAATAAACTATAAGAGTACACAATAATTTAACGTGAAAAAAAATTACATGCTTATTTTATATTTTCTGAATAAGGTCTGTAAGCAAGTTAAGCAGTGCAGTTCTGGCAATGTCTAACATTCTTTCATCCGATGGTTGGCAACAATCATGGCTCACCGCTGGAACTAGGTCACCCTCATCACAGCCCTGCAGTCTGCGAGAGGAAGGGCGGCGCTGGCGTCGGCGTCTCGGATCTACCGGCGGTGGGGGCAGCGATGTAGGGCTTACATGGCGGGAAGTCTGGCTGCAGGCAGGTAATGGCGGCTGTGTAGCTGAATAGGTCGAAGGTGTGTGTGTAGAACTCTTCACTTTATGTGAGTAGAGTTGTATCATTGTGTAGCATACTAAAGCAGCATTCTCCGAAGCCAGGCAAGCAACCTCTTCCAGAGGCAGGTCTTCCGGTCTTGGGTTGTGTATATGTTTCGAGTGGACGGTAGAGTCACATTCTTCCATAACATGTCTCAATGCACTCTACTCCACTCGTTGTACTCAACACTGCCTACGCCTGGAGTTACACTTGGATATATGATACCGGGATTAAAGCTAGCCATCTTCACACCATCACTGTTTCTGCACGACTGTTCACGCACGAGCCTGCAAGTCTATTTAAAACAATATTTACCACATGGGTAATTAAATGTAATATACAATCGCAGCACTCTGAACTGTTCATTTTCTCGTAGCAGGGCCAAGGATGGTTTCATATGAGCAGTGGAGTGAAAAGGCGCCGTGTTGATACACGACCTGTTACTTGGGTATTTAGATACAATGGCACTGAGAATTTGTTTAATTGTAATATGTAGGCTTGCGTTTAAGGACACAAATGGTAACTACAACGTGTGTTATGAGAATGTGCCCATCTTATTATTTGCGGGTCACAGCAACGATGTGATGATCGGTCACACGATTCGACATAACTGTATTCTTCAGCTGGTAATATGGATGCATCGAGATTGTGATGCGTACATGGGAAGCGTGCATGAGGATGGCCCAAATGGATAGCACTCTCGTTATCCTCACACTGAAACACACTCACACATCACACAGTATTATACTGCCATTTTTGTTCCCACCTCAATCGAAAATGTGTGTTGTCCCTGCAATACTCAGAGTTTCTGAAGGCTGTGATAATGTTTGGATTGTCTGTAGCAAAGAAGCATACTCTATATTCTTTACAGTGCAACCCCGCTTGGGTAAGAATGTATCTTTTTCCGGTGGGGTCAAACAAAGTACGTGCTTACCTTTCACGAGGTGTCGGTTCGGGTGATAGATTCCACAGCGGGTAAAAAACAGGATGATCGTGTATGTCTATTGCATCAGGCACATAGTCTGTATCCCAGCACCCAACATCAAATATTGCTGTGGCTGCTTCGCTCATAGTCCGGTGTAGCTTACGGTTAAGTAGCATTTACACGATGGGGTTGAAGTGGTTGAGTTTACACTGTAGAAAACTGCATGATGTGTAGTAACATCTATGGTTACCATATATGTTATTGTGAATAAATCCGCCGAACAGCTCTACCCAACCGACGATAGTTTCTGGCTTCGTGATGTGTGTTAGTTCACACGTTATGGAGAAATATTCGGGAACTGTGCTTACAGTTTCCATGGCAGCTGCTGCCTTAAGTTCTTCTAGCATTGTGGGGAATGTAGTATCTGACTGTATATGATGTACGACACAGTCTGACAGCTTGCAGGGTGTCTAGAGGATGTGTGGGTTCTCCTCGTCGCAGTCACTCACCCAATGGTGATTTAAGTTGCATACTGCAGCTGGAACCGACCGTCCATGGTGACACAGTGCATGTGGTGGAAGCCTGGCATTACCTCCAGGTAGTGTGCTGTTGGGTCGAACATAATTTAATAGGCTAGTGTTGTTCCCCATGTAGACCACCACTTGAATGGTTGGCTGTGGACCACCGAGATCTATTTATACCAGAATCTCGATGTCCCCTGTTATTGTTATTACTCCCTCACCACTTTCTGCAGCCTTGGAGCCTAGCCGCGACGTTGGTCCCGCACGTATCCCACCTTCTCTTCCTTCTCCAATTATACCAGCATTTCGACCTCCTCTGGCATTTCCACTTTCTCATTTTCCCAGGTTCCGAGACGAGCGACAGCAGCTCGAACTCCATGCCGTGTGCAGAGCTTCGGCTCCAAGCAGGTCAGAGACGAGCGACAGCAGCTCGAACTCCATGCCGTGTGCAGAGATACGGCTCCAAGCAGGTCCGAGACGAGCGACAGCAGCTCGAACTCCATGCCGTGTGCAGAGCTTCGGCTCCCAGCAGATCCGAGACGAGCGACAGCAGCACGAACTCCATGCCGTGTGCAGAGCTTCGGCTCCCAGCAGGTCCGAGACGAGCGACAGCAGCTCAAACTCCACGCGGTGTGCAGAGCTTCAGCTCCCAGCAGGTCCGAGACGAGCGACAGCAGCTCGAACTCCACGCGGTGTGCAGAGCTTCAGCTCCCACCAGGTCCGAGACGAGCGACAGAGGCTCGAACTCCATGCCGTGTGCAGAGCTTCGGCTCCAAGCAGGTCCGAGACGAGCGACAGCAGCTCGAACTCCATGCCGTGTGCAGAGCTTCGGCTCCCAGCAGATCCGAGACGAGCGACAGCAGCACGAACTCCATGCCGTGTGCAGAGCTTCGGCTCCCAGCAGGTCCGAGAGAAGCGACAGCAGCTCGAACTCCACGCGGTGTGCAGAGCTTCAGCTCCCAGCAGGTCCGAGACGAGCGACAGCAGCTCGAACTCCACGCGGTGTGCAGAGCTTCGGCTCCAAGCAGGTCCGAGACGAGCGACAGCAGCTCGAACTCCATGCCGTGTGCAGAGCTTCGGCTCCCAGCAGATCCGAGACGAGCGACAGCAGCTCGAACTCCATGCCGTGTGCAGAGCTTCAGCTCCCAGCAGGTCCGAGACGAGCGACAGCAGCTCGAAATCCACCCGGTGTGCAGAGCTTCAGCTCACACCAGGTCCAAGACGAGCGACAGCAGCTCGATATCCATGCCGTGTGCAGAGCTTCATCTCCTATCAGGTCCGAGACGAGCGACAGCAGCTCGAACTCCATGCTGTGTGCAGAGCTTCAGCTCCCAGCAGGTCCGAGACGAGCGACAGCAGCTCGTACTCCACGCGGTGTGCAGAGCTTCAGCTCCCACCAGGTCCGAGACGAGCGACAGCAGCTCGAACTCCATGCCGTGTGCAGAGCTTCAGCTCCCACCAGGTCCGAGACAAGCGAGAGCAGCTCGAACTCCATGACATGTGCAGAGCTTCAGCTCCCAGCACGTCCGAGACGAGCGACAGAGCTCGAACTCCATGCCATGTGCAGTGCTTCGGCTCCCAGCAGGTCCGAGACGAGCGACAGCAGCTCGAACTCTACGCGGTGTGCAGAGCTTCGGCTTCCAGCAGGTCCGAGACGAGCGACAGCAGCTCGAACTCCACGCGGTGTGCAGAGCTTCAGCTCCCACCAGGTCCGAGACAAGCGACAGCAGCTCGAACTCCACGCGGTGTGCAGAGCTTCAGCTCCCACCAGGTCCGAGACGAGATACAGCAGCTCGAACTACATGCCGTGTGCAGAGCTTCATCTCCCAGCAGGTCCGAGACGAGCGACAGCAGCTCGAACTCCATGCCGTGTGCAGAGCTTCGGCTCCAGCAGTTCCGAGACGAGCGACAGCAGCTCGAACTGCATGCCGTGTGCAGAGCTTCGGCTCCCAGCAGGTCCGAGACGAGCGACAGCAGCTCGAACTCCACGCGCTGTGCAGAGCTTCAGCTCACAGCAGGTCCGAGACGAGCGACAGCAGCTCGAACTCCACGCGGTGTGCAGAGCTTCAACTCCCACCAGGTCCGAGACGAGCGACAGCAGCTCTAACTCCATGCCGTGTGCAGAGCTTCGGCTCCCAGCAGGTCCGAGACGAGCTACAGCAGCTTGAACTCCATGCCGTGTGCAGAGCTTGGGCTCCCAGCAGGTCAGAGTCGAGCGACAGCAGCTCGAAATCCATGCCGTGTGCAGAGCTTCGGCTCCCAGCAGGTCCGAGACGAGCGACAGCAGCTCTAACTCCACGCGGTGTGCAGAGCTTCAGCTCCCAGCAGGTCCGAGACGAGCGACAGCAGCTCGAACTCCATGCCGTGTGCAGAGCTTCGGCTCCCAGCAGGTCCGAGACGAGCGACAGCAGCTCGAACTCCATGCCGTGTGCAGAGCTTCGGCTCCCAGCAGGTCCGAGACGAGCGACAGCAGATCGAACTCCACGCAGTGTGCAGAGCTTCAGCTCCCACCAGGTCTGAGACGAGCGACAGCATCTCGAACTCCACGCAGTGTGCAGAGCTTCAGCTCCTAGCAGGTCCGAGACGAGCGACAGCAGCTCGAATTCCATGCTGTGTGCAGTGTTTTAGCTCCCAGCAGGTCCGAGACGAGCGACAGCAGCTCGGACTCCACGCGGTGTGCAGAGCTTCAGCTCCCAGCAGGTCCGAGACAAGCGACAGCAGCTCGAACTCCACGCGGTGTGCAGAGCTTCAGCTCCTAGCAGGTCCGAGACGAGCGACAGCAGCTCGAACTCCACGCAGTGTGCAGAGCTACAGCTCCCAGCAGGTCCGAGACGAGCGAAAGCAGCTCGAACTCTATGCCGTGTGCAGAGTTTCAGCTGCCTGCAGGTCCGAGACGAGCGACAGCAGCTCGAACTCCACGCGGTGTGCAGAGCTTCAGCTCCCAGCAGGTCCGAGACGAGCGACAGCAGCTGGAACTCCACGCAGTGTGCAGAGTTTCAGCTCCCAGCGGGTCCGAGACGAGCGACAGCAGCTCGAACTCCACGCAGTGTGCAGAGCTTTAGCTGCCAGCAGGTCCGAGACGAGCGACAGCAGCTCGAACTCCATTACGTGTGCAGAGATTCAGCTCTCAGCAGGTCCGAGACGAGCGACAGCAGCTCTAACTCCATGCCGTGTGCAGTACTTCAGCTCCCACCAGGTCCGAGACAAGCGACAGCAGCTCGAACTCCACGGGGTGTGCAGAGCTTCGGCTCCCACCACGTCCGAGACGAGCGACAGCAGCTCGAACTCCACGCGGTGTGCAGAGCTTCAACTCCCACCAGGTCCGAGACGAGAGACAGCAGATCTAACTCCATGCCGTGTGCAGAGCTTCGGCTCCTAGCAGGTCCGAGACGACCGACAGCAGCTCGAACTCCATGCCGTGTGCAGAGCTTCGGCTCCCAGCAGGTCCGAGACGAGCGACAGCAGCTCGAACTCCATGCCGTGTGCAGAGCTTCGGCTCCCAGCAGGTCCGAGACGAGCGACAGCAGCTCGAACTCCATGCCGTGTGCAGATCTTCAGCTCCCAGCAGGTCCGAGACGAGCGACAGCAGCTCAACTCCACGCAGTGTGCAGAGATTCAGCTCCCACCAGGTCCGAGACGAGCAAAAGCAGCTCGAACTCCACGCGGTGTGCAGAGCTTCAGCTCCCACCAGGTCCGAGACGAGCGACAGCAGCTGGAACTCCACGCGGTGTGCAGAGCTTCATATCCCACCAGGTCCGAGACGAGCGACAGCAGCTCGAACTCCACGCGGTGTGCAGAGCTTCATATCCCACCAGGTCCGAGACGAGCGACAGCAGCTCGAACTCCACGCGGTGTGCAGAGCTTCAGCTCCCACCAGGTCCGAGACGAGCGACAGCAGCTGGAACTCCATGCGTTGTGCAGAGCTTCAGCTCCCACCAGTTCCGAGACGAGCGACAGCAGCTGGAACTCCACGCGTTGTGCAGAGCTTCAGCTCCCACCAGGTCCGAGACGAGCGACAGCAGCTCGAACTCCACGTGGTGTGCAGAGCTTCAACTCCCACCAGGTCCGAGACGAGTGACAGCAGCTCGAACTCCATGCTGTGTGAAGAGCTTCAGCTCCCACCAGGTCCGAGACGAGCGACAGCAGCTCGAACTCCATGCCGTGTGCAGAGATTCGGCTCCCACCTGGTCCGAGACGAGCGACAGCAGCTCGAACTCCATGCCGTGTGCAGAGCTTCGGCTCCCAGCAGGTCCGAGACGAGCGACTGCAGCTCGAACTCCACGCAGTGTGCAGAGATTCAGCTCCCACCAGGTCCGAGACGAACGACAGCAGCTCGAACTCCATGCAGTGTGCAGAGCTTCGGTTCCCAGCTGGTCCGAGACGAGCGACAGCAGCTTGAACTCCACGCAGTGTGCAGAGCTTCAGCTCCCACCAGGTGCGAGACGAGCGACAGCAGCTCGAACTCCATGCCGTGTGCAGAGCTTCAGCTCCCACCAGGTCCAAGCCGAGCGACAGCAGCTCGATATCCATGCCGTGTGCAGAGCTTCAGCTCCCACCAGGTCCGAGACAAGCGACAGCAGCTCGTACTCCACGCGGTGTGCAGAGCTTCAGCTCCCACCAGGTCCGAGACGAGCGACAGCAGTTCGAACTCCATGCCGTGTGCAGAGCTTCAGCTCCCACCAGGTCCGAGATAAGCGACAGCAGCTCGAACTCCATGACATGTGCAGAGCTTCAGCTCCCAGCACGTCCGAGACGAGCGACAGAGCTCGAACTCCATGCCATGTGCAGTGCTTCGGCTCCCAGCAGGTCCGAGACGAGCGACAGCAGCTCGAACTCCACGCGCTGTGCAGAGCTTCAGCTCCCAGCAGGTCCGAGCTGAGGGACAGCAGATCGAACTCCACGCTGTGTGCAGAGCTTCAACTCCCACCAGGTCCGAGACGAGCGACAGCAGCTCTAACTCCATGCCGTGTGCAGAGCTTCGGCTCCCAGCAGGTCCGAGACGAGATACAGCAGCTTGAACTCCATGCCGTGTGCAGAGCTTCGGCTCCCTGCAGGTCAGAGTCGAGCGACAGCAGCTCGAACTCCATGCCGTGTGCAGAGCTTCGGCTTCCAGCAGGTCCGAGACGAGCGACAGCAGCTCTAACTCCACGCGGTGTGCTGAGCTTCAGCTCCCAGCAGGTCCGAGACGAGCGACAGCAGCTCGAACTCCATGCCGTGTGCAGAGCTTCGGCTCCCAGCAGGTCCGAGACGAGCGACAGCAGCTCGAACTCCACGCAGTGTGCAGAGCTTCAGCTCCCACCAGGTCTGAGACGAGCGACAGCATCTCGAACTCCACGCAGTGTGCAGAGCTTCAGCTCCTAGCAGGTCCGAGACGAGCGACAGCAGCTCGAATTCCATGCTGTCTGCAGTGTTTTAGCTCCCAGCAGGTCCGAGACGAGCGACAGCAGCTCGAACTCCACGCGGTGTGCAGAGCTTCAGCTCCCAGCAGGTCCGAGACGAGCGACAGCAGCTCGAACTCCACGCGGTTTGCAGAGCTTCAGCTCCCAGCAGGTCCGAGACGAGCGACAGCAGCTCGAACTCCACGCAGTGTGCAGAGCTTCAGCTCCCAGCAGGTCCGAGACGAGCGAAAGCAGCTCGAACTCCATGCCGTGTGCAGAGCTTCAGCTCCCACCAGGTCCGAGACGAGCGACAGCAGCTCGACCTCCACGGGGTGTGCAGAGCTTCGGCTCCCACCACGTCCGAGACGAGTGACAGCAGCTCAAACTCCATGCCGTGTGCAGAGCTTCGGCTCCCAGCAGGTCCGAGACGAGCGACTGCAGCTGGAACTCCACGCAGTGTGCAGTGATTCAGCTCCCACCAGGTCCGAGACGAGCGACAGCAGCTCGAACTTCATGCAGTATGCAGAGCTTCGGCTCCCAGCTGGTCCGAGACGAGCGACAGCAGCTCGAACTCCACGCAGTGTGCAGAGCTTCAGCTCCCACCATGTCCGAGACGAGCGACAGCAGCTTGAACTCCATGCGTGTGCAGAGCTTCAGCTCCCAGCAGGTCCGAGACGAGCGACAGCAGCTCGAACTCCATGCCGTGTGCAGAGCTTCGGCTCCCAGCAGGTCCGAGACGAGCGACAGCAGCTCGAACTCCACGCAGTGTGCAGATCTTTAGCTCCCAGCAGGTCCGAGACGAGCGACAGCAGCTCGAACTCCACGCCGTGTGCAGAGCTTCAGCTCCCACCAGGTCCGAGACGAGCGAAAGCAGCTCGAACTCCATGTTGTGTGCAGAGCTTCAGCTTCCACCAGGTCCCAGACGAGCGACAGCAGCTCGAACTCCACGCAGTGTGCAGAGCTTCAGCTCCCACCAGGTGCGAGACGAGCGACAGCAGCTCGAACTCCACGCGGTGTGCAGAGCTTCAGCTCCCAGCAGGTCCGAGACGAGTGACAGCAGCTCGAACTCCACGCAGTGTGCAGAGCTTTAGCTCCCAGCAGGAAGTTCGAGACGAGCGAAAGCAGCTCGAACTCTATGCCGTGTGCAGAGTTTCAGCTGCCTGCAGGTCCTAGACGAGCGACAGCATCTCGAACTCCACGCGGTGTGCAGAGCTTCAGCTCCCAGCAGGTCCGAGACGAGCGACAGCAGCTGGAACTCCACGCAGTGTGCAGAGTTTCAGCTCCCATCGGGTCCGAGACGATTGACAGCAGCTCGAACTCCACGCAGTGTGCAGAGCTTCAGCTGCCAGCAGGTCCGAGACGAGCGATAGCAGCTCGAACTTCATTACGTGTGCAGAGATTCAGCTCTCAGCAGGTCCGAGACGAGCGACAGCAGCTCGAACTCCATGCCGTGTGCAGAGCTTCAGCTCCCACCAGGTCCGAGACAAGCAACAGCAGCTCAAACTCCACGGGGTGTGCAGAGCTTCGGCTCCCACCACGTCCGAGACGAGAACAGCAGCTCGAACTCCATGCCGTGTGCAGAGCTTTTGCTTCCAGCAGGTCCGAGACGAGCGACAGCAGCTATTATTCCACGCGATGTGCAGAGCTTCAGCTCCCACCAGGTCCGAGACGAGCGACAGCAGCTCGAACTCCACGCGGTGTGCAGAGCTTCAGCTCCCACCAGGTCCGAGACGAGAGACAGCAGCTCTAACTCCATGCGGTGTGCAGAGCTTCGGCTCCTAGCAGGTCCGAGACGACCGACAGCAGCTCGAAATCCATGCCGTGTGCAGAGCTTCGGCTCCCAGCAGGTCCAAGACGAGCGACAGCAGCTCGAACTCCATGCCGTGTGCAGAGCTTCAGCTCCCACCAGGTCCGAGACAAGCGACAGCAGCTCGAACTCCACGGGGTGTGCAGAGCTTCGGCTCCCACCACGTCCGAGACGAGCGACAGCAGCTCGAACTCCATGCCGTGTGGAGAGCTTTTGCTTCCAGCAGGTCACAGACGAGCGACAGCAGCTCGAATTCCATGCTGTGTGCAGTGTTTTAGCTCCCAGCAGGTCCGAGACGAGTGACAGCAGCTCGAACTCCACGCGGTGTGCAGAGCTTCAGCTCCCACCAGGTCCGAGACGACCGACAGCAGCTCGAACTCCATGCCGTGTGCAGAGCTTCAGCTCCCACCAGGTCCGAGACGAGCGACAGCAGCTCGAACTCCACAAAGTATGCAGAGCTTTAGCTCCCAGCAGGTAGCTCGAACTCCATTACGTGTGCAGAGTTTTAGCTCACAGCAGGTCCGAGACGAGCGACAGCAGCTCGAACTCCATGCCGTGTGCAGAGCTTCAGCTCCCACCAGGTCCGAGACGAGCGACAGCAGCTCGAACTCCATTCCGTGTGCAGATCTTCAGCTCCCAGCAGGTCCGAGACGAGCGACAGCAGCTTGAACTCCACACGGTGTGCAGAGCTTCAGCTCCCACCAGGTCCGAGACGAGCGAAAGCAGCTCGAACTCCATGCCGTGTGCAGAGCTTCATCTCCCACCAGGTCCCAGACGATCGACAGCAGCTCGAACTCCATGCCGTGTGCAGAGCTTCAGCTCCCAGCAGGTTCGAGACGAGCGACTGCAGCTCGAACTCTACGCGGTGTGCAGAGCTTCAAATCCCACCAGGTCCGAGACGAGCGACTGCAGCTCGAACTCCACGCGGTGTGCAGAGCTTTAGCTCCCACCAGGTCCGAGACGAGCGACAGCAGCTGGAACTCCACGCGTTGTGCAGAGCTTCAGCTCCCACCAGGTCCGAGACGAGTGACAGCAGCTCGAACTCCACGTGGTGTGCAGAGCTTTGGGAGGAACCGCGCGATCAGAAAACTTTTCTGGATAACAGACTTTTGCTGGTTTACGAATATTAATCAAGGATACCTTGAGGGCGATTGAATAATTCTGTTTCCAGATTTCGTTTTCAAACTATATTTCTAGAAGTGTGAGAATGGAAAAACATGTGTTTTTAGAATGAAACACTCATTGAAGATTCTTGAATGAAGTAAAGGAATTGCACTACAATTTTAACTTAATTTCTGAGCCATATAATGTTATGGTTACCGCTCAAATCTTGTATTTGCGTTATGCACGACGAGAAGACTGCGCGGCAGTTCAGAGAAGACACCGCGCTAGAAGCGCGCGTTGTTTTTATTATTCCACTTCACTAACACTAGGCGGGCACTCTAAGACGTGCCTCTTGTCTTCCACTTTAACATGTTAAATTTTTTACAAAGCACACGTAAATTGATATTATAACATAACTTACAAAACTTAGTCAACATAAATAAAGATAATGACCAAGAAAATGAAAACAAGCTTGGCCTGTCGGATGTTGCTTTGTGCCGGTGACTTTTTCGTAGTAAATCTGCCCCCCCCCCCCTACCCACCCTCACAAGTGCATTCACTCCGTCAGTGCCGCATTAGAAACTCATCACCTTCCGTCTTTTCTTATTAATGTTCTTGATGTCGACGAGAATTCATACCCTAATCCATTTCATATTTTCCTCGCGCCTACAAACGCACTATCCAATATTGCTCATGAGACAAATGTAGTGCACTACGTAACTTTATGTATACTAATTTTCGCACTTATTGTTGATAGCTTGGATGTATTGTTAGTCGCACGGCGTGCTGTTGCACTCGACTACATATACTTACCTACATATCCATAAAGAACACCACATTAAAAATATAATTATGGTAAATCTATGATTAATACTGTAAAATTTAAAGACATTAATAGTGTACCTAAAAAAATGTTTGCTGAAAATTTGAACATAGGCACTAGGCTATATACACATATCAATAAATGTATAAATACTAAACAAATTTAAGTGTAAATATACTTATAAAATTAAGTGTATTTATTTTTACTTTTGGGAAACAAATGTTCGAAAAAGATAGCCTAAATAATTAAATACAGTTTTATTTATTAATTTTTACACTATTATTTAAATTAGTTCGCAGTTAACATGTCAGTACACAAATTAAACAGTCTTTCGTTTAGTCCACAGTTTACTCTTCGTATCAGATTTCGACTCGACAGTGGCTCTCCCTTCAGCTCGTCTCTCACCGCTCACCTCTGTCCCAGCACACTGCCTCCCACTACTTACTCACTCGTCCACCACACACAACTCCAAGATGCTTCAGTCCCGATGCACCAGTCTCCGCACACGAAGCCCGTCGCTCGTCGTCTGCTATCGCTCACCAAGGGATCACTCACCTTCATTCAACTCCTTGCAGCAATAGTTAATCTTATAAAAAATTGTCTCAGACAAAAATTTTGGGTAAAAATTATAAGGTTTACAAATCATTTGGACGGATTTGATGGTTTTCTTACCTTACTAGGGTAGTTATGATTTTTTTTGTCCTTCAATCCCTGTTTATTCCACCCTTTGCAGCAATGGTTGGTTGTATCAAAAAAAATGTTTCAGATAAAACAGCTCGTTTTGCATACTCTTGCTCTTCATGGCATTCTACACCTCTTTTTGACTGTACCTTATTTCATTCTTCAGGCTACGCTCCATTTTATTCTTCATTCCTTCCTGGTTACCCTACACTTTATTCTTCATTTCGGCCAAGAAGGTCATTATGTTCTTAATTTCGTCAGCAGCCATCTTCCTTGACAACTTACACTATTACTCTGTCACTATTACTATCACTACTGCTCTAATAACAAGACTCTAATTTCACCTATGAGCTAGCCTAAACTTCTACTCAAAACTAAAACTTACTTTCTTACACTAAAATGACACTAAATCTATAATACTTGAAACTAACTTCTGTTCCTAACACTAACTAAATTCTCGAATAGCTAAATTCTAATTATTTTAATTTTCAACCTGAATCCTAAGGCCATCCTACTTCTGACACCATATGTTACGTGTGGAAAAATATTATTGTGGTAGGTGGTGAAGAAATATGCGAGAGAGTGTACTATGTATGTATTATATATGTATAGATATGTATCTATGTATGTATTAAACATGCGAAATCCCTTGAACCATACATGATTACAAAATGTGGGAGTCGTTATAAACTTGTTTAAACTAGTTAATTGACGAACTTCAGAACTAACAAAGTCAGCAGAAAATACTATATCTGCTTGCAATACTCGTGAAACTGTCATCAAAAATAATGCATATCAATACCAGAGTATAAAACCATCAAAGAATACAGTGGCGCACTTAATGCCGTGAAAAGTTTTAAAAGCAGAAATATGAGTAATCTGTTAAGCTCGTTCTGGCTCCAAATAAATATAAACATCATTAAGCGTGCTAGCCAACAAACCATCTGAATAAAATATTATAACGCGCCATAAAACGCCTCATTAAAAATATTCAAAAATATTACCGGATGTATACCACATATGGCCTGAAAGCTAAATAGAAACATTATCATCTGAATCTAAAAAATATCAGTAGCAGCAACATTACAAAACTCATGACTAAAATTACGATAAATAGCTTGCATAAATATATACATATATATATACATATATATATATATATTTATATATATATATATATCGACACACACAAATTGTGGGCTAATATTTAAAATAACATAACTCAAGACTAAACTCAATATTTAAAAGCAGGAAAACAATACTATACGATAATATCATAACGCGAATATGTTATAAGCAGGGGCGTAGCCAGGAGAGGGGGGCTAGGGGTTGTAACCCCTCCCCCCCCCTTAGCCACTATTTTTTTCTTATCTGAAAGCAGGTTAGCTAAAAGCCTGGGTGTCTTACTGCTATCATCGGCCACTGCACTGGAGGGGAAGAGTAAGCGAGCCCTATCGATTCTCCTTCCCTTCCCCTACTCCTGTCACGAGTAGAAGCTATAAGGTTGTGACGCCGTGACGGGTCCCCAATTTTCAAATATCTTACACCTATTGTATTTAACCAGCGCGGTAATTATAAGCAGAAGGTGACTGGGTAACTCTTTAAGCTAATGCTAATTGTTTCCAGGAATAGGCCAGTTCTGCCGAAACGCAACCATTTGTATTCCTTTTTTTTTTGTACTGTCGAGCTTCGAGCATGATTGTTGATTTTGAGTGGACGTGGACAAGGCACTTGGATTGATTAAAATATATTTAATTAATTTCTTATTTTAACACTCAAACTATTTTTTATTGAAAAATTAATATTTTTACCATTACAATAATTAAAGTTAAGTACCGAAAACTTCTCAAATAGCACTATTTTACACCTTCAAATCCAAATTTTTCCGGGGGAGGACGCCCCCCCCACCCACCGCTTTAATAGGGCGGAGGACCATGCTTCTTAACACCCCCCCCCCCATACACAAATCCTGGCTACGCCACTGGTTATAAGCAAACAATATCATTACTATGCCCGATGCGAAAGACATTGAAATTAATTACAAAAGTACTGTTGATTATAATCGATAAATTGAGTCCGATGACTGAACACCCCGCCTCTTGTCCAGTTGCGGAACCCTTGGAACTGCGTACTGTATCCTGTGGGACTCGTGACCGATGCCTTCTGCGATGCAGTCGGGGGAGTGCTGCGGCTGGCCCACTGGCGCGGCCCAGACCTACTCGCCTCGCTGTAGACTGGCGCGGCATCTCCCACTCGCTCGCCTGCTCCCTCCCCCGCGGCGAACTGGGCTCCGGCCCCAGTGGCGGCAAGCTGCTCGTGGCTCAGGTCCCAGCAACACAATACACACAACTCGTTTCGGTCATTTATTCAACACCTCTCCTCTTGTTACGGCGTACGTCAATATCAGTGTATAAGTCCTTGTCCGTAAATATGTCACTCATCCATAGATAACCCTGACTCCTTCGCCACAGCCTTATCCTGTTCCGATTCCTTCAAACACTTTGCCCAACAGCCTACGTGTGACGCCGGCTATCTTTTTCCAGTACTTGGAGCGAAACAACACTCGTTCTCCTCTATACCAGAAACATTCTATCACCATTACGTAATCCTTGCGTAACTTACGTATGTCTTCCACTTACGTATTCTGACGTACCTTCCAGAGTCTATCTTCGCAGTAGCATATCTATGATCTGTGACTTGAATGGCGTTGCCGGCGTGGCGACATCGGCGATGGTCTGCGATGGAATCGAGTGTCTTCTTCTACTGGGCGTCGTGCGACGGTCGCCCGCGGCGGGCGAGGCGGCCCACAGACTGCTCGCTCTCGGCGTCAAGACAAGGTGTTTATGTAGTCCCCGGCAGCGACGGTTGACTTGGCCGAGAACATTCTCAACTTCGCTGGCCGAAGCTGACCGGAAGTTTCGTCTACGTGGCGTTTAACAAGTTCGTTCCACACAATTTCTCTCTCTTTTTTTTTTTTTTTTTTTTTTTTTTAGTGCTTCGCTGGTTGTCTTAACTACCAGGCTGCATGGCTAGTTCAGGCGCTGCAGACAGGCGCGGCATACATTTCGTCACCGCAATTTAGAGACGTAGCCGGGAGAGGGGAGGAGGGTGCACATCGCAACAACAGGATCGAAAAGGATAGCTCAATTAATGAAATAGATTTATTTATTAATAATTATTTACTTGTTAAATAAATTAAACACTTAAAAATGTCTGTCCACAAATTAATCACTCTTCCATTTAGTCCACAGTTTACTCTCCCTACTGCTCGTCTCTTACCGCCCACCTCTGTCACAGCACACTGCCTCACACTACTCACTCTTCCGTCGCACACTGCACAGTCCCGATGCACCAGTCTCCGCACACGAGGCTCGTCACTCGTCACCCACTTTCGCTCACCAAGGGATCACTCACTGTCTTCAATTCACTGCCTCGCAAGGCTGGCGTCACCATTTTTATAGTCCTCTGTTCCCTTCTGGAATGGTCTCGCACCACTTTGAAGTGTCGCGTCATCAGGGTCGACTTGCTCGACGCTCCCAGAAAAATGGCGTACTAGACATGTCACTTCACGCAGACGGGGCTCTGGGTACGTACCGAACCCTCCAGAGACGCCTAGGCGCAAGGCGCCGTTGCTAATCCGATTAGGCGTGAGGCAATAATGGACCGCACCCCACCCGCCAGTTGGCTGGCTAGTCAAGCCACTGGCCCGCTCCGCTGCCCCACCTCAGTATACATTTTTAACAATATAAATTAATGTAAATAATTGTATTTAAATTCAGGTTGAGTCTGAATTTGACCAAAAATATTTGGCTTAGTTTTTAATACGAAAAAATAAGTCAAAAATGTATACGACTTTTTGTCTAAAGTAGTCCTAAAGGCTGGTATACGCCTTTCAATTTGAAACTGACAACTTGTTTATGGCAAATAAAAGAGAAAGTATTTAAGTTGGAACAGAAAGCATCTGGCTAATGTTTAATTTTGCAAAGTTTTACGAGAAACTGCAAAACATTTCACTGAGGTTTAATTTTTTCATTTGAATAATTGGTGGTAACACCCTTATTTCCCATTCATTATGATTTGAAGGATTTTTGAAGGTGTATTATAAATATTCATGTCAAAATTACAACAAAACCTCTGGTTATTGCTCTTAACACTGCAGTTTTCGAAAAATCCTAATAAAATAAAATTTAAAACGAAAAACTGCAACGCCTGGCACGCAAAACATAACTAGGCAGGAGCTGCTTGTAATCAAAAGCATTGTTTATTCAAGGGATATTAATAAAGTTAGGTACGTTTGATCATTAAAAACAATAAACACGTAAAAAAAGGTTTTTATTGACAGTCTTAGCTTACTACATATCTACTTCAGTTTTCCACATAATCGCCATTCCGTTCTAAGCACTTTATGTAACGCTAACCAGTTTCTTTAACCCTTTGCATATAAGTTCGCCGCCTGGGAATTAAACCAGTAGAAAACAGCAGTCTTGAGTTCCTCATCAGCTTGACGACGGACCGTTCGTAGTCACCCACAAAGCACAGAGGCAACAGCCCAACAAACAGCAGGCAGTGTCTCGGATCGCCGAAGCGAGCAGGCGAGTCACGCGCTAGGAAGCGCGGCTACCCGCAGTGCAGACGAGTAAGGCGGGAAGCTCGCACACAGGGGCATCCCAGGCCCCGCGACGATCAAAGCGACAAGGAGAGCAAGGTGTGAGGACGCGCGCTGTGATTAGATTTTTGTTTGCGAAGGGATCTTTACCTTCCCTTGTGTAATGTGTAAAGTAGCGAGCTGTCTCCCAGATTTCCAAAGGCAAACATCGCTCGGCACGGATCGGCAGAACTCAGCGGCTGCAGGGGAGGCACAGCCCGGCTGTGTATTAGACATTCTAAAAATATGCAGCTAGTAACTGAAGTGCAGTATTTAATTGTGTATCTGTGAAAACTTGAAAATATGAATGATCGCATGTTGCACCATTGAACACAGTGTGAATATGCATTAAGAATTCCAACACGAAGTGATTGTAATAAAAAAATTGACTTAAGTTTGGAAACTCACCACAGTGAGGGCAGTGTTGGTTTGATTCACAGCTTAATTAACCAAGAGTGGCACAATTCCATCTCATAGTCATACAAAACGAGGCGATAGAGAAACTTTAAAATAAAATAAAATAAAATATTGATCAATAATTAAAAATATGAAAACCATCTGTTACAAAGGCTGAGCCAAACACGATGTAGCACTGTCACTATATTTATCAAAGTTGTCCGTTACACTGTTACTTGTTGATGAAAGAAACTCGTCATAGTCAATATTGTGATATTATATACATTGCATTGCCAAGTAAATTATGCAGTCCCTCTTCCAATATTCATCTAATTTTTCAACAAGATTGCTGTAGATTACCCAGTTATCCTTTGTTACGGAGTTAGTATCATCCGGTGTGTGCGTCTGAAGTGCATGCGCGGAAAACTCTTCCATGATGTTACATTCTCGAATGCACCTCTTTATCTCTGCGCACGCAAATTCAATAGCGATGAGGTAACTAATGTATGGTAGAAGTCCAATGATATGCTGTCACGATTTTTTTAAAAGTCGATCAACCCGAAATATATTCTCCTTGGGATTATGTTTCTCTATTAGTTCCACCAACAAATCTTTAAGAATTTTTTATTAGACTTTACATCTCTGCGTTTTAGCCATGTAATCATTTTTTTTTTTTACTGTATTTCTAAGGAGGCTTATCGTTCTGTTTGGAGTAGTATGAACATTATTCATTACTACAGAAGAAAAACGGCAAGTTTGGTATAGCACGTTAGTAGTATATAATAGGGGCTCCGACGGCAGGATGCAGGATGTGGAGGTGTGTGTCCTTCCGCCATCTTGGATTGTGACGTCACGGCGGCCATCTTGGACGAGTGTAACGGGACACATCGTAACAGGACACAACGTAACGGGACAAGTAGATCACGGCGGTCATTTTGGATCCGCCATCTTGGATCTGCCATCTTGGATGACGTCATTTTTTTCTCGAACTTTCCGCCATTTTGTTTTCCGCCATTTTGAATTATGACGTGACCGTTGAAATTTCCGTTACATCCGCCAACTTTAACTTTTTTATTTATTATCCGATTTTAATGAAAAATTTTAAAATTTATAAAAAAATTCAATTAATAAAATTTTAATAAATTTTTTTTAAAAAACGAACATTTACGACACGGAGCTCGGAGTCCTCGGTTCGAACCTGACGAGGTTAAAAAATTAAAAATGGCGACTGATCCTTCCCCCTGTGGTGGCTGCTGACAGACTGGCACCCACCACTTTTTTCAAAGCATATATATCGACTGTGAGCATGACGTCATGTCCGCCATCTTGTCTTCGATGTTGGAAACCATCATCATTGTATCGGCGGCGTGAGTGCTCTGACGCCATGTTAGTTTGATTCTTACCCGCTACAATGCAGTAATCATTTATTATTACTGAGGTGCCCACCATCTTGAAATTCGACCGCCATCTTGAAATCATGTAATTATTTAGCTAGAAATGCGGGAAAAATTCCAAAAGTCTCCGAAAAAATCAATTATTAATTTACAAATTTAATCGGTGGATCCCTGTCCACGGTTCGATTCTTGACCAGAGACAGTTGAAACTAATTATTAAATAAATGTTAGGTTCTTTTTTCCATTACCTTTCGCGGAGTTTATTAATCATTCACTCTACGAAAATCAACTCAAGTCAATATACCGGACCAACGAATTAATACAGTGCCGATTAGCCTATTATGAAAGTCTAATTTTACAATAATCTGAATAACATATAAACCGTTCATGTACAAAGCCACACATATAGATTAATTGTCTTCAGTCCATGAAACCGAGTCATGTCATTATCAGACGTATAGGCTAGTCATTTCAGGACCACATGACCTTCGTCGTTAGCTAATTATATTCAATTAATCCATCTTGTCATTTTTATACATTCTAAAGGACCAAGTAACCTTAAAAAATATTTTAGTAACACCAAGAGGTTTTAAACCTGTAAATATTCAAATCACTACATTTTGTACTACACGCAATCAACAAAAAGGAAGCACCTTCAACGAAAAGGCAGCACATTTGGAAGCACCGCCAACGAAAAAGCAGCTCATTTGGAAGCACCGACAACTATAAGGCAGCACCGCCCAACGAAAAAGCAGCACATTTGGAAGCACCGACAACTAAAAGGCAGCACCACCAACGAAAAGACAGCACATTTGGAAGCACCACCAACGAAAATACAGCACATTTGGAAGCACCGACAACGAAAAGGCAGCACCGCCAACGAAAAGGAAGCACATTTGGAAGCATCAACAACGACAAGGCAGCACCGCCAACGAAAAGGCAGCACCGCCAACGAAAAAGCAGCTCATTTAGAAGCACTGACAACTATAAGGCAGCACCGCCAACGAAAAAGCAGCACATTTGGAAGCACCGACAACGAAAAGGCAGCACCATCGACGAAAAGGAAGCACATTTGGAAGCACAAGTTACGAGAACTAAGTTTTAGTTAGAAATCAGAATACAAGAAATAAAAACATTAAATTTTTATAATTCAAATTTTTTTATTTCTGTACATTATACAAATGCAAGTAAAACAAGCCATTATTGTATGTAGCCAGCTTTCCTCAGTTCTTTGAGTATGAAGGATATTTCTTTGATGCATGAATAGTTTCCTGCACAAAGCGAGCCATGTAGAAGTCTTAGCCGGTCAACCAATATGTTTGGACCTTTCCATGATGTGTAATCAATCTCTTCTACCACAATTTTACTTGCTTGTTTATTATAAATATTATGATCTCTGGTGTATTCCGTTTTAACACCAACCTCAGGGTAACTTTCATTATCGAGATAGTGATCATCACATGCTTTATCAGATTTATTTAATATATCTCGACGTTTCCATCGTTTCGGTCTCAGGACACCGACACAGTCTTCGATCTTGCCTGCTTTAGCTGCTTCATCACAGTCTATGTCTTTGTCAACAGCCTCAGAGTCGCTGTAGCAATCACCGTAGAAGGCATCATCTTCACCCAGATTACCGTAAGAATTCGATGCCGATGATGTCGAAGTGTCTTCATCGTCTTCATGCTTCCTTTTTAGGAGTCCATCATTTTTACAGAGTAGGAAAGATCTACTTGAATTCGGCTGGAATGTATTCTCACTTTTCACGTTAAGGATTTTTCCATTGTCTTCATTCTTCCATAAATCATCATCATCCTTCAATTTAAGTTTTTTGTCGAGATCGGAAGAGCCGCGAACATAATCTCTCCTAAGACAAGGAAAATTATTGTCGTAATGCAAATCGCTCTTCCTTAGCCTAGTAGAGCCATCGTTGTCCTCTAGCTTGTACGCAGGCTTGGCGTTACAAGTTCTGTCATGTCTTTTTAAGCTCTCTCCGCGTAAACGACTTGCTACATCTAACATAACTTATCATATTACGTAGTGGATTTTTAACACAGTCATTCTTCTCGTGTTGTCTTCCATTCTTTCTCAAGATAAATTCTTTGCTGCAAAACTTACACCTGTGTCCTTTCAATACAGCAACAGTCACCGAATCAGGATTCATATTAGTTACTGAGACTATTGTCAGATGCAAACTGAGTGAATTAAATTAGATACATTACTTAAATAGAATTTTCTAAATATTTCAACAGCAAGAATTAAGTTACCTCATACAAAAGAAATTGTTTCATGTGGTTTCGATTATTAGCATGAGATGTTGCCACGTGTTGTGTTGAGTCATAATTTATTTAGTTCTTTTATGTGGTATGCGGGATGCTCACTAACGTTCGCAAAACAAGGATGGCTTCGCTAGACATCAAGGAGAAGGAAGTTTATCTTTCATGTTAATGCTTCTCAGCTGTCTCAAAGCATATTATTTGTCTGAGTAAAGTTATTATTTTTTAAATCCACCTGATAAAAATATTGTATGTTCTGATTTATTGACAGAATTTCACTGATTAAATGTAACTCTGAATAAAAATGACATGACTCAGTAAGTAAAAAATTCTTCATGCAGAGATAGATCTCTCACAAATAATCAGGAGCACTCGGTGAAAACCATCAGATGTCTAGCCAGGAATAATCAGAAACACTTGGAGAAAGCCATCAATATAATATCAAGATTAATCAGAAGCACTCGGAGAAATCCATCAGATGTCTAGTTAGGTATAATCAGAAGCACACGGAGTAAACCGCCATAATATTGTCAAGAATAATCGGAAGCTCACGGAGAATACCACCATAATATTGTCAAGAATAATCAGGAGCACACGGAGAAAACCACCATAATATTAACAATAATAATCAGAAGCACACGGAGAAAACCACCATAATATTGACAAGAATAATCGGAAGCACACGGAGAAAACCACCACAAGTTTTCTTTGATATCATAAAAATACAGAAAAACATATTTAATAAATAACATAAAAAAATTAATAAAAAAATTTAAATGACAAAATAAAATACAAAAATACATAAACAGATTCTGCTAGCTTGTGAACTTCTCATTGTTGAGCAAAGATATAGTTCTAGTACAAGCCAGAATTTTATGTATTTTTGTATTTTATTTTGTCATTTAAATTTTTTTATTAATTTTTTTATGTTATTTATTAAATATGTTTTTCTGTATTTTTATGATATCAAAGAAAACTTGTGTTGGTTTTCTCCGTGTGCTTCCGATTATTCTTGTCAATATTATAGTGGTTTTCTCCGTGTGCTTCTGATTATTATTGTTAATATGATGGTGGTTTTCTCCGTGTGCTCCTGATTATTCTTGACAATATTATGGTGGTATTCTCCGTGAGCTTCCGATTATTCTTGACAATATTATGGCGGTTTACTCCGTGTGCTTCTGATTATACCTAACTAGACATCTGATGGATTTCTCCGAGTGCTTCTGATTAATCTTGATATTATATTGATGGCTTTCTCCAAGTGTTTCTGATTATTCCTGGCTAGACATCTGATGGTTTTCACCGAGTGCTCCTGATTATTTGTGAGAGATCTATCTCTGCATGAAGAATTTTTTACTTACTGAGTCATGTCATTTTTATTCAGAGTTACATTTAATCAGTGAAATTCTGTCAATAAATCAGAACATACAATATTTTTATCAGGTGGATTTAAAAAATAATAACTTTACTCAGACAAATAATATGCTTTGAGACAGCTGAGAAGCATTAACATGAAAGATAAACTTCCTTCTCCTTGATGTCTAGCGAAGCCATCCTTGTTTTGCGAACGTTAGTGAGCATCCCGCATACCACATAAAAGAACTAAATAAATTATGACTCAACACAACACGTGGCAACATCTCATGCTAATAATCGAAACCACATGAAACAATTTCTTTTGTATGAGGCAACTTAATTCTTGCTGTTGAAATATTTAGAAAATTCTATTTAAGTAATGTATCTAATTTAATTCACTCAGTTTGCATCTGACAATAGTCTCAGTAACTAATATGAATCCTGATTCGGTGACTGTTGCTGTATTGAAAGGACACAGGTGTAAGTTTTGCAGCAAAGAATTTATCTTGAGAAAGAATGGAAGACAACACGAGAAGAATGACTGTGTTAAAAATCCACTACGTAATATGATAAGTTATGTTAGATGTAGCAAGTCGTTTACGCGGAGAGAGCTTAAAAAGACATGACAGAACTTGTAACGCCAAGCCTGCGTACAAGCTAGAGGACAACGATGGCTCTACTAGGCTAAGGAAGAGCGATTTGCATTACGACAATAATTTTCCTTGTCTTGGGAGAGATTATGTTCGCGGCTCTTCCGATCTCGACAAAAAACTTAAATTGAAGGATGATGATGATTTATGGAAGAATGAAGACAATGGAAGAATCCTTAACGTGAAAAGTGAGAATACATTCCAGCCGAATTCAAGTAGATCTTTCCTACTCTGTAAAAATGATGGACTCCTAAAAAGGAAGCATGAAGACGATGAAGACACTTCGACATCATCGGCATCGAATTCTTACGGTAATCTGGGTGAAGATGATGCCTTCTACGGTGATTGCTACAGCGACTCTGAGGCTGTTGACAAAGACATAGACTGTGATGAAGCAGCTAAAGCAGGCAAGATCGAAGAATGTGTCGGTGTCCTGAGACCGAAACGATGGAAACGTCGAGATATATTAAATAAATCTGATAAAGCATGTGATGATCACTATCTCGATAATGAAAGTTACCCTGAGGTTGGTGTTAAAACGGAATACACCAGAGATCATAATATTTATAATAAACAAGCAAGTAAAATTGTGGTAGAAGAGATTGATTACACATCATGGAAAGATCCAAACATATTGGTTGACCGGCTAAGACTTCTACATGGCTCGCTTTGTGCAGGAAACTATTCATGCATCAAAGAAATATCCTTCATACTCAAAGAACTGAGGAAAGCTGGCTACATACAATAATGGCTTGTTTTACTTGCATTTGTATAATGTACAGAAATAAAAAATTTGAATTATAAAAATTTAATGTTTTTATTTCTTGTATTCTGATTTCTAACTAAAACTTAGTTCTCGTAACTTGTGCTTCCAAATGTGCTTCCTTTTCGTCGATGGTGCTGCCTTTTCGTTGTCGGTGCTTCCAAATGTGCTGCTTTTTCGTTGGCGGTGCTGCCTTATAGTTGTCGGTGCTTCTAAATGAGCTGCTTTTTCGTTGGCGGTGCTGCCTTTTCGTTGGCGGTGCTGCCTTTTCGTTGTTGATGCTTCCAAATGTGCTTCCTTTTCGTTGGCGGTGCTGCCTTTTCGTTGTCGGTGCTTCCAAATGTGCTGTATTTTCGTTGGTGGTGCTTCCAAATGTGCTGTCTTTTCGTTGGCGGTGCTGCCTTTTAGTTGTCGGTGCTTCCAAATGTGCTGCTTTTTCGTTGGGCGGTGCTGCCTTATAGTTGTCGGTGCTTCCAAATGAGCTGCTTTTTCGTTGGCGGTGCTGCCTTTTCGTTGGCGGTGCTGCCCTTTCGTTGTCGGTGCTTCCAAATGTGCTTCCTTTTCGTTGGCGGTGCTGCCTTTTCGATGTCGGTGCTTCCAAATGCGCTGTCTTTTCGTTGGTGGTGCTTCCAAATGTGCTGTATTTTCGTTGGCGGTGCTGCCTTTTCGTTGTCGGTGCTTCCAAATGTGCTGTCTTTTCGTTGGCGGTGCTTCCAAATGTGCTGTCTTTTCGTTGGCGGTGCTGCCTTTTAGTTGTCGGTGCTTCCAAATGTGCTGCTTTTTCGTTGGCGGTGCTGCCTTTTCGTTGGCGGTGCTGCCCTTTCGTTGTCGGTGCTTCTAAATGTGCTTCCTTTTCGTTGGCGGTGCTGCCTTTTCGTTGTCGGTGCTTCGAAATGTGCTGTCTTTTCGTTGGCGGTGCTTCCAAATGTGCTGTCTTTTCGTTGGCGGTGCTGCCCTTTCGTTGTCAGTGCTTCCAAATGTGCTTCCTTTTCGTAGGTGGTGCTGTCTTTTCGTTGTCGGTGCTTCCAAATTTTCTGTCTTTTCGTTGTCGGTGCTTCCAAATGTGCTGTATTTTCGTTGGCGGTGCTGCCTTTTCGTTGTCGGTGCTTCCAAATGTGCTGCCTTTTTGTTGACGGTGCTTCCTTTTTGTTGATTGCGTGTAGTACAAAATGTAGTGATTGAATATTTACAGGTTTAAAACCTCTTGGTGTTACTAAAATATTTTTCAAGGTTACTTGGTCCTTTAGAATATATAAAAATGACAAGATGGATTAATTAAATATAATTAGCTAACGACGAAGGTCATGTGGTCCTGAAATGACTAGCCTATACGTCTGATAATGACATGACTCGGTCTCATGGACTGAAGACAATTGATCTATATGTGTGGCTTTGTACATGAACGGTTTATATGTTATTCAGATTATTGAAAAATTAGACTTTCATAATAGGCTAATCGGCACTGTATTAATTCGTTGGTCCGGTATATTGACTTGAGTTGATTTTCGTAGAGTGAATGATTAATAAACTCCGCGAAAGGTAATGGAAAACAGAACCTAACATTTATTTAATAATTAGTTTCAACTGTCTCTGGTCAAGAATCGAACCGTAGACAGGGATCCACCGATTCAATTAGTAAATTAAAAATTGATTTTTTCGGAGACTATTGGAATTTTTCCCGCATTTCTAGCTAAATAAATACATGATTTCAAGATGGCGGTCAAATTTCAAGATGGTGGGCACCTCAGTAATATTAAATGATTACTGCACTGTAGCGGGTAAGAATCAAACTAACATGGCGTCAGCGCACTCACGCCGCCGATACAATGATGATGGTTTCCAACATCGAAGACAAGATGGCGGACATGACGTCATGCTCACAGTCGATATATGCTTTGAAAAAAGTGGTGGGTGCCAGTCTGTCAGCAGCCACCACAGGGGGAAGGATCGGTCGCCATTTTTAATTTTTTGACCTCATCGGGTTTGAACCGAGGACTCCGAGCTCCGTGTCGTAAATGTTCGTTTTTTAAAAAAAAATTATTAATATTTTACTAATTGAATTTTTTTATAAATTTTAAATTTTTTTCATTAAAATCGGATAATAAATAAAAAAGTTAATGATGGCGGATGTAACGGAAATTGCAACGGTCACGTCATAATTCAAAATGGCGGAAAACAAAATGGCGGAAAGTTCGAGAAAAAAATGACGTCATCCAAGATGGCAGATCCAAGATGGCGGATCCAAAATGACCGCCGTGATCTACTTGTCCCGTTACGTTGTGTCCCGTTACGATGTGTCCCGTTACACTCGTCCAAGATGGCCGCCGTGACGTCACAATCGAAGATGGCGGAAAGGACACACAGCTCCACATCCTGCATCCTGCCGTCGGAGCCCCTATTATATACTACTAACGTGCTATACCAAACTTGCCGTTTTTCTTCTGTAGTAATGAATAATGTTCATACTACTCCAAACAGAACGATAAGCCTCCTTAGAAATACAGTAAAAAAAAAAATGATTACATGGATAAAACGCAGAGATGTAAAGTCTAATAAAAAAATTCTTAAAGATCTGTTGGTGGAACTAATAGAGAAACATAATCCCAAGGAGAATATATTTCGGGTTGATCGACTTTTAAAAAAATCGTGACAGCATATCATTGGACTTCTACCATACATTAGTTACCTCATCGCTATTGAATTTGCGTGCGCAGAGATAAAGAGGTGCATTCGAGAATGTAACATCATGGAAGAGTTTTCCGCGCATGCACTTCAGACGCACACACCGGATGATACTAACTCCGTAAGAAAGGATAACTGGGTAATCTACAGCAATCTTGTTGAAAAATTAGATAAATATTGGAAGAGGGACTGCATAATTTACTTGGCAATGCAATGTATATAATGTCACAATATTGACTATGACGAGTTTCTTTCATCAACAAGTAACAGTGTAACGGACAACTTTGATAAATATAGTGACAGTGCTACATCGTGTTTGGCTCAGCCTTTGTAACAGATGGTTTTCATATTTTTAATTATTGATCAATATTTTATTTTATTTTATTTTAAAGTTTCTCTATCGCCTCGTTTTGTATGACTATGAGATGGAATTGTGCCACTCTTGGTTAATTAAGCTGTGAATAAAACCAACACTGCCCTCACTGTGGTGAGTTTCCAAACTTAAGTCAATTTTTTTATTACAATCACTTCGTGTTGGAATTCTTAATGCATATTCACTCTGTGTTCAATGGTGCAACATGCGATCATTCATATTTTCAAGTTTTCACAGATACACAATTAAATACTGCACTTCAGTTACCAGCTGCATATTTTTAGAATGTCTAATACACAGCCGGGCTGTGCCTCCCCTGCAGCCGCTGAGTTCTGCCGATCCGTGCCGAGCGATGTTTGCCTTTGGAAATCTGGGAGACAGCTCGCTACTTTACACATTACACAAGGGAAGGTAAAGATCCCTTCGCAAACAAAAATCTAATCACAGCGCGCGTCCTCACACCTTGCTCTCCTTGTCGCTTTGATCGTCGCGGGGCCTGGGATGCCCCTGTGTGCGAGCTTCCCGCCTTACTCGTCTGCACTGCGGGTAGCCGCTCTTCCTAGCGCGTGACTCGCCTGCTCGCTTCGGCGATCCGAGACACTGCCTGCTGTTTGCTGGGCTGTTGCCTCTGTGCTTTGTGGGTGACTACGAACGGTCCGTCGTCAAGCTGATGAGGAACTCAAGACTGCTGTTTTCTACTGGTTTAATTCCCAGGCGGCGAACTTATATGCAGAGGGTTAAAGAAACTGGTTAGCGTTACATAAAGTGCTTAGAACGGAATGGCGATTATGTGGAAAACTGAAGTAGATATGTAGTAAGCTAAAACTGTCAATCAAAACCTTTTTTTACGTGTTTATTGTTTTTAATGATCAAACGTACCTAACTTTATTAATATCCCTTGAATAAACAATGCTTTTGATTACAAGCAGCTCCTGCCTAGTTATGTTTTGCGTGCCAGGCGTTGCAGTTTTTCGTTTTAAATTTTATTTTATTAGGATTTTTCGAAAACTGCAGTGTTAAGAGCAATAACCAGAGGTTTTGTTGTAATTTTGACATGAATATTTATAATACACCTTCAAAAATCCTTCAAGTCATAATGAATGGGAAATAAGGGTGTTACCACCAATTATTCAAATGAAAAAATTAAACCTCAGTGAAATGTTTTGCAGTTTCTTGTAAAACTTTGCAAAATTAAACATTAGCCAGATGCTTTCTGTTCCAACTTAAATACTTTCTCTTTTATTTGCCATAAACAAGTTGTCAGTTTCAAATTGAAAGGCGTATACCAGCCTTTAGGACTACTTTAGACAAAAAGTCGTATACATTTTTGACTTATTTTTTCGTATTAAAAACTAAGCCAAATATTTTTGGTCAAATTCAGACTCAACCTGAATTTAAATACAATTATTTACATTAATTTATATTGTTAAAAATGTATACTGAGGTGGGGCAGCGGAGCGGGCCAGTGGCTTGACTAGCCAGCCAACTGGCGGGTGGGGTGCGGTCCATTATTGCCTCACGCCTAATCGGATTAGCAACGGCGCCTTGCGCCTAGGCGTTTCTGGAGGGTTCGGTACGTACCCAGAGCCCCGTCTGCGTGAAGTGACATGTCTAGTACGCCATTTTTCTGGGAGCGTCGAGCAAGTCGACCCTGATGACGCGACACTTCAAAGTGGTGCGAGACCATTCCAGAAGGGAACAGAGGACTATAAAAATGGTGACGCCAGCCTTGCGAGGCAGTGAATTGAAGACAGTGAGTGATCCCTTGGTGAGCGAAAGTGGGTGACGAGTGACGAGCCTCGTGTGCGGAGACTGGTGCATCGGGACTGTGCAGTGTGCGACGGAAGAGTGAGTAGTGTGAGGCAGTGTGCTGTGACAGAGGTGGGCGGTAAGAGACGAGCAGTAGGGAGAGTAAACTGTGGACTAAATGGAAGAGTGATTAATTTGTGGACAGACATTTTTAAGTGTTGTAATTTATTTAACAAGTAAATAATTTTTAATAAATAAATCTATTTCATTAATTGAGCTATCCTTTTCGATCCTGTTGTTGCGATGTGCACCCTCCTCCCCTCTCCCGGCTACGTCTCTAAATTGCGGTGACGAAATGTATGCCGCGCCTGTCTGCAGCGCCTGAACTATCCATGCAGCCTGGTAGTTAAGACAACCAGCGAAGCACCAAAAAAAAAAGAGAGAAAGAGAAATTGTGTGGAACGAACTTGTTAAACGCCACGTAGACGAAACTTCCGGTCAGCTTCGGCCAGCGAAGTTGAGAATGTTCTCGGCCAAGTCAACCGTCGCTGCCGGGGACTACATAAACCCCTTGTCATGACGCCGAGAGCGAGCAGTCTGTGGGCCGCCTCGCCCGCCGCGGGCGACCGTCGCACGACGCCCAGTAGAAGAAGACACTCGATTCCATCGCAGACCATCGCCGATGTCGCCACGCCGGCGACGCCATTCAAGTCACAGATCATAGATATGCTACTGCGAAGTAAGACTCTGGAAGGTACGTCAGAATACGTAAGTGGAAGACATACGTAAGTTACGCAAGGATTACGTAATGGTGATAGAATGTTTCTGGTATAGAGGAGAACGAGTGTTGTTTCGCTCCAAGTACTGGAAAAAGATAGCCGGCGTCACACGTAGGCTGTTGGGCAAGGTGTTTGAAGGAATCGGAACAGGATAAGGCTGTGGCGAAGGTGTCAGGGTTATCTATGGATGAGTGACATATTTACGGACAAGGACTTATACACTGATATTGACGTACGCCGTAACAAGAGGAGAGGAGTTGAATAAATGACCGAAACGAGTTGTGTGTATTGTGTTGCTGGGACCTGAGCCACGAGCAGCTGCCGCCACTGGGGCCGGAGCCCAGTTCGCCGCGGGGGAGGGAGCAGGCGAGCGAGTGGGAGATGCCGCGCCAGTCTACAGCGAGGCGAGTAGGTCTGGGCCGCGCCAGTGGGCCAGCCGCAGCACTCCCCCGACTGCATCGCAGAAGGCATCGGTCACGAGTCCCACAGGATACAGTACGCAGTTCCAAGGGTTCCGCAACTGGACAAGAGGCGGGGTGTTCAGTCATCGGACTCAATTCATCGATTATAATCAACAGTACTTTTGTAATTAATTTCAATGTCTTTCGCATCGGGCATAGTAATGATATTGTTTGCTTATGACCAGTGGCGTAGCCAGGATTTGTGTATGGGGGGGGGGGGGTGTGTGTTAAGAAGCATGGTCCTCCGCCCTATTAAACCCGGGGTGGGGGGGGGGTCCTCCCCCGGAAAAATTTGGATTTGAAGGTGTAAAATAGTGCTATTTGAGAAGTTTTCGGTACTTAACTTTAATTATTGTAATGGTAAAAATATTAATTTTTCAATAAAAAAATAGTTTGATTGTTAAAATAATAAATAAATTAAAGATATTTTAATCAATCCAAGTGCCTTGTCCACGTCCACTCAAAATCCACAATCATGCTCGAAGCTCGACAGTAAAAAAAAAAAAAAAAAGGAATACCAATGGTTGCGTTTCGGCAGAACTGGCCTATTCCTGGAAACAATTAGCATTAGCTTGAAGAGTTACCCAGTCACCACCTGCTTATAATTACCGCGCTGGTTTAATACAATAGGTGTAAGATATTTGAAAACCGGGGACCCGTCACGGCGTCACAACCTTATAGCTTCTACTCGTGACAGGGGTAGGGGAAGGGAAGGAGAATCGATAGGGCTCGCTTACTCTTCCCCTCCAGTCAGTGGCCGGTGATAGCAGTAAGACACCCAGGCTTTTAGCTAACCTGCTTTCAGATAAGAAAAAAATAGTGGCTAAGGGTTGGGGGGAGGGGTTACAACCCCTAGCCCCCCTCTCCTGGCTACGCCCCTGCTTATAACAAATTCGCGTTATGATATTATCGTATAGTATTGTTTTACTGCTTTTAAATATTGAGTTTAGTCTTGAGTTATGTTATTTTAAATATTAGCCCACAATTTGTGTGTGTCGATATATATATAAATATATATATATATATGTATATATATATGTATATATATATGTATATATATGTATATATATATGTATATATATATTTATATATATATATATATATATATATATATACATATAAATGCAAGCTATTTATCGTAATTTTAGTCATGAGTTTTGTAATGTTGCTGCTACTGATATTTTTTAGATTCAGATGATAATGTTTCTATTTAGCTTTCAGGCCATATGTGGTATACATCCGGTAATATTTTTGAATATTTTTAAAGAGGCGTTTTATGGCGCGTTATAATATTTTATTCAGATGGTTTGTTGGCTAGCACGCTTAATGATGTTTATATTTATTTGGAGCCAGAACGAGCTTAACAGATTACTCATATTTCTGCTTTTAAAACTTTTCACGGCATTAAGTGCGCCACTGTATTCTTTGATGGTTTTATACTCTGGTATAGATATGCATTATTTTTGATGACAGTTTCACGAGTATTGCAAGCAGATATAGTATTTTCTGCTGATTTTGTTAGTTCTGAAGTTCGTCAATTAACTAGTTTAAACAAGTTAATAACAACTCCCACATTTTGTAATCATGTATGGTTCAAGGGATTTTGCATGTTTAATACATACATAGATACATATCTATACATATATAATACATACATAGTACACCCTCTCGCATATTTCGTCACCACCTACCACAATAATATTTTTCCACACGTAACATATGGTGTCAGAAGTAGGATGGCCTTAGGATTCAGGTTGAAAATTGAATTAATTAGAATTTAGCTATTCGAGAATTTAGTTAGTGTTAGGAACAGAAGTTAGTTTCAAGTATTATAGATTTAGTGTCAGTTTAGTGTAAGAAAGTAAGTTTTAGTTTTGAGTAGAAGTTTAGGCTAGCTGATAGGTGAAATTAGAGTCTTGTTATTAGAGCAGTAGTGATAGTAATAGTGACAGAGTAATAGTGTAAGTTGTCAAGGAAGATGGCTGCTGACGAAATTAAGAACATAATGACCTTCTTGGCCGAAATGAAGAATAAAGTGTAGGGTAACCAGGAAGGAATGAAGAATAAAATGGAGCGTAGCCTGAAGAATAAAATAAGGTACAGTCAAAAAGAGGTGTAGAATGCCATGAAGAGCAAGAGTATGCAAAACGAGCTGTTTTATCTGAAACATTTTTTTTTGATACAACCAACCATTGCTGCAAAGGGTGGAATAAACAGGGATTGAAGGACAAAAAAAATCATAACTACCCTAGTAAGGTAAGAAAACCATCAAATCCGTCCAAATGATTTGTAAACCTTATAATTTTTACCCAAAATTTTTGTCTGAGACAATTTTTTATAAGATTAACTATTGCTGCAAGGAGTTGAATGAAGGTGAGTGATCCCTTGGTGAGCGATAGCAGACGACGAGCGACGGGCTTCGTGTGCGGAGACTGGTGCATCGGGACTGAAGCATCTTGGAGTTGTGTGTGGTGGACGAGTGAGTAAGTAGTGGGAGGCAGTGTGCTGGGACAGAGGTGAGCGGTGAGAGACGAGCTGAAGGGAGAGCCACTGTCGAGTCGAAATCTGATGCGAAGAGTAAACTGTGGACTAAACGAAAGACTGTTTAATTTGTGTACTGACATGTTAACTGCGAACTAATTTAAATAATAGTGTAAAAATTAATAAATAAAACTGTATTTAATTATTTAGGCTATCTTTTTCGAACATTTGTTTCCCAAAAGTAACAATAAATACACTTAATTTTATAAGTATATTTACACTTAAATTTGTTTAGTATTTATACATTTATTGATATGTGTATATAGCCTAGTGCCTATGTTTAAATTTAAAGCAAACATTTTTTTTGGTACACTATTAATGTCTTTAAATTTTACAGTATTAATCATAGATTTACCATAATAATATTTTTAATGTGGTGTTCTTTATGGATATGTAGGTAAGTATATGTAGTCGAGTGCAACAGCACGCTATGCGACTAACAATACATCCAAGCTGTCAACAACGGGTGCGAAAATTAGTATACATAAAGTTACGTAGCGCACTACATTTGTCTCATGAGCAATATTGGATAGTGCGTTTGTAGGCGCGAGGAAAATATGAAATGGATTAGGGTATGAATTCTCGTCCACATCGGGAACATTAATAAGAAAAGACGGAAGGTGATGAGTTTCTAATGCGGCACTGACGGAGTGAATGCACTTGTGAGGGTGGGTAGGGGGGGGGGGGTGGCAGATTTACTACGAAAAAAGTCACCGGCACAAAGCAACATCCGACAGGCCAAGATTGTTTTCATTTTCTTGGTCATTATCTTTATTTATGTTGACTAAGTTTTGTAAGTTATGTTATAATATCAATTTACGTGTGCTATGTAAAAAATTTAACATGTTAAAGTGGAAGACAAGAGGCACGTCTTACAGTGCCCGCCTAGTGTTAGTGAAGTGGAATAATAAAAACAACGCGCGCTTGTAGCGCGGTGTCTTCTCTGAACTGCCGCGCAGTCTTCTCGTCGTGCATAACGCAAATACAAGATTTGAGCGGTAACCATAACATTATATGGCTCAGAAATTAAGTTAAAATTGTAGTGCAATTCCTTTATTCATTCAAGAATGTTCACTGAGTGTTTCATTCTGAAAACACGTGTTTTTCCATTCTCACTCTTCTAGAAATATAGTTTGAAAACGAAATCTGGAAACAGAATTATTCATTCGCCCTCAAGGTATCCGTAAACCAGCAAAAGCCTGTTATCCAGAACAGTTTTCTGATCGCGAGGTTCCTCCCAAAGCTCTGCACACCACGTGGAGTTCGAGCTGCTGTCGCTCTTCTCGGACCTGGTGGGAGCTGAAGCTCTGCACACCACTTGGAGTTAGAGCTGCTGTCGCTCGTCTCGGACCTAGTGGGAGCTGAAGCTCTGCACACCACGTGGAGTTCGAGCTGCTGTCGCTCGTCTCGGACCTATTGGGAGCTTAAGCTCTGCACACCGCGTGGAGTTCGAGCTGCTGTCGCTCTTCTCGGACCTGGTGGGAGCTGAAGCTCTGCACACGGCGTGGAGTTCGAGCTGCTGTCGCTCGTCTCGGACCTGGTGGGAGCTGAAGCTCTGCACATCACGTGGAGTTCGAGCTGCTGTCACTCTTCTCGGACCTGGTGGGAGCTGAAGATCTGCACACGGCGTGGAGTTCGAGCTGCTGTCGCTCGTCTCGGACCTGGTGGGAGCTGAAGCTCTGCACACTACGTGGAGTTCGAGCTGCTGTCGCTCGTCTCGGACCTGGTGGGAACTGAAGCTCTGCACACCACGTGGAGTTCGAGCTGCTGTCGCTCGTTTCGGACCTGGTGGGAGCTGAAGCTCTGCACACCACGTGGAGTTCGAGCTGCTGTCACTCTTCTCGGACCTGGTGGGAGCTGAAGATCTGCACACGGCGTGGAGTTCGAGCTGCTGTCGCTCGTCTCGGACCTGGTGGGAGCTGAAGCTCTGCACACTACGTGGAGTTCGAGCTGCTGTCGCTCGTCTCGGACCTGGTGGGAGCTGAAGCTCTGCACACCACGTGGAGTTCGAGCTGCTGTCGCTCGTCTCGGACCTGGTGGGAACTGAAGCTCTGCACACGGCGTGGAGTTAGAGCTGCTGTCTCTCGTCTCGGACCTGGTGGGAGCTGAAGCTCTGCACACCTCGTGGAGTTCGAACTGCTGTCGCTCCTCTCGGACCTGGTGGGAGCTGAATCTCTGCACACCACGTGGAGTTCGAGCTGCTGTCGCTCTTCTCGGACCTGGTGGAAGCTGAAGCTCTGCAAACCGCGTGGAGTTCGAGCTGCTGTCGCTCTTCTCGGACCTGGTGGGAGCTGAAGCTCTGCAGACGGCGTGGAGTTCGAGCTGCTGTCGCTCGTCTCGGACCTGGTGGGAGCTGAAGCTCTGCACACCATTTGGATTTCGAGCTGCTGTCGCTCGTCTCGGACCTGGTGGGAGCTGAAGCTCTGCACATCGCGTGGAGTTCGAGCTGCTGTCGCTCGTCTCTGACCTAGTGAGAGCTGAAGCTCTGCACACCACGTGGAGTTCGAACTGCTGTCGCTCGTCTCAGACCTAATGGGGGCCGAAGCTCTGAACACCGCGTGGAGTTCGAGCTGCTGTCGCTCGTCTCGGACCTGGTGGGAGCTGAAGCTCTGCACACCACGTGGAGTTCGAGCTGCTGTCGCTCTTTTCGGACCTGGTGGGAGCTGAAGCTCTGCACACCACGTGGAATTCGAGCTGCTGTCGCTCGTCTCGGACCTGGTGGGAGCTGAAGCTCTGCATACCGCGTGGAGTTCGAGCTGCTGTCGCTCTTCTCGGACCTGGTGGGAGCTTAAGCTCTGCACACGACGTGGAGTTCGAGCTGCTGTCGTTCGTCTCGGACCGGGTGGGTGCTGAAGCTCTGCACATCGCGTGGAGTTCGAGCTGCTGTCGCTCGTCTCGGACCTGGTGGGAGCTGAAGCTCTGCACACCACGTGGAGTTCGAGCTGCTGTCGCTCGTCTCGGACCTGGTGGGAGCTGAAGCTCTGCACAGCACGTGGAGTTCGAGCTGCTGTCGCTCTTCTCGGACCTGGTGGGAGCTGAAGCTCTGCATACCGCGTGGAGTTCGAGCTGCTGTCGCTCGTCTCGGACCTAGTGGTAGTTGAAGCTCTGCACACCACGTGGAGTTCGAGCTGCTGTCGCTCGTCTCGGACCAGGTGGGAGCTGAAGCTCTGCACACCGCGTGGAGTTCGAGCTGCTGTCGCTCTTCTCGGACCTGGTAGGAGCTGAAGCTCTGCACACCACGTGGAGTTCGAGCTGCTGTCGCTCGTCTCGGACCTGGTGGGAGTTGAAGCTCTGCACACCACGTGGAGTTCGAGCTGCTGTCGCTCGTCTCGGACCTGGTGAGAGCTGAAGCTCTGCACACCACGTGGAGTTCGAGCTGCTGTCGCTCGTCTCGGACCAGGTGGGAGCTGAAGCTCTGCACACGGCGTGGAGTTCGAGCTGCTGTCGCTCGTCTCGGACCTGGTGGGAGCTGAAGCTCTGCACACCACGTGGAGTTCGAACTGCTGTCGCTCGTCTCGGACCTAGTGGGAGCTGAAGCTTTGCACACCGCGTGGAGTTCGAGCTGCTGTCGCTCTTCTCGGACCTGGTGGGAGCTGAAGCTCTGCACACCACGTGGAGTTCGAGCTGCTGTCGCTCGTCTCGGACCTGGTGTTAGCTGAAGCTCTGCACACCACGTGGAGTTCGTTCTGCTGTCGCTCTTCTCGGACCTGGTGGGAGCTGAAACTCTGCACACCGCGTGGAGTTCGAGCTGCTGTCGCTCTTCTCGGACCGTGTTGGAGCTGAAGCTCTGCACACCACGTGGAGTTCGAGCTGCTGTCGCTCTTCTCGGACCTGGTGGGAGCTGAAGCTCTGCACACGGCGTGGAGTTCGAGCTGCTGTCGCTCGTCTCGGACCTGCTGGGAGCGTTCGGTCGCGGGAGCTGGTAGACAGTCGACGCCGACCTGTCGTCGAGAGGCGGACGCGGGAGGATCGGACCGGAGAATGATGGCGCGCGTCAAGAGAAGAGCGAGGAACGTGTTTCAAATGGATTCTGGAGACGACGAGCACTCCTGACGAAAATAACGCCCCACTTCTTATCGATTTGGTCGTCTTTCCCTCCACCCCAAACTCCTGCAGTTGCTACTCAAAATACGTTGCCAAGACGACTCGCTCCGCCTTTTCGTGAAATACGGCACTATATTTCCGAGGGCTGGGCTTAAATCATAGAACAGAGTGTATGGTTTTATTTGTTTTCATCGCTACCCATGTTTTTTGTTATACCTACTTCGTTTTTATTAGCTCTCCTTCAGTATCTTCATGAATATTTATCTTTTACTTTCAATTACCATGATGGTTGCGTAGTCGGACCACATAACTCTCACCAAAGTTATCGCTTTATATTGTTTTATGGACTTGTCTTACTTAATGTGGCGAGGTAAAGGGCTCCGCCTATCCGGACGCACATACGGTAAGCAGAGATTTAGCAAAAAACTGCGGGTTTTGAAAACTGTTCAATATTTACGAGTGGGATATGTTTACGAAAAGCATTTAAGGATAGTCTGAAGGGACATGAATAGTTCTGTTTTCATATTATGTTATAAATAGTATTTTTTAAAGAGGAATAGTGCTAAAACACGTGTTTTCAGATTAATTTTTAAGCTTGAATCACTCGGTAAAGATTCTTGAAAGCACTCAAGGGACTTGCATTACACCTTCATCTTTATTTCTCCGCCATATAATGTCATGGGATTCGCTCGAATCTCATAGTTGTCCTATGCACGACGAGAATACGGCGCGCTAGTCCAGAGGCGACACCGCGCTCGAAGCACCAGCGAGTGTTGCACCTATAATCCCGCCTCACTAACACAGATACACCCTTGACTAGGCGGGCCAATTAGTTACGGTTCTGAAGAAAAAAAAACTGAAACTAAACAAGGGTCGTAGTTTTTGAAAAAGCTTTTAAATCCACACCCTCCACTAAATTATTAGATACTGTGGCTAAACATATTTGTTACGCAATCATGAATATCTCTACTATTGATAACAGTTCAAAATAAAATCATACTTGATATCCCTTTAGGGAGGAAAATTCTTTGCACGACTTATGTGGCAAACATATTTAATCGGGTAACTTAGGGTGTTCATATGGCTAAAAAAAAAATACAAGGCTATCTTAGCAATTTATTTGCTTAAATGAGCCATATTTTCATATAAGTTGATAAGTTAGCATAGTTATTTTTTACAGCATGAATAGTCAAATTTACCCGATTAAAATTATTTTTTTTTGCTTAAGTCGCGCAAATATTTTTTTCTCAAAAGTGTATCGTGTATAATTTTATTTTGAATTGTTATCAATAGTAGGGCTATTTATGATTGCGTAACAAAGATTTGCAATGACAGAATCTAATAATTTTTTGTACGGTGGGTATTTTAAAACTAAAAAATCATAAAAATCAAAGCTACGACACATTTTTATTTTATTTATTTTTTATTTAGGAACGTAATTAATTGCTCTATTAACTATTATCACCTTGATGTTGAGTTCGGAGACATTTTGTACGTAGGTGGTAGTGTGTATGTGCTTGGCTTGTTCGTAACTTTTAACTCCAACGAGCCAACCATCTCTTTATTGACTTGATGTAAGTTTTTGGACATACGCCATTGCTAAGAACTTTTTCTGTTGAATAAATAAAATAAATAAATAAAAATACCCAAAAAAAGACAAAAAACACACAAAATTAAGCAAACAATTGCTTTTGTCAACAAGGATATGAACACCACAAAATATTCCGAAACAGGAATATGGTCAACAAACAAAGAAAAACAAAGAAAAATGTACTAAGAGAACGAAAAAAAACACCCACAAATGATGACAACACAAAATTATTGAACCCAAAACAATTCAGCACAACAGTCGAAACGAGACAAAAACACGACAAAACGAAAAGACAAACAAACACAATAGTTTTACCAAAACAGAAACGAGCGACGTTTCGGGAACTGCTATCTGCTTCCGTCCTCAGACAGAGACGCACATGGTACGGAAACACAGTCTGTGCTGAATTATTTTGGGTTCAATAATTTTGTGTTGTCATCATTTGTGGGTGTTTTTTTTCGTTCTCTTAGTACATTTTTCTTTGTTTTTCTTTGTTTGTTGACCATATTCCTGTTTCGGAATATTTTGTGGTGTTCATATCCTTGTTGACAAAAGTAATTGTTTGCTTAATTTTGTGTGCTTTTTGTCTTTTTTGGGTATTTTTATTTATTTATTTTATTTATTAGTTTTTCTTCAACAGAAAAAGTTCTTAGCAATGGCGTATGTCCAAAAACTTACATCAAGTCATGCACTCCCATTGCACAAATCTTTTAAAGATAACATCTCTTTATTTACGTGTTATTATTAACAGTTTGACAATTTGTTTTGACAGTTTCATTGACTTCAATTTTTTGTGGCCAACTTTGGCGCTACAAGTTCACACTTATGCCTCACTCGGGACTCGAACACAGATCCCCTCGCAGCTAAAGCCGGCGTGCAACCGACTGCGTCACGGAAGTTGGCACCACTTAACCCCCGTGAACTCTGCTGTAAACAAGTGACTAGCGCACTGGAAAAACACAGGCTCGCTATCTGTGTTTACTATAGTGGATTGAAAACTCTAACTTCACCTGTACAGGGACGGATCCAGGCATTTTTTCACGTAGTTTAGAAATTGTGAACAGCGAGCTTCTTTTCCCTTCCAAACAGCATTGCACGTGTCAGGGATAGTTTTTTTGCATCCGTGTACATTACATGTAACATTTTAAGTCACGATGCGCCAAATACCAATTTTCTTGAATCCGAATCTTGAATTCAAATCCCAAAGTGTTCCTCGAATATACACTTTAATCTGAATCTTGGTCTCAAAGGTCAAAAATTAAAAATGAACAAGAAACAAAAATCTTAACTTTAAATGTTTGTTTCACAAACTAAGTTTCCAGAATAATAATGTAATTTTATTTATAGAATTACATTTTAGATTAGAATATCTTTGGGCATGGTAATAAGATACGTATGCAGGGAAAAACTGACTAAGTAAACTCTAGAGGTTATCAGCAATGGAATTTTTAACTTACTTTATTTCCTCTAATATTTCTCTTCGAATAATTTACTCGAATATCGAATACAATAAGAACGATTTGATGGTATTTGAGGATTTGGGTATTTGATAGGTCTATCTCTAATTTTAAGTTTAATAAACTCGCCAGAACTTGGTAATTAGGATATCCATTGAAAACATGTTTTTTTTATCATGGGGAAAAAATATATAGTAGATATTTTATAATTAATCTTTACATTCGTCTTTTTTTCACATTTTTTGCAGTCTACAAATTCGTGGGCCCTTCTAACCCAGCGCCAGGGGTCGGCTTACACCCCTCCCTCTATAGATCCGTCCCTGCACCAGTTAGCCGCCCGCCTGAACACTTTAAAGACATCGAAAGTATTTTTTGAACAGAAAAAAATTTGATAATGTGTTTATGTAAAAATTTACTCAGGGATTCCTATCAGTTTATCAGTAATAACTGTAAAAATCTAATAAATTCGTACGTCAGATTTGATTATTGTCTACAGTATTAAAGGCATCTCGACCGAAATAAAAATATAATTTGTTGGTGCACTTAGTTCTTTTTATGAAGTATTGTTTAAATGGTTAACGTAAAGCGCTTTGCTGCACCAAGACGCCCGTTGGTGAAACCATAGAGACAAGAAGTAAGGGAGTTGGTTAGTACATTTTTTTGTCATGCTATGGAGCATCCCAATCTTAGATTGCAGTGTGGAAGTAAATGGGCGCATTCTCTCTCTCTCTCTAACACACGCCGATTGCCGTTAGCACTGTCCTTGTTTCTTCGTGCGTTGTTGCCAAATATCAAACGAATTAAAATTTTAATTTTTCGACCAAGCTTTTTTTCATAGTGTATAGCATCGAAATACGCATCAGGCAATGCTTATTTTGAATCCTTAACACTATTTTAAGTGTCCGAAAAAATTAAAAAAAACATAACTTATTCGCTGCGAACTGTTTTGAAGTATTCCGATATGTTTCACATAAAAAAAACCTAAATGTGTATTTCATTCAGATTTTTTTATTAATAAATTAATGCCTTAGGACGCCACCGAACATATGTTAAGAAAAAACTGTACAGGTTTCACTTAAATATATATTTTTTAATATATCGAAATGCATTTTCTCACAAACTGACACATCAAAAAGTTGACCAGCGGAAAAAAAATTTTCTATTAAAGATAGATGGGGGACGAAAGCGTGAGAAATGTTCACAATGAATTGAATTAGTTTTTTAAAACAGCTCCATCTCAATTGCTTCTACAGTTTCCGTGGAAATAGCTGTTAAAGATGTGTCGTATCAGTACAAGAGCGCGCGCTGCCGTCGTAAGAGGAAACAGGGTCGTGTGTTCAAATAAGTGGGGTTCTGTCCTACAAGCAATTTCAAATACATGGCTTCCTTAGTCAACAAAAATATTTTAATCGATTCTTGAACATAATATGAAAATGTATGAAATAAATACAAAGGAATTTAATAGCGATCATGGTACAAAATTTTGAATTATTTTTCTATTCTTCTCAACACCAAGCATCTTATCAAACATTGTTTTAGACAAAGTTTTGGAAAATAAATATGATATTTACAAAAAATTTAAACATATTTGATAAGGTGTCTACTAAGGCAGTTACGTTTTTTTGTCCGGTGAAATTTTTTTGCGAACCCATGCAGTTATGGCTGGTCGTATCAAAAATTTATTTAGAAAACATTTTTCAGCATTAGGTACTCCGAGTTATCATACGTTAAAACGGATTCGATATTATTCATATTATGGGAGTTGCGATTTTTCTGTTTTTCAAAAAATCTTCCCCATTTCGAACCAACTGTTCGGATTTTTCCCATAACTTACTCGACCGAGAATTTCCATTACCGTATTTTATTTATCGTTTTGGACATGACTTGTCCAAAAATACGGCATTTATCGGGCCCATGAAAATGTGATATATATGGGATTTTTAGAACATAAAAGAAAACTATAAGAAATTTTCGTCTACAATAGGTAGTTTTTATTTGAAATTTACATAAAAGTGGCATTATTACAAACTTATATGTGTAATAGTATAAAATATTATAAATTACGATATGATTTCTTAAAATGCTTCTTGTTCGATCCGAATTACAAAGACACGCATCTCCTGAAATTCGTAATGTGTTAGAGTTTTGGCAACAGCGCGCGCCATAAGCCGTGTACTGCAATCTAAGAGTGGGACGGGCTATAGTGCTTGAAGACCCCCGAAGTTCCCTTTACTACATGAATAACAAAACAATCTTGGGCTATAATGAAGTTTAATGCTTATTTCTTGCATATGTGTTGTTACCATGTTAGACTTACAATACTGACTTCATGATGAAATTTTTACAATTCTTCCTAGCGAGTTTCTTTCCAACTATTAAGGGTCACGCCTACCTGGGCACACACACAGTGTGCGGAGCTTCAGGAGAAACCACGTGATTCGAAAATTACTTATGAAAAACACTCAAGAATTAAGAATGCGCTGAGGGCGGACGGGCAGTAATATTTACACTTTCAGTTTTCACACAGTATTTTTAGGAGCGTGAAAAGGGCTGAAACGCTTGTATACAGAGTTAATTTTTTGACATGAAACGCCTGATACAGATATTTGAAACCATCTTCATTTCTCCACCATGTAAAGATATGGTTACCACTCAAACCTTATAATTGCCCAGTTTCTAATCAGTTAATTTAAACTTAAGAACAGACACCACAGACTAATTAATACCTGAATAGGCCGGACAGAAGTAACCATTATCTAACATTCATCTCACTGATTTAAAATCTCCCACGTCCTTTGCACCGGCCAACCCCTTACTCAGCCCAACTTAAAAAAAAAAAATACTAGGTACACGTTTCGTGAGTAATATCTGCTGTGTGATGTCATGCGCCTGAGCGCAGGTGGCCACGCTATCAGCTGTTCGGCTCAGCGGCTCCGAGGAGTCCAGATGCGTTATTCATCTGTTCGTCTCGCCCGTGACGCGCACGGAACCAATCGAGATAAGCGGGGCGGGTACGGAAACAAAAATCATCCGCAAGTTTATTTTTCCGCGAGAGGATGAGGTGTGGTTAGTGTCCGCGCTGGACACGCACGGCCGAGAGGCGAGACGCCGAGAGGCGAGAGGTCGGTGGTGTACGATCATCGGGACACAGGAGGTTAGTGAAGCTGGAGACAAAGGAGAAATAGTCCTGCAAATTACAAATACCGAACTCTCGTTCTATCGTAGATCTGTTAGTCTATGGAGCGGGTGTCTGTTCTGTATTTGAAGTCAACTGGTTAGAAATTGGATAGAAAAACGAATTTCAGCTCTTTTAAGGCTAATCTAGATCTATAAAACCGTACTGTGACTGACAGACAACGTTCAGCCTAAACCGGTGGACCTGGAGTTTCGAAATTTAGAGGAAATATTCCTTGAGTACCGCAGCGGTGCACTAAAGAGGGTTAAATCACACTTTCGAAGCTGATTTTTTGGAAAAACTCGTCCTCAGTTGATGGATACGTAATGTAAAGAACACCACTGCCGAGTTTCAAGACTGTAGCTATGCATTAATTTGCATCCCTTTACATTACATGTAACATTATAAGTCGTGATGGGTGAAATCCCATTTTTCTCGGGACATTTTTTATCTTTAACGCCCCCAAACCCCTCCCTCTCTTTCTAGAGATGAATTTTAAAAAAAATGAAACTTGTGTTATTTTATTTCTTGTGAAGAGTATATTTGCTAAATTCCATCGAATATACCCTTGAATCAGAATCTAGGTTCAATGGTCAAAAATAAAATAATGCACAAGAAATAAATATCTTACCTATGCTGTTGAAACATTCATACTTTTAAATGTTTGTTTCACAAACTAAGTTTCCAAAATCAGTACATGTTATATTATTTATGTGATTAATTTTAAATTACAATATTTTAAGGTATGGTAAATTGATAAAAATCCCTTTAGGCACAGCCTACAGGCGTAGGTAGATTTCTACGTACCTATTAATTCTGTAAATGTTCTGGAAACTTATATAAACTCTTGGAACATTGTAAGAACTTAATGTACATAACATCCTATATGTTTTCTAATGTTACAAAATGCTCGATTAAACATTTTATCATATTCCATGCAGCGAAAATGTTTGGAATGTTTTTAACTCAATGCATTCATCATTGAATATCTTAAAAAGTATTTCATATTATGCATACTAAGTAGTAATGAATTTTTTCAACCTTCACACACCATTTTTCATCCCTTGCACTAATATGTGATTTATAAAAATTTGCTTTTGACCAAGGCTTAAGACAATATTAAGATGGTTTGAAATAAATTCGTATAAAGTTAATAGGGAAATTTTGAATTTCTTTTTTACATTCCAAACATTGTTTTTACGGCAATAGTTAAAACCATCAAAAAATTGTTTCAGCTAAAAATTATAACGGATTTAATAATTTACAAACTAGAAAGTTCTGATTATTTTTGTCTTTCAGAAAGTGTTATTTACACCGCTTGCAGTAATGGTTGGTTACATAAAAAATTACTTTATTACTTTGTGGATAACATTTAGAGAAAGTTTAAAATAAATAAGGATGGATTTAATAGTATACGTGGTATAAGAAGTTATATATATATTTATTAAATCCAACCCCTGGTTTTTCCAACCACTTTACATAATAGTTCATTTTATCAAAGACTGTTTTTAACCAGAGTGTTAGATGATTTCAGATTTACAATTATTTGTTATAGATTTTATAGTTTCCTAAATAAGGAAGTTATGTTGTTTTTTTGTGTTTTAACCCCTATTTACTGCAACCTTTGCAGCCATGGTTGGTTGATCAAAAATTGTTTCAAACAAAAGTTTTAGATAATATTAATAAGGTTTACAAACAATTTGAGGAGATTTAAAAGTGTGCATACTAAGAGAGTCATTCTCTGTTATCTTCTACCCCTTGCAGTAATGGTTGGTCTTATAAAAATTATTATTGACGAAAGTTGTAGATACTGTTGCACAGACAGGACCCACAATGGACAAGCAATGCAAATACTGAACACACACATTGTACACACAATGCACACTGGACACACAATGCACACACTAGACACACAATGCACACACTGGACACGCAATGCACACTTTGGACACACAATGGACAAGCATTGCACACACATGATACACACTAGACACACACGATACACACTGGAAACGCAATGTACACACTGGACACACAATTCACGCACTGGACACCCAAATCACACACTGGACACAGAATAGACACGCAATGCAAACACTGAACATACACTGGACACGCAAACATTCACTGGACTCACAAGAAAAGAAATGCAACACTGAACACACAATAGACAAGCAATGCAAAAAAACATAATACACACAAGACACACACACGACACACACTGGACATACGCTGGACACGCAATAAACACGCAATAGACACGCATTTGACAAAAATTACACACTTTGGATGCATAGTTGAGATAATTCAGTCTTAGTTAGCGATGGTAGTAGCAGTCTCAGACGATAGGTCAATATGCCAGGATCATTTCATGACATATAATAATCTCTTCTACTGCCTTCATATTCTTGGAATGAATGTTATTAATATTTTTAAGATCTCTGAAGTATATTGTTTTAAAACCGTCCTCACAGTCACTATCGTCCCAGTGATCATTGTAAGCTTGATCAGAAAAAAATATTTTATTACGATGTTTTCATTGTTTTGGTGTCAGAGCTTCATCGCAGTGTTCGATTTTTCCAGCTTTAGGTGCTTCGTCACTGTTATATGTCTTGTCACCAGCTTCAAAGTCACTGTCATCATCATCTTAGAAGTAAGCATCTTCACCTGAATTACTGTAAGGATTCAAAATCGTTTCATCGAAGGTTCTTCAGCATCTACAAGGCTCCTTTTTAAGTGTCTATAATTTTTTTAAAGTACGGAGGATCTTTTTGAGATTAGCTGTAATGTATTCTCACTTTTAATGGTAATGATACTTCTATTGTCTTCAGTCTTCCTTAAATCAACAAGTTTTTCTTAAGTTCTTTGACGAGATCAGAAGAGCTATGAACATTATCACGTTCACGGCAAGGAAAATTATGTCATCGTACAGCGCACTTTTCTTTAGCGTAGTTACTTTTTGGATGTCCTCTATCTTGAAGTTAGTACGGCTTTACAAGTTTTGTATTGTCTTTTTAAGCTATCAATTCGTGTAAACAACTTGCTACACCGATCACAGCTTAACATTTTGCGTAGTTGGTTTTTGACACATTCATTCTTCACGTGACGTCTAGCATTCTTTCTCAGGACAAATTCCTTGCTGCAAAAATTACACATGTGTCCCTTTAGATGCAGCTGTAGTTTTAGAACCAGGATCCATGTTAGCTTCTGCGACTTACACTAGATAAAAATTGATAGTTTTAAAGTGGAACAATTACATAAATAGTATTTTTAATATTTTGTCAGTGAGAATTAATTGTTCTCATACAAGAAACCTGTCGCTAGTAGTTACTATTACTGCCAACAGATTTCGCTACGTGTTGTGTTGAGGTGAAAATTGTTTATTTTTTATGTGGGATGCGGGATGCTCACTCACGGTCGCATTAGAAGGAGAGCTTCACTAGACCTCAAGGAGCAGGAAGTTTGTCTTGCATGCAAGCATTTCTCAGCTGTCCTAAGGCATAGTAATTGACTTAGTAATGCATCCTTTTTCGTTTCAAATTCACATGATAAAACATATTGTAATTGCTGAATTGGTAACAGGAATTCGCCAATTAAACGAAAATCTGAATACAATTACATATCCCATCTCGAAAAGAAAAATGCATACAGCGATTGTTTTCTCAGAAATAACCTGAACGATAGTGACTACGATGATGGTGTTAAAACAATAGAATTCAGAGATCTTAAAGCTATTAATAAAAATCATTCCAGGAAGATGACGGCAGCAGAAGAGATTAATTATACGTCATTGGAAGATCCTAACTTATTGATCGATCGTCTGAGACTGCTACTGGAATTGATTAGTAGAGAAAACTACTCGCATATAAACGAAAAAGCCTTCATATTAAAAAAAACCCTGATGGAAGCTGGCTACATGCATGTGCTGGCGTCGCTGCTCATATACCTGTGGCGCTCTTCTCGAACCGACGAGAGCGGCTATGACTTGTCGCGTCATAACGGGCAGACCCGACGCCCGAAACATCGAGGATGGCGACGCTTATTGACGCCACTCCACGCGGTGGCCTCTGTAAGCCCGGAATTCCTAGGCCGCTCAATGTGGTAATAGCCCGAGGCGGGAAGATGCGCAGGTGCGTTGTGGAGAGGGGGTAGCGAGGACTCTTGTAATCCGGCCCGGCATGTGTGGCATGCCTTACGTCAATGGACGGCGCGTGACGTCAGTGGCTGTGTGTGGCCGCCAGCCAGCTCCGAACCTGGCGCGCATCGTGGTCTTGTCGCTCGCGTTTGCAACAATATTCTGGAGAGAAACTTTCTAACTGTTGTACTTCTACATTACTAGACATCCTAATACAATACAGTTTTAAGACGAGTTATGGGAGTACGCAAATGTAGACTTCTAAAAGCATAGATTTCACTAGAATTGGTTGAAAATACCGTCGGTTACGTCTTACACTTCAAATCTTATGAGTTTTGCGTTGAGTAGCTTATCCGTTTTACTGAGGCGAAAGGAAGTATACTGTCTTATAGACAGTTAAAGCTTTACAAATTATTTAAGTCCAGAAGATAAATTATATTAAATATAAGGTTATTAAAAAAAAGCAGATCTACTTAAATAAACAAAATTATTTCATGTAATGAGGTTATCATTGTTTCAGAGTTTTGCACTACTTGATTCATTTTATATTTTAAATATATTTTGTAGCCTACCAAAATTGAAGGGCAAAAAAAAAGTAATTTATTTGATCAGCAAATGGAAACCACAAGCATTAGTATTTTTTATATTAAATATTCGCACATTATAAGAATAAAACCGTAATCCTGCGATCCTGTAATTAATTCTGTCATTCACTATCTTATTCAACATTTTTTAAATGCAAAGGTTTTTAAATTGCTAATATGTGAAAAAAAATTGTAAGACATAATTGCCGTTGTTTTTCTTGTGACAGTGATAAAATTTCAAACATTGAACAATCAAGACTTAACTACTACTACTACTAATACGTGCTGCCGTCAATATCTACCGTATGTGTGTCTCCGTGGGGTTTTTACGAGCGAGACCTCATAAAAAACCAACTTTTTGTAGGTACTGCGATTAATGAGTTTCGAAATAATCACAATTTACATGCAAAGTTACAAGTCTCTATAAATTTGAGTAAGCGATGCCTAAAATGAACAGCTAATAAACATGTAAAGGTTTAAAGGAATATTTAATCCCAACTTGTAGGAAAAGAGAACACTTCGGTGACAAACCTTTAAACATTAATTTTCCAGTTGGAGGCAATGGCGGGGTCGAATGGGTGTGTGGACTAAACCAAATGCGTTATCAGAGAAATAATTATATGAGTTCAGGGGGAAGTAACATTTTCACAAGTTTGGGATTCCACTACGTTGCCAGCGTCCCAACTCCAACATTCCAAAGACTTGCAAAGAATGCCCAGGAAGCGTAGTCGCTACCAAGGTATGGTTTAGTGCCTACCAAATAATCTTAGACATTTTTACTAACTACTTTTATTTTCTAAGTAATTACGAATTCTTGTTGAAACCAATTTTAATTATACCGTGATGCATAGCTGCTCCAGTCCTTTCACCCGGGATCATTAATAAGCGCAGGAAGGGAAGGCTGAGCACAATTAATATCCCTCCTACGTGACGCACCTTCCGTTTGATGAAATTTCCCTTCGCCGTCGGCGTCGTTAGTGAACATAACGCGCGCGCCGCAGTTAGCGAGGCTGCCGCGAAGACCTCAGGCCCCGAACAAGCCCCAGTCGGCCGAGAGGCGCTGCCAGAGGCAACTGCGACGACTCATGCAAATCGCGATTCGTGCCTCGCTCGCCAGGCGAGCGGCAATTAAACACAGCGAGGCAGAATGTGTTGACACGTTTCTCAACGCAATTCCCTAATTCCGTTGTCTAACACGACAACGTATTTCGTGCAAGTTTGCATGACGTGACTGAAAACAGAATCACGAAGTCAGTGTTTCCGAGTAAAGTTTAACCAGCGTGTGCATACAAATCTCTAATACAATTTTCCTAACTTTTCCTGACCATTATTTCAAATTTCCCATACTAGTTTTTAAAAAATTTACCTAAGTTGCGATTTTCTGAAATAAATAAAGATCTTATATCTGGCTTAGTTAAAACAGAACCTTACATACACTAGTTTACAGTGTGTATGACTACGCACTAAATCACCCCGAGAAGAAAAATCTTTCACAGTTTTTTAAGATGATGGCAAATTTCCCTCAAATTACTATCGCAGAGGAATTGTCATTACTTCCTTAGAATTTCAAATAAAATCACTGACTTTCCGAGATCAATGTCAACATTCCCGACTTGTCCCTTATTTTCCCTGACTTTCCAGAATGTGGACATCCTATTAACGAACTTATTCAGTTAGTTTTAGAACATTCGCGTTCCTACATTATTTTAAAGTTTCTTAAATTTTACTAACTTATTTACTTTAAAGCATTTTTATGGATATTTTGATAATAAGATCTAGTAAGTATTTACATATTTTATCTGTAATGAAATTACATATACCTTGACTTGGTATATATTCTAACCTCGAATACCCGTGTATCGTAAACCGGCGTACAGATACTATAAAAAAGTGTAAATTAATATATTCAGTGTTACTGAATTTTTCAATTTTCGACGTGTAATTCGGGAAAGCACTTGATTTTAATACTTTTACACATCCTTGTGTAAAGTTACCACTATGTAATGTAATTTTACACCAAATATTTTTTATATTACAAAAATTTATCATTGGTGTAAAAATACACAGTTTCCGTGTAAATTAACGAACGATTATTCTGATGGTTTACAACCACAATTTTCTTGAAAAAAATATTAAAATGAAGTAAAAAAATACTTTGTGTTGATATAAAAATACTACCAAAATGATTTGCATAAATTTACACAAATAGTGCTTATTTAAAATCTATCAACCAGTGTAAATTCACTCAATTGTATTTCGGTGTATGTGCCTGTCAGGCAACATTCCTTGTGTAATTTTCCAACTATACATCGTGTTATTTTACAACTAATATAAATAATATTCTTCAAATTAAACATCGATATGGGATTCAAACTGTAGATTTTAAAAAAGAAACAAACAAAATAAATGGAAACCTCACTTTCGATCGCTTCAAATCCTGAGAGTCGCAAATTTCGTTGCGCACTACGAGTCATCGCCTCGACATACATTACCGGCTTGAAGTAAGTCTCACTTCCAAAAGACAGCCTGCAGAGAGAACTGTTGCCAGGGTGGCTGCTGGCTCCTCGGGTTTCCTCTCTGGCCAGCTCTCGCCCCAGGACGAGCGCAGAGTCGACCACGAGCTCGCGGCTGGGCGCCGGTGACTAAGGAAGACTTCCTCCGCCGCTCCAGCGGGCAGAACACTCTGAGGGCATAAGCAAAGAAGCAGCAGAGAGGTTGTTCCAGCGCAGTGGGCTGGACTGCGATCGTGAGGCGCCTCAGCACCGTTTCCAAGGATCCCGAAAATAACAAGTTTCGCATATGTGGTATGCTTCATTTAATGACTTGCCTGAAGGATAAGAAAAGGTGATTCAACTGCATATATTTGTACAAACGAATTATAAACACCTTGTTTGATTTAAAAAAAAACTGATCAAACTAATATTTATAAAACATGATATAAGCAGATTATTAAAAAAATATATTTATTAGAGCAACAATTATAAAAATGGACCCCGTTATTTAAATTTACCAAGTCACGAAGAACTTAGTACACCTAAGGTATAGAGATAAGAATAAAGTAAAAAAATGAAATAATTTCATCTCTTAGTTTTGTTTTGAAAAGAAAATTATTTGAACGTAGGGTTACATTTTAATTCTTTATGCGTGTGTCTACAATAGCATATAATTAACTTATATGATGTTTAAATGATAAAATAACTAATATTTACTCGTAAATGTGAAGAAAATACGTCTAGTCCAAACGAAACAGTAGGTATATATTAATTTAATTTGGACTCAATGTGGACTATCTAAAAGTCATTCCTGTAAAAATGAAAGGAACCATCCAGGCATTTAAGAACGCGATACCAACATTTCACTGTTAAGCCATTTCGTTCCCTGTGACGAAATGTGTTTTCGCACTGCAAAGCCATAAAACACTTAAGCAAGAATTCAAAAAGAGTCCGTGTTTAGATCATCTACTACCCGTATTGGTTGCGGTGTTGTAGGGGGTCGGAGGGAGAGAGAGGTAACGATGGTCAGATCGCTAGGGACATAATATGTTTCGTGAAACTATTACTTGACTAGCTGTATGTTAAAACACTTTAGCATCATTTGTGCTACAAGGTCGAATAAGGTTATTTCAAGTACACTCCTATTGTTGGTACACCAATCCTTGCAAACGCGTCCTGGAATGACCCGACCAAACGAAGAAACGGCTTCTCTCGCGACCAGACGACAGAAAATTGTATAAGGAAGGAATAACTGGCGAGGGCATACCTGTTGCAGTCTGACGAGCGTTCAGAATATTTATTTTCCCTGCGTTATATACCTGTCCCTACATATCACGTGCCCTCAAACATGGTGGTACACGGATTCGATTCCCGACGAGTATTCCATGCCATATTTTTCGCAAGTGGATAACGTGAGTCGCTGGGATGCTTCCACCACAAATTCATTCCGTCAACACTCCATTCCAATATAACTGCCCCTCGTTGTCTCGTAATGGTGGTTCCCGTAAGATGCTGAATAACGCGGGAGCGTTCTCCTCGAATTAGGACAGTCGACACAGATAGTCGGGAAATATCGACCGGGCCGGAGGTTATGAATAGCTAGGTCGTTCGTTAATTAACCACGTCAACAACAGGCAGCCGCAGGCTAATTAGCCGAACACAGGCGCCAAACAACCCCCTTCCCCCACCCACTTCTCCTCATCAACGGCTCCTCTCCAATTACTTAGCTGCGCGCTGTCGGAACTTGCGCCTCTGGTTCTGATCCGCGGCGCCCGCGGTGTTCCAAGAGGCCAGTGGACTAGCAGCTGGTCCGACCGCGATTATCCTGTGTACAGCTTTCAGTATGGATCGCTGACTAGATATTTATATAGCTCGGTTATTAGGCTGTCATCGAACGGCTTATTCTCCAACCCGAAATATCAAAAATAAGAGTTCCGTGGCGTGCGAAGCAGGGGCAATATTGAGGTATTGAAACCGCATTACACTTTGTATGTTCAATTTTAAACGAAGGAAGAGTTTTATATTCCTCAGGAAAACTATGGACTTTTCAACGAAGAATTTAAGTCAAATAAACGATGAGTGGCTCGTAATTTCAAATAACTGAATCTTCGTAGAAACTACGCCGTATTTCTACTTCCGTATTGTATGATTCGTTCTAAATGAAGTTGAACACACACTTGGACAAAAGAAGATTGTTATTACTGTTGACTTAACTAGTTTTTGAATGTTTTCTTGATATACCAAGAATATTCTTTTGGATTCATGTTCAAAGTAAGTGAGCTCAGTGTCCGTAAATTCACGAAGATATGCGAAAATTTACGAAGATGCCTGGATAATTTGTAACCAGCAATCTTCGTAAACTGAAGGTGAACACTTTTAGGAGTGTAGTAGACTTAAATATGCTCCGCATCTAATCACTACTTTAAATGTAATAGTTTGGACAAATACGTGTCTCTGATTACTATTTGTAAACAAACGAACGTTCTTCCATAAGATGATTTATTCTGGTCCGAAGGCAAGGCAACCATTGAACTAAAGTTAGTTAAGTGAATTGGTAGTAGATAATGTAGTACTAGCATAAGTATCCAGCCTTGCCATGGGCTGAATTATTTTGGGAGCTGATTTTCGGCAAACTTGGTTCTCAGTTTTTGGCTACGTAATGTAAGAAACATCACTGTTGATTTTCAAGTGTGTAGGACATTTATTTGAAAAAAAGGGAAACTTTTATATTTAACACTCCTGCGAAATTTTAACGGAGACGAAGAATGCATCAACAATGCAACATTCGTTGCCGCGAGGATTTTCGATCAAAAGCGGGAATTTTGATCTTTAACGATCCCGAAACACCCCATTAGGAGATAAATTCTCAAAAATAATGGAATACGGGTTATTTTATCCGTAGATTAAAATAAATGTTTCTTCATACAAAATTTAACAACTAATTTTTACCCCTTTAAGAATGGAATTTCAAAAAATCCGACTTTAGTGCACCCCTAGGGTAGTTAAGGAATATATTCTCAAATTTTAAATCTCTAGGCCAGTAAGTTAGTCACGGTACTGCTTTATAGGTTGAGACCGGAAAAATTGATGACTTTCGGCCAGCAAGAAACCCTTAACAAAATAAATATCAAACTACAGGCTGCTACGTTAAAACTCCTAACAAGTCAACAGCCAATCAGTAATGGAAATTTTCCGAGTGTACTATGAACTATGTAGTATATAGTAGAGATCATTGTATCCGCGAATGTTTCCAGTTTCCATTTATAGGTATAAACTAGCTGCAATACCCGGCGTTGCCCGGGCTGAACACAGGGTGTAGTTAGTAATTGTCTTCTTAATTTGAATGTCAAGTGTGAAAATTAATTTATATCACTTTCAGATCCCGACAGACGTTGTTCTGCCAGTTTATAGTTATTTACCTGGTCTGTATGTACTTTAGACTTTATAAAGCAATAAAAAAAATGCTGAAAAATAACAGATTACTAATATTGAAAAGATTCCATTATCTAGCTAATGCTCGGTCTGCATTGCAATGCCTCATTCAGTTTTGTTTTGTAATATGTTTGAAGTAGTTCCACATATACAAATCATCTATCCATCTCTATATATATTTATCTCTATCTACATCTATATACATCTATGTATATCTCTATCTCTATTTATCTCTTTATATCTATATATATACTTCATACTATCTCTATATCTTCTATATATGTCTCTATATAGCTCTATACATCTATAGGTATATCTCTTTATCTAACCCATTTCATTCTCTATACCTCGCTCTATCTCAACTTATCTCTCCGTCTCTATCTCACTCTATATATATATATCACTCTATCTCTGTCTCTCTTTTATATTTAAATGAATTAGGTCATGCGTGCGCACTTATACAACAAAAACAGACGAAGTGCCGCTATATAAAATGAAATAAACACATTTTTTTGACACGATTAGTGCTCCAACTATTGAAAAATAGTTATACCGTCTCAGTAACCTTCATGGGCATGCGCATAACAAATCACCAAAATTTCATCGCAATCGGATGAATGGTATAGGAACGCATACGGCACAAACAAACGAAAATTAAAGACATGACAAACGCATCAAACGATGGTGCGTTTAAAATTCAAGGCAACTCTATCTATTGACGAAGTTAAGAATAAAACTGTTATTAACGCCTTTATTTTGCTAGCCGCTGCGAGCTCCACTAAGCGGACTGGTCTCACCAAGGAGATAAATATTAATTTGCCAGACCTTACTATGTGTATGATCGTGTGTCAGACATAGAGAAATGACACTCACTCACTATTTGTATGTCTATGACCTATGATTTTTTTCTGTTATAAAATGAAAATATCACTTTTTCACTCCCTTAAGGATGGAATTTCATATTAATATGGGATCTATGTGTAAATCCATGTTATAAACTATCTGTTTGCCATATTTCATTGAAATCCGTTCAGGCGTTTTTGGGTGATCGAGTAACAAACATCCTAACATACAAACTTTCGCATTCATAATATTAGTAGGATTTACCTGAACTAAAACAAAACAGCAAACCAATAAATCAAAATAAAGTCCTCAGCATTTATCAATCGAGATTGAGATTTTTAAAGACAAAGGAGCGAAGCGAAGGTGAACAAATAGGTCCTAAGATTATATAAGTTCATACAAAAATAGTTTGGAAGGTCATTCTTCGCAAGAAAATCTTAATAGCGCATTTTAGAAAACTTAATGCTCACCATAAAGCGGCAGAGGGTGAGAACCAAATTCTTACTGCTTAACCAGTAGGAACGACTAACTTAACAGAATCCTGTGAAAAGTGTCTACTTTCAGTTGGGGGATTGTCAAATTTTTTTACTATATGCTTTTTCAATTAAAACTTCTAGCGTTGTTCTAAAATTTGTAATTTGGTTTTTATTTGAAAAATTTTAAGTAATTTTTTTTCGCTACAGTGTAAATTGGTCAAGCCTTCTTGAGGAAAATGCGCTAAAACTCTATTTCAAGAACTTTAACGAAACTCCTTTTAAATACATGGTTCCTGTAGAATACAATTGTTATGCTATCCCATAGGAACCGTGCATTTTTCCGGGATAAAAAGTAACCTTTGTCATTCTCTGACCCCTAAACTACTACTTTGCTACTACTACTATGACCCCTATACTACTACTATCAATAAAACCATGTCGATCCTTTGATCTGTGAAAAACAAAACCAAATCTATCCCATGGGAACCGTACATTTTTCCGAGATAAAAAGTACTATGTGCTATTCTCTGTGCCAAATTCCATCCAGATCCGTTCAGCCGTTCTGGCGTGATTGAGTAACAAACATCCATCCATCCATCCAAACTTTCGCATTTATAATATTAGTATGATGCCTAGGCTAACTAAATAGTATACTAGGAAGTTGTAAGGCGCCTAAGGCGCTTGTTGAAATATGTTGGCAAATACTATATTCCAATATACACGAAATGTTTATTAAAAATTTAATTTATTTTAATATTGTGCAAAAAAAACTATTTCTTATATATATATATATATATATATGGATAAAATTGAAAAACAAATTTTAAATATATATAATATATATCCTACTGATGGATTTTTAATAAAATTATATACTTGAAAAATGTAAGCATTTTTAAAAAATAAGACCAAAAAAATTCAAATTATCATCAAAAGATAACCAGTGTCGCAAACTTAGATTTTTAAGAAGGGAAAAATTTTCACTATTTTTTCGTTCAGAGCTTAACTTTCAGAGATATAAGAGTTTTTAGTAATTATAAGCATATCGATATGTAAGTTATCACTTTAATTTAATAATTAAGGCGTGTTCCACTTATGTAGCTGTATTTCAAATGTTACTTTATTGTTTCTCTTCCATTTTATATTTTATACATACTTATATGGATTAAGCTAATATTTGTGTTTCGTGATACACTTGTGTACAAGTAATACATATGTTTATATAAACACGTGTATACAATTAATTATTTAATTTAGTAAAATAATCAATAAGGACAATAAATCGATATTCTTAATGTTTATTCAAATTTACTGTGTATGATAAGTCAGTGAGTGTCTTCTACGCTACTTAAGTCCACAACTGCTGCTCCTCGTGGGTACGCCACTGTCCTTCCTCGTGGGTACGCCACTGTCCTTTCTTGTGGGTACACCATTCCATGCTTTATGGTTTTTACGCTACGAATAAAAAATAATAAATACTAACTAATTCTGCATGTAAATAATTATTAGAAATAAAATAATTCAAAGGACTGGAGTGATGATATAAATACGAGTGGTGAAGTTTAAATTTAATCAAAATAAAAAAATTAATTAAATACATAGTTATACATATTAATATAAATCCATGTATAAAATTAATTATTAAATTTAGTTAGATAATTGAGATTAATTAAAATCAATAAACGCACTGAATTAAAATAATTATGTAATAACTTATAATTTGTAACGCAAATAAATAATACTTACGGGAACATAACCACACTTATACAAATACACTTGAAAAAATTATAAATACTTTTCTATCACTAACATTCACAATAAATATATGTTTTTTAATTATATGGATCAGTATTCAATATCATTCACTAAAATAGGTATATGAATTATTAAAAACATATATTATTTTTATTTGTATTTAGCCTTTTTTCATCTTATCAATTATTCGTTGCATGCTGCCAGCGCATCATAAAATTTAACTCTCATCTTTTTTCTATAACGCGCCCACAGAAGTGTAACTTAAAAAAAAACATTTAGTTAAATTTGAATTTAATATTTAATTCCTTAAGTAATTTTAGTTAGCTGTAAGGCGCCTAAGGCACCCGTTGAAAAATGATGAATATAACAAACACTTTAATTTAATATACACGAAATATGATTAAAAATCAATTAATTTTAATATATTTAAATATCTCTGTTGGTTCAATCATCTTCCTTGATGTTGATTAATTTAATATACAATTTCACTTGACTTGCAACTCTTGATCGTGACAAAGCCACATACAGTTTGTCGTGTGAAGATATATTGAACAATAAAATATATATTTCATTGCATATAAAGGTGATACCAACAAAAAAGGAAAGACCATTCTTCTACCTTATGAAATTAATCATTCAAACGCTAAACATAAGTTAAGATAATGGGCATACTTATGATAAGATAATGGTTATGTATATGGGAAGATAATTCGAAGATAATTATTCCCACACAGAATTATACAAATCAACAAACACATAAAATCATACATTTAAGACACTTATCTCACCGGTCATGTGCAAGAAAAAACTTACCCAACACCCAGATGTAGTCAAAATATTGTCTTTGCACCACAGACTCGGCAGCAGTGCTAGGCGGTACAGGTTAGAAAATATAAATAAAAATTATATAATACACAGCGTTACGTGATCATTAAATCAGTGATGAGCTTAACTATGTATAGGATAACACTCCGTAATCGTTATAACTGAACGGATGCGCCTTCAATCTAGCCTGATTTTTACAAGACTCTCTAGAAGCGTCACGCTGTTTTATTCACTTTTCACATACGAAGAAATATTCCATAACATTTGTTTAAAATTTCGCTTCGTTCAGCAAGATGAGCTTTGATTGGCTCAGCTGACTCGGACGCTTAAAGTCAAGGATCACCCCAAACACAATACACGTATTATAGAAAACGTAACAATGGTTCCTTAATAACAGTTTATAAAATAATACTTGTTAGTGTATTTAAAGTTCATAACATAAATATAGTTTAGGAATAAATTTGAAAACAATTGCTCCAAGAAGGGTCTTGACAATTGAACATTTATAACCGGTCGTAAAATGCCATGGAGTCTCATATATCTGTAGATAAATGTTTCTTTTTTCACACAGGCAGTTAATGTTAGTAGTATATGAATGGGGTTCCTGCGGCAGGATGCAGGATGTGGTGCTTGGTGCCGAGCCACATCTCTGACGTCACGTCTATCTGTGACGTCACGGCGGCCATCTTGGACGAGCGTAACGGGACACCGCGTAACGGTAACTTCGTAAGGGGACACAGCGTAACGGGACACAGCGTAACGGGACAAGTAGATCACGGCAGCCATCTTGGATACGCCATCTTGGAACCGCCATTTTGAATGACGTCATTTTGTTTTATAGAAAATTCCAGCATTGTGTTGTCCGCCATATTGGATGATGACGTCACCGTTGCAATTATCGTTATGGTCGCCATCTTGAAATTTAGATGCCATCTTGTAAATCCGCAATTTTTATGTTAGAAAATCGGGATGAATTCCAAAATTCATCAAAAAATTAACTTATTCGAATTCTGATTCATTATATCGATCACCGTCCTCGGTTCAAACCCGGTGAGTGCAAAAAAACTAAAAATGGTGACAGGCTCCTTCCTCAATGGTGGATGCAAACAGACTGACTCCTACCACTTTTTTTTTTCAAAGCATATATATCGTCAGCTGGTATGACGACATGACCGCCATCTTGTCTTCGTATGCTGGAGATCAACATCTTGTTTTCGTCCGCTAGAGTGTGCTGATACCATGTTAGTATAATTTTATGTTCACCATACCTTTAACCTCGACTGTAGGCATTGAACTTTGTCATTGACCTTGTACTTTGCCCTTGACCTTGAACTATGACCTTGACCTATAACTTTGTTCTTGACCTTGAACTTTGACCTTGACCTTGAACTTTGAACTTGACCTTTAAATTTGACCTTGACCTTGTAATTTGACTTTGTCCTTGAAATTTGACTTTGTCCTTTTCGACCCTCATGGATCCGACATTTTATGTTCAGTACATGCTACCAGGAGCTACCACCTGCTGGAGTACGCCATATTGTGTGTGTGTGTACTTGTATTATAGAGTACATTTCCATATGGATAATTTTATTCTAACCCGCTACAGTGCAGTAATCATTTATTATGGAGGTGCCCCCCGCCATCTTGAAATTCGGCCGCCATCTTGAAATCATGTAATAATGTAGCTAGAAAAGCAGGAAAAAATCCAAAATTCATTAAATAAATTTGTAATCCATATAATGATTGATTGGATCGACTAAGGTCCTTGGATCGATCCCTGACCAAAACAAAACAACTTTAATTAAAAAATACTACAAAGTGTTAGGTTTGAGATAGTAAAAACACCACAAGTTCTTTTAAAAAAAAATTTATTACATAAATTCAATACACTATTACAAGTACAAAAAAAAAACACTGACAAATTACTAAAGCCTGTTGGATTCCACGATTCAAACAGTCTTCTTATTGTACGGACTAAGCCTTTTACATGACTTTAAATGTCTATCCGATCCGTTCATCACCACAGCCAGAGACGGACTGAAGTTCATAGCACTTATATAGTCTCATTAGACGGTAAAACACATGAGTCAAATCAATAACCATGTTCATTATACGTCTCGGAGCATTTTTTATAATGTCGATGTAAGCTATCGAGACGTGAAATTAGTTTATTGCACTTATTGCACTGAAATAGTATTCTTTGAACATTATTAGAACAACCGCTTCTTTCATGTCTGCGAGCATTTGAGGTGATAGTAAATGAGGCACCACAGTATTTGCACTGATGCGAAGTACGCCCTTCATTAATTAAAGTATTCAATGCTGATGAAACTTCAGCTGATAGTGGAACAGCACATATCGAAGTCTCATCCAGTGTTGTCAGAGGCGTTGCCAACGGGATCTGATCCAACATCGTCGGCGCCAACGTCATGGTTCCCGTAGTCGATGGTACATCCTCCTTCGAGTACGACGTTAAAGTCGGTAAATATGCCATCGAAGTCTCAAGAACAGCCAATTAAACGTCTTATGCACCAGAAGAAACAAACTAGGTGATCCGTACACCGTCGACGGCAGTAACAAACTGAGCGTCCTGCTGTCTAGGACTCGTTTATATACATTAACCGGTTTGAATAATACGCTAGTCAAATCAAGAACAATTTACTAAAATACTAGAGTCAAAACAACATTAAAAAAATAGAAGCACCAGCAAAAAAAAAAGGAAGCACATTTGGAAGCACCGACAACGAAAAGGCAGCACATTTGGAAGCACCGACAACGAAAAGGCAGCACATTTGGAAGCACCGACAACGAAAAGACAGCACATTTGGCAGCACCGACTACGAAAAGGCAGCATATTTGACAGCACCGCCATAGCAAAGGCAGCACATTTGGTAGCACCGACTACGAAAAGGCAGAACAAATGGAAGCACCGACTACGAAAAGGCAGCACATTTGGCAGCACCGACAACGAAAAGGCAGCACATTTGGAAGCACCGACAACGAAAAGGCAGTACCGACAACGAAAATACAGCACATTTGGAAGCAGCGACTACGAAAAGGCAGCACATTTGGAAGCACCGACAAATAAAAGGCAGCACATTTGGAACAACCGACAACGAAAAGGCAGCACATTTGGAAGCACCGACAACGAAAAGGCAGCACATTTGGAAGCACCGACAAGGAAAAGACAGCACATTTGGCAGCACCGACTACGAAAAGGCAGCATATTTGACAGCACCGACATCGCAAAGGCAGCACATTTGGTAGCACCGACTACGAAAAGGCAGAACATTTGGAAGCACCGACTACGAAAAGGCAGCACATTTGGCAGCACCGACAACGAAAAGGCAGCACATTTGGAAGCACCGACAACGAAAAGGCAGCACCGACAACGAAAAGACAGCACATTTGGAAGCACCGACTACGAAAAGGCAGCACATTTGGAAGCACCGACAACGAAAAGGCAGCACATTTGGAAGAACCAACAACGAAAAGGCAGCACATTTGGAAGCACCGACAAATAAAAGGCAGCACATTTGGAAGCACCGACTACGAAAAGGCAGCACATTTGGAAGCACCGACTACGAAAAGGCAGCACATTTGGAAGCACCGACAACGAAAAGACAGCACATTTGGAAGCACCGACAACGAAAAGGCAGCACATTTGGAAGCACCGACAACGAAAAGGCAGCACATTTGGAAGCACCGACAACGAAAAGGCAGCACATTTGAAAGCACCGACAACGAAAAGGCAGCACATTAGGAAGCACCGAAAACGAAAAGACAGCACATTTGGCAGCACCGACAACGAAAAGGCAGCACATTAGGAAGCACCGAGTACGAAAAGGCAGCACATTTGGCAGCACCGACAATGAAAAGACAGCACATTTGGAAGCACCAACTACGAAAAGGCAACACATTTGGAAGCACCGACAACGAAAAGGCAGCACATTTGGAAGCACCGACAACGTAAAGGCAGCACATTTGGAAGCACCGACAACGAAAAGGCAGCACATTTGGCAGCACCGACAACGAAAAGGCAGCACATTTGGAAGAACCATCATCGAAAAGGCAGAACATTTGGAAGCTCCATCAACAAAAAAAAAAAAAAAAAGGCAAAAAGGAAGCACAAGTTATGAGATCTAAGTCTTAGTTAGAAATCAGAATACAAGAAATAAAAACATTAAATTCTTATAATATAAATTATTTATTTTATTGCTTTTCATTATACAAATGCAAGTAAAACAAGCCACTATTGTATGTAGCCAGCATTCCTCAGTTCTTTGAGTATGAAGGATATTTCTTTGATGCACGAATATTTTCCTGCACAAAGCGAACCATGTAAAAGTCTTAGCCGGTCAACCAATATGTTTGGATCTTTCCATGATGTGTAATCATTCTCTTCTACCACCATCTTCCTTGCACCTTTATAATAAATATTATGATCTCTGGTGTCTTCCGTTTTACCACCATCCTCAGGGTAACTTTCATTATCGAGACGGTGATCATCACAAGCTTGATCAGATTTATTTAATATATCACGTCGTCTCCACCGTTTCGGTCTCAGGACACCGCCACATTCTTCGACCTTGGCAGTTTTATATGCTTCATCATAGTCTATGTCTTTGTCAACAACCTCAGAGTCACTGTAACAATCACCGTAGAAGTAATCGTCTTCACCCAATTTACCGTAATAATTCGATGTTGATGATGTTGAAGTGTCTTCATTGTCTTAATGCTTCTTTTTTAGGAGTCCATCATTTATACAAAGTAGGAATGATCTACTTGAATTTGGCTGGAATGTATTCTCACTTTTCACGTTAAGGATTCTTCCATTGTATTCATTCTTCCATAAATCATAATCGTCCTTCAATTTAAGTTCTTTGTCGAGATCGGAAGAGCCAAGAGAATTATTGTCGTAATGCAGATGACTCTTCCTTAGGATAGTAGATACATCGTTGTCCTCTAGCTTGTACGCAGGCTTGGCGCTACAAGTTCTGCCATGTCTTTTTAGGCTCTCTCTCCGCGTAAACGACTTGCTACATCGAACACAACTTATCATATTGCGCAGTGGATTTTTAACACAGTCAATCTTCTCGTGTTGTCTTTTATTCTTTCTCAAGATAAACTCTTTACTGCAAAACTTACACATATGTTCTTTCGATACAGCGTCAGATCCCAAATCGGAATTCATATTAGTTACTGAGACTAATGCCAGATACCAATTGAGTGTTTTAAATTAGATCCAATATTTAATTAGAAATTTTTTCATATTTCATCAGCGAGAATTAATATATCTCATGCAAAAGTACTTTATGCATGTAGTTCTGCTTTTCAACAACAGATGTCGCCACATGTTGCTTGCAGGTAAATAATATTTAGTTCTTTTATGCGGGATGCGGGATGCTCACTAACGATCGCAAAAGAAGAATGGCTTTGCTAGACTCCAAGGAAAAGGAAGTTCGTCTTGCATGTTGGTGCTCCACAGATGTCTCATGGCGTAATATTAATTTGACTGAGTAACGATATTTGTTAATTCCACCTGATAAAAATATTGCAAGTTTTGATTTAGTAGCAGAAATTATCGAATTAAATGTAACTCCAAATAAAATGACATGTCTCATTAGACCAAAAAAGAATCCATGCAAAGAGCGGTTTCTCAGAATAGTCAGAAACACTTGATGAAACCACAGGAATGATTGCTAGAATACGGGGAAAACCATCTTAATATTGGCAAGTATAATCAGGAGCACACGGAGAAAACCATCATAATGTTGACCAGATTAATCAGAAGTACTCGGAGAAAACCACCACATGTTTTCTTTGAAATCATAAAATTACAGGAAAAAATATTAAAAAAAAAAAAAATAAAAAAAAAAAAATGCATACATTTCTGGCTTGTACAAGAACTCTATCTTTGCTCAACAATGATAAGTTTGCAAGCTAGCAGAAACTGTTTATGCATTTTTTTTTATTTTTTAATTTTTTTATTAATTTATTTTTATTTTTAAATATTTCTTCCTGTAATTTTATGATATCAAAGAAAACATGTAGTGGTTTTCTCCGAGTACTTCTGATTAATCTGGTCAATATTATGATGGTTTTTCCCGTGTTCTTGCAATCATTCCTGTGGTTTCATCAAGTGTTTCTGACTATTCTGAGAAACCGCTCTCTGCATGGATTCTTTTTTGGTCTAATGAGACTTGTAATTTTATTTGGTGTTACATTTAATTCGATAATTTCTGCTAATAAATCAAAACTTGCAATATTTTTATCAGGTGGAATTAAAAAATATCGTTACTCAGTCAAATTAATATTACGCCATGAGACATCTGTGGAGCACCAACATGCAAGACGAACTTCCTTTTCCTTGGAGTCTAGCGAAGCCATCCTTCTTTTGCGATCGTTAGTGAGCAACCCGCATCCCGCATAAAAGAACTAAATATTATTTACCTGCAAGCATGTGGCGACATCTGTTGTTGAAAAGCAGAACTACATGCATAAAGTACTTTTGCATGAGATATATTAATTCTCGCTTATGAAATATGAAAATATTTCTAATTAAGTATTGGATCTAATTTAAAACACTCAATTGGTATCTGGAATTAGTCTCAGTAACTAATATGAATTCCGATTTGGGATCTGACGCTGTATCTAAAGAACATATGTGTAAGTTTTGCAGTAAAGAGTTTATCTTGAACAAGAATAAAAGACAACACGAGAAGAATGACTGTGTTAAAAATCCACTGCGCAATATGAGTTATGTTCGATGTAGCAAGTCGTTTACGCGGAGATAGCGCCTAAAAAGACATGGCAGAACTTGTAGCACCAAGCCTGCGTACAAGTTAGAGGACAACGATGTATCTACTATCCTAAGGAATAGTGATCTGCATTACGACAATAATTTTCTTGGCTCTTCCGATCTCGACAAAGAACTTAAATTGAAGGACGATTATGATTTATGGAAGAATGAATACAATGGAAGAATCCTTAACGTGAAAAGTGAGAATACATTCCAGCCAAATTCAAGTAGATCATTCCTACTTTGTATAAATGATGGACTCCTAAAAAAGAAGTATTAAGACAATGAAGACACTTCAACATCATCAACATCGAATTATTACGGTAAATTGGGTGAAGACGATTACTTCTACGGTGATTGTTACAGTGACTCTGAGGTTGTTGACAAAGACATAGACTATGATGAAGCACCTAAAGCTGCCAAGGTCGAAGAATGTGGCGGTGTCCTGAGACCGAAACGGTGGAGACGACGTGATATTTTAATAAATATGATCAAGCTTGTGATGATCACCGTCTCGATAATGAAAGTTACCCTGAGGATGGTGGTAAAACGGAAGACACCAGAGATCATAATATTTATTATAAAGGTGCAGGGAAGATGGTGGTAGAAGAGAATGATTACTCATCATGGAAAGATCCAAACATATTGGTTGACCGGCTAAGACTTCTACATGGTTCGCTTTGTGCAGGAAAATATTCGTGCATCAAAGAAATATCCTTCATACTCAAGGAACTGAGGAATGCTGGCTACATACAATAGTGGCTTGTTTTACTTGCATTTGTATAATGTAAAGCAATAAAATAAATGATTTATATTATAAGAATTTAATGTTTTTATTTCTTGTACTCTGATTTCTAACTAAAACTTAAATCTCGTAACTTGTGCTTCCTTTTTGCCTTTTTTTTTTTTTTGTTGATGGTGCTTCCAAATGTGCTGCCTTTTCGTTAACGGTGCTTCCAAATGTGCTGCCTTTTCGTTATCGGTGCTTCCAAATGTGCTGCCTTTTCGTTGTTGGTGTTTCCAAATGTGTTGCCTTTTCGTAGTCGGTGCTTCCAAATGTGCTGCCTTTTCGTTGTCGGTGCTGCCATATGTGCTGTCTTTTCGTTTTCGGTGCTTCCTAATGTGCTGCCTTTTCGTTGTCGGTGCTTTCAAATGTGCTGCCTTTTCGTTGTCGGTGCTTCCAAATGTGCTGCCTTTGCGTTGTCGGTGCTTCCAAATGTGCTGCCTTTTCGTAGTCGGTGCTTCCAAATGTTCTGCCTTTTCGTAGTCGGTGCTTCCAAATGTGCTGCCTTTTATTTGTCGGTGCTTCCAAATGTGCTGCCTTTTCGTTGTCGGTGCTTCCAAATGTGCTGCCTTTTATTTGTCGGTGCTTCCAAATGTGCTGCCTTTTCGTAGTCGCTGCTTCCAAATGTGCTGTCTTTTCGTTGTCGGTGCTGCCTTTTTGTTGTCGGTGCTTCCAAATGTGCTGCCTTTTCGTTGTCGGTGCTGCCAAATGTGCTGCCTTTTCGTAGTCGGTGCTTCCAAATGTTCTGCCTTTTCGTAGTCGGTGCTACCAAATGTGAGTAGTATATAATAGGGCATCCGAGATCTGGCTTCTGGCTGTGGAGCCGAGAGCCGGCTCCGCCATATTGGATTGTGACGTCACGGCGGCCATCTTGGATGAGCGTAACGGGACACAGCGTAACCGGACACAGCGTAACGGGACACCGCGTAACGGGACACCGCATAACGGGACATAACGTAACGGGACAAGTAGATCACGACAGCCATCTTGGATCCGCCATTTTGGATGACGTCATTGTGTTCTCGAACATTCCGGCGATGTGTTTTCCGCCATATTGGATGATGACGTCACCGTTGCAATTTCTGTTACGGCCGCCATCTTTAACTTTTTTATTTATTATCAGATTTTAACGAAATTTTTTTTAAAATTTATAAAAAAAATCCAATAATAAAATTTTAATAAATTATTAATAAAAAATGTACTTTTACGACATGGAGCTCGGAGTCCTCGGTTCGAACCCGACGAGTGCAAAAAAAAATAAAAATGGCGACCGATCCTTCCTCAATGGTGACTGCAGACAGACTGACTCCCACCACTTTTTTTAAAGCATATATATCGTCACCTAGTATGACGTCATGTACGCCATCTTGAAATTTGGACGCCATCTTGAATATCTTTATTTATTATCCGATTTTAATGAAAAAAATTCCAAAATTCATCAAAAAATTAACGTATTTGAATTCTGTTTGATTATATCGATGTACGTCCTTGGTTCGATCCCCGGCGAGAGTAAACGGTCGATCCTTCCTCCATGAAAGCCACCTAGACTGATCTACCACCAACAATACCAAGGTATATATCGTCAACTGGTATGACATCATGTCCGCCATCTTGTCTTCATCCGCTGGAGACAACCATCTTGTTTTCGTCTGCTAGAGTGTGCCGATAACATGTAGTATAATTATCTGGTCACCATACTATTGTCCTCAACTGTTGACACTGAACATTGACCTTGAACTTTGACCTTGACCTTGAACTTTGACCTTGACCTTGAAATTTGACCTTGACTTTGAAATTTGACCTTGACCTTGAAATTTGACCTTGACCTTGAACTTTGACCTTGACCTTGAAATTTGACCTTGACCTTGAAATTTGACCTTGACCTTGAAATTTGCCCTTGACCTTGAAATTTGACTTTGTCCTTGTCGACCATCACGGACCCGACATTTTACGTTCAGTAGATGCTACCAGGAGCTACCACCTGCTGGAGTATGCCATCTTGTGTGTGTACTCGTATTATAGAGTACATTTCCATCTGGATAATTTTATTCTAACCCGCTACAGTGCAGTAATCATTTATTACTGTGACACACGCCATCTTGAAATTTGGACGCCATCTTGAAAATCCGTAATTCTAATGCTAGAAATTCGGGAAAAAGTTCAAAATTCATTAAAAAATTCACTCATTAAAGTAGTGATTGATTAGATCGATTCCCGTCCTTGGTTCGACCCCTGACCGATACCAAACAACTTTAATTTTAAAAAATACCACAAAAGCGACAGGTTTGAGATAATAAAAACACAGCAAGTTCTTTTAAAAAATACTTTTATTACATACATACTACACTACTACAAGTACATAAAAAACACAGACAAATTACCAAAGCCTTTTGGATTCCTCGATTCAAACAGTCTTCTTATTGTACGGACTAAGCCTTTTACATGACTTTAAATGTCTATCCGATCCGTTCATCACCACAGCCAGAGACGGACTGAAATTCATAGCACTTATATATAGTCTTATTAGCCGGTACAACACATGAGTCAAATCAATAACCATGTTCATTATACGTCTAGGTGCATTTTTTATAATGACGATGTAAACTATCTAGACGCGAAAATAGTTTATTGCACTTATTGCACTGAAATTGTATTCTTTGAACATTATTAGAACAACCGCTTCTTTCATGTCTGCGAGCATTTGAGGTGATAGTAAATGATGCACCACAGTATTTGCACTGATGCGAAGCACGCTCTTCATTAATTGAAGTATTCAATGCTGATGTAACTTCAGCTGATGGTGGAACAGCACATATCGATGTCTCCTCCAGTGTTGTCAGAGGCGTTGCCAACGGGATCTGCTCCAACATCGTCGGCGCCGAGGTCATGATTCCCGTAGTCGATGGTACATCCTCCATCGAGTACGACGTTAAAGTCGGTAAAGATGCCATCGAAGTCTCAAGAACAGGCAATTACGCGACTTATGCACCAGAAGAAACAAACTAGGTGATCCGTACACCGTCGACGACAGAAACAAACTGAGCGTCCTGCTGTCTAGGACTCGTTTATATACATTAACCGGTTTGAATAATACGCTAGTCAAATCAAGAACAATTTACTAAAATACTAGAGTCAAAACAACATTAAAAAAATAGAAGCACCATAAAAAAAAAAGGAAGCACATTTGGAAGCACCTTCAAAAAAGGAAAAACAATAGGAAGCACCGACTACGAAAAAACAGCACATTTGGAAGCACCGTCATCGAAAAGGCAGCACATTTGGAAGCACCGACTACGAAAAGGCAGCACATTTGGAAGCACCGACTACGAAAAGGCAGCACATTTGGAAGCACCGACTACGAAAAGGCAGCACATTTGGAAGCACCGACAACGAAAAGGCAGCACATTTGGAAGCACCGACTACGAAAAGGCAGCACATTTGGCAGCACCGACAACGAAAAGGCAGCACATTTGGAAGCACCGACTACGAAAAGGCAGCACATTTGGAAGCACCGACAACTAAAAGGCAGCACATTTGGAAGCACCGACAACGAAAAGGCAGCACATTTGGCAGCACCGATAACGAAAAGGCAGCACATTTGGCAGCACCGACAACGAAAAGGCAGCACATTTGGCAGCACCATCATCGAAAAGACAGCACATTTGGAAGCACCGACTACGAAAAGGCAGCACATTTGGCAGCACCGACAACGAAAAGGCAGCACATTTGGCAGCACCGACAACGAAAAGGCAGCACATTTGGAAGCACCGACAACGGAAAGGCTGCACATTTGGAAGCACCGACTACGAAAAGGCAGCACATTTGGAAGCACCGACAACGAAAAGGCAGCACATTTGGAAGCACCATCATCGAAAAGGCAGCACATTTGGAAGCTCCATCAACAAAAAAAAAAAAGGCAACAAGGAAGCACAAGTTACGAGATCTAAGTCTTAGAAATCAGAATACAAGAAATAAAAACATTAAATTCTTATAATTTAAATTGTTTATTTTATTGCTTTACATTATACAAATGCAAGTAAAACAAGCCATTATTGTATGTAGCCAGCATTCCTCAGTTCCTTGAGTATGAAGGATATTTCTTTGATGCACGAATAGTTTCCTGCACAAAGCGAACCATGTAGAAGTCTTAACCGGTCAACCAATATGTTTGGATCTTTCCATGATGTGTAATCAATCTCTTCTACCACCATCTTCCTTGCACCTTTATAAATATTATGATCTCTGGTGTCTTCCGTTTTACCACCAACCTCAGGGTAACTTTCATGTTTGAGACGGTGATCATCACAAGCTTGATCAGATTTATTTAATATATCACGTCGTTTCCACCGTTTCGGTCTCAGGACACCGCCACATTCTTCGATCTTGGTAGCTTTAGGTGCTTCATCATAGTCTATGTCTTTGTCAACAGCCTCAGAGTCACTGTAACAATCACCGTAGAAGGAATCGTCTTCACCCAATTTTCCGTAATATTTCGATGTTGATGATGTTGAAGCGTCTTCATCGTCTTCATGCTTCCTTTTTAGGAGTCCATCATTTTTACAAAGTAGGAAAGATCTACTTGAATTCGGCTGGAATATATTCTCACTTTTCACGTTAAGGATTCTTCCATTGTCTTCATTCTTCCGTAAATCATCAACCTCCTTCAATTTAAGTTCTTTGTCGAGATCGGAAGAGCCAAGAAAATTATTGTGGTAATGCAGATCACTCTTCCTTAGGATGGTAGATTCATCGTTGTCCTCTAGCTTGTATGCAGGCTTGGCGCTACAAGTTCTTCCATGTCTTTTTAGGCTCTCTCTCCGCGTAAACGACTTGCTACATCGTACACAACTTATCATATTGCGCAGTGGATTTTTAACACAGTCATTCTTCTCGTGTTGTCTTTTATTCTTTCTCAAGATAAAATCTTTACTGCAAAACTTACACCTATGTTCTTTCGATACAGCGTCAGATCCCAAATCAGAATTCATATTAGTTACTGAGACTAATACCAGATACCAATTGAGTGTTTTAAATTAGATTCAATACTTAAATAGAAATTTTTTCATATTTCATCAGCGAGAATTAATATATCTCCTGCAAAAGTACTTTATGCATGTAGTTCTGCTTTTCAACAACAGATGTCGCCACATGTTGCTTGCAGGTAAATAATATTTAGTTATTTTATGCGGGATGCGGGATGCTCACTAACGATCGCAAAAGAAGGATGGCTTCGCTAGACTCCAAGGAAAAGGAAGTTCGTCTTACATGTTGGTGCTCCACAGATGTCTCATGGCATAATATTAATTTGACTGAGTAATGATATGTGTTAATTCCACCTTATAAAGATATTGCAAGTTTTGATTTAGTAGCAGAAATTATCGAATTAAATGTAACTCCAAATAAAATGACATGTCTCATTAGACAAAAAAAATCCATGCAGAGAGCGGTTTCTCAGAATAGTCAGAAACACTTGAAGAAACCACAGGAATGATTGCAAGAACACGAGAAAACCATCAAAATATTGACAAGAATATTCAGGAGCACACGGAGAAAACCACCATAATATTGACAAGAATAATCGGAAGCACACGGAGAAAACCTCCACAAGTATTCTTTGTTATCATAAAATTACAGAAAAAAATCAAAAATAAAAAAACACAACAAATTCAAAAACTGATTATGCTAGCTTGTGAACTTCTCATTGTTGAGCAAAGATAGAGTTCTAGTCCAAGCCAGAATCAGTTTTTGAATTTGTTGTGTTTTTTTATTTTTGATTTTTTTCTGTAATTTTATGATAACAAAGAAAACTTGTGGCGGTTTTCTCCGTGTGCTTCCGATTATTCTTGTCAATATTATGGTGGTTTTCTCCGTGTGCTCCTGAATATTCTTGTCAATATTTTGATGGTTTTCTCGTGTTCTTGCAATCATTCCTGTGGTTTCTTCAAGTGTTTCTGACTATTCTGAGAAACCGCTCTCTGCATGGATTTTTTTTGTCTAATGAGACATGTCATTTTATTTGGAGTTACATTTAATTCGATAATTTCTGCTACTAAATCAAAACTTGCAATATCTTTATAAGGTGGAATTAAAAAATATCGTTACTCAGTCAAATTAATATTACGCCATGAGACATCTGTGGAGCACCAACATGCAAGACGAACTTCCTTTTCCTTGGAGTCTAGCGAAGCCATCCTTCTTTTGCGATCGTTAGTGAGCAACCCGCATCCCGCATAAAAGAACTAAATATTATTTACCTGCAAGCATGTGGCGACATCTGTTGTTGAAAAGCAGAACTACATGCATAAAGTACTTTTGCATGAGATATATTAATTCTCGCTGATGAAATATGAAAATATTTCTAATTAAGTATTGGATCTAATTTAAAACACTCAATTGGTATCTGGAATTAGTCTCAGTAACTAATATGAATTCCGATTTGTGATCTGACGCTGTATCTAAAGAACATATGTGTAAGTTTTGCAGTAAAGAGTTTATCTTGAACAAGAATAAAAGACAACACGAGAAGAATGACTGTGTTAAAAATCCACTGCGCAATATAAGTTATGTTCGATGTAGCAAGTCGTTTACGCGGAGAGAGAGCCTAAAAAGACATGGCAGAACTTGTAGCACCAAGCCTGCGTACAAGTTAGAGGACAACGATGTATCTACTATCCTAAGGAAGAGTGATCTGCATTACGACAATAATTTTCTTGGCTCTTCCGATCTCGACAAAGAACTTAAATTGAAGGACGATTATGATTTATGGAAGAATGAATACAATGGAAGAATCCTTAACGTGAAAAGTGAGAATACATTCCAGCCAAATTCAAGTAGATCATTCCTACTTTGTATAAATGATGGACTCCTAAAAAAGAAGTATTAAGGCTAAGATCCGTAGTTTTGCAGCCACCAGGGAAATTAATTCTCCTACGAAAAGTATTGTATTTAAAAAAAAAGTAGCTGGGTGTTTGGTAAATGAAGCTTTGAATTTTGCAAATATAATGATAAAAATATTTTTAAAACATTATTTCTTATTAAATTGGAATTAAGAAAGTTTCAAAACTAAAAATAAGGTATTTATAAATACAGTACGCGGTTTTTGCTTTGCACACAACTTAAATGAAGTATACTGAATAAATCATCCAAGTGTTAGTGTTGACATAACGCACAGAATTTAAATTACTGAAGTTTAAAACTTGTGATTTAACCGACGCGTGTAGCTGAACCAACGAACGTATGATGTGTGAGTTCAGCATTCCGCCGCTAGATGTCAGGCCCAAACTTTACTGATGAGTTTGTAGATTGGGCGCTAGATGCCCCAACTATCACGGAGGATTTTTGGCGGGAATTAAAATTGCTTCGAAGCAGTCATTGATAAAACTAGTGTGTGAGACGGTAAATTATTGTGTTTTGAAGATGAAGATCACGAAGAAATGGAAAGAAGCTAATTGACGCCTATGTTCTATATAGTATTAATTAATGTTCCCTCCGTAGAAGTAAACTGAGCCTTTAATTATCGTCAAACATGAAGGCTTTTGAAGAATTTAGCAGTTTAATATTTTCAAATTTTAAAATATATATGTATTGATTTATATCTAACGGCGTTATTATCTTTAGATGTAGATTGTTTATACTCTATATTTCTTCTTCTTGTACATATAGTGTTGGAGTTACAATCAATAACGTTATTTCATTGAAATGACTTGACTGTACGGTATATAATTAAGTGTAAATATTATCTGTAAATATTGTACATTCTTTTTTTTATCTTCCCCTGCATTAATATTTTAATTTTAATAAAGGAAGTTAACGTAATAAATCGCTCTCACAATTACAACTATCAAGTGCAAGGGCAATTGCACATCACACGAAGAAAGTGGTGTGATTATGTCGTTTGGACAACAAAAGGCATTTCAATAGAAAGAATTGTGAGAAATGATTGTTTCTGGCTTGAGAAAATGGAGTCAAAATTGTTGCGGTTTTTTAACAACTGCTTGTTGCTAGAGCTTGCTGATCCATGTCGTCCCAGGGGACAACCGATTCGTGAGCCAGAATATATTATACAGGCACAAGAAAGTCATTCAAAGAAACGCAAAATTTCAGATGTGTGAATTTTGAGAGATAGAAATTGTGTGGCTGACGAGAACTCTTTTTTTTTTTTTAATTTGATACAGTGATGCTTTATATCTGATAAAAAATTCGAATTATTGTTTACTTCTCATGCTTTTACAAATTGAACAGTACTGTAAATGTATTTGATGACATAAGCAATAGTAAGTTATTAGCTGATATTGAATACAAATAATTTTTTTCATGATTACAACAAATAAGGTTCTCTGCCTGGCGAGTGATTAAATTATACTAATGTCAAAAATATGACATCGGGAAAAAATTAATGAAGTTATTTTATACCCCTGATTCACTATCCATAAAATCAAACTGCAAAGTCTTTGCAACTGGTATCTCACACAAGAAATATAAAACATATTCGTGCTTCATTCTGTATAAAAAATAAAACACATATATAATATCGGGAGACAGCCTTGAAAATCGTGCATATCACCAACATGGCCAATCAGACTCATAGTCATGTTTACGATGGCAAGATAGCTAGCAAACCAGTTCAGTTTATATGCAGCTTAACTGAAAAATTTATTCAATATTTTCGGGGTATTTTTACGCTCAAAATTAATACAAAACCAAATCATCAATCCTTGTATGATCATTTATAATACTACAAAAAATCTTCAATTTCCTTCGAATTGTATTGAGCACTAAAATATTGATTTACTTTTGGCCCAGATTGTATTTGACGATACTCTGTAGAGTTTCGCTTGTTTGCATTGTTTATTTATTAGGTGTAAATCATGGCCACATTTATTGAAGTGTAACACAAATTATATATATATTTATATGTATATGTATATGTATATGTATATGTATGTGTGTGTGTGCGCGCGCGCGCGTGTGTCTGGTTAGGAATCTGTATGATATACTTACTAGAAAAACTTTGTCCTATCAGTTTAATAGTTGTACCCTTACAAGCGTTGAATATTTATGAAACATTTTATTTCTTTGGTTTTTAAGGCCGCAGACTTGTATTTTATTTATTTTATTTAGACAACAACGTGCGTCCGTGTTTTATACATTTCACGCTCTGTAATATTTTGAATGTTATAGTAATTTTGGCTTTTTAAAATCTGGATTTATGTGCAGTAGAGTAATTTGTAATTTTTTATAATTTCTTTTCATATTTTTAATGATCCATTTGCTAATTGTATATACACTTCTCCATTTATTATAATAAACACATATTCCATTATTGGAATTCTTTCAGAATGAGTATCACAAGACTACAAAAACTATTCTCCTGCATAAGAAAGGTGATAATACCAGTAAATAAAATTATCGTCCGAGGGCAATTACGTCTTATATCTAGGGACACCTGTATTTCGCGAATACATTTCTTGTCAAGGTATTTTACAAAACACTGTAGATTTTTCTTGTAATTATTGGCTGTGGTCGGTGAAGGCTGTTTTCCCGCACTCGACGGGGCCAATGAGGACGTAGTTACCGTACTGCTGCACGCCCGCAATTCACCAAACCTCTAAGAAAAAAGCTACGGTTATGTGTGATGTATTCGCGAAATACAGGTGTCCTTATTTATATCTAAAAATATTTGAACATTGTATGATAATTTTAAGCATGAAAAGTACAAAATACTTTCAAAATTAATACATGGTTTTACATCAACTCTAAGCACTAAAACACATACTGCTTATTTTCTACAAAATAAATCTATACACGGCAACTGATTATGAAACACTTGAGTTTTTTTTATAAAGCATCTAAGGCCTTGATTGTATAAATATATTGTTGGATAAATTAACTAAACTAGGAATACTATAAAATGCACAAAAATAGAAGAGTTTGATCTTAATGACATAAAGCATAATCTATGATTCCCCATTGTCAAGACTAAAATTAAAAAAAAAACCGCGAAAGAAGCAGTATAAAATAACTATCTCATTATCTTTGCAGGTGACTCAAATATCATACAACCAAAACAAAATATTCTTAAACGCAAGAAAGCATATTTTAAACACTGTAAATAACTTAGATTTTAAATCAAAGGATAATAATCAGTCTGTAAAATTTAGTTTTAACGATGAGTTGGAAACAGAACATCAAACATATATCATAGGTGTTACTGCCAACAGAGAACTCTCACAAACAATACCATTCCTTTCTGCGCAACCTGCAAGCTCCGGTACCTTCTGTAAAAAAAATATATGTAAGACTTTTCCGGAAGTCGTACCATGGTAACGACTGAAATATGTAGCCTTACTTCTAAATCTACTTATCGAACAAATTGTATTACATTATTTACATGATTTAAACGGTAGCAAAATTAACACCTACATACGAACAGAAGTTTGCTCTTTTATTCATTTTTTTTAGTTACGTGATAATTTTTTTTCAGTTATAAAGAAATCCAACTTGAACAGTAAAAAAGAAAGGCTTCTAATGAACAAACCAACAACTGTTCAAACCATTTAAGATTCATCCTGTTACATAAATTTTTATATTTATACACATCTAATGTATAAACAAATCTTAAAAAAGGCAATAAATTCAGATTGACTTCATTATCGAACTAGAATAAAACACAAAATACATTTGCAGAGAACCACCAAATATATTGCGTGTTTCTGCAATGGAGTTAAACTTTAAAATTGCCTTTATTATTTCAAAAAAATAATTTTTAAACTCCAAGCAAATGTAAGAACACGTCTTCTACATATAATGGAAGATTATAATGCCGTGTCCGAATTCGTCTGAAGAATATAGGCCTACTTGTACATACTTTAGAAGTGACTTCGCAAGACTGTCAGAAATGGACGTGAAGTATGCTATGCAATACGCAAGTAAATTATTCTGTGTAATTCTCGCGTCCTTCAAGTTGAAAATATGTCTTCATTTGAAAAATTATTGGTCATATTTTATATATCATTTAAATAATTCAAGAGGTCGTAAAATAAATATCATTTATTTTGTATTTTACTGGTATCAATAAATAAATTGTCAAAATTAATTTATGGATGTTTAAAACGAAGTTTAAACAAACACATGTACATATTTAGCCTACCGATCGTTACTACAAAACAAAAGTACAATAATAATGTAAGTTGCCGTAAATTCACGTGACAGCGATGAAGTGTTAAAAAAAAGGACTAATTTCACATGCGTTTAAAAATAAAATTTAAACATCCTTTTCGGCTGGCTAAACATTGAACCTATCCGGATTCGTCAAAGGCAAGTGAAGTACGCAAGGTTGCAAACTATATATATATATATATATATAGTTGGACAGAAAAATATAGTCCTAATCAGATATCAAATATAGAAATAATACCGCTTTGCAACATAACGTCATGCTATTAGATCAGATGGTCAACGTTCAACTGTTTGTGTAATACACATATGCAAACACCTGTGACAAAATGTGTAAAGAAAGAAAATTTGTAGAAGCGCAAAACCGTTGTAGTAAACAGTTAAAAATTATTTCATTACTGGCCAACTTATTTGAATATAGTGGTTAGCTGTAAACGAGCCTGCTTGCAAGAGTCCAGAGAGGCAAAGGGATTGGAAATCTAAATGCTCGCCGAGGCAGAGTACACCCTTCCCCCACCCCCCTCTTCGCTACTGGTCGTAAACATGACACCCCGCTGGGCGATAAGAATTCTGAGAACAGCATCCTCTTTCCCACCCCCCTCCAGTTTTCCGCGCGTCGCTACATCGTTCAGCCGTACTGCTAGTGCGCTCTGTTGAGGACGTAGATAACTACGCGTGTCTTTGCCCGCTCGCGAGAAACTCAGGATCTTAGCCTTAAGACACTGAAGACACTTCAACATCATCAACATCGAATTATTACGGTAAATTGGGTGAAGACGATTACTTCTACGGTGATTGTTACAGTGACTCTGAGGTTGTTGACAAAGACATAGACTATGATGAAGCACCTAAAGCTGCCAAGGTCGAAGAATGTGGCGGTGTCCTGAGACCGAAACGGTGGAGACGACGTGATATTTTAATAAATATGATCAAGCTTGTGATGATCACCGTCTCGATAATGAAAGTTACCCTGAGGATGGTGGTAAAACGGAAGACACCAGAGATCATAATATTTATTATAAAGGTGCAGGGAAGATGGTGGTAGAAGAGAATGATTACTCATCATGGAAAGATCCAAACATATTGGTTGACCGGCTAAGACTTCTACATGGTTCGCTTTGTGCAGGAAAATATTCGTGCATCAAAGAAATATCCTTCATACTCAAGGAACTGAGGAATGCTGGCTACATACAATAGTGGCTTGTTTTACTTGCATTTGTATAATGTAAAGCAATAAAATAAATGATTTATATTATAAGAATTTAATGTTTTTATTTCTTGTACTCTGATTTCTAACTAAAACTTAAATCTCGTAACTTGTGCTTCCTTTTTGCCTTTTTTTTTTTTTTTTTGTTGATGGTGCTTCCAAATGTGCTGCCTTTTCGTTAACGGTGCTTCCAAATGTGCTGCCTTTTCGTTATCGGTGCTTCCAAATGTGCTGCCTTTTCGTTGTTGGTGTTTCCAAATGTGTTGCCTTTTCGTAGTCGGTGCTTCCAAATGTGCTGCCTTTTCGTTGTCGGTGCTGCCATATGTGCTGTCTTTTCGTTTTCGGTGCTTCCTAATGTGCTGCCTTTTCGTTGTCGGTGCTTTCAAATGTGCTGCCTTTTCGTTGTCGGTGCTTCCAAATGTGCTGCCTTTGCGTTGTCGGTGCTTCCAAATGTGCTGCCTTTTCGTAGTCGGTGCTTCCAAATGTTCTGCCTTTTCGTAGTCGGTGCTTCCAAATGTGCTGCCTTTTATTTGTCGGTGCTTCCAAATGTGCTGCCTTTTCGTTGTCGGTGCTTCCAAATGTGCTGCCTTTTATTTGTCGGTGCTTCCAAATGTGCTGCCTTTTCGTAGTCGCTGCTTCCAAATGTGCTGTCTTTTCGTTGTCGGTGCTGCCTTTTTGTTGTCGGTGCTTCCAAATGTGCTGCCTTTTCGTTGTCGGTGCTGCCAAATGTGCTGCCTTTTCGTAGTCGGTGCTTCCAAATGTTCTGCCTTTTCGTAGTCGGTGCTACCAAATGTGAGTAGTATATAATAGGGCATCCGAGATCTGGCTTCTGGCTGTGGAGCCGAGAGCCGGCTCCGCCATATTGGATTGTGACGTCACGGCGGCCATCTTGGATGAGCGTAACGGGACACAGCGTAACGGGACACAGCGTAACGGGACACCGCGTAACGGGACACCGCGTAACGGGACATAACGTAACGGGACAAGTAGATCACGACAGCCATCTTGGATCCGCCATTTTGGATGACGTCATTGTGTTCTCGAACATTCCGGCGATGTGTTTTCCGCCATATTGGATGATGACGTCACCGTTGCAATTTCCGTTACGGCCGCCATCTTTAACTTTTTTATTTATTATCAGATCTTAACGAAAATTTTTTTAAAATTTATAAAAAAAATCCAATAATAAAATTTTAATAAATTATTAATAAAAAATGTACTTTTACGACATGGAGCTCGGAGTCCTCGGTTCGAACCCGACGAGTGCAAAAAAAAATAAAAATGGCGACCGATCCTTCCTCAATGGTGACTGCAGACAGACTGACTCCCACCACTTTTTTTAAAGCATATATATCGTCACCTAGTATGACGTCATGTACGCCATCTTGAAATTTGGACGCCATCTTGAATATCTTTATTTATTATCCGATTTTAATGAAAAAAATTCCAAAATTCATCAAAAAATTAACGTATTTGAATTCTGTTTGATTATATCGATGTACGTCCTTGGTTCGATCCCCGGCGAGAGTAAACGGTCGATCCTTCCTCCATGAAAGCCACCTAGACTGATCTACCACCAACAATACCAAGGTATATATCGTCAACTGGTATGACATCATGTCCGCCATCTTGTCTTCATCCGCTGGAGACAACCATCTTGTTTTCGTCTGCTAGAGTGTGCCGATAACATGTAGTATAATTATCTGGTCACCATACTATTGTCCTCAACTGTTGACACTGAACATTGACCTTGAACTTTGACCTTGACCTTGAACTTTGACCTTGACCTTGAAATTTGACCTTGACTTTGAAATTTGACCTTGACCTTGAAATTTGACCTTGACCTTGAACTTTGACCTTGACCTTGAAATTTGACCTTGACCTTGAAATTTGACCTTGACCTTGAAATTTGCCCTTGACCTTGAAATTTGACTTTGTCCTTGTCGACCATCACGGACCCGACATTTTACGTTCAGTAGATGCTACCAGGAGCTACCACCTGCTGGAGTATGCCATCTTGTGTGTGTACTCGTATTATAGAGTACATTTCCATCTGGATAATTTTATTCTAACCCGCTACAGTGCAGTAATCATTTATTACTGTGACACACGCCATCTTGAAATTTGGACGCCATCTTGAAAATCCGTAATTCTAATGCTAGAAATTCGGGAAAAAGTTCAAAATTCATTAAATAATTCACTCATTAAAGTAGTGATTGATTAGATCGATTCCCGTCCTTGGTTCGACCCCTGACCGATACCAAACAACTTTAATTTTAAAAAATACCACAAAAGCGACAGGCTTGAGATAATAAAAACACAGCAAGTTCTTTTAAAAAATACTTTTATTACATACATACTACACTACTACAAGTACATAAAAAACACAGACAAATTACCAAAGCCTTTTGGATTCCTCGATTCAAACAGTCTTCTTATTGTACGGACTAAGCCTTTTACATGACTTTAAATGACTATCCGATCCGTTCATCACCACAGCCAGAGACGGACTGAAATTCATAGCACTTATATATAGTCTTATTAGCCGGTACAACACATGAGTCAAATCAATAACCATGTTCATTATACGTCTCGGTGCATTTTTTATAATGACGATGTAAACTATCTAGACGCGAAAATAGTTTATTGCACTTATTGCACTGAAATTGTATTCTTTGAACATTATTAGAACAACCGCTTCTTTCATGTCTGCGAGCATTTGAGGTGATAGTAAATGATGCACCACAGTATTTGCACTGATGCGAAGCACGCTCTTCATTAATTGAAGTATTCAATGCTGATGTAACTTCAGCTGATGGTGGAACAGCACATATCGAAGTCTCCTCCAGTGTTGTCAGAGGCGTTGCCAACGGGATCTGCTCCAACATCGTCGGCGCCGAGGTCATGATTCCCGTAGTCGATGGTACATCCTCCATCGAGTACGACGTTAAAGTCGGTAAAGATGCCATCGAAGTCTCAAGAACAGGCAATTACGCGACTTATGCACCAGAAGAAACAAACTAGGTGATCCGTACACCGTCGACGACAGTAACAAACTGAGCGTCCTGCTGTCTATGACTCGTTTATATACATTAACCGGTTTGAATAATACGCTAGTCAAATCAAGAACAATTTACTAAAATACTAGAGTCAAAACAACATTAAAAAAATAGAAGCACCATCAAAAAAAAAGGAAGCACATTTGGAAGCACCTTCAAAAAAGGAAAAACAATAGGAAGCACCGACTACGAAAAAACAGCACATTTGGAAGCACCGTCATCGAAAAGGCAGCACATTTGGAAGCACCGACTACGAAAAGGCAGCACATTTGGAAGCACCGACTACGAAAAGGCAGCACATTTGGAAGCACCGACTACGAAAAGGCAGCACATTTGGAAGCACCGACAACGAAAAGGCAGCACATTTGGAAGCACCGACTACGAAAAGGCAGCACATTTGGCAGCACCGACAACGAAAAGGCAGCACATTTGGAAGCACCGACTACTAAAAAGGCAGCACATTTGGAAGCACCGACAACTAAAAGGCAGCACATTTGGAAGCACCGACAACGAAAAGGCAGCACATTTGGCAGCACCGATAACGAAAAGGCAGCACATTTGGCAGCACCGACAACGAAAAGGCAGCACATTTGGCAGCACCGTCAACGAAAAGACAGCACATTTGGAAGCACCGACTACGAAAAGGCAGCACATTTGGCAGCACCGACAACGAAAAGGCAGCACATTTGGCAGCACCGACAACGAAAAGGCAGCACATTTGGAAGCACCGACAACGGAAAGGCTGCACATTTGGAAGCACCGACTACGAAAAGGCAGCACATTTGGAAGCACCGACAACGAAAAGGCAGCACATTTGGAAGCACCATCATCGAAAAGGCAGCACATTTGGAAGCTCCATCAACAAAAAAAAAAAAGGCAACAAGGAAGCACAAGTTACGAGATCTAAGTCTTAGAAATCAGAATACAAGAAATAAAAACATTAAATTCTTATAATTTAAATTGTTTATTTTATTGCTTTACATTATACAAATGCAAGTAAAACAAGCCATTATTGTATGTAGCCAGCATTCCTCAGTTCCTTGAGTATGAAGGATATTTCTTTGATGCACGAATAGTTTCCTGCACAAAGCGAACCATGTAGAAGTCTTAACCGGTCAACCAATATGTTTGGATCTTTCCATGATGTGTAATCAATCTCTTCTACCACCATCTTCCTTGCACCTTTATAAATATTATGATCTCTGGTGATTTCCGTTTTACCACCAACCTCAGGGTAACTTTCATGTTTGAGACGGTGATCATCACAAGCTTGATCAGATTTATTTAATATATCACGTCGTTTCCACCGTTTCGGTCTCAGGACACCGCCACATTCTTCGATCTTGGTAGCTTTAGGTGCTTCATCATAGTCTATGTCTTTGTCAACAGCCTCAGAGTCACTGTAACAATCACCGTAGAAGGAATCGTCTTCACCCAATTTTCCGTAATATTTCGATGTTGATGATGTTGAAGCGTCTTCATCGTCTTCATGCTTCCTTTTTAGGAGTCCATCATTTTTACAAAGTAGGAAAGATCTACTTGAATTCGGCTGGAATATATTCTCACTTTTCACGTTAAGGATTCTTCCATTGTCTTCATTCTTCCGTAAATCATCAACCTCCTTCAATTTAAGTTCTTTGTCGAGATCGGAAGAGCCAAGAAAATTATTGTGGTAATGCAGATCACTCTTCCTTAGGATGGTAGATTCATCGTTGTCCTCTAGCTTGTACGCAGGCTTGGCGCTACAAGTTCTTCCATGTCTTTTTAGGCTCTCTCTCCGCGTAAACGACTTGCTACATCGTACACAACTTATCATATTGCGCAGTGGATTTTTAACACAGTCATTCTTCTCGTGTTGTCTTTTATTCTTTCTCAAGATAAAATCTTTACTGCAAAACTTACACCTATGTTCTTTCGATACAGCGTCAGATCCCAAATCAGAATTCATATTAGTTACTGAGACTAATACCAGATACCAATTGAGTGTTTTAAATTAGATTCAATACTTAAATAGAAATTTTTTCATATTTCATCAGCGAGAATTAATATATCTCCTGCAAAAGTACTTTATGCATGTAGTTCTGCTTTTCAACAACAGATGTCGCCACATGTTGCTTGCAGGTAAATAATATTTAGTTATTTTATGCGGGATGCGGGATGCTCACTAACGATCGCAAAAGAAGGATGGCTTCGCTAGACTCCAAGGAAAAGGAAGTTCGTCTTACATGTTGGTGCTCCACAGATGTCTCATGGCATAATATTAATTTGACTGAGTAATGATATGTGTTAATTCCACCTTATAAAGATATTGCAAGTTTTGATTTAGTAGCAGAAATTATCGAATTAAATGTAACTCCAAATAAAATGACATGTCTCATTAGACAAAAAAAATCCATGCAGAGAGCGGTTTCTCAGAATAGTCAGAAACACTTGAAGAAACCACAGGAATGATTGCAAGAACACGAGAAAACCATCAAAATATTGACAAGAATATTCAGGAGCACACGGAGAAAACCACCATAATATTGACAAGAATAATCGGAAGCACACGGAGAAAACCGCCACAAGTATTCTTTGTTATCATAAAATTACAGAAAAAAATCAAAAATAAAAAAACACAACAAATTCAAAAACTGATTATGCTAGCTTGTGAACTTCTCATTGTTGAGCAAAGATAGAGTTCTAGTCCAAGCCAGAATCAGTTTTTGAATTTGTTGTGTTTTTTTATTTTTGATTTTTTTCTGTAATTTTATGATAACAAAGAAAACTTGTGGTGGTTTTCTCCGTGTGCTTCCGATTATTCTTGTCAATATTATGGTGGTTTTCTCCGTGTGCTCCTGAATATTCTTGTCAATATTTTGATGGTTTTCTCGTGTTCTTGCAATCATTCCTGTGGTTTCTTCAAATGTTTCTGACTATTCTGAGAAACCGCTCTCTGCATGGATTTTTTTTGTCTAATGAGACATGTCATTTTATTTGGAGTTACATTTAATTCGATAATTTCTGCTACTAAATCAAAACTTGCAATATCTTTATAAGGTGGAATTAACACATATCATTACTCAGTCAAATTAATATTATGCCATGAGACATCTGTGGAGCACCAACATGTAAGACGAACTTCCTTTTCCTTGGAGTCTAGCGAAGCCATCCTTCTTTTGCGATCGTTAGTGAGCATCCCGCATCCCGCATAAAATAACTAAATATTATTTACCTGCAAGCAACATGTGGCGACATCTGTTGTTGAAAAGCAGAACTACATGCATAAAGTACTTTTGCAGGAGATATATTAATTCTCGCTGATGAAATATGAAAAAATTTCTATTTAATTTTTGAATCTAATTTAAAATACTCAATTGGTATCTGGTATTAGTCTCAGTAACTAATATGAATTCTGATTTGGGATCTGACGCTGTATCGAAAGAACATAGGTGTAAGTTTTGCAGTAAAGATTTTATCTTGAGAAAGAATAAAAGACAACACGAGAAGAATGACTGTGTTAAAAATCCACTGCGCAATATGATAAGTTGTGTACGATGTAGCAAGTCGTTTACGCGGAGAGAGAGCCTAAAAAGACATGGAAGAACTTGTAGCGCCAAGCCTGCGTACAAGCTAGAGGACAACGATGAATCTACCATCCTAAGGAAGAGTGATCTGCATTACCACAATAATTTTCTTGGCTCTTCCGATCTCGACAAAGAACTTAAATTGAAGGAGGTTGATGATTTACGGAAGAATGAAGACAATGGAAGAATCCTTAACGTGAAAAGTGAGAATATATTCCAGCCGAATTAATGTAGATCTTTCCTACTTTGTAAAAATGATGGACTCCTAAAAAGGAAGCATGAAGACGATGAAGACGCTTCAACATCATCAACATCGAAATATTACGGAAAATTAGGTGAAGACGATTCCTTCTACGGTGATTGTTACAGTGACTCTGAGGCTGTTTACAAAGACATAGACTATGATGAAGCACCTAAAGCTGCCAAGATCGAAGAATGTGGCGGTGTCCTGAGACCGAAACGGTGGAAACGACGTGATATATTAAATAAATCTGATCAAGCTTGTGATGATCACCGTCTCAAACATGAAAGTTACCCTGAGGTTGGTGGTAAAACGGAAGACACCAGAGATCATAATATTTATAAAGGTGCAAGGAAGATGGTGGTAGAAGAGATTGATTACACATCATGGAAAGATCCAAACATATTGGTTGACCGGTTAAGACTTCTACATGGTTCGCTTTGTGCAGGAAACTATTCGTGCATCAAAGAAATATCCTTCATACTCAAGGAACTGAGGAATGCTGGCTACATACAATAATGGCTTGTTTTACTTGCATTTGTATAATGTAAAGCAATAAAATAAACAATTTAAATTATAAGAATATAATGTTTTTATTTCTTGTATTCTGATTTCTAAGACTTAGATCTCGTAACTTGTGCTTCCTTGTTGCCTTTTTTTTTTTGTTGATGGAGCTTCCAAATGTGCTGCCTTTTCGATGATGGTGCTTCCAAATGTGCTGCCTTTTCGTTGTCGGTGCTTACAAATGTGCTGCCTTTTCGTAGTCGGTGCTTCCAAATGTGCAGCCTTTTCGTTGTCGGTGCTTCCAAATGTGCTGCCTTTTCGTTGTTGGTGCTGCCAAATGTGCTGCCTTTTCGTTGTCGGTGCTGCCAAATGTGCTGCCTTTTCGTAGTCGGTGCTTCCAAATGTGCTGTCTTTTCGTTGACGGTGCTTCCAAATGTGCTGCCTTTTAGTTGTCGGTGCTTCCAAATGTGCTGCCTTTTCGTTGTCGGTGCTTCCAAATGTGCTGCCTTTTCGTTGTCGGTGCTGCCAAATGTGCTGCCTTTTCGTAGTCGGTGCTTCCAAATGTGCTGCCTTTTCGTTGTCGGTGCTTCCAAATGTGCTGCCTTTTCGATGACGGTGCTTCCAAATGTGCTGTTTTTTCGTAGTCGGTGCTTCCTATTGTTTTTCCTTTTTTGAAGGTGCTTCCAAATGTGCTTCCTTTTTTTTTGATGGTGCTTCTATTTTTTTAATGTTGTTTTGACTCTAGTATTTTAGTAAATTGTTCTTGATTTGACTAGCGTATTATTCAAACCGGTTAATGTATATAAACGAGTCCTAGACAGCAGGACGCTCAGTTTGTTACTGTCGTCGACGGTGTACGGATCACCTAGTTTGTTTCTTCTGGTGCATAAGTCGCGTAATTGCCTGTTCTTGAGACTTCGATGGCATCTTTACCGACTTTAACGTCGTACTCGATGGAGGATGTACCATCGACTACGGGAATCATGACCTCGGCGCCGACGATGTTGGAGCAGATCCCGTTGGCAACGCCTCTGACAACACTGGAGGAGACTTCGATATGTGCTGTTCCACCATCAGCTGAAGTTACATCAGCATTGAATACTTCAATTAATGAAGAGCGTGCTTCGCATCAGTGCAAATACTGTGGTGCATCATTTACTATCACCTCAAATGCTCGCAGACATGAAAGAAGCGGTTGTTCTAATAATGTTCAAAGAATACAATTTCAGTGCAATAAGTGCAATAAACTATTTTCGCGTCTAGATAGTTTACATCGTCATTATAAAAAATGCACCGAGACGTATAATGAACATGGTTATTGATTTGACTCATGTGTTGTACCGGCTAATAAGACTATATATAAGTGCTATGAATTTCAGTCCGTCTCTGGCTGTGGTGATGAACGGATCGGATAGACATTTAAAGTCATGTAAAAGGCTTAGTCCGTACAATAAGAAGACTGTTTGAATCGAGGAATCCAAAAGGCTTTGGTAATTTGTCTGTGTTTTTTATGTACTTGTAGTAGTGTAGTATGTATGTAATAAAAGTATTTTTTAAAAGAACTTGCTGTGTTTTTATTATCTCAAACCTGTCGCTTTTGTGGTATTTTTTAAAATTAAAGTTGTTTGGTATCGGTCAGGGGTCGAACCAAGGACGGGAATCGATCTAATCAATCACTACTTTAATGAGTGAATTATTTAATGAATTTTGAACTTTTTCCCGAGTTTCTAGCATTAGAATTACGGATTTTCAAGATGGCGTCCAAATTTCAAGATGGCGTGTGTCACAGTAATAAATGATTACTGCACTGTAGCGGGTTAGAATAAAATTATCCAGATGGAAATGTACTCTATAATACGAGTACACACACAAGATGGCATACTCCAGCAGGTGGTAGCTCCTGGTAGCATCTACTGAACGTAAAATGTCGGGTCCGTGATGGTCGACAAGGACAAAGTCAAATTTCAAGGTCAAGGGCAAATTTCAAGGTCAAGGTCAAATTTCAAGGTCAAGGTCAAATTTCAAGGTCAAGGTCAATGTTCAAGGTCAAGGTCAAAGTTCAAGGTCAATGTTCAGTGTCAACAGTTGAGGACAATAGTATGGTGACCAGATAATTATACTACATGTTATCGGCACACTCTAGCAGACGAAAACAAGATGGTTGTCTCCAGCGGATGAAGACAAGATGGCGGACATGATGTCATACCAGTTGACGATATATACCTTGGTATTGTTGGTGGTAGATCAGTCTAGGTGGCTTTCATGGAGGAAGGATCGACCGTTTACTCTCGCCGGGGATCGAACCAAGGACGTACATCGATATAATCAAACAGAATTCAAATACGTTAATTTTTTGATGAATTTTGGAATTTTTTTCATTAAAATCGGATAATAAATAAATATATTCAAGATGGCGTCCAAATTTCAAGATGGCGTACATGACGTCATACTAGGTGACGATATATATGCTTTAAAAAAAGTGGTGGGAGTCAGTCTGTCTGCAGTCACCATTGAGGAAGGATCGGTCGCCATTTTTATTTTTTTTTGCACTCGTCGGGTTCGAACCGAGGACTCCGAGCTCCATGTCGTAAAAGTACATTTTTTATTAATAATTTATTAAAATTTTATTATTGGATTTTTTTATAAATTTTAAAAAAATTTCGTTAAAATCTGATAATAAATAAAAAAGTTAAAGATGGTGGCCGTAACGGAAATTGCAACGGTGACGTCATCATCCAATATGGCGGAAAACACATCGCCGGAATGTTCGAGAACACAATGACGTCATCCAAAATGGCGGATCCAAGATGGCTGTCGTGATCTACTTGTCCCGTTACGTTATGTCCCGTTACGCGGTGTCCCGTTACGCTGTGTCCCGTTACGCTATGTCCCGTTACGCTCATCCAAGATGGCCGCCGTGACGTCACAATCCAATATGGCGGAGCCGGCTCTTGGCTCCACAGCCAGAAGCCAGATCTCGGATGCCCTATTATATACTACTAATGTGCTGCCTTTGCGATGTCGGTGCTGTCAAATATGCTGCCTTTTCGTAGTCGGTGCTGCCAAATGTGCTGTCTTTTCGTTGTCGGCGCTTCCAAATGTGCTGCCTTTTCGTTGTCGCTGCTTCCAAATGTGCTGTATTTTCGTTGTCGGTGCTGCCTTTTCGTTGTCGGTGCTTCCAAATGTGCTGCCTTTTCGTTGTCGGTGCTGCCAAATGTGCTGCCTTTTCGTAGTCGGTGCTTCCAAATGTTCTGCCTTTTCGTAGTCGGTGCTACCAAATGTGCTGCCTTTGCGATGTCGGTGCTGTCAAATATGCTGCCTTTTCGTAGTCGGTGCTGCCAAATGTGCTTTCTTTTCGTTGTCGGTGCTTCCAAATGTGCTGCCTTTTTGTTGTCGGTGCTTCCAAATGTGCTGCCTTTTCGTTGTCGGTGCTTCCAAATGTGCTTCCTTTTTTTTTTGCTGGTGCTTCTATTTTTTTTATGTTGTTTTGACTCTAGTATTTTAGTAAATTGTTCTTGATTTGACTAGCGTATTATTAAAACCGGTTAATGTATATAAACGAGTCCTAGACAGCAGGACGCTCAGTTTGTTACTGCCGTCGACGGTGTACGGATCACCTAGTTTGTTTCTTCTGGTGCATAAGACGTTTAATTGGCTGTTCTTGAGACTTCGAGCATATTTACCGACTTTAACGTCGTACTCGAAGGAGGATGTACCATCGACTACGGGAACCATGACGTTGGCGCCGACGATGTTGGAGCAGATCCCGTTGGCAACGCCTCTGACAACACTGGATGAGACTTCGATATGTGCTGTTCCACTATCAGCTGAAGTTTCATCAGCATTGAATACTTTAATTAATGAAGGGCGTACTTCGCATCAGTGCAAATACTGTGGTGCATCATTTACTATCACCTCAAATGCTCGCAGACATGAAAGAAGCGGTTGTTCTAATAATGTTCAAAGAATACTATTTCAGTGCAATAAGTGCAATAAACTAATTTCACGTCTCGATAGCTTACATCGACATTATAAAAAATGCTCCGAGACGTATAATGAACATGGTTTTTGATTTGACTCATGTGTTTTACCGTCTAATGAGACTATATAAGTGCTATGAACTTCAGTCCGTCTCTGGCTGTGGTGATGAACGGATCGGATAGACATTTAAAGTCATGTAAAAGGCTTAGTCCGTACAATAAGAAGACTGTTTGAATCGTGGAATCCAACAGGCTTTAGTAATTTGTCAGTGTTTTTTTTTGTACTTGTAGTAGTGAATTGAATTTATGTAATAAAATTTTTTTTTAAAAGAACTTGTGGTTTTTTTTTACTATCTCAAACCTAACACTTTGTAGTATTTTTTAATTAAAGTTGTTTTGTATCGGTCAGGGATCGAACCAAGGACCTTAGTCGATCCAATCAATCATTATATGGATTACAAATTTATTTAATGAATTTTGGATTTTTTCCTGCTTTTCTAGCTACATTATTACATGATTTCAAGATGGCGGCCGAATTTCAAGATGGCGGGGGGCACCTCCATAATAAATGATTACTGCACTGTAGCGGGTTAGAATAAAATTATCCATATGGAAATGTACTCTATAATACAAGTACACACACACACAATATGGCGTACTCCAGCAGGTGGTAGCTCCTGGTAGCATTTACTGAACATAAAATGTCGGATCCATGAGGGTCGAAAAGGACAAAGTCAAATTTCAAGGACAAAGTCAAATTACAAGGTCAAGGTCAAATTCAAAGGTCAAGTTCAAAGTTCAAGGTCAAGTTCAAAGTTCAAGGTCAAGGTCAAAGGTCAAGGTCAAGAACAAAGTTCAAGGTCAAGGTCATAGTTCAAGGTCAAGGGCAAAGTACAAGGTCAATGACAAAGTTCAATGCCTACAGTCGAGGTTAAAGGTATGGTGAACATAAAATTATACTAACATGGTATCAGCACACTCTAGCGGACGAAAACAAGATGGTGATCTCCAGCAGACGAAGACAAGATGGCGGTCATGTCGTCATACCAGCTGACGATATATATGCTTTGAAAAAAAAAAGTGGTAGGAGTCAGTCTGCCTGCATCCACCATTGAGGAAGGAGCCTGTCACCATTTTTAGTTTTTTTGCACTCACCGGGTTCGAACCGAGGACGGTGATCGATATAATGAATCAGAATTCGAATAAGTTAATTTTTTGATGAATTTTGGAATTCATCCCGATTTTCTAACATAAAAATTGCGGATTTACAAGATGGCGTCTAAATTTCAAGATGGCGACCATAACGATAATTGCAACGGTGACGTCATCATCCAATATGGCGGACAACACAATGCTGGAATTTTCTATAAAACAAAATGACGTCATTCAAAATGGCGGATACAAGATGGCGGATCCAAGATGGCTGCCGTGATATACTTGTCCCGTTACTTTGTGTCCCGTTACGCAGTGTCCCGTTACACTCATCCAGGATGGCCGCCGTGACGTCACAGATAGACGTGACATCAGAGATGTGGCTCGGCACCAAGCACCACATCCTGCATCCTGCCGCAGGAACCCCATTCATATACTACTAATGTTCGACATAAAATATTATCAAAATGTCAATACATTTATGTGTACCTATATAAATATAGTTCCTTTTGTGCCGGCGTTTCAGCACAATCTGTAGTTTTACATGAATATTTCTGTTCCATTTATTAAAAAAATTATACTGTGGAAACATATGAACGACCTCATATAGTCCTTGGTTTCATTTCGAACAGCAGTCGCGAGAAAGAGTGCTCACGCATTACAAGGCGCCCATGTGTTTTCTTTAGTTATAATACAATTCCAACAAGACGTCTTCAGTTCCGAAGAAATGTTATCTGAGTGGCAAACTATACCCAGCACGCATTTCCCGATATCGCGCCAGATAACGATATAAATACGTTATGTACCCCAGAAAGCGTTTGACAATCAGGGATATGCAGGTGATAAAACGCAAAAAGGCAGTAGATTTACGACAAAACTGTATCAGAAAGTTGAATATAACCACTTATTTTCATTGAAACAGAACTGGAGTCTTTCATTAATTGAAACTAAAATGAGAAAATTAATTATTTGCATCTCATTTACTACATGTGTTTGGCGTGTGTAGTAATGAAATCATCATATATATAATATATAAAATCTTATATAGGCTATATAATATAATATTCTAAAATATATAAAAATCTCTTATATATATAAATAATGATATAACATTCGGCTATGAACAAGATAAATTATAATTAAACCATTTCTAAACTCTTATAGACAAATTCACTGTGGGTGTTTAAGTTAAAAACAGTTTGACTTGTGAAAATCGCCAAACTTTGAGGATTGTACAAAGTTTTCGTGGATAAGCTAACAAAACATTAAAATGCTGTAGAATTAGATTATATTTATATTGCTTTAGAAAATCTGAAAAATTGAATTGTCCTACAATAAAGATGAGTGTAATTTCGTTAGCAGGTTTCAAATACTAAAATTAAAAGTAAACAACAATATATTCCTCAGAAAACAAATTAACAAAATCAAAGATTTGTATTACAGATATACCGGACTTCCAGCAAGGAGCTAATGTATATAATTTTATAATTTTTGTAAAAAAAATAATAAAAAATATTTTTTTTTTCTGTTACCGAAACATCCTTAAATTGTCTTTAGAGTAATGGTTCCATGAAACATGTATCTTAAGGGATGTCAGACATTTTTGTTAACTTGCCAAATAGTGACACGGATTCTTAAAGAATTGCCAATGCAGCCTTTCATGAAAGGACGATTCATTAGCGTCCTTTCATGCATCCTTGTGACCTTTCAGGGGTCTGTGGCGCTATCTTTTTAGTACAAATGTAACGACAGTCTGTTGCTTATCCAGCAAACAGCTTTCTACACCCTTTTATGTCTACATAGAACTGTCACACTATTAACTTGAATGTGCACTGTCGGAAATAATAGTAAATTAAAGGACTTTTTAAAGAAGAATGTAACTCAAATAAACAAAGATTTATTCGTGGTTTCAAAAAAATTTAAACTTCGTAGAAACCACGGCGTATTAAGACTTCCGAGTTGTATCTTTCGCTTTGAACAAAAATTGACAAAATTAGAGTGTTCTTACTGTCTACTTAACTAGTTTAAAAATGTTTTTTTAATATAAAATAATAATCTCTCGGATTCTAGTTCAAAGCAAGTATACTCAGTGTCCGTAAATTTTCAAAGTTCCCTGGGCAATTTATAACCCGTGTTTTTCGTAAAATGAAGGTGATTTTTTTTTTGTTTGCAAAAATTTAAAATTGCCTTATTATCGATTGTAAAAATTTGTAGAATGCCGAAAAGTCGCATCAAACAAATTCGAATACCCTTTCCCGGCTAGTTTCTTACCGAGTACAGTCTTAAAATTGTATTCGGTATATGCTTTAGGGGTATGTCACGTTAGAGGTCTTTATTTTATTTTTACGTTTAACATTGTTATACTTGTAGACCTTTTTAACAGCAAACTTCAACAAAATGAATAAACAAAGGCGTGCGCACTTTTTTGCACAAATTTCTCGTAAATTTTAACGGATTAAACTGTATTACATAGTAGCCAGTAAAATGAACTTGAAACCTAAAAAGGTTCAATTTTTATTCCATTTTGTTCTCCTTATCGATACTGCACAAAAACGTTAAAACTTCAACTTTACCAGCTAGTTATGTAAAAATTATGGGAAATAATTGTATTTTTATTTTGTATAAGTAGTATATAAATATTGGCCGGTTAAAAGCCCTGGGTTCTGGGTGTGATGTTGGTGGTGGCGGTGTCTGTTGCCTTGGAACCTACATCTTGGATGACGTCACGGCAGCTATCTTGGACTAAAAATTCCTAAAATTGACTTAATATTCTTAGCAATTTCCCTATTTTGAGGGGAAAATTCCTGTTTTATTCCTCAAAATTCAAAAATTCAAAATTCGGAATGCCTCAGAAGACTTTTGCCTTATAAAGAACCAAGAGTCCCCAAAGGGCTAAAAGTCCATATCTACAAGCCACCCTAAGCCGCCGAGGTCATCGCCCTGTCCTTGATATTAAACATTAAATCTTTAATTTTTAAACAAATAATTCCTGAAAAATTACAAAAAAAAAAAATACAAAAATTTCTTACTTAAAATGTTTAGTTACTTAATCGATTTCAGTCCTCGGTTAGATTCCCGGTAAGTGTAAACATGTAATTTACGTAGAAAACATTAAAAAATCTAAATTAAAATTTGAATGAAAATTTTATAAATAATTTCTTACGACAGGCCCGCCATTTTGTTTTCTAAAACTTTCCACAATTTTGAATTATGACATAACTGCTGCAAAGTTCATTAAGGCCGCCACTGCGAAAATCCGTAATTATTATCAGAAAAATTAAAAAAAATTAAAATTAATAACAATTTAATTAATTAAAATTAATTAAAATTTAATTAATTAAAACTAATTAAAATTTAATTAATTAAAATTAATTAAAATTTAATTTATTAAAATTAATCACAATTAGATTAATTAAAATTTAATAACAAATTCACCATCTTCAAGTAAGACATCACCATAGTATTTTTCTCTACGCCTGCCATCTTGGATGTATATGACGTCATCGTTGAACGTTTTTTTACGGCCGATAACTTGGTTTCTAGAACTTTGCAATTTTCGTTATGGCCGCCATCTTGAAAATCCATAATTATACAATTTAATGGGAAAAATTTTAAAATTTAATAAAATCTTTTAAAAACAATGTTAATAAAATTTTCATTATAAAAAACGCACTTACATCATGGAGTCTTCGGTTCGAACCCAGTGAGGACCAAAAAAATGGCAGCAGATCCTTATTCCATGGAAGCCAGTGGCAGTCTGGCTTCCCACCACTAATGCCAAGGTATATATATATATATATATATATATATATATATATATATATATATATATATATATATATATATAGCCGGTTAGTATGACATCACGTCCGCCACATGGTTTTCAGTACTCGCTACCAGGAGGGCTAGAGTCATGTAGTACACACATCATCTGATAGAGGGCATTGCCGCCATATTAGTTTAATTTTAACCCTCTAGAGTGCAAGAATCATTTATTGTCAGGGCACCCTACATCTTGACATTTGACTGCCATCTTGAAGATCTGTAAATTTTTTTAGCTAGAAATTCGGGGTACATTCCAAAATTATTTTTAAAAATCTGCAATCACTATAATGATTGCTTCGATTAGTTTCTGCCCTTGGTTCCATACTTGATCAATGCAAAAAAAATAATTTTACATAAAAAAAATTATTCAATAAAAACAGCTTAGGTTCCTAGGCTACTAGCCTTCAGTAGGCCGATATAGCCGCCATCTGGGAAATTCGTATTTATTGTCCTAGAAAACCGGAAATATTCCAAGAATTCATCAAAAAATCGCTTGTAAAAATAAGGATTGAATCGATCGATTCCCGTCCATGGTTCTATTATCGGACAGTGATAGAAGTAACTGAAGCTTAAAATCAAATTAAATACGGTTTATTATTACACTTTTACAGTTTATTAGTCATTTTCTCTGCGAAAAAAAGACCCTATACAAGATACCCGTCCGACGAATTATTGTGTTGAATTATTTTGTTGTCACACTGCCTAACACGGGAGTCTATTTTTTTTTTCCCAATGCATGAAATACATTCCAACCAGTTCATATACAATGCTATACGAATAAGCCAAGTGTCTTCGGACTACGAGACCAGGTCATGTACGTCAGATGTATAGGCCAGACGTCTCCGAACTACAAGATCTTCTTCGTCGATAGCTAATATAACATATTTCAAGCAATCAAGACAAAGTCTTCGAACTGTCCGACCTAAAGTATCGATAAAATCAATTATAAGCAATTAGACCAACGGTTACTAAAGGAACAAGTATCCTTGAAAAAATTTTTAATCTAGACCAAGAATTTTTGAAACGGTAAATATTCAGAGCTACTACAATTTGACTACGCAAATTTAACGAAACGACACACATTTAACAAAAGAAAAGAACACACATTAAAGACAATGGACACACAGTACACACACAGTACACACACTGGACATATACACAGTACACACTGGACACACAATTTTCAATGGTGATGTCTTAATCAAGATGGCAGAATTTTTTATTAAAATTTGTAATAAAATACATTTGTTAAAATTTTAAAAATTAAATATTTTTCGCGATTTGTCTAATAACAATTACGGATTTTCAAGATTGCGGCCGCAACGAAATTTGCAGCAGTTACGTCATAATTCAAAATGGTGGAAAGTTCTAGAAACCAAAAATGGCGGGTCTGTCGTAAGCAATTATTTATTAAATTTTTATTTAAATTACATGTTTATACTCGCCGGGAATTGAACCGAGGACCGAAATCTATTAATAACTAAACTTTTTAAGTAAGAATTATTTCAAACTAGCTGGAATTCTTTCAGAAATTTTTGTTAAAAAATTAAAGATTTCATGGTTACGTTCTATGTCAAGGTCAACTTCTGTGGTTTAAAGTTGCTTGTAGATGCGGATTTTAAGGCGCTTTGGGGACATTTGGTTCTTTATAAGGCAAAAGGTTTTTGAGGCATTCCGAATTCCGAATTTTTGAATTTTGATGAATAAAACGGGAAATTTTCTCTCAAAACTGGAATTTTTTTTTATCGAAATAGGGAAATTGCTAGGAATTTTGAGTCTTTTTTTTTTAGGAATTTTTAGTTCAAGATAGCTGCCGTGACGTCATCCAAGATGTAGGTTCCAAGGCAACAGACACCGCCACCACCACCATCACACCCAGAACCCAGGGCTCGAACCGGCCAATATTTATATACTACTTGTATAAGTTCAGTCACCCAAAAATTCAGCAAGTTTAACCGCGTGGAAAGTAAATATAAAATAATGACCTAGAATGGAATATACCCCCTTAAACAAAGAAGGTAGGTAAGTCTATACTACCATGGCTTATTAGGAAACACACTGGTTCTTTGTGACTCGACATAGGCTAAGTAAAACATCTCAACATACACTAAACATCCGAATACACAAACAGGTGTACCATAACGGTTTAAATTTGATCTCACATCCGGTCCATCCATTTTGATTTCGGTTTTCCACAGTTTCCCGAAGTCACTGCGGGCAAACACGTGAATGGCTCTTACCATAGGCCAAAGCCTCCCTCAATTTCTCTAATGACCGTGTGAATAATATGTGTAAGCCAAGTAAGCAAAAAAAAATTTAAACTGACCAAAATAAATTCAACTGTTCTACAAATGTATGTTAGAAACATGTAAATGTAGAAATCTCAATATCCACAAAAGAGGCTAACGAATTAAAATCAAGAGAAAATCTATCATCCCTAACAAAATAAAAATTTCGTCGCCCTGAAAAATTAAAAAAAATCTAATTCCTACAAAATAAACTCAACCATTTTACACCAAAACTAAAAAAAAAAATAGAAAATGTCAAAAGAAATAAGAATTTCAACAAAAATTGGATATTATAATTTCAGTACCCATAATAAGCTTGATATTTCAACATTCCTAATGATATTAGATTCCCCGACTGAAATTATACTTCCCAACTAAAATCGCAACTTGCAAATAATAATAAACTTCTCCAAACGTAAGTAAACATGCTGAACTGAAATAAAAAAAAAGTAACTTGATTCAGTTCCTTTCAATAACCCAACTTAAATAAACAAAAAAACTGAAATTTAATTGAAATTTGTCACATCGTTGTACTACCACAAAGTGTCCGTACAGACATTTAATTCTTATTTAAATGTATTTTCAGTATTATTTATATACTTTCTTTTGTTTGAATTAACCTTCTCTCGTGTCAATGTATTTTTACGAGCACGCTATTGTTGATTTACCTTAACTTGAAAAACACTATAGGTCTAACCTGAAAACAATAACTTATAATAAGTATTTTGAACCTTATTATTTTGAACTTATTTTTCCTATGTATTGTTGGAAGTCCTACTGATTTTTCATGTATGTTTCATCCTGTTCACATTTTTTTATTTGGAATCTTATTGTTTTTCGAGATATTACTTACCTGTGATTTAACACTATTGTTGTGACCGAAGGCCATGAGATGCTGCTCTGGATCTCCCAGACAGGGTCTTCACGGGATTCGGCAGCACCGGAACAGGAAGTTGATTAAAAATTAAGTTGGAAGGTTTTTTTTTTTGGCGTTACCACGTATAGGCTGAGGCCGAACGCCTTGGTGATTTAAAATCTATAAAATATGGTTTTCTTGTTATTGTTGCTTATATGGTGTAATGTAAAATTGTGCATCTAGACCCAGACATCGACAGTGAGTAAAGTTGTTCTGGAACTAAGGAAATTATTTAAGATGAAAATTGACTTAAGTTTCACTAGTAAAGGTACGCCATAAGCAAATAGCGTCGCCATTGTACTAAGCAAGGGGCTTATAGCAAAAGTGATTTTACGCCCGCGTTAATTGTTGAACTGTACCGTCACGTAAACTATGTAACCTTAAACATTATTTGGAACGAAGATCAAATATTTTTGGCTGTTTTTTAAAGAGAAGTACGTTTTCCGAACACTCAGTGGTCCTTCAGATCGATTAAAAATTGCTTCTACTGAGTAATGCCGTGTACCTTAAGTAACTATTATTTTCTGTTTTCGTTATAACTATCTCTTTGAATTTAAACTGTATTAAAGTATCTACAAACATTTGGAATTTATCTGTGCCTCCGTATCTCCCAATGAGTTTAGCTACAATTAGACTCCAGAAGGGATTGATCACATGTAAATTTTAAATATTCAAAATAATTATAATATATTATTTTTTTTTGCTCAGAAATAAAGCCTGTAAAATATAATAAATTTTCTACTAATCCTCAATTACGTCATACACCAAATAGAATTGTAAACTTAATGTAAGATTTTCATGTTTATTAATCTTAATACTGTTTAAATAAGATTTTGAAGGTTTTCAGTAATAATTATTTGGTTCTGTGTGTCAGTGTTTTGTTGTTAGTGAAAGTGTTTGCTGTGTTTTGCCTCCTGTTTATAGTCATTTTATATATCTACCATTTCCACCTTCAAAACTATATTTTCATCCAGACGGCTCTTAATAAAATATAATAAATTTTCCACCATTAAATATTTTTGTTTGTCTCATCATAATTCTCTTGTTGTTATTTCCTTTTCTAACTGCATTCCTACCAGTATACTATAGTCTAGGGTTCCATAGCATACTGACCATATCATTTACAGTTTATCAGCAACAGGAGTCATTTGTTGTTGGCTCATTTATTTTAATGTATTTAGTGTTCAAGGGTTTTAGTACAAATTAGTTTTAAATATGTCAACGAGTCATCAACACCACAGATTAAACATTTTCTTCACCTCTGTGGTATCACCCACCATACTCAAGTATTAATTCTGTAAGCTGAAGTATAAGGTTAAGTTCCGAGCTCAGAAAATAAATAAAAAAAAAATATACATAGGAGGAGTGGGGACTGCCCAGAGGGGAAGTGGCGCCCGCAACGTGGTGGCTCCGAAGAAATAGTGCCGAACATAGCAACTTCAAGAGTAAGTGTGCATTCTACGTGTTGGCACCAGGGAAACGACTTCTCTACTGTTGTACTCCAAAATGTCATTCAACAAGGTGTATGAGTTGAGGAACCGGTCTGAGACCAGCAGTAATGTGGGCGAGACTGCACCACCTGTGCCAGGCCAGGAACATACGACCACAGCACAGGCCTGCCAACAAGAAAAGTTCGAGCAGGTGTACCAACATCTACTGGATGTACAGCCTGGACAGGACACACAGTCCTATGTAGCTGTACCTGAAGGTATACTGGTCCTCACTGAACACAACACGCCGGAGAGGTGTGAAACCAACAGGGAAGGTGGGACAGCAGCAGCCACACCTGCAGCTGCTACTGAAGAGGAAAAGGCACCAGCAGGGGAATCGGATATGTCTGCCCCCACCACTCCTACAGGTGACATACCATCGGCTGATTTAACCAGCATCTTGCTGATGTTGCAACGTATGAATAGCAAGATGGACACCAACGCCCAGAACATGAGTGAAAAGATTGATGCAGTCGCGGGGCAACTGGACGCTAACCTCTGCGAGTTAAAGAGTGAGCTGAATATAAGGATAGATAGCTTAGATCGCCAGCTGCAAACAGGCCTCAGTGACCTGGAGGTACGATTGGATGCCAGACTGCAAGAGCAATCTCAGTCAGTGGGACAGCTGGCCAGTCAAATGCAAACACAGCAGGAAAGGGTGGAAAACCTAGAATCCCACACCACGTCTCTGATTAGATCTGTGGACCGAGTACGGATGGAGGGACAGGGCCAGTCGCAAGTGATTCACCAGAGGCTCGAACACATTGAAGAAACCACAGTCACTCTACAGGCAAGAATTGAAACTGTTGAGTCAGGAGCAAGAGCAGCCGCCGAACAAGCTGCACAGGCATGTGCCAGCGCTCTCAAGCAACAAGTCCAACAGCGAGTGGAAGAGCTGCACAGCAGGATGGCGACAACAAACACCTCCATGACTGAGCTACCCAGCCTGCAGCCTGCAGTGACAGCCAGCCAAGACTTATCACCACCCCCAGCTATCTCATCACTTGTCACACCACTTCATCCTACCCCATCGTGCAGCACCCCACATCTTGACCAAGCCGCATTACTGCATCATCCAGCCAAACATTGGGCCGAGTCCATGCCCATGTTCTCTGGCAAGTCATTGGAGAACCCAGTCAGATTCCTCAATAAATTTGAGGAATACGCAAAGACTTTCTCATTAAGTGACAGTGAAAAATTGAAGTGCCTGAATGTAGCACTCAAAAGCACTGCTTTTTTCTGGTGGGAGCTCCAGAGCCTACATATCACCTCCTACGAACAGTTCAGAGAAAAGTTCAGAGCACAGTTCTGGAACTTAAAAGTGCAAGGCAATTTGAGGGCCCAATTGCACACGGACCGGTTTGACTGTCGCAAGGGGAGTAGCCTGGAAGCTCACATTTCAGCTATGTATGAGCGTACCCGGTACTTAGATATAACTATGTCAGATGATGAGTTCATAGCAACCATGTTGACACAGCTCCCACTCGCCTACCAGATCCAGATGTCGGGACACACATACAAAGATGTCACCGAATTCCGAGATCATGTTCTGGCAGTAGACAAGCTGCAGAAGCTGCAGCGAGGGCAAGGAGCTAAGGATGAGGCTGAACGAACACCTCAGCAGCCTCCCAGTAAAAATGTGCCAGTGCACAATTACTGGCAAAATCGGCCCAGGGATGACCGCCAGGCAAATGTGCACACCCTGACATGGGAGAGGTCAGGTAAAAATGACGAGTACCTCAGCCAAGGGCAGCAAGGGAAAAAGCACAAGGGCAAGTACAACCGCAAAAGCAACCGTAACAAGCCCTACCACAAGACCACCTGGTGGTCAAGCAAGCAGACCTGCAGCGATGGTGAGGAGGACCCCAACAGCCAGTTCCAGGGGAAGACATCAACTGAACGGCCACCCAGGAAGTTCACCTACCCGCAGCGCTACGCCGAGTCAGATGGTGAGGCTGACTACCGTCACCAGGCCCAGAAGCGGTTTTATTCTGACTACGCTAGTGGGAAACCTGACTTCCGCCCGCCACACCGCAAGACCCCTGCCAGTCCAGAGAGAAGCTGCAGACCACAGTATCACACCGGCTCATCTGGCGGCATCCAAAATCATTTTCCATACCCACCACCCTCATTCTCATCGCAAGACAATTCCCAGCCTCAACAGGGGTACTTCCAGCGCAATGCGCCAGTGAATCCTGTTGCTGCAGAGTTTCAGGCAGCAGTAAACAGGGCTGCCAATGGTCGAAGTAATTGGACAGGGCCTAACCCAGCAGGTTCAGCTGCCCAGCATGGTAGCCAAAACAACCAGGATAGAGCGTTAAACTAGAACGGGTCAGGTTTGCATCGCCCCGAACTCATGCCCACTATCCAGAGCCTACATGTCACCCCTTTTGAAGCTCTGTGTCTGGATAGATCGGTGGCGATCGACCCGCTCTATATGCCCAAATTTGACATGGAAACTGATCAGGCAGAACTACCCACAGGCAGTGAGGTAGAACAGTTGATCAACGACCGCCTACAGTCTGAGGCGCAAGCAAGGCAAAGAAGGAAGAGTGCTTCTAAAATCAAGCAGTTCAGTATAGGAGACCTAGTGTTATGCAGGAGTGCAAGCGGGAGCAAGAAGTGGGACCATGTTACCAAGAAGTTGTTCTTGCTGTTCAAGGGACCCTATGTGGTCATAAACAGAATTCACAACAACTGCTATGAGTTGGCAGACCCTGCCACCAACAACATCATAGGCAGGTATAACCTAACCAAACTAAGGGCCTACCACAAGCCTATTGTCCCACAGTAACATGTGTTGTTTGTGTGTTAGCTAATAGAATTGTTTTTTTTATGTGGAGTATAGAAACAACATTAGTGTACATGTTGTCTACACTGTGTAGTCCTATGTGATCAAGGACCTGTACATCGAACACTGTTAAGTGTGTGAAGCTCAATGTTTCGTGTCCAAGTCAGGACCTGTGCTAGCCAAGGTTGTACGGTATGCTGTATTTGTTAGTGTAAGGAAATGCACTAATCTGGTTGCCTGATGAGCTTAAAACCAGTGTGTTATCTCGTGACGGTCTAAGACTAAGGCTCTGCCGCACTGGGATTTGTTGTCCAGCACTAACCTAGGGTTATTATGGTACTGTAATGTATGGCTATGGCATGACCTAAATGGGTATGAAGCTTCGGTGACACATGTGAGCAGTACTAGATGTCTACTAACAGTGTAATCATGTTGTTTACTCTGAAGGGAAAAAAACCCTACTGATCCACTATAGTGTGAGCTAACCAAACTAACAAGAGTGACTACTGTGTTAATTTTTTCGCTGACCAGCTGTGTGACTCCTAAGCAGTACATGCACATTGCGTACTACAAGCACAAGAACACTTGCAACTACTAAGCCATGCACACTCTAACTGCTAGTTACCTGCAGATATGATACTCCTTCTTGTAGCACTCTGAGCCTTAGCTTGTTGTTGTATCACCCACAAAGCTATCTTATTTGCAAAAAAATAAAAATAATAATAATATTAATTAAAAAATTTAATAATATTTTGCAATTTAAAAAAAAAATTATGGAAGCTTGATATGAAGAAATTTGTGGAATTTATTTTGCTCAATCAGAATGAAAGAAAAAAAAAACTGGATTGGAACTGATTTATTTTGGAATTTTATTTTATAAATTATGGGCACAAATTAATTTTATTAACGCCAAATATTATTTTTGATGTGTAACACATAATTCGAAGCACTGTCATCTTGAGGATCACACTGTCACGCGAGTGACGTCACTGTTGTTCAGCAGCACATGATGATGTGATTGTCTTCTGAGTTGTTATCCACAGTAGCAAGGAACACTGGTGTTGCGAGAGAAAGTCTGCTCTTATGCTGCCCAGTTGTTGTATGAAGTCACTGTAACAGAAGTGTGACAAATGTATAAAAGTGCAAGAAATTTTTATATGTCAGTGTAAATAGGTGTAACACCTGACTGGAAGATCATGAACATTCTTGAAATGATATGAGACTCTGCATCAGCCAGTAGCTGACAGCCTACCTAACAAGACAACAGCATTCTGCAAGTAATCTACTGTGCAGCTGTGTCCAGAGTAACAGAGTGAGAGACTGTGAACAATCAGCTGAAAGCCTCACCATATTCAAGAGAGAATACTGTACCTTTCAAAGACTGTATATAAATTATTATTCATCTGGCAAGAAATAATAATACTAGTCTTGAATACTAATAATAAATGTCAAGGTATCATAAGAAATGATTATATTTGATTATGTATAAGCTTAAGTATGTATATAATTTTTCAACTGGTTATTTTTGTGTGTAAATATTTTTCTTGTGTTATGTTACTATTTAATAATCTGTTAGAATTGTTTTCCATGCAATAAATAATTTTGATTTGTGATGTATGAACACCTAACATCACTTGAAAGTGATGTATCCATATGTAAACAAAACCAAAATCACTGAGATCAAATTGAAAAAAAAAAAACTTTTAATATGTTTTAAAAATTGTAATAATACTGTAAATTACATTAGTGATCAACAAGTTTACTCAGCTAATAGTAAACAAAATGTTGTTTAAACATTTTAAGTATTGTAAATATTTTATGTTTGTTATGATTCAAATCACAAGACTGTTATATGTCAGTAAAATAAACTGAATAGCAATTGTATACTATATTATCATGATGTCTAAGGATAATAATTAGAATGAAAACAATTTTAATAACTTTTCTGAAAGAAAAAAAATGCCAACCAACCCTGATAAGTATTTATATTGTAATTGCAAGTTTTATGGTAACAAGTTATAGTATTATAGTACAGTACCAAGGTTAGAGTACTATATGTAAACAAAGCCAGCAAGACAGTTAAACCATTGTGCAACTGAAAGACTAGTTAAACAAGAATAAAACTAGCAGTACCATTGTGTAAATAGTGTATTCCTATCATATTTAATAATTATAAAAAAAAAATTGTGTTTAAGAAGTAATAAGAAGTTATGTGATTGTTGCATACTATACTGTATTCTCATAAGTCAAAGATAATTAATTATAAGAATTCTTAATAATTTCATATTTTTCATAATAATGATAATTTTTTTTTGTATGTGATCACATCCGTATTGTTGTCTTACACCAATGCGACAGTGAGGGCGAATCCAGAAAGCAACCAGTAAGCACAGAACATTGTTATGATTATTTTTATGGAGTAAGTTATGGGACCGCGAGATACTAGAGACACGCCTGTCATGTGCTTAGTGCGGAAGTGAAAACGAGTGTAGGACACGGCCATGTACTTAGCGGTGCGACGACGGAGCTGGACCCGCTCCAACGGGACGTCCGGTCGACGCCACATCCGCTGACGCAGCTGCGTCAGCATGGGACCTCCGTCCACCCCCTGCTGTACACCACTGGTCCCCGTCTGGGACGGCTCTAGGGCTGCCCTGCGGACCGCGGGTGCTGTCAGGACCCGCCGCCGTCAGCCGCTCGTCCCCACGAGCGCGGGTGACCCCGGCACGGCACGTCCTGCTGCCCTCTCGGTAGCAGGCACCCTCCGCGATGGCGTGGAGAGGACGTTGCTGTCTGCCCCGGCGTGGATCGGCACACAACGCCGTGGTCACACCTGCAGAACGACTGAGGGTTGTTAATGGTACACCTAACACTGAATCGCCGTCCACTGCATTCAATTGTAAGTAAACTCACCAGTGTCCTGAGCCTGCCTGATGCTAGACACCCTCCCAACACCTTACCACCAGCACGACGACGAGACGACGGAGTTTTCGCGCCATTTCTGGAGCGCGGAGCAGCAAGGTGTTGCTTCGAGGACGGCCGGCGGGAGACAACGAGTCACTCCGAGCCAACGAGCATTACTCCTACGGAAAGAGTGGTAACTTCCATGTTAAATGCGTGTCACAATAAGCAGACTGCTATGGAGCGACCGCAGCGATACCATGTGTGTCGTGGCAAAATCTGAACTAACGAGCGTGCGGCGCATGCTCATTAGGAGCCCTTTTCTTTAGCTGCCACGTGCTTGCTTTTCCCGCCATACAGAAAATTAACGATTTGTTTGTAAACAAAGATGCAGAGAAGCAAAACATTCTTCACAAAGGATGTTACTTTTTATTATTTTCGAAACTAAATTGGTCAATTACTTTGATATTATCTTATAAAATACTTGTAATTAATTTTCTCGGCAAATAATTATGTACTATATCTAAACAGGCGTAACTCGGACCTATTGCATCTCTGCATGTTTAGTTCTAAAAGTTACACTCGTTAAATACTTAACCTTCTTTAAGCTTTCAGTTGCAAAGAAAGGCTAATATTCTTGTTAAGGTGCCTGATATTATCTGGCTTGTACCATATGAAACCCCGACATGTCATGTTAACCATAATAAATATATTGCCAGAATGGAATCACTTTCGTGAGCATTTTGTTTGGTTTAAGTTACCATGCGCATGCATAAAACGTACCTATATTTTAAAAACATACAGGCCTCTAACCCAGGCGTGAATACATTTAATTACACTTTTGACACATAGGTCAGGAAGGTTCTGTTATGAAATGAATCTAGTTATCATGTTCGTTACTAAAGTTTTTTTTCTCCTGTAGGCCTGACTAAATCCTACTTTGTTACCATTAAAACCAATTTTATCACAACTGGGTTTACAGTTTCAACCCCCCCCCCCTTCAGTAGTTTATACACAGTTAAACATTAATAACATATCACCTCAAAATGATGAATTACATGGTACACAAATAGGCCAAAATTGCATTTTGTAATAGATTCTCACTTATAGAATGGGCCTTAAATGTTGGCCAGCGCATACAGCTGGCTTCGCAAGGTGGGAGGGAGAGTTTCACCACAAACTATGTGGCGTTCCTACAGACCATGACGTCCTTCTGCACACTGCAAGCCCGACCAAACCCCTGCTTGGCAGGTCCTCACAAGGCAGCAGTAGCTAGATAGGTAAACTATCTTTCAGGCGGAGAAGCAGTGTAGCCATACAGACTATACATTAACATATTGAGAAGCGAGAACATGTTTATACTTTACAAACTACTCAGTGAAATTGTGCTGTTGCACTGCATTGCCAGTCGCCACTTCTCGGAATATTTATTTGCAGAATAAGAAGCATGTTGAAGGTTGGGATATAATGTAGGCTAACAGTGACACATAATCAACACTGTTAATATTTGTTGAACTATTCAGGTTTTTAATCAGAATATAGAAAACTAAAGCTGAATAATTAATATAGCAGTTTTTGCCTAAGTCATGAGCATACATTTAGCCAGACGGATCAATAATTCTGTGTACTCTGTTTTGCAAAAATCTGGCTTCTGGGAGCCATAGTAGATCAAGCTGTCAAAACGACTGTCCAAAAGTTGGCAAAAACAGTTAACCATGATTACTCTGATGTTTGATATGAAACCTATTTCAATGAATGAATAAATGAATGTCTCATTTATGTGCCATACTTTCTGAAAAAAGGAAAGGGGAAATTGAATTTGCTGTAAATAAAAAATGTATCTTCAGACATGTTATACCAATATATTTAAATATCATTCAAGATCAAAAATTAAAAGGTTCACTGTTCACAAGACACAAAACCTAAACCCATGTTTACTGGTGCCAATAAAATGTGCAATTATAGTTGTCGTGTTTTCCTATATTTACAAAATTAATGTTAAAATTATATTTCAACAATCAAAAACAAAACTGTTACAACAAACTCATGCTGTATAATAGTGTAAATATGTACCAAGGTAATTTTTCCAGTTGTTAGGGTTCCACTCATTCATTTTTGTGGTGCTGTAGTGCCATAACTGTCACAGGGTATACTGAAAGCTCCAAAGTCAGGGTATGACCTACTTGGGCCAGATTATTTTCAAATGCAGAATATATTTCATGCAAAGGTAACCTGAAAAGGCTATTTATATGTATTACTAGTTTACCTGAGTCAAACAACATAATTTACTCTACTAATTAGTTTATTACATCCGCCAGATCATTTCAGAGTACAATTCTTTACAAATATATTAGAGTAGTATAGGAATGTATTTCCTGGGACTGGGTTCTGGGTGTGGTGCCGGTGCCGGTGTCCGCCATCTTGTGTTGTGACGTCACGACGGCCATCTTGGATGGATGTGACCTTGACCTTTGACCTTGACCTTTGACCTTGACCTTGAATTTGATCCTCAAAAATCGACAAAATTGGGCAAAAATTGCCCAAAATTCCTCAAAAATCGCCAAAATTTCCATTTCTGTGGAAAAAAGTTCCGCCAAAAATTCGCAAAAAATTCCTCAATTCGAAAATCAGGATTTCGAAAATCCTCAAAAGTCGTTTTGCCCTAGAAAAAACCCTAATTCCTAAAACTGGCTTAAAACTCCTAAGAGATAGCCGCTTATAAGCCATTTCTAGGAATAAGGATACCATGACCGCCATCTTGGATTATGTCGTCACCGATGCATTTTTCGTTCCGGCCGCCATCTTTAACTTTTTTATTTATTATCCGATTTTAATAAAATATTTTTTAAAAATTATAAAAAAAATTAAATAATAAAATTTTAATAAAACATTTATAAAAAACAAACATTAACGACACGGAGTTCGGAGTCCTCGGTTCGAACCCGGTGAGGGCAAAAAAAAATTAAAAATGGCGACAGGCTCCTTCCTTAATGGTGGCTGCAGGCAGACTGACTCCCACCACTTTTCTTAAAGCAGATATATCGTCACCTAGTATGACGTCATGTCCGCCATCTTGTCTTCGTTGCTGGAGACCACCATCTTGTTTTCGTCGGCGAGAGTGCGCTGACGCCATGTTAGTTTAGTTCTTATCCGCTAGAGTGCAGTAATCATTTATTACTAAGGTGCCCGCCATCTTGAAATTTGGACGCCATATTGAAAATCCGTAATTATTTAGCTAGAAATTCGGGAAAAATTTCTAAATTCGTTAAATAAATCACTCATTAATTTACATATTGATTCGATCCGCTCCAGTCCTTGGTTCGATACTTGATCGATGCAATAATGTTTAATTTTATGTAAAAAATAATAATTTCAATAAACCATGTTCAACATTCGTAAAGAGACTCTAAATCCTCTACGACCACCATCCTATCAGACATCAAGACCACCATATTGGAAATGCGTAATTTTAATGCTAGAGATCCGGGAAAAAGTTCAGAAATCATTAAATAAATTTCCGATCAATAAACTGATTAATTAGATCGACTAAGGTCCTTGGTACGATCCCAGGCCGATACAAAACAACTTTAATATTTTAAAAAAGCACCACTAAAGTGTAAGGTTCGAGGAATTAAACACCGCAAGTTCTTTTACAAACATAATATTTATTACATAATTTCTATTCTACTACAGGATCACTTACGAAAGCCAGCAATCTTATAATCATTTAGTTCCGCAGCGGTGTGAAATGACTAATTCTTAGCTCCAATCGGTTTATACTAGACAGAGTCCAGCCAGAACCTTTACAGACATAGTCCACCTCTTCTTGACAGAGTTTCTGGATACCGTTTTTAACAGTTTGCTTCACATCGTTAGAACTGTAAATTACTGCAGCCGATGTCTTGAATGCACACTTCTTCACTTTGTCATCGAACGGATATGGCTTTCCATATATACAGTCCAACCACAAGTTATATTTCAAAGGTCCGTTTGTTGCTACATCATCAGTAAGCTGATTGATTATCTTCTGTCTGATATCGTCAAGAAAATTACAAATGTCCTTCGACTCACCGAACGTATTTAGATAATAGTAGTCTTTCAAAGTTCCACGAAATGCAGACTGCGCCAAGTAGAAGCCATTATCGTTCACTTGTAATGCTCCGAACACAGTCTTAGGTTTAGTTCCATGTTCAGACGTCATAACAATCGGTTGCTGGGCATCTGTTTTTTTGGTTGTACGCTTTCGTGTCTCCAATCTAAAGCGAGGAGCCGAAATGTCGGCAGGTAGTTCAGCAGTAGGAGCACAGACTCCACCTTTACATTTTTTCGCATGATGTCGCAAACTGTCAATTCGAGTAAACCATTTAAGGCACTCATCACATCGAAACTTCATGCAGTTTCTGCTAGCTTGTAAACTTATCATTGTTGAGCAAAGATAGAGTTCTTGTACAAGCCAGAAATTTATGTATTTTTTTTATTAATTTATTTTTATTTTTAAATATTTTTTGCTGTAATTTTATGATATCAAAGAAAACATGTGGTGGTTTTCTCCGAGTACTTCTGATTAATCTGGTCAATATTATGATGGTTTTCTCCGTGTGCTCCTGATTATTCTTGTTAATATTATGATGGTTTTCTCCGTGTGCTCCTGATTATTCTTGTCAGTATTTTGATGGTTTTTCCCGTGTGCTCCTGATTATTCTTGTCAGTATTTTGATGGTTTTTCCCGTGTTCTTGCAATCATTCCTGTGGTTTCTTCAAGTGTTTCTGACTATTATGAGAAACCGCTGTCTGCATGGATTTTTTTTGACTAATGAGACATGTCATTTTATTTGGAGTTACATTTAATTCGATAATTTCTGCTACTAAATCAAAACTTGCAATATTTTTATCAGGTGGAATTAACACATATCATTACTCAGTCAAATTAATATTACGCCATGAGACATCTGTGGAGCACCAACATGCAAGACGAACTTCCTTTTCCTTGGAGTCTAGCGAAGCCATCCTTCTTTTGCGATCGTTAGTGAGCATCCCGCATCCCGCATAAAAGAACTAAATATTATTTACCTGCAAGCAACATGTGGCGACATCTGTTGTTGAAAAGCAGAACTACATGCATAAAGTACTTTTGCATGAGATATATTAATTCTCGCTGATGAAATATGAAAATATTTCTATTTAAGTATGGGATCTAATTTAAAACACTCAATTGGTATCTGACGTTAGTCTCAGTAACTAATATGAATTCCGATTTGGGATCTGACGCTGTATCGAAAGAACATAGGTGTAAGTTTTGCAGTAAAGAGTTTATCTTGAGAAAGAATAAAAGACAACACGAGAAGAATGACTGTGTTAAAAATCCACTGAGCAATATGATAAGTTGTGTTAGATGTAGCAAGTCGTTTACGCGGAGAGAGAGCCTAAAAAGACATGGCAGAATTTGTAGCGCCAAGCCTGCGTACAGGCTAGAGGACAACGATGAATCTACTAGCCTAAGGAAGAGTGATCTGCATTACGCCAATAATTTTCTTGGCTCTTCCGATCTCGACAAAGAACTTAAATTGAAGGAGGTTGATGATTTACGGAAGAATGAAGACAATGGAAGAATCCTTAATGTGAAAAGTGAGAATATATTCCAGCCGAATTCAAGTAGATCTTTCCTACTTTGTAAAAATGATGGACTCCTAAAAAGGAAGCATGAAGACGATGAAGACACTTCAACATCATCAACATCGAATTATTACGGTAAATTGGGTGAAGACGATTCCTTCTATGGTGATTGTTACAGTGACTCTGAGGCTGTTTACAAAGACATAGACTATGATGAAGCACCTAAAGCTGCCAAGATTGAAGAATGTGGCGGTGTCCTGAGACCGAAACGATGGAAACGACGTGATATATTAAATAAATCTGATCAAGCTTGTGATGATCACCGTCTCAAACATGAAAGTTACCCTGCGGTTGGTGGTAAAACGGAAGACACCAGAGATCATAATAATTATAAAGGTGCAAGGAAGATGGTGGTAGAAGAGAATGATTACACATCATGGAAAGATCCAAACATATTGGTTGACCGGCTAAGACTTCTACATGGTTCGCTTTGTGCAGGAAACTATTCGTGCATCAAAGAAATATCCTTCATACTCAAGGAACTGAGGAATGCTAGCTACATACAATAATGGCTTGTTTTACTTGCATTTGTATAGTGTAAAGCAATAAAATAAATAATTTAAATTATAAGAATTTAATGTTTTTATTTCTTGTATTCTGATTTCTAACTAAGACCTAGATCTCGTAACTTGTGCTTCCTTTTTGCCTTTTTTTTTTTGTTGATGGAGCTTCCAAATGTGCTGCCTTTTCGTTGTCGGTGCTTCCAAATGTGCTGCCTTTTCGTTGTCGGTGCTTCCAAATGTGCTGCCTTTTCGTTGTCGGTGCTTCCAAATGTGCTGCCTTTTCGTTGTCGGTGCTTCCAAATGTGGTGCCTTTTCGTTGTCGGTGCTTCCAAATGTGCTGCCTTTTCGTTGATGGTCCTTCTATTTTTAATGTTGTTTTGACTCTAGTATTATAGTAAATGGTTCTTGATTTGACCTGTGTATTATTCCATCCGGTGCATGTATATAAGCGAGTCCTAGACAGCAGGTCGCTCAGTTTGTTACTGTCGTTGACAGTGTAAGGATCACCTAGATTATTTCATCTGGTGCATAAGTCGTGTAATTACCTGTTCTTGAGAACTCGATGGCATCTTTACCGACTTTAACGCCGAACTCGATGGACGTTGTACCATCGTCTACGGGAACCTTGACGTCAGCGACGACAATGGTGGAGCAGATCCCGTTGGCAACGACGACGACGTCGACATTGGAGGAGATTTCAACAGATGTGATACCACCAGCAGAAGATAGCTTAATGACTACTGAGCTGGATGTGCAGGAAACCACGACGATCGACGATACGACCTCGATGGAGACTTCAATGGATGCTGATTTGACAACTAGCGAACATCGGTGCTGTTACTGCGACAAGATTTTCTCAAACAACAGCAATGCCCGGCGACACGAGAGGAGCGAATGTGCCAAGAACCTATATCGTAAAATGTTTGTTTGTGAGAAATGTCATAAGCATTTTGCCAGAAAAGATAATATGAAAACGCACATGAAGGCATGCAAAGGTCCTGCTGTGCGGCAGAAAGTAAAGGTTTCGGCGCAACAACGATGCATCGATGTGCATAAGAGAATGCCTGGAAATGGTACTACTGTTGCAACGTCTGTATCTGGATCGGGTCTGAAAGGATCGTCTTCATCACCACGGTATCCTTGCAGCTACTGTGATACGTCGTTCGCATTTTCCCATGATGCACAAAGACATGAGCGGAGCAAATGCACGAAGAATCCTTCTCGCATGAAGTTTCGATGTGATGAGTGCCTTAAATGGTTTACTCGAATTGACAGTTTGCGACATCATGCGAAAAAATGTAAAGGTGGAGTCTGTGCTCCTACTGCTGAACTACCTGCCACAACCAAAAAAACAGATGCCCAGCAACCGATTGTTATGACGTCTGAACATGGAACTAAACCTAAGACTGTGTTCGGAGCATTACAAGTGAACGATAATGGCTTCTACTTGGCGCAGTCTGCATTTCGTGGAACTTTGAAAGACTACTATTATCTAAATACGTTCGGTGAGTCGAAGGACATTTGTAATTTTCTTGACGATATCAGACAGAAGATAATCAATCAGCTTACTGATGATGTAGCAACAAACGGACCTTTGAAATATAACTTGTGGTTGGACTGTATATATGGAAAGCCATATCCGTTCGATGACAAAGTGAAGAAGTGTGCATTCAAGACATCGGCTGCAGTAATTTACAGTTCTAACGATGTGAAGCAAACTGTTAAAAACGGTATCCAGAAACTCTGTCAAGAAGAGGTGGACTATGTCTGTAAAGGTTCTGGCTGGACTCTGTCTAGTATAAACCGATTGGAGCTAAGAATTAGTCATTTCACACCGCTGCGGAACTAAATGATTATAAGATTGCTGGCTTTCGTAAGTGATCCTGTAGTAGAATAGAAATTATGTAATAAATATTATGTTTGTAAAAGAACTTGCGGTGTTTAATTCCTCGAACCTTACACTTTAGTGGTGCTTTTTTAAAATATTAAAGTTGTTTTGTATCGGCCTGGGATCGTACCAAGGACCTTAGTCGATCTAATTAATCAGTTTATTGATCGGAAATTTATTTAATGATTTCTGAACTTTTTCCCGGATCTCTAGCATTAAAATTACGCATTTCAAATATGGTGGTCTTGATGTCTGATAGGATGGTGGTCGTAGAGGATTTAGAGTCTCTTTACGAATGTTGAACATGGTTTATTGAAATTATTATTTTTTACATAAAATTAAACATTATTGCATCGATCAAGTATCGAACCAAGGACTGGAGCGGATCGAATCAATATGTAAATTAATGAGTGATTTATTTAACGAATTTAGAAATTTTTCCCGAATTTCTAGCTAAATAATTACGGATTTTCAATATGGCGTCCAAATATCAAGATGGCGGGCACCTTAGTAATAAATGATTACTGCACTCTAGCGGATAAGAACTAAACTAACATGGCGTCAGCGCACTCTCGCCGACGAAAACAAGATGGTGGTCTCCAGCAACGAAGACAAGATGGCGGACATGACGTCATACTAGGTGACGATATATCTGCTTTAAGAAAAGTGGTGGGAGTCAGTCTGCCTGCAGCCACCATTAAGGAAGGAGCCTGTCGCCATTTTTAATTTTTTTTTGCCCTCACCGGGTTCGAACCGAGGACTCCGAACTCCGTGTCGTTAATGTTTGTTTTTTATAAATGTTTTATTAAAATTTTATTATTTAATTTTTTTTTATAATTTTTAAAAAATATTTTATTAAAATCGGATAATAAATAAAAAAGTTAAAGATGGCGGCCGGAACGAAAAATGCATCGGTGACGACATAATCCAAGATGGCGGTCATGGTATCCTTATTCCTAGAAATGGCTTATAAGCGGCTATCTCTTAGGAGTTTTAAGCCAGTTTTAGGAATTAGGGTTCTTTCTAGGGCAAAACGACTTTTGAGGATTTTCGAAATCCTGATTTTCGAATTGAGGAATTTTTTGCGAATTTCTGGCGGAACTTTTTTCCACAGAAATGGAAATTTTGGCGATTTTTGAGGAATTTTGGGCAATTTTTGCCCAATTTTGTCGATTTTTGAGGATCAAATTCAAGGTCAAGGTCAAAGGTCAAGGTCAAAGGTCAAGGTCACATCCATCCAAGAGGGCCGTCGTGACGTCACAACACAAGATGGCGGACACCGGCACCGGCACCACACCCAGAACCCAGTCCCAGGAAATACATTCCTATACTACTTATTAGACAAGTGAATTTCATAAATTAATTATCATGATGAGCAAAAAATCAACCAATATATGAAGAAATATTTACACTCTTCAGCGGCAAGAAGAAGTTTTTATTTGATTTATTTATTGTTTTAAAATGTCCAAGTCGACTTCAAACATATACAATTATATTGTACATGTAGTATGTATAGGACTCGTCAAGAATATTAAACATTATGAATACACATTTAAGTACAATCATATAAACATAAACAAAAATAATAGTAAAAAAACATAATGTACATCATAAAATAATAATAATTCATTTTTAGCATAGTTTTGCTTCCATAAAATCATTAATAGAATAAAAACTGAATTCCAAAAGAAATCTTTCAGTTTATTTTAAATACACAAAGTTGGTTTTCTGATTTAAAATGTGGTGTAAGTTTATCATAAAAAAACATGTAGCAGAGTATCTCGAACTATTAGCAAAACATTTTGTACCTACGATGTTGTAATATATGAAAATTATTATTTGCTCTAGTCAAATAATTATGTAAATTGAAATTCTGCAGTTCATTCAATTGTAAATGAGCAAATATAAGTAATTCATAAATGTATAACGATGGTAATGTTAAGACACCTAAGCTTTTGAAAAGTTGTCTGTATGAGGTACGATAATTTATATGCATTATTATACGCACAAATATTTTCTGTATTTGAACAATTTTAGATGAGTCCGTGGAATTACCCAAAAATATTATTCCATATCGTGAGGTTCAACATAACCAAAGTAAATAATCTTTAAAGGATTTAGATTAGTCCGTTTTGAAAATGTTCTCATAGCAAATAATATTGAGCTCATTTTTTTAGTTAAATGAGCAATATGAGATTTCCAATTAGGGTTCTTCTCAATATATTTACCTAGTATTTTGGTTGAATTTGATTGAGATATATTATAACAACCATTAATCGATACAGTTGGGTCTTGCAAATTGTATAAGTTATTAAGTTTAAAATGCAGCCACGTTGTTTTTGTGTTATTAAGAATTAATTCATTAGCCTTAAACCAATCTATGATGTCCCTAGTTAAAATTTTAATATTTGCAATTAAACTTAAAGGGTTATCTCCATGTATATATATATTAGTGTCATCAGCATATAATACAATTTTCCCACTCTTAACATTTTTAGGCAAATCGTTAACGTATATAAGAAAAAGCAAAGGTCCTAGTACAGAACCCTGAGGAACACCAACAGATATGTTTTGCCTATCTGAATGAACATTATATTTTATGTTGGTTAAGGGATCTATATGTTGTACTACGACTACTTGTAAATGCTGAGACAAGTGAGATGTTAACCAATTAAGCACTGTATCTCTTACACCATATGTGCTTAACTTCTTAATTAATATTTTATGGTTAACACTATCACAAGCCTTACTTAGGTCACAAAATAGCCCAACAGGATGATTCGTTCTGTGTAGGTACATAGTTATAATGCTGATAAATTCATAAAGTGCAGTTATCGTCGATTTACAACGCCTGAATCCATGTTGACTGCCCACTAAAATTTTATTTTTCTCAAAAAATGACATTAATCTATTAAAAATTAATAATTCTAATATTTTTGAGAATGAGGACAGAAGAGATATTGGCCTATAATTCTGACAGGCGTCACGAGGACCTTTTTTATGCAAGGGAATAACATTTGAACACTTCCATAAGGTAGGAAAATAACCTTGCATAAAAGATTCATTATAAACATATAACAATGGGTCAACTATATAATCAATACAAGTCTTTAATAATAAAATCAGGTACAGCATCTAAACCTGATGAACGTTTACCTTTTGATTTATGAACTACTGACAATAACTCCATTTTAGTTACAGGAGATATGAAAATAGAAGACGATGTATAGGTTGTGCTAGAAATGGAGGCTGTATTGTACACATTTTAATAATCTGATGAACACGGAGTTGGTTATGCACTATTTTATAAAAATATTCACTAAACTCATTAGAAAAAAATCTTTGCTCTTCTGGTTTTGAACGACAGCATCATACTGCACATTTTCGCTCATTGGCATATCGTCCAGACATTTTTATCGTTTCACGTTTTCTTGCTAACCAAATATTTTAAAATAATTTCTAATTTACCAGCTGCAAGTTGTTGTTTACCACTAAACACAACATGGCGCCAGCAAGTCAACCCTTGCGAGTCAAATAAATATCCTACGTTTTTTAGCGGAGTATTTTCAAAGCAAATTATTTTTATTATAATATTGAATAATTTTAAAATTGATGTAGAAACTTCGTTACAAGTACAAGTAGCTATGCTATACTTGAAGTCTTTAGTGTGATTGTGTGATATAGCATTTAGCGCGGCCACCTGTATCATGGCGAATGACGAACTAACAAAAAAAAGGGTCCATAATAAAAAAAAAAGCCTGTGCAACAATTTCCTATTCCAGTTTCCTCCCCATGCTCCGAGCGCCAGCACTGGGTTGGTCGCCGGTCGCGCGCCAGTTACCCCCACCCCTCCGCCAATTCTCAACCGTCGCGCGGGAACCTGAAGCGCATGCTACGTAAGACAGAGACAGATGGGCTATCACTAAACCGGCGGCCACGTAGTTCGTGTCCACTGCGTTTTATTGTTACCCCATGGGACAGCTTCTGTACTACCACAAACTGTCCGTACAGACATTTAATTCTTATTTAAATGTATTTTCAGTATTATTTATATACTTTCTTTTGTTTGAATTAACCTTCTCTCGTGTCAATGTATTTTTACGAGCACGCTATTGTTGATTTACCTTAACTTGAAAAACACTATAGGTCTAACCTGAAAACAATAACTTATAATAAGTATTTTGAACCTTATTATTTTGAACTTATTTTTCCTATGTATTGTTGGAAGTCCTACTGATTTTTCATGTATGTTTCATCCTGTTCACATTTTTTTATTTGGAATCTTATTGTTTTTCGAGATATTACTTACCTGTGATTTAACACTATTGTTGTGACCGAAGGCCATGAGATGCTGCTCTGGATCTCCCAGACAGGGTCTTCACGGGATTCGGCAGCACCGGAACAGGAAGTTGATTAAAAATTAAGTTGGAAGGTTTTTTTTTTTGGCGTTACCACGTATAGGCTGAGGCCGAACGCCTTGGTGATTTAAAATCTATAAAATATGGTTTTCTTGTTATTGTTGCTTATATGGTGTAATGTAAAATTGTGCATCTAGACCCAGACATCGACAGTGAGTAAAGTTGTTCTGGAACTAAGGAAATTATTTAAGATGAAAATTGACTTAAGTTTCACTAGTAAAGGTACGCCATAAGCAAATAGCGTCGCCATTGTACTAAGCAAGGGGCTTATAGCAAAAGTGATTTTACGCCCGCGTTAATTGTTGAACTGTACCGTCACGTAAACTATGTAACCTTAAACATTATTTGGAACGAAGATCAAATATTTTTGGCTGTTTTTTAAAGAGAAGTACGTTTTCCGAACACTCAGTGGTCCTTCAGATCGATTAAAAATTGCTTCTACTGAGTAATGCCGTGTACCTTAAGTAACTATTATTTTCTGTTTTCGTTATAACTATCTCTTTGAATTTAAACTGTATTAAAGTATCTACAAACATTTGGAATTTATCTGTGCCTCCGTATCTCCCAATGAGTTTAGCTACAATTAGACTCCAGAAGGGATTGATCACATGTAAATTTTAAATATTCAAAATAATTATAATATATTATTTTTTTTTTGCTCAGAAATAAAGCCTGTAAAATATAATAAATTTTCTACTAATCCTCAATTACGTCATACACCAAATAGAATTGTAAACTTAATGTAAGATTTTCATGTTTATTAATCTTAATACTGTTTAAATAAGATTTTGAAGGTTTTCAGTAATAATTATTTGGTTCTGTGTGTCAGTGTTTTGTTGTTAGTGAAAGTGTTTGCTGTGTTTTGCCTCCTGTTTATAGTCATTTTATATATCTACCATTTCCACCTTCAAAACTATATTTTCATCCAGACGGCTCTTAATAAAATATAATAAATTTTCCACCATTAAATATTTTTGTTTGTCTCATCATAATTCTCTTGTTGTTATTTCCTTTTCTAACTGCATTCCTACCAGTATACTATAGTCTAGGGTTCCATAGCATACTGACCATATCATTTACAGTTTATCAGCAACAGGAGTCATTTGTTGTTGGCTCATTTATTTTAATGTATTTAGTGTTCAAGGGTTTTAGTACAAATTAGTTTTAAATATGTCAACGAGTCATCAACACCACAGATTAAACATTTTCTTCACCTCTGTGGTATCACCCACCATACTCAAGTATTAATTCTGTAAGCTGAAGTATAAGGTTAAGTTCCGAGCTCAGAAAATAAATAAAAAAAAAATATACATAGGAGGAGTGGGGACTGCCCATCGTGGAACAAAATTTCTTTAAAAAATATGATTATTATTGGAGTTTAATTATTCATAATTATTTAATATTTATTATTATTCATCCCGGTAAGTTGGTAGCTACTTTTAAATTGGCTTACACCGCATACTTTTAATAATTCGTTAAAAAGAGAATGCACAATAGTTGAAAAAAATTTCGCGTTATTTAATAATTTTTTTTATGGTATATATATATATATATATATATATATATATATATATATATATATATGAATAAAGTCATTTACGCGGTATAAATAGATACATAACCCTTAACTGCATTACCATAATTTTTAACTTATTTAGCCCAAGAAAAGCAGGATGTGCGTTAAAAACGTGCTGCATTAATCATGCATAAAAAAGACATAAAATATTAATGTAATTTTAACATAATATTAAACATATGAGTTAGAGGTTTGTTTAAAAAATTTATGTGTTGCTAAGAATGATATATCTCAAACCATAAAACGAATGGTACAATTTAAGGCCTTCGGGAGCTTTAAGTCATTTGGAAAGGTGCATCATGTTGCAACAACCCGAGTCTAGAACTTCACTTGCCAAAGTGATCGCTACAGATAACGAAGCCGTTATCGATTATAGCCTCTTATCAACCCACGAGCGAGTCTGAGATAACAGTTGATAATCCTGCCGTGGATACGCTGCGTATTCGCGGTCTACACTCCGACAGTTTAACACATACGTCGGTTCGTTGTTTGCTTCGAATAATTTTTTTTTGGAACAGTTATACTGGAAAGGTAAGTGAGTATCTTCTTGCTAGGTGAGGCGACTAGTTGAGTCCACTAGTTGAAGGGCGGGTATCGAGAGGTGTAGCGATGTAGCAGATGATTGGAAGACGCCCGAGTCCCTTCACACACAGTCAACTGGTCTGCTCTGTCGGGCGGCCAGTAGTCACTGTACCACTCACACTCTCATCCCCATGATGTAAAGAAGAGGAGGTGAAACCGTGCGCAGGTTTTCCCCCTCCACGCGCTCCCTTGCTACGTCACCTTGGTTGTAGCCAGCGCTCTTCTTGCAGGCGCTTCCCATCCATTTCATCTGCGTCTCGTGCGAACGTAGTTTTATGTAGTTGAAATGTCAAATTGTGCAGTGTTTGGATTTCACAATCATTTCAAAAAGACTTTAGATTCTGGCATAAAATATTTTCTTTTACAAAAAATTAAGATCTTTGCAATAAGTGGGTGAACGTATGGAAAAGGAAGGACACATTCTGTGTTAGCAGAGGTAAGTTTAAACAAATGTGATTTTAAATTAGAAATGTCACTTGTTTTATAATACGAGTATTTATTTTTAATTTTTTTATGATTAACTGTAGGTTAATATTAGGTCAAGGAATATATTTCGTGCAAAATACTGAGTTATTATCTATTATTATAAAGTCTTACGCTGTAAAAAGGTTATTTATTGAATTAATTTATTAAAAATGAAATTTCAACCTATTAACAAAAACTCTAATCAATTGTTTTTAAAATTCTTGTGTGTTCGGCATCAGCGAGAACTACAAAATTTATTTCAATTTAACTTTTTTTCTTGTTTGTTATAGAACTAACCTAAACACTAGGTTGTGTAGTATTAATAAAAGGGGGGGGGGAAATATTTCATCAATGCATGTAAACAAATCGAATGAAAGTAGGAATGTGAACCCCCTATACATCAAAAAGTAACATGCGCATTTTTTCTATTGTTCAAAATGTTCTCTTTAATGGAGTGGGGAGGAAATATATCATTACGTTTAAATATATTTAAGTATACACGCAAAACCGTGAGATAAGAATTATAAAATATACATAAACGAAACAGGCTTACATACAACCACTTTTGAAATTCGAGGTCTAATATGTTTGTTTTAAATGAATTCGTTTAGGCTTTGGAAGAAGTTAATTTTTATTTCATTATACGATATGTATTTAAATTAATAATGTTAATGCAAAATACCGCTCAAAATGCGGTGCGTGAAAGTGAATTATTTTTCTAGTTACATGTGATGATACTGATTTTAATAATATGTTAGTTACCTAAAGGTATTTTAAGATTTCAGTATTACAATATGCTCGTGTTGTGTTATGTTGTTGGTTACACACAATAATGAAAATTAACGTAAATGAATTCATTGTTATCGAATGTTGTCTTTGCCAATTTTTCTATTCAAGCGTTTAGATAATGGTACTATTTTGTTTCGTCTCTCCATGTAAGAGTTTGTGTTTACGCCTTAAATAGAATTTAATGCGTTAAAAAAACTGACGTTTTAAATACTTAAAAATAAGGTTTGCAGGGACCATAGCTCAGTACATTCTCAGCGCACGTGCGTGTGTGCTCCATAGGTGAATCCAGAAGGGGGGGCACAGGGTCACGTGCCCTCCCACCCATCTAAGGGTAAAATATACATTGATTAGTAACGACTTTTGCAGTAATAAACTGGTATCATACTAGGCCCAGACTCACGGCCCCCCCCCCCCCCCCGTAATTCCTGGATCCACCTCCTACTGTGTCTACAATCCTAACACTAAAACAACTCATCTATAATTAAAAACAGTGTAGCACATAAGTTTGCATGTTTGTAGGTATTCATTTTTCTAGATTCTATAACTATAAAGCGCATGAGATATATAAAAACACAGCTATGTATTGAATATTGTACATGTGGACATTTGAAGCGTGGCCTTCGAATAGTAATTATGGAGGGAAGCGGCTTTTCTGTAAAACAAGATATAAGTGGGAAAAATGGTATTTCCGATTTTAATGTTTCGACGATTACAATGATTTTATTATAGTTCAATATTTTTATGTTTTTAATGGTTTCATCACACCATTTTCCTTGAATTTATTGCCTTCAAATCATTTTAGTATTACGGAATCCAGGAGGGATTTTGAAACGCAAATTTTAAGGGGAATTAGATGAACTTAGATTTTATTTTGTAATTTTTTTTCCATGGAAAGGCCGTGACTCTCTTCAATTGTCTTATCAAATTATGCGAGTGCCTGCAAATGCACAATGTACAGGAGGTAAAACAATAATTATTTTGTTATAACATGGAATTATCAGTAATCAAAATTATAGAAAGCAGCATTTTTGAGTTTTCAGAAGTTAACGTTATAAAAATGGAGAAAGAAACACCTACAGCCAAGATACACGCGTTAAAATTACATTCCAATACCTATGAGGGACGGGAGTTCTTCAAGCCATTATGAATAGATTTTGGCTTTAATAAAATGTAGTGTAGAAGGCATACGGGATTTGTGAAATATTTACGGCGAGTTATTTTGCAATTGAGTTATTTTTAGTAATCAACCAACTATTATATGCCCTGTTTTAACGTACAATGTGCTTGGGGGATTTGAAAACTATTAGGTTTTTCCTCTCCAAGATAATAAATTCAACCTTTTCGTTTTCTTTGCCGTGAAAATTTTTTTTGTAATGCCTGCAAGCTGTTTTTTGCTGAATATTGTAGAGATATTTGGTTTAATAATATGTTTTAAATATATTTTTTAAATATACTTTCTATCATTATTTACCCTTTTGTTTATTGTTTATAACTAAATAAAATTTAAATTAGTAAATAAATCAAAAGCACTTATGTTTATGTAAATTACAAATACGTATTTATAGAAACTTTGCTTTGTGTCAGATGCTTTTTTTGTAATATTTTTGTATTATTATTTGTCGCCTGCATCCTGAATGTTTATTATATCTATTTTTATTAATATTCATAATAAATATTTTCGAAGTATATTCATTCCAATTCCCAGTAACATTCTGTGTTTAAAAGACCCAATCAACATTTTGAAGTGATGAAACAGCAGAAAAATACTGCTTCGTTGATTTTATTATTAATATAAACCCCGTGTTTGGATGCTAATACATTTATTTAAATTGTATGTTCTAAATGCATGCTATACAATGCACATATCAAAATATTTTTACGCTTCGTGGTCACTCTTACTATTCAAACGATTGTAAATGAACTTTCTGCGTGGTATTCCCGTAAGCGCGCTGCGTGTAGACTGGGCGGTGCGACCAAGGTGACGTAATGCGCAGCGGAGGACGAGATTGGGCGGCCGGACGGTTTCACCTCCTCTTCTTTACATCATGGTCATCCCCACCAGTAGACTCCACACAAGACACTACTGGCATTCGACCAGTCACTTATTTGACTCCATCGAGTTCATAGTATAGGGCGTTCCACCTGTAGGTTTCAGTGTGGAGAAGTTTATAGTAGTCTCGCGATATGGGATATGAGGTGTGAGGAATACTGCGATGAAATCAAAAGGAGTGAAGCTTGGAGGGAAGTTTTGTAACAACCGATGTAACTGACACTTAACTACTGTATACTCCTCGCTGGAAGACTCACGACTGTTCGAATGACGTGACAGCACCCTCTCTACCTGGACCACACGGAGCAGTTTAATGGACAGTCGAGAGAGACGAATGAGTGATGGCTTTGACGTCTCGTCGACATTTAGGCTGTAACAGAACATGAAGATTTATGATATTAGGTCACAGTGACTGAAGTAATTAGGTCACAGTGACTGAAGTAATTGGGTCATTATCAGCTGATGTCTAATGTAAGAATCCCAGGCAGCGCAGATAATTCCTTCAGAAGAAATTAAAGCACAGACGAACATAACGGGCTGACAGTATCTAGACAGTTGTAGCAAGAACAGTAAATACGGACTACCAACCACTTTGGGCAACACAACGACACAAAAACGAACCCAGCGATGGAACGGGTCGTTACCACAACGCCGAAATACCACAACGCCGAACGTACAATAACGCCGAATATCATAACGCCGAATGCCAAATTGACAGCAACGCCGACAGCTAGAAAACTGCTGTGTACCACAAGGCCGAAATAAAGTAACGCCAAAAAATGTTGCTGCAGGGAAGGGGGGGGGGGGGCACAGCAGCAAAATGAAAAACAACTGAATTAATTTGTGTGTGTTTCTTAAATGTATCTTAACGCCGAAATACCACAATCTAACATAACCTAGGCTAGCATAACCTAGCCTAACCTAACCTAACCTTACCTAACCTAACCTTTGTGGCAGTCCTGCAATTACATTTTTCGGCGTTAATATATTTCGGCGTTGTGGTAATTCGGCGTTGTGATACACAGCAGTTTTCTAGCTGTCGGCGTTGTAGTCAATTTGGCATTCGGCGTTATGGTTTTCGGCGTTATTGTACTCTCGGCGTTGTGGTGCGTTCCCGGCTTATATTACTAGCTACATGGTATCTGAAATATTAAAAAAAAAATTTATAGGGGTTTTAAAGGTATAATTACATATTGTATATTTAACTATCTATAGGTTCGGTATGAGACGTACTGATAATTACCATGTACGCAAAATTGTAAATTCATTCCCATGCTTGTTATTATGATGAAGGCTTTTCTATTTGCGTTTATTCTTTTTTTTTTGTATTTAGTTACCAAAGACTAGCCCTTAGTTTGTTTGCTACTTCTTTATGTGTACGCTCGGATACTTGGATAAATAGTGATTTTGACTATTATTATTTAATGTGTTTGTGGGACAGTATAAAATTTACCCAGAGGGTATCGGGGAAGCAACCCCCCTTTCTTCGGGGAAGGAAGGCGGGTTACAAATTTTTCGAAACGTTTTCCTTACAATATTGTTATTATTAACTTTATCATACCTGTTTCGCTGTTACGATTGCCTCCACATATAATTTAATGAGTTTTGTTTTGGTTTATATAATTAATTTTAAAGCATTCGTTTAAACATTTTGGTGAATTTTCATTTATTTTGCAGGTTGTAGTTTAAATTTTTAAAGCAAGTATGATAGTAATATTAATATATAGATACCATTATATATATGAAATAGTTTGGTGCAAAAGAGATAATTTATATATTATAAAGAATTTATAATACAGATAATTATACTTAAATATTATTATAATTTGTTAAATTTTATTTTAATTAATATTAAATTAATAACATCTACAGATTTATTAAAACATATTATTAATTACTCATTTACATTATTTTAAAATTTTATTATTTTAGATAATAATTACATAATAATAGTACATCTTCTATGTACTATTAAGTATTTATTATACTTTTTATTATTAAGGAATTGAATTCAGCTAACATTATTATTACATTAAAATTTTATTATATTATAAATGAAGGTATTGAATAATACTGATTTTAAAACATTTAATATCTATAATCTAATTAAATTTTTATTATATATTATAAAAACTGGATATGTATTATGAATTAATAATTTTAAAATAAAATAAAAATATTTCTCTCTACTCCTCCCCCGGGATATATATCTATGCCCATAGCAATTACATAATCATATAATTAAATTCGTGTAAGAACATAATTACTAAGCATTGTAGGTTTCGTAGGTTATGTAGTTATATATGTGTGTGTGTGTTACATGCTATTTGCTGTTTGAAAAGAATAATGATTTTTTTTTTGTTTAACTAAACGTGTCGTGATCACTCCAATGGTTCATTTCCGGTGTTTCCACAACTGAGAAATATATTCCATTAAAATTCCCAAATCGCATTAAAAAAAATATATTTCATCTTAAAACTCGAAATAAATAGAAATTAAGTTAGTTATTTCGAGTCTGCTGCTTGGCTGGCTGGCCAAGCTGCCTCCCGTATCCGTCGCACTCTGCAGGTTCTGTTCACACGATGTCGGCAACCTGCTCCTAGCCACCTGCCGCCAGCTGCTTGCCACCCAACTGCTCTCGTTTGAACTGTCGCTTTGCTCTCGTGTGAACTGTCGCTTTACCGACACACCGCCAAAACTCCTGCCACCAAACACTGCAAACATTCAGGTGTCAGCACTGGGCACACGGTGAAAATGTAGAAAATGCGGCAACTACTGTTATCAGAACTACTGGTGCCTATTAGATTGTTTGTTTTGTTTCTTTGAGCAAATAATAAATCACATTCATTATGTCACAAATTACTTGAATATATACCACATATTACTTAATGTCGTTATGCAAGTGTAATGTCAAGCCTTTACACCACTACACGTTATTTTACTTTGTTATCCGTGACTTTAACCACCAATTCACTATATTTACAAAATTAAAGTTAAAATACATAGATATCGAAATCGTCTCATATTTTCTGCTGTGGCGTTTCTTTAACATCAGAAATTTTACATAATGCACTATGATGTTTGAAAACCAAAGTAATACTCCACCCTTATTGACTACCACCAAAATATAAACACGTTATACTATAACTATAACATGCATCTCTTGCAATTCTTCCATAAACAGTAAAACATTTAAAAACAAATTAGATGAAAAAAAGATAAGCATCTATGCTGGAGCTGAAAGGTCTAGTCCAGCTATATAATATCACTAGCTTCATTATTATATACCAAATGCTAATATTCCTGGCGTATTTCCAGAATAATTTATTTAAATTTCGTATCATAAAATATCTGAGCCAAATCCGCAAATCCGAATATGCCTGCTAGGCTCTGATTGGTTTTCAGAAATATGACTGCATGAATTAACTTTACGTTTCAACTCTTCGATATCGTTAAGCCAATAGTTCTTGATTAAATTTTGTGTATTAGGTCATAATAAACAACTAGTTGTAGCCTAAACATTAAGCCAAATCGTAAAGTTATAGGATAAATTATTTTTCCTATTTAGTGAAGGCTTTCACTGCTCAGTTAAAGATATCCTTTTATATTTTTTTCGCCATATATATTAACCCAAAGCATGTGATGCGCAGCGAGTTTGCAGCCTGATAAAGTATCTTATCTCTGGCATGGCGCGAGCAACCAAATGCTTCATCATTTTTTTTTACCGTGCAACGGTTTCCAGGATTTTTAGACCAGGTGTGTGTGGTCAATATTAGCTCAGGTGTCACATATGATTCACGAGTTACATTATACATCACCCCTATTCTATCCTCTCCCACCCATCAAATTCAACTGCTCGTATAATAACTAACATTGCACACTCGCAGTATTTGAAGGCTCTTATTTTCAAACCTTCGTCATTTCAATCAGTTGAATGGTTTGCATAAAACTTCGGCTGAAAAACTGATGGATGAGTGAAAAATCAACACTTACGGTAATTCACTGAAAACTATTGGACATCTGTGTTACATTAGTATAACTGAAAGTTAAATCAGCGCAATTCAATAAAGGAAACATTTTGTGGTAGGCATTTTACTGATTCCAAATGTAGAGTTTTTAAATATTTGTATTAGAATCTCTCTCATTTGGAGAAGATTTTATAGTATTAAATTTATATGTTAAAAATAGAACTAGATTTTAGGTTCACAACCACAGTGTGAGAATGAAAATAATATTCGCGAATACGGTAGAGCTCAAGTATATGTGAGCGTTTGGCTCAAACCTTTCGCCCTTTGTCACGCCATATGCTTGCGAACAATTGTCATTCCCTAGTGTAATAACCAGGCCTGACGATATAAGACTTAAGATCATTGAATTTACAGCTGCCCGAAGATTCCTTTAAAGAATTGGTTTGGTGCGTTCAACTTGTTCTTCTAAAAATACGCGAGTGTACGAATCAGGGCTTGTCACGTCGACAATGAGATGATGAGAGGTGGTGGGACGAGAATACAGCACTGTCGGAACTGATGGGTGGGGGAAACATGAGTACCCGGAGGAAACCTAACGGCTCTCGGCAACGTGCACCACGTTCCCACTAGCGGAGAATTCGCATTGACCCCGGCAGGAATTGAACCCGGACAAGAAAATCGTTCCCTCAGTGGAAATATCACGGCTCGGTTTCTCACGGCATTTTGATTGTTTTTGGCGTGTTCTCGTAAATTCCACCATTTAAGGGCTCTTTCTGAAATCAAAAAACGAAACCCACTATGGAATTATTGTTCTTACACCCATATTTTCTACGGGTATCCACTAAGTGTAATGGAATGGGTGTAAAACGTCGTGCCAGGTGTTTATTATTACTATCAGTGAGTCAATTTATGTTGACAATGTATGTGACAGAAAAAATGCAATAGAACTAGCCATTACTTATAGTAATGGAAAAAAACAAACCATGAGTCTTTCAGTACTCGCCATTGATGTGTAAAAATCTAACCTCGGTAACGAGCAAACTGATGTGTTCTCATGTTGCAAATAAAGTTACTAAACGAAACTCGGACACGTAATTTAACGTTGAATTCTTAAAAAAAATAATAACAATGCCGAGTGTGATAAATATAGAAATATTGTGTTTTGAACTACACACCTTGACGCGAATCACACGTAGTTTCCAAACCCGCCATTTAGACTTCAACTGTCGAATAATTGTATTTGCAGAGCGAAAATTTAAAATATATAATGAAATGGCTACCGATAAAAGCAGAAATGACTTGAACCTATACCAAAACCCGGTTTTTGGACAAGGAATTTGTATGAAATACTGCCCATGTTGTAAAACGTCAGTAAACAGTTACCTAATACTGTTGGTTCGCGCCACCCGCCACAGATGGCAGCACCGAGGTTGTTGTGAACACAGGCCTGCCGGGATGAAGCTGCACATCCCCGGGCTGGCGCATGCGCAGAGCGAGCCCGTGTCGCGCACCACGTGCGAGGACGGCAACAAGGCCCCGGACCGCGAGCAGCGAGCACCCAGAGCACCCAGAGCACCCAGCAAGCACCGCCTCAGGAGGTTCCAGCGCCACTTCAAGCCGCTGGCCCGCGAGCCACTCCTCGGCTGTGAGCTCCGCGGCCATCTTGCACTTCCAAACACGGCGTGTCCGTGAGAGAACATTCCCAGTTTCCTCTTCATAGCGCTGCAGAGTGTTGGTTCCAGGTCACAATTACAGAGTAACTCCAACAGTTCTAGATACGCGCTTGCGCGAGTACTGCTGTGTTGATTTCTCGCACGCAGCGCCACCTACGCAAAATGGCGACTCCTGAGCGTAAAGCGTTTTGTGTTCTGCAATTTTCCAAGAGTGAATCTGTAATTTCAGGTCAACGTGCGTTTCGTTATAAATTTTAATTGTGCTCCCCCATGTGGCATAAACATCCACTGATGGTGTAGGAATTTCGAGACGGCAGAGCTCTTTTTTGCTGGCCTCCACGTTCCCCTGACATAACGCCATGCGATTTATTTCCTTTCAGGCTTTATAAATGATCGTATCTTGGTTCCGCCGCTACAAAGTGATTTGCCAGAGTTGGGACACAGAATTAAATAGGCTATTGCTTCAATTACTCTAGAATTGTTTACCAAAGTGCGGGAAGAATTAGACTTTAGGTGTTGGATGTGTGCCATATAACTTAAGGGTGCTCATATTGAACATTCGTAAGAAAAACCAGGTTACTTTACCCTTCAATTTAATGTTTGATTTGTTGTTAATATTCTAAATTAAACTGTTGTAATATATGATTGAAACTGGGACATTCTTTCATGGTCATCCTGTATTTTAATACTGTATCCAAAAAAACTTCAGAGCTAAAGATTTGGATTAATATGGCATAGGGCTTAGCTTTGGCTACTTGTTGAAGTAAACACTTGTGAACTGGTATGATTATCATGGCAGTTGTAGTCGCTCGAGTGACTTAATAAGTTATTTCCTCGTTCGGTTACAGACTATAGTCTATAGCAAAAAGAGATAATGATCCAAGATGTCGGTGCCTAATCCCCATTAAGGCTCCGTCTCAAACGTCATGCAGAATTTGTTTTGTCTTTTTTCATCATTACTTTTATTTAAGGGCTACTTTTTGTAAAATTTTCAACACGATACTTCCGTTGCCTTTGCTATATTTTCAACAAATATTAACTAAGAGCTATATATGTAATAGGTGTAAAAGTTGCGCTGGTGATAACTTGCGAAAGCCTGCACGACATTTTCACCATTATTTCACAATTGGGGAATATCTGTTAAAAATATTAATGACAGAACAACAAATGAATAAGCTGTTTCTGTTAAAATTTCAGTATTAACCTTAAATAATGGCAATTACGATAAAATAAAAACAAATTAATGTGGCGTGTTAGTCCGAGCCGTAAGACTGTAATTAATCATCACGGAGCTGGTGCCAAGTGGTTAGGATCCCACTGCAATCCTGGAGGTCCTAGAACAGGCACCAGCTGCGAGGAGGGAGGAGCTACCTTTTACCTGTGACGCCACCGCCACCATCTTGTATGCCGTCAACATCGCCATCAACTATTGACATTCGGCTCATGAGTCATTGCCGACATTTCGTCTTACATAGTCGCTACCCACTAGAATCAAAACCAATCTCATTTTTTTTTACTACACAATAGTGGTCATCTTGTATTGAACTTTGATCGAAGTGTCATCACCACCCTTACCTTTGACCTATGAGTTATTCTCGTCATCTTGTTTCCATTAGCTGATTCGATAATATTCCAGGTAGACATGAAAACTTTCAACAAAAATATAAAAATATTTATTGATCGGCTTTGGTGGTAGGATGGACTGCAACGTAGGCAGAGATGCCACTTGGGCCGTATGTAACAATAAAAACTTAATCAGCTCGAACAGACTGTCGGAGACGAAGTATAGAGCTACCATTAAAAAATTTAATGTATTGTGAAGTATCTCCTGTAGTATCAACTCGATGTAAAGGATGAAAATTTATGTAAATTTAAACTCCTGCGTTTTTTATGAATTTAATAAACATTAAAATCATTTTAATTATTGTGATGAATTATTGTTAATGTTTTAAAAAAATAACTTTCAGATTCGCAGATAATTGAAGATGTTTTACAAGTTACAATACGAAATGTTTCTTTTCACAGGTTCCTACTGTTTATACGGAGGGGATAGCATTCTTCAAGGCCATCTTTACATCACGCAGAACTACTTTGCTTTTCATTCAAACATCTTAGGATACGTCACCAAGGTAAAATTATACACTCCGTTATGTTAAGTCATTTGATCAAATTTGATAAATATTTTGGAACACGTTTTCCACAAATCTTTATAGTTAGAATTACATAATTGTTCTAATTTAATCTTTATTTATAGAAAAATAATACGTAATTTGTTTAAGATTAAGTAATTATTTTTGGAATCCCTGTCAAAGATATATTTTCTTTTCATTGTGTTTCTTCTCACTTAAGTTATATTGGGCGAGGACCGGGCTAAATAGCCTTCTTGTAACCACGCACCTTTACAAGTAATATTGAAATATAAAACAAAAAAGATGCAATTGATGTGATAATTATTATTCTAATAAATATTAAAATGGGTTAAATTTATATTGAATAGTGAACAAGTTCATCCATTTGAGGTTTAATTTTTTTTAAATTGATTTTAACATTTTTTTTTTAGGTTAGTAAGGCTATTATCTACGCGTGTTCTATATTGTTTGAATATCTATTATATTACTAGTACAAAAAAATGTTTTTAATGAGAAGTAATTTTTTAAAAACTCGATTGCGAATTACCATTTTCACAAATGTACAGAGTGGTGAAATCTTTCAGTCCGAACTGTTTGCTCTGACTGCTGTTGGCTGGCAATTCAATTCAATTCAAAAGTTGTTTATTCACATATTTTGCACTTTACAGGTTTTGTGTTTATAATGCGAGCAGGGGGTCCTGGGTTCGAATCCCGCCCCGCGACTCTACCAGGGCTCACCGCGCTCTAAGGACCCACCACCATCATCATCATCATCAAAATCTTCCGACTAAGAAAAAACAAATTTGGGATGATACATTTTTGTGACTCCTTCCAGAGCAAAATAGTTCCTTGATGCAGAAAAATAACAAACAGAAATGAGCAATCAAAGTCAGATATTAAATAAACTGAAAATAAATATAGCCTGTGTTACGTAATATGTCTAAAATGTGACATTTATCAAAAATAGTATCAGTAATAATTACAATTTCCAAAACTCTATTTTAAAGCAACACATGATGTGAGTTTACGAACACTGGTAACAAAACCAACAAAAAAATGTGAGCAAGTGTTTCAGTACTCGCCAGAGATGTGCAACATCTAACCTCGGTAACGAGCAAATTAATGTGTTATCATGTTGCAAATACACTTGTAATTCAAAACTCTGAAACGAAAGTTAACTTAGAATTCTTTAAAATATTGCCGAGCGTGATATATATATACGCAAAATCTGGACAAAATTTCTGGACGAGATTCACACGTAGTTTCCACACCCGCCGCTAGAATTCTCTGTCGGAGCAGCTACATCGACATACAAATCATTCCATTCGCAGAGCAAAAGGTTAAACTATATAATGAAACGGCTGCGATAAAAAGCTTAAAAAATACTAAAACCCGGCTTTGGACCTAATTTTCGTTAAGAGATTTTATTTAAATACTGCCAATCTTGTTGAAATTCATCAAGCCGTTAATACTACAAAGTTTCCCTTTGACTTTGTGAACTTTGGTTTACGCCATTCGCCACAGATGGCAGCACCTTGATTCTCCGTATACCGGGAGCTAAGATGTTACACATCAACAATGGCAGAAGGATAGGCGGACCACTGGCACTGCTCCTGAGGCACGGAACACACGCTCCCTGTCATGTGCGACGACTGACTGTCCAGCTCATCATCCCCGCGGCGTCCGTGCAGGACGTGAGCCGAGGGAAGACGGCCAAGATCATCCCGAACGCTGTGTTCGTGACGTCGCAAGGCCAGAAGTATGTGTTCGGTTTCCTGCGCTTCAGGAAAACCACCTACCACCTCATGTTGGAGGTGTGGAAGAATGCGTCTGGCTCCACGAACGACAAGGTGAACGTCACTCTAAGATTCTTTCGGGGAAAAATGCTATATATATATATATATATATATATATATATATATATATATATATATTCGTTTGTTACAGGGCCATATTTGAAAACACCAAACTTGTACTTTGAACTTGACCTTTAACTTTGACCTTGACCTTTGACCTCAGTCGCCATCTTGGATCCCGCCATCTTTTCATCGAGCGCCCAGTCCCGAAGGTTGCAATTTTCGTTACGGCCGCCATCTTTAATTTTAATAACATAACTTATTTAGATTCTGATATCATGTCCACCATCTTGTTTTCGTCTGCTCGAGGCCGCCCTTTTGGATGATGTCATGGCCGCCAGTTTTTTTCCGTTCAGCTGTAGGCCGTCATCTTGAATTTCGTCATCTTTGTTTTTCGCGTTAGTTCCTAGAGAGCGTCAGGATCATGCTCTCTCATGCACATAAGGTCGATGTTCCATGACCTACCAGAGCTGTTATGATCATTATCAATATATAAATTTAATTTTCTATACAAAATGCATTGGAAACATTGTGATTCTAACCATTACAGCTCTGACATTTGTGTTGGAAAACATACGCCTTCAACCGCACGGTCATCGAGACAATTACCAGACCGAGAATAAAATGTTTTCAAAAATAACATACACATTCAGAATTGTGAATTCTTTTAATTTAAAGGAATAATAAATAACATTACCTGTTTATTTCATGGTACCAGAGAGCGTTAGTTAACACACATCATCTGCTAGAGAGCTCTGCCACCATCTTTTTTTTTTTTTTTTCAGTAATCGATACAATCAGCGCTAGTGTCATGTATTACATGCTACATCTGCTAGAGATTCTTTCTACCATATTAGTTTTAATTCTTAGCCGCAAGATTGCAGGAATCATTTATTACTGTGGCGTCCGCTATCTTACATTTGGGCGCCATCTTGAAGTACAATAATTATTAATCTAGAAATTCGAAAAAAAAAAACCTCTTAGAATATTAGTTAATTCAATCGATAACCATCCTTCGGCAGATCCTTAAAGGATTAAAAATTTAAATTTTAGTTAAAAATCACTTATGTAATAAATCACGTTAAAATTCTAAAAGTTGCTTTAAGTTACTCATATACCAGACTTCAGTAAACCGACATGGCTACCATCTTGAAAATTTGAATTTACTGAACTAGAATTACGTAAAATATTCCAAAATACATCAAGAAACTTATCAAAATAATAGTTTATTCGATTAATCTCCAACTTTGGTTCGATTCTCGACTAGTAAAGAGAATAACTAATGCCTTATATAATATTAAATTCTGTTTCCTATTACAATACGTGCAGTTTATTAATCATTGACTCTACGAAAATCGACTTTATAAAAGATTCCTCTCCGACGAAATAAATACGCTGATGCTATGCCTACAATTGAAGTCAAATTTTTCAATGCTTGGAATACCTTAAAACCAGGTCTTGTACAATGTTAGGCTTATAGGCCAAGTGTCCCCGAACCAAGAGGTATTTCTCAACAATACTAGGTGAACATTTTAAACAGGCCATGTCCAAAGACAGACGTTTAGACCTGACAACTCCGAACCACTAGGTCAATCATTGTGTGACTACAGTCTTGTCGATGCACATTAAGAAAGCAAACCTAATCTAAAGCATAAAAAAGATAAGGAAGCATAATCGGAAGCACAATCAACGAAAAGGAAGCACAATTGGAACCACAATCAACGAAAGGAAGTAAATTTGGAAGCACAATCAACGAATAGGAAGAAAAATTGGAAGTACAATAAAAAAAAGGAAGCACAATCGGAAGCATAATAAAAAGAAAACCAATCAGAAGTACAATCAAAAACGTAAGCACAAATGGAAGCACAATCGGAAGCACAATTATCAAGGAATTACAAATGGAAGCATAATCAGCGAAAAGAAAGCACAATATAAAGGAAGCACAAACGGACGCAATGAAAAAAAAAGAAGCGCAAAATGGAAGCAGAATCAAAAAAGGAAGGACAATAGGAAGCACAATAAAAAAGGAACCACAAATGGAAGCACAAACAAAAGGAAGTAAAAACGGAAGCACAATAAAAAATGAAGCACATAGGAAGCACAATCAGAAGCACTCAAAAAAGAAGTACAATAAATAGAAGTACAATGGGTAGCAAATCAAAACAGGAAGCTTAAATGAAAGCACAAATACCGAAAAGGAAGCCAAATTTGAAACACAATAAAAAAGAACACATTTGGAAGCATATTCAGAAAAAGGAAACACATTTGGAATCGCATTCAGAAAAAGGATGCACATTTGGAAGCACATTTATAAAAAGGAAACACATTTGAAAGCACATTAAAACAAAAGGAGTTGTATTACAAGAACTCCGTCTTAGGAGCAGAATTCGAGAAGTAAAACAATTATTTTTGAAAGCAAAAATACTACTTTTTTTTTAAATTTTATACAAATGTACGTTAAACAAGTCGTTATTTTATGTAGCCAGCATCCCTCAGTTCCTCAGAGTATGAAGGCTACTTCATTGATGTGCGAGTAGTTCCCCGCCCTAAGCGAAGCCATCGGTTGTCTTAGACGATCGACAATATGTTTGGATCTTCCCATGATGTACAATCAATATCTTCTGCTGGTGTCATCTTTCTGAAATATTTGTTATTAATATTTGAGAGATCACTATCGTACCAGTGATCATCATAAGCTTGGTCATAATAATTTATTTTATCTCATCGTTTGCATCGTTTTGATCTCAGTGTTTTATTACAGTCTTCAATGTTGACAACTTTAGGTGCTTCAACACATTGTTTTGTCTTGTTCGCGCCTCAAAGTCACTCTCGCCATCATAGTAGAAGTCAGCGTCTTCACCAGAATTACTGTAAGAATTCGAAATCAATGACGTCAAAACTTCTTCATCGTCTACAAGCTTCCTGGAGAATATACTTGTGATGGGTTTGAAATTATTCTCCTTTTTCATGGTAATGATACATAATTTTCAGTCAATTATATTTTGGCTTTCAAAAATGATTTTTTTAGCCCTTGATTTCTACTTCTGACTAAGACAGCTCCTTTTGTTTTTATGTGGTTTCAAATGTCCTTCCACTATCTAATTTTGCTTCCGATAGTGCTTCCTTTTTTTGATTGTGCTTCCGATTGTGCCTCCTTTTCGCTGATTGTTCTTCCATTTGTGCCTCTTTTTTGGTTGTAACTCTACTGTGCTTCCTTTTTTGATTGTGCGTCTAAATGTTCTTCCTTTTCGATGATTGCTTCCAATTGTGCTTCCTTTTCGTTGATTTTGCTTCCAAATGTGCCTTATTTACGTTGATTGTGCTTCCAATGTGCTTCCTTTTCGTTGATTGTACTTCCGACAGTGCTTTATTTTTTAATTGTGCTTACTTTGCTTTGTTTGTGCTTTAGATTGTTCTTCCTTTTTTAAATGTGCTTCCTTTTTTGAATGTACATCGACAAGACTGTAGTCAGAACATGATTTACTTAGTGGTTCGGAGATGCCAGGTCTAAACGTCTGACTTCGGACATGATATGTTTAAAGTGTTATTGGTTCAGGGACGCTTAGCCTGTAGCCTAATATTGCACAAGACCTGGTGGTAAGGTATTCCAAGTATAAAAAAAATTAGACTTCAATTGTAGGAATAGTATCAACGTATTTATTTCGTCGGAGAGGTATTTTGTATACAGTCGTTTTTCGTAACATGAAGGTTTAATAAACTCTGCGTAATGTAATAGGAAACAGAATTTAATTTTATGTAAAGTATTAGTTACTCTTTTCACTGGTTGAGAATCGAACCAAGGATGGATAAAAATTGAATCAACCATTATTTTAATAAGAATTTTTGGATAGATTTTGGAGTATTTTTCGAAATTATAGTTCAGTAAATTCGAATTTTCAAGGTGGTGCCATATCGGCTTACTGAATTCAAGTAAAGTTAAAGGTCTATGTTAAAGTTCAGTGTCAAGGTCATAAAAAATTACCGCTGTGTCGTCAGAATTAAATAATGCGGCTGGAACGAAAGTGCATCTGTGACATAATTTAAAACACACAGTGAATGACGTGGAAGGAATATGCGATTAAAATATATCACACCACAAACGAACACAGTGGGCTGAAAACGACGAGTCAGTTGCCACAGGAACACCAAATACAGACAAAAACAATTTTGTACAACTCAGCGATAAATAGACGAATATAACCGTGACACTCATTAGATAATCTTAGGGTAAATTAGTTTCAGTTTTAACTAAAGGTATCAATTTATATTTTAATTTAATAATTCTTTGACTAATAAAATTGTTACTGCTGACAATAAAAGCTGTTTTTTTTCTTTAATTTTAATTGTCCCAGAGTACTTTATGGCTGTGGTCCCAGGCATGTTCGGCTCGGCGAGTTTCATCCATGTTTACAATTCTTTTGTGTTCTTTATTGCGTGTTGAAAGGGAGGGCTCAATCAGTTTCTCCAATGTAGGTTGTGTTGTCCAGATCACGATTGGGTTCATCCGTTGTAGTTGTGCTGGCCGAGATTTTTTGTCTTTATTTTCTCTTCTTGTTACAACTGTCTCGTTGTTGTCACTCCACTGTATTTTTTTTCTGTAGTGTGATATTTTTACCCACCAGTTCCTTCAATCTATTTAAATTTTAACATCGGCTGATTTTGTCCCCCCCCCCCCCTCCCGGTTATGTGTTTGCATATTAGATTTTTTGTCCATTATTGAGGCGTCTTTATGACATACAATGTAACCAACAATGGCTTATGTAAAATATTTTTTTTTTGCTCTGTCTCCCCGTGGCACGAATAGTTCAAAAATGTTAAGATCTCAGTTATATGAAACATTATTTGCCAATTTGTTGCTTAGTCGCAAGTTTTTTCCGGTAATTAAAAGAAAAGGGTTTTATGAATTTAAGAAGTGTAAAAATCTTAGCTCTCGGCATACGTCATTTGTTAGGAGTAATTTTGTGAATGGAACGGAAGCCTAATAAACGTCAATTTGTAGCCACGGAACCGTATAAGACAAAATAGCAGACACACGTGTAGGAACATAAACCCATAAATAGCCACTTTTGTATAAATTAAGGGACATACCAAAGGTACTGGTGTGTCAAATTAAACTTTAGGATAATGAAACTACCCTGAAATATATTTAGTAAACTAAAATGGAAGTAGTAAAAAGTAATTAAAAGTTTTAAATACGTAAAAAAGTTGGCATTAAAATGATTATAATAATTATATTCTCCTTGCAAAATCCAGACAGGCTCGATAGCACAGCGGTAGAGCATGCGCTTGAAAACCCAATATGAAATTATGCCTCTTCACTCTAGTTTTTTTTTACTTTTTAAATAACACAATAAAATACTTTGAAATAATAATTCTGAATCAGCTGAATAAGATTGAGGTTTGTTTGTAGAAAGTATTTACAGACTTAGTTCGGTCGTTTCAGTTAAAACAAATATACAAACATACACAGTGTTTTAAAAGTTTTCAGTTAGTATTTTATTGATGCCATATAAGTATAACATTTAACGTGTGCAAAAACGTTTTAGTATTTTCTGTTTACTGTATTTTAACAAGATGGACAGTATATTAATATAATTCCTAGTTGAAAATCAGTTTCAAATCCAAGGTTTAGGATTTTTTCTAGTATTTTTCACATTTATTGGAGCCGTTTATAGTAGTTTAAATCTTCATTTTGTTTTGTGCTGCTATCTGCGCGTAATGTTAGCGAGCAATATTTACGATTTAGGCAGCGAATTCTACTGGCGGACGCATAAAGTATGTTGTGATTCGTAACCAGAATTTTTTGGTATTTGAAAATAGATTATTGTTTTTATCAGTATACTTATCGCACTCGGTATTATTTTAAAAATTTATACGTTAAATTTCGTGTCCGAGTTTCATGTTATAAATTTATTTGTAACTTGAACAACATAAGAACACAGTAATTTGCTCGTTACCGAAGGTAGATGTTTATGCATCATTGGCAAGTGTTGAAAGACTAGCTGATAATTGTTTTATGGACTTATACCTCCCTTAAAGTTCAATTTAGGAGAATAGTTTTAAACATATATTTGTCTCATTTTATTGTAAACAATCAATATTCTGGCATTGCTATTTTTACGTTGTTTGAATGAGCCTTGCAATTGGGAATATTGATCAAAACTTTGTTTTTATATTTTATTTCTGACAACATATTGAATGGTGTATGCGTAATAAACATTTTAAAGTTGTCAGTTATGTTTGGAAACATTCTTTCGGAACGCAGCCAATAGTTATTTTTATCCAACTGATCAGAAGCTTTCCAAAAGATAATATTTACTTACAGAATATTTTTACTAAATTGAATGTGCCGTAAAGCTCATAGGAATGACGATGTATGTTAACCCCAACAAGTCTTGGTGTAACTGGTGTATCAAAGAAGCGACGTTAAATGTTCTCAAGTCGTGGACATGACCTGTGCTATTGTTAACAGATGTGGTACATTGCAAGATGCAACCCTGTGGTGGAATTCAGTGTGGAACTCTTATATCAGGGAACACAATCCAGAAAAACTTTATTACTTACTCATGCCTTTTGAAATTTTTTTTTAAATTGTCAAGTCAATAACCACCGCCGTCTTCAATGCAAGCCACAAAATATGCCAACACAACATGTTAACTTAACCAAACAATAATATCATCTAAACGTGAGTCTTGTCTTGTCTGTAACTGTGAAGCAACAATATTAAATTAATATAACTCCAAAAAAATGAACGCGATCAAGGCCCGTTATCTTTGTTTTATCTGCCACAGATAAATTAAGACAACATTGAAAAAAATCAAATATCTAAGTCAACAAAACTTAACCATGCAGCATTCATGATTTTAATCTCACATAGTAAATTAACTGTCAACAAAGTATTTATGCAACGTTTGTTTACTTAATACTTTCAGATGTTATATATATATATATAAACATTTTCTTCACGGTAGGGGAATAATATGAACACGATTTATAACAAATACGCATTCCAAATACACCAAACTTATTTATAATGTGTTACAATATTTTTTAAAACATTGTGCAAATGATACCGGGTGTAATTTGAATTATTATGTGTAACTGTAAAACACCATTGTTGGTTCAAAACGTATTTTAATTTTCAACATTACTTTTAAATAACCGTACCGATTGTGCTGAAAATCGGTGGACGATCGTTAAATTACATAATATTAATAATTCAAACGACGAAAATATGATTGAAAAGTCAAATCGATGGTTGTTCCAATCGAGTGGAAGAGAGATGCGATGCATGCGTACAATGAGCAAAAAGGACACATCCGTAGTGGGACATCCGTAGTGGGACACTTTTTCGTGCGTGCAGCCGGCGTTCATCGATTTATTAGACGTCACGTCAAAAGCGTAGTTCATACCCATCATTCCACCTTAAGGGCCATGCCTAGTTTTCTACATTTTCCTCGATCTCATAAGATTATAGTTTTTGGCACTCTTTAATTCAATTTAAAAATATATATATATATATATATATATTTGAGAGAGTCTTTGAGTACTTGCCAGAGATGTGGAAAAATATAACCTCTGCAACGAGCAACTAAATGTGTTCTAATATTGCAAATACACTTGATGAACAAAACTCGGGTACAAAATGTAACGTAGAATTCTTTACAATAATGCCAATCGTGATAAATATGCGAAAATTATGATTTAAACTACACATCTTCACGCGAATCACACGTATTTCCAACAACCGCCGCTAGAATAATTCGTTGCCGGAGTTGCTACGTCGACTATAGAATCATTAGATTTGCAGAGCGAAAGGTTAAACTATATAATGAAACGGCTCCGATAAAGCGAAAATGTTTCGAAAAATACTAAACACCGGAAGTTTATTAACATACTACCCGTCATGTTAAAAATTTACCAAACAGTTATTAATATTTTGTCGTTATGAACTTTGGGTCGCGCAGTCCGCCACAGATGGCAGCACCATAGTTACATATGCTATTTCTTTTTCATGCGGCTTCCGCCCCTTCACGAAATTACTCCCACCGAATGCTGTATCCGAGAGCCTATATGTTACACTACAATAATGAACAACGTAAGCACGAGCGATGGTTTGACTCGTGTCCTGTGTCGCCACCTCGTAGGCGCCGGAGCAGCTGCTGGAACCGCCTCGCACGTGGACGTCGCGGCAGCAGACGCAGATAGACGCCCCCCCGCCGTGGACACCTTCCGACACGACGTCCGCAGGACGACTTCTGCCGCGGGCTCTACCTACACTCAAAGTGAGGAGGGCGTCTCTGCCATTTTTCAAGTGCTCGTTGGCCAACAGGACTGTGGGGAGGACACAACCGCACTGCACGCTGTTTGCTTTCAATTCTTTCCGTTTGTTGCATTTGTTGGTGGCAATTACACTTTTTATTTTTATTTTTTTATTTTTTAGGATTTCAAGGGGTGGGAATACATATATCGCCCATCTTTCCCTCTCCCCTTCCCAACTACGTATATCTCTGATTCAAGTGTCATATGGATGCAATTGACAAATAGTTAATTTGCACACAATAGACGGAAATAAAATGTTTGCAGTATTTTTGTCTAATATTGATTGTAGAACAGCCACGGTCAACTGTTTTACTGTATTCAACAAAAATTGAGATTTTTGTAATTTTTTTTATTCCAATACATATAAACCATTATTATTTTTCGTAAGATATACACACGTGTTTCCAAACATCTCCTCCATTTAAAACCAATACGAGCTTAGTTTGACTATTTGCTGCATCACAGCATGAGAATTGGGAAAATATTGTATATTGTATATCTTAAAAACTTCAAGAGCCTAAAAATCAAGCACTCGAACACGAGAAAGTACAAGTATTTTAAAATTATTTTCGCCAAGGCAGTAGTATAAAAATGTTTCTCCGGGACCAGGTTCTCGACTGAGGTGTGCGGTGGAGCTGGCCGCCATTATGGATTGTGACATCACTGTGGCCATCTTGGATGATCTTTACTTTTACCTTGACCCCGACAGCCATTTTAGATCCACATTTTTTTCCATTATTATGGATCCACCATTTTGTTTTCCTGCCATCTTGGAGCCACCATTTTGTTCTGCAGTTTATTTATCCACCATCTTGGTTTCTAAAACATCTTATGATGTCACCATTGCAATTTTAGTTTTGGCTGCCATCTTGGATTATAGAAACATTGCAATTTTCGTTATGGCTGCCATATAGAATATCCGTAATAATTATCCTGTATTAATGAAAAACTTTAAAAATTAATAAAGAATTTAAAATTAAAATTAAATAAAAAAATGTGGATTGCTGGGTTTGAACCTGGTGAGGTAAATCGATTAAAAATGGCAACAGATACTTCCTCCACAGAAGCCACTGGCAGACCGATATCCCACCACTAATTCCTTCCAAGGCAGATATTACATCTGTCAGAATGATGTCATGACAGCCATTTTGTTTTCGTCTAATAGAGGTTGCCATCTTGGATTCGACATATTGTTTCGTTTCCTAGAGGGTGCTGCTGACATATTAGTTTAATTTTTACCTGCTATAGTGCAGGAATCATTTATTGCCAGGGTGCCCTGGTATCTCAAAATTTGTCCCCCATCTTGAAATTCTCTAATTATTAATCTAGAACATCGGGAAAATTTTCCAAATATAATCAAATAATCGATTGTTAAAATAATTAGCGATTTGATCAACTTAGTACAATACTTAACTGAAGTAAAAAGTTAATTTGATTAAAATTAGTAATAAGTGACAGGTTTAAGAAATAAAACAAAAAAATACAACTAATTTTTTTACATATAATTTCTAATCTACTACAAGAACAAAAAAAAAACCTACCTTTTCTAAATATTAACAGTCTTCTTTGAGTACGAAGCAAGTCCTTTGGATGTTTTGACATGTCTTTTCAGGGTAGTTACACAAGACAAATGATTACCACATACAGCACACAGTACAGAGTTCTCGGTTTCATTAAAAGAACAAAGATATATTTCATGATGAGTTGCACTGAACACGTGTATAAAAGTCTTGCCACAGAATATACAATTTTATTCCTATGAATGCGCAACCAGTCTGTCACGATTCCTGATGTATCTTTCTAATCTTCTATGGTGTATAAATTGACTGCAACACCTGTTGCTCTGATATTTACTGCGTTCAGATTTAATATTACAATTGTGTATTACATAATGATAAATTTTCCCGTTTTTAATGTTGTCACAGTACATCAGTTGTTGCCTCCTTGGTTATTGATTTCACTGCTGTAAAGACACTACACTTACTAAAGTTTCCTCTAGTGCTGTCGGTGAACATGATTGACCTTTGACCTCTGGAGTTGGAGTTGTCAGCGTTGTTACTGCCAGAATATCCGCAGCTGTTGTCATCGGGATCGGCGTTGCTGCAGTCAGGGCCCCCGACATTGATGAAAAAGTTGTCATTTCTGTTTTTTTAGGTGATAGGTCACACCAGGATAAAGAACCACAAATTGTAGAGATGTCTAACATTATGCCACAGTATTGGAAACAGATTCTTACTTATTCTTAATGCCACCGTGCATATTTCGTAATTTAGATGTAAGCTATCTAGCTATGAAATTTGTTTACTTTATTTTGTACACCGAAAAGGTATTATTTCGTGCCTGCAAACATTTTATGGGTTAGTAAATGACATACCAAAGTATTTTCACAGGTGCGATGAACGTCCGTCTTTCATCGAAGTCTCCGAAGTTTCTTGTGAAACTTCAGTCGATGGAACAGCACCTGTCGATGTCTCCTCTACAGCTGTTATCACAGATGCCGTCAGGATCTCCAACGCTGCTATCGAGGTCTTTGCTTCTGTTGGCATAGCTACCATGGTGGTCTCCGCTGCCATCAGCGTCGCTGTCATCGAGGTCTCTATCGTCGACACTACCATCGGGGTCTGCACTGTTGATGGTAGACCATCCATCGAGGCTGTCGTTAAAGATGGTAGTTATGCCATCGAGTTCTCAAGAATAATCAGATACCGGACTAAAATGTCAGACAGGTCAAACTAGCTCATCCACATTGCACCACAGTCAGTGAAGGACTGAGGGCCCCGTCAGCTAATTCCCACTTTTATACCCACGGCTACTCCTATATTACGTAATCAAATCAACGCCTTTCTTTAATAATTTTAATTAGTTTAAAACGTAGGTACCTTAAAACTCTAGAAATATAAACACATAAAGTTTTAAATTTACAATTATTTTTAAATACGCAAATACATATTAGGTTAAGGTTTAGAAAACAAAGTCTTTAAAGCTCCACTGACGACTCTGGGTACAGTCTCATTGATCCTGGTTCCAACTGGTTCGCTGTTTTCGGGCTCTGGAACACAGGTATCCGACTGGTTATCTTCGATGATGACTGCTTCAGTGAGAAATGGACGACGACGTCTGCGACCTGGCTTTGACTGAGTGCTTGTTGAGACAGAATCATTGACTGAACTAAGACAATACGACGGCATTTGGGCGACTGCGTAGATGCATCGCAGGTCGCAACACGTTGCAACACGTCCAAGTTTGGTGTTGCAAGTACAGACGAGGCGACTACTTCTTCGATGCTGGCTAGAAGGATCGTGTGCGGTCTCATTTGATAAACGGCACAGTTTCCAGGTTCGCAGCAATCTTAGCTGCTGAGTCAGTTCGTAGAACACAGGAAAGTGCGAAATCTGCCAGTGCTGAGCGCCTCCAACACAGGTTTCTGTATATGTGCGCAGATATCCAAAATTCCAGTAGCTGTATTCGATACTACTGAAGCTAGGTCTTACGCTAATGTAAACATTGACAGGATGAAACGAAAACATCTTCTTGGAGGTCGGAAAACAACTGAATACATGAACCATTGCTCGCCTTTTGTATATGCATTTTCTACTCACACTGCGAGTACCATTTCCGCATTAGTTGCGGGGTTGTACAGGCACACACTCATTCAAAATTGTCGTGTGGCTGCTCGCAGTACATTATAATAAGCTGCGCAGTGAAGGACTGCCATAGTCAGTCTGCAGTTCTACAATTTCGGTGACTCCATCGCAAAACTTGCTGAGGCATTTCTTTTGCTTAGGTCGGCCGACATAAATGATGCCACGCGGATTTAGCACTAGTAAATTACTTGGTGGTACGGAATTTTACCTTTATTCCACTCCAGGCCTTGGTATTATTTTCATAGCCATTCAATCGAGCATTTATTTGTTTCGTTCAGCAGTAATTTCCAAGGATTCGAAGGCCAGAAGGAGCGAGTTCGAGTTCTGCCGTCGGAAGTGACTCAATCTTCTTGAGCACGAATCCGTTTTGGCTCTGGTAACCTTGCAATTGCAGTACAGCTTGATGCTAGGAATGCTAGGAATGCTCGTTCATAATTTTATTATTCTCGCCAAATGCATCGTTATTTATGAGAAAAATTTCTCCAGCTTGTCTCGGCAGTTGTACGATGCAAGTCGATCGTGAAGTATCAGACAAAAGAATAAGTGTTTGGTGGAATATTTACGCTTGTCGATATCTCGATTCTACAGTCAATGATGTTTGAAGTTATTCGATCGTCCTGCTTGGGAACGAAACACAATTAACGGAGCCTTGTTCTTGAAACTGTCGGGACTCAGTGTCAGTGACTGTCCGTAGCCATAGTATGCTTACTGAAACTTGGTATACATTTGATACGCGAGAAGAAATGTTCAATTTTCATGTCCAAGTACAGGTAGCTTTCGCTGTTTAAAAATATTTTTACATTACTTATTTGGCAGTTATCGAACACGGAGCGGCTCACTCCTGAATTTAGCTATCATCCAAAATGAATCCCAACGATGATGTGTCTTAGTCTAACGAAGCTGGGTTTTACTATCCAGTTAATATGCTGACTTTGAGGCAAGCCAGGATGTTTCCAGGCTCCAGGATCGAAATGTTGCATCAATGTTCTTGCCATTTTCTACATTCTTCAGCATCTTGATACGTTCGATCGTGCTGACTTGGACGCGAGACAGCACCTACTCGATAGACTGTAGTGATAGCGAGACATCCTGTGTGTTCTGCAGCAGCGACAATTGCATTAATTTGCGTGTTAGCTATAATCACTACAAGCTCTTGTTTCAAATAAATGATTATATGCCTGTAGTCTTCAGCAAATCCAAGAAGCATGTACAGAGGAACACAATCTTCATATTCTTCTTTGAATTAAACAGGTAGATTATATTCTACCTTGAGACTCCAGCCGACTATCATTGCAGGATACAGTTCGTTCGGTGTCAGCGAAAGGTATTTTTCCTCGACGGCATTGAGTACATATGTAATGCGCTAGATTTGGTGAAGAATACCATTGCATGATATTGTCGTCGTTGGATGCGTGCCATCTGCCTTTGTCAGCGTACCTCTTACTCGTAGAAACTACTGCGAAAGTAAAGTACAGATATCTTGGTGTTGTACAGCGATGCGTACTTCGGTATATAGCGCGTACGGTCCGAGCTGGAATGGCTGGTACTCGTGCAGTTCCATTTTCGTAATGCTGTTATCAAGAATTACCGGTTCTTCTACATTGAGCATTTCGTCTTCCATATTTATTCGGCACTTGTCCAATGCTGAGAAGAAAACTCAATGCTTTCAGGTGTTAATGCACCGTCATCTGGTAGAGAACTGGTATTTTGCATGCCAATGCGAAATCTTTTGTAACTGCTCGGTGTCACAAACTTTATGTTCTTTGCTTCAAGTGCAGAAGTAATGTAATTTCTTCGTCTTGAAAATTCACCAAGCATCCTCGCTGGTCAAAGATTCTGACGAAAACTTTGTGTGCTCACTTCAAGACGACTGGAAGGTAAATGATACTTTGCAGCACTTCAACCACTTTAAATCCTGGCGGGGCCATTGGTGAGAAATCGTGTAGTGTGTTGTTTAGTCTTCCCTTGAGATATATTCCACTTGCGAAATTGCAGTTTATTCGCATTACATTCATTGAAAATATGTTTTCTGCTCATGTAGATTCGTATGTTTTTCCTGCATCGTAAATGTTTGGTTCGAATCCGAGCATCATTCAAATGGTCCCAGGTATCGTAAAGTAGACATTTTCACTGCATGTTAGAATGCAATTTTGGGTGTTTGGGTTTCCACGCAATTGAAAGTCTACATACTATACAAACTTTACCTGGATGTTATTTGCAATGTCGTAAATTTTGTAAGATCCAACAGGTTACTGTATTTCTTGAACTTTCCAATCACTTTCAGAACTTAGATATTGCAGTTATCTTCGTTAATAATCGGTATGGCATTATACCTTTGAAAATTTGCGAGTCCAATACACCATTCTCCTTCCAACTCCATAGGCGAGAAATGGACCGTCTGCAGCTCCGAACTATGACCCATCAAATTAAGTACTATCAACATTACAGACTTTTTCAATAATTGAACAGTTAATTTATATTATTTTAAGAAGAAAGTGAAGGCACAAGTGTAGTATAGTTTGGTTCCTCCGGAGACATGGCGCTGGCGCGAGGTGCCTGGTGACGACCGTCATCTAGGATTTTGACGTCACAGCAACCATCATGTATGACCTTGACCTTGAACTTTGACCTTGACCTTTGACCTTCGAAATTAGCCAAAATTAATCAAATTTTGACAAATTTTGCCCAAAATTCGCCAAAATGTACATTTTTTGGAAAATAAAAAACCGCCAACAATTCTCAAAAATTTCCGCAATTTGAAAATTAGGATTTCGAAAACCTCAAACGTCATTTTGCCTTAGAAAATTTACAAATTCCTAAAAACGGCTTAAGAATCCATTTCTAAAGCCTCCGATAAGCTAATTCTAGGAATTAGGATGGCATGAACGACATCTTGGATTATGATGTCACTGTTGCAATTTCCGTTACGGGCGCCATCTTGAAAATCTATAATTTTTATGTTAGAAAATAAGGAAAAATTTTTAAAATTCATAAAAAATTAAATGATCAAATTTAATTATAAAAATTTATTAAATATTATTTAAAAAAATGTACACTTACGCCATGGAGCTTGGAGTCCTCGGTTCGAAACCGGAGAGGTCAAAATATATATGATGTCAGGTCCTTCCTCCACGGAAGCCACCGGCAGTCTGACCTCCCACCACTTATGTCAAGATATACTTATATCTCGTCATATATTAGGACGTCATGTACGCCATCTTGAAAATCCGTAATTTTTATGTTAGAAAACCAGGAAAAATTTTAAAAATTATAAAAAACTTAATTTTTAAATCTAATAAAATATTACTTAAAAACCAACGTTGAACACATAGATACGGTCGTAATCTTGGATTATATAAGTATTGCATGTTTCGTTAAGCCAACCATCTTGGTTGAGTACGATGTCATCGTTACACTTTTCGTTACGGCCGCCAAATTGGATTCTATTAATGTTGCATGTTTTGTTACGGCCGCCATCAAGAAAATCCACAATTTTAATGCTAGAAATTACGAAAAAATTCCAAAAAAATTTTCAAAATTGTCTACTAAAATGTTTAGTTACTCAAACGATTTGCTCCTCGGTTCGATTCCAGCGAGAGTAAACCAGTAATATATTTAAATATTTTAAAAATTCTCAGTAAAAAGTAATTAAAACATCTTACGACAAACACGAAATTTTTAATTATGTCACCACTGTATCAATTATTGTTATGGGCGCCATCTTCAATATCTTTATTTATTATCCTATTTTAATGAAAAAAGTACAACATTTAACAAAGAAATAACTAATTAATATACTGATTGATTAGACCGATTCACGTCCTTGGTTCGAAACAGGTACGAACAAAAAATAAAAAATACGACAGATATTTCCTCCACGGAAGCCACCTGCAGTATAAAGTTTCGTTGTGACGAGTGTCATTTTTGGTTTACTTGCATTGACAGTTTGAGACATCATGCGAAAAATTGTAAAGGTGAAGTCTGTGCGCCTACTGCTGAACTACCTGCAGAAATTTCGACTCCTCGCTTTAGATTGGAGTCTCGTAAGCGTACAAGAAAGAAAACCGATGTGCAGCAACCGATTGCTATGGCGCCTGGACATGGAACTAAAACTAAGACTGTGTTCGGTGAATTACAGGTGAATGATAATGGCTTCTACTTGGCGCAGTGGAATATTGAAAGAATTCTATTATCTAAATACGTTAAGTGAGTCGAAGGTCATTTGTACTTTTCTTGATGATATCAGACAGGACATAATCAATCAGCTTTCTGATGACGTAGCAAACGGTCCATTCAAATATAACTTGTGGTTGGACTGTTTATATGGAAAGCCATATCCGTTCAATGACAAAGTGAATTAGTGTGCATTCTAAACATCGGCTGCACTAATTTACAGTTCTGACGATGTGAAGCAACTTGTTAAACATGGTGTCCAGAAACTCTGTCAAGAAGAGGAGGACTATGTCAGTAAAAGTTCTGGCTGGTCTCTGTCTTGTATAAACCGATTGTAGCTAAGAATTAGTAATTTCATGCCTAGGCAGACCTAAATGTTTATAATATTGCAAACCTTCGTACTGTGATCCTATAGTAGAATAGAAATTATGTAATAAAATTACGTTTTTAAAAGAAATTACGGTGTTTTATTTCTCGAACCTGTCACTATTATGCTAAATTGATGTTATATTAAATATATTTTTTATCGTCCAGTGATTGAACCAAGTTTCGAATCAATCATTACTTTAATAAGTGAATTTTTTGATGAATTTTGGATTTTTTTTTCCAGAATCTCTAGCTAAATAATTACACGATTCCAAGATGGCGCCCAAATTTCAAGATGGTGAGCACCTCAGTAATAATAAATGATTACTGCACTCTAGCAGGTTAGAATAAAACTAGCATGATGGTAATGCACTCTATAAGATGAGTACACACACACACAAGATGGTGTCCTCCAGCATACAAAAACAAGATGGTGGTAAAGTCCTCTAGCAGGTGGTAGCTCCTGGTAGTGTGTACTGAACACAAAATTTCGGATCCCTAATGGTCGTCAAGTTCAAGGTCAAAGTAAAATTTCAAGAGCAAGGTCAAATTTCATGGTCAATGTCAAATTTCACGGTCAAGGTCAAAGTTCAAGGTAAAGGTCAAAGTTCAATGTTAACAGTATAGGTCAATGGTATGGTGAACAGAAAATTACACTAACATAACATCAGAACATTCTAGCAGACGAAAACAATATGGCTGACATTACATCATACCAGTTACGAAATACACCTTTGGTATTGGTGTTGAAAGGTCAGTCTGCAGGTGACTTCTGTGGAGGAAGGATCTGTCGAATTTTTTTTTGTTATTACAGGTTTCGAACCAAGGACGGGAATCGGTCTCATCAATCAGTAAATTAATAAGTTATTTAGTAACTAAACATTTGAAGTACAGAATTTTGAAAATATTGTTTTGTAATTTTTCGGAATTTCTAGCATTAAAATTGTTGATTTCCAAGATGACTGCGGTAACAAAACATGCAACATTAATAAAATATAATTTTGTGGCTGTAACGAATAGTGTAACGATGATATCGTAGTCAACCAAGATGGTAGGCATAATGAAACATGCAATATTTATATAATATAAGATGACAACCGTAACTTTATGTGCAACGGTGGTTTCTAAGTAATATTTTATTAAATTTTAATTAATTTTTTTTATAATTTTTAAGAATTTTCCTGCTTTTCTAACATAAAAATTATGGATTTTCAAGATGGCGGACATGACGTCATACAAGTTGACGATATATATCTTGACATAATTTGTGGGAGGTCAGATTTCCAGTGGCTTCCGTGGAGGAAGGACCTGATGTCATATTCTTATTTTTGACCTCGCTGTGTTCGAACCGAGGACTCCTAGCTCCATGGCATAAGTATACATTTAATTTTTTTAAATAATTTTTAAATAAAATTTTATTATTAAAGTCGGTTATTACATTTTTTAATGAATTTAAATTTTTCCCTATTTTCTAACATAAAAATTATAGATTTTCAAAATAGCGCCCGTAACGGAAATTGTAACAGAAACGTCATAATCCAAGATGCAGTCATGGTATCCTAATTCCTAGAAACGGCTTATCGGAGGCTTTATAAATGGATTCTTAAGCCGTTTCTAGGAATTTGTAATCTTTCTAAGGCAAAATGACTTGTGAGGTTTTCGAAATCTTAATTTTCGAATTGCGGAATTTTTTGAGAATTGTTGGCGGTTTTTATTTCCAAAAAATGGAAATTTTGGCTTATTTTGGACTAATTTAGGCTAATTTAGAAGGTCAAAGTTCAAGGTCAAGGTCATCCATGATGGCCACCGTGACATCAAAATCCAAGATGGCGGTCGGAACCAGGCACCTCGCGCCAGCGCCATGTTCCCGGAGGAACTAAACTAAACTACTCACAAGTGTCGACAATGTGTGTGATTAAGCAACTGTTCGGTTTCGTAATTGTAATACATCGTTGTCGCAGGCAGGTACCATCTAAGTTCTGGCGGTGAACTCAAATTACCGAAACAGTCATGGTACTGGGTCTTTTTTTTCAGTGCGTTCCATACCTTGTTGACGCATCTAAATTAATAATGGCACATTCGCTTGCGAATGTGTCTTGCATAAATACGCGTCCAAAAATGCGAATTTTCAATTTTCGAGCGTACTTAATTAAATCTATATTGGTGAGCGGACGTTTCAGCAGAGAACTTAAGATTTTTTCACTCGTAAATCATATGTGTAGAAGAGTACAAAACACACGGGACTCAAAGTCTGTTCGAATTGCTGTTTCGTAGCGTACCTACAGGCTATTCCCACGAAGATTTGCAAAAGCACAAGAAACTTCTAGAACTAACTATTGCACATTTTCGCGATAGCGATCCAAAAAGTGGCATATATAAAGACGAAGATCATGAATTAATTAACATTCTCACTAATCACTTCAGTGAACTAGCAGTACATGGTGGAGGTTTGAAAAAGCGATAAAGTGGTCAGAACTTTGACTATGTGTTTTGGGAAGACCCAAACGAATTAGTCGCTGGTAAGACTTTTACTTGCTTCGTTTAGTGCAAGAAGGTATCCGCACATTAACGAAATAGTCTCCATACTAGAAGAATTAAGGGAAGCTGGCTGGCTACATACAATGACTATCGGAATCGCTCGCCAACTTCCTGATCCTGCAATATGAAAATACTTTCGACGCATAGTCGTAGTACATGGACTTTATAATATATTCCAGGCTGACCTTGTTGAGATGATACCATATTCCCGAATGAATAAAGGTGCAAGTACATGAACAGTCATCGACGTGTATATCAAGTTCGCTTGGGCCAGATCTGTGAAATCTAAGAATGAAATCGATGTAACCATGGCCATGACAGACATTTTGCGTGATTGACTTGTACTGTCGCACCTGTAAACAGATCTCGGCAAATAATTCTATAATGCGACCTTCAAGCTTTTGATGAAGAAGTTTGGCATCAAGCACTACTCTACATTTAGTAATATCAAAGCCTCTGTTGTCGAAGATTTAAGAGAACTTTGCGCACCAAGATGTGGTAACAGTTCACGGCTAACAGAAATTACAAGTGGCTTGATATCTTGCCGAACTAATAAGCGAATACAATTCCAGGATGCATTCTACCATGAAAATGAAGCCCAAAGACGTAAATCATGATCAGTAGCATCGAACAGTGTTTTCCAACACGAAGAAGAAATATCCAAAGCACAAAGCATAGAGATAACGTCGTTTACATTGTGCGAATATCCAAGAACAATGACATCTTCAAGAAAGGTTTCACTGCGAATTGCAGTCCTGAACTTTTCATGTGGCTCACGTTTGCGAATCGGAGCCTAGTAACTACTACCTAAAAGTTATGGACTAAATGTTTATTCGTAGTGGCTTCTATGCCGAAGAGATTCAGCCTACGATGTATCCCGATATAAACTTGGTGCAGACGATTCTCAAACGAAAATTGGTCAATCCATAAAGTGATAGGGCTTCCACCTTGCAGTAATTCGTGGATAGCAGATGCATAAATCGAAAAATGCTAGTAATTTCCTTGTTTTTGTACTTGAAAAAATTATTTAATAAATTTTTTAGTATCAATTTTGTTTTTTTATTTTTCGATTCTATCACTTTAGTAGTATATAATAGGGCATACTAAAACAGGATGCAAATAGTGGATTGTGATTGTCGGTCAGCCATCTTGGATTGTGACGTCACGGCGCCATTTTTGACACAAAATTCCTCAAAATTCCTCAAAAATGACTCAAAAATCCCCGTTTTAAGAAAAAATTTCCCGTTTCAAGGGAAAAAAATGGCTTTCGAAAATACACAAAAGTCGTTTTGACTTAAAAACCATTAAATTCATAAAAGATGCTTAAGAATCCTTGTCTACAGCCTCCGATAAGCCTCTGACGTCATCTAGGATTATGACGTCACCGTTGCAATTTCCGTTACGGTCGTCATCTTGAAAATCTGTAATTTTTATGTTAGAAAATCGGAAATTTTTTTAAAAATCATTAAAAAATTTTTATCGAATAAATAATAAAAATCTTAAAAACCACTGTTGGACTTAACATTACTGTCGCCATCTTGGATTATATAAATATTGCATGTTTCGTTACACCTGCCATCTTGGTTGAGTACTAATTCATCGTTACACTTTATGTTACGACCATCATATTGGATCCTATTAATGTTGCAATACGGTTATGGTCGCCATTTTGAAATTTAGACGCCGTCTTGGAAATCCGTAATTTTTATTTTAGAAAATCGGGAAAAATCCCAAAATTCATCAAAAAATTAACTTAATACAATTCTGATTGATTATTTCGATTAAAATCCTTGGTTCGAAACCGGTCAAGGCAAAAAAAAAAAACACATCAGATCCTTCCTCCACAGAAGCCACCTACAGACTGACCTACCACCAATAACAAGGTATTTACCATCAGCTGGTATGACGTCATGTCCGCCATCTTGTTTTAGTCCGCTGGAGGCCGCCATCTTGTTTTCGTCTGCTAGAGTGTGCTGGCGACATGTTAGTATAATGTTCTGTTCACCATAACTTTAACCTCGTCTATTGACATTGAACTTTGTCATTGACCTTGAACTTTGACCTTGACCTTGAACTTTGACCTTTACCTTGACCTTGAATTTTTACCTTGACCTTGAACTTTGACCTTGGCCTTGAACTTTGACCTTGACCTTGAACTTTGACCATGACCTTTAAATTTGACCATGACCTTGATCTTTGACTTTGATCTTGACGTCCATCATGTATCCGTCGTATGTTCAGTACATGCTACCAGGAGCTACCACATGCTAGCGGTCATTACCACCATCATGTTTTCGTCTGCTGGAGGACACCATCTTGTGTGTACTCGTCTTACCATCATGCTAGTTTTATTATAACCTGCTACAGTGCAGTAATCATTTATTATTACTGAGGTGCCCGCCATCTTGAAATTTGGCCGCCATCTTGAAATCTTATTATTTAGCTAGAAATGCGGGGAAAAATCCAAAAGTCTCCGAAAAAATCAATTATTAATTTACAAATTGAATCGATGGATTCCTGTCCACGGTTCGATTCCTGACCAGTGACAGTTGTAACTAATTATTGAATAAATTTTAGATTCTGTTTTCCATTACCTTTCGCGGAGTTTATTAATCATTCTCTCTACGAAAAACAACTCAAGTCAATATACCTGACCAACGAATTAATACAGTGCCGATTAGCCTATTATGAAAGTCTAATTTTTCAATAATCTGAATAACCTATAAGCCATTCATGTACAAAGACACACATATAGATCAATTGTCTTCAGTCCATGAGACCGAGTCATGTAACTATCAGACTATAGGCTAGTCATTTCAGGACCGCATGACCTTCGTCGTTATCTAATTATATTCTATTAATCCATCGTGACATTTTTTATACATACTAAAGGACCAAGTGACCTTGAAAAATATTTAAGTAACACCAAGAGTATTTAAATTAGTTAATATTCAATCACTACATTTTGTACTACGTGCAATCAACAAAAAGGAAGGACTGACAACGAAACGACAGCACCACAAACGAAAAGGCAGCTAAAATGAAAGCACCGACAACGAAAAGGCAGCACCGCCAATGAAAAGGCAGCACATTTGGAAGCACCGCCATCTAAAAGGCAGCACATTTGGAAGCACCGTCAAGGAAAAGGCATGGACCGCAAGACCGGTGCATGCCAATATCAGACATATACACCATGAACTCAGTACACACAGGAAAACGGGATGTACACGCAGGAAAACGGAAAGTACATACAGGAAAACGGAATGTACACGCAGTAAAACGGAATAAACTCACAGGAAAACGGAATTTACACGCAGGATAACGGAATGTACACGCAGGAAAACGGACCATACATGCAGGAAAACGGAATGTTCACACAGGAAAACGGGAAGGTACACGCAGGAAAACGGAACTTACACACAGGAAACGGAACGTACACACAGGAAACGGAACGTACACACAGGAAACGGAACGTACACACAGGAAACGGAACGTACACACAGGAAACGGAACGTACACACAGGAAACGGAATGATCACAGGCTCCAATATTAATTGGCTCCAATATTCATTGTCTCCAATATTCATTGGCTCCAATATTCATTGGCTTCAATATTCATTGGCTCCATCAGTCATTGACACCAACAGTCTTTTGGTTCCAAAAGTCTTTTGGCTCCAAATATATTTGGCTAGAATTCTTCGAGTCTAAAGATTATGAGACCACATGGCTACGAGACTATAATGATCTAGCTGGTTACGAGTTATATATGGCTTGCGAGGCTACAGAGCTACGAAGCTTCTAGAAAACGAGTTTACGTCACTGCAAGGATAGAGGTCATCAAGTCTGAATGAGTACTTGACTACGAAGCTACTCGTCTACAAGACTCCAGTTGCCGTATCTGTCATCGACTGAATTTTCTCATTGTTCCAACTGCTCCATCAGCATTATGTCATAAGATTACAAGGTTGCTTGCTTACGTAGCTTCAAGTCTACGAGGCTCCAATACATCATGACTACGAGACTACGAGCCATGAGGTTACGAGTCTATGCGATTGCGAGCCTTCAAGGTTACGTGATCGCGAGGCTATAGGACTACGAAGCTTCCAAAAATCATGGTTACGAGACTGCGAGGCTACAATTCTACGAGGTCCCAAGACATAATGTCTACGCGACTACGAGCCATGAGGTTACGAGACTACGTGACTACGAATCTTCAAGTTTACGAGACTGCGAGGCTACAGAGCTACGAAGCCTCTAGAAAACGAGTTTATTTGTCTGCGTGGATACAGGAATACAAGTCTGCATGAGTTCTTGACTACGAAGCTACTCGTCTACAAGGCTCCAAATGCCACATCTGTTTTCGACGGAATTTTCTATTTTGCTACATCTGCACCATCAGCATTATGTTATAAGATTACAAGGCTACTTGCTTACGTAGCTTCAAGTCTACGAGGCTCCAATGCATCATGACTACGAGACTACGTGCCATGAGGTTACGAGACTATGCGATTGCAAGTCTTCAAGGTTACGTGATCGCGAGGCTATAGGACTACGAAGCTTCCAGAACGCATGGTTACGAGACTGCATGACTAATTGGCCGCGCAGCTACGTAACTTCATGTCTCTAACTGACTACAATAGCACTATTCAGTGGTGAGAGTTAATTTATATCATTCAAAGGTACTTGCTGCAAGTAGTTCTGCTTTTCAACATCAGATGACGACACGTGTTGCTTGCAGGTAAATAATATTTATTTCTTTTATGCGGGATGCTCACTATCGATCGCATAAGAAGGATGGCTTCGTTAGTCTCCAAGGAGAAGGAAGTTCGCCCTCCTGCTAGTGCTTCTCAGATTTCTCACGGTCCGCCATCTTGGATTGCGACGTTACGGCGGCCATCTTTGATGGGTGTGACCTTGACCTTTGACCGAAACCGCAGGAATGAATGCAAGCACACGGATTAACCATGAAAATATTGATAATAATAATCAGGAGCGCACGGAGAAAACCATTATAACATTGATAAGAATAATCAGAAGCACACGGAGAAAAACGACACATGTTTTCTTTGATATCATAAATTTACAGAAAAGAAAATAAAAATAAAAATATATTAATAAAAAATAAAAAAATAATAAACAGATTCTGCTAGCTTGTAAACTTATCATTGTTGAGCAAAGATAGAGTTCTAGTACAAGACAGAATTTTATGTATTTTTTTATTTTTTATTTTTCATTAATTTATTTTTATTTTTAAATATTTTTTTTCCTGTAATTTTATTATATCAAAGAAAACATGCGTCGTTTTTCTCCGTATGCTTCTGATTATTCTTATCAATATTATAATGGTTAATCAATGTTCTTGCGATCATTCCTGCGGTTTCGGTAAAAGGTCAAGGTCACACCCAACAAAGATGGCCGCCGTAACGTCGCAATCCAAGATGGCGGACCGTGAGAAATCTGAGAAGCACTAGCAGGAAGGGCGAACTTCCTTCTCCTAGGAGACTAACGAAGCCATCCTTCTTATGCGATCGATAGTGAGCATCCCGCATAAAAGAAATAAATATTATTTACCTGCAAGCAACACGTGTCGTCATCTGATGTTGAAAAGCAGAACTACTTGCAGCAAGTACCTTTGAATGATATAAATTAACTCTCACCACTGAATAGTGCTATTGTAGTCAGTTAGAGACATGAAGTTACGTAGCTGCGCGGCCAATTAGTCATGCAGTCTCGTAACCATGCGTTCTGGAAGCTTCGTAGTCCTATAGCCTCGCGATCACGTAACCTTGAAGACTTGCAATCGCATAGTCTCGTAACCTCATGGCACGTAGTCTCGTAGTCATGATGCATTGGAGCCTCGTAGACTTGAAGCTACGTAAGCAAGTAGCCTTGTAATCTTATAACATAATGCTGATGGTGCAGATGTAGCAAAATAGAAAATTCCGTCAAAGACAGATGTGGCATTTGGAGCCTTGTAGACGAGTAGCTTCGTAGTCAAGAACTCATGCAGACTTGTATTCCTGTATCCACGCAGACACATAAACTCGTTTTCTAGAGGCTTCGTAGCTCTGTAGCCTCGCAGTCTCGTAAACTTGAAGATTCGTAGTCACGTAGTCTCGTAACCTCATGGCTCGTAGTCGCGTAGACATTATGTCTTGGGACCTCGTAGAATTGTAGCCTCGCAGTCTCGTAACCATGCGTTCTGGAAGCTTCGTAGTCCTATAGCCTCGCGATCACGTAACCTTGAAGACTCGCAATCGCATAGACTCGTAACCTCATGGCTCATAGTCTCGTAGTCATGATGCATTGGAGCCTCGTAGACTTGAAGCTCTGTAAGCAAGCAACCTTGTAATCTTATAACATAATGCTGATGGAGCAGTTGGAAGAAAAGAGAAAATTCAGTCAAAGACAGATACTGCAACTGGAGCCTTGTAGACGAGTAGCTTCGTAGTCAAGTACTCATTCAGACTTGATGACCTCTATCCTCGCAGTGACGTAAACTCGTTTTCTAGAAGCTTCGTAGCTCTGTAGCCTCGCAAGCCATGTATATCTCGTAACCAGCTAGATCATTTTAGACTCGTAGCCATGTGGTCTCATAGTCTCTTAGACTCGAAGAATTCTAGCCAAATATATTTGGAGCCAAAAGACTTTTGGAACCAAAAGACTGTTGGTGTCAATGACTGATGAAGACAATGAATATTGAAGCCAATGAATATTGGAGCCAATGAATATTGGAGCCAATGAATATTGGAGCCAATGAATATTGGAGCCTGTGATAATTCCGTTTCCTGTGTGTACGTTCCGTTTCCTGTGTGTACGTTCCGTTTCCTGTGTGTTCGTTCCGTTTTTTGTGTGTACGTTGCGTTTCCTGTGTGTACGTTCTGTTTTCCTGCGTGTACATTCCGTTTTCCTGCGTGAACATTCCTTTTTCCTGCGTGTATGTTCCGTTTTCCTGCGTGTAGATTCTGTTTTCCTGCGTGTAAATGCCGTTTTCCTGTGTGTATATTCCGTTTTCCTGCGTGTACATTCTATTTTCCTGTATAAACGTTTCGTTTTCTGCGTGTACATTCCGTTTTCCTGCGTGTACGTTCCGTTTTCCTGCGTGTACTGAGTTCATGGTCTATAAGTCTGATATTGGCATGACCCGGTCTTGCGGTCCGTGCCTTTTCGTTGACGGTGCTTCCAAATGTGCTGTCTTTTAGATGGCGGTGCTTCCAAATGTGCTGCCTTTTCGTTGTCGGTGCTTCCAAATGAGCTGCCTTTTCGTTGGTGGTGCTGTCTTTTCGTTGTCAGTGCTTCCTTTTTGTTGATTGCGCGTAGTACAAAATGTAGTGATTGAATATTTACTTATTTAAAACCTCTTGGTGTTACTAAAATATTTTTCAAGGTCACTTGGTCCTTTAGTATGTATAAAAAATGTCTCGATGGATTAACCCTCTGATGCATACCCTAAAATTTATCACTTATTACATACCCTGGGTCTCTCAGGCCCACATACAAAATAATTACATTTAGATAGGTTTTTGTATATTTTCTACTCATTACCTTAGCACACTTTATTTTACACGAACTATTAATAAGTTATATACATCTGTATGAATGATTTTATAGCTTCATAAAATTTATCTGCCTTATTTATGATATTGTCAAAAATTCCATTTTGCAGTAGTAAATTTTTATGAAAGAAACTGTACTCAAATTACTTAGAAGCCTAATTTTTTCACACTTTATATTTACATAATATATTTATATACAACATACCGGTATATGAATGCACACATTTACAATAAATGAGATATTGTATCTGTACAACTTCTAACTTCAACACCTCCATTTAAAGCTTTCATGTTACACAAGGATAAGTTTTGGTTCAAAACATTATTCATTGTTCTAAATGCATTTTTGGCACACAATAAAGCTATGTTCCTTGCAAACATTGGTGGTGCATTTGCAGCAAATCATAGCACTCTTCCTGTCTTTTGATGAAGGGAAAATGGAACACCTTCTCCTTTTTGATAAACTAGATGCAGCAGTTACATTACTAGGTGCGTATTCTGTCTTGCCTATAAATTTTTCCATATCTTGTTGAATGAATTTCTGAAGAAATGGGTTGACTGCACATTTAGTCATGTGTGTATCATTTCCAATGATAGATCTTTGATAAAATGTCTCCTCTGGTGTGTGACCCCTTTATGGTAAGTAGAATGTTGAATTCTGAACAAAATGTAGGCATTGTGTGTGGCAATGTCCAGTATGTTACTCCAAATAACAACAGGCCATATCTTTGTCTTGCGTTTACAAGTATACATGCGTACTTTTTGGTCCATCAAGTCAACACCACCTTTTATAGAATTGTAATACTTAATAATTTCTAGTTTCTTCTTCGGATGCTATTGGTCAATGGCATTGTCATGGTACATTGTACTCAACAAAAGCACACACTTGTTTGTTTTTTTCGGGATGAAACTAACCATTGTCAAATTATCTTTCAATGCAAATTTTGAATTGTACAAAGGTTGATTTTTACACTCTTACAGTTCAATTGGAACATCTCGCTTATTTTGTCGCAAAGTTCCTACAGTTGTCAATTTTTTTTCTAGCAAGTATTCTGCTAGTGGAACACTGGTAAAGAAATTATCAGTTGTAATATTTCTTGATGTATTATGAAGGGGCACAACTGTTTTACTATATTGAGAGCCAAATTCTTCGTTGGCTTTTCTCCTTGTAATTTACCAGCATACATGCATCCATCAACAGCATAGCCAGTATCAGATTCGCACATCCAAAAAAAACTTAATCCCATAATTCCCAGGTTTTCTGGGCATGTATTGCACCAAGCTGCTACGCCCTCTGAATGAAACTAACTGTTCATCAATTATTACACACTCTGATGGTATTGCTGTGATATAAAGAGCTCACATACATACCGAACTGGGGCCAACTTATCTGTTTGCAGCCTGGATTCACGTGTGCGTTTGTCATCAAACCTCAAACACTTTCTTATTATTTCAAATCGGTTTACAGACATTGTTGCTCTGTAAATAGGGTTTGCACATTTATCTAAAAATATTTCACGAGCAGCAACATCCCAACTATTTGTAATATCTAAACACTAAATACATTTCTAAAAATTAAAACTGTACTTGTTAGATGTGAATACGGTAACCAACTGGTTTCTCATGTATGTGTAGCAAGCTACTGCAATCTGGTGGCAAGCGATTACCAACTACTTAGTTCACAAAATTAATCACAGATGACTGGTGGTATGTTTATCCAGATAGCTGTGCGCATAACAATGTTAAAAAAGTTATGAATTTTTACATTTATCACCACTGCAATAATTACAAAATAGAAAACATAATATTCGAATACTAGTGAGATTCATATATTTTGTCCCAAGTATTAAAAATTGTATCTAATTATTGTATGTAATAAAAACAGTTACATCACAGTAGTACAGCATAATTTCACTAGAAGGGTTTATTTGGTGTTTACATATGAATAAATAACTTGTACAAAAATTCAAGGCTAGAAAATAAAATCATTCAATAGTTTGATATATTGATTTATTTTATAAAAATAAATGTGTTATAAATATGTTGTAATTGATCAGGAGAGTTAGCTAAAGTAATTTTTGTTAACCAAATAAAAATACATCAACATTAATTAATATTACATGTCAAAGAAAATTAATTTTATACAGGGCCTGCGGGACCCAGGGTATGTAAAACCGGCGTACAGACATAAATAATTTTTTATAAGAAAAATATTGTACTAATTTTTTTTGTAAGTACATGAAAACTAATGAAAAACATCAATCGAGGATTACATAAATTCACAAATATATTGCTTTTCACATATAACTGAAATATCCACAGTAATAACTCAATGGGCCTCCAAGACCCAGGGTATGCATCACAGGGTTAATAGAATATAATAGGATAACGACGAAGGTCATGTGGTCCTGAAATGACTAGCCTATACGTCTGATAATGTCATGACTCGGTCTCATGGACTGAAGACAATTGATTTATATGTGTGGCTTTGTACATGAACGGCTTATAGGTTATTCAGATTATTGAAAAATTAGACTTTCATAATAGGCTAATCGGCACTGTATTAATTCGTTGGTCAGGTATATTGACTTGAGTTGTTTTTCGTAGAGAGAATGATTAATAAACTCCGCGAAAGGTAATGGAAAACAGAATCTAAAATTTATTCAATAATTAGTTACAACTGTCTCTGGTCAGGAATCGAACCGTGGACAGGAATCCATCGATTCAATTTGTAAATTAATAATTGATTTTTTCGGAGACTTTTGGAATTTTCCCCGCATTTCTAGCTAAATAATTACATGATTTCAAGATGGCGGCCAAATTTCAAGATGGCGGGCACCTCAGTAATAATAAATGATTACTGCACTGTAGCAGGTTATAATAAAACTAGCATGATGGTAAGACGAGTACACACAAGAAGGTGTCCTCCAGCAGACAAAAACATGATGGTGGCAATGACCGCTAGCATGTGGTAGCTCCTGGTAGCATGTACTGAACATACGACGGATCCATGATGGACGTCAAGATCAAAGTCAAAGATCAAGGTCATGGTCAAATTTAAAGGTCATGGTCAAAGTTCAAGGTCAAGGTCAAAGTTCAAGGCCAAGGTCAAAGTTCAAGGTCAAGGTAAAAATTCAAGGTCAAGGTAAAGGTCAAAGTCAAGGTCAAGGTCAAAGTTCAATGTCAATGACAAAGTTCAATGTCAATAGACGAGGTTAAAGTTATGGTGAACAGAACATTATACAAACATGTCGCCAGCACACTCTAGCAGACGAAAACAAAATGGCGGCCTCCAGCGGACGAAAACAAGATGGCGGACATGACGTCATACCAGCTGATGGTAAATACCTTGTTATTGGTGGTGGTAGGTCAGTCTGTAGGTGGCTTCTGTGGAGGAAGGATCTGATGTGTTTTTTTTTTTTTGCCTTGACCGGTTTCGAACCAAGGACGTGAATCGAAATTATCATTCAGAATTGTATTAAGTTAATTTTTTGATGAATTTTGGAATTTTTCCCGATTTTCTAAAATAAAAATTACGGATTTCCAAGACGGCGTCTAAATTTCAAAATGGCGACCATAACGGTAATACCAACATTAATAGGATCCAATATGTTGGTCGTAACATAAAGTGTAACGATGACAGTACTCAACCAAGATGGCAGGTGTAACGAAATATGCAACATTTATATAATCCAAGATGGCGACCGTAACCTTAAGTCCAACAGTGGTTTTTAAGATTTTTATTATTTATTCGATTAAAATTTTTTTAATGATTTTTAAAAAAATTTCCGATTTTCTAACATAAAAATTACAGATTTTCAAGATGACGACCGTAACGGAAATTGCAACGGTGACGTCATAATTCTAGATGACGTCAGAGGCTTATCGGAGGATGTAGACAAGGATTCTTAAGCCTCTTTTAGGAATTTCGTGGTTTTTAAGGCAAAACGACTTTTGTGTTTTTCGAAATCCTAATTTTTCCCTCGAAACGGGAATATTTCCCTCGAAAACGGGAAATTTTATTCTTAAAACGGGGATTTTTGAGTCATTTTGAGTCATTTTTGAGGAATTTTAAGGAATTTTGTGTCAAAAATGGCGCCGTGACGTCACAATCCAAGATGGCTGACCGACAATCACAATCCACTATTTGCATCCTGTTTTAGGATGCCCTATTATATACTACTCGCTTTTTTTTAGTAATTTTAATGAAATACTATTTTTTACATAATTTTTTTTTTCATCTTTCGAGGATCTAACTCAGGTGACTGAATCAATCATTATTTTAACAAGCTTTTTTAATGATTTTTGGAATTTTTCCCGATTTTATAGTTTAATAATTAGAGCTATTCAAGAAGGTAGGGACCCAGGCAATGAATGATTTCTAAACTCTAGTGGGTTAAAATTAAACTAATATGTTAGCAGCACCCTTTAGCAAACTAAAATAATATGTCGGATGCAAGATGGCAGCCTCCATCAGACGAAAACAAGATGGCCACCATGATGCCATACTGGCATACTGGAATTAGTGGTGGGAGCTCAGTCCGCTAGTTTCTTCCATGGAGGAAGGATCCATTGACAATTTAATTGATTTATCTCATTGGATTCGAACCAGGGACACAATGATTTTTTTTATTAAAAATTAGTTAAGTAATTTTTTATTAATTTTAAAATTTCTCCCATTAAAATCAGAAAATAATTACGGATTTTCAAGATGATGGTCGTAACGAAGATTAAAAATTTATTGAATCGAAGACGGCAACTGTAACGAAAATTGCAACAGTGTATCATAAGATGGCAGTAGGTATGTTTTGTAAACCAAGATGGCGGGAAAACAAAATTGTGGATCCAAGATGGCGAAAAAAAGGTTAGATCCCAAATGGCGGATTCAAAATGGTCACTGGGGTCAAGGTCTAAGGTCAAAGTCAAGTTCATTCAAGATGGCCGCCTTTATGTCACAATCCTAGATGGTGGCCGGCTCCACGCACTTCAGCCTGGAACCTGTCCCCGGAGGAACGTATGTATGTGTGTGTGTGTGTGTGTGTGTGTGTGTGTGTGTATATATATATATATATATATATATATATATATATATACATTACATACATACATACATACACACTACTCAAGGCCAACATGTGCCATAAATAGCTTTACTTTTTTCAGGTGAAAATTTAATTTTACCTGGCTATTGACATGCTCTAGTTACAACTAATACTTACGAATATGATTCGAGTCAAAACATAAAACTTAAATATTTAATATTTATTTATGTAACAAAAACCCATGTAAACGTACAATCAAACGCACGTGGCATTTTTACAATATCTGATTTTGACAGTTATTGGCACAAATTGTAGGCAAATCAAAGTCTATTGATCGTTTACTCTATGCCATGGTTTATGAACTATTCCCAACAGCTTTTTATTTTGTTAGCGCGTTATAGGACGAAAAACCAGCTAACGGAACGATAAAATAGAAAATTTCAAACGAAAATTTAAGGTTGACAATGAGAACTTAGGATTGCATGGTTGACTTGCATTGCTGTTGTACTCCTGCGTTTTTCCTCGGTGTTCTAGATGTAAAAGTACCCGAATTACAGCCTTTCAGTACCTACACAATAACATGTTTTGTAAAGGGAACAGAAATATTAATTTTAAATTACAAAAATATTTATTAATTTGTACATTGACATTAAAACAGAAGTACACTAAAAAATTGTAGTACTACTGAGTTTCAGAATCTTACCCGGGAATTTATGCTTCGTGTGTTGTCCTAAAATTCCCTGAATAACTTTTAAGTATTAACTGCGTACATAATAAGCATGGTACAGTAAAATAAACTCAAAAAGTTAAATATTCGATTATCTTGTATTAGATTTAAAAGAATTATTATTGAATGAAACATCAATTAAAATATAAAATTATGCGTCAGTTTTCATAAGAGATAATCAGTATTATCTCGAAATACATATCTCATATGTGCAATTAATCACAACCATGTGTTGTAAAAATTTACAATATCTTTCTTGTAGTATTATAAACATTTCTTGGCAACTGGTTTCCAAAGGAATCTTTTGTAAAAGTGTATACAATATGTTTTATGTGTACTACAGTTTTTCCCACTCATTCTTTACGTCAACGCTCCATTCTCATTTCATCATCCCTCATTGTTTCTTATAACCCTGTTGCCCCAGAGACCTTCAGTCATTACTTGAAGCCCAGTATATGCAAGGTAAGGATTAGGTAAGGATGGGTATTTTGTAATTAGTAGCTTGGCTTCTGGGTTGTAGCCGCGTCCTTGGTGAATAATTCACCGACGTTTCGGTCGACATTGCAGTCGCCATCATCAGAGAGCAGTTAGCTACTCAGTAGGTAACTGCTCCCTAAATTACATTTGTTATTCTGTCGGAAACATTACAGACACTTGCGCACCTGTTTTTTACACTTAGAGAATACCTGTAGTAGAAAAAGAAATGCAAACTAGATATAGTGTTAAATTTACAGAAATAGCCCTTAACTAGTAGTAATGAAGATAAAATAAAAGTATCACGACGGCATGTGAGACCCCACCATGAGCAAAAGTAGGTAGAATAAAAAAAATCGCCCTTAAATGTATTTCTCGAATGTGAATAATGTTGAAGTAAGCAAAAATAAAATTGTCTCCTATATTTTACAATCAATCCGTTCACTTGAAAATCAATTTTTGGAGAAACATGTCATATCATGGTAATGATGATGGTAATGGTGATGATGGTGGTTATGGTGAGTATGATGGCGATGGTGAAGACGGCAATGGTGATGATAGTTATGATGATGGCAATGGTAATGGTGATGGTTTTGGTGATATTTATGGTAATGGTGATAATAGTAATGGTGAGGATGATGGTGATGGTGATGGTGACGATGATGGTGATGATGAGGATTGTGGTGATGGTGAGGATTATGGTGATGGTGAGGATTATGGTGATGGTGATGATGGTGATAGTGGTTATGGTGATAGTGATACTAATGATGATAGTGATAGTGATGTTAATGATGATGGTAATAGGGTAACATGGTCTGAATCGGATCAAAAAATGCAAAACACTCAATTAAGAACACCAAAATACAAAGTACTAAATAATTATGCTATCAGAAGAAAGATTGGTTAATTTAATACAGATTACACTAATAAAACAAATTTTGCTTAAAATATTTTCCAAGCAACGAGGTCATATATCAAACCCTGCAATTGACCCTATTCGCCCAAGGTTAATTGCGAATAGGGTCACTAAATAGGGCGAATCGGGTCAGCAACAAACACTAGAAAATAAATACAAAAACTGAAAAAAAAATTATATAAAATAATATTTGTCTAATTTTACCTAAACATATTACTTTGGTTTGTGTTGAACTTGAGTTTTGACATAAAATTCTCAACATGACCATATTCCAAAAACCTGCTCTAGTTACCATTTTAAAAATTAAGCTAATTTCTATGGTATTAACACTACTTACCTACAACAGTAAAAAAAAGACACAAAGAAACTGCATTGAAAATAAAAGTTACATTATAAACAAATTTTTTCAAGTAAATATAAAATGTAATAAAAATGCAAATTGCTACATTGTTGCAATGTTACTATGAAGAAAAATAGCCTATTGCAGATAAACAACCTAATTTACAAATAAAAGTACACTTGTAAATTAATACTGGTTATATTAAGAGTAACATGTTTATAAAAAGTTATAGTAAATAAAGTCTTACTTGTTTAACTTTGTTAGTTTATGTAAAACATCTGCCACAAACAAATGACTTTTTCCCTTCTGCTCCTACACAAAGTTCGTGATACCATTCTTTGCCTTTTTGACACTGTATCCAGTCTCCTTTGGCGATGGATCGTGGATCTGAATACTTTAGGTTACAGAAACAGCATGCAGTATCGTTTTCTTCATCTGCGGATTTACAGCTGCTGCGATGATAGTCATCGTCACTACGCCTGCCAATTTTTCTCTTAGTGCAAGTGTTATTCCATTGTTGTTTATTTTGGCCTGGTTCATTGTGTTCCACAGTCTCATTTCTGTTCTTACCTAACTTTCTAGACTTTGTTTCAACAATGAAGTCTGGGGAAGTAAGTAATTTAGCTGTTTGTTTTCTTGCTGTTCGTTTTCTTTTTTGCACTTGTTTCACTGGAGTAAGCAAGAGATCGTGAAAACTTGTTTTAGGTCTGCTAGGGCTAGGAAAGCAAACAGTACCAGGACTGTTTAAGGGTTCCAGGACTGCTCCAGAAGTACCTTGAACTAGACCCTCAGATCTAGGTACATGTGCAGGCACAGTTTCTGTTTGGGTTTTGACAGCTATTTCTTCAGGCATTGAAACTTGCTCGCAGGCAGAAGATGGAAGATATTCATGGTTTTGAACTGCATCTTTATTTAAAGGATAAATCCCTGTAGACGCGAAACCACTCTCAGCAATTCTAGACGTGGCTGCCTGTGACCATGCAATCCTGAAAATTCCTCCAAAGTTAAATTTGGTTATTTTCCTTTCCCCGCCATGCTGCTGAACAAATTTGTTGCACGTTTCATTGTAAAATGTTTTTAAAGGTTTAAAAAAAGACCTGTCCAAAGGCTGGAGTCTGTGAGTCGTGTGACTGGGCAGACAAATGATGCTGATCAAATTTTTTTCACAGAACTCCAAAGCTTGGATGGATTTGTGAGAAGAATAACCATCTAGAACTAACAAACATCGACCAGCAACCCTAAATTTCTGAAAATGATGCAACCATTTCACAAAAGCCTCCTCATTAATCCAACCACTTTCAGTCATTATTACTTCCGTGCCATTTGGGAAACCATCTTTATATTCCTTATGATATCGCTTTCCTTTAAAAATTACAAATGGGGGAATATAATTCCCCACTGCATTGGTACAAGCCACAACAGTAACGTTCTCGCCTCTTTCAACACATGTTTGGCTGACAACTGTTGGTGAACCCTTCTGTGCCAAAATTTTGCTGGCTGGTTTATTATTCAGGGGGAAACCAGACTCATCGCAATTATAAATTGCTGCCGGACTTGTCATTAGTTGTAATTTGTTAAGCTGATTTTCCAACAATTCAAAATATTCGTTAACTTCGACTTTGTTTAGCCCTTCACAGCGAGAGAAAGAAAGAGCTTCTGGTTTACGCAGGCTAATGTCAGGGTGCCTTTCTAGAAATCCCGTCATAAAGTCTGGTCCTGCCATTTCACATTTTTTTGAAAATTTGTTTGGTATGTTATTTGCTTGAGCAAAAGAAAACGCGACTTTTCTTACATCTTTTCTTGTAACACCGAAACCACATTTAGAGAGTCGAACAATTCTGTCTTTTAATGCTAATTCCTGTTCGTGTGTAAAAGTTGTTTGTCCTCCTTTTTTTCTTAACTGCACTTTTACACCACGAGCATAACGCCGCTGAAGACACGAAAATGGCACGCCAAATGTCTTAGCTGCTGCGCGTTTACTAAGGTACCTGTTATTTACGGCTTCCATTGCTTCTCTCATATTTTCCTCACTCCACGTTTGCGTCGTTTTCCGCTTGTACTTGCCCATCTGTTAAAGAAAAAAAATACCACGTAAGTAAATCGCTCAATAAAAACCTTTTAAACAGATGACCCTTTTCGCCCTATGAACTCTGACCCGATTCACCCTAGTGACGCGAAAAATTCTAAATGTTAAGTTGGCTAAACTGACTGAAGCTAAAAACTAAACGGAAACATACAATTAATCGTTACTTTGTGTATTTGTTGCATGCATGACCCGCTGTGCTTAAATACTGATATTGGTTTTACTTTTCTGTGAAATAAAACTCACGAAAATAAGAAAACTGTTAAAAAGAGACACTCGTGAATTCTTACCTTTACAAAACTGCAGAAAATGGAAGAGCGAACGCACGATAACGTTGCATACTCATTCACAGCAGCGTTTTAGTTACGCTCTTCAACACTAGATAGCAGCAGCGACCTCTCTCCGTTTCGTTTACGAGAAATGACGCCGAGAACAAGAATGACCCGATTCGGCCCCTGACCCGATTCAAACCATGTTACCCTATAGATATTAACAGTGTTGATGTTAATGGTGATGTTAATGCTGATGACAATGTTGATAGTAATTGTAAAGATTATTTTGGCAATGATGATATTGGTTGGCAATGATGATATTGGTTGGTAATGATGATATTGGTGGTGGTGATGATATTGGTGACAGTGATAGTGTAGATTTTAATAGTGATGATAATGGTGGTGATGATTATGGTGATATTGATAGTGATGGTAATAGTAATGATAATGGTGATAATGAAGATTATTGGGTGATCAGCCCGGAGGATGGTCTTAACACCCATCCATCGCTACGGGGAGAATGTTTATGATGACTAACCTATACACACTTGTTTGAAAGTAAATAAAGTGCCCATTTTTCAGGAAATCGATGAAGATTACATGTCGGACAATTGCGATGAAGATGAAAGTGCCGACAGCACTTCGTCATTTGTCAGCGAGCCCCCTGATTCGCCAAATCCATCTCATTGTGCCAAAGGCAATAACATTTCCGAAAGTAAGCCTATTTTGCATTTCAGAGGTTTAAATTTAGATATAATATAATACTTATAAAGTTTTGGTCTTTCAGTTAAATCAATTTTGATTATAACCTTAAATAATTCTTATTAAAATTTACACGTAGTATCAGTAGCAGAGTGTATTTGTTGCGTCCCATTAAGCATGCTAATCCACTTGATGACAATCAGGAGTGTATGGTTTCGAATATCCATGGGAGCAGGATGTTTCCAATACCTGATAAAATTATTTCTTTCAAATAGTTAGGGTTAACATACCAGACAAAAATGTATGGAAAATAATGATGTTACCCTAATTATTCCAAAAAAATAATTTGTGACATCAACAAGTTTTGCGGGGGTTGTAGAACTTGGATTCATTAAACATTATCCACGCTCAGTGTTCCATCTTAAGTACTTTCTCTATAATATGCAATGGACCAGTTGTTCAGCTCCAAATTCAAAGGTGTGTAACAGTCTTGGGAAGAACTATAGATCATATGTTGTATTACATTATTAATTTTTACTTTCGTATTAACTCTGCAGCGAAAGTTATTCTAATTGTAACTTACCCAGTGTAAATCAATCAAAGCTAAATGAACTTGGTTTTATTCTTGTTTATTTAATATTTAAGGTGGATAAATCACTTTCATCGAGAATATTACTGCACTTTCTCATAATTTACATGACATATAAAATATTAAAAATTAAAACTCGCCATTATAAACAGAATCCTCTTAATATGCTGTAACTAGAAGTGTGAGTGGCTTTTGACGTTACTCGTGTGTGGTAAAAATATAAAAACTAATAATTACTTTTACTAATGGTTATAATCATTTCCAAATTACTGAACCTTTTTTGGTTAATTTTGGGACAGCAGCAACATTATGTAAGGCCACCGTGTGACTTTATTTTGTAGACTTATTTTAAATTATGCTATTAAATTATAAATAAATACAGTTTGTCATATATAATTTATTCCTGTAAATTTATTCCAATATTTCTTGTGTATTTGTTGTTGGGTCACAGGATTTCTCACCAGCTGTAAATTGTCACGCAATTACTCATAATTATTAATATTGGCATGAATTTTTACAGATAGTCAAAATAATAATATATAATAATTAGGATGCAAACGTTGAGAAAATTCCGGAAAAGTTTATATACAAGAGAAATGACAAGAAAAAAATCAGCATGGCCAGTGATACAAGCCTTGAGTGAAGATTGTTACGAATATCCTTTACTCTTAACATGACTGGTGATTGAGGGATAAGAAAGAGATGTTAAGAACTCATGCAGAATGCGGCAGAGGCCACATGACTGGTGATTGAAGGATAATATAGAGAGTTGATGAGAGCTCATGCAGAGCGTGGGGGAAGCAAAGTTACTAGTGATTGAAGGATGATACAGAGTGATGATGCGAGATCACGCAGTGTGTGGGAGAGGCAAAGTGACAGGTATTGAAGGATGAGACAGAGAGATGATGAGAGCTCACACAGAATGCGGGAGAGCTAACATGACTGGTGATAAAGGATGATACAGAGAGATGATGTGAGATAAAGCAGAGCGCGTGAGATGCAAAGTGAGTGGTGATTGAAGCATAAGACAGTTTGATAATGCGAGATTACGCAGAGGGCAGAAGATGCAAAGTGACTGGTGATTGAAGGATAATACAGAGAGATGATAAGAGCTCACGCAGAAGGCGGAAGAGGTGAACTGGATGTTTATATTGTGTTGATCTCTTCAGTCAAGACCTCCACACAGGGAAATCAACTTTTTGGAGTTTATTTCACAGTGTTAAAATAACCAAAAAGAAGATTGAAAAAAACCTATCGAATTTACAGCTATGACAGTCTGTCGTGTATACAACTTTTCGTCATCCATGTACTATGGATAAGTTTTGTTTCAGAGGTCATTATATGAACCAAATAAACCATTTTTCTTTTAATAGTTCTTTCGTAACAGTTTTTCGTATTCGGTTTGGAAAATTTGGCTTCGTTAATGCCATATAAATAAAATAATGAGTATGTCAGGCTGCTACAAATAGATTCTGCTGTGAAGTAATGGGTGTACTGTATTGGAATAATTTTTGAGAATGGGTACAACTTTAATTATAATGTCAATACATTTTTTTAGAATCTCATCGATTCTATTATTGTGAGAAATTTTCCTTTATGAGAGCTGAATTCAATGAAAATATTTGAAAACATTTTTTATCCTTAAAAAATGTTGAAACGAAAATGACGTTTATTGGTTCCTATCCATCTCACTTATGGCCTACTCATATTTAAACTTACTTAAGGAATTATGAATATATGTTTTATAAAGGTACGTAGAAAAAGGTTTAGATTCCTGAAATGTTTCTCGCTGAGCAACATTTATATGTAGTTGGAACCAGTTTAAGCTGCCGTTGAAAATATTCCGGGTCTGTGACTGCATACAATCTAAATGTAATTTTGCCGGGTATACAGAACCAGATTCTTGGTCCGGTGGGCCAGCCAGCGTCATTAGTAATAATTATTAAGGCATTCTACTTGATGTTTTGCCAAGCAGTAGGCAAATTATTTTCAAATTACTGTAAGGAAATTTGTATATATGAAAAATTGTTAAATAATAGTGAGACATTACAGGACCTCAGGAACTTATATCGGGAGGACATTATTATTTTTTTTAAACTTGTGAACAACAACAAGTTTGTACTTTTGTATTTCTATTCTCTACATGCATCGCTAACTTTGAGGTTTGTCATTCCAAGTGTTAAAATAGTTCTCCTTACATCACGAAGTAAATTTTTTTTTATAACTTCAGGTGGGAGGGGAATATCACCCCTTATTATTACCCTCTCCACTTGCATCTACCACAGAGATTTATTATTACATGTATTTTAGAGCTAAAACGTTATAAGAAAAATTTTTGAGACTGAAAGGAAACTTGTATTCAGAAAAAAATAAACGAAATAACAACAGACTTATGTTATCATAATAAAAACGAAACATTAATATCAGTGCCAAACTATAAAATAACGACATAAAAACAAAAAAGTATATAAGCATATATATATTAATTTATACTTCATAATCCCTAGAAATTTCAAGAATTTTAACAAGTTCGAAATTTTGTTTATGTAAAAAAATTTTTTTAGCTATCGTAAACGATATTCTAAAATCAAACAAAAAAATTGGTTGTCTGTAAATTCGGTTTACGGACGATATTTTAACGTGACAACGTCATAACAAAACATTGATGAAATGATTGATCCAGAAGAAAAGGAAATATCATATTCGTCCTGAGACTGAGCCGTAATAGGATTTTGCAACCAAACCATTTAGGCATTAAAAATATTATATTCCTTAAGGAAGAATTTTTTTTAAATTTTTCTATCTTTTGTATGATAAAATCTACCTCTGCATACTTTTATGAATAAAATTGAATCATTTTTATTGAATTATCACTATTTTGTATGGATACAAAGAAGGAGTGAAATGAAATGTACAATTTAATTAATAAATTTACTTTTATTTGCATTCATTAATTCAAATATATTTATTACTTTTGCAGTGTCGGGCGCGTCGTATTTATTTTTACAAGTACAAAAAGAAAATTGCGCTTTTGCCGGGATTCGAACCATCATCCTGTAGATTGGCAGTCGGCGATGCTCACCGCACAGCCACGAAGCCATATTGGAAACTACAGTTTCAGATGTCATACATTCATATTCCACGCACGATATTTGTTTGAATTTCTTTTAACTAGCATATTTTATGTTGAACTCGAAATATTTACACATTCGTGGGCTCATAACTATAATACGGCATGTGATTTAGTTGATGAAATAATAACTCATTACAAATAATTACCAATGTCAAACTAAAGCATGAAAAGTATCATACCAGCAATAAATATTTAGTTACACAGCTAAAACAATAGTCATAGAACACTAGTAGTATAGCATAGTATGTCCGAGATCAGGCCTCAGGCGGTGGATTGAAGATTGTCGACCGCCATCTTAGATTTGTGACGTCACGGCGGCAAAAATTCCTCAAAATTCCTCAATAATGACTCAAAATGACTCAAAATTTCCCGTTTTAAGAAATAAATTCCCGTTTTCGAGGGAAAAATTCCCGTTTCGAGGGAAAATTTCCCGTTTTATTCCTTAAAAATCCCAGCGGCTGAAAATTCCTAAAACTGGCTTAAGCATCCTTAACTCAAGCCAACGTTAAGCCATTTATAGGATTATGACGTCACCGCTGCAGTTTCCGTTACGCCCGCCATCTTTAAATTTACTATTCAATTTTAATGAAATAGAAATTTTTTTAAAATTTATAAAAAAATTCAATTAATAAAATTATAATAAAAAATATTTTAAAAACATACGTTAACGACACGGAGCTCGGAGTCCTCGGTTCGAACCCGGTGAGGGCGAAAAAAAATAAAAATAGCGACCGATCCTTCCACCACGGAAGTCACCTACAGACTAACCTACCACCACCAATAACAAGGTCAACTAGTATGATGTCATGTCCGCCATCTTGTCTTCGTCTGCTGGTAGCCATCATCATCTTGTTATCGTCGGCGAGAGTGCGCTGACGCCATGTTAGTTTAATTCTTATCCGCTAGAGTGCAGTAATCATTTATTATTGCTGTGTCACCCGCCATCTTGTCATTTGGCCGCCATCTTGAAATCATGTAATAATGTAGCTAGAAAAGCGGGAAAAAATCCAAAATTCATCAAAAAAAAACACTCATTAATTTACACATCGATTCGATCCGCTCCAGTCCTTGGTTCGATCCTCGATCGTTGCAATAATGTTTAATTTTATGAAAAAATAACTTCAATAAGCCACGTTCAACATTCTTAAAGAGACTTTAAAACCTCTACTACCATCATCCTATAAGCCATCAAGACCACCATATTGAAAATTCGTAATTGTAATGCTAGAGATTCGGGAAAAAGTTCAGAAATCATTAAATAAATTTCCAATCAATGTACTGATTAATTAGATCGACTTAGGTCCTTGGTACGATTCTGGACAATGAAAAAAAATAACAATTTAACATAATAGTGACAGGTTCGAGAAAAAAACAAAAACAAAACAAGTTCTTTCACAAACATAATATTTATTACATAATATATATTCTACTACAGGATCACTTACGAAAGCCAGCAATCTTATAATCATTTAGTTCCGCAGCGGTGTGAAATGACTAATTCTTAGCTCCAATCGGTTTATACTAGACAGAGTCCAGCCAGAACCTTTACAGACATAGTCCACCTCTTCTTGACAGAGTTTCTGGATACCGTATTTAACAGTTTGCTTCACATCGTTAGAACTGTAAATTACTGCAGCCGATGTCTTGAATGCACACTTCTTCACTTTGTCATCGAACGGATATGGCTTTCCATATATACAGTCCAACCACAAGTTATATTTCAAAGGTCCGTTTGTTGCTACATCATCAGTAAGCTGATTGATTATCTTCTGTCTGATATCGTCAAGAAAATTACAAATGTCCTTCGACTCACCGAACGTATTTAGATAATAGTAGTCTTTCAACGTTCCACGAAATGCAGACTGCGCCAAGTAGAAGACATTATCGTTCACTTGTAATGCTCCGAACACACAGTCTTAGGTTTAGTTCCATGTTCAGACGTCATAACAATCGGTTGCTGGACATCTGTTTTTTTTTTTTGGTTATACGCTTTCGTGTCTCCAATCTAAAGCGAGGAGTCGAAATGTCGGCAGGTAGTTCAGCAGTAGAAGCACAGACTCCACCTTTACATTTTTTTCGCATGATGTCGCAAACTGTCAATTTGAGTAAACCATTTAAGGCACTCATCACATCGAAACTTCATGCGAGAAGGATTCTTCGTGCATTTGCTCCGCTCATGTCTTCGTACATCATGGGAAAATGCGAACGACGTTTCACAGTAGCTGCAAGGATACCGTGGTGATGAAGACGATCCTTTCAGACCCGATCCAGATACAGGCGTTGCAACAGTAGTACCATTTCCAGGCATTCTCTTATGCACATCGATGCATCGTTGTTGCGACGAAACCTTTACTTTCTGCCGCACAGCAGGACCTTTGCATGCCTTCATGTGCGTTTTCATATTATCTTTTCTGGCAAACTGCTTATGACATTTCTCACAAACAGACATTCTACGATATAGGTTCTTGACACATTCGCTCCTCGCGTGTCGCCGAGCATTGCTGTTGTTTGAGAAAATCTTGTCGCAGTAACAGCACCGATGTTCGCTAGTTGTCATATCAGCATCCATTGAAGTCTCCATCGAGGTCGTATCGTCGATCGTCGTGGTTTCCTGCACATCCAGCTCAGTAGTCATTAAGCTATCTTCTGCTGGTGGTATCACATCTGTTGAAATCTCCTCCAATGTTGGCGTCGTCGTCGTTGCCAACGAGATCTGCTCCACCATTGTCGTCGCTGACGTCAAGGTTCCCGTAGACGATGATACAACGTCCATCGAGTTCGGCGTTAAAGTCGGTAAAGATGCCATCGAGTTCTTAAGAACAGGTAATTACGCGACTTATGTACCAGATGAAATAATCTAGGTGATCCTTACCCCGTGGTTGACAGTAACAAACTAAGCGACCTGCTGTCTAGGACTCGCTTATATATATGCACCGGATGGAATAATACGCTAGTCAAATCAAGAATCATTTACAATAATACTAGAGTCAAAACAACATTAAAAATAGAAGGACCATCAACGAAAAGGCAGCACATTTGGAAGCACCGACAACGAAAAGGCAGCACCGACAACGAAAAGGCAGCACCGACAACGAAAAGGCAGCACATTTGGAAGCACCGACAAAGAAAAGGCAGCACCGTCATCGTAAAGGCACGGACCGCAAGACCAGGTCATGTCAAAATCAGACATATAGACCATGAACTCAGTACACACAGGAAAAAGGAATGTACACGTAGGAAAACGGAACGTACACGCTGGAAAAAGGAATATACACACAGGAAAACGGAATTTACACTCAGGAAAACGGAACGTACACGCAGGAAAAACAAAATGTACGCGCAGGAAAAGGGAAGGTACACGCAGTAAAACGGAACGTACATGCAGGAAAAACAGAACGTACACGCAGGAAAAACAGAACGTACACGCAGGAAAAACGGAACGTACACGCAGGAAAACGGAAGGTACACGCAGGAAAACGGAAGGTACACGCAGTAAAACGGAAGGTACACGCAGTAAAACGGAACGTACACGCAGGAAAAACGGAAGGTACAAGCAGGAAAATGGAACGTACACGCAGGAAAACGGAAGGTACACGCAGGAAAACGGAACGTACACGCAGGAAAAACGGAAGGTACACGCAGGAAAATGGAACATACACACAGGAAAACGGAATTTACACGCAGGAAAACGGAATGTACACGCAGGAAAACGGAATTTACATGCAGGAAAACGGAACGTACACGCAGGAAAATTGGAACGTACACGCAGGAAAAACGGAACGTACACGCAGGAAAACGGAAGGTACACACAGGAAAACGGAAGGTACACGCAGTAAAACGGAACGTACACGCAGGAAAAACGGAAGGTACACGCAGGAAAACGGAACGTACACGCAGGAAAACGGAATGTACACGCAGAAAAACGGAAGGTACACGCAGGAAAACGGAAGGTACACGCAGGAAAACGGAAGGTACACGCAGGAAAACGGAAAGTACACGCAGGAAAAACGGAAGGTACACGCAGGAAAACGGAACGTACACGCAGGAAAACGGAATTTACACGCAGGAAAACGGAATGTACACGCAGGAAAACGGAATTTACACGCAGGAAAATGGAACGTACACGCAGGAAAAACGGAACGTACACGCAGATATAACGGAACGTACACGCAGGAAAACGGAAGGTACACGCAGGAAAACGGAAGGTACACGCAGTAAAACGGAAAGTACACGCAGGAAAAACGGAAGGTACACGCAGGAAAACAGAACGTACACGCAGGAAAACGGAATTTACACGCAGGAAAACAGATCGTACACGCAGGAAAACAGAACGTATACGCAGGAAAACGGAATGTACACGCAGGAAAAACGGAACGTACACGCAGGAAAACGGAACGTACACGCAGGAAAACGGAATGTACACGCAGGAAAACGGAACGTACACGCAGGAAAACAGATCGTACACGCAGGAAAACGGAAAGTATACGCAGGAAAACGGAATTTACACGCAGGAAATCAGAAAGTACACGCAGGAAAACGGAACGTACACGCAGGAAAACGGAACGTACACGCAGGAAAAACGGAACGTACACACAGGAAACGGAACGTACACGCAGGAAACGGAATGTACACACAGGCTCCAATATTCATTGGCTTCAATATTCATTGGCTCCATCAGTCATTGTCACCAACAGTCTTTTGGTTCCAAAAGTCTTTTGGCTCTAAATATATTTGGCTAGAATTCTTCGAGTCTAAGAGACTATGAGGCCACATGGCTACGAGTCTAAAATGATCTAGATATTTTACGAGTTATACACGGCTTGCGAGGCTAGAGCTACGAAGCTTCTAGTTCACAAGTTTACGTGACTGCGAGGATACAGAACTACTAGTCTACATGAGTACTTGACTACGAAGCTACTCGTCTACAAGGCTCCAATTGCAGCATCTGTCTTCGTCAGAATTTGTCTCTTGCTCCAACTGCACCGCCACCATTATGTTATAAGATTACATGGATACTTGCTTACGTAGCTTCAAGTCTACGAGACTCCATTACATCATGTCTACGCTACTACGAGCCATGAGGTTACAAGACTACGTGACTACGAATCTTCAAGTTGACGAGACTGCGAGGCTACAGATCTACGAAGCCTCTAGAAAACGAGTTTACGTGTCTGCATGGATACAGGAATACAAGTCTGCATGAGTTTTTGACTACGAAGCTACTCGTCTACAAGGCTACAATTACTACATTTGTCTTCGACGGAATTTTCTCTTTTACTACATCTGCTCCATCACCATTATGTTATAAGATTACAAGGCTACTTGCTTACGTAGCTTCAAGTCTACGAGGCTCCAATGCATCATGACTACGAGACTACGTGCCATGAGGTTACGAGACTATGCGATTGCAAGTCTTCAAGGTTACGTGATCCTGAGGCTATAGGACTACCAAGCTTCCAGAACGTACGGTTACGAGACTGCATGACTAATTGGCGGCGCGGCTACGAAACTTCATGTCTCTAACTGACTACAATAGCACTATTTAGTGGTGAGAGTTAATTTATCTCATGCAAAGGTACTTGCTGCAAGTAGTTCCGCTTTTCAACATCAGATGGCGTCACGTGTTGCTTGCAGGTAAATAATATTTATTTCTTATATGCGGGATGCTCACTATCGATCGCATAAGAAGGATGGCTTCGTTAGTCTCCAAGGAGAAGGAAGTTCGTCCTTCCTGCTAGTGCTTCTCAGATTTCTCACGGTCCACCATCTTGGATTGCGACGTTACGGCGACCATCTTTGATGGGTGTGACCTTGACCTTTGACCGAAACCGCAGGAATGATCGCAAGCACTCGGATTAATCATCAAAATATTGATAAGAATAATCAGAAGCACACGGAGAAAAACGACACATGTTTTCTTTGATATCATAAAATTACAGGGAAAAAAAATTTAAAAATAAAAATAAATTAATAAAAAATTTAAAAAAATTAAAAAATACATAAACTGATTCTGCTAGCTTGTAAACTTATCATTGTTGAGCAAAGATAGAGTTTTAGTACAAGCCAGAATTTTATGTATTTTTTAATTTTTTTAAATTTTTTATTAATTTATTTTTATTTTTAAATTTTTTTTCCCTGTAATTTTATGATATCAAAGAAAACATGTGTCGTTTTTCTCCGTGTGCTTCTGATTATTCTTATCAATATTTTGATGATTATTCCGAGTGCTTGCGATCATTCCTGCGGTTTCGGTCAAAGGTCAAGGTCACACCCATCAAAGATGGTCGCCGTAACGTCGCAATCCAAGATGGTGGACCGTGAGAAATCTGAGAAGCACTAGCAGGAAGGACGAACTTCCTTCTCCTTGGAGACTAACGAAGCCATCCTTCTTATGCGATCGATAGTGAGCATCCCGCATATAAGAAATAAATATTATTTACCTGCAAGCAACACGTGACGCCATCTGATGTTGAAAAGCGGAACTACTTGCAGCAAGTACCTTTGCATGAGATAAATTAACTCTCACCACTGAATAGTGCTATTGTAGTCAGTTAGAGACATGAAGTTTCGTAGCCGCGCCGCCAATTAGTCATGCAGTCTCGTAACCGTACGTTCTGGAAGCTTGGTAGTCCTATAGCCTCAGGATCACGTAACCTTGAAGACTTGCAATCGCATAGTCTCGTAACCTCATGGCACGTAGTCTCGTAGTCATGATGCATTGGAGCCTCGTAGACTTGAAGCTACGTAAGCAAGTAGCCTTGTAATCTTATAACATAATGGTGATGGAGCAGATGTAGTAAAAGATAAAATTCCGTCGAAGACAAATGTAGTAATTGTAGCCTTGTAGACGAGTAGCTTCGTAGTCAAGAACTCATGCAGACTTGTATTCCTGTATCCATGCAGACACGTAAACTCGTTTTCTAGAGGCTTCGTAGATCTGTAGCCTCGCAGTCTCGTCAACTTAAAGATTCGTAGTCACGTAGTCTCGTAACCTCATGGCTCGTAGTAGCGTAGACATGATGTAATGGAGTCTCGTAGACTTGAAGCTACGTAAGCAAGTATCCATGTAATCTTATAACATAATGGTGGCGGTGCAGTTGGAGCAAGAGAAAAATTCTGACGAAGACAGATGCTGCAATTGGAGCCTTGTAGACGAGTAGCTTCGTAGTCAAGTACTCATGTAGACTAGTAGTTCTGTATCCTCGCAGTCACGTAAACTTGTGAACTAGAAGCTTCGTAGCTCTAGCCTCGCAAGCCGTGTATAACTCGTAAAATATCTAGATCATTTTAGACTCGTAGCCATGTGGCCTCATAGTCTCTTAGACTCGAAGAATTCTAGCCAAATATATTTAGAGCCAAAAGACTTTTGGAACCAAAAGACTGTTGGTGACAATGACTGATGGAGCCAATGAATATTGAAGCCAATGAATATTGGAGTCTGTGTGTACGTTCCGTTTCCTGCGTGTACGTTCCGTTTCCTGTGTGTACGTTCCGTTTTTCCTGCGTGTACGTTCCGTTTTCCTGCGTGTACGTTCCGTTTTCCTGCGTGTACGTTCCGTTTTCCTGCGTGTACTTTCTGTTTTCCTGCGTGTAAATTCCGTTTTCCTGCGTATACGTTCCGTTTTCCTGCGTGTACGATCTGTTTTCTTGCGTGTACGTTCCGTTTTCCTGCGTGTACGTTCCGTTATCCTGCGTGTACGTTCCGTTTTCCTGCGTGTACGTTCTGTTTTCCTGCGTGTACCTTCCGTTTTCCTGCGTGTACATTCTGTTTTTTCTGCGTATACGTTCCGTTTTCCTGCGTGTACGATCTGTTTTCCTGCGTGTAAATTCCGTTTTCCTGCGTGTACGTTCCGTTTTCCTGCGTGTACTTTCCGTTTTTCCTGCGTGTACGTTCCGTTTTCCTGCGTGTACCTTCCGTTTTCCTGCGTTACGTTCCGTTTTCCTGAGTGTACCTTCCGTTTTTCCTGCGTGTACGTTCCGTTTTACTGCGTGTACCTTCCATTTTCCTGCGTGTACCTTCCGTTTTCCTGCGTGTACGTTCCGTTTTTCCTGTGTGTACGTTCCGTTTTTCCTGCGTGTACGTTCCGTTTTCCTGCGTGTAAATTCCGTTTTCCTGCGTGTACATTCCGTTTTCCTGCGTGTACGTTCCGTTTTCCTGCGTGTACCTTCCGTTTTCCTGCGTGTACCTTCCGTTTTCCTGCGTGTACCTTCCGTTTTCCTGCGTGTACCTTCCTTTTCCTGCGTGTACGTTCCGTTTTCCTGCGTGTACGTTCCGTTTTTCCTGCGTGTACGTTCCGTTTTACTGCGTGTACCTTCCATTTTCCTGTGTGTACCTTCCTTTTTCCTGCGTGTACGTTCCGTTTTTCCTGCGTGTACATTGCAATTTACCTGCGTGTACGTTCCGTTTTCCTGCGTGTAAATTTCGTTTTCCTGCGTGTACATTCCGTTTTCCTGTGTGTAAATTCCGTTTTCCTGCGTGTATGTTCCGTTTTCCTGCGTGTACCTTCCGTTTTTCCTGCGTATACGTTCCGTTTTCCCTGCGTGTACCTTCCGTTTTCCTGCGTGTACGTTCTGTTTTCCTGCGTGTACCTTCCGTTTTTCCTGCGTGTACGTTCCGTTTTACTGCGTGTACCTTCCGTTTTCCTGTGTGTACCTTCCGTTTTCCTGCGTGTACCTTCCGTTTTCCTGCGTGTACGTTCCGTTTTTCCTGCGTGTACGTTCCATTTTTCCTGCGTGTACGTTCTGTTTTTCCTGCGTGTACGTTCCGTTTTACTGCGTGTACCTTCCGTTTTCCTGCGCGTACATTTCGTTTTTCCTGCGTGTACGTTCCGTTTTCCTGAGTGTAAATTCCGTTTTCCTGTGTGTATATTCCGTTTTCCAGCGTGTACGTTCCGTTTTCCTACGTGTACATTCCTTTTTCCTGTGTGTACTGAGTTCATGGTCTATATGTCTGATATTGACATGACCCGGTCTTGCGGTCCGTGCCTTTACGATGACGGTGCTGCCTTTTCTTTGTCGGTGCTTCCAAATGTGCTGCCTTTTCGTTGTCGGTGCTGCCTTTTCGTTGTCGGTGCTTCCAAATGTGCTGCCTTTTCGTTGATGGTCCTTCTATTTTTAATGTTGTTTTGACTCTAGTATTATTGTAAATGATTCTTGATTTGACTAGCGTATTATTCCATCCGGTGCATGTATATAAGCGAGTCCTAGACAGCAGGTCGCTCAGTTTGTTACTGTCAACCACGGTGTAAGGATCACCTAGATTATTTCATCTGGTACATAAGTCGCGTAATTACCTGTTCTTGAGAACTCGATGGCATCTTTACCGACTTTAACGCCGAACTCGATGGACGTTGTATCATCGTCTACGGGAACCTTGACGTCAGCGACGACAATGGTGGAGCAGATCTCGTTGGCAACGACGACGACGCCAACATTGGAGGAGATTTCAACAGATGTAATACCACCAGCAGAAGATAGCTTAATGACTACTGAGCTGGATGTGCAGGAAACCACGACGATCGACGATACGACCTCGATGGAGACATCAATGGATGCTGATATGACAACTAGCGAACATCGGTGCTGTTACTGCGACAAGATTTTCTCAAACAACAGCAATGCTCGGCGACACGCGAGGAGCGAATGTGTCAAGAACCTATATCGTAAAATGTCTGTTTGTGAGAAATGTCATAAGCAGTTTGCCAGAAAAGTTAATATGAAAACGCACATGAAGGCATGCAAAGGTCCTGCTGTGCGGCAGAAAGTAAAGGTTTCGTCGCAACAACGATGCATCGATGTGCATAAGAGAATGCCTGGAAATGGTACTACTGTTGCAACGCCTGTATCTGGATCGGGTCTGAAAGGATCGTCTTCATCACCACGGTATCCTTGCAGCTACTGTGATACGTCGTTCGCATTTTCCCATGATGTACGAAGACATGAGCGGAGCAAATGCACGAAGAATCCTTCTCGCATGAAGTTTCGATGTGATGAGTGCCTTAAATGGTTTACTCGAATTGACAGTTTGCGACATCATGCGAAAAAAATGTAAAGGTGGAGTCTGTGCTTCTACTGCTGAACTACCTGCCGACATTTCGACTCCTCGCTTTAGATTGGAGACACGAAAGCGTATAACCAAAAAAAAAAAACAGATGTCCAGCAACCGATTGTTATGACGTCTGAACATGGAACTAAACCTAAGACTGTGTGTTCGGAGCATTACAAGTGAACGATAATGTCTTCTACTTGGCGCAGTCTGCATTTCGTGGAACGTTGAAAGACTACTATTATCTAAATACGTTCGGTGAGTCGAAGGACATTTGTAATTTTCTTGACGATATCAGACAGAAGATAATCAATCAGCTTACTGATGATGTAGCAACAAACGGACCTTTGAAATATAACTTGTGGTTGGACTGTATATATGGAAAGCCATATCCGTTCGATGACAAAGTGAAGAAGTGTGCATTCAAGACATCGGCTGCAGTAATTTACAGTTCTAACGATGTGAAGCAAACTGTTAAATACGGTATCCAGAAACTCTGTCAAGAAGAGGTGGACTATGTCTGTAAAGGTTCTGGCTGGACTCTGTCTAGTATAAACCGATTGGAGCTAAGAATTAGTCATTTCACACCGCTGCGGAACTAAATGATTATAAGATTGCTGGCTTTCGTAAGTGATCCTGTAGTAGAATATATATTATGTAATAAATATTATGTTTGTGAAAGAACTTGTGTTGTTTTTGTTTTTTTCTCGAACCTGTCACTATTATGTTAAATTGTTATTTTTTTTTATTGTCCAGAATCGTACCAAGGACCTAAGTCGATCTAATTATCAGTACATTGATTGGAAATTTATTTAATGATTTCTGATCTTTTCCCCGATCTCTAGCATTACAATTACGAATTTTCAATATGGTGGTCTTGATGGCTTATAGGATGATGGTAGTAGAGGTTTTAAAGTCTCTTTAAGAATGTTGAACGTGGCTTATTGAAGTTATTTTTTCATAAAATTAAACATTATTGCAACGATCGAGGATCGAACCAAGGACTGTAGCGGATCGAATCGATGTGTAAATTAATGAGTGATTTTTTTGATGAATTTTGGATTTTTTCCCGCTTTTCTAGCTACATTATTACATGATTTCAAGATGGCGGCCAAATGACAAGATGGCGGGTGACACAGCAATAATAAATGATTACTGCACTCTAGCGGATAAGAATTAAACTAACATGGCGTCAGCGCACTCTCGCCGACGATAACAAGATGATGATGGCTACCAGCAGACGAAGACAAGATGGCGGACATGACATCATACTAGTTGACCTTGTTATTGGTGGTGGTAGGTTAGTCTGTAGGTGACTTCCGTGGTGGAAGGATCGGTAGCCATTTTTATTTTTTTTTCGCCCTCACCGGGTTCGAACCGAGGACTCCGAGCTCCGTGTCGTTAACGTATGTTTTTTAAATATTTTTTATTAAAATTTTATTAATTGAATTTTTTTATAAATTTTAAAAAAATTTCTATTTCATTAAAATTGAATAGTAAATTTAAAGATGGCGGGCGTAACGGAAACTGCAGCGGTGACGTCATAATCCTATAAATGGCTTAACGTTGGCTTGATTTAAGGATGCTTAAGCCAGTTTTAGGAATTTTCAGCCGCTGGGATTTTTAAGGAATAAAACGAGAAATTTTCCCTCGAAACGGGAATTTTTCCCTCGAAAACGGGAATTTATTTCTTAAAACGGGAAATTTTGAGTCATTTTGAGTCATTTTTGAGGAATTTTGAGGAATTTTTGCCGCCGTGATGTCACAAATCCAAGATGGCGGTCGACAATCTTCAATCCACCGCCTGAGGCCTGATCTCGGACATACTATGCTATACTACTTACACTGTTTAAATATACTGAATTACACTAGTAATTAAAATAATACGTACTTGTAAGAACGCCATTTCCTTGCGAATATACTCCCGTGGCGCGGTGTACAACAATAACCTCGAACCCCGCTATGTTGTCGTCTGCCCCAAGCCGTGTGTGGCGACATGCGCAGGCGTGATCCAACCGGCGCGACCCGCCTATCCCTGCAGCATGGCGGGGTGAAACCTGAGCAGTACGCCACCACGTGCCGGCCGAGTTCTCTGTACCGTCCGCAACATACCAGAGATATGCCACGCATGCGTAAACAGGACACATCCGTTGTGAGATGAAAACTTCTTTTTGACGTGACAACGTCTAATAAATCGATGAACGCTGGCTGCACGCACGAAAAATTGTCCCACTACGGATGTCCCACTACGGATGTGTCCTGTTTTTTTTTTTTTTTTTTATTTAGTGGGATATCCGTAGTGGGACAATTTTTCGTTCGTGCAGCCAGCGTTCATCGATTAATTAGACGTTGTCACGTCAAAAAGAAGTTTTCATCTCACAACCAAAATACGCGCAAAGAACTTTAAATAATGACGGAAATTTAAAATAATTTGTGAGATTTAGTTTTTCGTCACACAAAACTATTGTGGTATATATATTAAAGGGACATAGTTTAAACCATATAGATACTTTTATTCAGTGACGTCTGCCTTGTTGAGTCGTAAGGGTGAGTACGAACGTTTCGAGCCAGGAGTGGTCAACCTCAAATTGTCGGACTCAGTGGTCGAAGTATCAGTGCAAATGACTTATAACTACAAGATCAAAGAATATAGTCCCACCTCGGTATGGGTGCTTTGAGAATAACTTGTTGGTAACTCCGCTAAGCCTCCCAGAATAAGGTATACAAAGAGACCGAAAAAAATTTGCGGATTCATTTCCGGTAGGGTAAAATTGAAATCATGATAATTTTGAGGTGCTTCTGCTATTGGCTCACGAATTATCGTGAGAACTTTCAGTCAAAGAGAGACCTTCAGGCAAATCAGTATCGAATAGTCAGACAAAACAACTCTCAAACCAGCAGCCATGGAGCAAGGAAATATTCGCTTAATTATGTAGAGGACTGCGAAGTCTATCCTAGAGGTCACTGAAACTGCGATATTTAACGGTCTCCAGGTAAACAGTTAATATGCGCTAAAATAATGCACTAAACAAGATGAATTTATCTTTGACTAGGCATGCTCATACAATTGTATTAAAATGTCTATGTCTAGCTTTTTATTTTTAATACCATGCCCGAATATAAATGTACCCGTAACCGTAAAGATACTTTTATTCTGTGAAATACGTCTGCCTTGTGCTCTAGAGACACATTATTTATACAAATGAATCAGTGAACTTTACTGACATGTAGCTTTATCAACTATTTTTTTTTTAGTTTAGCAGCTGATTATTTTCCTCCATCAGAAAAAATGCAGATAAATATTTGTCTATCTCAGACTCTTTCATGGGCTAGACTAATTAATGAGCTTTTTACATGTTTATGCGAAATGTATGGATTTATATAAAATAACAATTTCACCAATTGTGCTACTATATATGAAAAAATCTTGTGGAGAATTACGGTACACTTTGTACAGTCTCGTATTGTATTTCGGAGGCCACGTCAATAAAACAGTATCGTTGTCTTTTGCACATTATAATACGTAAGATCATTATTTGAGAGTAAATTATTCGGATCAATAATAACGCCAACAGTTCCGCTGCCTCTGTGCAGGGATAGCCTTGAATCAGTATCTTGCATTTACATGCATACAATTTTATTTTGTGTGTACATCAAACACAATAAAACCAAAAAACACCGAACGCTAGTTTCGATTAAGTGTTTAGGAATTAGAAATCCCTTTCGGCACAGCCTACAGGATCAGTGGCGTAACCAGAAGGGGGGGGGGGTTTAGGGGTTCAAACGCCCTCCTTAGCACCAAATCTTTAATTAATTTCTTATTCATCACTCAAACAAATGTCATATTAAAATTAATAAAATTTTTACCATTGCAATATTTAAATTTAAGTACCGAAAACTGCTAAAATAGCATGCTTCTTAACACCCCCCCATACACAAATCCTGGCTACGCCACTGTACAGGATAGGTAGATTTCGAAATACCCATTTCTTATGGAATTTTTTTGGAAACTTTTATAAACTTCTGGAACAATTCAAGAACTCAATGTACATAACATTCTATTTGTTCTCCAATATTCCAAAACTATTGATGAAACATTTTCTCATTTTCCATGCAGCGAAAATATTTTGAATGTTTTTAACTCAATGCATTAACTCAATGCATATTTAACTCCAACATTAAATAGCTTAGGACGAATTTCATATTACGCCTACTAATAATTTGTCCAATTGTTTTTACTTTCAAACACTACCTGTCAACCCTTGAACTAATATGTGGAAGTATAAAAATTAAACCATTGCTTAAGAAAATATTAAGATGGTTTAAAATAAATTAGAACAAACTTTATACTTAGGAATTTTTTTTAAAATTCAACCCCTGTTTTTACGGTAATAGTTCGTTTCATCAAAATTTGTTTCAGTCAAAGGTTTTAGATAAAGTTTAGGAGTTTTACAATAAATTATAACGGATTTGTTATTACATCTGTTAAAAAAAAGAGTAATGAATCCCTCTTGCAGTAAAGGTTTGTTACATAAAATTTACTTTATACGAAAGTTTTTTTCAATATTTTAAAAGTTAAACAAAAATAAACATTAATTCTATAGAGTACATGGTAGGGAAGTTTTATTTAGTTTCTTATTTTACCCCAGGTATTTTTTAACCCCTTGCAGTAATGGTTTGTATTATCAAAAATTGTTTCAAACAAAAGTTTTAATAAAAATTATAATATTAAAAAACAGTGTAAACGGATTTGATGGTAATACTACTAAGAAAATTACTATTTTAATTTTTGTATTTTAACCCCTCTTTATCCACCTCTTGCAGTTATGGTTGAATGCATCAAAAATTATTTCAGACAAAAATTAGATTTTATTTGTAAGGTTTACAAACAATTTGAACGGATTTTTTAGTGTGCCTACGAACGGAGTTATGATTTTTTTTGTCCTCCAACCCTTTTTAATACCACCCTTTGCAGTAATGGTTAGTCGTATAAACATTATTTCAGACTAATGTGGATAATAATGTAAGATTTTACAATAAAACAGAACGGATTTTTTAGTGTACATGGTACGGAAATGAATTGTTTTTATATATCCCCCTTAATTTTTTCAACCGCTTGCAACAATGGTTCGTCTTACGAAAAATTGTTTCAGACAAAAGTTTTAAATAAAAATTATATGATTAACAAACAATCGGTACGAATTCGGTGTTGTGCTTACGAAGGGAGTTATGGTATTTTTTTGTCCTCCACCCCTTGTTTTTTCAACATTGTTTTTGTATACGACCAACTATATCTGGAATATTGGTATCAACAATTTATTCAGTAAATTATTTTGGTATTACTCCTAAGAGTTATAATACGTTCAAATAGATGTGATATATTCCATACTATGGGATTCATAGCGATTTTTATGGTTTTAAAAAATATTCCCTGTTCCTACCCATTTTGTAGGATATTGCCCATTAACGAACTCGAACAAGATTTTACACTTTTAGATGTTATGTATCAGTTTGGATGTGATTTGTGAAAAATTTCGGCATTTATCGTGTCCACTTTGAATTGACGATGGTTTTGGGGTCTATAGGCCATGAAACGAAAAACTATATAAACATTTTCCGGAAGTCGCACCATGGCAACGGCTATAATAGGTAGTATTTATTAGAAGTGTACACAATAGTAAGGATTAGTATTTTCCTTATTATGTGATACTTGCGTACACGAGTGAAATCAAGGGAGGCTCAAGGAAGGGAGGCCATCGTACACAGAAGAATGTAGTTGCAAAAATATGACATTAAATAAGTCAGATATTGACTATGGATTATTTAAAGAATTTACTGTCTCAAATATTGAACTTTGATACTTTCATAATACCTGCCACCAAAGTAGAGTTTGACAAATGAATTTAAATGTTTAAGTAAACATAAAAGTACCTTGCAACTTAACATTTTTTAATTAAAATTCTGTCTCGAGAAGGGCTTCCGCTCGTACAGCATTTCCCCAACCTCTTTGGAGCCGAGCTTGATTGAGCTTCTTAAATCATTTCACTCGTATACACAGAGTGATATTTGAAGGGAAACACCAGCTCTTACTTTTAATTCTGAAGAGGAATTTGGCCTCTCTATCTTGCAATTTCAGATATTTCTACACCACTCGCAGTAAAAAATTCCGTGCTAAATTATTTGGTTTAACATGGCATACGACTTATCTTCGGCTACCTGTCGAAGTCAATACTTGTGAACTGGTATGATTATAATGATAGTTGTAGTCACCCGCGTGAAGTAATAAGCTATTTCCCCGCGGCGCTTACAGCCTAGACTATTAGTAACTATGTTGTTACAACAAGGTATAGTAATTCTGGGAAGTATTACATGTCAAAAAATTGGGATAAATAGTTACAAAATAAAATTATAGCAAAAAAAATTGAGAATCTAAGATGATGTGTCCTAATCTGCATTAAGTGTTCCATAGTCGACTGGCCTTGACGAATAACCAGTGGTTCTCCCAGGCCGCCAGAAGAAGGCGTCGAAGAATGCAGCGAGCGTGGAGACGTCTGCGTCGCGCGACCAGGCGCCCAGGAGGAGTCTGGGCCTGAAGCTGTCCATGGGCTTCGCGCTCCTGCTGTGCCTCACCTCCGTCTACCTCATGCACCGCATCAGCTGCGTCCGCTCCAGGGCCGCGGGCAGACCGCCCGGCGAGCACAGGTAGGCAGGTCCGGCCTTTCCTTTCAAGTGAGCGAGTGTTTCAGTGCTCACGTCTAACCTCGGCCACGTGTTCTCAAGTTGTTAATACACTTATAATACAAAAATTAAAAACATGAAATACACCTTAGAATTCTTTAAAATAATGCCGAGCGTGATGAAGACACGCAAACTGTGTTTTCAGCTACATTTCTTGACGCGAATCACACGTAGTTTCCGCAGCCGCCGCTAAAATTCGCTACCGAAGCAGCTACGTTTTGACTATCAAATCATTCGATTTTCAGAGTGTAAGGTTAAATAATATAATGAAATGGCTTAATGGTTCCGATAGAAGAGAAAATACTTTCGAAAACAGTACTAAACAGCGGCTTTGGACCTAAGTTTCGAAAACAAATTTTTATTAAAATACAGTCCATCTTGTTAAATTTAACTATACAGTTAATACTATAACATTTCCCTTGGTATTTGTGAACTTTATTTGCGCCATCCGCCACAGATGGCAGCTCCGTGGTTGTTGCACATTTCCGTTCCTATACTTCCGTCGAATTCATGAAATTACTTCAACCAAATGCCGTATACCGAGAGCTGAAATGTTACAGTATAAAAAGGGGATGCATAGCAGGCCATGCGCACGACTGTGCACGTGACTTGTGCAAAATAGGTTCACAATTAAAATATTACTGTTAATTTTAACCTATGAAATTTCCCGATGTATTTGACATATTTTGGTAAAGTTAGTTAATAGTTATATTAACTACCAAATGATTATCATGTGACACAGTTTTTTTAAAGTATCTCTAAATAAATTTTGGTTACATATATTTTTGGTTAACATTTCTAATCATGAAACATTATTTAGTTTATATTCTATTTACATTTATAGCTAGTGGTTTTTTCGAAGTTATTAATTTATTTTTAAACCAGGAATTGCGACAATATGATTGATAAATATAAACATTTCTCAAGTTTGACCAAAATGGCACCCTACTCTTCTCTCATCGGCTCTTGCGCCATTCGACCGTAACAGAAATAAAATATATCAATTTCCCTCCTATGCACACAAGTCAGGGAAACTCGGGGAAGGAATCGGCCAAGATGCAAAGTCTAGGTAATCAAATATGGCTGCACTTAATTACAAATACAAGATGGTGGTCGACTCAAATATACAGCATTAAGCCTGGTACCGAACATACCAAACTATACTACTTATGTAGGAGTAAAGAGAAAAATAACCACTATAACTCCTTAATTTTTCATGGGTTATTCCAAGCTTGAGATTTAACGTGTAAAAATAGCCCTATCCTTTGCCAACATTAAATTATTATGAATGGTATGCCGTACCCGGAAAACTCGTATCTTACAACACTAGCACCCGTAATAGACGTATCTCAATTATAAAATATGCAAACACAGACACATTCACTTCACCATCACACACTGAAGCTAGAAATTCATGAAGCCATTATCGCGAAAGTCTCACGGGTGAGAGAAAAATGAACCTTAATAGTCCACATTAACAAATAATAATGGCGGTATTGTGCTGCAGGCCTATAGATATTCGTTACTGCAAATCCACGTGACTTCCCTGTAATGACGGCGGCCGCGCGGATAGCGTGCGTGGCTACCACGTGACCTGAAGAATTATTGAGATGAACAGTGCAGAAGGACATAGAGTAATGAAAACGGAGGAGAACAGAGCTGGCTGCCTCGCTACATTCACTTAAATACACTCGGCCGTGCATCAAGCTTAGCGGTTCTCACAGGTACGCTGATACTCAGCTGTCGACTGCGAGATCTTTCGGTGATGAATAACATTTCGCTGGAAATTTAAACAACGACACGATGAAAGCGGTGCTCAGTGGCCATGCGATTAATGAAATGACGATCATTCGCTGAGGCCTGGACCACATCCAAGAATTTTTCCCACCCAGCGGGAGCGCGTAAAAACCAACTATGTCAGTTGGCATCAAACAATTAACAGTTGGAAATGAAAAAAAATTGTGAGCCAGATATTTATAACATATAACCTCAGGAACTATCAAATGTATGTGTTCTGATGTTGCAAATACACTTATTATACGAAACTCGGACACTAAATCTAACGCAGAATTCTTTAAAATAATGCCAAGCGTGGTAAATATTCGCAAATTGTGTATTCAAATACATTTCTTGACCCGAATCACACGTAGTTTACACTTCCGCCGCTATAATTCGTTACCGAAGCAGCTACGTGGACTATCGAATCATTCCATTTGCAGAGCGAAAGTTTTAACTATACGATGAAACTGCTCCGATAAACACCAGAAAGATTTGAAAAAATACTAATCCTAAGCTTTAGACCTGATTTTTCGACAAGGAATTTGATTAAAATGCTGTTAATCTTGTTAAAATGCATTAAACAGTTAACACTTTAAGGATTCCCTTTGGCTTTGTGAACTTCCGTTCACGCCATCCGCCACAGATGGCAGCACCGTGGTTACACATTTCCGTGCCATGCGACTTCCGTTCCATTCACGAAATTACTCCTACTAAATGCCGTATACTGAAATCTAAAATGTTACACATAAAAACAATATTGATAAAGTAGAAAGGAAAGCAACGTTCATGATTTTACTTGTATACGGGAAATAACACTCGCGATTCACAAACAAACAAACAACAGAGATCACCGCTGGAGCGCCCGCCTCGGAACGCCCGTTCGAAAGTCTCGCTGCCTTGACAGGACAATACCATCTACTAAAGTTATGATATAGATCGATTCTTGTTCTTAGCGCACGAGGCTAACTTTGGCTTGCGATTTGCTAGCGGAAATGTCAAAATCAGATATGTTCTAAGCACCGACACGCGCGTTTGTTCACGCATTAAGCACTTCTCAATGATTGGTTAAAACTATTTAATATACAGTAGTAATTAGAAGCATAGAATATATTAATTCTTCATAAATTAAAAATCAAACACCAACATTGTTGAAACGTAAACTAACAAAGTGTAATCAGATTTTACAACTTCAACAACACATCAGCTGGGACAGCTATGACACAAGATTTCGACAGTTCTATTGGGAAGTAGACCGTTAAACGATAGACTCAAACATTTTTACTGCGTGGCCAGGTTGTATGCGCATATGTATTAAGTCCATGCATAACACCGATAACATCTGGCGAGAAACATTTCTAGCATGTTTTCTAGTGTGTTTTACAGCTAATATAGTTTAGAGCCTTCGTTTCCCCCATGATTTTTGAAACCATATTTCAAGTTTTTCTGCTCGAAATGTATCTAACATCTAACAAAGACCTTCGATGCCGGTGACCTCTGAGAGATCTGAGAACATAAGGTTCAATTCAAACTTCCTGTAAGACTCCATCCATGAGCACTGAGTAGGAGTCCGCTAGACACTCGGAGATTCCATCGCATTTAAGACTGCGTATAAACGCGTCAGGTTTTATTTTATTTATTTTTCTTCTTTACATTTTATCAACAGTGAATTCGATGATAGCAATACACACAACAACACAACTCAGAAAATTCGTGTGAACAAATAGACTATCGTCTACTGTGGGAAATATCCCCGGAATTATTCCGGAAAACTACCATGAAAAACTCGAAATAACGGAAGCGGAGCTGGGTTTCGATTCCGGACCTTTCGATTGGCGTCCAGTTGACTGTCCTTGTCAGTGGTGGTTCTGTGGGAGGGACGATGGGGACTATAGAACCCTCTTCGCCCCATAACCCCATAACTAAAAATAACTGGAGACAAAAAATCTTTTCTAGACGTTAATTGCGTTAAATAATAGCCTAGGGGGCTATCACTTTTGGAATTTCTGACTCCCAATTAAACTGGAAGGTTTTCCATAACACATAACCAAAACACTAAGGTCATCCAATTTCACGCTGTCTCCCCCTCCCCCCAAACCTATAATATAATCCTTCCCAAAATTCGAAGCTGGATCCATTCATTTATGTACCACATCGTTTTGTATACCACGCGCAGTTGTCTTTACAACCTGAAGTGTGCCGCGAGTCTTGTTTGCTGAGTTCTCTGTGTGTTGTGTCGTTCAGCGACGACGTGTACCAGAAGATGTACGAGTGGCAGACACAGCTGCACAAGGAGTCCTCCGGGGCGGTGCAGGAGTTCCTCAGCTCGCACATGGCCCGACTCTCCAAGGTCTGGAACTACAGCTACCCGACTCCTTTGTGACTGTTATAACAGCTTGAAGTAAATAGATATTTATATATTTATTTTTGATTAAAACGAAACATCGCATTGGTTCAAGGACAAGCAAGCTCTACAGTGCTGAAAACCCTAGAATATTTATTTGATTAAGCATAACAATATTAAGCTAATAGATCTATTTTGGAGGCACTAACGTACAAGTAGGATACTATGTTTTTGTGTAAATTGTTGAAAATAACTTTCTGAAAGCACGTGAGGGCACAAAATATATCCAGTTATACAAACGTTCAGATAAAAATTCAGAAAATTGATTTACCTAGCTTTCCATAAGTCAGTTTTAAAATTAATTTTTAAAGAGCGTTTTAACTTCAAATTCTTGGTTTGAAAAATGTTAGCTTTTTTAAATATAATGTTACTAATTAAAAACTAGAATTTTGAAGTGAGCTAGTTAATGTTATTTGACCAATTTCAGAATAAGTTGTGTGTTTGTGAGTAGATCTTGTGTTCGCTTAACTTTTCTAATCAAAATTAGTTCGCAATTGTTATGCTGTATATGAGAATGTAGCAGTTAAAATATATAATAGAAATAAAGAATAAATTATGAGGATCTATTAATAAATTATTTATGCTTGACAAATAGTTAAATGGAGCGTAGAGGATATTGTATCACTTTAAAAAATTTCCGTGCATTTAATTAGGTTATTGATAACAGCATTTTCATAAATTTATGCGAATAAAAATTTATTATGTTGATGTTATTGAAAATATTTTTATGATTAGAACATAAGGGTAACTACCCTGGGAACTGAAATGAGTTTATGTCCGTTGCACTAGAGAGTGGTTTTGAGTGTTTCCTACAAGAATTTGGTAAATTATTGCAACTCAAAAATCACTATTAACATCATCACCCTCTTACCACCACTATCACGGCCATAATCATTACTTCGCTCAGATCCCAATATATACGCTGACTTACAACATCTCGACAAGAGTGTATGTGGTCTGCCAGAAGTAGCGCTTGGAAACATGACCGACTGACTGGCAGCAGGAAAACTGGTCTTATGAGCATAATATCAGGTATTTGTATCAACTCCTGAATACGCGTTTGAATTTAAAACTTGATACTTCAGAGTCTTGCATGAAACGCGTCTCATTTTTTACAATCCTAAATAAATGTACTAATTTTCTACGTAATCCTTTTGCAATTGTTGTTCTGTCAATAATATTGTTCGTAAATCTTATTGTGTGTTCGTAAACAACATCATGTAATGCTTTGCGAGTGACAATTGTCAGAACTGCCCAATTTTAGACAAGTTACATGAGACAGGCTATACTTTATTTCATTAGTGAATGTCTCTGTTACGACAGGTTTCTCCCAAAATTGATTTTCAAGTGAATGGATTGATAGTAAAATATAGGAGAATATTTTATTTTTGCTTACTTTAACACTATTAACAAATGAAAAATAAATTTAAGGGTGACTTTTTAGATTCTACCTGCTTTTTCTTCAGGTGGGGTCTCACATGCCGTCTTGATACTTTAATTTTATCGTCGTTACTACTATTTAAGGGCTATTTCTGTAAATTTAACACTATATCTAGTTTAAATTTCTTGTTCTGCAACAGGTATTCTCTAAGTGTAAAAAAAAGGGTGCGCAAGTGTCTGTAATTAAAACATAAGTGTAACTACCCTGGTAACTCAAATAATTTTTGTCCGTTGCCACTAGAGGGCAGTTTTGAGTGTTTCCTAGAATACTTTGGTAAATTGTTTCAAATCAGAAAAATTTCTAAGAATTACCTAAACTAGTATCTCCTTGGTTTAACAATTTATTTAATTTTTCAAAATTTTCAGTAACCATTTTTCTACAACAAACTGCAGTTCTCAGCTCAGGCTTGCCATCTACAGGCCAGTGAGAAAATTCTGAAACTAATTTTATTAAACTGTTTGCTTAGAAGCACAGAATAATTGGTTATTAAATGACATAGAGTTGACCAACTGAAAGGTAAATTTTAGTTAAAGGACATTAAAATTAAATTGTTTTTTTAAACATATTTAGTTGCCATAAATGCAAGTAAAATTCAAGAATAAACCTTTGTAAGCTACAGCCATTAAAAAGCAATGAATCTTCTTTCTAGCAAAAGTAATTGTTTATATACAAGAGAACAAATTATTTATTTTACGCGAAGAGGCTTGGTTGTCGAAAGGTTGGAACATTCGCCTCCCACCAAGGAGACCCCGGCGGGGTCAAACCAGGATTTTTGCAAGTGGGAACGTTGCGGACGTTTCCGTAGCCAGTGGATTTTCTCGGGGTGCTACCGATTCCCGATCCAATTCATTTCATTGATGCTCCATACCATATCTCATCTCAATTCACGAATTCTCCAGGCTGGCCGGAATGAACAAGTTGGACCCTGGATAGGGCAGCTGACTCCCTTGAGCGTCTGCCCCATTCCATCCCTGCAGACCCTGCCTTAGGTGGGAAACTGCATGCCGGTGTCCAGTTCATTTTATTACATGGCCACCTTAAAAAAGAACAAACTTTTTCAACAAGTATAAGTCATGTTTAATTACTTAAGAATGGAATAAACATGTACAGTATATGTTGTACATACGGCTCTTCCTGAACGAATCTCCAGAACATTATAAAATAAGTGAAAATACGGAACATGTTTGCTGACAAACGGCAGTTTGTGCTTGCTCACATAATCATATTGTGTTTTCTATATGCCCGCAGGTGAAGCAGTCTTTGGATGACATATCTCTACGCGAAGCAGGCGAAGAGAAAAATCCAAACAAATGAAAAAAATATTTGTAAATGAGGCATTATTGCTTGGGCATCCCAAATAACCAATGCTCTCTTGAGGATGAGTCAGATAACACAAACATGTTGTAATGTTTGTCTTGTTCCATTTTCACGTTAGCTATTGTTTTAATTTCAGAGTCATGTTTTATGAGAAAAGAAAATCGTTTGAAACGTAGATTGTAACTTAAAAGCTAGCATTAAGGTGGATTAAAATGTACTGTAGCTACGGTTGTTCCTATTAAAAACACCTCACGGATTAAATCAAGACTATGTATGACCACTTTTGGAGTGATAAGAATTGCTTAGTCGCAAAACGCTTTTGGGTGATTTGCAATGCTAGAAAAAATCAGGGTTACTTAATGCATAAATAATACATCATGTTTGAGCTTGATCATAAAACTAATGAGCCTGTCAAATAATTTTTATACTCTAATTACACTTTATTAAATATGTAATGCACATAAAATTTAAAAAAAAAATACTAACACATTTTTGTTCAAATACAGTAGCGGAAAATATATTTTAAAACATAACCAATTGTCTCTCTCTCTCTCTCTCTCTCTTTCTCACACACACTCTCTACACACACAACAGTTTTAAAAAAGTTGCCCCATTAATGTACTTAAAATCAGAGAGGTGTTTTGCATGTTTACTTTATTGTGCTTCATAATTGTGTAAATCCGCAGAATTTACAACACATAATATGTATTTTTTTTATTTAAAAGTGTTACAAAAATTAATAACATAAATAGTAATGGATGTTGCTTCCCTTCTTATTTACCATTTAATTTAAATGTCTGAGAACGGTAAAAAATACTTAATTAATTTTTTAAATATTTTGTGTATTTGTTTATGTGCTTGCACATTATGATCAGTACATCGTAATAACCAAAAACAATAACTAAAGACACTTTGACAAATGATGAAATCTCGCAGCGATAGACGAAATTTTATTCTATGTAGCCATTGTTCATTAAAATTCCATTTAGACATAGGCCTATTTTTATTTAAAACGAGTTCTAGAAAACGATAAAGCAAAACAATATTTCATTCGTTCGCCATAACGAGATATCGCTGAGTGATCATTCAAGCTGGCAGTGTCTAGAAGAAGAATGGCCATAATAACCCACACAGCCTGTCTTCAAAGGCACGCACGCAACGAAAACATCCGTTGCCTTTGTAGAACTCTGGATCATCTGCTGTATTTTCTTCTCAGGTTTCCAATGATCAAAGTTGAAGGTACAAAGAATAGCAAATTGCTAGCTGCTGACGAGATGTTCTTTATTTTCTCTTCTTATTTTCTTTCGCGTTATTTTTTCTCTTGGTCTTTCTTGCGTTCCATAAACAACATGGGAAGTGGTTACCAGCAATGCCTTACAATATTATTTATTTTTCAACAAAGAAAGCACCTCAAATAATTGCAGTGATCGTAGATGCAGATAAATGGATCTTCGTAGAAAATATACTGAATTGCGACTTCCGAGTTTTGTGTTATGTTGTTAACACAGTATACATGCACGTGGAATGAATAAGAGCGTGTTTGCTGTAGCTATACTTAAAAAGTTTTGGAAGGTTTTGTTGACACTCCAAAATTTTTCTGTTTTCAGTTCCCGTGAGTTCACGAAGATATCCGTAAATTTCCGACTATCCCTGGATAATTTTGAACCTGTATTCTTCGCAAAATTAAGGTGAAGTTTTTAATGTGTAAACATCTTAGCTCTCGGTATACGGCATTTGGTAGCAGTAATTTCGTTAATGGTATAGAAGTCGCGTGGAACGGAAATGTATAACCACGGTGCTGCCATATGTGGCGGATTGTGCGAACCAAAGTTTCCAAAGCCTAAGGGAAACTTTATAATTTAATAAATTTTAACAAGATGGACAGTATTTTAATAATATTCCTTGTCATAAATCAGGTAGAAATCGTGTTTAGTATTTATTTCAAGTCTTTCTGGTATCTATCGAAGCATTTTCATTATATAATTTAACGTTTCGCTCTGCAAATCGAATGATTTGATAGTCGACGTAGCTGCTCCGGCAGCGAATTCTAGCAGCGGTTGCGGAAACTACTTGTGACTCGCGCCAAGAATATAAATCAAAACACAATTTACATTTATTTATCACTCTCGGCATTATTTTAAAGAATTCTACGTTAAATTTCCTGTCCGAATTCCGTATTAGATATAAGTTTGTTTGCAACAAGAGAACACGTGAGTTGGCTAGTTACCATGGTCAAATGTTTACACATCACTGGAAAACTGAAAGTCTCACTCAGATATTTTTTCATCACTGTACGCCTACAAAGAGTATAGTTAGTAGAGAATGAGAACCAGATAAATTTGCTGGATTTGAGAACTGTAACATGAGGTACACTGTGATCCATTACATTTCCACTGTTTCTTATCGTAAGCACAAAGGTATGGCAGTTAAGGTAAAAAAATATATATTTTTTCTTGTATAAATGGTAACCTACATGTGACATTGTCTAGTCTCGACCAAGACGCGCCTCCTTGTTTACATATAATCGATAGCATAATATATTAGCACAGCGAAATATTGGTTTAACTAATTTTAATTATATCATACTAAACTATTTTACAACCAACATATTAAACTTCGCAGCAGATTAAACATTTAATTTGGCCTTTGAAAATTAGTTTGTTGCACAACTTACATATCATATCACTTACAATCTAGTCTGAATGAAAATTCTTGTGTCTTTTAGCCCGGGAGCTGTTTGGTTTCTGTGAAAACTGTTACGTTACTGAAACAACATTGGCGCTGCAACACAACACAACACAAATGTGAAAAAAATTTAAAAGCAGCAGTATTTCCTTTCAGTGTTTATTATTTACAGTAAAATAATTAAAAAATGCAAATTTTGCTACTAATATTCAGAAAAAGTATGGCCGCCCAAAGTGTAAAAATTTAAATAAATTAATTGGATTGGTAGTTGTTTAAAATTATTTATGGTTTTGGTGTAACACTTCAGAAATGTACAGTGACACTTGCTATTCACCATTTTTTAACCTACTGAAGTTTTTGTTTTCCTATATGGGCTGTGTATGATGTGTTAACACTTGGCACCCACACAAAAACATTTATTTCTGTCCAAGATCTTATTCGCATTCGGCGTGATAAAAATAACTTCAATTTCAAATTTGGGACGGATCAGATGGGAGAAAAACATCTCCACAAGCGAGATTTTGCCCTCCCCTGGCACAAAATCAACTCCATATGGGTCACATAAAAACGACATTCTGGCAGCTCTGACCGTTCGTCTGAATGTCACGACTTTTTATCTCGCAAACAGGATCATACCGAAAGCTTCAATGTACCACAATTTATTGTGTTTGGGCTCGGATTTTACCACTGAACGAACATTAAGAGGTAGGATATAAAACTAAAATCGCCTTATTTTATTGAAAAGTTTGTATGCCATATATTTTTTTAACGTTTACTATTGAAAACTAGCCGCTGCGACCGCATTCCGAATTGGCCTTACGCTACAATGGTAGCCGTAATCCTGATAGTCGTGCGAGTACAGAATAAATTAATTCCATAGAAAACAAATCGCGTGGCGGGTTCTCTTCTCCGACGTATTCGCACAGACGCACACTATTGCCGATTAAGAACACCTCCTTAAATAACCCTTTAACATCAAATACCTTTGAAAAAGTTAATCTCGAAGGTTGTCTTCAGAATAGATACAATGGTATTAACATATGCAGCCTTTCGTGAAAAGTCGATTCACTCGTATTTCCTATATTGCGTCTCTAAATAATGTAAAGATACGGTGCTTATACAACTAACTTCTATTCAAACCCTTTTAAGTTTATCTGGTCCTTATTAACTTGAACTTGTAAAAATCGAAAATTTGCTGAACATAAAGGTGGGTCTACACTATATAACAAAAACATGTTATATTTGTAACATGTTACACAACTTGTTTCATAAAATGTTACATAATAAGTTAAATAATAAGTTATACTAGCCGAACCCGCCCGCTTCGCTGGACGTGAAATAAGGTAACTGCATTGAAGGCAAATAATTAAGTAATGACTGTTATACGCAAGAACCCATTAAAATTAGTATAGTAGTGAACACCGCGTATGAACAGACAGACGGACAGAAAAAGAACTACTGTTTTATTATAGTAAGATAGATAGATTATTCTTACATGTTCGCATCCATGCAGTATATGAAAAATCCTATAACTATACGAAGCTGCTGCCCACGACTTTTTCCGCATGGAAATTTGTATTATCTTGCACCATTTATAAATTTGAACATTATAACATAACAGTTGATACAGTTGTAGTAGTTTTCGTATGTTCACAAATGATAATTTATCTCACCTCTATTTCAGTTTTGCAATAAAAATATGTTACTACCTACATTTTGGGTAAATATGTTTCTACTTTCAAATGTAATGTCGGGAAGACACTTCATAAAATTTCTTTGTAAATCACATTTACTGTTTTCCCGTCTTGAGCTAGAATGTAAAGATTGTCTGCATTACTGACCCGCGAGCTAGCCACATACATCTGGCCGTGGGAAAAACAATCAGACCTTAAGTCGACACCAGCTGCCTTAAGGCTCTGACCCTGAGACTTATTTATTGTCATCGCGAAACAAACTGCTACTGGAAACTGTGTGCGCTTGAACCCGAACGGGAAGTTATTCGGGATGATCGGTATGCGTGATATGAAAACAGTTTCACCTGAGCCACATCCAGTGTCGGGTTCCATTGCACAATTTTGGGGGAGTAAGGTTCCTCAGAAGCATTATTGGAACACCGACTTTGAGAACAATTTTGTGAACAGGAAGACCACTTGCAGTGAGAGAACTCAAAAACTCAATTGGATAATTAGTGGCGTCATCCTGATTAAGGACGCTGTTAAACGATGTGTAAATCACTTCAGCCCCATTCAATTCGTTAAAAAAATTTTCATTGATTGCAGCAGCTTGGTCATTTCTTGGAGTGAGTATGGCACGTTCACATAACCACGTATGTTCCTGATGTTGTATGTTTGACAGATCCCCGAATACCGAACGCATGAGTTCGTCTTCCGAAGATACTACTCTCGCAAGTATTTCTGGAAGCGTCACCTGACCGTGTTGCTCAGGGAGGGCACCTTCTCCAACTTTTAATAGAACACTGGAAAATTCTTGCGCATGAGAATTAGTCCCTCGACTTGCAACTGGTAGAGTTTGCCGAAAATCTCCAGAAAAGAGTAGTGTGACATTCCCCATGGGCCTTTCATTGCGCCTAATGTCCCGTAGTGTCCTGTCCACAGCTTCAACTGCTTTTTTATTCGCCATCGTGCATTCATCCAAAACGATTAGAGAGCAATCTTGTAACACTTTTGCCATATCACAATTTCTTGTTATCGAACATGTTGGTGATTCATTAGTGTCTTTATGAGAGCAGATTTTCATGAAATAAATCATTCAGCGATAAAAGCTGTTTATTTAATTAAGCGGATGGGTTCGCCCCAAGGAGAAAATTGACGTGGCGAGACCTCGTGGACATAGAGAAATGACACCCACTCACTATTTATGTGTCTATGAAACATGATTTTTTTATGCAATTTAAACTGTAATATACAAAAAGGGTATTGAAAATTGAAACAAATATGGCGACACTACAAACTGTCAGGATCTGTATTTTTTTCTTACTCTCTACTTAGTTCCTTACAATAGCAAAACTTAATGGCTTCTTATAATGATTATATTGTATGTCATAAAATTAAGATTTATTTTCTTTCCTTGAGCCGATTTTGATGAAATAAAGCTTATATTTTTTTCTCTGCTACGCTCAAGTTAACTTGAAAACCCCATTAAAATTCGTATAGTAGTTTTGTAGAACACCGCGTACAAACAGACAGACAGACAGACAGACAGAAAAAAAAACTACTGTTTTATTATAGTATAGATAGATGATTCTTTTGCGTACATTTTGTCACATGAAATTAACTGAGCAGAGAACAATGAGTAGTTGATTTGATGGTTTCCAATTGAAATGTTAGGAAACGAATAACTTATTTTTTTCCCCTTTTTTTTCACAATTTCACAGTAAACACAATACCGGTTTGTCACATGAAATTAACTGAGCAGAGAACAATGAGTAGCTGTCAAACAATGTATCACGCACCGGCGCCATCTACTTAAAATGTTGGTTTGTCCTGAATTTTTCCTGAATTTTCTTTGCTATAAACCTCACGGAGCCCGAGACCTTTCCAACGACTGCAAAACCATGGAAATCGGTTCGTGCGTTCTGGAGTTATAGCGTCAGGAGGAAAACCCGACTTATTTTTATATAGTAGATAACAAGTAATACAACTTGTTTCATAACATGTTACATGTTTTTAAACATGCATACCAGTGTGGACAAACGGCCAACATGTTATACAACAAGTTATTTAACTGCCTTTGATCTTTACCGACACTGCATGGGAAACATATAACTTGTTTTATAACACTTATTTTGTTATAAAACATGGTGTTATATAACATTTTTCTTCATGTTTTCATAACAAGTTATATAACTGTGTTGTATAACTTGTAATAAAATTTTCATTCTTTTCATTTTGTAACATGTTGTATAACTTTGTAATATAACATTTTATAACTTGTTTTGTTATACAGTGTAGACCCACCTTTAGAGTGCGAAAAAAATTTGTAAACGCAAATAAGTGACTACCGAAAAAGTATATTTTCGTTAATACATTAGGTTATTTTCTCACCGAAATCAGTCATTAACCTATAAAAATTATCTGTTTAGGGACGTGAAACCTTTTTTTCTACTATTATAATAAATATTTTTCAGAAATAGTTCTTTATACTTTTGAAATAACATTTAAAAAAAATTAAAATTTGATAATTTTTTAAATTTATGGTTTTTGCATGTGTGTGTGTATACATATATCATTTGCTTAAGTTTTTAAATAGCTTTCACATTACTGTATTTGAAATCAGGAAAGTTTGTTTTGCATGTTTATTTCGCTTCATAATTGTATAAATCCACACAATTTACAGTAAATTATGTGGAAATATTTAATTTAAAATGTTATAACATTGATAATTATATTAATATAAGTCGGTTCTCTTCTATTTACCATTTAATATTTATATACACATATATACAGAGGCGTAAGTAATTTCAGCTTTTTAACTGTGTGGTATTGGGGGGGGGGGGGGGGGTTGGCAAGGCGCACCGGTGGTCCGGGGTGTGTGGAATACCCTCACGTTCAAGGGTGTCCGCGGGTCCTCCCTCAGGAAATTAAAAAAAAAAAAACTAGCATTACATTGTTAGTTTTTCAAGCCTTTGCAGACTTTTTACCCCCTCAAATCACAAAATAATTGCTAACATACTGAATTTGCCTAAAAATATACACTGTTAATTACTTTAATTAATAGCCAAACCATTTGTAAAGGAGATATAATTTACACATAGCTCAAGAGTAAGCCTATTTGGCATGGGGCGTTAAGTCATTAATTGAAAATAACTTTCCACATCTCAGTCGATATTGATGATAACAAACATACACAAATATAAAACTAAAACAACAGTCGCGTACACATAATACTACACAGGTAAATCGCTTTTTGTTGAAAAGAGCACACCAACAACAGGCAGACGACTCGACGAACAGCGCTTCAACACATACAAAAGACTAAGGTGTGGCCCAGCCCACGACCTCAGCCCTGTTGCGGCGACAGTGTTGCCACTTCGGGCGCGACGTCGCTCATTCTCCTTCTTTACGCATCTATTTTATACCTCACGCCCGATACTCCACTATTTCTATTTAACATTATACTATACAAGTTCCAAAATAAAATAAAAATATTTTGCTGCGCTAAATAAGGCTTGATTATTAATGAATCATGAAAGTTCCGTCCTTGTAACGTTTTATTTTACAATTGTTTGTAAGTTATTTATATTTTTAATTCAAAATGGGATGGCTAAAAACTGGGCTGGACAATCTGAGGTGTGTGTTTTTTTGTTAGGTACCCCAAAATTACGCTTATGCATATATATATATATATATATATATATATATATATATAATATCAGCATTTTCCGTAATCCTCAGACTGTATTAGCGATTTTCGATATTAACTAAAGAGAATCTCATATAATCTGAAGATTTTGTGATCAACTTTTGTCGGTTGCGCCCGCCAACAGATTCACCAAAACCAACTGGAACGTAGCCATTCGAATACTATCTTGACCGGAAAAAGTGCTCAGACTAACTTGGACGCACTATATGTGCAGCAAAGTATGTTGTCCCCGATTTACAGACGGGCCAGCTGTGCATTTCCCAGTGCTCCAGTTTCTGAGCGGCGGGAGCATTATACGTGCGAAAAAATCCTAAGGACGAAAAAATTTGAGGAACGGGAAAAAAAATTTTTTTTAACGTACGCTAATGAATTGATCTTCAAAAATATCCGCCAAATTCTACAATTTAAAGTTCAACATTGAGACGTGCAATGACCCGCGCTTACCGTAAGAGAAACGCATAACCTGCTGCATGTTAAAAAAGAGACAAATGCCTATGTCTTAAAAATAAACTTCGTATTTAGTTGCACAAAGTGTGTATTTAAAACTGATAATAAATACCCTTGATTTTTTTTTTTTAAATAGTATGATATTTGGGGGGTTACTGGAAAATTAAGGGAACGTCTAAAGATTATCTGCCCATAGCGCCAACTCTTAATTTTTGTATTTTGCACAACCCCACAAGAAAAAAAAAGCTTTGTCCGCAGATAGCGGAGACTGGTCCATCACTTCATACATGCCATGTGACGTGGTGCATCTATAATTCCTCGGACACAAATTTCTTTCCAGCGGTGAACCACCCAGCTGGAAAATTCACCAAGATAAATTAAAATAACTTCACTAGTGTGTCTATATCTTAAATTTTTTCCAGAATTTCAACACATTTATAAAGAAAAATTAAATTAAGAAAGAAAAATGTATATAGTTATGAATCAGCAAATTTCCTTTATTTTAAACATGGAATCTTCTAAATACGTAATTTAATTCAATTTTTCGTTGGACATATTATCAAAACATCAAAATTGGAACTTTTGACCACTAATCATATATAAAATATTATTATTCTTTTAGTTTCAAAAAAACTCAGTCACTTAAGAAGTCTGCAAGTTGAAAAATTTGTCACGTAAATCTTTAATAATGAAAATTGAGCTGCCAGTTCTTAGATATAGCGTGTCCTGTATGACCTGAATTTGATGGAAATTATTTAACAAGCAAGGATCTATACAATGATATAATTTAAATTGTAATAAAAACGGAGGGGCAGATTTCAGGCATCTAGCGCCCTGGTAAAATTCCAGGCATCTAGCACTCTAGGCAGATTCCAGGCTGCTAGCACCCTGGGCAAATTCCAGGCATCTAGCACTCTGGGCAGATTCCAGGCAACTAGCGCTCTGGGAAGATTCCAGGCAACTAATATTCTGGGCAGATTCCAGGCAACTAGCACTCTGGGCAGATTCCAGGCAACTAGCACTCTGAGCAGATTCCAGGCAGCTAGCGCTCTGGGAAGATTCCAGGCAGCTAGCGCTATGGGCAGATTCCAGGCAGCTAGCGCTCTGGGAAAATTCCAGGCAGCTAGCACTCTAGGAAGATTCCAGGCAGCTAGCACTCTGGGAAGATTCCAGGCAGCTAGCACTCTGGGCAGATTCCAGGCAACTACAGCTCTGGGCAGATTCCAGGCAGCTAGCGCTCTGGGAAGATTCCAGGAAGCTAGCGCTCTGGGCAGATTCCAGGCAGCTAGCACTCTGGGCAGATTCCAGGCAGCTAGCGCTCTGGGCAGATTACAGGCAGCTAGTGCTCTGGGCAGATTACAGGCAGCTATCACTCTGGGCAGATTACAGGCAGCTAGCACTCTGGGCAGATTACAGGCAGCTAGCGCTCTGGGCAGATTCCAGGTAGTTAGCGCTCTGGGCAGATTCCAGGTAGTTAGCGCTCTGGGAATATTCCAGGCAGCTAGCGCTCTGTGCAGATAATCTTTAGCCACTCCCTAGTTTTACCAGTTCCACCCAATCTTTATAAAACTTTACCAAATTAAGCTTATTTACTATCAGTTTTAAAACAGCACATTATGCAACTAACTACTAAGGTTTTCCAACGACATAGGCTGTTTGTCTTTTTCCTTATTTAAATTATAAATTTATGTTAGCAATTTTATACGGTTGTTATAACTACCTCAATAAACACAATAGTTTTTAAAAAATGAGAACAATCGACCTGCAACTGGTTATATGTTTTTTTTCTTACGGCAAGCGCGGGGATATGTCTTCCTGTTGTGCTTTAGATAGTAGGATTTGATATGTATTTTTGAAAATTAAATCATTACCGCACGTTAAAAAAGTGTTTTGTTTCCAGTCTCTCAACTTTTTTTGTAGTTATATTTTTTTCCTAAACTCAAATTCTCCCGCCGCTCACGAACTGGCGCTCTGGACAAATGCCCGGTGGGCCAGCTTGCAAATCGGGGCCAGATCGTATTACATTCAGACGTACATCGATCCCCTTCTCGCCGAGCCGAGCCGTGACCTCGTCACCGTCGCGACTAGCTCCGACACCCGCCTGCAGGGTCGCTGCATTGACTCGAGTCCCCTGGAACTGCAAGTCAGAGCACGACGAGGGAGCGGGAATTAGCGCCTTTCTCCTGCGCCGGGGCCGAAGAGCGTTGCGCCAGCTCGTGGAGTCTCCACTCTTCTCAGGTGGCCGAGCTGCCGAACCTCGTGCCAGCCACTCTCGGCGCCCGGCGCGTAGAGGCGAAGAGGCGCGTGACCACAAAACCACTAGAACTGGCTGGAATTCGACCTCGCAACCTCTTGCAGAATAAGCTGGCGTTCTACCAAGTAGCCAATGATTGCCAGCTTCAACATAATTATAAAATTGTATTTGTTAAAAGTAAAACCGAACACACATAACTACAGCAACATCAAAGCGAAAGGCTGACTGAAATTTAGAATTTAACCCCTTTGTTTAATCCGTATGGGAAAATAAGCTCTCGCCTAAACGTTTGCAGCTACACATTGCAATACTCAAATAGAAAAATAATAATTGTGCGTTTAATTTTACGTTTTTGAATACACAGTTCTCATTTGGGAAACTTCAACATATTTAAAATTCTTGCTTCAACTTATTCGCATAAAATATTACTTCGAATATTAAACTGTATTGTTTAACGTAAAATCAATTTATATGTTGTTTTTTTTTCATTAAACTCAGCTCAATATCTTTTCGCTTATCCCTCTTTCTTAATCTCACTATTATTTATTTATTTTTCATTTATTTCATAACTCTTTCACAGCTTTCGTTTTGTTTGTTTCATTTCCGTGGACGAGAAGCCCGAGGTTTACTAGATAATTATTTACCCATTAATACTTTGATATGAAAAATACTCGATGAGTAATCTAATACATAAAATAAAAATTGCATTTATTTCCACAAACTTCACTTCACTTCACTTATTACTACTGTTGCTCACCCTGTCTCTTGAACCTTGACACTAATCTTCAAGGTCAGACACCAGCCTGCCGCCCGAGGGCGCGGCCTAACTGGAGTGGGTGCCAGTGGGTGCGTGCAACACAGGCTCAGCTACTGTATAGCCAGCCCAAGAGATGAGTGTTAAAGGCAACTGAAATGTAAAAAAATTCAGTTTTGCAAAACTGGATGTGTTTTGGGTGTTGAAAATCTCAAAAAAAAAAAAAAAAAAAAATCAAAACTGATTATATTTTACAGACTAAGTTTCAAACTACGAAGCAAAAAAAAAAGTGAAAATTTTCCGTCAAGAGATTAATGGTGATTTTTACCAAAATATTAATGCCTAATTAAATCGACACTTAGGACTACAACACAGATTCGGCAATTGATTTATCGCTTTTATAAGAAGTTATTTTGTTGTACAGATGGTAAAGATTACATCAAATACAATTTATTAAGGGGAAAATGGATAGTTAATTAAAACGTTACACAAAAGCCTTCGATTATCAACTTTGAAATAAAATATTACGATAATTGTGTTTCTTGAACAACAAAAACTACAATTTTAAAGTGTCCACCCACAACCGTTTTACATAGAAAAATAAAAATAATCTGTGAAATACGGTCTTAAGGCCCCCACCTAGCTAGGTATATTTATGGTGTGCAGAGCTTCATAAATAAAAAAAATACTCGATTTCAAAATTAATTGCTCACGATGGCATGAAAATATACCATAAGATGTATAAGGTTATAACTTCTATAAAATGTTTAAAAATATAACTATTTTTACAGTATATGTTCTATGAATGGTGGCAAAGGCTAGCGTGCATTATTATAAAAAGGTCAGTGAATAGATTAAAGTAACTCTAGAAAATCTTTGCTGACTAAATAAATAACACCAAATAATAGACTTAATCTAATTCATTAAGCCAAAATGTATTTATATACAATAATTTTACCAAACAAATAAGGAAGAAAATATTTTATGATATAATTACAACCTTCAATCATATACAGATCGATTCACTACTAATCGACTTATCAGTATTTTCGGGGACCTAAATGTTGAAGTACAAGTTATTTCTGTTAAGTGCAAAATATCACTGAATGGTAGATAGAAGAAAGTATCTGACTAAATTAACTTATTAAAAATGGTTAAATTAAAGATTCATTTTAATGCAACAGAATTCAAAGTCAGGTAATTATTAAGTCAATATTCTGTGCTGTTACCTATCCTGGACGAACTACCGCTTTTTCGGGAGCAGAAAATTAGAATCGATACCACCTCGTTTGTAAAATTGGCAGTTAGTGACGGAATGTGCCGGAATCATTGCCGGCTGTGATAACTAACGTATAACACAAACGAATATCTTCATACGAACACTTTTTCGTCCTCTTTCTCCATACATATGAATTTATGACGTTATAGTAACCTGAAGAAAAATTAATTGATGCTTCAAAACAGTAAATCTTATGAAACACAAGTTCACAGACTTTGTAAAATCTTACAAAATGTTAAAATATAAATAACGTCATTAACTTCTTAAGTACTTTTGTTTTAACAATTAAATGACGCAGGCTACTCTACCTATAGAATTTAAAGTTTGAAGAAATGTTGTATGATTTTTACAAACGAAAAGAAGTATATTTTGCTGCATACTTAAATTTTCTCATCTGAGTAGTTTGTGATACATATTTTAGAAAGTGAATTCTCATGTACACCTCAGCGTCTTTTGTGCGCTTTATATTGTATCTGTAATATGGTGACTATCACTTCCCATCGTATTTTTGAAAGATCACCTTATTAACAGTTTAAGAACAAATAATTAATTTTATAGTTTAAATTGTCTGGATGGTAAGGGCGAGTTATTCTTCAAAATAAAACACTACTGTTGGTCTATTTTAAGGTGGGCTATCACACTCCATGATCGTCATTGCTGTAAGTAAAGGGCTATTTCTGCAGACTTAAAACTATACTTCTCTTGAATTTGGTGTACTGACATACATATTTTCAACAGACATTTTTCAAGTGTGCTATAATTTCTTCAAAAGGCCGCGCAAGTGATAACAATTGCAAAAGCTTATGGAACTTTTTATTTCCATTAAATTACATAGCGTGAATATCTGTTGAAAATATTTGTGACAGAACAGCAAACGCAAGAGAAGTTTAGTGTAAATTTACAGAATCATAACCCTTAGCTATTAGTAATGACAAAAAACGAGACCCCACTTTAAGAGAATATCAGTTCCTTGACACTGAAGCAACAGAACCTGTTTGCATATCCATGGGGGAAAAAGGTTTCTATAAGGAAGAGTGTTCGTGTTTCAATAAAACTGCAGGCGATGGCTATTTTTTTTTTTACCAATGTTACTTGTATTTTGTGACCGAGAAACAGGACTTCTCTCCTCTGAAATCAGAGCATGGATTTCTATCGAAATTTAACAAGTTCTTCTTTCAAACAAGCACAATAGAGAGAATAAAAAAGAAGGAATTGGCCTAGCGTTTTGCTCAGAGTGATTCTGGAGAGCAACGCGAAACCGAAAAAAAGGATGGTCATTTCGGGATTCGACCTCGGGTATTCCCGAACTCAAGTCCATCAAAGTCTAAACTCTGTGTGACTCGTTTGGCTGGTCGTATATAAATATCGTCAATGACTGCCTCAAATCGCACTAACTTGATGTATCAGTTAAGTTTTATCGTATGTAACTTATAAAGAGTCAGCCAATAAAAGGAAATTAAACACGCAGACTGCACTCAATCATGTGCACCGATGTTGACAAGTTCATTTGTACCTTTTAGAGCCTGGTTATTCTCTAAGAGTTAGTAAAGCGCGTCTCAAAATTGCGATTGCAGTGTGCAGTGTAATGGACTTTAGGAAGGCGCTCTTCGATGATAGTCTGAGCAATTATATGAGAATGTAAGAAATACAAAACTGTATCGTTGTAGTTCTTCGAAATATGCAACTGGTTAAATATTTAATTTACTTTAACGGTAATTATAAATATTGTAAAAAAAACTTAAAATTTGCTATCAGTACATGGCGTTAATTATGATATATCACATAACAGTTGAAACGATGTAACTACGATATTTATGATAAGTAAATTCATATTTCTTGGCACAACTGAAAAAGTGTTTGTCCCGAACTTATAAATGATCACATAATAAAATATATATATTTTTTAATTTAAACTGTTCCCACTAAAAAAAAAAACATAAAACAAATTACACATCTAAATGTAAACCAGGAACCAGATTTGTCTTTATTTTCAGAAATAAATGGGAGTTGAAAGCGAGAAAAATCTAGACAGGAATTGTATTTTTTTTTTTTAAAAGAAACGTCGCTGTGGTGGTTTGTGCGGTTTGGTTTATTCCCAGCGTGCCAGGCGGAGGTGTTGCACTTAGTCTCTCTGACCAATCAGTCGTGTTGCGTGCACGGTGTGATATGTACAAGGTGTGATGCGTGTAAGATGTGATGCGTGCACGGTGTGATGCGTGTAAGGTGTGATGCGTTCGTTGTATTCCCCAGTAGCCCCGTCACCACGTTGTCGCACTCTGGTGAAGAGTTCCAACCGTATGTATATTAATTCGTATTTTGATATGTAAGCAACCACTGTATTCATCATATTCGCTACTCTCGTTTTTGACCATTTCCACACTTTCTAAAACACTGCAATTAACGATTTTATGGTAAGCCGTGTCGGTTGTTTCCCTGCCGTTGGCAGGTATTGCTGTCAAGGTAATGCCATTGTAAAATTAATACAAAAGACGCTCGTAGGTGTGAGAGTATATTATTCTCGAATAATTCCTTACAGTATTGAAGAAAGTTTACGTTTGTACGGGATGGGGTCCTTTTTTGCGCATCAAAGCGTAGGCCTATATTATTTTAGAGATAACTTTTGCTCCTACGGGAAGATATTGAATAAAAACAAGCGTTTCAGCGAGTCCCTTTCTTTAAAGTATTGGTACTCGTGCAAGATCATCAAACACTTTGTGGAATAAGAGTTTTTTTTCTCCCTCATTCCCATAAATAAAGGTTTGAATAATGGCTGAAAACACTGCTTTCACTTTAGCTTGGATGTCTACTAAACTTATTATAACCATGCACTTGCTGGGAGAAATAAATATATGTGTCATCGCTTACTCGTAACAAAAAGGATTTCCAGATGAACCATTCAGCCAATTCACAGGAAACAAAACAGGAACTACAGAGGAAAAAAAATTGTGTTTTTACAAGAGATTCGCTTGGAAACCTGTTGCCAAGAAATAGATTGTAATTATACAATAAATGGCTATGGTTATTTTTCCATACATGAAATACGTTTTTCGAGATAATACTGAGTATTTCTTACGAAAATTGGCACATAGGTTTATATTTAATTGATTTCCCATTCAAGCGTAATGTTTTTAAACCACGGAAAAGGTAATCGAATATTCAATAATTTGACTTTATTTTACTATGCTAATAAATGTGCGCAGTTATAGTGGAAAAATATTAAGGGAACGGTTTGAAATAAGTTTAACTATTGGAGGTACCTACTGGGACAACACAGAGTTTAAATTCCCCCTTTTAAGACTCCGAACCCAGTATTACAGTGATATATTTTTGTATTCAGATAAATGTATAAATGTACAAATAGGGGAGACCGGGGCTGGTTGTAACAGTTTCGCTATTTTATTTTTTATCTGATCATGGATAACATAAACGGCACTTCTGACTGAGCTAACTTATTCAGTAGTTATTCTACTTTTACAAAACAATTTTTACATAAATTTTCCTCTAGCATATTTTTCTGTACAAATCTAAAACCTCGGAAGTGTAAAGTGTTACAACCTGCCCCGAGGCGGGGCTGGTTGTAACACACATTGGGGTAGGTTGTAACAACATTACTACAAGGTAAAATATAATTTTTACTAGGATCACTTATAACAAATTACTACTTATACAATATATTTCAACAAAAATTATTATTTTTTCACTTGTTTTACTTCAGTTTGTCAAATATCAAATGAACAGTGGTCCTCACTCAGAGATTTCATCTGATTGGCAATTATGACAAATATACATTTTAGATTTTTTTGCACAAGAAAAATGCGACCATAACTGGCAGTTTAGACAACGAACCCACTCCTCTCCTGGTTTGCTTGTAGAGAATGATTCCAAACACACTAAACAAAAGCACTCGCTTTCTTCCTCTGATGAGCTGCACTCTGCTGATATTCGTTTTAGAGAACGTTTGGGCGTGGATTTTGCAGGCATGCGCGTTTGTGATACATTCCCTTTTTTCTTAATCAAGCCTGGTGTTCCTCGTTTCGCAAATTCTTCTTCAATAGCTTTCTTCTCTGGAGTATCCGTCAAAATGGCACTTTTCCTGGTCTTTCTTCCTCCTTTCCTTTTCCTTGGAGCGACTTTAGGAAGAGGTAGAACCACTTCTGGAGAAAACTTCTCTGGTGTGTGGGAACAGTTAGAAAATGATTGAACTGGTGTTCCTTGTGAATCCCTGGACACATCGTGTGAACAACTTGGTGCTAAGTCTGGATCAGGCCTGTCTGTCACAAACGAAGGAGCGAAATCGGCATCCTGAAATATTTCCCTATTATAAGGATGTATTCCACATTTCTCAAATCCTTGTTGGATATTTCTTGGCGTTGTGGCAGTGGGAAAAGCTATCTTTAAGATTGAGGGAATATCATAGATTGACATAGGCTTAACTGTGCTCTCTGGTGTTTTGTTGTTCCTCAACCATGCATCCATTGCCGTATTGATCTGTTTTTTGAGTGGGGCAAAAACACTTCGATCAAGTGGCTGAAGGCGATGAGTGCAGTGAGGTGGGAACGATAACATTACAATGCCATTTTCTTTGGCAAAATCTAAACAGTCAGGAGCTAAATGCGACCGATGATTGTCTAGAAGGAGGAGGATAGGTTTCTCTGGGCTCAAACGAATACAAGAAACAAAATGCTTAAGAAAAAGCAAGAACTCTACCTCCGTAGTCCAGCCAGACTTATTTGCAGCACCTATACATCCAGTTGGACCATCTCTGATGAAGTGATCATAATACCTTACCCTAGGAAAAATAAACATAGGAGGGATAGCATTTCCAGCAGCATTTACTGCTACAGTTAGAGTAACTAACTGCCCTCGTTCAGATGATGTCATTGCTCCAATTTGTTTTACCCCCTTTCTTGCTACGATTTTTGAAGGATTCTGGACAGTAGTGACCCCGGTCTCATCTACATTCCAAATGTCATTAGCTGTGAAAGAATGGCGATCATAAACTTCAGAGAGTTTGTCAAAAAATTTGGAAACGTTGGCACGATTAAAACTAGAAGCCCTTCCCAAACTAGTTGCCTCTGGAGTCCGAATGGAAAGGTCTGGGTGGCGCTTTAAAAAGGAAGAGAGCCAATCTGCACCTGCTAGTTCTTTGTCACTCCATGTGTTTGGCATGGGAACATTATACTTCTTCCCACATAAGAATGCAAGATGACGTACATCACGTGGAGTGAGTCCAAAATATATGTCAGAACATGTTTTTATGTAGGAAACAAGAGCGATCTCTTGCAAAGGTGTAAATACCTGTCTGTTCCCATAATAACCAGCCAAAGGTTTCCACTCCTCTCGAAAATTAATATCGACTGCATTTAAACCTGAAACAATAGAAAAACCATACAGGCCTATGTTAATTTTGCTCCTGTTTTCACATAAGAAAATCTAAACTACGCAAAACCATATTTTTGTACTAATACAATAAAAAACGTTTACAACCCATTGTTGAGACGTATTTATGTTAGAAATCAAGCAGATGTAATTAAGAAAATTCATTAATGAATGCAACTTACGTTTGTTTTTCTTTTTTATGTACCTCCCAAGTGTCACATGGCAGATGTTGTAAGTAGGGAGAGCGTAGGGATACTGTGACCGATGTAAACATAGAAATGTAAACACCGGCCCCAGTACCCCCATGGGCGCCGCCATCTTGTTTCATGGGCGCCGCCATCTTGTCACGTGGGGGCCGCCATTGTTGTTGACATTGGCTACCATGGCGCGCCACCGTCGCCGCCACTGGGCGCCGCCATTGTTGTTGACATTGGTTACCAGGGCGCGCCACCGCCGCCGCCACTGGGCGCCGCCATTGTTGTTGACATTGGTTACCAGGGCGCGCCGGTAGGCCGCCATCTTAGTTCAGCCTTTAGTTACCGGAGCGCGCCACCGTCGCTCCGAAGGCGGGAATTGTATACAAAAAAACCTGGGCACTGGGTGGATTCGATCCCGGGGACGCACCAACGTCGTGGTTACGAGGCGTGCGCCTTGACCACTAGACCACGGGACCTGATGAAGTATGGGGAATAAAATAACAAACATATGCTTTAAAGAAGCTATGCCTAAAAGAATCTATGTCTTTAAAATTTCGAAAAAAATATATGTCAATAAACCCCCACCCCAAGTATGCCTAACCGCCATATTTTAAAAAAGTATGCCTATAGACCCCACCACCCCACAATCGCCGCCATGTTTAAATATAAAAAATATGCCTATAGACCCCCACCACTCCACAACCGCCATATTAAAATATGCTTAACCCGCCATGTTGTATTCGAAAATAAATAAAATACCGCTATGTTTAAATTACGAAAAATAAATATGTCTATAAACCCACACACACCCACACCCCAAGTATGCCTAAAACACACAACCCCACACTAGTTACGTCTAAACCGCTATGCTTAAACCGCCATGCTTAAAAGCCCCGCCACTCCACAACCGCCGCCATGTTGTATGCTTAAAACAAACGACGCCATGATGTATGCTTAAAGCAAACCCCCCCACCATTATGCTTAACCGCCATGTCTTAAAAAAAACATGTCTACAAACCCCACCACTCCACAACCGCCATATCTAAATATGCTTAAAAGAAGCAACTGCCATGTTGTCAAATTTCGAAAAGAAAGAAAAAAAATATGCTTAAATAATACAGTCATTCTAGCTATGCCTACAAAACCCCCACCCCTATAGTAGCTACGACTAAAACCCTCCACTCCGAGTATGCTTAATCGCCATATTTAAATTTCGAAAAGAAATAAAATACCGCTATATGTAAATGTAAAAAAATACCGTCATACTAGCTATGCCTAAACAGTTAACGTTCGAAAACAACCCGCCATGTTTCAGTATGCTTAAAAAACACCGCCATATTAGCTATGACTAAAACAAACATAACCTCAAAAATCCCGCGCAGAGAGAGCGAGACGTTGTCCGCTGGAGCGTCACTCGTAAACTGCGTAATTATAATCCCCACATCATATTATAAGCATAATAAAGGCGCAATGTTGTATGCTTAAAACCCCCGCCATACTAGCTATGCCTATGCCGCCATGATGTAAGCTTAAAACACACACACACACCCCAAGTATGCCTAAAAGAAACCCCTGCCATAATAGCTATGCCTAAACCGCGAAATCTAAATTTCCAACAGCCATATTTAAAGTTGGAAAATAACCCGCCATGTTTAAATATTGAAAAGCAAGTACCGCAACCCCACCACCCAGCATATGTTTAAAACAAACACCACCATAATAGCTATGACGAAATACCTGAGAGAAACATAACCTCAAAAAAGCGCCATACTAGCTATGTCTACCCCACCCCCACCACCACCAGTATGCTTAAAACAAACACCACCATACTAGCTATGACTAAATACCCGGAGCAACATAACCTCAAAAAAGGCACCATACTAACTATGTCTACCCCACTCCCACCACCAGTATGCGTAAAAGCCCCGCCATACCAGCTATGACTAAAACAAACATAACCTCAAAAATCCCGCGCAGAGAGAGCGAGATGTTGTCCGCTGGAGCGTCACTCTTACACTGCGCAATTATAACCCCACACATCATATTATAAGCATAATAATTTTTAAAAAAATGCTTTAAGTAATAAGCATAATCAAATTATATAATATTAGGATAGCATAGTTAGGACCCCTGCAGTTAACACGTAGCGTTAAGTAATTAGCTGCGGCACGATTGACATAAGTTACCGAGGTAATAAAAAAAAATAGCAAATAAGCATACATAAAATAAAAAACTCACCGGAACGCACCCCACCCACCCCGGCGATATGTAACAAATAAAAACGCAGACGAAAAGATATACTAAAAAATAGTAACACCTATGTACGCCGTGTAGAGTGCAATCCACACAACCGACAGCATTTAACGATAAGTAAACTTATAAAATATATTACAAAGCGGGAGCGGCCCGCTCACGAATATGTTTTAGTGTTATAAGCATAGGTAAAACTTAAAAGTATGTAAAGAAAGTTAAGTAATAAGCATAGTTACTATTATTGTACGTCAAGTAAGAAATAAATATTATACAAACAATGTGTAGTAATCGGCTCTCGGCCAATGTGTTAAGCATTAAAAACGCCGTGCTGAGAGCCCCGCTCGTGCGACCAGGAATGTATTAAGGGACCCCTACAGTTAACACGTAGCGTTCAGTAATGAAAAAATAAAATGTAGCTGCGGCAATATCGTCAGAAACAAATTACGTATGTAACCGAGGTAATAAAAAAAAATAAACTATAGGTGCCACCCCCACTCCTAGTATGCTTAAAACACCCACCCCCACAAGTATGCCTAAAAGAAACCCCAACCATACTAGCTATGCCTAAATCATTTGCAGCCATGCTTAAAAACCCCCGCCATACTGGCTAAGACTAAATTGAGTGCCACATATACACACCGACATCTTTAATGTCACAGAGGAGAGCGAGAAACGTAACGTAAAATATGCTTGAAGTAATAAGCATAGTTAAAATTTATAATATTGTAAATACATAAAAATAAGCATAGTTAAAAAAACCGTAGATCACCATTTAATAGTACTGAACCAGATAACATATGCCATAGCGATAGCATGAATAAGCATAGTTAGGACCCCTACAGTCAACACGTAGCGTTCAGTAATTAGCTGCGGCACGATCGTCAGAAACAAACTACGTATGTTACCGAGGTAATAAAAAAATAGCAAATAAGCACACATAAAAAAAAACTCACCGGAACGCATCCCGCCCACCCCGGCGACTTGTAACAAATAAATATAAATAAACGTTGAACAAACGACCGTGTAGGGGAGCTGTAAGCCTGTTCGCGCACCGCAAATAAGCATACATAAAGGAAAAACTCACCGGAATGCACCCACTCCAACACGGCGACGTGTAATTAAAAATAAAAACGCAGACGAAAAGAGATATTAAAAATAGTAACACCTATATACGCCGTGTGGACAACCGACAGCGAATAACGATAAGTAAATTTATAAAATATATTACAAAGCGGGAGCGCACGTCTGTACGCCGTAGACGCACTCCTCGAACTGTTTTCAAATTCCTGGTACGACGAAAGCCAGCGAGAAAAGAAAGTTATTTTTCGACCCTGGCCCGCCGCGTAATATAGGAGCTTGCAGCAGAATTCACGGAACACGCCTAAGCGTGGAACACAATTAAAAAAACGTACAGCCCAGAGATACATGAAACCGCCGAATGCATGTGACAAAAAAATTACCATAAATAACAAAAAAAAACATTTAAAACATAACAAAAACAATCAAAATACACTCACAAACGCAATACAGCGCAATGCAGTGAAAACTCCCATGAAATAATAAAACCGCTTATTGAGACAGCATGATGCAAAGAGTAAAAATCCCTATACGTAAAATAAAACAAACGCGAAACTTTAAAAAAATCTATCTACGAGAACAATATCATAAAAAATACCACACTCTCCAACACACCAAATGACACGGCCCGATAAATGACACAAATAAATATCAATAACCATAAATACCTACATAATCAAAATATGTTATTAAGCAACCGAAAAATACACTACAACCCACATAAGACCTCGCGAACGAACGGCACAACACCAGAGACAAAACATGCTATTCCCATTAGTTAAAAAGACGCACATACGAGTCTGTAGTGCTATCCCAGCTAGTATACATTCATTATGGTATTTGTGTAGGCAATAAATAGGAAGTAAAAGCGATATAGCCACAAGACGTTATTAAATATAGTAATAAAGTGTATGTATATCCATTAAATAATATACATGTAAGTAAATCGTGTTATACCCTAAACCAAATAACTGCAGGTTTAAGCTCTTATGGTCATACTTTGTAGGAATATAAACATAAGTCGTTTTAACGGTCTGCGTAATACAAATGCTTATCATCAGCTCTGAGTAATATACCATTCATAGAAGTAAACACAGCATGTTATTCTAATAAACTATGTAACATTATAAAATAGTTATACCATCGTTACTAAATAATCATTCAAAAAAATATTAACTGCTATCCATCCGTCCCTTTCGCTCATGACATAGTGTGTGGTGTTCTAAATAAGGAGTGAAAGAATATTATATGAGTCATGTTGTAAATGCTTATAAGATTATTGTTAACTTTCCATCAAGGCTAGATAAAACACAATCTCTATATAGTGGTAGAGGAATAACCAGAGACCAACTATAGTCCTCATACTAGTAAATAAAAATAATTAAGGATATATCGGGGTACATATAAGAACCTATATAACTACACCCAATAAGCATAGGAAGCTCTAACGTTAATAACAAACCGTAAAATAAAAGGTTACTGGTTCAGTTTTAAATAAAAACTATATTCTACTACTACGCATCCCATTAAGCATAAGAAGGACTATAATCCCATACCAACGAAACCTGAATAGAACACACCAGTAATGTTCGTGAAAGAACACACGATGATATTCATACTAATAACCACTTAGCCAAAATCGTTTGCAGAATAACAGACATAGCAATTCCATGTCTCAAACACCACATCGCTTCGGCGATAGTCCAGAAAACACAAAAATTATATCTGCCTTCCCCAAGAGACCGCCACAGTCGCCTCGGCGAACCTCGTGAGGTCACCAGTAAGTAACGTTCACTTGCCGGAGGGGCAGACGGTAATAACACACACGCAGCCACCCCCGAAAAAAAGCCTCCAACAAGAAAAAAACAATATATCAAAATATCTAAAACAACAAGGATGCCTTGCAAACTATTAATTACACCACCCATACCTTTAAACTAAGTAACGTGAACGACGAAGCCCGACAACGACTTTCAAGTGACAAGGAGTAAAGAAGGAAATAATAATTACATGAAAGTAAACATGTGGTGTACGAATACTCATTGCCCACCAACTATGTACTACCTACTAGTGCTTATCCATGTATTGCCAGACATAAAATAACCAATTCTCTTCTATATAAAATATCTTTACATTAAAATAAACATAGTGTCAGGATAATACTAATAATAAGTATAGAAGTAACTGAAGCGTGTACACAAACAAAACTGTATAATTCTCATCATAAACGTTCCTTGAAATTCTACCATCACATATATAATCCTTTAATATTATCATAATATAGTTACCAGAAATAACAAGTCAACTCGAAAAAACCAAAACAACGCCTACAGGCATATTGCAACCTACATCGAAACGATCATAAGACTCAAACCCAGACACTTCATAAACCCACAGAGATGGTCAGGAGAAATTACATTTCATATACTACAGATGCTGTACTAAAAAGACACATGTATGCCAATAAGAACAGGTGTAACCGCCATAACTGAAAGTATTATATAAAAGAAACAATACAATAAATATCACAGCCTCAAAAAACATAAGACAGGAGAATGAACCAAAAGAGAAATTTCAAAAGTCTAAACTGAACAGAAAATTAGGTAAATATCGACGTAAACACATGAGAGTACAATTAAGTAGAAATATATATTTAAAAATTTAAAATACCTAGCGTAAAAAAAAAAAAAAAACGCATTCAGAAAGATCAGACATCGCTTCCCCAACACAAAATTTTCGATGGTAATAGTCACAATCCCTAATAACATACATGTGAAATAGAAAGAGTTAAAGACACAGACTTTAAAAAGAGAATCACTCGTTAAAGACGTGTAAAAGTTAAAGGACTAAGCTAAATGAATATAATGAAGCGTGCGACAAAACACGTTTCCTATACTAAATGTCACATCCCAAATAAATTAAATTCATTATTTAAAAGAAAAAGGTTATTTTTTTGTTCACCTAACCGAAATCTAAGTTTAAAAACCCACATGGAAGAGAGATTCCGCATTATAATTAAGTATATTGAAAGGAATTGCGAACTCTTGTTCGCACAAATCATTTTAATTATGTATGTTCGCACACAAGTTGAGAAAAAATGGATTAGTGTAAGAAATTTGATGTTTGCTCAAGTGCTATGTAGTGACAAGAAACGATAAATACGGAATTATGTATATTTAGATACCAACCATACAATTATAACAATTTAAATAAGAAACATATAAAAAAAAAACCCTCGGGTATGTCGTATATCTAGAACCATACTGTCACCACTAGTTGCCTGTACACATAATGAAGTAATAATAATAAAACATCCAGTGGTTACAAACATAAATATTACAAAAATATGCACTTAACAATGACTTAGGTTATCCAGAAGCATATAGATATAAATATACAATTAAAAAGCAAACCAAATTACCAATAATATGGAATCACTTCAAAAAGTAAACAAAGTTCAGTCATTACAAACACAGAAAGGTGAAAAAAACGCATCAGTAAGATGAGAGACCAATTCCCTCGCGGATGAAGGATGATAATCATTGCAGTAGCACACATTGTCCCACATATGTATCGAAACACAAGGTTAGATCGTAACACACACACACACACACACACGACTTCCAGGATGTTTCCACCATCATGTTTGGAACCTTTATACTTATTTTAAATCTAAATTTACATTGATTAACAACGAGAACTGTAATATATAAACAACAGCACCGATAGTAGCTAAACACAACACACTTAATAGAATATTCTCCATCACTTTCACAAACCCATATAAAGACATTAAACTCTGCCGGCCACCGCAGCCCAGCACGAGTTGCCAGACGTGTCCTTCACAGACAGAAGGGGTTGCCATTGCGCAACCAATATGTAATTATTGTAAAAGACGCATCTAAAAAAATCAAACATGTACGTTAAACCAGGCTAGCAATCTCATAGTTTAAGTGAAAACAGGTCGGAAGACAACATGGTAACATAATATTAGCTATTCCTAAACCTTAAATACATACAATGTAAGAAATCGCACTAGCCAACTTAACACTCATATTCCACAAAACATAAGTTCACCGAGATACAATGACACACGAATATATGCATGAATGATAGATAAATACTATACAAGACACAAAGTTAAAAACATATTTATCAAAGTACCCTTTCAATACTAACCCAATGAAGCAGAAAATTCCATTACATCCCAAGCATTGTATATGAAAGTAAGCACATATCACAATTGAACTAGAAAAAATAAATATAAAAAAAAGCTAGCGAACACACAGACAAATATTCATCATAGCACCATTGGGTGGAAAGAAGATAGTAAGTACCATCAATTTCATCTCTACAGCCACATGCATTAAGAAAAAAAAATATATATATACTTTTATTAACCTCACAGGAATCTTTTAGTGTATAATCGTTGTGAAGCAAAATTAGGAGGATAAAATTACAATGTATTTAAAAAATAAATCTAATTACAACTATTAAAAAGTATGTGCGCTAACTCACAATTGTAAAACCATTAATGAAAAACCTACAAAACCTCTCTCTTCATATCTCTCTCTCTCTTTCTCTCTCACTCTTTATCTCTCTTATTCGCTCTATATACTGGTTGCGAAATTCCACGATTGATACAATTAACTTAGAGATAACCCCCACACCGATGCATTGTAACGTCAACTACATTCCGCTTTTGAGAGGGAAACTAGAGCAACTCGAGAACACTCGCAGGCTCACAGCAACGTCCGCCACATTTACACACAGAACTAACCACTCGTACCCACCGGATGGGATACGAACCCCGAGCAAAAGGCAAATACCTCCGCTTAAACACAATAACAAGTGATCTAAATATAGAACGATAGTGCTAACGCGAGCAAACACATTGGTTGAAAACTTTTTAGAGTAATGGAAAACAATACGCTCTTCAATTCTGTGTGTGTCAACTCTGGAAAATCATTACGTAGCGGCGGCAATATTTTACAACATCTTTTATAAAGAACCCTAAAGGAAAAATATCTCAAAGTAAACGATGAAAACAAAAAAACGTAGTATTTGTCGGTCGATGGTAGTGAAATAATGTGAGATAAAACATTAAAATAATGTTAAATAAATATATTAATTTTTACTATAAAATGAATCCACGTATAACCATAAGTTTTTGATAATAAATCAACAAATCAACATAGATTTAAATTAATTAAAAAGTTGTAATAATAAATTCTTAAATAAATTTATTTCCTTTAACAAATTAACATATAGGTTTCAATTAATAAAAAAAAATAGTTTAATGCGAAATTCACCGACGTTTCGGTCGACATTGCAGTCGCCATCATCAGGAAGCAATTATCTACAAAGTAGTTGTAATAATAAATTCTTAAAATAAATTTATTTCCTTTAACAAATTAACATATAGGTTTCAATTAATTAAAAAAATAGTTTAATAATAAATTTTAAAATCTATTCATTTTTTTATTATAACAGGACTCTGCTTTTAACCATTAGTTTTTGATAATTTTCAAAAAATAAACATAAATTTACAAATAAACATAAATTTAATTATTAAAAAAATTAATTCATAACAATATTATTAAAAAAAATTTTGCTCTAGTCCAGGAATATTAGGGGATTCACCTTGGAATGAGAGATAGTCAACTATAAACTTGTATAAACCTTTATTTTGGCACCCTAAAACTTGTCTCAAAACCTACTTATCGTAGGGTGTCCGCGACTACAGATATTCCAAGGTCAAAGGTAAAAAAACTCGACTTTTTTTTACACATTTATAGCAAATTTCCCTTAACAACTTTATAATTACACGAGTAGGTAAGTATTATTAAATGAATAGATACTGAGTTATTGAAAAAAAATTTAATTATAACGTAATAGTTAATCAAAAATGCAAATTATTTAGAATTATATAATTATCTATAATTTATTAAACTTTATACGGCGTGTTTTTAATCGGGACTACAGGTTGACCTCGAATGATACTCTAATTAGTTAAACACTGCGCGCGCTCTGCCCTCTATCTCGAAAATGGTTCAAGATATAAAAAAATGTTTAAACAAACGTTGTAAAGAATTTAATCATCTACAATATTTATAATAAATACAAATAGCATAAAACCCATAGGAAACGAGATATTTGCAATACATGTGTAAAAAAAAAAAGATTTTTTGACCTTTGACCTTGGAATATCTGTAGTCGCGGACACCCTACGATAAGTAGGTTTTGAGACAAGTTTTAGGGTTTCAAAATAAAGGTTTATACAAGTTTATAGTTGACTATCTCTCATTCCAAGGTGAATCCCCTAATATTCCTGGACTAGAGCATTACTGTTGTTCGAAAATATTTTGTTACAGTAACAATATCGATTTTTGATAGTTGTTGATGAATCAACAACCAATGAAGTCTCCAAGGTTGTTGGTATCACTGTCATCGGGATCTGCGTCGTCGCTGGCGAGATATCCGCTGTTGATCGTACAAATTCCATCGAGTTCTGTGTAGTTGTCATCGACGATGCCAGTGGGATCTGTGTCGCCGTCATCGTCGCTGTCATCAGTGTTCCCGTCGACGATGGTACAACTTTCACAGAGTTCGGCGTTAAAAAAGGACAAAATACAATCACGTTCTCAGAATAGCAAGTTACTGAACTTATGTTTCAGACGAGTCAAACTAGGTTATCTTCCCAACATCGTAGACAGTAACAAACTGAGAGTCACGTCGTCCAGTCCTCACTTATATACCTACTCATGGTCGCTGGAATAATATGCAAGTCAAAACACAAACCATTTACATTAATACACGAGTTAAAACAACATTAAAAAACGGAAGCACATATAAAAGCACATTAAAGAAAATAAGTATATTCAACAAAACAACACACACTCGACAGATTGGACAAACAACGAACACGCAGTGCATACACTGGACACACAATGGACACACACTTGACAGAAAGGACAAACAGTGGACACACAATGGACACACACTTGACAGAAAGGACACGCAATGGAAACACTGGACATACAATTAACACACACTGGACTCACAATGGACACATATTCGCCAAAAATGACACATATGAAACACACTCTGCAAAAGTACAAACACTGGACACACATTCGTCATAAAGGAAACACACAGGACACACATTCAGCAAAAATGGGTCACGCACAAGACACACATTCGTCAAAAAATGACAAACACTTGACACACATTCGTCAAAAAAGAACACAAATTCGACAAAAATGAAGCACATTTTACAAACATTCAACCCAATAGGATACGATCCTATTGGTAGGATACTATCCCATTGGTAGGAACCATCGATAGGATACGGTAAGTTAGGATCCAAAAGAAGGATACGTTTGACAAGATACGGTAGTATACGACCCCATTAGTAAAATATGATCGACATGATAAAGTATGATACATTCTTCAGGATACGGCTCCATCTGACTACAATAGCTCCAACTGCACGTGTCTCTAACTGCACGTGGCTCCAACTGTACGTGGCTCCAACGACATTTTGTATACAACTGCACCAATTGCATGTTGACTACGTCTGGCTAAAATGACCTTCGAATACAAGGTTACGAATCTTCATGGCTAAAAGGCTACGATGCTACGAGACTACAAGACTACAAATCTAAGAGACTACAAGGCTACGATGATACATGGCTGCAAGTCTAAGATGCTACGAGAATAAAAAACAAAAAAAATCTAAGAGACTCCATGGCTACAAGGCTACGAAGCTACAATGTTACGAGGCTACATGGCTCCAACTGGCTACAAATACTTTATTCAGAAGCGAGAGTTAATTAATCTCATACAAAAAACGTTTTGCAAATAGTTTTTATTTCTGCCAACAGAAGACGCCACATGTGTTTAGGTAAATATTATTATTTTTTATGTGAGATGTGGGATGCTCTCTCACGCTTGCAAGAGAAGGAAGGCTTCGCTAAACATCAAGGAGAAGAAAGTTCGTCTTGCATAATAGTGTTTCTCAGCCATCTCTAGGCATAGTAATCGACTCAGTAATGAATCTATTTGGTTTGAATTCCACAAATAAAAAAAATATATTTTATATGCTGATTTGGTAACAGGAATTCGCCAACTGAACGAAACTCTGAATACAACTGATGTCTCATTTCGAAAAACAAAATTGCATGCAATTAAATTTTTTTCGGAAATAACGAGGAGCACATGGAGGACACAACTGCAATCTTGCCTGAAATAACCTGAAGCACACGGAGAAACCCAACCAAATAATGTCACGAATATTCAGGAGCACACGGAGAACACCAACAGAAGTATTGTAACTCCTGCTCAGTGAATACATTTAGATTTATGCTTGCATATTTAATATAGTAATATGCATGGCATATTTATATAGATTTTATGCATATGCATATTTGTAACTGATATATGCTAAGCATATTATTATGCAAGCATACTATATATAAATAAGTTTAAACTTAATCAAAATCTGACTGTTTGGATCAGTTCAATTGCATTTTTATTTATTAACGGTAAGTGAGCAAGTAAGTGAGAGCGAAACCCTTTATGAAGCTCCGTTCGCTCGCTTATCTTGTTCAGTTCTTGTTTGTTTTATTTAACATTATTAATATGCTCTTACTTTGATTCAAAATTCCAAATAAAAGATTTTATTTATTATATAATATAAAATCACTGCTAAGTATCCAAGGAACAGTAACGACATCTCAAAGTAATGAACTTTTCATTATATGTTTTTTGACCACGATACTTTTCTTTCGAAACTACTTATGAGTACAGAATCGATATTTTTTTATTCGATAGCGTCTAACTATGCATGTCTTTTCACAGCTACTAGATGACACCTAGTAAGTATCTGGTGACGAATCATAAAATGCGAGAGAACTATCGTGATAATTATACAGGAATAGCCCTTAAATATTAGTAAAATAAAAAAAATAACGAAACAATCAACACACAAAGTGATTAAGTGCAAATGCCTTTTTTTTTTCTTTTCCCCCGGAGTCTTCACTTGGACGTCATTTCCAGTTCAGCAAACACAAAGCGGTTTGTTTGCGAACGAAGACGGAAACACGTAGCCAGGAACACGTGATTCAGAGCGGACCGCAAGTGAAACATTTTCGTCCCGGAAACTGAACGGAAATTAAACTACACGGCGCGCCCTGCGTCTCTCGGCGGAACCACGTTTTAACCGATCTGCCTGACCAGACCCGACCAGGCGCTTTCATGCAGTTCGTGTCAGTCATACATGACAGTTTCTGACGTTCCACTAAATTAAATGTTTTCAAAACAAAACATTTTAGTGTGTTTCGTAGTTCCTGTGCATCTACCGTGATAGTGTGATACACATCCTAAATCAGAAAATAATTATTTTTAATTAAAATTAAAATCACTTTTGGCACTTTTAAAATTGTAAAATGTCATTGTAAAATCATTCTCAACTTCTCATTAGGCTCCAAAAAAAAGTTGAAGCCTAATTACAAAATAAATTATACATACACATTTTGTACGGTAGGTTCGTAAGAATATTATTTTTTCTTATTTGTTAACAAACTAAACACAGCAATTTCGTCTAAAATAGCTATTCGAGAAACTATGCAAACAATAAAGTTCTACCAAATGAAAATAAACAAATTTTCTTGAATAAATCATCAAACCGGTTCAGGAAACGAAAAATGTAAGAATCCATGAAAATACTGGAACTCAATATTGCAAGTGGTATTAGTGAATGCAAAGAAACCTCCAAGCCTTCAACTTTACTTCTAGTTCCGCCCCGTAGAACTACAGGATATGCCACAATAGCAATATATAAGTAGACTTGCCATACGTCCCGGTTTCGCCGGGACAGTCCCGGATATACTGGGTTGTCCCGGTGTCCCGCCCGGTTGTTGAAATTGTCCCGGTTTAGATTCAGGGCACAGTTTCTTGGAAATAATTGAGCAAAATTATTAGATCAGAGAATGATTAATCTGCTCTTGTGTGATCAGTAACATTTTGGTAAGTAACACAGTAATACAAATTTACAGAAGTCGGCAGCAGAGAAGTCCGTTGGAGGCGAAGCCTGCAGTCGACGTAACCTTGAATCAATCAATAGGCATCCCACCCCCGCGTGATTGTCATTGTCAATATGTTTCCCCATTCTAGCAGCGCCAAAATATACCTACCACTTACGAAACTGCCCAACTTGTACCGAGCACTAACGGAATCTCGTGGTAGTCGCCATCTCCAACAGTCCATCAGTCACGTACTACAATAGCGTGTACACGTGTGCAGTATTAGTTATTAATTTATTATTAATATTAAGTATTAACTATTTATCGTCATTTCAGTGTGTTTTACAGGAGTTAAATATATAGCCTTAATCTATTTAATAACTATTTGTACAGTTTTCCTTGCATCAAGTAGGCAAAACAATGTAACAGTTTGTGTGACAGTGTGGCTTTGTGTTTTTCATCGAGTAATCTAACCTCAAAACCATGCCGAAAATAGTCTGCAAATTTAGTGAAAGCCTTCAGAGTAAAATTCCGTTTTTAAAAAAAGGTATGTACACATGATGATAGAGTCAAATGTGAACAATGTGGCTCTGACTTTTCCGTTGCTCATGGAGGACAATCTGATATTAATGACCATTTAAACTCAAAGAAACACAAAAATAGCTTACTAAACCTTGCTGGATCGTCAAAAATATCAACTTTTTTTAAAAATACAAATCCTCTTGATTCTGAATATGAAATAGCTGCTAAAGAAGCGACATTCGCCTATCATGCATCAAATCACAACATAAGCTTCAATTCCAACACATGTTCCTCTAGATTGACGTTGAAAGAACAGCAGAGTTGATAAACAAGAATCTCGGAAAACCTATGGTTAACACTGACGAGCTTTTTGATGAGGTTGTTCTTGCCAAGAAATTTTGGGCTTCTAAAGTAGGTGATTGGGAAAGAGAAGAAAAGGAAAACGATCTTAAAAAATCAAGCGAAGAAAAATGGATGGAGCTACTCTCTTCCTTTAAGCAACAAAACATCGCAATGTCTAATCTTGGAATGGTTGTTGAGTATGTGTTCTGTCTTCCTGGAACGTCCGCCCCAGTTGAGCGGGTTTTTCCGATGATGAACAGTGCCTGGAGTGATGAACGGGGTTTGATGGTGTGCAAAGTTAACCTCGGACTTAGCTGCAATGAATTTTATGAAAAAATTAAAGAGAAGAAGGACTTATTGAGAAAGGTTCATTCAAGTGAAAAATACGAGTGGTACAAGTAGAAAACTGTTTTGTTTTGTAAAAATATCATGTTTGTGTACCATTAGGAATAAAATAACAAAGATTATCTATTCTATATTTTAAGTGCTTTTTACATTACTGTTTTCATAACCCCCCCCCCCTCCATAACCGACATCCCTAAAACCTAAAGTAAAAAAGACAGAACTGTCCCGGTTGGTCCGTGAAAAAATATGGCAACCCTATAGATAAGCAACACCAGCTGAATGACTGAATCCACTCCAAGTCAGTCCCGCGCTTTTAGGCTGCATGCGCCCAGACAGTGGCGATAAGTGGATCAAGGTTGCAAAAAATTCAGTATATTTTGAGTTTTTTGCAAAATAATACTGAACTGAACATAAAACACCAAAACAAACTTTAAAATGACAGAAAATATCACTAAGGATCCCGCATCCTAGGTCAGATATACGGCGTGCAGTCAGTGGCGAGGCGTGAGGTTTACATGAGGGAAAGCAACAACTCCGTTCACCCCAAAACACGGTAGGAGGGGGGGGGGGGTCCGGGGGCCCTCCCCCGGGAAAATATGGATTTCAAGGTACAAAAGGGTGCTATTTAAGTAGTTTTCTTAACTGAACATTGACTATTCCACAGGTAGAAAAATTGACATTTTTTTAAAATTATAAACCATTTTCGAAAAATAATGTTTGGCATACATTATTCTGATAATAAAATACCTACTCTACATTATTTATATACTAAGTGGGAGTGTAGTATCATCGATATCTGGTACAGAATATATAAACAGACAACACATGGCATAGTAAGTACTTAAAATAAAGAGAAGAAGCTCATAAAAATGTACTAGAATAGTACAAATTTAATATTGGTATTTTTTGTACCAACACAAAATAAACTATCTTCATACGTGATCATAAACTCTGTTAACTGGTACGTGGTTATTCACAGTCACTCCAGCGAGATTGCAACTCTCGAGCTAGGATCCCGTATCCGCCACCCGCGGGACGTGGTCGGTAGCAGTTGGCAATGCTAGGCCGCCTCCCGTACGCCCACAAATCCCCCACGCACTGCCAGCCTTTGGTTACCCAATAGGGCGCAGGGAACTCCCAGCCAACAGCCCGCGAGAGAGATGCGCGCGCCCTGAGAGACGACCGCCGACTGAAACGCGACCTCGCCACCTGCCCTGCCGAACTGTGGCGGACATAGCCGAAGCAGTCGGCGGAAGAATTCCACCGTCTGCTTCGGCCATGTTCGCTTGAGTTCGGCAAGAAAGCGCTACCTTCGTAGCTTCAGTGCAACCACTCACCACCAGGGGCGCTTGCGTCCCTGGTCACTAAATCCAGTACTGGAAAATTAGTAAAGCGGACCACGAGTCCAAGTGCCCAACCCCCGCATGGTAGACTCTTTTCTACTCTGTCCAACACTTCATCCAGACCATCCTCTGTCTCCTGTAAATTCCTACACGTAATGCATGCCAATTTGCATCCCGCATGAATGTGCCCAGGGTTTTCCCTGTGTCTATGCAGGTTTTACCTGGGCCCAACCTATCTCTAGTTATAGTCTAGATTTAAGAGTGAGGGGAGTTAGTCATGGCGCCAATCGCTGCCATGGCTGGCCAATCCCCTCCTAGCACATGATGCATGCGACCCTCTCCCTGCATGGCTAATCACAGCATGACTAGGCATATAGGCTTCGGCCTGAGACGCACCTAGGTCCCTCCCTAATCCGGACCCCTCCAAAATACACTTAGTTTTAGTTAGGTTAGAAAAAAAAATCGTAGCTTCTACCACGTGTTTTTACAGCCAATCCCCTCCTCGAACCTTTGTACCATTCCACCCCCCTTCCGAAAGGAAAATACTGCGGCAGCCTTCCTGCTGAAAGCGGTCCTACCAGCGCTTCTAAACCTAGCAACGCTTCTAAAACAGCATGTTTTGTGTGTCGACGAGTTCTTTTCTTATAGCGCACAGCGCACAGTATTGGGTCCCAAGAAGATAATGTAAAAAATACGTACACCTAACTGCACGAGCCAAAGTAAAATACTATTCTAATTAAAATATTTATTTAAAAAAAAAACTGCCTGCAAACTGCCTGGGCAAGCACTGCTTGCCTTGCTTGCCCTGACGAGACGCCACTGCGTGCAGTGCTTCAGACGAAACCAAGTGATTTGAAAACTGCTCAAGCTATCAGAGTAGGGCCTGTTTACGTAAAGCATTAAAGAATACGCTGAGGGCGGATGGGTAGTTTTGTTTCCGTTTAAAGGAGTGTACATGACCAAAACGCGTGTTCTTAGAGTAATTTTTAGGAATGAAAAATTCGGTAGAAATTCTTGAAATAACTCAACGAACTTGCATTACATCTATATCTTCATTTAAATGTCATATAATGCTATAGTTACCACTCAAATCTCATAGTTGCCGAATGCACGACGAGAAGACTACGTACCAGTTCACAGCCTTTCTCTTAGTGGTGATATCGCACTAGAAACCCCAACACAAATACACCTTGGATTAAGTGAGCCCCTTAAAAACCATTTCTTACTCACAATTATTTCTTTAGCCACAGCAAATAAATCGTTAAAAGGATAAACAAAAATGTTACTTTAATTTTTATCACACGGATTCTGTGCATTTTTACTACTAGTTTCAATCTGTTTCATCCAGTGTTGCCATCACCGATGATAGGAAAATCAAAGCAATTTCGAATTTAAAGAAAAATGCTCGGTTTGAAGGACTCCAGAACAAAGCGCAAGCTAAAATGACTACTTCATTTACTGCGATGATTCTAGAAAATAATTGAAATATAATTTAAATGTAAAGAAAATACGAAATTTTCAGTAGCCTATTTTTGAAACTGTGTTTCATTATGCATCTACGTAATTGAGAAGATACATATATTTTCTTAACCAGAGCAAGGGTCGCTTTTAGATCTAGGTAAGTACAGTATAAGCAAGATCTTTACCAGTGTTATAAAATGCAAGAATACAACCTGGTCGCAACTGCGCCAGCCAGCCTAACAAAGTGTGCTGGATTGGAAGACTCTGAGCGGGTCTCAGGCTGAAGCCTAAACGCCGTATCAAGCTCGGGGTCAACCACGCAGTATTGGTAGCATGCATCGTGTGCCCTACTGGAGACGGGCCAGTCATGGCAGCTTCGAATCTGGGAAATCCCTGGGCACATAACATGCATCCAGTATTGTGGGGATGTCTCACATGCTGTGCAGACTTTTTTTTTTTTTTTTTTCATTTTCTCGTCATTACTCTTAGTTAGGTGTTACTTTTGTAAGTTTAACACTATATATCTCTTGCATTTGTTGTTCTATCACAAATCTTTTTTGACATATATTTATTAAAACGTTATATGATGGGTGTAAAAAGTCGCGCAATTGTCTGTAATTGTTATACCTGCAGTACTTTTGCAGCAATTATAGTAAAATATTAAAGAAAGAACAACAAATTAAACAGAGATAGAGCGTTAAATTTACATAAATATCCCTTAAATAATAGTTATGATGAGAATATGAAAAAAAATGTTAGAGTGAGTATTTCAGTACTCGCCATTGATGTGTAAACATTTAACCTCGGTAACGAGCAAACTCATGTGTTTTTATGCGGTTAATGTTGCAAAATATATACTTATAATATGAAAATCGGGAAAAAAAATTAACTTATAATTCTTTAAAACAATGCCGAGCGTAATAAATAAACTTCTCGCTTTCAAATGCCAAAATTTCTGGATGCGACACACACAAACGTTGTGCGTCCGTCACTAGAATTCGCTGCCTGAATCGAAAAAGTCGCTTGCCACCATTGTTTAGAGACAACAGCATGAAACAGGCAGAAATTTTAAACGGTTAGAAACGGTTTGATAAAAGCGAAAAAGACATGCAAAAATCCTAATCTCCGACATTGGAACTGATTTTCGACAAATAATTTTATTAAAATACTGTTCAACTTGTTAAAATTCAGTAAACTGTTAATACCATAAAGTTTTTAAACATATTGGAAGTAATACTTCTAAGGAATTACTAAAATATTAACATGTAACATTTTAAAACACTTACTTTAACAATAAGTACAATACGTTTAAATATTTGTTTTTCTTAAACGACTGAAATCAATATTTAAATACTTCCTACAAACAAACCGTAAATTATTGAGCTGATTCAATATTATAAAATAAAATGTTTTTAAAATTTTTTTTTCCAGAGTGCAGGTTTAACCCAAGTTAAAAATTCACCCTAATTTGTTCAAGAGCGCGCTATGCCGCTTGCTACTAAGCCTCTTGGAATTTAGAAATAGAATATAATCTATGTAATGCCAGTTTTCTTACACATTTTAAAACTTGTGATAACATTTTACTATGTCTATCTTAGATTACCAAATATATTTCAAGGTAGTTTCAATATCATACATAAAGTTTCTTTGGCATACCTAATAGTACGTTTAGTATGTACTTTATGTTTATGAAAGTAACTTTAAAAGGGTTTATGTTGCTACACGAGGATCCGCCATCTTTGTGACACATTTCCGTTCATCGACTTCCGTTTCATTTTCACAAAATTACTCCTACCAAATGCCGTATACCGAGAGTTGTGATGTTTA